>NC_141141.1:64719140-65987383 GCF_053477565.2 Lygodium microphyllum
TGTTGGGGGTTGCTCAAGGGATAAAGAACATGTATTAGAGACTATGTATGATGTCATTCATGCTTAGCATGAGCAGCAAAATACAGATGTGGAGCTAGAATTTTTGCACCTACTTTTTTATGGGAAGGATTGGATAGCTTAACTCATCCAATGGTGCACTCTATTGCTCATGAAGGAGGAGCAATGCTATGTAAAGCTTGGAGAAGCTTGTTTGAGCATGGTAAAGTGGATGCTAATCTTCACAACCAAAAGGTCTAAGGTAAAACTATATTTAGATGGATCATGTATTTGAGCTTGGCTGCTATCTATACTTTGTTGGTCCAACCCAAGGCATAGGAAGGGTGGATAGTGCGCTACTACATTTTTGAGCTACATGGTTATGTATAGATCTCAAAATAGGGAGAGACTTGTTGCTAAACTTTTAGGGACAGATACTCTTGAAGCTTGGAAGATATCTGACATGTACAATGAACTCTTTTGAAGCATAGACATACTTGGCAAGGTACAAGTGTTATGTCTCATGCTTTTGAGCTTGGGTTTGGAGTGTCAATTACTCAAATTTGAAGGGAATAATAGAAAAAAAATTGTCCAGAAGTTTCCAATACTACTATTGGGCATTGTTTGGTCCACAAATGCCTTTGGAATGATGCATATGATCATCAAGAATGCTTGGTAAATGTATGTGCAACACCACACCTCGACATGACCAAAAGGGATTAAAACTTCAGTTCTCGAATGAATTTACAGATTTGAAAATTATAGGCTAAAATTTTAAATTGAATGTATAACAATTATCACTTGAAGGTTAAAGCATTTTGACATTCACTTGTACCCGTAAGACTTGAGTCATGCCATTGGAGCTATAGGTGTGTTGTGGATACTGTGAGCATTAAATGCCTAAAATTTGGACTAATGTACTACTAGTTATAGTAGGGTATTGACTATTTTTATTAGTTGGAAGGATATTTAGCTTCCATATATGATGTACATGCACTGCAGTGTGCCCAATTGGACATGTATGGATACCTGCATGTAATAGCATCTGTCTGAGATGTCTTGGGGCTGTTTGAGGCACATACACTCTATTGTTTGGTTGGAAGAGAAGCTGTTGGTCACTATCATTTGATGCTTACATATTTCTTTTCTGTACATGAACAATCTACTCGATTACATGTTGGTTATGCAGTGAATGCAGTCTATATATGCAGGAGGCTACAATACCTAAGTGATTGCCAAACTGACAAGAGGTGAATGTACCATTGATTTTGGACTGAAACAGTACTTGTCTGAGCAAAGGGTGTGCTGAAAACTGTCATAAAAAGTTGTAGGCTGAAAGTGAACTGTCAAAAAGATTTGGTTTGCATGTAGCCAGGAAAGGTTTACACTATGGAAAATATTGAGAGGACAAACAATATTACCCAGATTGTGGGGGAAAAGCTTGGCAGCAACAATTATGCCATATGGAAGTTTTGTATGGAGAAATTCTTGATAGGGAAAGGCTAGTGGGAGCTAGTGACTGGAGCTAAGATTGAGCCCAAGATGCCTATAGGTGACAGGCATCCAACACAAGACCAGCTGTGAGCTCATCGAGCATGGACAAAGAGAGCACGCAGGGCTTTGCACTGGCTGTCCCTATGTATATCAAATGCCATGGTAATGCAGATAATGAATTGCAGCTCTCCTAAGGATGTGTGGGAAATTTTAACCAGGTATTATGGCACCACTACAAGTTCCAGGAAGATACAGTTAAAGCATAAATTTAACAACATGGAGAGAAAGGGCAAGTCCATACAGGACTATGTGATAGAGATCAAGACCATTGTGGATCAGCTAGCATCTATTGGTACTTAGGTTGAAAATGAAGATATGGTTGCTGTGACTTTGAATGGCTTGGGTCCAGAGTATAAGTCTTTTGATACTTCAGTGTCTGTGGGGGCTGAAATGCTGGATTTCAATGAGCTGGTTGCATTGCATATCCATGAGGAGGTTAAACTTGGCTTGGGTACAGGCTCTAGTAGCACAAAAAGCAAGGATGCAATCTTTTATTTCAATCAATGCCAGCATGGTAGCCATGGTGGAGGCTATGGTTCTGGAAGAGGAGACCAGAAAAATGCATCCTATGGCAATAATAACTAGCAGGGATCAAATGCAAGAGGAGGTGGAAACTTCAGAGGCAGGGGGAGATCTAGCTCTCGTGGTAGAGGCTCTTGGCATCAGCAGCAGTTGCCCATCTAACAATTCGAATAAGGATAAGGATTGTCATTACTGCAAAAAGTATGGTCATATTCCAAAGGATTGTTGGAAGAAGCAGAACAATCAAAAGGGCAAACAACATGGACACTTTGGTTTCGTCCAATCAGGCAACTGATGCTTCAAGAGATAGACTATTTGCCATGTAGTATGTGAAAGACAAGGTTGCTGAAAAATCCATTGATGATGTAGTTTGGTACATTGATTCAAGGGAATTGAATCACTTGACCCCTCATGGTGATTGGTTCACTGACATGGTAGCTGAGAGAAATGGCTATGTATGCATAGGTGATGACACGTAGCATAGCATTGAGCATAAAGGCAAACTTGCCCCTTGTGATTCATGATGGCGAGAAGAAGGACTTACATGATGTACTACATGTCCCATCTATTACAAAGAACTTATTGTCTGTGGGCCAAATGACCAAGCATAACTTGCGGGTTAGGTTCAATAAGCATGGGTGCTTTATTGAAGAATTTGGCAATGGATGCAAGTTGATTGCTCGTGGTCACAAGAATGGCAGGATGTTTACTCTTGATGCCACTTTGCCAGAGTTGAATTTAGCTATGTTTGCCCATGGTTCTAGCACTATTAGAGATTTGGAAATTTGGCATAATAGAGTGGGGCATGTTAACTTGCAGAGGCTGCAAATGATGCAGAAAAAACAGCTTGTTGCAGGTTTACCCAAGTTTGCATATTTATGACATTGGTCATGTTTGCAATGCTTGCTAGTTTGATAAATAGGCTCGTTTGCCATTTTTCAAGCATGTAAGGCAGAGCACATGTCCATTGCAGTTATTGCATTCTGATGTCTGGGGGTCAGCCCATAATGCATCTATGGGAGGCTCCAGGTACTATGTGACATTTATTGATGATTACAGACGCTATACTTGGATGTATATACTGAAGTAAAAAGATGAAGTGCTAGCTATTTTTCAGTAGTTTAAGAAGCAAGTAAAGAAAGAGTTTGACTACTATATCTCTTGCTTAAGATCAGACAGCGGTGGTGAGTATGTGCCAAATGTTGTTGATAGTTTTTTGGCTGAAAATGGCATATGTAGGAAACTTATCTACAGCTATACTCCACAGCAAAATGGAGTGGTAGAACGTAAGAATAGGGTGTTGATGGAAGCTACTCGTGCGATGAAGGATAAGAAGAGTATGCCATTGTATTATTGGGTAGAGGTTGTTATGACAGCCACCTACATTCTTAACAAGACTCGCACTATAGGTATTCATGATGTGACACCTTTTAGAGGCTGTATGGCTACAAGGTAGATATAAGTCACATGAAGGTATTTGGTTGCATGTCTTATGTGCATATCCCCGATTAGAAGAGGAGGAAGCTGGATCCTAAAGCACATAAATGTGTCTTTCTTGGACATTCGCAAGAGAAGAAGGCATACAAATGCTATGATCCCTCTACATGTGAGACACTTGTGAGTAGGGATGTGATTTTTTATGAGATGGCCTCTTGGTATGCATCATCTACAATATGCCTTCTACATAGGTGTCTATAGTTGATTTGCAGTAGAGTATTGCATTGTCAGGTCCTACAGTGACATGTTTCTTCTCTTGTGTCTCCTTGGACAAGTAGATTAAGGAGGACTATAACACCATCCACGGATGACATTATATCAGTGAGGGGAAGACATGATGTATTGGACAGCAAAGGGAAGGAAAAAGCCTTTGAGGATGCATTTGATTTGATGACACCTAGTATCATGACTTCAAGCTATGACTCTGTTGGCACTTTAGATACTGAGCTTGGAATTTTGACTGTCTATATGCCTGGCACGAGGCACAACAGGTACATTTTGCCTCATGAGAGAGGGGAATCAAGCAGTGCACCACAGCTTAGATGCTTGTAGAGAGTCAGGTACCTTGTTGACAGGTTGACTTACAGTGGTTACTCTGCAAAGCACTATGCTTATATGATAAAGGTGATGGAGATTAAAGAACCAAGTACATATGCTGAAGTAGTAAAAGATGAGCATTGGATGCCTTGGCTCAAAATGCAACATGGGATCTTGTGCCACTACCTGTAGGGAAAAAGACCATTGGCTGCAAATGGGTCTACAAGATCAAATGCAAGTCGGATGGTAGTGTTGAAAGGTACAAAGCCAAGCTGGTTGCTAAGGGATATGCTCAACATTACAGACTTGATTATGAGGAAACATTCAGCCCTATTGCCAAGATGGCAACTATACGCACAATGATTTCATTGGTTGCTGCTAAAGGCTATAAATTGTAGCAGATGGACGTTAAGAATGAATTTCTTAATGGTGACTTGGTAGAGGATGTCTACATGGATCAACCCAAAGGGTATGTTCACCCTGATTTTTAGCATTATGTGTGCAAGCTGAAAAATTTATTGTATGGGCTAAAGTAGGATTCGAGAGCCTGGCATGCAAGGATCAGTAACTACTTATAGAGCTTTGGATTTATTATGGGCAAAGCTGATCACAGCCTATTTATGAAAAAAAACCGTAGTGCTGGTCATATATGTGGATGATTTGATAATTACTAGGGATGATGACTTGGGCATACAGCATGTTATGGAAATGCTAAAATCAGAATTTGACATGAAAGACTTAGGTGATTTGAAGTATTTCTTGGACTGAGGTGGTCAAAGCTGAAAATGGTTTATTGTTGATGTAGAAGCACTATGCCATGGAAATTCTAAAGAAGTATGGCATGGCTGAATGCGAGCCATTGGATACAGCTCATGAGCAAAATGTCAAGCTAGACATGAGTACTGGAGCTAAAATTGAGGATGTAACTACGTAGAGGTAGATGGTTGGAAGTTTGATCTACTTGACCATCACTAGGCCTGACTTGAGGTATGTTGTAGGACTCATAAGCTAGTTCATGTAGAAGCCCAGAAATTTGCATTTGGATGCTATTAGACATATTATGAGATATGTTAAGTCCATTGTAGATTATAAGCTATTCTATGTGAGAGATAAGCCCTTGAAATTGGTTGGATACATGGATGCAGATTGGGCAGGATGCTTATATGACCGTAGATCTACAAGTGGCTATACTTTTGGCTTCGGAAGCAGAATGATCAGCTGGAGCAGCAAGAAGTAACCTATAGTTTCTTTGTCAAGTATTAAGGTTGAGTACAGGGGTGCTGCATTGGCAGCACGTGAGATTGCATGGGTGCTCAAGCTTATGACTGATTTGGACATATAGGAGGATGCTCCAGTGACTTTACTATATGAAAATATTAGTAGTGTACTCCTGGCTACAAACTAGTATACCGTGATAGGACTAAACACATTGAGGTACACTATCACTTCATCAAAGAGATGGTTCTTGCAAGGAGATTTGATGTCATGCATGTGAAGACTGATGAACAGGTTGCGGATATCTTTACCAAGTCTTTGGGTAAAGATAAGTTCAGTGTTTTCAGACATCTACTTGGTGTATAGATGCTATCTTGAGCTTGATGGGGAGTGTTAAACTTCAAGCTCGACTTCTCTATCTTTGGTATGACTATACCCAACAATTAGCATGTCCAACTATACACATGCTAACATTGAATAAGTCGGTGTTTAGCTTAGCTATCTTTGGTGTGAATGGTCTTGTTGTGACCTTAGGTTGTCAGTACTCTCTTTAGTTATGTGTTATTGATAATGAAGAAAAGTGTGTGAGCTCTTTGCTCTTCACTATTGGCTCCAACCCTTCTCTCACTTTCATCAAGAAGCCTCTACCTTAAGAGTGGGATCTGAGAAGTTGAGAGGTGTATGACATTCTTGCCCATACAAGGCTTGAAATGGTGACATCTTGATTGTTTGTTGAAAGGCAATGTTATAGGCAAACTCTAGCAAAGGTAAATGTTCAATCCACCATTTTGGTTCTTTTCCACATTAAAACCTTAGAATATCTTCAACAGTCTAGTTCACCCTCTTAGTTTGGCCATCAGTTTGAGGATGATAAGCAATATTGAAGCATAGCTACATTCCAAACACTTGGAATAGGCAAGTCCAAAACTTAGAGATGAACATGGAGTCTTGGTCGCTGATTATGCTCTTTGGCAATCCATGTAACCTAAATACTTCTTTGATAAAAACTAAAGCAATGTCAGATGACTTATAGGTTGTTATGACTCGGATTAAGTGTGCAAATTTTGTCAATCTATCAACCACTACCATGATGGAGTCATATCCACTAGCAGCAGTAGATAATCCAACAACAAAGACTATACTTATTGAGTTCCATTTCATTTTTGGAATGTCCAAGGGTTGTAACTCTCCAAGCATCTTGATTCTTTTTGCCTTGACTCTTTGACAAGTCAAGCACTAAGTTACATACTTTAATACATCCCTTTTTAATCCTGGCCAGTGATAGATCTTATGAATTGCATTGAGTATCTTGGCATACCCTGGATGTCCTGTAGTGGGACTGTCATGTGCTTCCCATAAGATCTTGGCCTTCACTTCTAAACTTTTTGGGACACAAAGGCAGTCATGGTAATATAGACAACCATTACTAGCACGATAATCTTTAATCTTAGACATTTCTTTGTCAAATCTTTCTCCTTGAAGTACCTTAGCCATGAGTCCTTCATATTCCTTATCCTGAGAAATAGCTTGGCATACAAGCTCAAGTATAGGGTTATCACGTATGGATACGGTTCTTATGCTTCAAACTTCTACAACACTGTTAAGAAAGGATTTTTGGCTTAATGCATCTGCAATAACATTGTCCTTCCTTAGACGATATTTGATTTCAAACTCTTGCAGTATCTCTATCCATCTTCTTTGCCTCATGTTTAGGTCAACTTGGGTGAAGATCCACTTAAGACTTTTATGATCTGTCATAGTTGGACTCATAGGGTTTCAATTTTCTAGAAGTATAGAGCACTAATCTTCCTTCTTGTACTAGTACCCCACCAATTGCAAGTCCAATTGCATCAGTGATCACCTGAAATGGTTAACTGAAGTCAAGGAGTTTTAATACAGGTGTAGTGGTTACAACTTCTTTAAGCTTATCAAAGCTTTCTTGATGGTCAATGGCCCAAATGATTACTGTATTTTTCTTCAAAATATTTGTCAAGGGTGCAACAATGAGGGAATAATCCTTGATGAAGATTCGGTACCATCCTACCACTCCCAAAAATCCTTGGATTTCTTTTATTGTCTTAGGTATTGGCCATTCTAGGATATATTTTACTTTGGTAGAGTCTATAGAGATTCCATTAGCGGAAACAATGTATCCAAGATAGTCAATCCTATTAGTGAGAAATACACATTTACTCATCTTGGCATAGAGATTATTTTCACGGAGTGTTACTAGGGCAATCTTTAAGTCACCTTCATGTTCCTCTATTGATTTGGAGTATACTAGTATATTGTCAAATAATACTAGTGCATACCCAAATCATCCAATAAGTTTTTCAACCATACCACCTCACACATACTGACGTAGAGCCTCGCGGGGTTCACTATATATATATCCTCTATATAACGTGCGTTCATGGCCTATTTATAAATATCCTAATCTGTGAACTTTTCTTGAATAAAATACAACCCTTTTCTATTCAATCTGTAAGTAACCCCTTTATATGACACCTTTCTATATGTAAAAAATGCATATAACTGGTGTTTTAAAAACCCCTTATTTTGAACTCACGTTATATATACATATATTCATGAGTGACCCCCCCTCCCCCTCGAGCATAGAGTAGCACCTCTATACTTAGCCTCCATACTTGATAAAGTAGCTATAGGTTACTTTTTGCTGCTCCTCTAATTAATTGCTATACTATCAAGGGAAAATAAGGCTCTGATAGTAGATCTTCTATCAGACATTATACCAACATAATCTACATCTATGTATCCAAACACTTATCTATTTTACTTGCCTCATTAAAAAATCCATAATACAAAGTGGACTTCACATACTTCAATATGTGTCTAACTGTATCCAAATGAGGCTTTCTAGGCATTTTCTTAAACTAACTAACAAGGCAAATATCATAACTCAAGTTTGGCCTTGTGATAGTCATATAAATTTGACTCTAGACTGTTCTTCTAAACATAGTAGAGTCTTCTATCAACATTGAACTTCATATTTTGACTCTAGACTATTCTTCTAAACATAGTAGAGTCTTCTATCTCATCCCCAATATCAACATTCAACTTCATATTTTGCTTCAATGGAACTGAAAGAGGGGTACATGCTATCATACTATACTTTGACAACATATCCAAGTCAAACTATCTTTGAGATAGCAAAATACCATCATACTATCTAATCATCTCAATACCAAGAAAGTACCTCAACTCACCTAAATCATTCATCTCAAACTTATTATTCAAATGATCCTTGACTTTAGAAATCCCACTTATGTATAATTTTGTAGACCCACTTATAATTTTGTAGAACCATCTTCATTATGTATAATTTTGTAGACCCACTTATACCTAATAGCTTTCTTACCCTTAGGCAATGGTACTAGATTCCAAAAATATTTATGGTCACAAAAGTGACAAAAGTTATTGATAATAGGTACAAGAACGTAAGCAATAGAAGGTCATCATCATGTGGACATATACTTGCAAGCACCTGATAGAATTCGAGTGATGCGGCTAAAAGGGCCAACCATAGATAATGGATGAAGTGGTATATCATGAAGCAAAGTTAGTCGCAATACGTTGTGCAGTTTGGAAACGTTTACAGAAAGAGCAACCCTTGTGCCCCTAGTTCATCAAGTGAAAAAGACAAGTAAAACCTTTATCAACGTTTACAAGTAGAGAGCACAACGAGTGGCACGACGATCTGAATGCAGCAACATGCTGAGAATGCGCTTGTACTGGGCAATCGGCCTGGTCGACTGTGACATACGCACCAATTTGACATACCAAAACAAATAGAGCGCTAATGTGGCGCAGGCCACTAAGAAAAGGATTAAGGAAGTAGACAATTACGAGTAGTGAAACCGCAGTACCGACCAGGTTTTGTTTCTGTTTATGGGAGACGATGTTTACATTATTCGGCGAGGTCTACATGATTCTACCACTTGAATTCGTAGTGCGTAGAACCAGTTAATGAATGGATCGGTCATTAGAGTTACTTGACCCAGGCAATAGAGGAGCACGCGTCTCACGCACTGACTTAAAGTTAGACGGAATGTGGTGATCCAACTAGAGTTCTCTAGTCGATTAATTTTGAGGAGGCCGGACTGAGCAAGTGGGATCTACTAATCATTAAGGGTAGTAGCTATAAGCTTCTACTTAGGCTGCCTGAGCGGCTGGTAATTGGCGGTGGGCGAGATGGGGAGTAGCCGTTGCAGCTACAATGGCCTCGCAGGTGGAGAGCTCGAGCTTGTGCGCGAGGGCATCGGGCATGCGAGCGAGGAGATTCTTAGAGGCGTAGCTGGCGGTGTAAAGTCCGTGGCGCATGCCGGCGAAGTGGAAGGAGAGGTTGCCGCCCAGCCAGTAGGTGAGGCTCTGGATGTAGGCGTCCAGCTCCTCACTTACATACAAGGAGGGATCAGAGCCGCTGCGGATTTCCCGGACGAGTCGCACGCACTCCTCGTCCATGTCCTTGACAAGCTGAGAGACGTCGAACATGATTTGGTGAAGGTCGGGAGGAGTGACAGCACCGGCGTGAGTGCCACTGGCATTGCTTCTGGCAGCAGCCTCGACGGAGTCCTTGAGGCGGTTGTAGTAGAGGATGGAGACGAGGTTGAAGAAGTCGCCGTCCTTGTATTCCTTCTCGAAGGAGAGGAGGTCGTTGAGCCAGCAGATGTGGTAGAGAGTGGCATCTCTCAGGCGGAGAAGGAGCGGGTGGGCCAGCGTGCGCTCGTCCAGCTCGATGCCGAGGGCGAACTCGATCAGGACGTCGCAGGCTCTCCAGCAGCTGGAGTCCCTCCGCAGCCGCGTGTACTCCTCCACGTCAGCCAGGCGCCTGCTCTGCCGATAGCCCACCTGGGTGGCAGTGGCCCGAAGGAAGTCGCGGAAGGTGCCCACGAAACGCTGCTGCTGGTCCAGGGGCATGCCGCTCCGCAGATCCGACCACACCTCACGCGCTGACTCCTCGATGAGGCGGATGGCCAGGCGCGCACGCGCCGAGAGCCTTGTGGAAGTAGCTGCTACTGCTGTGGCAGACTCCTCATCTGCACGATCCTCGAGCACAGCCATGATCCTCGCCCCCAGGAGCGCAGCGGCAGAGGAGTCGGCGGCCATCTCCTGGGGCTCGTCCAGGAGGTTGTCCACCATGTGCAACCACGCCATGAACTTGATGATGGCCGGCATGCGCGAGCTCAGACCGTTGGCGTACGACAGCGTTACCAGGATGTCGAAGCGCGACTTGAGGGCCACGCTCTCCGCGAAGCCACCGCCGCCTTGACCTGCGCCGTCGACCAGCAGCATGTCCCCGAAACGAGACAGGAGCCACTCCTGCGATAGCTGCTTCAGCTGCAGGTAATCCGGGTGGATTGTCTGAGAAGGAAAGGAGCACTGCACCTCGGGCAGCTCCACGCTCGTAATGGACTTGTCAAGGGGCAGGTCCGGGAGTCCCATCTTCTGCACCGCATCTGAGGGCAGCAGGAGCTCAGCTATGTGAGAGAGCACGAACGACGACGTGACCGGAGCCATAGGATTATATATATAGATGTATATATATAACAATGGACGACGAACGATAGGGAAATCAGCGGGATTGCTTTTGTAGTTGATGTAGGCTAGCACCAAGTAGCTGATGCGAGTATATTGCCCGCACGTCAAGTTATGTGGAACGTAGCGAAGACGAAGAACGGAAGCTCGAGCGATCACAGAGTCGATCGAGCTGGAAAACCTGCTGCAATTAGCACCCGTTTTATTACGGTCCGGTATGGTACACGGAGAGGAAGAGGTCAAACGTTTGTGGCGACAGAATGGTGCGCCCGCCGTGCCCTACACTGCCTACACGGTCATTTTGGCACATGGTCACTTATGAGGTCGAGCACGCGACTCATATACCTATTACCATACACTTCAAGTTGCACTCTTGAAAAAACATCCCAGCTGCCTGCTCTTTCAAAGATGCTCTTTGAAAACAAAGAATATCAATCATTATTATTCCATAGTCTCCATCTATATCTTGCATATGGTTTTGTTTAGTCAAATCATCCTGCTCTTCTTTATCCTAGGAATTTTAACCCTACCTACATGCTCTCTACTCATAACGTCTGTGGATCCAAGTTTTTAACTATCCATATTAGTGTGTTCTTGTAGCATCTTTTCAAAATTCCTTGTTAAAATATCATTGACCACACATATGCTACATGCTCAATCATCTCTACATCAAACATATTCAATTCTTCATCAAACTTCTCTTCAAGCTGAAAATAATCAGTCATTTGCATTTCTTCTTCCACTTGCAAAGCATCCGTTTCATCAATACAATTCATCATCTTGAGTGGATCATAAGCATCACTAGAGAGAATCTGTGTGCCATCGATATATTTTGGTTCAACATCCATATTATCTTTTATCACCACATTTGCAGTATCCTCTGGCAAGATATCTACAATATATTCTATCTCCGTACATGATTGGATCAACTTCCTCTTGAAGTTCATATATAAATTCCCTCTATCAATAACCCACATAACTATTTGTATCAGGTCTACTTCTCATAGAATCACATCCTAGATTGGCTCATCCAAGATCTACTCTTCCACCATTTGCATCTTTTGATTTATAATGCTTGTAACTCCATCAAGAAACTCACTCGCTACCATATCTAGGATCTGTCATAGTGTAAACTCAACTTTGCAATCCAAAGACTCTATAAGTCGTGAAAAACCTATAAAGTCTCACATCTTGCAATTTTATATTGCCACTTCACATTGGCCTCACCAAATGTCAAAGGGGATCATGAATTGCCACTAAGTGCGAGGGTTCTCAAAAAGGAATTTCAAAGACAAGGGAGCAAGTGAGTGTAGAGACCAAGAAACACTTTTATATTCAATATTAGAACACCTATACATACACTTAGACTAGGTGAAAGCCTAAAACTCTATAATGATATAATAATCTTATTACAATAATGAATCTCCAAGAAATAATTGGAAGATGTGCATCCAAGAGAGCTTCACCAAGCATCAAGCATCCTCAGGTCGTCACAGTTAAAGACACTTAGATATGTAGGCCTTTAGAATGCAAGGTGATCATTGAGAGTTTTGCATAACCTAATCCCTTACCAACGTCCTCACCTCCTACCATCTAAAATAAAGAGGGGGTGTTTTTGCATCACCTTTATGTTTGATGACATTCTAATCAAGTTGGTGCGACATCTATTGAAGATGGTAGAGATTATTTATATTATCATGAGTCTCAAAAAAGGGGCTTTAATCTAGGCTATTTTGGAGCCTCCACCCATAGAGGGTTCATGTGAGCACTAAATCACTAAATCTCATGATCTTGATAGGATTTTTTTCATGGCTTCCTCACTTTTTTCCCACTCTCCATTATCTAGACTCAAGCATATATATGAACTTGTGATATAAGGAAGAGTAACATTTAGATAATATGTGATACTAGAAAGGAAGAATATTCCTAATAGAAATTATGCAAGGCCATGTCTTGGTGGAAATCATAACCATGGTTCTCTTATGAACTTGTTAGGGACTATATAGCAAGGAAAACAATACACAATGGCTAAGTTGAAGGTGCAATAAAGTGCACATTTAGAATATGTTAAAATGCATGGATCTAGAGCATGGCTATGGTGTATGATAGATGTAAATAAGACCCATGAAGACATAGAGTTGACAATTATTTATTACACAAGTGAATTAGGTTCTAAGATTGAGACTTGGACTCATAAAGAAAATCTTGTATATGTAGACAATGACACATACACTTGAGTGAAAGGACAAAAGTATTATGGCATTGCATTCAAATGATAGGCAAGTAGAATGCTTTATAGCTTGAAGATAGGTAGCACTTTCCACCAGTGTGCTTATGGGATTGAGCAAGCCTGCAATATCCTTAGCCCAAGTACTCTAAACAAAAGGGCTACACTGGCTGTGATTGCCTAATTCTCAACACACCTCCTCAATCACAACTAGAAAGGCACAAAGTGTGTACAAGCTTTAGTGAGTCACCACATGCAAAGTGTGGGCACTCCACAAATATGGTAACATCTAGAGGCTGTCACAAAACAAAGCTAAGTGTGGGTACCAAAAACATGGTGGACATCTAGATGCTGTAGTAAGGGCTTTACAAAGTGTATAGAGGCTGTAATGTCAAATTACATGAGGAGTTCACAAAGCTTATGAACAGAAGCATTAAGGCAAGGTTATACAAGGCTTTAAAAAAGTCTATCAGAAAGTTGGGAATAGAAGGACTAGTGAGGCTTGTCCTTCTGCTCCTAATGGTCTTATTATTATTATTATTATTATTATTATCTCCATGGTCTTCTTCTTCTTTCACGGCTGCAGGATAGGCCTTTCGAGACCTATTTTTGGCATGACAGAACTTCTCAGCATGTCTGATCTTTTTGCCAAAGTCACAAATTAGCTAGTTCCTTTTGCCTTTGTTCTCGTACTGACATACAATAATTATTCCTCTTTTGCAGTTTCTTCTTTTCCTTTGATCTTCTTTTCTTCTTCTAACAAAGAGGCTTTAATGTCAACCAATTTAGGGTTTGGCATGTTGATTAAATTGGTTGAAACATTATCAAAATATGGAAGTAAACTTTTTAACAAGACACCAATATAAATATCTTCATCCATTTTTAGATTTATTTCTACAAGTTGGGCTAGAATACGTTCCATCTAGTTCAAATGAGATGCCAAGGATTTATTAGGCTTCATGTCTAGTCTAAAGAATTCAATTAGAAGTCCATACTTACAAGTCTTTGAGTAGGCACTAAACAATGTGTCCAATCTATCCCATCTGTCACGCGATGTACCACATGCATCCATGCTTGATCTGCAAGTTGGTTGCTTGATATTCAAGCAGGTAGCTTGATTTTAAGATTGCTCCAAATCTTCTTCTTGAAGGTTTATACTTGTTGGAAATTCAAATCTAAGGGAACGAGGCTTTAGTTAACTAAAAACAGTGAAAGAAATGAAGTGGAAAAGAGCTTGAAGAGTACTTGGCTATGGCAGATTAGGGTTTTTAGAATACGGATCTAATTTTTTTGTTGGGGAAGCTTGTACAATGGATCATTTGAGAAACCCTTTTAGTGGGAGATAGCATAGGTATGGATCTTGCAATGCCCTATGGTCATGGACAACATCACACTGCACTGAATGAGAATCGATAGTACAAACAAAATTCAACACAATTCAAACAAGGACTTCAAATTTGAGTAATGCTAGGCTATGTGGTCAGCAATGTCAAGCTTTGAGGTGAGAGAGAGGAGCTCTAGGAGTAGGGAGAGAAATCTTCAGAAGGAAGCTTGTTAAGATCTTGCCTGCTTGAAGATATCTAAGAGCTCAATGCAGGGCAGGTGCAGTTTGGCTATGGCTGCCAAGAGGTAGAGGATATAAATGAAGTGAGAAATGGATGGATAGGAGCAAAGAGGAGGTGAAAGAAGAGCTTGCTGAGCTTAGCCATGCTCACTATGGCTCTGATACCATGTTAAAATTCATGGATCTAGAGCATGGCTATGGTGGAGGATAGATGTAAATAAGACCCATGAAGACATAGAGTTGATAACTATTTATTACACAAGTGAATTAGATTCCAAGATTGAGGCTTGGACTCATAAAGACAATCTTCTGTACGTAGACAATGACATGGATACTTGAGTGAAAGGACAAAGGTACTATGACATTGCATTCAAATGATAGGCAAGTACCATGCTTTATAGCTTCAGGATAGGTAGCACTTTTGCACCACTCTACTTATGGGATTGAGCAAGCTTGCATATCCTTAGCCCAACTGCTTCATATAAAGGGGGCTACACTGGGTGTGATTAGCTAGTTCACAATAGAATAATCTTGAGAGTAGGAGGAATAGCTTGATCTTTTGCCCCCAAACTCTAAGCTTGGCCTTCCCCTTTGTATTTATGAAGGTATTAAGGTGGAATTATGGATGGTGTTGAGCTTTGACATTTTCATTTATTTAAATCTATATATATTTGGTGAACTCATGCTCAAACTATGCAAATATATATAGGAGATACTTTTATATCCTTTGAGCTATATTTTTGGATGAATTATAGATTAGAGTACACTTGGAAGTTGTCTAAACTCTAATGCATACATTCTAAAGAATCTTAGAAGTCTAAAAATTGATGACATATCCAATAGATACATAAATTAGAAAAAGAATTAACTTCTTAGGAGTTTAGTAGAAAATGCATTAGGAGTACTAGCAAAGAAGAAAAAGGATAACTTCAAATTTTGAGAATCTAATAACATGAAACTTTGACAAAATTCAAACAATTTTTTATGAGTAGTAATGAGAAGAGGAGATATATAAGATGAAGTTTATTAGAAATTGACCATGTCTCCTCTATAGACACCATATTGCATTTTGAGAAAGTGGAAAATATAATGTGGAGAGCCCTCTAAAACACTCAAGAAAAATGCCTAGTTGAGCTAGGGTGGAATTTGTAATGATTAAGACATGCATAAGGGTGATGGAACATGAGCATAGATTGTGTGTAAAATATCATTTCAAGGATATTCCTAGAGCCACTTCAATCAAAAGCTTGCAGATAAAGTGGATTTGTAAGAATTGGTACCCTTAGAGTCTATAAAGCATCATGCTAAGTTTGTGAGTATGTGATTGTTGACATCATGACTTGCAATATTAAATCCCCAAAATTAGGTCTTATACAAATAGAGGATATATCTAAATCATAAAAAATTATCTCAATATCTTGATTAATGTTATAGAGGAAGGATTTTTTAAGGGTGTAAATTTAATAGCCAACTTCATGGGGGTGAAATTTTTTGTGTGGCTTATCATAAAAGAGGCAAGGGACTACACATGAAATATTTAGGAAATTGCTTGAAAGGAGCCATAGTTTTGGAGTTATAAAGGACACCGTATTTTGGAATTTCTAAGGAAAACCATTGATTTGGAAGCTAAAAATGCCTTTGAAACACCATTTTAGAGAATTTGGGAATCTCCCAAGTCCCACTTTCAAGTAAAGATTTGGCCATGTGGCTAAATCTTAACCCATGCTTCAAATTGGGACTTGGAAAGACAACCTACATAATAAATAGGATAGACTCCACTTTCAAGCAAGGGGACAATATTTGATCATGTGGCTAAATATTAACTATATTGGGAATTCCCTAATATAGTTTTTGAGCATATAGCATGCTATGAGATTTAGTATACTCCTTGTTCTAGCTTATGTTAGATATGATCAATGCCCCTTTCTCATAAGATGCCCCCAATGATCTATGGTGCTCTAAGTTATAAGGACCCCATTATGAGCAAAAGCTATGTGTGAGCATAGACGTTGATGTTAAGTCATTTGACCTGTATGTTAGATGAGGTCCATGTCATTGGATGGTAAAAAGGTAACCTTTGTTGGTCTATCCTTTGGGCTACATAGAGTAGTCATGCTGGCAGGCGAGCGGAGGGAGTGGGGGTTTTGAGGGTTATGGAAACAACACTTTTCTAGGAGGGGAGCTAAACATAAATGAAATATTACTTTGAATATGTCTGTGACAACTAGGAAAGGTTTGTAATATGGTCTAATAGGCTGACCAAGCTGCCTTGTCTAATTATGAAAGAAAGACTCCTCCAAATCCATGTATTAATCTATCTTTCACCCAATCAGAGTTCTTTCAACTTTTGTTGCCTCTTTTTAGACTATTTTCATGTATTGAGAGGTTTTTCCTTCATTATAAGAGAGTAGTCCCTCCTACATGATATTTCTTAGATGCTTAACACTCAATAATAATATTCTATAAACTATATTGTTTAAGACAATGAGCTATTTAATATCTTACTTTAGGAAAGACAAATCCTAATAACTTGACATACATGTAATTCATGGCAGTGCTTGCATGTGACTTACGTCTAAGATTCATGATGGTCAATGATTAATTTTTAAATGAATTGCTCTATATTGACTAGAGTCATTCATTTGATATTCCAATTTTTTTCACTACAAGGAAATGGAAGCATAACAATGGTAACTTTTGATGAAATTTAGGGATGTCGCTAAAAGCATTGATATCAGATGTGCATTGACACTTTTGGAAATGCTTTGCAAAGCAAATAGTGATGCTTCGTGAAGAAAATACCAATGCAATCTGTGCTAGAATACTATGGAAAGGAAAGCACCAACAGAGCTGAGTGAAGCATTTTTGGGTTCTAATGATTGTGAAGAGTAAAAGAGAGAGAAAGAGAGCTCAAAGAAAGGGAGGTTGAGAGAGAGAGAGAGAGAGAGGTCACCATAAATGTTTATGAAGAGGGAGGAGATGGCTGTGAAGGCGGACTAGAGAAGGAGGGAAGACACGAAGGAGAAGATGGTGATGATCATGAAGGGATTCTTCTTCAAGCTTTGGGCTAAGTGCATTCTCTCTTCTCTCTTTGTTTTTGTATTTTCTTCTCCTCTCTTTCTTTTCATTTGTGGAGAGATGCATAGAGAGGGAGGGAGGTAGGGAGAGAGAGACAGAGATAGAGAATGGGAGAGAGAAATAAAGAGAGGGAGGGGGAGAAATAAAGAGAGAGAGGGAGAGAGAAAAATAGAGAGAGCGATAGAGAGGGAGAAATAAATAAAATAGAGAGAGGGAGGGAGAAAAAGAGAAATAGAGAGAGGGAGAGGGATAAAAGAGAAATAGAGAGAGGGAGAGGGATAAAAGAAGAGGAAAAACAGAGAGAGGGAGGGAGAGAGAAAAATACATAGTGATTGAAATATAGAGAGAGAGGGAGAGGAAGAGAGGGAAATAAAGAGAGGAAGGGGGTGGAAGAGAGAGATAAATAGAGGGAGGGAGAGTGTTGAGGGTTGATATGACTATGTTTTTTATATATTTTTGTTGGATTTTTGGGTGATTTTTATATGATTTGAATGATAATTGATTGGTTGGAAAGTGTTTGAGAGAGTTTTGGATAAGGTTGACTAGGTTTGAGACACTCATGATTTTTTTAGTGCAGATATAATGTGCTGAAAGGTTCTGTTGAGTGTTTAATAGATTATGATTGGTTCTATTTAGCTTATATTTTGTTCTGATTTATTTCTATATGAGAAGTTGGAATAATGATTGATGCTGTTGAAGGGTGTCTTGAAGCTTATTGAATGATTCTTGATGGTTTTGAATAGTTTTAGTTAGGCCAAATTCTTTTTGATGACCTTCTATATGATATTGTAGACCTTCTATTGACCTTCTATAGTAGAGCTTCTATAGATCATATGTATGCCTATGTAAGTGTTATATGGAATGAATGTGTAGCTGGAATGTGTTGAATTTTTTTTGTGATAAATCCATGGGAGAATTATCATATGATGATGCATGAAGATTTAAGAAGATTGGTGTTGTTTTTCTTCTTGCAGTTGATTAAATTATGAATTATCATGTGCTAATATGTGAAGATTTGAGAAGATTGATGTTGTTTTTCTTCTTTTGGTTGATTAAATTATGAAGAACATGCTTGTTGACGATACAAGATAGATTTCTTGCAGTAGATTCCCTATTTTTCTTGTTGTTCCTCTTAGGGCCCCATGTTTTTTGTACGCAGCAGGGAAAATCTGCCATCAATAAGCACAACAACAGAGGCTGATAATAGAAGAAGTGAAGAAAAGTAACAGAAGATTTAAGAATTCCTGCAGCTATTGAAGAGTCAGAGATCTTCATTGCCAAAGCCACTTTCTACAAGAAGTGCATCCCTTAATGACGTAGGTATATTCACAAAGTAAGAAGGAAATGAGTTGGAATTTGTTCGTGGATGCTAAAAACAATCAGATACATGGGATACTTGGTGCATTGACAACCTTCTATTTGTCCAATTGGCAACCCACTGGAAGCTAGTAGACAAAGTGTTCTTCACAACTTATGCTATTAAAACCCTCCAAAGTTGGTGCTATCAAGACAATGGCACTATGGTGATCCTCAAAAGAATGAGTTTTGATACCTTTAGAACTTAATATCTTCCCCTTTACAGTGTAATAAAACATGAATTCAAAGACCATTAGGCTTATATGATAAGGGTGGTTGAGGATATTGAGGCCACTTATTTTGAGGATACTATTGATCATGCTCATTGGGATGCAACAAATGGATAGGGAGATTGCGTTCTGTGCGTGCGGAATGCTAGTATATATATATGAGACATGCTATCATATATCATGTCAGAGGAATCTAATTTTTAGCAACAGGAGCACCGAGCCTCGATATGAGAGTGCATAGAAGTACCAACCTTATATTGAAGATTCTTCAAACGAGTTTGGAGATATAAAATTTTGGTGACCGATTTCTTCTCAAACATTGAGATAGGATACTCCCAAGCATCATGAGAGGTTTCCAGATGAAAGACATCCAACATAAGTGAGTGAGGAAGTGCAGACAATATATAACGACAAGCTGCTTTATCACGATGAATCCAATCAGTATGATCAATTTTCCATTGTTCAAATAACGGGCCATCAATCAGAGAATTATCATTCATCTGAAGGAGAGAAGTGCTTGAAAGAACAACCAAGGTAGATATTTATCCCACTTTTCTCAACGACAACATAATAATTAATTGCTTATAACACGGGTATTCCTTTTTTAAAACTTTTATGGCTATGTGAAATGGGATACCAAAAACATTCAAGCTCTTTGGTAGATGCACTACACTTGTTCCATGTGAAGGGCTACACAAAAGTGATATTCAAAGCACATAAGTTGAACCCCATCCTGAAGCTTTGTGTCGCAAGGCATCCTCACCTTGATACACTTAGATAGTCCTTGAATGCTTAAAAGAAGATTTTGAAAGAAAAACACATTGCCAATGGTAACATGGCAAAGGGCCTTCAAACACGAGCCCTTTAAAGAATGAGTGAACTGCAACTTTTGTGCACTTTGGGTGTTACTAAATTAAAGGTATTTCTAGGGTATATTACCAGTTTTCCAAAAGGTTTCTAAGTAGCACAACATCATGTAGGCTCACAAATCCAACCCTCAAGGAAAGTGTAGGGTGGGGTAGCAACATTAGGGTGTGTACTTTGGCCATCTTACCTCATTTGAGACCTAGAGTGATTAATGGAAAATCGAACCATACGAAGATCATGGTATTTCAATTTCTAGGAGTTTTCCACGACGTACCATGTCATATGGTGACTCGAAAAGCAACCTAGATGGTGCTAGGTGGATATGCCATCTTAGCTACCTAAATCAAGGTACCCTTCCATCACATAGAAAACCTCACATGTCTTTTGAGCTATCAAGATCTCGATATGTTGAACGTCACATAGCTATGATGACATTGTCGATATACTCACCAGTATGTTCAACATTGGTATCAGCATGCATACGAATGATATTTAAAAAGTATTAGTGGTACCTATATCGGTGGTTATACTAACGTAATTTTTCAAAAGATTACCACTATTCTAACGCTCATAAAATAAACTTAACCAAAACTTACCTGTACACAAATAGTGATAGTTTCCAGGAATTTTGCAATGTAGATAGTGAAATTACAAGCGAAAAAATATTTTTGGATGGCATGGTATACAACTGTGTTGCCCTTCTACCCACATAGATTGAATATTCTTTCATAATTCAATTATAATCTAATATATTGCTAAGTTCAAAGAATTATACATCATGATCTGCTAAAAACAAGGAATCTATTGATTGAATATATGAACAAATGCAATGATAGCATCATGTCCATAGTACGTACTACATTGAATAATAGGAAAGAAGAAGAATAATAGAGAAAACTGTCTTTACAACTCACTCAATGTGAGCCACATACAATGAAGGAAAAACGTGTATTGAAAAAGCTAGATACAATCGATCAAAAAAAGTATGTGTGGAGCACAAGGCAAAAGAAAAAACGTGCTCCATAAATATAAGCTCTATATTTGGTCACCATCCAATAGCTTGTCTTGATACAACAGATCATTGAAAGGAATTTCTAACATACCAAGAGATCAATCTAGAGCACACAATGCATCACAAGAACTAAATATTCACTACATTAAATAGACATGTCATATTAGACTTCCATGTACATATAACTTGTTGATAAGTAAAGTCAGACCATACCTTTTACATATCATATCTTCAAGCCTACAGGCTTTAGTTAAAACAACAAATTAGTAGTGTTAGAATTAGCTTATTTCTACGAGAAATATACGAAATAAGAATATTAACATATCTAATGAAGAACTTATAAAATCCTCTAGGTAGGTCCACCAATGGTGGTCACGTCGAAGATGTGATGCATGAATAATGTGTCCAATTGTGCTTGCACTACCTCTTACTACTACCATCATCACCTTGGAGAGTCTGCAACCTCCTCTCTGAGCCATTCTGAGGTGTGTAGGTGCACATCAACTCCATCATATGTCTTGTGGAGAAACAATCAGCCACTGAGAAGATACTAGAAACTCTTTATGAAAGCATGCTATCACATAGTTCCTACTACTCTTAGGTACATTGTGCAAATGATCCAATACATTGTGTCCAAAAACATGTTGGCACACACTACAACAGAAACGAGGCATAGACGTGCATGTTAGACGCGCAAAGTCGGGTGCGTCTATAACTGCGTGTAAACGTGCGTGTAAATAGATGCGAATTGTGCATCTATATATCTGCGCAAATAGACGCTAATATAGACGTGCCAGTAGACACACAATTATTTAACCACCTAAAATTGCAATTCACATAGTTAAAAAACCAAATTTAATAATTATTTAACCACCTGAAATTGATTCTTGAGCATGCACGTGTGCGCATGATAAAAACCATAGAATTAAGAAATATACACATTGAATCATTGAATTTAAAAAATAGACTTAATGATTACTCGAAGTACCATTGGCATCCTCAAAGTGAGCAAGGACACCACAATCTTGGGTATTTCTCTTTTCATCTTTATGTTGAGTTCGAAGATGTTTACCGTCACACCAAAGTGCATTGAATAATGTGCACTAGTCGTAAAAGATAAAAGATCAAACTAGACACGCTGGACCCTCACGAGGTGTTCAAATAACTAGACATGCTGGACCCTCACGAGGTGTCTGTAGCAAAATATACTGGGTAGATGAAAGAGCCCTTAAGCTATGGTACACTTACTTGGGCCTTAAAACAAAGATCAGCATTAATCCTACTCTAGACTTGGATAAAAGTGCCAGTGAAGACTCGAGTGTTTTATGGCTCGAGACTCAATCTATGAATGGAAAAACATAACGTCCACATCTAGGTTCTATCCCACCCTTCAAGTTCAAAAAGGGCATGGGCTTTGGAATTCCTGGCTTTTTAAAAGGCAAGTCAAAACCATTGAATAATTTGATGGAAGGCCCTCCCTTTTTCTATTTTGAAAATGTTGAGAACGTTTCCAATTCAGAGTGGGAGACCATCAAACGACATTTTAATGTCATAGATCTAGAGTTCACAGACTCTAGATATTTTTCAGCATGCTTTAGGCTGAGGTGGTTATGTTTATAACCTTCCAGTAGATGGAAGAAGGTTGATCCTTCCCCCTACTCCCATGAGAATCTTTGAGGTGCTTCCGAAAACAAAGAAGTATTGGCCCCCATGGGATCCGAGAGAGAAGTTGAATTGCATAAACACACGGGGTGCCCCTAGCACTATATGTGGATTGATCAGAAAAATATTTTCTTCCCACAAAGAAAGCAAGATACCTTCTTATCTTCAACATGAGATTGTCCTGGCATGCAAAATATGGAACTTGGTTTGGGTCAGCCCAGGCCAAGCTGTCCCACTTGAACCCCATGAGATTGAGCTGGTGCTTGGATATGATCGTGGCCACACTTGAGGCTGCTCTACCCTTTCAGATCGGTATGATGCATTGGGCAACTCATTTCAGGTCAATACTATTGCGTACAGTCTTTCACCACTGAAAGAATTATATCTGCAAGGTTTAATAGTTCTGTCCTTATTCTCGAGCCTTGGTGGGAAAGAAGTGGCATTGCACAAATTGGGTATAATTTTGAAGGCTGTTGTTATTGTGGAGATCAATGATAAATGTAAAAACATAATACCCAGCTAGTGGAACAAAACCTTCCAAACAGGCCGATTTCAAATGGAGGATGATGTTAGAGATCTTACTGATGATAAGCTGGCTGAGATTGTGGATGCAGTGGAAAAGATTGTGGATGCCAATTCATAGCATGAGTAGATTGATGTAAATCAGTTGGCTTGTGCATATGCAAGCTATTCCAATCATGTCAAGGTGCACTTATAGCTCACATATCTTTGATTGATTGATGGATAATATGCCTTTCTCTATCTCTTTCATATACACCTTCATTGCATTATCTTTCTCTTGCTAAAAACCATTCGTGCTTTATCCACCTATTGATACGTAAGTGGGATAATATGCAATTGTAAGTGGGATGGTCTAGTAAGTCACTACATATATATGTGCCAATTGACTTGCCAATGTGTTATCTCTTGCTCCTCAAGCTTTGTTATATATGTCACCACATAGGTCAATTGATTCCCTAAATGCATGCATTGATTGGATAGGGCATGCCCTATACAAATGTGATTGGATAGGGCATGATGATTGGATGTATATATAAATCAAAGGTTGACTTGTGCATTTGTAATATCTCACCACATAGGTCAATTGATTCCCTAATTATGCATGCATTGATTCCTTAAATTGTTCAAGCGCATCTGTAAGCGCGTGTAATAGGAATTATCTGCGCATATACACGCGCCATTATATGCGCTGACAGATGCGCCACCCAAGTATATAAAAATTTAAAAAAAGTTGTGGCTTTCTTTTCAAACCTATGCTTTCCTACGTTTTTTTCGTGTTTTCTACAGTTCGAGCTCGACATCACTACTCATGTCTATCTATCACTTCATGAAGACAATGAGGCAAGGAAATAAGATTAAAAACAGGACAGGAGGAAAGAAGAGCCAAAGAGTAAAGAAGAAGAGCCAAACAGCAAGGAAGAGAACAAGATTGAAGCAACTTACCAAGGGAAGGGATAAGGAGGATAAGGAGCTTGCAACCTAGCCGCCGCCACCCATTGGAACAAGCAAAGAAGGTGAGTTCTTCTTCTCTCTCTCAATCTTGTTTGGTTTCTCTCTTTGTTTGTCTCTCTCTTCTCTCTCTTCACGTGCTGGATCTTGTCATCTATGGAGGTTTTTTATCTTTGTTTTTAAAGCAAGTTTAAGAAGAAATGGTGCGACTGTGCACGTCTATCAGCGCGTCTAGATGACACTGTAGATGCGACTGTAGACGCAGAAATAGACGCACCGACAAATGCCCACAGAGACTTGCTGACAGACGCAGATAGAGACGCAGGTATAGACGCGCACAGAGACGCAGGTATAGACGTTGTATGTAATATGTTTTATCTACACAGGGTAATATGATTTTTCTTGTGTAGATGTGGAATCCTGGATCCTCTAGCACCCCATTCAACAAGGAGCAATTCATGGGGGAGATGACCAATTATCTTGGTCGCCCTCCCACTGTAGATGAGGTTTTCAGTGTGATGTCTGGGACACCTATCACATCTTTGCCTACACAGGGATCAGCTGAGGTACATGGATCGGTCGAAGCACGTGCATCTGCAGAAGCACGTGTATCGAGTGAGGTAGAGCTTAGTGTACGTCGAGGGAGGAGGGAGAGTGGTGCGGGAGAACAAGGAGGTTGAGGACTTTGTGGGGGTTGCCTAGGTGGTGGCTCTCGATCACCCTCACTGGAAAATGAGAGAGGTGAGCCTCCACAAATATACTACTCTATCACTGATGTTGGTGGTATCTTGCATGACTTTGAGGGGAGGGAAGTGATAGCCTACTTGAGGAGTGTCGTGCATGTCACATACAAATATTTCATGATTCCCTTCAAGCACCAGAAAAATGGTTTGTGGCAAGAGGTGCTGCAGGTAGTACATAAAAGGTACCCTAATCCCAAGAATTCACGATTCTCAGATGATTGGGGACGGTCAAAGGTGAGAGACGCGCTTCATAACAAGAGGTCTCACCTTATGACGCGCACCAAGGAGTCATTGCGGAGATAAGAGCAGGGGTGCCCTGGATATGGCCAACCACCCAATTAACACTGCAAGGAGTGGAAAGAGGCCAAGAAGAGAGCAGCGGAGAAAATGACAAGTCGCCAGCATGCAGAGGCGCGACGTATCCAGATGGCAACCATGGGATCGTCGCATTATGGATCGGGTGGCAGGGAGTCATGGGAGGCTGATTTTGTAAGTATTATTTGATTTCTTTTTTTAAATTAAATTTTGTAATTTGTTTCACTTCATTATGTGGTGTGTTTTAATACATTGTATGTTCAAATTGTTTTGTAGTATCATATCGTTGGTAGGATGCCTACTCCTAGAGAGGTAGGCTACGATCAAGGTCATAATCGGGCGTCCACTTGGCAGGATTTCTATGAGGAGGGACTCATCACGGAGGAGCAATATAATCGCGCCATGAGGATTCCACCACCAGAAGAGGTATGTTTTATTTTTTACATGAAAAGTATAGATAACTCTAATTTATTGTTTGTAATGGTATTTATATACCTTAATCCTTTGTGTAGGTGAACCCTAATGCAGTTGAGGATAGCAAAAGGGGGACTAGCAGTAGCGGTGGCGGCAACGGTAGCGGCACATGCAGCGGTGGTGGTAGCGATGATGATGCCTCTTCTGAGGAGATATAGAGGAGCCCCATGCATGCATGCCTCTCCTTGGCTTGTAATTTTCATTTTTGATATGTATTACTTTCAGCTAGTGCTTGCGACCATGACGTCACAAGCACTAGAACTCACTGATGTAAAAACATTTCATCTATATATATGAAATTTCGTGTGCTACATACATTGCTTTGTTTTCAGAATCCAATCTTCGAAATAATCTTTCTCTGTTATCCCTAAGCATACAATTTGATGTTGATGGGGGGAAAAAACCAGAGAGCATGTGGCTTTGCAACATGCTCTCTGGTTTTTTTTTCATACCTCTGTTTTGCGCATCTATCAGCGCGTCTAAATTGCAGGATAAATGCGTGTCTATTTTCGTCATAAACTTTCAGAGTAAATGCGGTTTTAGATGCGTAAATACACGCTTGTATAGACGGACAATATGAATATGTTCACTTTTTTAAAAATATGATTATATATTTATGTAGCGCATTTATACGCGCATCTAAAGGCGCATCTAAGTGTGCGTGTAACGCTGATCATAAGCGCGCTTTTAGACGCGATTTTGTAGACACGCAAATAGACGCGTTAATAAACGCGCCCGACATTTTTTTTCACAATTCAAATATTGCATCTACAAGCACGTCTATGAACCCTTTTTGTTGTAGTGACAACTCATGCATATGCACAATTAGTCTCTTACCCTCACTACAAGGATTTAAACCTATAGCGACGGCAGGTAGTGACGCAAGTAGCGGTGTCACTATTTGCGTCGCACGCAAATAGCGATGCCCCACAGGGAAAAAAATAGGCCGAAACCAAGTGCGGGCTTATTTTGTGTATTTTCGTCTACTGTTTTGAGAGGGAGAGCGAGAGAGAGAGAGAGAGTGACCGTCGTGAGAGAGGGAGAGGAAGAAGACTTGCCGCCGCTGCCATTCGCGAAGGAGAGGAGGAGCCTTCATCGTGAAGAGGAGCCGCCAAACCCTCGCCATATCTCATCAATGAGTCTATTCTCTCCTTCTTTTGCTTGTTTAGGGTTTAATTCTCTTTCTCTTTTGCTTGTTTAGGAGAGGGAATGAGAGAGAAAGAGAGGGAGAGGGAGAGGAAGGGAGAGAAAGAGAAAGAGAGAGGGAGAGAAAGAGAAAGAGAAAGAGAAAGAGAGGGAGAGGGAGAGGGAGAGGGAGAGGGAGGGGGAGAAAATGAGAGAGGGAGAGAAAGAGAAAGAGAGGAAGAGGGAGAGGGAGAGGGAGAGGGAGGGAGAGTGCATTCTCTCTCTCCCTCTCCCTTTTGCTTTTATAATTTGTGTATATATATTGAGAGAGGGAGAGGAAATGAGAGAGAAAGAGAGGGAGAGGGAGGGGGAGGGAGGGAGAGGGAGATGGAGGGAGAGGGAGGAAATGGAAGAGGGAGGGGGATGAAATGAGAGAACGAGAGAAAGAGAAAGAGAAAGAGAAAGAGAGGGAGAGGGAGAGGGAGGGGGAGGAAACGAGAGAGGGAGAGAAAGAGAAAGAGAGGGAGAGGAGAGGGAGAGGAAGAGGGATGGGGAGGAAATGAGAGAGGGAGAGGGAGGGAGAGTGCATTCTCTCTCTTCCTCTCCCTTTTGCTTTTATAATTTGTGTATATATATTGAGAGAGGGAGAGGAAATGAGAGAGAAAGAGAGGGAGAGGGAGGAAATGGGGGAGGGAGGGAGAGGGGGAGGAAGGGAGAGTGAGAGGGAGGAAATGGAAGAGGGAGGGGGATGAAATGAGAGAACAAGAGAGAGGGGGAGTGTATTCTCTCTTTTATTTATTTAAATTTTGTATAATTTGTATATAATGTGAGAGGGAGAAGAAATGAGGGAGAGGGAGAGGGAGAAAGAGAGTGAAATTAAAGAGAGAGAGAGGGAGGAAATGGGAGAGGGAGGGGGAGGAAATGAGAGAGAAAGAGAGGAAGAGAGAGAGGGAATGAGAGAGGGAAAAAGGGAATGAGAGAGAGAGAGACTAGTGTATTCTCTCTCTTTTTTATTTATTTTTGGTATAATTTGTATGTAATGAGAGAGGGAGAAGAAATGAGGGAGAGGGAGAGAGAGAAAGAGAGGGAGAGGGAGGGGGAGAGGAAATCAGAGAGGGAGGGGGAGGAAGAGAGAGAAAATGAGAGAGGGAGAGGGAGAGGGAGAGGGAGAGGGGGGAGAGACGAAAACATAATAGGTAAATGAGAGAGGGAGAGGGAGGGGGAGGGGGAGAGGAAATGAGAGAAGGAGAGGAAGAGAGCCAAAGGAAATGAGAGAGGGAGAGGAGAGAAAAAAAAAGAAGAGAATGAGAGGAGAGAGAAAAAGAGATAAGATGTTAAACATAATAGGCAAATAGAGCAAGAGAGGGTATGGGTGAGGGTGAGGGCAAGGGAGGGAGAGGAAATGAGAGAGGGAGAGGAAGAGAGAAAAAATGAGAGAGGGAGAGGAGAGAGAAAAAGATAAAAAATTATTTAAAATAATAGAGAAAGAGAAAAAGAGAGGGTCAGGGTGAAGAAGGGACAGGAAATGAGAGAGGGAGAGAAAGAGAGAAAGGTAAATGAGAGAGGGAGAGGAGAGAGAAGAAAAATGAGAGAGAGAGAGAGAGGAGAGAGAAAAAGAGACAAGGTAGCATTAAACCTAATAGGGAAAGAGAGATAGAAAGAGAGGGTGAGGGCGAGAGAGGGAGAGGAAGAGAGAAAACGAAATGAGAGAGGGAGAGGAGAGAGAAAAAATGAGAGAGAGAGAGAGAGGAGAGAGAAAAACCATTAAACCTAATAGGGAAAGAGAAAAAGAGAGGGTGAGGATGAGGGAGGGAGAGGAAATGAGAGAGGGAGAGGAGAGAGAAAAAGGAAATGAGAGAGGGAGAGGAGAGAGAAAATGGAATGAGAGAGAGCAAGGGAGGGAGAGGAATGAGAGAGAGAGGAGAGAGAAAAAGAGAGAGGGAGGGAGAAGGATGAGAGGGAGAGGAGAGAGAAAAGAAAATTGTACTCGCAAGTTAATATCAATCATGCATTGTACTCGCAAGCTAATTGAATACCATATACAATAAGATTGGGTCTTGCTGGCAAATTTTCTATCCAAGGAGGTGATGTCTTGTCCCAAGGGGGAGTTCACCCTTTGCAGCAAGTACGTGGGCGTGCGATGGATGGAGTGTAGGAGCCAATCCACCACTCGCAAGGCCAATCTATATCGTCAATGTCAGAGGAGATAGGCAACCTTCCAGACCTACCTAAAATCTTGGAGCCTGAGATGGAGGCAATGATCGATGCATTGATTCCCATGGATGTCGAAACTTCTGATCCGCTTAGAGAGGAATCATCCATACCATTATATGATGGGTGTCGAGTATCTCGGCTGAAGACACTGCTTGCACTCTTAAGTGTGCAAGCAAAATACGGGTGGAGCGATACGAGTGTGACCGAGTTGTTCAGGTACCTTGTACATACGCTTCATTGATTTTTTTCTCGACACTATTATTACAAACATTTGTGCTTTTTCAAGGTGTTTTATGATTTTTTTCAGGTCATTAAAATATCATATATTACCACCTACAAATACCATGCCTGAGTCTCGTGATGATGCACGACATGTTTTACGGAAGCTTGGCATGGACTACAATAACATCCATGCATGTATCAACGATTGCTGTCTATTTTGAGGAGAATACGAGACTATGGAGACATGTCCAAAGTGTGGTGCTCACAGGTATCGACAGGACTTGCAAGGGCAAACCATCCCTCAAAAATTTCTCGAACACTTTCCGCTTATCCCCCGCATAAACCACATGTTTCGTACGTCCGGCATGGCGAGCTTGACAATGTGGCATGCGCAGAGTAGGTCCATGGATGGAGTTCAACGAATATCAGTGGATTCGCATGCATGGAGCCACATTGATCGGTCTCGCAATGGATGGCGTGAACCCATTCGGTCTGTGCTCAACTTCTTACAATGTGTTGCCTATAGTCCTTGTCAACTACAATATTCCTCCATGGCTTTCTACGAAGAAAGGACATCTCATCCTTAGCTTGCCCATCCCAGGACACTACAAAGTAAAAAATATGGACGTGTATCTTCGTCCATTAGTCGATGAGCTTAAGATTTTGTGGGAGGAAGGGGTCACTATGCAAGATATGAGCAGGCGCGACGGTCCACGGTCAGCCAATATTCGAGCCATTCTCATGTGGATGATGCGTGACTTTCCGGGATTGGGAGAGTGCTCAGGTGAGCAAGCCTCCATTCTCGCTGGTAATATCTATATTTTATCTCGTTCAATCAAGTATTCACTAGGTCGTGGTGTTGGAACATGTCTGGTTACCTCAGGTTATCATGCATGTCCATTGTGCGGGCCATAGTTAGACTCCCGAAGGTCACGAACCATGAAGAAGATGGTATATCAAGGACATGCTGCTTTCTTGCCGGAGGATCATGAACTCAGGGAAGGTTTCCTTGGATGACCTCCAACATATATGAACGCGCAAGCTGGTACAAGCTGAAAATGGTCCACGCGGAATCACATCCAGATGGAATGTGGCGGTTCTCAATTTTCTACGAGTGGCCATATTGGATCCACTTACAGGTCAACCACTTGTTGGATCCCATGCATATTTTCAAGAATGTGGGCAGCTTATTCTGGGACCACATCACAAGGATACACTATAGGGGCACGAATGGATTTGAAGGAGGTAGGTAAGATGGAGGCGCTTTGACCGCAGTCGAGTACTAATGGTCACGTGCAGCTTCCTCGCGCTCCTTGGGTTTTGTCCACTAAAGAAGAGCGCATTGTGAAGCAAGTAATCAAGTCTATCTGCACTCCGACGAGTATGATGCATTCTCTCAGGTCTGCATTTTTTAAAGACGACCAATTATCAGGGCTAAAATCCCATGACTGGCATAAGATATATCAGGTTTGTACTACGAATGGATTGTAATTAGCGTGGGCATTTTGCTATTTGGAATCCCAATCATTATTCATAATGCTTTCTCATTTGTGGCAATTTGTACTACCGATCGCGATCACAGGATATCTTACTCCAAAAATACGCAGGGCCATTTAAAAGTTGTCGACTTTGGTGCAATGGATCTCATAGAAGGAGATTAAGACGTCCTCTATTGAATCCGCGAGGCGGAGAGCAGTGGAGGCGGTCTGTCTCTTTGAGAAATACCTGCCCACTAGCATGCTCACGATACAAATCCACCTTCTTGTGCATCTTGTGGATGAAGTGGAGATTGTTGGACCTGTCCATACGCGATGGATGTTCTTCTTGGAGCGCTTCATGAAAACCCTGAAAGGCTTTGTGTGACAACAAGCTCGGCTAGAAGGTAGCATGGCCGAAGGTTGGTTGGTGTCTGAGGCGCTAGTGCATATTTCACAATGGCTACCAATGGTGGAACCAGACAATGAAATGCTATGGTCGCTGAAGGACGATGATAGACTAACTGGAGATGTGGTGGCTGGAAATGGGGTAGAAAAAAGAATGTATGCCTCAATGGAAGAGAAGGTGAATCGCTTTTGTATGTTGCACCATGCCTCTATGGAGACGTGGCTCGCCAAGTACCAGATCGCTAGGCAAGATCAAGAGGAAGCGCGAGTTGAATTTCGACATAGTAACATCATCGACCGATTCGATATCCCGAAGGCATGGAGGAGATGCCGTGGTTTATGTCAACGTGATGGTTGCATAGAGCTTTGACCGCAGCATCTCGCGAAGGGACAGAGATCTCAATGGAGAAGTGGGAATTCTCGAGGGGATGTAGTCCAAAGGTGATGAGGGGTTTAGAATCTGTCGTATCTAAATTTTATATGTGACATCTGATTTGAGTGTTTCAATGTACAGTACAAAATATATAGTGTAGCTTGGTCGTGCAGACGACATTTTCGCGTAGAGCGTATTGACAAAATGTGCTCCAGAATGGACTGTGGTATCATGGCAAGGTTCGAGCAAGAGAGCCGACGACGAGCAACAGATCCAAACAGGGTTGTGGATGAGATGGAGTATTTTGGGAACTTGCAAAGTATTGTTACAGTGGATTACCGTAGCTTCTCCATGATACTATTCGATGTGCAGTGGTTCAAAGTGGTACTTCGAGGAGCTGGAGCAACAGTTCGACGAGGTCCATCTAGATTTCTCGAAATAGATTCCGAAAAAAAATGAATAGATTTGCACGACACCTTTGTGTTGCCGGCCCATTGTGAACAAGTGCATAGACTCATTTGCTTGCTAATTGTATTACGACATGGTTTATGTCAAAATGGTTTGAACTCTCTTGTACGTGTTTGTGAACAGGTAATCTTCTATCCAAACCCTCGACAACCTCGATGGTGGTATGTTATACCTTCAACTCCCCGAAGTGCGGGAGTATATGATCAAAGCGATGTTCCGAGCATAGATGAAGATAATATGCAAATAGAGGGGTCGATATTGCAAGGGGTGGAGGCCGTCGAAAGCTTGGAGCCAGCATCGACTAACGATGATGGAAATACAGGAGTCCAAGAATTCTTTGAGAACGAGACGGACTCATTCTTTTGTGGTGACATGTCTATCGACTTCCAGTGTATGCGGAGTTGTGTCAGGAGATTAACATAGGACCATAGGATACTTCATACTTGGAGCATCCACTTACTCAATTCGTTGACCAATTACTTATAAGGGTACATAAGATATACATTTTAAGTGAGATTTTTTTAAATGATTTATATTAGTGTGATTTGTATGATTTAAATTGATTATTCTAACATCATTTTTTATCTGTGCAGGTGACATTTTCAGGATGAGTCGAGGGATGAGTGATGAGGAGTTACATGACATCTTCACACGCATGTCTCCAGACCGGATCACCAGATTCAGAGAGATGGCAGACCAGGAGAGCTGTCTCGGTCTTCGTCAGGTCACTTTGCTAGATCTGCTTCAATGCGATCGGATGCTTCAGCTTCGAGCAGACGATCTCGACGCTCATGACTTGGGACAGAGGGAGGGTGTTCATCGGGATCAGGGGGATGCTGCAGAGATACAGAGGTAGTGAGCCCGCGGTCAACACAGGATACAGGTGCAACTCCTCACTCTCATGGCTCAAGTGGATGTTGTGGAGACACGGACGCGGTGTCTCCCTCTCGTCATTCAGCTGGAGCTATATCACCTCCAGGATTTGTCACACCTGTGGGGATGTCTACTCCAGTTACTCCAGCTTTTGCGTAGCCGTCAGTAGGTGGCACCCCTATGGGTGCCACTTCGAGAGATATTACCCTCGTCGGTACACCGGATGCATAGGGGTCTCCTGGATATGCCCAGGAGCGTGGACGCAGATGGGAGAGGACCTATCTTAGGCAGACTCCTAGGGGTTATGGATATGTAGTCAATAGTAGATCAGGAGCCATCATCATGAATGATGAGGGGAGGAGGGTGATGTCTTGCATGAGAGAGTTGTGCCAACAAGTTTTTCGGCACAACATCTTGGACCATTGGAAGAACATACCGGAGGGGAGCAAGGACTACATAGTAGTATCGTTGCATGAGGAGTTTCCGGTGCCAGCCGCAGTAGATAGATTCTCTACGGGCTAGATGATGGATTGCATGCGTGCATATATGTCACAAAGACAATTTGACGCATTCAAGGCAATCAAGAGTGGGGCTGCAAAGCCCGAGTGGTTAGATGCAGACGACTGGCGCCGACTGAGAGAGGAGGCTATAGATTCTCCAGGACGTTGGAGTTAGCAGGTGAGGCGGCGAGGGCATGACTCGAGGCCAGAGTGGTCCATCATCTTGGGAGTGGCGGCCACAGGACATATTTGGAGGACTTTGTAAGTTTTTCTTTTGTTTTGCTTGTTTATTTTTTTGAAATATTCTTTGTGCTGACAATCATGTTTCTAACAGTTAGCATTTTGTTTTATATTTGGAGGACTTTGTAAGTTTTTCTTGTTTATTTTTTTGAAATATTCTTTGTACTGACAATCATGTTTCTAACAGTTAGCATTTTGTTTTCTTTGCAGCACTCCATTACAAATCGCGATCCGATTGGCCTTAAGACTCAATATGCAGAGAGGCACGGTCTCAGGGCATTGATCGACCGATTGTATAGATGCGGCGGCCTTGTAAGTCACTCATCTTTCTTGTCCGTAGTTACCATGAGATATTTGAATGCATTATTGTATAGTGGACTGATATGTTGTTTCTTTTTCTGCAGAGTCCGTTCGATGCTTCTTTGCGGTGGGACGAGCTTTTGGGGGACGAGGATGCGTAGCTCGCCCTTGGATCCCTGGAGCTCACATACCTTTATTTTTGAGTCGCCTGATCTATGTAGACATTTTCTATGTATTAGTGATATCCTGTCATGATTTTACCAATCGCTTTTTATGCGATCATGTATTTATTTCATGTATGAGTTTTACGATTTCAATATACATTGTTTTTTTTTGCAAGCGCATTATACACAGTAGTGCAGAAACTATTTTGTATGGCTCTCATAAAGCACACAGTGCTATATGTGGCAGGGTAGCTTGCTGCCCTGCCATAAATTTTTTTTCCCTTGTTATTGTCGCTATTAGCGTCGCAAATTTTACTGCTCGCATCGCTATTAGCGTCATTATGCACATCGCAAACCGTCGGTATTAGCGTCGATATTGGCATCACTATCAGCGTCGCATTCTATGGCGTCGCCAATAATGACACTTTTTGCGACGACGGGGGAAAATTTTGTTGTTTGCATTTTTGTCGCTTTAAACATCGGTATAAGGCCTATATCTTGTAGTGCCTCATTATTCATGTGTACAACACCCAGTGCTCTACTCCAGTAAGTACTCACCATAACTTAATAGAAAACATCTAGTGTATGTTCTCTCCCATCTATAACCATGCTCATGAGCATAACTAGGAGACCCTTGTATATCTAATGTACCTATACAAGAGTAGCACTCATAGGAGTGCCACCCATAGACAACTAAGAAAACTATGTTGTCACAAGAGTGGAAGTGTCTATAGTTGTAGCCATACTGGTGAGTGATGGGTATCCACTCGGTCGATGGGAGGGGGACACTGCATCAATGTCTCCACAGTAAACACCAGAGTCACTCTCTCTAGAAGTGTGATAGAAATGAGTATCAAGCTCCATATCTCTACAATACCCCTTAGAACCACTTTGGGCACAATAAGAAGAGGAAGTTTGTGGCCCCTTAAGCATCGATCATAGCCACCACCTCCACCAGTTAAGTGAAGCATACTTGAGTTGACTCCCTCTACAACCAACCTAGAGTATCAACTTTTTCATGTTGGAGTGTGCCAAGATACAACACCCACATGCCGATCCAAATAACTTCATATATCCTATGACCTTGAAAAGCACCATCTGATCTAGAGACATGCATGAAAAATTCTTGTATCTCATTATCTGTAATCTCTCAGCTCATCTTGCTCTCTAGATTGTTCATAGTGACCTAAAGAACCAAAACCAGATGTCAAGATATTCAATACAAAGGCTAAAGTGAAGCACAATTACAACATATATCTATGGACTTACAAGTAAATTAGAAAACATGCAATATAGTACCAATATAATGCAATAGTCAATGACTTTAACAACAAGAAGATTCTATTTCTCACTTGAGAATTCTTGCATGCCTATCTCTTTTGTTAGATTGCTTGTGCTTATCTACTCCATATGTCGCAATCCCTTCTCATCTCCACTTCCTACAAATCATTATCCCCTACCTACATGCTCTCCACATCCACACTAGGGACACTTCTTTCATCATGGACTTGAGCTATCCAAGATGTTACACACACAATATACAACCAAGGAGGTTGTTGTGAATTAGGGTAGAAATGCATGGAATCAAATCCAAACCTTGAGGGAGCACTAGCTGGTGGAGGGTAGTTTGGAAGGGGCTACTAAGTAGAAGCTAGCTCCAGAACCTCAACTTTGCCTTGGTTATTGTCCCTAGTTGGGAGCTCCTATGCCACTTCCCCTAGTATGTCCACCACATGAGAAGAAGGCTCCATGAACCAACTACTGCCAAAGGAAGGGGAGCTTGCTACTAGCCATAGGAGAAAATATGAAGGTAAAATGCTACCCATACATAACCCTGATGGTTTGAATAGGTGGCCACTTTCTTGCACTCGTAGAGACATTCCAAGAAGAATCTAGTCCAATTAATTTTATGATGGATGGGGAGGAAAAACATGGAGGACACCTTTTGGGACATACTAAAGGCCTTTGACTACAAGTATAAGGCATCGAGAAGAAACTTCAAGGTGTCCTAGTGAGGCTTGTATCTCTCTATAATGGATTTAAACCATACTCCTTCCTATACACACCTCTAAAAAAAGCCTCCATATTTAGAATAGGAAGCAATAAGGGTGCCTCCTCTCAGAGCCACTAGTAGGGAGAAAGAGCTTCTCTTGGACCTGTTGAAGAGTCAAGTCATGGGTGTGGTCGCCTCTCAACATGTGAACATGTATATAACTGTAGTAAGATAAACTTAGCCTCCGGGTTCATAAGTCTACTCTCCCAACGTAGGGCCACAAATCCATCTAAGCATAGAGCTTGTATCCACTCGCAAATTGCCTCCTTGCATTCCAAGAGCAAGGGCATTACCTTGTCTAAGGTGGAATGATAGGGGACCATGGCTCCCAAGAGATTAATGATGGCAAGTATGAAAAGAAGAAGATCAAGAGAGCTTGATGAAAGCTAAAGGTGATGATCACAAGTGGAAACATTAGAAGAAAAAGCATAACTAATGGAGATAACAAAGGAAAGTTGCTTTTGATGGTGGGTATGAATCCCATGAACCACAAAAGAATGGTTGCAATAATGCATGGATGCCATTATTATCAACAAAATGCCCCATAAGAAACCATGAGTACCACCCTCATGTTGATGCGGCATACTACCCTCAATGGTAGACATCATGCTGAATAATGAGTGAGAACCTTTAAGAGGGGACAACTCAACATCATTGATCAAATAAGAATCAAATTCTATCTGCACTTTGGTAACCAATGGAACAAAACATCTAGACTGGGAACTAGCTGAAAGGGGAGTAGAACCCACGAGGAAGAAGCATGGCAGTGAGAGCTATGGCGGATGGAGAGCAAGAGCAAGAGAGAGAGAGAGACTCAAAAGTGGGAACTCTAACAACCACAATGTGTGGCCGGGCCTTCCTTTATTCAAATTGTCACAAAAAGAATAAAGAATAAGTGACTATGATGCGCACCTGCCACCTGTAGTGTGCAATGGTAGGTACTGTCAGTGTAGTAAATTGTAGTAATACACATGCGACTAGGTGGAGATGCCTTTACCCCCAACACTAGCTGGTGAGAAGAACCAACACTAGATCAAAAGAAGACTCTATTTGTAGAGGAAAAGGGCATACCAAGCCAATAGCATGATAGTGCCATAATGAGAATCCATTGACCATGTGAGGCAAGAGACTTCCTTAGAGGTCCATAGGGTAAAAAGCATTAGAGCCAAAGGGTTGAAATATCTAGAACAGACTGCTCTAGTGGTACGTGAGTTTGCTAGGAAATTCTTCCATTTGGGTATTGAAAACTAGAATGGTTTTGCCTCACTCAAATATCCTCTTCTTGTACAAGTGATCTGTTTGATCCTTCTACCAAAGCTATGGCTCTAAAAGGAGATAAGAGCTCTGTAGGTGATCCTCATCTATTTTAGCCAAGGCCTCCAACTAGAATTGATGCCAGGAGGCATATTCCACGGTGGATTCCGTGAGGTTTTACGGTGGATTCCGTAAACTTAGATGACCGGGGCTCATACGCAAAGAGGATTCTTTGTGCGAGAAGTTGATGGGGACGCCTGTCCTTTTCGGGCGTTTCATTAATTTAGTGTGTACATGGGTGATTCCATAGCGGGTGATTCCGCAAAATGCATATTAAATTAATAAACGTTTATGAGTTTAGAGTGCGCACTCGTAATAAATTAAGGTTAGGATTTATTTCTAACCTGTTGATTTATTTATGTAGCTGAAGACTGCTAGGTATTCACTTTTGTCGGTTTAATTGTGTTATTTTACTAACGATTGTGAATGCTTCAGTTGATGTGTAGAGATAGCAGCAGTGGCAGAGGAAAGCATTGGAGTCTAGCGGGTTTCCGATCTTTCGACTATATTTTGATAGGCGCCACGCCTATATTTTGATTATGTCTATAGAGACATCGATTATTTATTATTATTTTGTATGCGCTTATGCGCCTGGATATGTTATTTTTATTTGGACATTGAGATTGGGTGTGCCAGACTCTTTGGGCACCGTCCATTAGCTTTATTTTCCTATTTTTGGTAGAAAGCAAACTCAAAAGCTAAAAGCTTGTCGGCTATTCTTGAGCAAAAAGATTGAAAATATATATTAAATACATGCTTTGTGAAGCGCTCACACAAGGCATGGGGGAGATTCAACCCAATTTGTCTCTTGTCTCATGTCGTGCTTGCTTTCACATTGGTTTTTGTGCTAAAAAGTAGAGTGCTTTGTTCTTGGGGACCTTTGGGAATTCACTACGTGAGCTACCTGCGTCCGATCTGCGCGCCAGTGGTATCAGAGCGGAGCAAAGATCAAGGGCTTCCAATCGCTACCAATCTCGGGCGAAGGCGGAGCTCCAGGAACAAACGGCCTCTACAGTCAATCTTGTCGCGAACCGTCGATACAGGCAGACTTCTGGCGATCAAGAACCCCTATTTCTACTGTCAGATCGCGAAGGACCACTCTCTGTCGGCGGAGGACCACTCATCAATTCTCTTCATCAAGTCGTGATAAACAGTAAGAAAGCCATATCTCTATCTTCAAAAAGCTTAGTGTAAAAGCTTAATACAAAGCTTGAGAAGCTTAACAAGCTTCTAATCAACAAATCGTTGCCAAGAGGAGGACCCCCGAAAATTGCGCGGAATCAAAACGGCCCCCCCCCCCCACGATTGAAAAACGGCGGCCTCTGTCCACTTACTTAAGCTTATTAAGCTTAAAGCTTAACTAATTAAGCTTAAATCCTTCTATACTCTGCAAGTTCTACTGGGCAGACAAGTCTGCAAACTCCGGGTCACGCACTCCAGAAGACAAGTTTCGCAAGTCGACACTAATCAAGTACTGCAAGTCCTGCAAATCAGCTAAGTTCAGCAAGTCAACAACCCTGCAAGTCTGTTAAGTCTGCAACTCTGCAAGTCAGACTAAATCAGAACTGACTAACGCTCGAAACTCCTAGAAGACTTGTTCGTTTGCAAAAACTCTGAACTGGAAAGTTGTTCGCAGCAAGCTGTTTTACCTATCTGCAAGTTCGTTGAAGTACTTTCAGCAAACAGAGACAGAAATATTTCAGAATTTCTGAAAATTGAAGAAGAAAATACCCAAAATACATAGCCTTGTAACCCCAAATTTGAGCTACGCTCATCCCGCTAACTGATTTTGAGTGAGAAAGGTTTGTTGAGTTTTACAGGATGACTACCCCACATATGGATGATTCTATGGCTGAAGACGACCTACCCGAGCCTACCATGGAGCAAAAGCTGGATCTTATCATGTTACAATTGGACGAAGAGCGAAGAGCTAGGCAAGCCTTGCAAGCGCAATTGACAAAGCTACAAGGAGCGTCCACTGATAAAGAAGAACCTCAAGCTGAAGATTTGATACGCCGTACCATCGACGCCACTCTTGAAGCACAAACCATTCGCAAGGAATCCAAGATAAGTAAACGAAGTTTCAAGTTTCGCACTTTCAATGGCATAAGAGAAGGAAAGACTGTTTTATCATTCATTAGCCAATTTGATGACTATTTCCATGAGGAAACTTATCCTGAGAAAGATAAAATCAAGTGTGTTACTAATCATCTGATAGATAGAGCATCACTTTGGTGGACTGTCGTCCGCAAGAGCATAGAATGTCCTGCTACATGGGAAGATTTCAAGAAGAAGTTTATGCAAAATTTCCTTCCACCGCAATTTCATGAGAAGGCAATCAAGCAATGGGATTTACTACAACAACGCGACCGTGAGCCTATTTCACAGTATACAGAGCGTTTTTGGAATGCACTCCTACAGCTACGCATGCTTGAAGACGTACCAGAGACGACCCATAAGCGGAAGTACATGTCTGGACTTCTTGGACATTACTACGCTGAGGTGAATATGTTCAAGCCTGCTACTCTTGAAGATGCCATCTCCTTAGCTCACGACACTGAAGATAAGTTACGTGGAAGAGATCGACGACCGCAGTCATTCCAAGCAAACGGTAATTATGGATCTAAACAATTCAATTCAAATTTCAGAAGGTTTAATCCAGGTCGTTTTTCATCACCATCTTTCCGCAAGAATTGGCCTAAACCACCCGCATTACCATCCACTATCAATCCAAATCCTAAGCCTATCCAACAAGCAAATCCAAATATACCCAGACTCCCAGCCATTGCAAATAATGTGACCAAAGCCAAGCCCATCGTATGTTACAAGTGTCACCAGCCAGGCCATCTCGCAGCAAATTGTCATTCAAAGAAGCCATCAGCACATATCAACTACCTTGGAGCTATGGACGAGGACGAACATGAGGATATGCCGGATTTCACTGAAGAAGAAGATGATCCTACTACTACTTCCGACACTTTACCAGGTATGCCTACTTTACATTCATTGTTGACTATGAAATGTATGGTGCATGGAAAAGAAAGAACTGTATTGCATGATGACGGTAGTACGCATGACTTTATTTCAGCAAAATTGGTAAAGGAATTGAAATTGCATATAGTACCTACGCACTATCGCATAAAAGCTGCATTTTTAGGCACTAGGTACAATGGCACACAAGAAGTTCAAAATTTAGAAATTCAAATTGGTCCATATATTGAAAGAAGAAATTTCTTAGTTGTCCCATTACAGTCTAGCGACATTATTCTAGGAATGCCATGGAGACACCAACATAATCCCAATATAGATTATTCCACACACACAATGAATATTAATTTTCAAGGAAAATCTATTACATTATTTAGTATGCATGCATCTCATATGTTTCCACTGCTTTCGCATACTCAAGCAAAACGTGCACTACGCAAGAATACTAAATCATATCTCATTTGGGTGAATGAATTGCACGCAAAAGAAACTCATATACACCCTAGGCATAAGGAATTTCTTGCATATTTTAAGGATTGTTTTGCAGAAGACCTACCACCAGGTTTACCTCCATCACGTCCAGAAGACCATAAGATTGACCTAATACCTGGCACACAACCACCTTGCAAAGTCCCATATAGGCACAATCAAATAGAGCAAAAAGAAATCCAGAGTCAAGTAGAAGAATTACTAAATAGAGGCTTAATTCGACCTAGCAGTTCTCCATTCGGTGCACCTGTGCTCTTAGTCAAGAAAAAGAATAATACTTATCGGATGTGTATTGACTACCGAGCATTAAACAAGATCACTGTAAAGAATAGGTATCCTATACCTAGAGTTGATGACCTTATGGACAAACTGCAAGGATCTTCTATATTTAGTAAAATTGACCTTAAATCTGGATATCATCAGGTGAGGCTAGATAGATCCGACATATTTAAGACTGCATTCAGGACACAGTTTGGCCATTACGAATTCTTAGTTATGCCATTCGGATTAACTAATGCACCTGCCACTTTCAGTAGAATGATGAACCGTATTTTTCTAAAATATCAGTATTGTGTGATTGTTTTCTTTGATGATATTTTAGTATTCAGTCAAAGTGAAAAAGAGCATTACGAGCATTTATCAATAGTTTTTCAATTACTGAAAGAAAATCAATTGTTTGCAAATCCTGACAAGAGTGAATTCTTTAAGACAGAAATAGAATATCTAGGTCATATTGTATCAAAAGAAGGAATAAAAGTTGATCCTAAGAAAATTGACGCAATATTGCATTGGCCTATTCCTAAAAATGTACATGAATTACGCTCATTCCTTGGTCTTGCTAGTTTCTATAGGAAGTTTGTACGTAATTTCTCATTACTTGCTTTACCACTGACCAAACTTCTTAAGAAAGGCATTGTTTATCAATGGACTGAAAACCAGCAGAAATCCTTTGATTTACTTAAACGTGCATTGACCAATGCCCCTGTTCTACAATTGCCTGACTTTAACCGACCATTCTTTTTAGTTGTGACTGATGCTAGCGGATCAGGAATAGGAGCCGTGTTAATGCAAGACAACCATCCAATAGCATATTCTAGTTCTAAGCTGAAACCCTCTGAGCTCAAATATTCCACTTATGATAAGGAACTCTTAGCAGTTGTCCAAGCATTGAAACAATGGAAGCATTATTTAATGGGTTCAGAATTCATGATAAAGACCGACCAGCAAAGCATTAGACATCTACTTAGCCAACCCCAAATTTCTGACCGCCATATCAAATGGGCTTCATTCATTCAAAGTTTCCATCCTATCATTCAATATCAACCTGGAAAAGAAAATGTAGTTGCTGATGCATTGAGTAGAAGACCTGCAATTCATAACATTTCTATCATATCTTTTGATTCTTTAATTGCTATGAAAGACACATATCACCAGGATATTACTTTTCATTCTGATTGGCAAAAATTAGTTCAAAATAATTTCATTCCTGTTGATTCATTATCATATAATGATGGATTCATGTTCTTTGAAAAGAGACTGTGTGTTACTATTCCATTCCGATCTTTTGTTTTGAATGAAATTCATTGTCCCCCATATTAAGGTCATAGAGGTATCATTTCTACATTACGCATGTTAACTGAAGATTTTTATTGGCCGCATATGGATGCAGATGTGTCTAATTTTGTTTCTGAATGTCTGATTTGTCAAAGAATAAAGAGACATCATGGTAAACAGTATGGGTTATTAATGCCTTTATCTATTCCATCTAAACCTTGGGAACATATATCTATGGATTTCATTACTGGCTTACCAAATACTAAATCTAACCATGACATGATTTGGACAATTGTAGATAGATTTAGTAAGCAAGCATATTTCATTGCATGTAAGAAAACTTTAACAGCATCACAAGCAGCACAATTATTTTTGAAAACTATTTTTACTAACCATGGATTGCCGAAAGTGATTATTTCAGATAGAGATTCTAGATTTTGTAATAATTTCTGGATTACACTGTTTGCAAATCTAGGCACAAAGATTGATTTCTCATCTGCATTTCATCCAGAAACAAATGGACAAACAGAAGCCACAAATAGCACTATTTTAGATCTTTTACGTGCATACACTATTTCTAAACCTCAGACATGGGATACTCATTTACATTTATTACAGTTTGCATATAATAATACACCGCACACATCTACAAAGAAAGCACCTTTTGAAGTTATTTATGGACATAGATTATCTACACCTGTTGCATCTTTGTCTAATAGAATACAAAGTGCCGATGATATTGCTGTTATGCATAACACTATTTTTGATGAGGTCAAGGATATGATTGCTAAAGCCCAACAATCATATACCAAACAAGCCAACAAGAAAAGACAAGCCATGAATTTCAAAGTAGATGATTATGTTTGGCTTAGAATAGAAAAGCGTAGACTGCAAAGTGTAGATAGACATCCAGTTGTCAAATTAGCCCCTAGATTCTACGGACCATTTAGAATCATTCATAAGATTAATGACAATGCATTCAAGTTAGAACTGCCATCACATTGGAAAATTCATAATACCTTTCATATTAGTTTATTGAGACCATTTAGAGGACAATTACCTATCCACCCTGTCTATGAAAACCCACCTTTACTAGAAGAAGAGACTGAAATCCTTGAACCAGAAGCCATCATAGACACTGATTACATGACCACTAGAACTGGCCGAAGGTACTCTAGATATCTCGTGAAATTTAAGAACCATCCTGTAGAAGAAGCACAATGGATGCACGCTAGAGACCTAAATGCTTTCCCCACTCTGTTAGCTCCACATTGAGCTAATAGCAATTGAGGTCAATTGCTATCCCACCCCGGGGGTATGATGCCAGGAGGCATATTCCACGGTGGATTCCGTGAGGTTTTACGGTGGATTCCGTAAACTTAGATGACCGGGGCTCATACGCAAAGAGGATTCTTTGTGCAAGAAGTTGATGGGGACGCCTGTCCTTTTCGGGCGTTTCATTAATTTAGTGTGTACATGGGTGATTCCATAGCGGGTGATTCCGCAAAATGCATATTAAATTAATAAACGTTTATGAGTTTAGAGTGCGCACTCGTAATAAATTAAGGTTAGGATTTATTTCTAACCTGTTGATTTATTTATGTAGCTGAAGACTGCTAGGTATTCACTTTTGTCGGTTTAATTGTGTTATTTTACTAACGATTGTGAATGCTTCAGTTGATGTGTAGAGATAGCAGCAGTGGCAGAGGAAAGCATTGGAGTCTAGCGGGTTTCCGATCTTTCGACTATATTTTGATAGGCGCCACGCCTATATTTTGATTATGTCTATAGAGACATCGATTATTTATTATTATTTTGTATGCGCTTATGCGCCTGGATATGTTATTTTTATTTGGACATTGAGATTGGGCGTGCCAGACTCTTTGGGCACCGTCCATTAGCTTTATTTTCCTATTTTTGGTAGAAAGCAAACTCAAAAGCTAAAAGCTTGTCATATTTTTGTAATTGGGCTATTTTTGAGCAAAAAGATTGAAAATATATATTAAATACATGCTTTGTGAAGCGCTCACACAAGGCATGGGGGAGATTCAACCCAATTTGTCTCTTGTCTCATGTCGTGCTTGCTTTCACATTGGTTTTTGTGCTAAAAAGTAGAGTGCTTTGTTCTTGGGGACCTTTGGGAATTCACTACGTGAGCTACCTGCGTCCGATCTGCGCACCAAGAATGGGAGAGAATCCCTCTAAAGGAGCTAATCTTCCACCATTACCCACAGACTAGGAACCCAGAATTCCAAGGGTATTATAGCCTGCATGCCAAATGCTAATTTTTACAAAGTCAAGCCAGTTGCTATCTTGAAATATGTGTGACATGCACACAATCTTGTTGATAGCTTAGTATCCCAATCATTTCAATATTTCTCAACCAACTTGGTTAGAAATTTACACAAGGTTTTATTGGTATACTTTGCCAACCCATTTTCCTAAAAGTAGTATGGAGAGAACTTATTGTGAATCATGAAGAAGAAAGCAATTAATTTCTTAATGACCTTATTGATAAAGTGAGCATCCCAGTTGTTAACTAGCTCCACCAAACTCTCATAGCCGATTAAAATATCCTTGAGCAAGCATTTGGCTATCAACTAAGCCAAATTGTTCACAAGGGCCTAAGCCTCAACCCATTTTGTGCAATAATCCATTGTAGTGAGAATGTACCAATTCATAATGCAATATGCCATTAGCTTGATAGGCCCTCGACAAAGTCAAGGCCTCACTTATGAAAGTGCTCTAATAGTAAAATAGGGTGGAGAAGGATGCGATCTCGAGCTAGAGGTTGACCCAATCTTTGACAAGGATCACATTGGAAAACCCATTTGTGTATATCTCCTTGCATGGTAGGCCACCATAGCCCGACTTGATATATTTTTCAAATAGTGACTTCTACTAAAAAATGACCACTAGCAATACATTGATGAGATTTCTCCATGATTGCATTCTTCTCCATTCACAAGACCATTTGCTACAGCACTCCGTATAAAGTCTCATGATAGAGCTGCCTAAGAATAGCCTCGAATCTATGGCTCCAACGAGCTAATTGCTGTGGGTGGTCCATCGGAAGGTAATCTAGAACTTTGATAGTTTGTAGAATTGCAAGCATTTCATCATACCATGTCCAAGATGGATTGGAGGAGAAAATTTGAACTATTTACCACCACAACAAAGAGGTAGACATCTAAAAAGTCATCATCGACTCTAGAAGGCTTCACTAGAGCCTAGGTAGGACAATAAGTTTGCCACCACATTGTGAATATCCGCCCTATGAACCACTTTAAAATCAAATTCTTGCAAGAGCAGGATCCATCATGTCAATTGACATGTATGATTCTATTGTTTGATCAATCAAACGACTGTACAATGATGCACATGGAACATGAATGAATGTCCCAACAAGTAGTGCCAAAATTTATTCATAGAGTAGATCATCCTAAATCATTCCTATTCAATAATAGGATAATTCTTTTCTACTCTAAAAATGTATCAACTCGCATAGTAGATAGGGTGAAATTAGCTTTTTTCATCCTCCTACATGAGCACATTGCACGACTAGTATGCCCTTTTCATCCTTCTACATGAGCACATTACTAATGGTGCAATCCAAGGCATCTATCAACATATGGAATGGTTTGTTCTAATCCAAAAGGATAAGAATGTGAGCTTTAGATAGCATGAGTCAGAGTATTGGAATGCCAGATCCACAACCTCATCCCATTTGAATGTTGTTTCAATAACATGAGCCAATTTGCCAAGTGGAATAGCAACATGCGCAAATAGCTAGATATGTCAACCCGTGAGGAGTCCATCGATAATAAATAATCTATATAATGTGTGCGTTCAAAGGATATTAAGAAACACCATTTCTTTACATGCTATAAGGCCTTAAAATGATCCCTTTTACTTTATGATTCTCATGGATTTTTTTCAAATTGTAATTAAAAACCCCCTTTTGTAAATATAATCCTGTAAATTTTACTAAATGTAATACCCTTTCTTTTGAACTCACGTGGTATATTACATGTTCTATAAGGTGGACTCCTCGGGTGTCAATCATGCCATCAGACCTAGCTGATGATTTAAAGAACATCAAAAGGGATATGAAAGAATTATGAAAAAGATAAGTAAACATAAAATAAAAACATAACCATTGATAGCTTTTATATCTTAAGAATATGTAGAGACTCAAGTAAACATGCAATAATATTCCGAACGTTCATAGCTTTTATACCACATGAATATTCATAGACACATGTGTACATATATGCATACTATAATATCATATAATTGGTTAATAAGTAATTCATACACATAACATACCAACAATAAGCATAACATTAAAGTACATGTTTAAACTAATGACAAAGAAATGCTAATGATATAATTTTACTTAGTTAGGGACAACATAGTCCAAATTGCATCAAACAATAACCATAACATGAGCTAACATTACCCAAGCTAGGATATTAGCCCATTTAAAAAAATCACAGTGTTTAATCTCTATTGTGTAATCCAATGCTTCATATCTAGGATACTTCTAGCCCATGAGAGGATCAAATATCCAATTTATAAAGTGCTTTGTAGTTGCCATGATGTTTGCTCAAAAACAAGAACTAGTACTAGCAAACCATCAAGGATCACCTCTTTCTCTTACTAGAATAAGTAACCCAATCTTATTTGCACATGCTTTGGTTCCTTATTTTAAAGCATCTCTTTGCAAAGAATGAAACTTGGCTCATCGAAAGATTCTCAAAACCATCCACTCTATGCAAAGGTACTCTTAGGGTTTTTTTGTAAGAGAGCTCTTCAGCCATGAATGGTGTTATTCCCAAGAGACTCGCTTGAAAGTTGGAAAAGTGAGAAGTGTGATTGGGGTCCTCTATATGTAGTAGTGGATTTTGTAGGGTTTTAATCCCATCATGCTTTTCCTATACCTCAGGGGCCTAGGGGGGTACCAAAAAACCTAATGGGCCCTCTCAGATATAGAAAATTTCCTCCTTGTTGAACAACATAGAAAGTTTCTCTGTAAATGTTATTAATATAAACTTGTAGAGTTAATGACTCATTATTTTGAGATTGCAAAAACCTAATCACATCATCAAAATTTCTAGTGATAACTAATGAAGGAATGCCTATTGAAGGCTATCACTAAAATGAAGAACTCATGGTCATAACACATGTATTCCATTACATCTTCACCTACAGCAAGGCCACCATCATTCTACCAAGAGTCCTGAAATGGCTACTAAAGGCTTATCACAAGCAACATAGTTAATGACAACTTGACCTATTACTAGAATGTGAGACCAAATCCCTAGAAATCGCATGTAAATTTCACTTGAATGATCCAAATAGAAACTAAATGACAATAAGGCATAAGAAATTATCATCAATTGTGGTAGTGCATTGACCCTATCATAGTGGTTAGTTGTTGAGAATAGCAAATGATGCTTGCCCATAGAGGCTAGATATATGCCCTAAAGAGGCTAGAAGGTAGAAAAATGATGTATGCTCTAGGAAGAGATGTTCAGAATCCCATGTGCATAGTGAGGAAAGTGGTACTATCCAAAAAGCTATAAAGGCATGTACGTGGTTGACACTCATTACAAGAGAATGGTATTGTTCGTTTAAGTCATTGTCAGTTTCATTGTCCATCTTACACAAAAATGTGTTTATGAGTTCAAGCTTCCATCTTGGAACCTAATTCACTTGTGTAATAGTTAGTCTATCTAAGCCTATGTCATCATATGAGTTGTGTATTCATCTTCCATCCTCCATAGCTCCTGCCATGCTCTACAAATCCATTTGATAAAGACAAGTACCATTACTCAGATTTGCTACTAAATGAAGAACTTCAAAGAGACAATGTTGAAGCAATAATTTCTAGACAATAACTTCAAAATCATTGATTGTGACCCAATAAGCATATATAAGTTTGTTGTGAATTTCAAAGAATAAATCAAGAAACTCCAAAATGAACTTAAGGAAAAGGAGTCTAGCTTCATGAAAAGGCCTTTGAGCTTTGAGAAAGAGATGCAAAAATCAAGATTAGGAAGGAAGAGCTAGAGAACATTTGCAAATACATGCTTGAGATGAATCATCGACAACTAATAGAGGTCTCCCTCTAGTTGACCTAAGAAAATGTTAAAATAAAGTTACATGAGAAAAAATGTATCATCTTCAGACACAAAGGTTAATATAAGGCCCTATATGTAGGATTGCAAAAAAAATCATTACTAGTCTAATAAGGGTTGTTGCCTAGTGGAAGATGAGACACAAAAATTGTATGAAATGGTCTTGATGGAGTTGTCCAATAACCTAAGCATAGCACTATACAATGAAAGTTAATGTAAGGTGTAGTTGGAACTTACAAATTTGTCATGGTGGGTGGCTAAAGAGCACACTTGATTTAAGGAACTAGTATTGACAACTTACATCTTGTCAGCTTATATCTTGCAAATATAAGACCCCAAAGAGCTCAAAGCTTGATCTCTGGAACCTTAGTGGAGGCATGGAATATATACAAGAGAAACCTAATGAACGAGGAGAAAAAAAAAGAAGACTCGATTTGCTACCTAAAAGAAAATTTATTAAGATCATGAACTAAAAGCAATATGTATTTCGTAATATGAAATATCCCTTCCCAAAATTCCACATTACCATAGAGCCACCCACAATCATAACACCCTCCACTAATTTGCCAAAGCTATCAAGGTTCAATACACAAAAGTTAGAAGAGCTCCTTTTAAAAAAAGAACAAGATCCAAATTACAAGAAGACATACATCACCATGAAATAGAACCTAAGAGCATAGTTGTAGAAGATGATGGAGTATTCTATCCCACCAAGCTCCTGGTGCACAAATCGGATGCTGTATACACACGTAGTAAACGCCGAAAGGTCCCAAAGAACAAAGAACTCTACAAAAGCTTCATAAAAGCAAGAAGAGAGTTTGCACGACATGAGACAAAAAGACCAATCGGGAAGTGCAATCTCCACCCACGCCTTGTGTGAGCACTTCACAAGGCATGTATTTATAGATTTATTAATCTCCAAGCTAAAAAATAGTCCACTTTACAATTAGCATGCTTTTGGCTTTTGTGTTTACTTTTGCCCAAATAAAGAGTAAAGTGTTTGGGTGCCCAAAAATCGGGTTGTGCCCAAATACAGTGTCAAATAATTGAATATTTAAATCAAGCGCCTATGCGCATACAAAATAATAGATGTTTATGAAGCGCTTTAATAAATAAGCGTACCTAAATAAATATTGACGCCACGCCTTTAGTGATAAGGTGCACGCCCATCAAAAAATAAAAAATCTTCTACTTAATTAGAATTCATACCATCACCCGGTGCTTCCCAACACCACCGATGCCTGCTTTACACATCAAGTGAAGCATTCACAATTATTAGAAAATAATAAGATAAAACCCACAAAAGTGAATACCTAGCAGTCTTCAGCTACAAAATAATTAAATAGGTTGGAACTCTGTCCTAACCTTAATTTAATTTGAGTGCACTCTAAACTCACAAAATTCCATTAATTTAATATGTATTTTGTGGAATCACCCACATGCACATTAAATTAATCTGACACCCGAAAAGGACAGGCAACCCTGTCAACTTCTCACATAAGGAATCCACATTGTGTATGAGCCCTGGCAAATAAATATAATTTTACGAAATCCACAGAAAAACCTCACGGAATCCACCGTGGAATATGCCTCCTAGCATCAGCTCCTATCATAGAAAGAAGAAGAAGATCTAAAGAAAATTTTGCAAAGGTATAGAGAGGGGTAGCAATCAAGCATAGTTGTAGGTTTCTGTCTCAAGGTGAAAGAAGAAAGTACATTTGGAAGAATGCTTCTCTTACATAAGTATGGCTACTTTATATAGAGAACAAAGGATATCATAATGAAGTGCCTAAATCCCTTGAATCTCATTGGCCTATCGAAGATCCTACCGAGTACAATGATAAGCCTACTAGAATGGAAATACCCCACTTGAAAAATAACAAGAGGGAATGCAAAGCCTTTTATTACTCATGTGAAGAAGAATGGGTGGTTTCACTCTATTGCACGTTACCTATTGTGGCATGGCAAGGACTGCATGATAGTTATAAATTCCCAAAGGATTCCAAACATAAGAGCCACCTCTATTGATAAGACCAACCTATTCCAACCCACATATCTAGTGTAATCTTTCACTCACCTTGTATAGAAGCTCACCAATTGTGCCATGATCCCTCCTGCATCAACACATACAACTATCTTAGGCTCCTCATCATCAAGCTATTCTAGAAACCCATGATACCATACTAAGCTAGAGTTCCACTACCACATTTTGACATAAAGAGAGGCATTAATCAAGTGGCAATGGTTTAGCTTCACCTCAAAGCTATAACATTTTCCACATTTTATATTTGATTATTGGAAGACATAGTGGATACCAAGTTTGCCATGTACGTTGAACTCACATCATATATACATATATTTATGACTGACCTCCCCGGGCAAGGAGTACCTCCTTAATAAATGATTCCTCTATTGGACTCTCAGGACATGATTCAATTGATAATTTCTTGACATGTATAGATGGACACTACAACATGTCAACTTCTTAGTTGTGAAAGGTTTTGAAAATATCACATAAATGTCATTAATTTATTCTCATTAAGTTAATAAGTTCAAGACTATTGCAAGATTTTTAAAACTACACATAGGTCTAGATTTTTTGGTCAAATATGTACTTTGATTTCCCATCCCATCAAATAATATAAAACAATTCATGTATTAAAACATTATCTAGCTAGCCAAATACATCTCCAAAAGGCTACCGCTTATCCATTCATGTGTAGCTTGTCAATACATTATCTAATCAAATATCTTAGAAAGAATATTTATAAAGATTTCAAATGTTTCCATAAGAGTCAATATTACTTGAAAAAGTTTACAATTATGTTCTTATGAAATTTCAATGGCAATGGCCATTCAACAATGTGAAAGAGATCATGCATCTTATAGAAGAGTTGGGACACTTGGTTAAATGCCTCTTTGGTAAGCATATTCCTATAAACATTATTAACAAATTTTCTTTGAATTTTTATGGAAATTGCCCAAAAATTCCATGCCGAAGTGACCATGCACCTTAGAGAAGACCTTAGAGAAGAGTTAGGGTACTTACCAATCACATGTCTCTCATACACATATCCACCTCATTCTTCTTTACTTGAAATGATTTTTCCACCATCTTATTTGAAAATTTCAAGGTACCACATTCTTGCTCTCTATAGCATTAGCAAAATCCCAATATCCTCATTTTTTACAAAAGTTCAAAGTTTGTTGCTAGCATATAGGTTGTCTCTTCTTCCGGTTGTGAATGTTGACATTACTAATCTTTGGTATCAATCCAGTTTGTGGATTACTACAATCTTCCTTGTTGTTTGAATTATTGTTTGGCATGTTTCGTAGTCCAAGAGTTCATATGCTTTGTAAATGTTGTTATGTGGGTTTAACATTAGTCTTTAAGTAAAAATGTCACTTCTTTGGCAATTTGGACCCTCTACAAGACATTCCATTCCTTCTTTACCACAAAGATTAAGAAGAAATGGCTTTACAAAAATATAATCAATACAAGATAGTAGTGGAACAAAAAATAGAAAGGGTCAAAACTTAGCTAGGAAGTGTGTAATCGTATGCCCACATTTGAGACCCTTTTCAAAGAAAAGTGAAGCCTAAACATGCTCAAATCTAGCCCCTTGACATATGTGGTTTCATAATGCTATATCTAATATGTGATATTCTATTTTGCCCATTACTTGCATTGTGTGAATTTTTAAGTATATCTACCTCAATTATATCATATATCCATCTAGCCTTACTATGTTTTATAAAATGTTGTATCATAGAAGCAAGGACATAATCTTTGAAGTCTCTAAGGAAATATTGGATAATGTTAAGGCCAATATAAACAAGAAAATACATTATTAATAAATTTTCATATAGGGGTGTGTTTGGGTGAGAAGAGGGTGCATGCATCTAGGGAGACTCATTGTGTAAAAAGAGATCACACACACACACACACACACACACACATTCTCTCTCATGTTTTTTTCTAAGAGTAACCATGGAGATTGATAAGAAAGGATTTGATGATGATTTAGATCCAGATTTATCAATGTTTTCTATTCCAATCCATGACTAGGATATCATTCGTTCTAGCCCTGGTTAATTTTGTTGAATTGGCCTCAAATTCAATCTCTCATGGGAAGTTGTTCATCAAATCAATGGCATGGTACTATTCAATTGACCTAGAAGTAGGCAATTCAAAAGAAATTTTGGGTGGCATCAATTTTTCATCAGGCTCTCTATTATTGCAATGCAAATTCTCTCCTTCCAAAAACCCTCATCATCAATATGATGAACAAAGGGATGATGCTGTGTAACATGACTATGAAGCTTTTTTAAGGTTGCCAATCATAATATATTATCTCTCTTCATAAAACTTGGAATGATGCCCCATTAGTGTTTATGATATCATGATTTATTAAGTATCCAAGTCCATTTGGTGTTTATGGTTGCTATTGCCATCCTAGTATGTTGTTCCATCAGCGAATCTGTAGTGTCCTTTGATTAGAAAGTGTCTACATTTGTCTATTTACAATAGTTCATTATTTTTAATAATTTCATTAATTATTTGTAAAATGGGCCTATGATAAAGAGCAATTTTATGCAAAACATTCTCAAAAAAATATTGGCTAAAGTATCATCAACAACATGAAGAAATTGAAGATTATGTTACTTTAATTTTCAAGTGTGCAAGATCATGGCAAAGTAGGTATGGCATCCTTTGTGTTGTGATCCCTAGGTGGTCTCCTATGGCTCACATTCGCCATTGACACTAAAGAGATGTCAAGCAGTTTAGTAGTTGTTCTTCTTTGTGCTTGCCAAGGGGATGACTTCACAATTGTGTGCGAGGAGGATGATGAAGCCTAAAGATACTCAAAATCTATCCCCCTAACACATCTACATCAACAATATCATATACAAATGTACCCTTACTATGTTTTATAAAATTTAATATTCATAAAGGCCATAATCTTAGAAGTCCCTTTAAAAAAAATGGCTAAGGTTAAGGCCAATGTAAAAATCCATTCTCTCTCTCACATGCATCCAGGGAGACTCATTGTGTAAAGGAAACACACACACACACTCACTCACTCACTCACTCTCTCTCTCTCGTATTGCTCTCTAAGAGTAATTGTGGAGAGTGATGAGAAAAAAGAGGATAATGTTTTAGATTTAGATCTATGATTGTCATCTATTACATTCCATGAGTGGGAGATCATTCTCAGCATAGACTTTTCTCTAATTTCATTATGAAGAGAGTTGTTCTTGCCTTGGTTCAAACAGCAAAAAAGTTACTGCTTCTAATTAAAACCATCTCAAAACAATTTATTATCAACCTAAAGCTCTCATGAAAATAACTTTAATATTTAAAGCATGCATTCATGTTAAGAGAATTGCACGAGAGCTCCAAATAGCATTGTTGTGTGCTATTTGATCAATTTTTATGTACTTTTGAAAATCTAATTTCTATAGAACTTGTTTCAAAACTTCAATTCTATTATCTAGTGATATTGGTGAAGTCCCATCCAAGTTTGGTACCATATACACATACTATTTCAAACATGGAAAACTAGAACCTAAGCTATTTAAGTGGATTGCAATCACTTTTGTGGCAAATTACAATACCATTATTAAATATAGGATACTAGAAGAATAATATGACTTGATTGAAGTGAGGTTGTTATAGATACATTGCATAAACCATCATACATAGATGTCTATAGATATGGGATATCCAAAGCTTATGTGTAAACTATATATAGGAAGATAAGGATAAGGAGTTAAAATTAGTATTTTGGAAAAACATGTTTTTGTGGGGTTTAGGAATAACAATGAGTTGTGCATCTATAGGGAAGACAAAAGCATGAATTTGGGGTTACTTCTATACTACATAAATCCTAAATCAAGCACCTCTAATACCTAAGCCACTTCATAGCCTTGATTTCCATGCAAGCTCTGCATAGAGGAAGAAGAATAAGGACATGATTATGTTGATAAAGGAAGAGCTATACCCACATCGATCCCTCACTCTACCTCACGCATATACACATGCACATACATATACCATATTAGGGCAAAAAACACTTCAAAAAATGTACTTTTGTTAATCATGGGATTAAGGAAAGGGCCAAAGAGAGTTTGCCACATGTGCAAGAATATGGTATTCTTATCTCCTCCTTTTTGGATATAGTAGAGTCCACTTCGTGATTATCTCCCCTCTTTTAGCCAAAATCTCCAAACTCTGACATGTTTTGGTAGTCCCGAAGTCCTTATTTATTTATAAAATTTGACAAAACCGTTTATGATAAAGATGTGAAGTTAATAATGACTTTTTTGAAAGTTGGGAGCTTTTGGCCCCCCCAATATATTTTCATTAGTCTTTTCAGTATTTCTTCTTTGTTCATTCGTTTTTCTCAGTGAGCTTCTTTCTTTGCTCATTTGCCTTTCTTAGTGAGCGCCTTTCTCCGCGAATTCAATCTAAGTATAGCATCCAAAAGGCACCCATCTCATTTAATAAACTCCTGCACTGTCTATAGCCAAGCAGTAGATGGAAATTGGGAGCTCAAAACCTTTTGCATAAATGATTGGGTGATCATGTTTCCCTCTTGCAAAGGCTCTCACAAGGTCAAAGAAGAAAAATAGAGGATATAAAACATCACTAGAATTGGTGTATCATTGCTTTCAAAATTACGCATGAAGGGTGTTTAGTCAAAGTGCAACATGTTTACATGGCCAAGGATACGCACTTGTCTCCTAACGAACATGCTTGACAGCAGACACATTGTAAGTCTTAAGTTGATAACATATATGATATTTTTTTTCATTTAAGCAAGTGTTAATATTGAATTCCTGGTTGTAGATATATTTCCATCAACAAGTATTGAATGTCAACCTGTGGAGAGTTTGAGTGGAACTTTCAATGCATTTCATAAGGCGTTTGTAGACATTATATATGTTGATGAGACCGTCTGTTCTTTTAGTGAGAGAATAATTTTTATATATTATGCGCAATATCTGGCTCTATCTAAAGAGGATACATATGGACATATTGAGGATTTTCCATTGCCAAGTCTCTCATCTCTAATTTGGGAGGTTCCTGATAAGGCAACCATGCATGGTTTTAAATTCAAAATATTCCAAGATATTCAAAAGTCCATGAGAGCTAGAAGGATCTCAAGAAGAATATGCCTATCATGGTTTATCCCCTTACATGTCTTTGTGAGCTACTTAAAAAAAGCAAACTTACAGAGAACAAAAGTATCTTGGCTAAGTAGAAATTTTGCAGAAGAAGAACTAGATAACATTATAGGAAAGATTTGGAAATCTAGAGAGGTTGACCATAAGGGTGACACCATGAGGTGTATTGTATGCCCCCAATCCTTGTCTCTGTATTATAATATAACACGACAAACTCTTGCTTTGGGTTTTGATTATAGGAGATACAAACTTAAACTAGGCATCTATATTCCCTTGGATTCTGATATAGATTGCACGCCATTCAATATTAAGGTGCAAGTTATAAAAAAGGAGGTAAATATCACTTCCAATTGGAATCTTAAAGATGTAAGGGATACCTTGGAGATGCTAGACTGTACATCTCCTGAATATAAGTTCAAAATAAACGGTAAAATATTTGGAAAAAGAGTTGAATGCTCTTTCTCTTGTATGAATTGCTTGCCTCCCACAATTGTAAGCTTCGAGCCATAAATATGAAAACATTGATGACATTTACATTTGACAAAAAGCTTTTCATTGAATGAAGAGATACAAAATTGAAGTGTAGATATACAAGGATCTTACTTAATTTGCATCTATTTTTCTTCTTTCAGCTTTTTAACTTCTTCATCACTTTCTGAAAAGATATCTAATCTCCTTGGAGTGGCTTTTTTATTTGGTTCATTGAAGAATTTGACTTGCATAGGGGGTCTCTTCTCTTGAGGGGACTGATGAGGGGATGGATTTTGGCATTTGTGTCTTTTCAAATGACTTGCATTTCCAGATGACTTGTCTTTTGACTTACTCTTACTCTTAGTTAAGGATTTAAGCAGAGGAGAGTCGGGGTCAACTGGTGTGATTGCCTTGTCCAAAGTTAACTCAATACATCTCTCTCTTATCCACTATCTGTATGAATGGGGGTAATCTTGGCACTGCAAGGAAAGTTGTAATAAGTTGTTACAGCACTGATAGTTCGTACTTGAAGGGAGTTAAAACAAAGAAATGGAATGATCATAAAATTTTATGATAATGCAGCAGTTGTAAAAACTGAAAGACATGTTGCTCAAAAAATAATGTGAAAGATACTTACATTAACCCTATCTATCTTGAGAATCTTTGAATCTATTGTCGTACAAACATTTGAAATCACTCTCCATCCATAAGAATACGCATCATTTTGCAAGGGCACTTCTTGTAAGAGAAAGCTATATGGTTTTTGAGGACCAACAAGATCCTCATATGTGATGTCCAAAAAGGTAACCACCAACTTGTCAACAATGTAAATGGAAACATGTTACTAAAAAAAGACAATAAAATAAAATAAAAAATAAGCCAAAAAGTGAGGATTATTGTATTCAATGCACATTTTTGCTTGACCATGGTGGAGACCACTAAGAGAGTTTATAAGGATAATTTCTTTAGTGAGAATATCAATATATATTAGGCCCCAATGTTCTCTACAAAGTAAAATGTTAGTAAGAAATGCACATTATAAAGAAGTATACATTAATTCCTTTGCAAAATTGCATACCTTTCCATGTAAGGAAAAAAAATATTGTAGTTTGTGATTGGATCGAACGTTCTGAAAAATAGTTATATGTTTGCACGAGATCTTGAAAAAAATTTCAGTTATAATAGTGGATCAATAATAAATATAGTTTTAGAGATTTCTTGGCTGAGAGAAGCAATCAGTGCCCCTAAAACCAATAGCAAAAACAAAGGAATGTCAGTTGTAATGAACAACACTATCATTCCATTTTAAAAAAACTTGAGTCAAAAAGCATTACCTTATGCAACAAAAGACTATAGAATCTAACAATTGAATATATTTCTTAACAAGCATAGATTTGTCCTTAGCGAAAATACTAAGATAGTCATCTTTTGAAGACGTGCAAGAGACATTCACAACCATTTGCCCATATACCTTCCCCATTCTCTTCAGATTGGCAGGACCAAGGATAACGGTTTTCCTCTTGCAAACTTCATACTCTGACTCTATAATCTCTTGTGGTCATTCTTGATGGGCAGACATTTGTTCGGGTTCTTAATGGGTATACACTTGTTTGGGGGTGCTCTTTGTAGGCTATAAACGTGTCACTTCCTCAATCACTGGCAGTTTCGTCCTCCTAGACAATTTTGGAGCAACATTAAGGATCTCAAATACGTTTTTATCAATAGTGGGCAAGGGTCTCAATACCTTGTCGAACGTATACCTAATTGTGCTAACCATACCATTAGGACCAAAAAACGCTAAAAATAGAAGTTTTGTTAATCCGTGGATTAAGAAAAGGGCCAAAGAGAGTTTGCCACATGGATAAAAATATGGTATTCTTGTCTCCTCTGCTTTTGAGATAGTAGAGTTCATTTTGTGGTTCTCCCCTCCTATTTAGCCAAAATCTTCAAACCCTGACAAGTTTTGGTAGTCCCAACGGCCCCCATTAACTAATAAAAGCAGACAAAACCTCTGGCAAAGACGTGACAAAGTTAAGTTAATTAAGACCATTTTGAGAGTCGGGAGAATTTTCAAAGTTCTTGGCACTCATAGTATTTTTAATCTGTCTCCTTGACCTCTCTCTTTAGGTTTCTTTCTCTCCACATTTTTTGCATACTCATTGTCTTTTACATGGCATCCACAAGACCTCCTTATCAGGAGAATTTTCAAAGTTCTTGGCACTCGTAGTATTCTTAATCTGTCTCCTTGACCTCTCTCTTTAGGTTTCTTTCTCTATACATTGTATGCATACTCATTGTCTTTTACATGGCATTCACAATATGTCCTTCTCATTCTCTTGCACCATGTATAGCAAGAGTGCAAATGGAGAATGGGAGCCCAAAACATTTACTATAAATGATTGGGCTACCATGCTACCAACTTGTAGGGGTTCTCATAGAGTGAAAAAAAAAAACAAAGGGATATCAAATATCATTGGAAGGGACGTATCTTTGCCTTCAAAACCATGCCTCAAGGCTGGTTGGCTTTGGTACAACATGTTTGCATGGCTAGAGATATACACTTGGCTCCATGGGAATGTTTTTCCCAACAAGTACACTATAAGTTTGAGTTGTAAAATATACATGAGTATACGGTTTTGTTTGAATGATATGCTAAATAATGGATTATTGGTTGTAGATATCTTTTCATCAACAAGTTTTGAGTGGCAACCTGTGGACAGCCTCAGTGGAACATTCCATGCCATTCATAAAGAATTTGCAGACATTATTTATGCTAATCAGACCACGAGTTTTTTCCATGAAAGTGGAATTTTTGTGTATTATGCACAATATGTGGTTCCTTTGAGAGCAGGTGCATATGGATACCTTGAAGATTTGTAGTTACCAAGCCTCTCATCTTTGGAATGGGAGATACCTGATGAAGCAACAATGGAGAGTTTTAAACTCAAAATTGCTCAAGATATTCAAAAGGCTATGACTCCTGGAAGGATCTCCAAAAGAGTACGCTTATCGTTTTTTTTACCCTTTCTTGTTTTTGTAGCTTGCTTTAAAATAGCATGTTTACAACGGACAAAGGTTTCATGGCTAAACATAAATTTTTCAGAGGAAGATTTAAACAAAATTTTAGGTCTATGTTGGAAAGTTAAGGAATCTAACCAAAAAGGTGACTTTTTAAGGTGCAATGTGTGCCCTCAATCATTGATTTTATCCTATAATATATCTCAAAAATCTCTTATCACAGGTTTTGATTATAGAAGATACAAACTTAGATTGGGTGCTTGGGTTCCACTAGATTCAGATATTGATTGTAAGACATTGAAATCTACACTGCAAGGTACTGCACAAGAAGTACTAAAAGAGGTGAACACTACTTCAAAGTGGAGTCTTAAGGATGTAAGAGACACCTTGGAGTTTCTAGACAATGTTACTCATGGATATAAGTTCAAGGTAAATGGTGTTGTAATTGGAAAAAGAGCTGAGAGCTCTGTATCATGTATGAGCTATTTGCCTCCTAGTGTTGTGAGTTTCAAACCATAAATATGCATGTACAAATAATTTTGAATATTTCTTTTGCTGCCAAAAACATGAAATTATACACATTGAGAAGTACTATTTAAAAAAATCTTAGTATAAGGTTTACAATGATTCTGTGAATGACAAATTGTCGTTTGTGGACCAAAATGATTTCATTATATCATGAGTTACAAAATTGCAATACAATTTAATAGAAAAGACTTGGTACAAGCTTTATAATTCTCAATGATTCTATGAACAAAAAATCGTCTTTCATGGGTAAGATCGATATGACATACCAGCACATTTTGGGTTAAAATATTGCACTACATATGTATATACACGGGGAATGTTACTTCTGTACAAATAGACAATTTGATAATTATAAAGCTATTCTTTAGCTTCTCCATCCTGAAGACTTTCTCCTTCATCCATCATCAGTAGTTTCCTCTTAAGTGTTTTCTTTCGTTGCTCGAAGAACTTAATTACCTCATGCACTCTTTTCTCCTTAGGCCTTTAGAGGAGATGGATAGAATTTCAATGGGGAAAGCTTGGGCATGCCCTTCATTTTGTGCACCTTTTGTTTGGACCTCGGAGACTTCTTTTTCTTGGTGGTTGCCATTTTCTTGCCTTTTCCCTTCGTTGTTGCTTGTCCTTTGGAATTTCTAGCTATTGGGAGAGGGGAATCTAGGTCCACTGGTGTAATTGCCCTATCCAAAACTAGTTCAATACACCTCTCCCATATCCACCACATGTATGCCTCAAGGTAGTCTCTGCACTGCAACAAAGCACACAAGTTATTTGAAGTAGCAAGAGACTTTCACTATAAAAAGGATAAAGCACAGGAGATTTACATTCGCCCCCTCTACATTTCGTAACTTTGAATCTATTATCCTCGAAGCATTTGAAACAACTCTCCAGCCACAACTATGTATGTCATTTTGCAATGGGACCTCTTGAAGCACAAACTTGAAAGGTCTCTGAGGATCAACAATGCTTTCAAAGCTAGTGTCCAAGTGGGTAGTAACAAGTCTAGCAGCATTGCACATGTTAACTTATTAGCAAATATTATAAACTTTATCCAATAAAGATAAAATAAAGAGTGTTTATTGACAATACATCTTTGATTGGCCATGGATTCTTGAAAGACAATTCATAAAAATTGACCTCTCTTGTAGGAATATCGATATAGATTAGGCTCCAGTGACCTCTACAAACCAGAACACAAGTGAGCAATAATAACCTTAAAGACAAATCATCAAGAGATAGAATGTTGAAGAAAGTACCTTTCAATATATTGAAAAAAAATATGATGGCTTGTGACACTATTGAAGTCCTTAAAAAACCTTGCAATATTTGAATCAGATTTTGAAAACAAATCCATGAGAGAAGTGTATCAATAACAAATATACTCTTAGCAATATTAATGCTAAGAGAAGCAACATATGCCATGTATACAAAGTAAAGACTAAATAAGAAAAAGAGTACAATATAAGGACCCTTTGAAAAATTCATTATAAATAAAGAACCAAAAGACCTTACCTCAAACTACAATAAACTACTGAATCTATAAGTTGGATATCCTTTTTCTCAAATAGGATCTTATCCTCTGGAGAAATGCTGAGGTAGTCTTCTTTCTCAGGACTAACAGAACATTAATGACCATTTGGCCGTACACTTTTCCCATCCTCTCGTAGTTCACTGGGCCAAGAGTCAAAATCTTTCTCTGGCAGATCAAATCCTCATTTTCTATTGCCTCTTTTCTTTTCTCCTCCATGACAAATTCCTGCTCACTTGCAACCCTTGTAGGATACAAATGTGTAACCTCTTCAATCTTGGGTGCTGGTGGCTCTTTCTACTTTCTTCTGGGTGGCACATTGAGAATTTCAAATGCCTTTTGATCAGTCGATGGAAGAGGCTTCAAAACTTTGTCAAACCTATATCTAAGTATGTTAACCAAACTAAAGTCTTTATTCATTAATGTAACTCTATGTGCATGGGCAGCTGCAATATAAGCATCATTCATAAAATCTATCAAAAATCCTATGTTGCCTCTTCCAAGCAAAGGAGGGCAGAAAACTGCCATCTCTTCTTGAGGCCATCCACAGAAGCAACAAGGGACAACCTATTAGATATCTCCTTGACTAGTCTAAAAAATGCAGCCTTAGGAATGAGGTGCTCGATTAACTTTTGAGCTTTCCTGATCTCTGCAAAACACCTTTGCATGTAAAACCATCTTGAATTTCTATTTTTCTTGATAGGGGCTTCCTTGGCAAGCTGAGATTGAGGAGAAGCTGAGGGCTCAAACTCACCAAATGACTTGTTCTCTGAGGTAAATTCACTTGAACTACCAGCTGGTTAACAGGGACAACAATTTCTTCAACTGTCTCCTCAATAGTTAGCTCAGCACCTTCTTGAGAAGATTTATTCACAAAAACTTTCCTTGCAGTTTGTTTTGTCCTTGCCATTGAAACCAACATGGAGTGATCAATAAGCTAAATACAAAGGCGACTTGCTCCTCTCGCACGATATGAAAGCTGAAATAATGCTCGTCCCAATACAATGCGATAGTGTTGATCTGAGGTTTACACTTTCACCTTATCCCTTCATATCGGAGCTGCAACAATATTGTCCCTTGAACCCTTTACCCCTGCTTCTAATTTCAAATATAATGCAATATAGAAAATTTGACACCCTGCATTGACATTATCGCTTCATATTAGTCCTTGGACTTGTGTTCCTTCCCTTGCAAAAAAATGCCCAATACAACGCGATTTGGCGAATTTTATTTCCTCCTTTCCTCTAATCACTTCGTATTGGGTGATTACAAAAACCAAGAGTGAATGAGCAGCGTGGATGTATGGCAGTACTGTCGGTTGTACGACAGTCGTGACATAAGGTTTTGTCGTATAAACAGCAGTGGTGACGTATGTTTTGAATTCGCGCTCCTGCCAAATGAGAAGTGCTTATATACTTGTGTTGCTTATGTCCACATGTCACGTTCCCATTCGCCCCGATATTAGGATTTTTCTAGAAAGTTTGTTCCTCCCCCTCGTGCCTATTTAAGCCCACTCAAAAAATTTCCCGCCTTTTTCCTCCCCATTTCCTCCTATGCTAAATTTCTTCCTCTCTGCTCGGCTCCTTTCCCTTCCTTATCACAGATGCCCGTCCTTCCATAATTCCATTTGCCCGATGTCAGCAACTACATCGCCATCACATTCTGTACTCCGTCCAAACTTTATGTCCAATATTGTTCCCAACCTACAGTAGAACCTTCCATGCATGCTTGAGCAGATTCCCAAAGTCCATCCCGAGGTTTTTATCTTTCTGTTCTCATTTTCACGTCTCCACGGATATTCACGTCTCCACTCACAAGATTTTTTTCTCCACTCGCAAGGTTTTTTTCTCTCCACATGTGAGTCTTATCCCATGTTAGGTTTTGCCCCACATCAACTGCTTTAGATGCCAAGTTTCTCAAATCCAAAGGCGCCACTCGGAACTTGGCCGAGGGTAGGTACACCAGATGTGGAGTATTCCCTTGGAGGTTGATGACATAGATCTTATGTTTTTTTCCTCTCCACTCGCATTGTCACAAACTAGAACGATGCGATAGGTATTAAATCAAGGCTTTCATTTCCCACCCACTCGCATCGCATTGGAAAGATCTTATTGCGTCGTAATCACGTCTTCACTCGTGTAGTCCTCCATTTTTGTTGACCTCCATTGAAACAATCACTCCCGTCATCCTCCACTCATGTGGACCTCCATTGAAGTAATCACTCGCGTCGTACTCCACTCGCGTGAACCTCCATTGAAACAACGTGATAGAGCTAATATGACAGCTTTTATTCCTCTCCACTCGTGTCATATTGGAAAGACTTCGCTTAAGGTTTTTTATTTTTCTCACAATGTTCCCTCACATATGTGTCTTTGTTTTGCGCTCTGTGTGTAGAATCCCAACCAAATTCTAAACCAAAACGACGCGATGGAGGAGTTTTGAGGCTGGTAAATGCTTCCACTTGCATCATAAAAAATCATCTTCCAGCACGGAGTGAGGGTTGCACTTCAAGAGATCTATATGTTAATATTCGCTTTGTATAGGCAATTTGTTTTCAAATCTATTGATTCAAGATGTCAGGAACTGAAACGTCACACATATCTACCTCCACATCTATAAAAGGAAAAAGAGATCTTGAGCCCACAATGACAAAAGAGTCATTTTCTTTAGATGTTTAAATTGCATCTCATATGTCAGTGACATGTGAAGGTTCAAGGAAGGCTTCAAAGAAGGGAAAGGCTTCAAAGTCTCATGTGAGGGTCCTAGGGCTTTCTCAAATTATAGATGTTACAACCTTTGAGAAGCTCTTGGATTTTCTCATAGAAAATAATATTGACCTTACATTCTATCCAATAGCTAGGGAGATTTTCAATCCAGAGTGGGATCTTGATCAAGTTCTTAATTTCTCAAAGGAATTTTGCAATGAAGATTTTGCAAAGTTTAAAGAGTTGGAATATCTTGTTGTTCAGTTGGATTCCAAGGAGTATGCTCACACCCTTGTTGGAAATTTAGGCACTGAGAAGTCCTTGTTTACCAAGAAATGTATTTATCATTCTCTTGATAGATTTTATGCAACTGAGTTATGCTCTTTACACCCAAAAAAATGCAGGCTTATGCTTAAGTCTACTGCATTCATTGTATTTTCCCTTGTGAAATACCCTCTTAAATTTGATGAAAAGCATAAAGAAACCTCAAAATTATCTAGTTGTTGCCTTCTTAAAGAGATAGTTGATGAAGATGTTGAGGAGCAACTAGACACCGAGATGGAAGCACTAGTTTCAAAGGACCTAGATGTTGTTGAATTTAAAGTAGAGACTGTAATTGAAGAAACCACTATAGAGGTTGATGAGCCATTTGACAGTCCTTCAAGCCTTATTATTCCATCTTTGCCTACTTTCCCAATTAAAGACAAGGAATACATATTATTGTCTAATCTCCAAACTCTTTTCAATTTGAGAGAAGTTTATTGCTTGGCAGTTATTGCAGAGGCATCTGTAGATGCAAAAGGCATAGTGGATATTGAAAATGAGTTCAAGGAGGACTTACTTAAACTAGATACTCAAATGTCTGATGATATGTTTATAGATGCATGAAATACTTTATCCTTATGTTTAAGCAAGGTTAAAGATACTAAGAGAGAGTTACTAGCTGTTGACAAAGAGTTTGACCAATTTCAAGAGAAGCTCGGAATCTCCAATTTTGGAAGGGAGGAGTCAGAATATGTAAAGGAGCTCAAGGATATCAAGGAGACATCAATCAACTTATGGAATCCAAGCAGACTTGACAGTGATGAAAATCAAATGGTAATGCATTCTTTTGTTTTTGTGGAATCACATACATATTTTCTTTTTTTTCATTCTAATTGTTGCTTTTACAATTGAAGATTGCAGATGAGGATAATTTCTTGGGAAGAGCCAAAGGATCAAGAGTTGGTGGTAGTTCCCTAAAGGATGTTGCACTTGGGCATTACATATCGATGATTGATCCCAATATTCTGTTGGTTTTGCATAGCACTTTCTCAGAGGAGGCCTCATGGCCAATTGTCTGTGTTAAAGCACTTACAAGGCTTCTTGGATACTCAAGTTTGGAATACAATGCGCACAAAGTTATGTTTTTGGAAAAGACAGCAGCCATCTGAATATTTAGTTATGGTCTCGGCTTCTCTACCTCCAGGGCTGGATACTTCCTTGCATACTCATCTTATGTTTTAGCAAGAAACAAAACAGATATCAAATCCATAGTTGGATACAAGAGAAGAAAGTTTTTACATTATAGAGGACAAATGCCCGAGGAGGAAGAGGATGTAAAGGCTCTTAAAAGCTAGCCATGTATAAAACATTTTGAAAATAGTATCAGTATTTTAGATTCCATCGTATTTATTGTGTTCTTTGAAGTTGTCATAAAAAAAACCAATTGAATAACTCCTGAAGGGCATTGGTTTCTGTTGCTCCTCCTCCACGTCTAGTGCTCCGAAAGAAACACATGCGTGCTTGGTAGTGAGATTTCTCCATACCTTGGCTACTGTAAGTTGCTAAGGGCCGTTGCTCTTCCACAAAAAAGGATCCATGAATAAGAAGAGTATGCTATGACAACCCAACAAGAAATAATCAATTTAAATCATTAAACCTTTTTTCAAAACAGAAAGGTTCAAATTTATGTCCATCTTACCAAGTAGAAAGTAATATCATTTTCTCCCCAAGCTTCCTTGATTGCTTGAACAAGATTCACAATTGAACGTTTGTACTCTTCCAAATAGTTAGATGTTATCTTTTGTTGCATAAGCATTTTTTAAAATATATCAAGGTATCTCCAAATCTCCATTCATAGGAATGCAATTCATGGTGTGCTAGCCACATTTGTTGTAATTGCACACAACTCTCTCCAACACTCCCATAATGCATTCATTTGTTTACCAATATGATTTCTTAGAAATCGTCTAGCTTTTGCACCCCCCATAGAGACATCTGCTAATAGCTCTCTTTTTTTCCCTCATGCTTTTGGATCCTTTCTTAGGTGAACTTGACCTCCATAAAAACCCATTTTTGATAGTAAAGCCTCACATTTATCAATACAGTCATCTGACAAAGATACTGGTTTTATTGAATATGCATAGTCAAGATGCAATCTAAGAAACTTATCAATTATTCTAATCTCTGCATGTAATGTACAAATATGAATGTTCCTTAGAGAGATTGAGAGACTATGATCCCATAAGCCCTCCACGTTTTTGAACTTACTCAAATCTATAGAGTTTCGAGTCGGGGCTCTTCTTACTGGCTGCAAAGTACTCCATTCTTTGGATCCCAAACTCTCCATGCAATGAATACAAGGATATTTTGCATTGGCCCCATTACTTACTCCAAGCATACATTTGATAGTTTTTTAAGTCAGCACTCATATGCCATTCCACATTAAGGCTACCAACACCATCGACTATCAACATTTCACCTTCACTTTGAGACTTTATAATATCAAGAATACATGTATGAGAGAATAACCATTTCAAGATTTCATGACTTTCAGTTGGTACTTCGGCCGTACCAATCCACCAAAGCTCCATCTCGAATTGTATCTTAAATTGTTGTTCTGGCTCCCTGTCGATACTATAATCCAATGCCCTGTTCATGATACAGATGCTAACTCTTTCCATGTTTTGTCCCTTTTGAATCTGTGCTTCATCCAATTTTAGTGCAAACATCAAAATACCACAACATTCTTGGACAGTAAATTTATACATATGGACCATTGCAATCTGGAATCTTTTAAGATCAATCCAAAGATTATTAAATGTGTTGTATTCAAAAAAGGCCTTTGTTTTATGTTTTTTATCAAGCATGAATCCTTCTATATGTATATACTCCCGAAAAACATATGGAATCCTACGATTCATAGCTGTCCTAGAAATTGAAACTGCAAGAGGATGAGGCAAACCAAATGCACTTATTCTATGACATTTAAGATTTTTAAACCACAATTTAGAGAGAGCATGATAACCTCTACAATTGATACCCATACTGTCACATGTCTCCACTATTTCATCTGGTTTAACTATTCCTTTTAAATATTTCACTAAATCTTTCAGAGTTTGGCTTCTCAAGTCTACATTTTCAGGTGATTTAAGAATCCTTATAATGTCCTTCTTTGTCATGGTTTCTTTAATAAGCTTAATCCTCTCCTCGAATATTAATACCTGAAATATTAGAGACACATCTCTTTGCAAGATTTAGTCTCCTTTTCTTCAGTACCTGACTACACAAGTCCATTATATTTTTAAGTGGTCTTTTTCTTTGTCTAAACCCTATTGGGGTTTCTTTCAAGCACAATAATTTTTCTTGTAATGATTGATTAGAGTTTTCTAGATTATCAACCTTGTCCGTTAGCTCAGAAATAGTTTTTTGTGCCAATTTTAATGCTTCCTTCATCTCGTGCATTTGTTCTGTAAATGTAAAAGATGCAGAATATAACCTCACGCAATAGCCAAATATCCCATCACAACCATCTCCAACATACCTTATGAAGTTGTGAATATTGTAAAAAGGAGGATGCTTACCTATAGAAGGGTCCGGAGGATAAATATTTCCATCCAACCATAAGTCTACATGCTTCTTTCCTTGTAATCGCAACCTGTTAGCTTTATCCTCGTCCAACAATGCTCGATGGTGTATACTCCTGCAAGATGAATAGACAGGATCTAACTAAATAGTAATTTTATATTTGCGTGGTGGGGTTGCACTTGTATTGCTAGAAGAGGTACTGGTAAACATTTTGGTAGGGAACCCTAAAGAGGACAACAATATCACATGAAATAAAAAACACAGGAAAGAGAGGTGCAGAAAATGAACGTCGAGGAACACAAACGAGCAACGTCTTTTGGTGCAAAAATTCAAAAATATAAGATTTTGCAATTTTCAAGAGAATAAGACTGAAAAGGTGACACTTAACGTCCATTAAAGATTGAAGATATTAAATACCCGACCTCTTAAATGGATCATATATTCTCTCATTAATCACATCCAGGGAGCCAAATTTGGAGGTTTTTTCTTTTCTAAACATATTCTAATTAGCAACTTAATCATTTTCTTACGAGTGCCATTTTGAAACGTTTTTGGCCCTAATGCTAAAGTCTTTGTTCATCAATGTCACTCTATGAGTGTGGGCAACAACAATGTAAGCATCATTCATTAAATCAATAACGAAGTCTTTAGTAGCCTCCTAAAGGCAAAGAATGGCTACAAGCTATCTTTTTTTTTGCATGCCAACTTCAGTGGACACCTTGGATAATCAATAAGAAATATCTTTGACAACTCTGATAAATGTTGTCTTTGGAATCACATGCTATGTAGCTCTTTGTGTGTTCCTTATCTCACTAAAACATTTCTGAACATAAAATCTAGACTTTCTCTTTCTCTTGGACTTGGAAGGGTCTTCTTCTCCATGGGCATAAGAGGGTCCAGGTTGCTATGTCTATTGAATAGGGGCTCTAAGGGAGGTTGGAAACTTGACAGTTGTAGGGGGGATTGTACATGATAAAGCTTACTATGGGTAGGAGAAGACATTGTCTCTGCACTAGATTGCTTAGATTCCATGGTAGGAGACTTAGGGAAACCAGGGGTAGGTGGGATCTCAGGAGGGAAAGATTGAGGAGCTGATGCCCTTGTCTCTTCCTCACTCTCTTTGCTATCTATTTACACCTTCCTTGCAGTCTACTTTGTCCTAGCCATGACGTGTAGGAGAATGAGACAAAGTTAGAACATTTTAAAACCATAAGTAAGAAACCTTAAACCCCAAACAGAAACAACAAATACGGCGTGAAAGGAGTGATGCACGGGTCCAAAATCATGCTACTCGCGTCCCATTTGCAGATGACATATTGATACGGTGCGATATGAGAAAAGTGCGGGTTGGAAATGAATTTCCTCAAGCCGTATTTGCAGATGACATACAAAGGATCGATACAGTGCGATAGGAGAAAAGGGCGGGTTCGAAATGAAGCTCCTTGCATCATATTTGTGAATGAAATATGGATGACTAATATGGCAGTATGATAGGAGTAAAGCATGGATTAAAAATGTACTTATGCCATATTTGTGGATGATCGATACGACGCAATAGGAGAAAAGTGTTGGTTGGAAATGAAGCTCCTCGAGCCCTATTTGTGGATGACATATGGATGAACGATACGATGATAAGAGTAAAGCATGGGTTGGAAATGTACTCACACCATATTTGCGGATGACATATGGATGAACGATACGGTGTGACAAGAGTAAAGCACAGGTTGGAAATGAAGTACTTGCACCGTATTTGCGGATGACATACGGATGACTGATACGGTGCGATAGGAGTAAAGCAGGTCAGAAATAAAGCTATTAGCACTGTATTTGTGGATGATTGACACAGCGCTGTCAGAGGGGTTTTTGTTGAAAGGTCGAATCCACCAGGGAGATAGGAGATGAAAGAGAAGATAGAGAATATCCAAGTTGTAAACACTACAAAAACAAATCACAATGAATTGAATATGTATTGAAAGAACTTGGAATCTTCGCACTACTCAAAAGAAAACTCCAGGCATTAGTTCTCCGGAGCTCCTTCGTAGGACAAAATGTGCGTCAAAATTACAACTTTTTCTCTACTGTTTGGAATCCAAATCTGATGGTTGAAAGGGGGGTAAAACCTCAAGATGCCTGCTCACAGATCTCCTAGATCACTTCTTCTTCTTTCTTTAGTTCAATCTGCAGTTTTCAGCCTGTTTACAACAATCGCGACCCGCGCGATTTCGTTAATCTCTCTTTTTTATGAAAAATCTCCTAATTTGTTGAAAAAGCAACTAGCTTTTTTGCATGCCATCCTAATCTAGAAGCTTTTTTTAACTTTTTCAAATTTTTACAATAAATAATATAAAAAATAGACTAAAATTATCAAAAATCTAGTATTTTTGGATAATCCATGCAATTCACACTAGTACTAATGGCTCAGATCACATTGACTCTCTAGATCAATAGAGAAGTCAGATGATGATGCATTTCATACTTTTTCACACTGTGTCCTCATAACATCATGACATCCACCCCTTGGAACCTAACATCCTTCGGTATGTGCCAAAATCCTAGTTGTCATCAGATTCTGAGTCCTCCTTATCCTCTGCAACCATATCCTTTACTTCTTCATCTTCCATATCTTCTTGGCTAGTTGCTGTATCATGGCCACTATTTTCTTCCAATTCTGGCAACTCATAGGCAGTAGATTCTCGCCTTTTGAATAATTTGATTTGTTTCCCTACTATCGGAAGTTTTATGGCTATCCCATCCAGCTCATTTAATGCATAAGTAGCATTATCAAACACCTGTCTTACCACATAGGGTCCAAACCATCTTTTGGAAACTTTATGCATGGCACTATGCTCATTATCTAAACTGCTATCATAAACCAATACCCAATCCCCATCTTGTATGGTTCTTGGTCTCAGTCTATGTCTTTTGTCAAACCGTTTCTTGTTCTGTATCCTTGCTACCCTTAACTTTGTAGTTGTTGTCTCTATGTCTTCTGACTTTCTTTCCAACTGTCTAATGCGTAAGGCCAACAACTCCTCTCGATTCAACTCCTACTCCCAAGGTAACACACTCCATGTGACTGTCATCTCTTCTATCGGCATGATAGGTTTTTGACCATACATCAACTCTGCAGGCATATATCCTGTAACAGCACTATGAGTTGTTCTATCGGCCCACAAAGCATAAGCGAGCAATCGTGGCCACTCTTTTACCTTCTCTCCACATGCTTTTGCCAATGCCTTCACAATAGGTGGATGACCTCTTTCACTTTTTCCATTTACTTTAGGGTTATAGGCTGATGTTAAAGTAAGCTTTATCCCCAATCGTGCAAAGAAATCATGAGCTTCATCTGCATCCAACTCACCCCTATCTGTTTTAATTTTTACCACACAGCCATATAGACAAAAGATCTCTTCTAAGAGAAAAGTACATACGACATTTGTCGTCTTAGTACGTAGAGCTCTCCCTTCCACTTGATTAGTCAAGTCTTCACAAGCAAGCACAAGATACCTCATTTGCCAAAGACCTGTAGGCATGTGACCAAATCCATCACCCACTTAAAATGAAGAGACAATGGATATGTGGGTTGCAATCCATCCCGATGTCTCACAACTGAATACATTTGATATGTCGTACATGTTTCCACAAAGTGAGCAACATCCTTATACATACCCTGCCACCAATATCTTTCTTTGATTTTTGTAAAAGTATCCCAAACATCTCTATGACCAGCCCACAAGCTTTCATGAAATTCTTGCGTTACTTTTACTTGTGAAGCTCTTTCACCCAAAACTCGCAATGGCATACTCCGTTTCTTTTTAGCATGTTTCCATAAGTATCCATCTTTTAAGAAAAATCCATAGGCTTTCCTCTTGATCTTCTTAAACTCCTCATCTGACCATTCATCTCTCTTTGTTAATGTACTGAGATATTGACCAATTCTCAGCCACTCTCCTACATATTTGTCTTTTAGAAATACTTCTACACAAGATGCAAAACATCTAAAGTGTCTTCTCTTTGTTGTCCAAGCTTCTGTTAATGTTGTAGCAACACCTTGCATTACTAAATTCACTCTTGCAACATCATTATCAGCCATAAGAAAGCCATCTTCTTCCTCCTCATCCATCATTCCATCTTCATTCTCATAACGTGCTCGAGATAACATGTCTGCCCACTGGGTTATCTCTTCTTGCAATATGCTGAAATTTACGGTTCAAAGATTTGATGTATGCAATCCACCAGAGCATAGCAATGTCCAAGGTAGCACAACTATTAATCATACCCAATACCTGCAAACAATCAGTCTCAATGACTACATGAGCACCCATAAAATACTCCTTATCACATTTAAGGGCTGTCACAATTTCCCATAATTCTCTTTTAACCTGTGGATATCTTCTCTGTTGTTCAGTCAATACTTTAATACCAAAGTGAATTGCATATCTTTGTCCTTCCTCATCATCTTGCCCAATTGCCCATCCAATCCCGATTGGGCTTGTATCAATAGTAATAATGATAGGCTTTCCATGTGAATAGTCAGCCTTTCTCAATGTAAGAGCATATTTTAAGAGTTGCTTCAATTTCTTCACTACTTTCTGATGCTCCCTTTCCCAATGAAATTTATGACCTTTCCTTAGAAGCTGATAAAGAGCATCGGCTACATGTGCAAAGTGAGGAATCCATATCAAATAGAACACACATGCACCCAAGAATCTATGCACCTCTGATACATTCATGCATACATCTTGCATTCTATCAATCCCATCTATTTTTGCTGGTGATGCCTTTGCCCATAAGGCCCACACATATGCCCAACAATCAAAACCTCTTCAACTCCAAAGACATACTTTTGTCCAGAAAGAGTTAAATGCACCTCTTCTAGACGTGTCAAAATCCTCTCATAATCCACAATATGTTCTGCAACAAACTGTCTACATCCATGAGCATCCATCTCTTCATTCTTTTCATCCACTACACACCCTTTGATTGGAACATCATCCAAGAAGGGCATAGTCAATTGTGGTATACAATGCCTGAGTATCCTATTCATAGCATTTGTCATGTGTGCCACTGAGTTTGTTGCACCCTGTGGGAGAGTACACATCCGTACTAACTCTAAAGGAGTCTTCATGGTTGTGATATCCCTGCTTTCAATTGCAAGCTAAAACTGATCATAACCCGAGTAAAGATCACCCAAAGAATAGATCGCTCTCCCTGCAAAAGCCTCTGCAAATTCATCAACCAGAGGACTTGCACCCACATTTCTTATGGTCACTTTATTGACCGGTTGCATGTCTTGAATAAATCTCAAAGCCCCATTCTTTTTGGGCACAGTAAACCAACAATTTGAGTATGGGGCTGAAGAAGGCTCCAAGATCTTCATGCGAATCTTTTCATTTAGCAAATCCAACAGCTTTGGCAAGTAAGCTTTAGGCATTGGAATAGGCCTCAAGCTCCATGGTACATGTGGCACAGTAAATATGATCATAGGAGAGACAACATTTGGATCCACACAACTTATTTCACTTGGCTGAAATGCAAATGCCTTTCCATGCCTAGCCACATAAAACAGTTTCTCTCAGCAGGCAAAAGAAACCCTTCTGCACCAACTTTCAATTCCTGTAATGTTTGAGATGTAAATTGATGACCTATATCTTTAGGATCTCGTAAGCTTGGCTGCCTTGACACTTTTTCACACATACCCTCACTGTCTGGTGGAAGTGGTAAAGCAATTGGTTTCACCTTTTTGTCAATTGTCTTATACTTTGTCTCCACAATTGCTTCAGCCCATTGTAATCCTTTCTGCTGAGCAAACAATGCTATAACATCATACATATCCAAAGAACATACTGAAAACACTCTGTTTTCAGCCTCATTTTCTGCATGTATAGTTGTTGAAATTTCAGCCATAGTGTCAATAATATTCAGTCCATAAATGATGCGTGAAATGCCATCATTTTCAGCTAACAGCCCCAATGATCGCAGTTTCTTAATAGCCCGTTTCATAGATACGCGTTCAGTCCTACACATAGCTTCCATAAGCTTAAACCAACATGAACTGTTTGCTGTAAACTGAGAATTACCAATAGTAAATACATGCTTCATTTCATCAAGAGGCGAGTACACCCTCTGAACAGCACTACTGTAGCCCCGCATTACACCAGTGCTTAATGAAAATCCAGGTCTTTGAATTCCCTTACATTTGGAAACAAAGGAAACTCTCGAAGCATATCACAATTTCTAGGATGATTAACACAAACAGTAAGAAATTGAATTGCTCTTCTCCCATCCTTGCTTCTGACTCTTGCATAAGCAGAACCATCATCAAGCACCTTTGCTTCCATATGCACATCTGTAATATAGGGCTGTCCCAAAATCGCTGCGTATGAGGAATTATCTTGCACAAAGAAGTATTGCTCTTCCTGTACATCACCAATCGTCACTTTTACATTAGGACATGCAGCATAGAGCTCCCCTGAATAATTATTTGCAACCCTCATATGCCAACCATGATCAATGTGCACAGGACATACACCATTTTCATACAATCCCTGCTCAATGACATTTATCTCAGACCCATGGTCAAGTAAAGGAACACAAGGAGTTTCACGTTCCCCTATTTTCACTACCATTTTAGTGGTAGCTATAGTCCAATGATTTCTTGTGTAGTGACTTCGAGGAATAAATCCTAGAGTCTCTTCTCCATATTGTTGCATTTTCCTTACTCCACCATGCATATTGCTACAAGACAATGCATTTTCAGCCACTTTCTTCTCTTTTCCACATGTTGTCCCACTGATTAGTAACATCATGTATAGATAATCCAGTACTTACTTCATGCTCATATTCAGCCCGAATACCCAATAAACTAGTTTCCTCTTCAAATTGCAGCAATGCACTAGTGGTATCACCAAGAAACTGACACTTCCTCTTAATTATGTCAATGATCTCATCATGAAATTCTCTCTTGGCAATGCCAAGCACCTCTCCCAAGGTGAATTCCACCTGACTGTTTAAGATCTGTTCTTTAAGAACCTTCTTAAGATCTATGGCTGTCTCAATGTCAGATTGCAACTTATATCCTGGCTGCTTGCCCTTCTTTTTGCCCTCTTGTTTGTTATCCTATTTTTGCTTCTGAGACTAACCTCTTCCATAACATACTCGAGAGGTGGCTGATTTGCAGCTTTAGACTGATCCACACTTCTTCTTGTCATTCTTTTAGATGTCCCTGCAATATCTTCATCTCTTTTTTGTTTTTCTTCCATAAGTACGTGTGAGATAGGTGATACATGGCACTATTTTATTGGCTAGGATTTGTGCAGGCCATCCACGTGGTTGTCTACGTGGCTTTCCACATGGCAAATATTTGTCGGTCTATATAAATAAATAATTATACATTTATGATTTTTTTTGTAAATTATCAAGCCTAGCTAGAGTTGAGGTCCACTTTCAGTGTTTCCTATGTCAATTTGTATCATTTCGTGTACCCCTTGATACAAAGCAAGGAGATAATGTTCTTGAGATCATTTGCCCACTTTCGCATTGTATCGTAGATCCAAAAATACGAAGCGAGGAGGCATTGTTCGTGAGGTCGGATGCACACTTTCGCACGGTATTATGCTTTCACTCGTGTATGAACCTAAGCATGTTGTAGGCTCCCAAGAGCAGGTAACCCCTAATAAGAAAAGAAGAATATTGACATCAGGGTCAACAAGGGCTTCTGGTTGTGCTACCTTCTCCCCTGAAATTCCCACATCTTCCTCCCCTTGCTTAACAGCAACTATTGGAATGCCTAGGAAGTCTCCAGTCAAAGTCAAATCACCGTTGAGGGTTTTTGGATTGTCTCAGATCACAGAGGTTTCTCCATCAGAAAGGCTCCTAGACTTTCTTCTTTAGAATGGAATGGAGTTATCTTGTTACAGAACTACAAAGGATATTTTCAACCCTGAATGGGATATTGACCATGTAGTAAACTCATGCAAGCATTTTTTCCTAAAGGAGTTTGCTAAGTTTGAAAGTCTTACATTTTTGGTAGTTGAAAAGGATGCAAAGGAATATATTCTAATACCTATTGGGAGCTCACCTTCAGAGAAGGCTTTGTTTTTAAGAAATTGTACATCTCATTCTCTTAACCCATTTTGTACCTCAGATTTGTTTTGTTTTGCTCATTCTAGGAAATGCAGGCTAATGTCCAAAACATTTGCATTCATTGCGTATACTCTTGTTAAATATCCTATTGAATTTGATGAACAACAATAAGAGGGTCCAAAATGTTCCAGCTTCTGCCTTTTGGACAAGGTAGCAAAATGACAAGGATGTAGAGGAATTTTTGGACCTTGAGCAAGAAGCATATATTGCTGGCAAACTAGATGTTGTTGAGTCCAAAGCTGAGTCCATTATTCAAGAACACAATGCAAATGCAGATCTTGTATGTGACTCTTCTTTTTATATTGTTGCTTCACTTCCAACTTTTCCTATCAAGGACAAGGAATATATAATACTAGCAAACATCCAAAGGCTCTTCAATCTTAGGGAGGATTATTGTTTAGCCATCATTGAAGAGGCTTCTGATGCTACAAATGGCATTGTTGACGTCAAAAATGAATCAAAAGAAGAGTTGCTTAAACTTGACAGTGAAATTACAGACAACAAGTTTATTGGAAGTAGAGGCTCGGGGGGTCACCTTATAGAAGCCCTCTATATAACGTGCGTTCAAATGATACTTTAAAAACCCCTTTTTAAAAAAAATTCACCATTTTATATACCCCCTTTTGTAAATTTTGAAGGCAATAGTTATACCCCCTCTATAAATCTAAAATTCGAATCGAATGTGCATTTTCATGGCCCCTTCTGTATAATTCAAATTACAACATGATACTACAATATTTTAGCCATGGAATTCTCACAATGATCCAAGATGGATATCCAAACATGATGTTAATATTATGAAACTTTTACAATGGCACTACAACATAGAGCTATACACAAAAGACTCCAAGATCCACATGTCCAAAGCATGTCTTATACATTTGGATTGTGTAGTATGATAAAGGTTGTATATTATAAAAAAGAATAATACATAAGTATGTTGACTTCATTGCTTCCATGGCTAGCCATCTCCATGCAATATGCTGCTTGAGAATCCCAAAAGATCAAAACGCCACAAAATTGGTCTTAAATCAAAACAAAAACAAATTTCCTCTCGTCAAGCACTCACACATCAATAGTGTGTGCAAAGTATATAGTATAACGAAAATCAAAAGAAAAATATTAGATATTACTTACAATATATGCACCATATTTCAACCATGATGCAATAGTGACACATCACCTTAATACTTCAACTACAAACTTCTATCAATGTAGCACATTGCCATATGACAAGTTTGAAGATATCTCAAAAGAACTCTTCGGTTGCAATACTTCAGCTGCAAAGAGTATACCCCAATGTTGCCAAGTTCTAGCTTGAATGTCCATTACCTACAAGAAAGAAGACACTACAATAAAGATAATGACCTTATTTAGAAAGGCAATACAAAGCTTATCATAGATTAAAATCACTTACTTTGAGCATGAAAACGATTACTCAGCGCGCTTGAGAAAGTCATTAAATATCTTATAATCATTCTCATCTAGTTGGTATCTATCATTTGATGCATTGTATGTTAAATTTGCCAATGCGATGATTGACTTTATAGCAATCATATTCAAGTCAGTTAAGTCATACATGAACATGCGTTGTCCTTTTACCCTTTGGTACCAACCGAGCTGAACTTCTATCCCTTGAGGTTGATTTGTCAAATCAAAGCCGCGTTTATAATCCACATATCTACGTCCTAGTTTCTTCCTCATCTTTTGGACTTGGCCAAGATACCATGTGCGAGGAGACTTATCCATTTTATTTAAGTTTGTGACTTTTCCATCTCTCTTTGGATGCTTGCTACTACCTTGATCTTGTGTGTCATACACAAAATATACAGCACAATCACAACCTATCCCAAAGAAATTCACATTGCTTGATGATTGTGATTTTAATTCATGAATGAAATAGACACCTTGCCTCACTCTTGTCAGTCGATCTTTTGACAATGTTGAATTCCCATTCAATTGGCTAACCAATGTGGACTTAAAGATATACTTTCCATCAACTTCTACTGTTGGGTTGATCTTGTGTCTCTTTGCAATAGTGATCGAGTCATGAACTTCATCCAAGAGCCCATCGATTTCATGTCGAATCTCACTAAGAGCAATGATCTCATCATCCCCATCTGGAACCTCTTGTAATTGTTGGTCATCACTGCTTGGTTGTGCAAAGTCATCGTACTCATCAGCCTCCCCCATCTCAACATCTAGTTTTGACCATGTCAAATCTGTATCCTCCCAAGGGTGTAACCACCAATTCAAGTTATCTACTTTGCTAGGTTTCAATCCCAATGACTGACACAACATTTGTGCTTGAAGCAAGCCCTCTTTCAAGGCATCCACTATTACATCATCTGCAGACACACATTCATAGTTGCCTAAATCTACTTCTACAATTCCATCTTTTTTATTCAAGAACTTCCATATATGCTCTTGTTTTTTATGAGCCCTTGAGAAAACCAGCCCATCTGAACTACATTCATGCATGGAAATCTTATTCAAAGTACCAACACTATGCAACAAATCTCCAAAGTCAAAGACTCTCTCTTGTCCCACCATACCTCCAATTTTACTAAAATAAATTTCAGCTGCATCCGATCCAATGAGATGCAATGGACACTTGAGAGTAGGATAAAAGTCACGAAAAACCTTTATGAGAAGCACAACAAAATGGCATGATAGTTGAATATCTGTGTAGGCCTCTCTACTTATGAAATTTATCTTCAAGTTGTACGTTGCATGTTGATGTATCCACAACCTCCAAAGCATGAACAAGAAACTAACCTTAGTTGCCATCACCACATAATCCTTCAATTTTAGATACAGTGATAGGAAAACATCAATGTAATTAGCCACAATATGCAAATATGCCACAGTTCCTTGCATACTTCTCTCTTTCTTCTTTAATTGTCTCATACAACATTGCACTTGTCTGCTTGCAATTCTTTGGGCAGCTGCCCAATTTTGACGATCATTTATTTGTATATCTCCATCCTGTAGCTTGTGTTTATCAATGGAAAATGAGTTATAGGCCACTGCAACATGATTGAGTGTAATCCAAACTTTACCAATCGCAAGTTGTCGAGTAGGACTATCAAGTGGACTAACAAGCTTTTTTCCACAATGTACAAAGTCTTGATCATGTAAACCATACACATGCCCTTCCACTGTTCTCCCTCTTAGTTTCCATCCACACCAATTTATAATAAAGAATTGGTCGCTATGCTCTCCAAGGTAATCTTCGAGCATGAGCTTGCACCGTCTACTATCTCCATCTGAAGAATCCCCAATTATTGGACCTATTGTATCCTTTAGCTTTGCACTCCATAAATTCTCCACAAGATTCCATTGATTTCTAATAAAAACAGTATCAAAGAGATTACATGTGACTTGCACTACCAAATCTAGTCATGGAAGACTCTCATGAAGAGGTTTTACTATCAAAAGTCTTGCATAATTTCCCACCACATGATTTTGAAAGGCATCCACTATCATATTATAACCATGTGACCCCTCTCCTACAATAATTGTGTCATTTGTAAGGCATTGGTGACGTTCTCCTTTACTTCCACAGAATCCAATAAGAGTTTCATCCTTTGCATTCCACTTGAATAAAAAAAATTTGCTTTAACTTTCAATATCTTACAAACTTCCTTTACATGATTAAAAGTAAAAACATTGTAAACTACAAAACATTAGATCTATTAAGCTCACCTTATGCGACGTTTGATGGCAGTCTCATCTTCAACAATGATAATCGGCACCATTGACATTACTCCATGTTTACTTTTTTCATCCATGTATATCTTACCCACTGCCTCAAATATATACTCATGCTCTCCAGGCATGAAGTGAATTGCTTTCTTCCCTTTCCTTCTTGTAGTGCACATGGACGGCCCTCCAAGGTTAGTACTCATAAACTCATGCAAACGTGGCCCGCCCCAAAGCTTAATGAGCTCAAACATGTTCTTTGTGGACTCATTGAATCGTTGTGCTTGTTTTGTTCGTACTATATTCTTTGCTACATCTTGAAAAAAGTCCCACAAAGCTTGTTTACCTCCAAATTTACCTTGTCGATGGGCCTCAACTATATTATTACAAAAGCACCGCACATCCTTCCTGTTAAAGCATTCAAAGTTTGCTTCTTTCAAGGACCTAATCCTCATAAAAAGCACAACAATTCTTGCTTCTAACCACCATATATTTCTCTTGGATTCTTTCAAGTCTTTCTTGGACTTAACTGTCACATTTTTCAACTCTTCACTGCTAAGATAATCTAATCGCCTTCCTCCTCCTGTATTCCTAACCCCTCTCTTCTCAAAAGCAGTACTCTCTCTTTATATTCTCATGCAAAAATCATCATAAGTGGGAATTTTTTTACAATACTCACAAGTAAAACTTTCAAAGGGATTTCCACCACATGAAATACGAAGGCAATTTATGTGCATGTAGCATCCATCTACCTTAATTTCAAGAGATCCATCATATAAGATAGCTTTTGTATATGGCTATGGATACCATTCCTTTTGATGGGAACGAAAATGGGCCGGCATTGGCTATGGCACTAGCCGAACCTCATGCTCATGAAACACAAATACCCTTATGGCCTCGCGAACCAGGAGCATCAATCTAATCCTGAAGGACAAACCGCCCTAAAGCGTAATTCCTGCGTTTATAGTTTATAGTCCAACATTTTCCTAAAACTCCTCAGAGGGAGATCCCAAAGTACATAGGCATAACTCCTCGTCACACACATATAGGAGGCACTCCACCGACTAATAATCAGAGCCCCACTGCAGCTCTCCTACATCGCAGGGATTGGCCCTTTGATGCGCTGCTAAACATATAACACAAACGAGCACAAACTCCTCTCAGGGTACTAATATTTTACGTTCCTGGATGTACCATTCCTCACAACAATTTCCCTTTAGGACCCAACGACTAACCTACAGCTTGGGACGTCCTCTCACGCTCATTGTTGGTCACAACCTAAGGAAGATAGGTGCCATGCATCCAGGAGGTTTTTCTGATACCTTTTAATTATTATGCTTAATGCAAATCGTGTATGGCTATGTGCTCAGACAAAAGAAAGATCAACATCGTGCATAGTGCATAAAACATTCTTTCCATGAATTTCACCAACGCGTACTGCGTTGATAGGAGGCACCGAGCCATCTGCTCATGCTACCATCCTCTTTATTTAAACCGGTTCTTATATGCCAAGTGCAATGCATAAATTAAATATTTTCTTTATCTTTCAGTGTTTCAGCCCCTCTTCATCTAACTCTTAGCATTTTGCATCATTGATCGGTTAGATAGGGTTTCTCTGCATTTTTCCCTTTTAAAAGGACGATAAATACACACAAAACATAGAAAGGGGACAAACCGAGGTCAACCTCGTGCTTTGCCATCGTTATACATTGCACAAACATAGATATAATTTTCCCTAATTTTTCTCAGCCCATTTGTTATTTTTTCTAAATTTAAATCCATTTTTTTCATTTTTGGGCAATTTTTTCCTATTTTCTTTAATAAATAATGACTGAAAATGAAAATTGATTGTGGGCTGTGGCCCTTAGGTTCATTGATAGCAAAAACTCAGATTTAGTTGGTGTGACATATCATATTTCTCATTTATATAGCAAAAACCCAATTTTACCCTTAAAATGCGTGTTTTTCATGTATTTGAACACTAATTCCAGCTATGTAGCCTTATATTTTCTGATTTTCAAAGCATAAACTGATCAAAATCATGGCAAACAATGTCATAAAGAACTTTCATCCCATATGAACAAGATTTCATAAAGCAAATAGCATCAAAAGATCATTTTTTTTCATAAAAATAGCATTACCGCTTATTTTCAGGTCTCGGTTTCTTGGTCTTGATTACAGGACTGATTTCCAGCATGCATTTAATGCTCAAAATCTTCATGAATAACACTCTTCATGTCTCCATCCATCGGGAAGCAATTAGGTCTCATCCGGACAAGCTTTCCTCCATCATTCTTCATTGTCTTCTTCCACACAAGAACAACCCCTTAAGGGAGAGAGAGGGAGGAGAGAGAAAGACTAAAATCAGATATCTCCATCCAGGCCACCATTTGATGGGTGAGAGGCAACGATAGTGTCAGCATCCAGGAGGGAATCAAGCCCTATAATCCTTTGTATGGGTTGCTCATAGGCAGGAGGATCCATCTCCCAACAATGGGACGCAAAAAATGGCGTGATGCAGGCGCCTTCTCTCCACATTTTCTTCCTCTTTTTTTGTTGCCCACGATTCATGCTACATTAAAATGCCACATCTCCCCCCCAAGGGTCATGACCATTTGGCCAAACTTTGGTCCACCCCTTCAAATCTTGCCCATTTGTTGGCCATTACCCCGTCCGGTGTCCAAATCGAGTGTTGTAAATTTTTGCACGTCTAGCTTGACATCCCGCATTGGCCGGTAACTCATGACAACCCGCACGGCAATCTGAAAATTTATCAAAAATCAACAAGTGTCGCTCGGGCGCCTTTAAAGCACTTGACGCTTAAAATCGTCCTAGCTGGAGCCGCCGCCTTCGACGTTGAATATTTTTCCCTTGATATTCGTAATTTTTAGCTATTTTTAAGTACTTCTCGGCATCAAAACTCCGCTCTCATTGGCGACCACGAGATAGGGCGACTCAACCCGTCGAATCCCATAATAGATTTGCACAAAACAACCAAAGGAGGCATCAAGCTGATACAAAATAGATACGTACTAAACAAAGCACAGTGCTCATCCTACCCCGTGACAAAACCAAGGCATGACATCCACAAGGAGTAGGCCTAGCATAATGTGATAAAAGGTCCGAAGCTAGTCACTAACAACAGCTCCAACACGACCAAACTAAAAAGAACTATCAAAGAGGTTGCCCTAAGTGGTGGTCTGAACTACCTACCTAACTAGGGACAACACAACCATGAACTCCTACTAGGCGAGGACTCCTATATCTTGATTAAGAAGTATTTTCTTTCAGCACATTTCTTCTTTTAGGGTTTTATGTTTCCATACTCGGGCATGTAAAAAGGAGGGAGCTGAGCGTAGTGACCCAAGGAGAACAGGGCATCGGCCTCAGGTCAAGTCTCGGTACCCAAGAACCTACCAAGCCCTCGCAAGGAGACACCTAATCCTTTTTTGACGCTCACTTTTATTTTCGCTCCAACCTTCCTTAATTTCTTCTTTTCTAGCAAGAAGCCACCCCTAGGAAGACAAGGCATCTGCCCCGGGTCTGACTCGTCCCCAGGAACCTACCAAGCCGTCGCAAGGCGATGATCAACTAATAAATTTTCTTTTCTTTTATTTTCTTTGATAGGGGTTAGAACCCCTTTTTACACACCTTTGTATATATTTATTATCTGTAAGATATTCAGGGTTTCTTTTCATTTATCATCTTTATTATTTTTCTTCTGGCAGGCTTCTCTAACTGCCTCACAACTAATAAGAACTCTTAGAACAGCTGCCTAGCAGGCTAGTAGAACAGGGTCACTAGGACCTCCTAAAACAGATATTTCAATGCCTGACAATGTCTTTACAAGAGGCAATGACTACTCAGACCTCCCTCAAACATATTGAACATAACCCTGGGACTTCATGCCTTGGACGCCGGTCCCCAACAAGAAAAGAAAAACCCCTTACAAGCACATAGACATATATAGCACAAAAACCATAGTACTCATAAAGGAGAGGTATCACCTGGATAGGGCCACGAGAAGCATCCACGCAACAAAAGGCTCCTTCCAAGCTCTTCTTCGAACCTGTCTAGCACAAAACTAAAACAAGAGACCATTAACTATACCTGCACTAAACAGACAATTGGCCCTACAGGCCTAATGAAATAAAGCACTTCACTACAAAACTTGATCGGCCCTCTTGGCCTAATGAAATAAAACATTCAAAACCTCGAAAAATGGGTCCTCTTGGCCCAATGAAATAAAATAGAATAGCACCTACACATCCCTCCCTGGAATAGCACAGATATACCATAATAAGCTCCTTTCCAAGGAGGAAAAACAGGCTCGTAGCCCTAAACTAAATGCATAAGATTATGACCCATCCCTCCTGCATATATAGCAAGAGGTGTACGCATAACATGTTGTCTAATAAACCTATGGGTCCAAGATAATAACGGTAGATTGGTCTCGCCTACTCTTTGCATCACCCATATCAACCATCGTCTGCCATATAGTGCATGCTCTGATAACATTCCCTACAAGCGATTGGGTCCTATTTCATAATTGATCACAATATCCAAACTAGGACCACAGTTGAAGAAGAGGTCTTCCTCATAAGCAAGATTTGCCAATGAATCCGCAAACTAATTCCAATAACGTGGAATTAACTGAAAAGACACTCTCTCAAACTCCTCAAGTAGGGTCATAGCAGTCCGATGATACATACAAAGAATGGGATTTCGCACTATGTATGTCCCATCTAGCTGATTTAGGATCAACTAGGAATCCCCTTTTACTAACAACCGATGAATACCACCTTGTTTGGCAATATGCAGTCCCATAATCAAGGCTTTATACTCCGCCATATTGTTAGTGTATCCTACCCCGAGATAAGCAGCTAACTTCATCGTAACTTTTCGTCGGGGATCTCAGATTACTACTCCAACACTCCATTTTTTATTAGGGCCCCTGGATGCTCCATCAAAATATAATGTATACATCCACAATGGGTTTACACAGCCTGCCATCACGAACTCCTCTATTTGTAATTATGGTAATCAAAGTTTAGCATGTTGAGAGGATGAACTGACAGTTCTATCCCACCTTCTTCATTGAACTCAACGGGGATACTCATCAACAATCGTAAGCAGTGATGGCAGAAGACTTTAATCTCCCACAAAAAGATTCCGTCTTCTTGCTCAATCACTTTGTATCCTTTGCTCCACCAGATAAGTTTCCCCTGATGGTATCTCTGCTCCAGATATGGGTGCTCCAAATAAGGGATTAACCGCCCCATCAACTAGCTTGTAAGCTCTTTTGCAGGTCTCAAATCATCCCCAGCATGGACTTGCAATGCATTTCTCTATATTAGCATACTTAGAAATAATAAGGTTTAATCTTATTAAGATTAACCTTATTTTAAAACTCTACTCCCTGTAGATCAGCTAATAGGGCCGTAGACCTATTTTTCCCTAACCTAATAATCTTGTAGGGACCATCCCATTTAGGTTCTAGCTTCCTTGGAAATAGCTCCCTACGGGCATCGCAATATAGGACTAATTGCCCTTTTTTAAAGGTATATTTCTTTGCTCTAAGATCATGCAATTGCTTCATCTGACGTTTAGCTACCTCCTAGTGTAATAAGCTCTGCAACTTCAGCTCATCCAGGTGGGCTATAGTTGTGAAATGTTCAAAAAGGGAATCCTTATCTCCCAAAGAATGGTTAATTGCAACTGTATGGTTGGCAACTCGATTTCAAGGGGTAACACACACTCTTCCCCATAAACCAATTTAAATGGAGTATGGCCGGTAGCTCGCTTGAACGTCGTATTATACATCCATACTGCCACATACAACTTCCTATCCCAGTCTCGTTTCTTCTCAGAGACTATCTTAGACAAGATACCCACAAGCTGCTTATTAGTACTTTCGACTTGTCCATTTGCTTGCGGATTATAAGGGGTCATTTTATTATGCTTGATTTTCCAAGATTCTGTCAAGCTTTTGATTACTTTGTTCAAAAAATGGGTTCCACGGTCCGATACTAATTCTTTCGGTGGACCAAAGCAGCAGTACATAAGAAATCTTTTAAATTATACATGTTACTTTGCACATTTGTCATAAAATTCTTTTTCACAATTCTCTTCTTATCCCCCCTTTCTCTTAATCAAAGGGATTCTCATTACAATTTTGAAGCTTGTAAATCATTTTGTAGGTCCTAGGGAGGGTCTAAGTAATAATATCTTATCCTATTTTCAATATTGCAGAAGTAAATCTCCATTCATGCTAATTCAACCGAAATAGGAGAGGTGCACGCTGAATAGAAAGATCAAAACACCAGTACGAGAAAACCATCTATGTTGGAAAGCATTTCTCTCTGACATATAATGGACCAAGCATCTCAAAGTAGATGTCTTAATTATTCTTAAAATCAAAACACAAAGTTGGATTGTTGAAACTACATATACCTCTTAAAGGGTTTCAAGAATGCCAAGCACACAAAATTTCCCACAGGTTGTGGATAGAAGGGCGTGTTCTACTAGCATTGACATTACAAAGCAGGGTTGTAGACGTTTTTGCTGCCAACATACATCCAGCTGCCCGCATAGGTAAATGTATTTTGTTAGATCATGCCATAGGGGTTGTTATTGGAGAGACAGCATTTGTGGGTTGTCAATGTGGCTATTCTGCATCATGCAACCTTAGGTGGGACAGGTAAAGTTAGTGGGGACAGGCATCCTAAGATAGGAAATGGGGTTCTGATAGGTGCCACTGCAACCATTCTGGGCGACATGAGGGCGACGTAAAGGTGGGGGATGGGGCCAAAATTGGAGCTGGTGTAGTGGTACTCATGGAAGTGCCATAAAGGACTATTGCAGTCAGTTGCCCACCAAGGCTGGTAGGCCTGAAGCACCAGCCTACTCTCTTCAAGGAGATGCTTACCTATACCATGGATCAGACATGGTCTGATTATGTGATTTAAGCTGCTTAAAAATGCATTTTTCAACTAAATAAATCTTTATCTTACAAGATAATGATGGTGTACCTGCGAGCTATTGATTATGTCGATTTATTCTGCATAGAGAGACAATAGATGGGGGTGACAATGAGGCTACGATGGATAGCATCGACAAAGCAGGCAACATCAAGCAATGTTGGACAGAATCATTGGCAACATCGACACGTGGCAGCATCGAACGTGGGAGGAGGCATCGAACTACCTAGGAGGAAGCAGCATCGTTGGACAGCATCGATAGGAGGTGGCATCGATAGGAGGCATCAAGCACGTGGGATGAGTCGTCGATGGACACCATTGACAGGAGGCAGCTCCATAGGAGGCATCATCGCCAGCACGTGGAAGGAGACATCTATGGACAGTATCGAACGTCAGCATCAAACATCATCATCGATAGCATCGAACCTCAATATCATCGGCAGCATCGAACATCAGCATCATCGACAGCATCGAACAACATCGACATGGGAGGAGGCAGCATCGAACAACGTCAGCAACAACATCTAACAGGGTCAGCAACAGCATCGAACAACGTCAGCATCTCTCTCTCTCTCGACTCTAGGTAGGAGGCAACATCGACTGCAACGTCTACAGGAGCATCGACAGTAGGTAGGAAGGCGGGAGTAGGTAGGAAGGCATGAGAGAGAGAGAGAGAGAAAGAATGAGGAGCCAATGGGTAATTATAGAGAGTGGGCAATTATGAGAGAAAGAGAAGGTGGGCATTTATGGCAAAAACATCCATGTGCATTTGCACTTAGTCCACATTACACCTATAGTACTATGTGCATCAATGTTGCACGTATACCCATGCACTAATGCACATAGTCTTGATATCATCTAACTTGGCTCATAGATCACTACATGCATAGTGACCCACACATCCCTCCTAGGAGTCTTACCCCAACGCATACCCAAACCTTAACCTTTCATACATACTAACACGCACATAGTAGGGCATATAGGTTAGATCACACCATTTCATGTGGAAACATCTTTATGGAGGTGAACTTTCAGGATCAAACATTGAAACAAAATGTGATATGCAAAGAACAAAGGGAATCAAAAGCTAGAGCACAAAAGCCAAGGGAGGCAAAAGGTAACACTCATTTGGACAAGTGAAACAACATTGATTGACTTATTCTTTGATTATCTAGTGTGTTATAAATTGCTTGATTGATGAATTCAAAAGTTGTTGAAAAAGAGCTGTAGTTTTCTTACATTCTAAGCACTTGAATGTGCTTGGAATTAAGGAAATGTGCAATCATTGCTTATGATGGTCCATGTATGTTTTGAAAATTGTCACAAAATTCATTGAACTTGATTAGCTACCAACAAAAAGAATGAGACTTAGAAAGCAAAGATAAGAATAGACTAAAAGACAGAAAAACACTCAAATTATAACAAGAAGGTCTAGGACTTAAAACCCTCATTCTAGATTCAAAATATTTCCCCCCATTGAGAGAAAATACCTAGCCTTAGAAGGAAGCCTTAACCTTCTTCAACACATTGTACAATTGAATATCTCTATTATGATCGAAGAAGCTATGGAACATAACATCATAGAGTTGGAGCATGAAGGTCCAAATCAATTTGCAAATATCAATGATGATACATAGCAATAGCTTGCACACATATAAGCTATGACGTCCAACCTCCACAAAATCATTTTGAATGTAGAAGCATTAGGGTTCTTGCGAGATTTGCTTTCAAATCTAGGCAAAAAACATGAAACTCAAAACCACAAGAATGAAGCCACAAAATGATTTTGTAATTGTCGGGGAAAACTAACTTATTGTTGTAATTGTCCTGCCACGATGAGGGATCTTTAAACTACTGCGTCCATAACAACTCCGTCTTCACTTTCTTGATATTTGATTAAATGCAAAGGGCTCACAAAGGGGAGCTACCAATTGCCAGACCATCTCTCTTATTGAGACTTGTATTGCATTATTATTAATGGTGTCAAAAAAGAATCTCTGGGTTACAAAATTGGAAGTCATTTGGCCTCCATTTGGCTAGCTAACTTAGCTCATTATTGCTAAAGTGATTCTCCTTACAAAGTCCCCTAAGATATCACCAAACTTTTGGCCATATTGCAGCGTAGACAACTTTCCCATCTCCTTCTCCTAAGAGGAGTTTAATGTGTGGCTACCATATCTCACGTAGTGTAAATCACCTAGTTATGTTAACAACAACAGTTTATGGGCTGGGATATAGGATTTTGGGTTGTGAATAGTTAATCCCCATTGACTCAATTTGGGAAGATCCTCCCTCCAAATATGGGGGGCATGGAAACCATCCTAGAATAAGTGTGAAGGCGTTTCACTCCTCCACAGACACATAGGCCATCTAAAATGCCTTTGTTCTTTAATTTTTAACGTATAAAAAGAGCACCTAAAATGAGTTTCCAGTTAAATACTCTATCTCTAAGAGGAGCCCTAATGTTCCAAAGATGAACAAGTGCCTCCTCAATCTCAACATCTGACAATTCAATGCCCTAGATTTTGCAAATGTGGCTAAAATCAAGTCAGCACCTTAACAATAGCTTCCTAACATGAGTGGAAGACAATGATTGGCTGATCTTCTTGCATTCTATGCAGAGAGGGGGGGGTGTAATCCATACTAAGATACGATTTACTACTACACCATTGTACCACTTCTATTTTGCCCACTATCCATGATAGTTTACAAGGTTGAGTGAGTTGAGCAACCTCTTGATTGCCCTCCTCCAACACTTCTAATATGCCTTGATGTAGCCAATCCTAATTTTAAGGACTCCTTTTTTTCCAACATCCACAACTCTTAAATCATAAAGTGGGCCACTTTACTCAAGATAGTGAGCCACTTAACTTGAGTTAAGTGTGGCTAATTTTTTGGAGCCATGCACTACCTTGCCACACACGATTTTACTAGCATATGCCCTAAAGGGAAATGCTAATAAAATTGCAAGGAGAGGGAATAACTATGGATGCTTTGCCTCATCCGAGAAAGGCACCTGTGTTGCCTCTGTGTTACCTATAATCCTCAAACTTTGAAGTTGTCTAGATCTCAATGTGAATTGATGAAAAGCTATGATAGAATCCGTCCCCCCTCCCCCATGCTAGTTGTAAATATTTGTCTCATGAGAACATATATGCATTTAAGTATTGATTCCCCTCCCCCCATCTTCCCCCACCCATCCCCTTCCCATCCCACACACACCCCCCTGTCCCCCCCCTCCCCCCTCTTGATTCCCTAAAAAAGTGTGCTTCTAAAAATTTTTGAATAAAAAAACCCCCAATGTAAATTTTACATGAGGTGCATTTATAAACCCCTTCTGTTTTTGGAAAATTGTAAGTCCACATAATAAAAATATCCATTCTTCTGAACTCACGTGGTATATTACATGTTCTATAAGGTGACCCCCCCGAGAGTAGGGGATGTCCTTTCTCTTTGTTTTCGTAAGGCAAAGAATGATGAGAAAGAGTATGGGATTACTAAAGAGGAATTCCACTATCTTCAAGACCGACTTGGAATTTCCTATTTTGGAAGAGAAGAGTTACAATATATTAAAGAATTGGAAGATACCAATTAGGCACAATCATCAATTAACATATGGAATCCAACTAAGCTAGAGAATGATGAAAATCAATTGGTACTATTATCTCCAATTCTGTAAGATATACATTAATATGTTTGATTTTAACATTCATTTGACATTTATCTTTTTTTACAGTTGGAGATTGAAGATTTCAATAACTTCTTGGGATGGGGTAAAGGGACAAGAGTTGGTATTAGTTCATTGAAAGATGTTGCACTTGGCCATTACATAGCAAGGATTGATTTGCATGTTTTCTTGGTATTTCATAACATCTTCTCAAAGGAAGTAACATGGCCTATACTATGTATCAAGGAACTTACAAGGCTACTCCGTTTCTTTTGGTTACAATATAATGCACACAAGGTGATGTTTTTGGAGAAGACTGTGACAATTAGGATTTTTGGTTATGGTCCTGGTTTCTCTGCTTCTAGAGCAAGATACTTTCAGGCCTTCTCATCTTATGCTTTGGTAGCAAACCGAACTAATATAAAATCAATAGTTTTCTATAAGAGATGAAAATTTTGTGTTATAGAGGAAATATCCCAGAGGGGAAGGATGATGTAAAGGCTTCTGAGAGCTAGCTTTGTACTTTTCTTTCTTGAAAAATACTATGACTTATCAAGTTGAAGTATTCATTCTTTGAAGCTATTGTCGAAAAAACCAATTGAATAGCTCCTCAAGAGCATCGCTTTTTGTAACTCCTCCTCCATGTCTTATGCTTCAAAAAAAACTTGTATGTGCTTGATAGTGAGATTTTTCCATGACTTGGCCGCTATAAGTTGCTAGGGGTCCTTGCTCCTCCACAAAGTAAGCCCATGGATATGAAGGATATGCTGCAAATTCATAAGAGTAATGATCATTTTATACCAATGAAAAATTTATCAAAGAAATCTTGGATTAAATATTCTTTGTTACCAAATAAAATGTGATATATTTTTCTCCCCATGCCTCCTTTATTACTTGCACAAGATTTGTAATCGAACATTTGAAATCTTTTGGATATGTATAGGTTTTCGTTTGTGGCTTGAGGCATCACTATTTGCCTCTCAAATCCATATTCTAAGGTGACCTAAGAATCCTCAAAATATCATTCTTATTGAGGGTCTCTTTTAAAAAACTAATTGTCTTCTCACTCTCTTGAATATTAATACCTGCCATGTTAGAGACATATTTCTTTGCAAGATTCAATCTTCTTTTCTTCACTCTCGCATACAAGCTAGTTATATTTTTTAATGGTCTCTTTCTCTCTCTAAAACCTATTGGAGTTTTCTTTAAGTGTGCTAGCTTGTCTTGTAATGACTTATTAGCATTTTCCAAAACATCAATCTTATTTGTGAGCTCAGAAATTCTTGTCTATGCAATAAACAATGCTTCTCTCATTTCATTCATCTAAGCCATGTATATGTAATATGTAGAGTATATCCTTTTACAATTTCCAAGCATCCCATTATAGCCTTCCCCAACATATCTCACGTAATCATGAATATTAAAAATTAGGAGGTTTACCTATTGAAGGATCCTTGGGATAAATATTTCCATCCACCCACAAATCTATATGTTTCTTTCCTTGAGTTCGCAATCCGTTGGTCTCCATCTCATGTATTAGTACTCGATGATGTAAACTTCTCCAATATAAATAAATTGGATCTAGTTGGATGGTAAGTTTGTACTTGCATGTGCTCACATCTGTATTACTTACAAAGGTATTGCTAAACATTTTAGCAAATCAATGATCACAGTCATAAGAAAGTGAGCACAAAGAAGAGAACGGCGAAAGAGAATGGAGACAGAGCGTGGAGAAAAAGCGTGTGAAAAAAAGACGCAAGAGTAGATAAACTGTAATATAGGTGGACATTTCTTGAAAATACAAATTCTCCTAAGTTCCAAGACAAAAAATGGATGAAAAGGTGACCCTAACATAAATTAAAGATGAGGAAAAATTAATGGCTGAGCTCTTTAATGAATTCAATATTCTCTCATTAATCACATCTAAGCAACCAAATTTGCCATTCTCATTCTTCCAAAATCTCAACTAATTAGCAGCTTAATCATTTTCTTACAAGTTTCTTTTTTGAAGCATTTTTGGCCCTAATGCACACGTTCATGCACACACATAAATAAGCCTTGAGTATGGGTGATATATAGAATATATATGTAGTGAACATCTTAAGACATTGAACTAATCACTACAAGGGAATGGGGTAATAGTGATCGTGATTTGTGATGTAAAACAAGAGCATCACTATTGGTGTCACTATATGCATTGTAAATAGAGTCATTATTAGTGACACTTATTTACTTTAGTGATACCTATAGCAATGCAAATAGTGATGCTAAGAAATGTAAATAGTGACGCTAAGCAATGCAAATAGTGACGCTAGTCTGAGAAAAACAAGGGCTAAAGACCTTAGCGCGGTGTTGTGCTGCTGCGCATCCAAGGTGTGGAATCCACCAAAAAGTTTGTGTGTGTGACTTTCGTGTTTTGTGTATACCTAGTCGTTGTGTTTGCATTTTGTTCTGTGTGTGGCTTGCGTGTTTGTGTGTGTATGAAACTTAGCTTTCCTGTAAGTGTGTTTCCAGTTATTGTCTCAAAACCGTGTGTGTTGGGATTTTGTTCCATTGTAAATGATATTATCTCTATGCATTTATCTCTGCGTGTGTCTGAATGAATGCGTGTGTGTGTGTGCGTGTCAAAAATATTTAAAAAACCGATGCCAAGGAAGATTGCTGAAGCTGTCAAAGCAGTACAAGAAATCCTGGATCTAAGATAAGAAGAAATACAAGAATGCCCTACAAGTGGACAACTAGGGACTACTAGAGGACACATCTGGAATAGACCTGAAGCTCACGGTTTGGAGACATACATGCTTCATGTGTTGGAGTTCAACATCGATCCTAGAGAAGACTCTTCACCCTGCTTATCCTAAGAAGCAAGCCTCTTGATGGAGGAACATGAGAGTTCATGTCTAGTGGAAGTGTGTATGATTATCTTCACAATCAGCGAGGTGTCTTCAAACTGCCGACCCTTCTTCGAGTAGCTATTGATGTATCCAAGTGAATGGTCTATTTACACCAGAGCAACATTATACACGGAGATTTGGAGGCTACAAAAACCTTAGCTACGTAAAGCTATTGGAGGAGAGAAAAAAAGAGAAGAAGAAGTGCTCGTCTGTTCGTTCGTTCGATCGATATACCAATCGATGGATCTGACCCGAGGATCAACAAGGCTGATCGAGGAGCTAGATATTTAAAAAACTACAAAGAAGGTGAGCATGATCATAATCATGATTTGAGGAAGTACGTAGAGCAACGGCTACCTCACATCTTTGCGGGTCTCAATAAGGAGTTCACTACACCCAAATATAACAGAAAAGTCTAAAAAAGAAGTGTCTTTGGAGGAGGAGAAGAAGCGTCGTCGTGAAAGGAAGGAGAAGTTGGTCAGAAGGAGTTCATTGTCACAACCAAAACCAATGTTGAGGAGACTACATCGATCGTTAGGAGGGAGTTGCTGGGATATATCCGATGGTCTGATTAAGCTTGAATAGGCGCCATATCAACAAGGCCGATTTCAATTTTTTTCAGAGAGTTGATGAACGAGACAACATGTGGAGGAAGAGGCGATTGAAGTTGAAAAAAAGTCAATTAGTGTCAGAGATAATCAGAAGAGGAAGTCGACAGATACATTGTCGATTGGTGGAGAAACGAAAAAAGGCACAGATGTAAGGTGGTATCGACTCGCGCTTGCTGTGAGACAGATTATGGTTGATTTCTAGGCAGCTCAGAGACACACATTCCCCTCATTCCTCCATATTTAATCTTCCAAAAAGGCTCCTTTATCTTGGATTACTTGCAGAGCATTTTTTGCCTCTTTGAATCCGCTTCCACAGACTTCTTTACACCAGAGTTCTGACACGGATTTTTGAGATGTTCTCTACTTCACTACAACGCATATAGTTCAAGAGGTATTTTTTCAGATGTTCCTTGCTTCACTACAAAGCGTATGGTCTGACGATGTCCAGAAATCTGGAGTGTTTATTGTCACTGTGGTTGCAATCGATGTATTGAGGTCAAAAGTTTTCGGCCTGCGCTCACTTACCGTCTTCGACAACAGAACTGGCAAGAAAAGAACAAGGGAAGAGAAGAGCAATGCATTTCGACAGTTTTCCAAGTGGAAGCTGTGGACTTGTCTGGAAGAAGACGACATATTTGATACAGCGCTGAAGGCGGGAAGCTTTAAAAGACATATCAGAGCTCAAGCAGGGCATTGGGGAGCTACAGACTTGGTAGCTTTCTTTAAGCTATATTGATGCTTAGTTTTTAAAGCTATTCAGGGTATATTTGGGAAAGAAGGTGCAGAGTTTTCGGGACAGTAATTTCCATTATCGTCTCTTGGATGAGAAAAATAGGGGATCTACATCGATATTCACTTATTCATTACTCATAAAAATCAGAGCTTTGAACAAAGGGGAATACTCTTGGGTTTGAAGCACTGTATTAAACCTTGAAGACTCTTGGAAAACTCTGCAAAGCCAGTTCAAAGAGGATACTCTTGTTGGAAGATACTAGCAGTTGGATTAGCAGATTTTCTTGCCTTGATCATTATTGGAGTTGAAGACATTCTCTTGAAGACTAGGTAACATATTTGAAGCTCTTCTATTCTGATATAGATCTTGATGTGGTTTTCTTGAGAGGATTGACTCTCTTGATTGATCATTATATTTATAATCCATCTTGCCGCTTGTACTTGAACCAAAATTGTAAAACACTTAAACCTTGTCATCAAAGTCTCATCTTGTAACTGTCTTGATCTGATCTTCCGTCTTGGAATTTCTCAAGGACCTTTGTGGTCGCGACTTTGTTTTCGAAAACCCTTCGATATCTTTGGTGAACGCGACATGAAAGCATCGCATTTAAAAATTTCAGGATGGGAGATGCTTCAGCATCAACTTCAACCCCTTCTACGATTCCTACTTTGTCCTCTACTTCGACTCCGTCATCGACTTCTGCTTCTAGTACTTCTATAGATGATTTAAAGCAAATTTTGCAGAACATGTCTATGTATATGCAACTTCAAAATCAGCAGACACATTTGTATATGCAGTAGCAGCAGCAATTACATCAACAACAGTTGTCTCAGCAAAGGCAACTATATTCGGACCAAGAGAATGCAATCAGCGCAACTAAGGTGATTGAAGCTATTGAAAATGAAAAGAAGCTATTCGATGGCCGTAATGTATCACCTTATTTGAAGACGTACGAGATTAAGATGGGATTTTTGGAGTACTGATCGGACTTATGAGCAAATATTTTCTTCACCTTGTCACATCCGCCTTGAGGGTAAAAGTGACTGATCTTTTCCTTCAAAATTCGCATTGGCATTCTTGTTCCTTCAAAATTGCCACTGAACAAAGAGCATTGGATATTTTTTTCAAAATTTCCACTGAACAAATTTGCATTGGATATTGAGAAAGTTGAGCTTTTCTTACAAGCTGCAGATTCTGCTCTTAAGGAAGAATTAGAAGAGCTTCTTGAGGATCACACGAAGCCTATAGTCTTAAAATAGATTGGCAGGACACTCAGGATGCGGTCTCGACTTTGACCAAGAGGCGGATATGGAAGATCCGACTACAGAATGGATCTATGACTCCGATGTCGTCTTTTGCTCCTATGTCTACTTCTACCCCTATCATTTCTTCTCTTCCTCAGCCAGTTACTTGGCCTATGCCAGTGCCTACTATTTCTAATCCTCCCGTTCCTTCTGTTCCTAGACTGATGCTCGGCTCCTTCTGTTTCGAAATTATCCGCTCCTTTGGTTCCTTCCTCTCTTGATGCCATAATCAAAGGCATAACGGATTTGGCACTGGAGTCAGTTAAAGCAGAATTGGTGGAAAAATTAAAAGAGCAGTTTTCCTCGACCGCGCCTACTATTTCTTCTAGTGCTCCTAGTGCAGCTAGGAGAGATCGAAGATGTATTTGGTGTGATAGTACGGACCATCAACATTGTAGGAATTGCAAATCTTTTCAAGATGCAAGGAGGAAGAATTTGGTATTTTGGGGACAAGATGGCAAGGTCTGGTTGACTAAAACAGGAGCTCCGCTTGCTTCCAATTTTGGAAAAGGCGGAATGAAAAAATTAGTGGATGACATGGCTACGTGTACTTCTTATGTGGCAGCTAGAGGAGATGCCCCTGCATATGGAGTCCAGATTGAGAAAGGGTCAGAGAATCAGTCAGCATTATGGACCTATGCTATAGAGACGGAAAACAAGGGTAAAATCCAGTAGACTGTTTTGTCTAGTGCAGGTTCTAGCATCAGATCCCAGACAGGTTGGGATTCGCTGTTGACAGGTACACTATTAATGCCTACTTGGCTAAATCTCAAGGAGCAGATGTACTTGTTGACGAGAAGCGTAAGAGAGATGAAGAGAATCCAAATGCAGCTAAAAAGACTAGAGGGGGTGAGTTTGTTACTCCACCTACTGCATGGCCGTCTTCGAGACTAGGGCCAATGTCCAATATTGAGACATCTACGGACATGAAGAAAATGTTTAGTGACAAGATACTTGGTAGTGAGATGACTTTTACTATTTCTGAGGTTTTGAGCATCTCGAAAAGAGAGTTTCAAGATTAGTTCCAAGAAGTCCTGAAGAGGAAAAAACATACATTGCCTACTACTAATATACAGGGAGTTTTGATTAAGGAGTTGGATGAGGATGAGGATGAGGTTATGGTCGAGAATGCTTTTGTTTTTTCGCAGACAGAGAAGAGGATTCAGCCTATGCATTATACTGAAACCGATGAGCCTATATTGGTACCGCGCAGTCACTTTTCGCGGAGTCATTGGGCTAGGGCAACTACAGAAACAATGGTAAAATTTGGAGAGAAACAGGTGCCTTATGTTGCTTTGGTAGATCATGGTTCAGAGATTAATCTCATAGTTCGCGGAGTTTATGAAAGTAATAGATGGCCTATGGATGCAGAGCATGGGTGTCATATGAGAGCCGCCAATAACACTGCAAATGATTTGTATGCTGCCTGTCCTAGTGTCAGGATTTCTATTGGAGATGTAGAGGAGGATTTCCACTTCTTTGTGCAGGATTCATGCTCTTACCCCATAATCCTAGGACAACCATTCATCACAGAGATGCGCATGGAGATGAAAGTAATGGATGACGGATCTACTTATGCACGGATTCGCAGTAAAGATGGTATAAGAGCAGTCCAGTTTATGACTGTGTGTGTAAATCATGCTAGAAACAGGGATACTCTTTGAGATGCGCCTTTGCCCACTGCAAGGGATTCAGATTTTCATTAGGTACCGCTGTCCCACGAAACGACGGTGGTACAGAGCAGAGGAGATTGGAGTTCTCGCCTCCTGGCAGCAGTGTTTTCTCCTCCAATTTTGTTGGAATTTTAGTAAACAATTTGATGAGTTATCAAAAGATTTCTGAGTTGCCTAGAGCTGCCAGGCAGTACATATGCAGGAAGGAGAAAGATTTAAAAAATGCAAGTATTTTAGAGGATGATGAGCATATAGATGGGATGTATGATAGTATGGTTTGTGCAGATACGATGACAGAGATGAAAAATATGCTGAAAGCTGATATGCAGAGTTGTCCCAGTAATGTATCAGTGTAGTCCCTAGACATATTTCATGAAATTTCAGATTTTGTGAAACAGATAGAGTCAGAGGCTGAGGTGACTCAGCAAAAAGTGTTGAGTGCTAAAGAAATTTAGCAAGCAGAGTTTCCGATTGATTATGATCAGGCTACAGAGACAGAGAGGGCTGAAAACTTTCAGCCAACAGAGTTTACTACTGAAATATTTCAGCATCTAGAGTTTAGGGCTGTTCCTATGTAGTCCATAGAGCAGAGGGTTGAGGATATTCAGCCCCACTAGAGGGCAGAATTGTTGATTTACAGCAAGATTTGAGTAGTGCAGAGGATCATAATGAAACCACGGTTGACATGAAATACAAGACTATGGATAAGAAGGTGAAGCCGGTAGCTGGACCGCTTCCACCTGATAGTGATCAGCAAATAGAGAGGGCTGCCAAGCAGCCAATTTTGAGGAACCCAGAGCATATAGGCCATAAATTTTCAGCAGAGACTCTTGCTGAATTAAAAATTGGAAACGGTAATTTCTTGCTACCCTCAGAGAAGCAGTGCTTTCAGGATATGCTTGAGTGACATGGAAGGCGGTTTGCTTTCTTCTCACATGAGATTGGCTGTGTGAATCCGGATATTGTTGCCCCTATGGTGATCTTTACTATCCCTCGTAGTCCTTGGAACCTCCAACCTATTCCAGTGCCTAGGGCAAACCTGCCAAAGCTAGTTGACTTGTTGAATGAGAAAATCAGGATGGGAAACCTAAAGCCGTCATCAGCACCATACTCAAATAGGTGGTTTATGGTTCCAAAGAAGAATGGTACTCTCCGATTTATACAGGACATGCAGCCAGTAAACAGAATTACTATCAGGAATATTGGTATAGGTCCAGTTGTGGATGAGTTTGTAGAAGCATTTACTAAACGTGCCATCTATTCTTTAGGTGACTTGTATTCAGGATATGATCAGTTTCAGCTAGCCTTGGAAAGCACGGACCTAACCACTATGAGAACTCCTATTGGACTTGTCAGGATGTGTACCTTGCCTCAAGGTGGTGCATAGATCAGATGTCGTATGCGCGCATAGTGAGCGTCACAAAGTCCCCAATAACAAAATAACTCTACTTTTTACACAAAAACCAATGAAGAAAGCTTGCGCGACATGAACAAGAGACCAATTGGGTACAATGTCCCCCCATGCCTTGTGTGAGTGCTCCACAAAGCATGTATTTTATATATTACTCATCTTCAAGCTCAAGAAATAGCCCAATTTACAATTAGCACGCTTTAGTTTTTGTATTTGCTTTTGTGCCACTAAAGAATTAAAGCTATTGGGTGCCCAAGAAGTCAGGCGGTACCCAAATACAATGTCCAATACAAATATTTAAATCGTGCGTTCATGTGCATACAAAAATAATAAATAAATATCAAGTGTTTTAATAAATAAGCGCGACAAAATATGGACGCCATGCCTAAGATATGCGCCCATAAAAAATTGATGATAATTTGAATACACGCTATCCTCCAATGCTTTCCAATGCCACCGCTACTTGCTCTACACATCAAGTGAAGCATTCACAATTGTTAGAAAAATAATACAATTAAACTGACAAAAGTGAATACCTAGTAGTCTTCAGCTACAAAAATAAATTGGTTAGAAATCAATCCTAACCTTAATTTATTATGAGTGCGCACTCTAAACTCATAAACGTTTATTAATTTAAATATGTATTTTACGGAATCACCCGCTATGGAATCACCCACTTACACATTAAATTAACAAAACGTCCGAAAAGGATAGGCATCCCCATGGACTTTTCGCACAAAGAATCTACCTTATGTATGAGCCCCGGTAATAAAATTTTACGAAATCCACCACAAAACCTCACGGGATCCACCATGGAATATGCCTCCTGGCATCATACCCCTGGGGTGGGATAGCAATTGTCCTCAATTGCTATTAGCTCAATGTGGAGCTAGCAGTGTGGCGAAAGCACTTAGGTCTCTAGCGTGCATCCATTGGGCCTCTTCAACAGGATGATTTTTAAATTTGACCAAATATCTAGAATATCTACGGCCAGTTCTGGTGGTCATAAAGTCAATATCTATAATAGTTTCAAGCTCAAGGATTTCAGTTTCATCATCTAGCAAATGAGGGTTTTCATATACAGGGTGTACAGATAATTGGCCTCTAAAAGGTCGTAATAAATTGATATGGAAGGTGTTGTGGATTTTCCAATGTTGTGGTAGTTCTAGTCTAAATGCATTGTCATTGATTTTGTGTATGATCTTGAATGGTCCATAAAATCTAGGTGCTAATTTGACAACGGGGTGCTTATCTACACTTTGTAATCTTCGTTTTTCAATTCGTAACCAAATATAATCATCAACTTTAAAATTCATAGCCTATCTTTTCTTGTTAGCTTGTTTTGTGTATGATTGCTGGGCTTTGGCAATCATATCTTTAACTTCATAAAAAATAATAGCATGCATGTTAACTATATTATCAGCAGTTTGAATTTTGTTTGATAACGATGTAATAGGTGTAGGTAATCGATATCCATAAATAACTTTAAATGGTGCTTTCTTTGTAGCTGTATGTGGTGTGTTATTATATGCAAACTGAAGTAAATGTAGATATGTATCCCATGTATGTGGTTTTGAAATGGTGTAAGCACGCAAAAGATCTAAAATAGTACTGTTAGTAGCTTTTGTTTGACCATTTGTTTCAGGATGAAATGCAAATGAAAAATCAATCTTTGTTCCTAAGTTAGCAAACAAAGTAATCCAAAAATTATTGCAGAATCTAGAATCACGATCAGAAATAATGACTTTTGTAAAACAATTGAGCAGCTTGAGATGCAGTTAAAGTTTTCTTGCATGGAATAAAATATGCTTGTTTTCTAAACCTGTCTACAATAGTCCAAATCATATCATGATTAGCTTTAGTGTTAGGTAGACCAGTGATAAAATCCATTGAAATCTGTTCCCATGGTCGTGATGGAATAGATAATGGCATTAGTAAACCATATTGTTTACCATGGTGTCTCTTAACTTGTTGACAAATTAAGCATTCAGATACAAAGTTAGATACATCAGTGTCCATATGTAGCCAATAAAAATCTTCAATCAATGTACGCAAAGTAGATATAATTTCTCTATGATCTTGATATGGAGGACAATGAATTTCATGCAAAAAAAATGATCGAAATGGAACAGTCACACATTATCTTTTTTCATAAAACAGAAATCCATTAGTGTAAGACAATGAATCAATAAGAATCCAATTATTTGCAACTAGTTTATTCCAATCAGCTTGAAAAGTAGGATCCTGATGATAAGTATCTTTCATAGGAATAAGGGAATCAAATGATATCACAGAAATATTTTGAATTGTCGGTCTTCTACTCAAAGCATCAGCAAAAAAATTCTCTTTTCCAGGTTGATATTGTATAAGGGGATGAGAACTTTGAATAAAAGCGGCCCATTTAATGTGTCGGTCAGATATTTGTGGTTGACTAAGGAGATGTCTAATGCTTTGTTGGTCAGTTTTGATCATGAATTCAAATCCCATTAAATAATGTTTCCATTGACATAAGGCTTGTACTACGACTAACAATTCCTTGTCATAGGTAGAATATTTAAGTTTAGATGGTTTGAGTTTGCAACTAGAGTAGGCTATGGGATGAGAATCTTGCATAAGGACTGCTCCTATTCTAGATCCACTAGTGTCAGTAACTACTAAGAAGAATGGTCTATTGAAGTTAGGTAATTGTGATACAGGAGCATGAGTTAAAGCATGATTCAGCAAATCAAAGGACTTTTGTTGATTGTCAGACCAATTATACACAATACCCTTCTTTAAGAGTTTTGTCAAAGATAATGCAAGTAATGAGAAATTCCTCACAAATTTTCTGTAAAAGCTAGCAAGACCTAGAAAAGAACGTAATTCATGCACATTTTTGTGTATCGACCAATTTAAGATTGCCTCTATTTTTTTAGGGTCGACTTTAATACCTTCTGATGAAATAATATATCCTAGATATTCAATTTTTGTTTGGAAGAATTCACTCTTTTGTGGATTAGCATATAATTGATTGTCTTTTAATAACTTAAAAACTAAAGACAATTATTCATAATGCTCATTCTCATTTTTACTGAAAACTAATATGTCATCAAAGAAAACTATGTCACAATGCTGATGTTTAAGAAATATGCGATTCATCATACGGCTGAATGTGGCTAGTGCATTAGTTAAATCGAAAGGCATAACTAGAAATTCATAGTGTCCAAATTGTGTTCTAAATATAGTTTTGAATATATAAGATTTGTCCAATCTTACTTGATGATATCCAGATTTAAGATCTATCTTACTGAATATGGTAGATCCTTGTAGCTTATCCATAAGATCATCTACCCTAGGAATCGGATATCTATTCTTAACAGTAATTTTATTTAGGGCACGATACTCAATGCATATGTGATAAGTATTATTTTTCTTTTTCACTAATAAGACAGGTGCACCAAATGGAGAACTACTAGGTCTAATTAATCCTCTGTTAAGCAATTCTTCTATTTGGTTTTGAATTTCTTTATGTTCAATTTGGTTATGTCTATATGGTGCTTTATATGGTGGTTATGTTCCAGGAATTAAATCTATCTTATGATCTGCAGGTCGTGAAGGTGGTAATCCAGGTGGTAAATCAACAGCAAAACAATCTTGGAATTGGGCAAGAAATTGTGTATGCCTAGGATGCATCTGTTTTTCTTTAGCTTGAAGTTCATTCACCCATATTAAATAGGATTTGCTACTTTTACGTATTGCACGTTTACCCTGAGTATGAGTAAAAAATGGAAAATTATTGGAAGCGTGCATACCATGCAGTGTGATTTGTTTTCCTTGAAAATAAATTTTTAATTGAATGCGTAGAATAATCTATATTAGGATTGTATTGATGACACCAAGGCATTCCTAAGATAATGTCACTAGACTGCAAAGGTACAATTAAGAAATTTCTTCGTTCAGTATAATCACCAATGTTAATTTCTAAATTATGCACCTCTTGTGTTCCATTATATCTCGTACCTAAGAATGCAGCCTTGATGCGATAATGTGTAGAAACAGTGTGTAAATTCAATTCTTTGACTAATTTTGCAGCAATAAAGTCATGTGTGCTCCCATCATCATGTGAAATAGTCTTTTCTTTACCATGCACAAAACATTTCATTGTTAATAAGGAATGGGGAGTTGGCATACCTGGCAAAGTATCAGAAGTAGTACCAATGTCGTCATCATCTTCCGTAAAGTCTGACATCTCTTCACATTCTTCATCTTCTATTGCTCCCAGATAGTTGATATGGACGGATGGCTTTTTGGATTGACAATTGGCTGCTAGATATCCAGGTTGATGGCATTTGTAACAAACTATGGGTTTTGCTTTAGATACATTATTGGTAGTGGCAGGAAGTTTAGGAATGTTGGGATTTGACTGTGGGGATGGCTTAGGATTTGGATTTGTGTTTGATGGCAAGGCAGGTGGTCGTGTCCAAGATTTATGGAATGAAGATGGAAGGAAACAACTTTGATTGAATCTTTGAAAATTTGAATTGAATTGTTTTGAACCATAGTTACCATTAGTTGGAAATTGTTGTGGTCGCTTGTCTCGTCTGTGAATTTTGTCTTCAGTGTCATGGGCCAAGGAAATTACATCTTCAAGGGTTGTTGGCTTGAACATATTGACTTCCACATAGAAATGTCCAAGTAGTCCAGACATAAACTTGCGTTTATGAGTTGCTTCAGGTACATCTTCGAGCATACGTAGTTGCAATAGGGCATTCCAGAAACGTTCAGTGTATTGGGAAATAGGTTCACGATCCCTTTGTTGTAGAAGATCCCATTGCTTGATTGCTTTTTCGTGAAATTGGGGAGGAAGGAAATTCTGCAAAAATTTCTTTTGGAAAGTCTTCCAAGTAGTGGGACAATCAACGCTTTTGCGGACCACAGTCCACCATAAGGATGCTCGGTCAACTAAATGGTTAGTGACACATTTAATTTTGTCTTTCTCAACATATGTTTCTTCATGGAAATAATCATCAAATTGACCGATAAAAGCAAGGACAGTCTTTCCATCGTGTGATCCATTGAAAGTATGAAATTTGAAGTTTCTTTTACTTATCTTTGTTTCTTTGCGAATAGATTGGGCTTCAAGTGTTTCATCGATGGTACGTCGTATAAGATCCTCAGGTTGCGATCCATCTTGGTCGGTGGTAGATCGTTGCAGATTGGTCAATTGAGCTTGCAAAGCTTGTCGTGCTCTTCGTTCCTCTTGTAGCTGCATCATAATCAAATCCAACTTTTGCTCCATTGTTGGTTCGGGTTGATCACCTTCAGCCATAAAATCTTCCATGTTTTGATCAGTCATCCTGCAAAATTCCAAAAGATCTCACACACTCGAAACCTTGTTAGCGGAATGAGCATAGCTCAAAGGCGGGTTTACAAGGCTTGTATTTTTTTTTTGGCTTTTATAGTATTTCTCCTTTACGATTGCGAAATTTGATGTAACAATCGTCTTCCAAGAAAATAACTTTGCGTATAGACTGCATATAGTCTGCGTGTGAACTTCTACTTTTGCTGAAACTAGTTCAGTAAGACTGCAAGTGTGAACAGTGACTTCTAGAGAGTAGTAAATTGAGTCGTGTATTGCTGAGTATGAACTACCTCTAAGGTAGTTGTTGAAGATGACTTTGATTACCTTGGTGACTTGAGGAACTTGGAGGACTTGGAGTTTTAAGTCTTTATGACTTATCTTGGATTTAAAGGACCTCAGGAGCTTTTCGTCAGCGTCGACGGTGGCCAGTTCATATTGTGCTGCAAGCGGAACAAAACGATTAAGGAAGCTTTTAATAAGCTTCTTTTTTTGAAGCTTATAACTTATCCTTAAAGCTTTGAAAGCTTTGAATCTATGGAGGAGAATTTCTTATCTGTAATCAACGACTTGATGAAGGAACTATCCGCATGGTCCTCCACCTGTGCAGAGGCCTGTCCCTCACAATCTGAGTGTACAGCAGGGGGTTCTTGACTGCCAAGAACACGCTGGTATCGATCATTTGCCACGAGAATGACTGTAGATCTCAATCGTTCTAGGAGCTCCACCTTCGCACGAGATGGTAAGCGATTGGAAGCTCTCAATCTCAGCTTCGCTATGATACCATTGGTGCACAAATCGAAGGTCGTATGCGCGCGTAGTGAGCGTCAGAAGGTCCCCAAGAACAAAAAAACTCTACTTTTTACACAAAAACCAATGAAGAAAGCTTGCACGACATGAATAAGAGACCAATTGGGTACAATCTCCCCCCATGCCTTGTGTGAGCGCTCCACAAAGCTGTCAAGATTGTGGGAGAGAAGGAAGGAGTCTCACTTGTCGCTTTCTCACTTGCACAATGGGGGAATACACACACAGGTGGAGGCTGAAAACAGTTTTCCTCTTCTTTGTTGTGTAAGCCAAAAAGAACTCAAGTACAGAGAAATAGAAGAACGCTATATATGGGTATCAAACTAGACTCAACTAACTAAGGTGGTATACTAACTGAGCCACAAACTAGAGTAGATAAGGATAACTGTCATCTAGCTATTATTCATGGGCGGTGTACCAACTGCATCTGCAACTAACAAGTCGGTGACATAAAAGCACAACGGTCACCCTTACATATCATGAGTGGAGCTCGATATCTCAACACTCCCCGTCGAGCTCAATCTCAATTCCTACACACCAAGCAGGTCTCTGAACCTACGCAGCTTCTCTACGCCCAATGCCTTCGTGAAAATGTCAACTACCTAATCCTCTGTGCTGACATAAACTAGATCAATAAGACCTAGTAAAACCCTCTCCCGCACATAGTGATAATGCACCTCAATGTGCTTTGTTCTAGCATGATAGACTGGGTTATTTGCCAAGTGTATACTACTCATGTTGTCACAATAAATGACAACTGGCCCATCTGTAGGCTGATGCATATCATAGAGTAGCTTATGCAACCAAGCTACCTCACATGCAGCCATTGCTGTACCCCTGTACTCAGCCTCTATGCTCGACAAGGCAACTGTAGGTTGTTTCTTGCTGCTCCAAGTGACTACAGCACTCCCAAAAGAGAACACATATCCACTGGTAGATAATCTATCAGAAATACTACCAACCCAATCAGCATCAGTGTATCCATGCAACTGTATCTGAATCCTAGTCTCATAAAATAGTCCATACTGCAATGTGGACTTCACCATCTAGTCGCATCCAAATGCGGTTTCCTTGGATCCTGCATAAACTGACTTACCAATCCAACAGCATAGCTCAAATCTCACCTGGTAATAGTCATATAAATCAAACTTCCTACTATGCGTCTGTACATAGTAGGGTCTTTGAGAAGCTCACCTGCATCTGCACTCAGCTTCACATTTTGCTCCAAAGGAATTGAAATAGGCTTATAGCCTGTCATCCCATATTTGGACAGCATGTCCAATCCATACTGCCTCTGCAAGAGCCGTATCCCACTTGGTGATCTAATCACCTCAATGCCCAAGAAATAACGCAGCTGTCCTAAATCCTTCATCTTAAAATTCTGCTTCAATAGCATTTTCACATGAAGGATATCTTTATCACTATCACCTGTCATAATCCAATCATCAACATAAATGACAATTAGCATAATACCTTTCTCTGTTTTTCTCACATAAAGTGAAAAATCTGCCTTGGAAATCTGAAAGCCAATAGTGACAAGATACTACCCTATCTTGTCAGACCATGCTCTAGGTGCTTACTTCAAGCCATACAAGGCTTTCTTCAACCTGCAAACAAACTCAGGATGAATAGCATACACATAACTTGGTGGTTGCTCCAAATAGACCTCTTCTTGCAAATCACCATGCAAGAAGGCATTCTTTACATCCATCTGATGTAAAGACCATCCCTTTGATGTAGCCATAGCAATGACTGCTCTTACGGTTGCCATCCTTGCAACCAGACTAAATGTTTCTTCATAATCAATGCCATATGTTTGTACATACCCCTTGACTACTAGTCTTGCCTTGTATCTGTTCATAGAACCATCTGCATTGTGCTTCATCTTATAAACCCACTTACAACCAATTGCATTCTTATCTTTAGGCAAAGGTACCAATTTTCATGTAGCATTTTCTTCCAAGGCATCCATTTCTTCATCCATGGCTTTCTCCCATTTTTCTTTTTCCATGGCTTGCTCAAAAGAAGTGGGTTCTGGTTCCTGTATTACTTTGACCATATAGGCATAGTGAATGGCTGTAAATCCATCATATTTCAGCCTATCCACAGAATACCTAGCTCTGGTAGACCTGCACAAAGTAGATTCACTCCTAGGTGCTCTCAAAACATCCCTGGTCTTCCTTACTCTAGGTGTAATAATAGAAGGAATACCCAACTCATCATCAATGCTTTGTTTTAAGCCACTGGATTCACTATCCACATAAAAGTGACCTACATTCACATCAAAGATGGGCTGATCTACCTTCTCTTTTCCTTTTTGTGAAACTTGCATACCACTATCTGCATTGCTTTGAGAAGATTCTCCTGATCTCAATCTACCTGTCCATGGCGAAGAATGTGAACCACTGCTAGAGGACACTCCAGGTCCATTAATATCTTGTGACTACTGTTGTGAATTCTGTGCAGCATTACCATTTTGTGCATCTACATCATCAATCACATTTACTTGTTTATACCAGCTACTCATCTCATCAAAAACAACATCTCTGCTCACTGTAAACTTACGAGTAGAAGGGTTATAACATCTATACCCTTTCTACTGCTGTAGAGAGTAACCAATAAAGATACACTTCTCAACTTTTGGATCCAACTTGGATCTCAACTCATCTAGCACATGAACATAGGCAATGCAACCAAAAATTTTCAAATGAGAAATATCTGGTTTCCTACCAGTATACCTCTCCTCTGGATTCATGCCATGTATTGCTGCAGTGGGAGTCCTGTTCATTATGTAGACTGCTGTAGCAACTGCCTCAGCCCAGTAAAAATCTGGCAGGTTTTTTTCATTGAGCATGGCATGAGATACCTCTCCAATATGCCTATTTTTTATTTCTGCAATTTCATTTTGCTGTGAGGTATGACTACATGAATATTGCTGCTTTATGCCATGCTCCTGCAAGAACCTTGCAAACTCATTTGAGAGGTACTCTCCCCCTCCATTTGACCTTAGGCATTTTATTTGCAGGCCTATTTCTTTTTCAACCATAGCTTTAAGAGTTTTGAAATGCCCAAAAACTTCACTTTTCTTTTTCATAAAATACACCCAAAATTTTCTGCTATAGTCATCAATAAAAGTGACAAAATAATGATAGCGTCCAATAGATGCAGCTTTATTAGTCCACACATCAAAGTGGATTAATTCCAATGGCTTCTTACTCTCTTGAACATGTCTAGGAAATGTTTTCCTTGCCTGTTTTCCAAATTGATAGGCTTCACATACCTTATGCATTTCTGCAACCTTAAATTTAGGCAATCCTGCAATAATATTTTGGGCTTACATTGATTTAAGTCGCTATACATTAACATGGCCAATGCGTTTATGCCAGATATCAATATTTGCAACTACATCGGTCCCATATGCAAACATTGCTGCACTCAATTCAGGCATGTCTGCATCCAACATAAACATTCTGCCCTTCTTCTTTCCTTTTGCTATCAAGCGACCTTTATTTTTCATATCCTCAATAAAGCATCCATGAGGATTAAATCTGGCCTGCAAGCCCTGCTCAACCATTTGACCAATAGAAACCAGGTTCTTGGTGATATTCGGGACATGAAATACATCGGACGGGTATTTCTTTTTCCCATCCTGCATAGACAAAGGAATTTTTCCAATCTGCACAATAGGATGTGCAGTATCATCACCAGTCTCCACAAATCCTAGTTTTTCCATTTTCCTTGTATCTTGCATCCATTCTGCATGACTTGTCATGTGGTTTGATGCACCTGAGTCAACATACCACACATCGTTGCTTTCTTCTGCACTTGTCACAGAATTGGTCATGTGCTGCATCATAAAAAAATGCTCATTTCTATCATCACCCTGTCTACTAGAAGATGCATAATTCCCTTATTGTAATTTTCCATTCATGATGTCATTCTGCTTTTTATAGCAGTATTTAGCCATATGACCCATTTTACCACAGTAGTAGCATTCAACATTGATGTTTGCATTTTGGCCTCTTTGCCATCCACCACGACCTCTTTGGCTCCCCCTGCCTCTAGAGTTACCACGTCCTCCTCCATAGGACTGGTTTTCTTGAGTTTGCTGCATATTCTGATTTCTACCATGGCCTCTAGATCGGCCTCCTCTACCTCTGCCTCTACCTCTTCCAGCATTTGAGTAGAAGACAGTTTCTTTTGAATTTCCTCCTGAAGAAGATGCACCACCATTTCTCTGCTCCTCAGAAATTAGAAGAGCAATCAACTCCTCAAAATTAGGAAATCTTTCACGGACGGAAATGGATGTTCAGAACTGTGCATAATCCTTTCCTAGACCATTCAAGATCACAGAAACTAAATCATCATCTTCCACTGGTGACCCAATGGAAGCAAGTGCTTCTAAAATCTTCTTCACCTTCATGTGGTAGTCATCGATGCTCATACTTTCTCTTTGCACATTATGCAACTCTTGCTTGAGCTGCATTTTCCTGGCTTGCGTATTTGTGCTATACATTTTTGACAAAGTATCCCATTCCTCCTTTGGCATACTTGCATCCTGAATATGCACAATCATAGAGTCTGAAATATTGATAGACAGTCAGTACATAACTTTTCTGGCTCTCTCATGCCATCCTTTAAATGCTTGCATTTGCTGTTGATTGGGAACATCAGGAAGAACTGGTTCTTCTTCATTTCCTGCAACAAATTCCCAATATCCTTTTCCCATAAGGAATTTCATCATTCTAAACTTCCATGCTTGGAAGTTGTTCTTGTCAAGCTTTTCAGTGACAATCTCTGAAAGAGAATTAAACGCCATTACAGAACACTGCAAAAAATTTTGTCACTGCAAAAAACACAGCTTCAGCCTCACAAGGGCAAATCTGCAAAACTGACGAAAGTGGTATTTGACAACACAGTCACTTCCTAGTGACGAATTTGCATCAATAGGCAACAAGGATGATTCTGTAACTCCCAATGTCTCTGCGCATAGGCATACGATGAAATTTCTACGGTAACTTTTCACCGATCTGTAGAACAGTGGTCGCATAGAAAAAATAGGGCTTTTTCCTGAGTGCGTGCGGAAAACTTCCACCTCCAAAACAGGCCCCGAAATGGTCTCGAATCAAAAAAACAGGGCAACCCAGGGCTAAATCCCGCACCCATAGCATATACTGCCTTGTTGCTACACCGCGAAGGGCGTCTCAATTTGAGACAATGCACTCTTGCACTTTCTGGCTGTGCTACCTGTAGAGACCTGCTCCCAAAACTCGAAAAATGAAAGCAACACTAGTCCTCTTACCAGAACACCGCGAACTTGGTTTGCTTTCTTGAGCTCCTTACCACGAACCAGGCTCTGATACCATCTCAAGATTGTGGGAGAGAAGGAAGGAGTCTCACTTATGGCTTTCTCACTTGCACAATGGGGAAATACACACACAGGTGGAGGCTGAAAACAGTTTTCCTCTTCTTTGTTGTGTAAGCCAAAAAGAACTCAAGTACAGAAAAATAAAAGAACCCTATATATGGGTCTAAACCAAACTCAACTAACTAAGGTGGCATACTAACTGAGCCACGAACTAGAGTAGATAAGGATAGTTGTCATCTAGCTATTATTCATGGGCGGTGTACCAACTGCATCTGCAGCTAACAAGTCGGTGAAATAAATGCACAATGGTCACCCTGGCATATCATGAGTGGAGCTCAATATCTCAACAAAAGCATGTATTTTATATATTATTCATCTTCAAGCTCAAGAAATAGCCCAATTTACAATTAGCACGCTTTAGCTTTTGTGTTTGCTTTTGTGCCACTAAAGAATTAAAGCTATTGGGCGCCCAAGAAGTCAGGCAGTACCCAAATACAATGTCTAGTACAAATATTTAAATCATGCGTCCATGCGTATAAAAAAATAATAAATAAATATCAAGCGCTTTAATAAATAAGCGCGACAAAATATAGGCGCCATGCCTAAGATATACGCCCATCAAAAATTGATGATAATTTGAATACACGCTATCCTCCAATGCTTTCCAATGCCACCACTGCTTGCTCTACACATCAACTGAAGCATTCACAATTGTTAGAAAAATAATACAATTAAATCGACAAAAGTGAATACCTAGCAGTCTTCAGCTACATAAATAAATTGGTTAGAAATCAATCCTAACCTTAATTTATTATGAGTGCGCACTCTAAACTCATAAACATTTATAAATTTAAATATATATTTTACGAAATCACCCGCTATAGAATCATCCACTTACACATTAAATTAACAAAACGCCCAAAAAGGATAGGCGTCCCCATGGACTTTTTGCACAAAGAATCCACCTTGTGTATGAGCCCCAGTAACAAAATTTTACGGAATCCACCGCAAAGCCTCACAGAATCCACCGTGGAATATGCCTCCTGGCATCACAAGGTGCCACTATTCTATTGCGCATATGATGAATGCCATGCATAAGGTCCTTCGCGAGTACATACCTTAGCTTACCATGCCTTTCTTGGATGATGTGCCCATTAAGGGGTGTGCAGAAGAAGAGAAGAATGAGAGTCTAAATGAGCAAGGATGCAGATACTTTGTGGTTGATCATATTGCAGCTTGTGAAAAGATTTTGGCCAGGTTAGAAGAAGTGAACTTCACACTATCAGGGAAGAAATCAGTTTTTGGAGTAAATGAGGTCGTCATTGTTGGACATATGTGTGGGTATTATGGCAGGAAACCTTCACCTACGAAGGTGGATGCTATAGGAAAGATCACGGAGTATTGTTCTACCACTTCAGAGGTATGGAGATTCATTGGAGCTTGTGTGTTTTACATGATTTGGATACCAATTTTGCACACATAGCAGATTGCTTATATCAGCTGCTTCGAAAGGGGCAGAAATTTTATTGGGATGAGAGCCACACTAGAGCCATGCAAAAATTGAAGAAGTTATTGCAGACTGCTCCTACTCTCAGGAAAGCTGATTATAATTGCGGAAAGCCTATTGTATTGATAGTTGACACTAGTCCAATTGGCATAGTTGGGCTGTGGGTCAAGATGATGCAGATGGAAATAGGTACGCTATTCGATTTGGGGCGAAAGTCCTAAACGAGAGACAAATGAGATATTCGCAAATCAAGAGGGAATTACTGGGGATTGTTACGGCTCTCAAATGCGACAAGGAATATTTTATTGGAGCCCCAGTTGTGGTAGAGACATATTGCTTGCCATTGATAGGTATGATTACGAGCTGCTCTACTCCAGACATAGCTATGCTGAGATGGATCGTATACATCAAGTCATTAAATCTAGAATTTAAACACATAGCAGGGAAGGATAATCCAGTGGCGGATATGCTGTCTAGAGCTAGATATGATGATGAGGAGACACTACTTGCAGAAGAGGATGATGCATAAATTTCAGCCACTATGGTTGATCATGTTTGCCATGTCTATGATATTGTGGCTTTTATAGAAGAACTCTATGCTGGAGATTAGTTGCAGATTGGCAAGTACCTTAGTACACTAAGCAAAAGAAATGAATGGACAGATGAAGAGTTCAAGAAGATCAGGAGAAAAGCCTATGGTTATTTTCTCAAGGTTCTCAAGGACGGATTTCTTTGGAAGCAACCGAAGAAAAGAGGTGGATTACCCTTGTGGGTTGTCTGCGATAAAGAGACCTAGTTACATGTGATGAGAGAGTTTCATGAGAGTCCTTAGGCTGGTCATAGAGGAGTGTGGGCTACTTATGAGAAAATCAAGGAAAAATATTGGTGGAAAGGCATGTAGAGATATGTTTCTCGCTTTCTAGAGACTGAAAATGTATTCTGTAGTGCGTCATCAAGACGAGCTTCACCCGACCTATCCGCTATGCATTCATTATAAGTGGGTAGTTGACTTGGTTACTATGCCGATGGGTCTATGGTAGATGAGATATATTGTATTGGCTAGAGAGGATCTTACCAATCATGTTGAGGGAAAACCTTTGAGAAAGAAGACCACTAGTGCAGTGTGTAAGTTCTTATTGAAAGAAATTTTCTGTAGGTATGGCTATGTGGGTAAGATCACTGCAAATCGCGGTGAATTAGATGCAGATGAAGCTAGGGAGTTTTTCTCTCAACTAGGAATCAAGTTGGCTCTAACCACAACATACAATCCAGAGGGAAATGGAAAGAGTGAAAGAGGGCATCCGCCGATAGTGAAAGCATTAGCCAAAGCATGCAGAGGATGGATTGGAGAATGACCGAGACTTCTACCATTTGCTTTGTGGGTTAATCGTACGACTCACAGTGTTACCACAGGATACATGCCCGCAGAGTTGATGTATGGCCAGAGATCGGTTATGCCGACTGAGACTTGTGCTTTGACTTGGTCAGTTTTACCTTGGCAGGAGGATTTAACAAAAGAGGAGCTCTTAGCTCTTCAGATCCGGTAGTTGGAGAGAAGACCAGAGGATATTCAGCTAGCTATTGACAGGCTGAAGGTTGCTAGACTTAGAAATAAGGACAGGTTTGACAGCAGGCATCGCTTGTGGCCTAGAGCAATAGAAGAGGGAGGCTGGGTATTAGTCTTTGATAGAAGCCTTGAAAATCAGCATACTGCGATTTGCAAGATGGTGAAAAGATGGTTTGGTTCGTACATAGTCAGACATGTCTTTGACAATGCAACATATGAGCTGCCAAAATTGGATGGGATAGTGCTTAGAGTGCCCATTGCAGGAAAAAGAATCAAGATTTTCAAGAAAAGAGATGAGGAGGATTATGCATTGGAAGAATTTTCAAGAGAAGAGCAATGAGAAGAAACTCCAGTAGAAGAGACAGATGATATGTCAGATTACCTTGCTGATATACCGAAAATAGACAATGAAGAGATTGATCTGTTTGTGGATCTTGACGACAATGATCATGGGTAGTTGGCCCATCCGAAGGATGCGCAAGATCAGAGGGGGTGGATGTCGTGTTGCTCCTCATCCGAGGTGTGGAATCCACCAAAAAGTTTGTGTGTGTGACATTCGTGTTTTGTGTATACCTAGTCGTTGTGTTTGCATTTTGTTCTGTGTGTGGCTTGCGTGTTTGTGTATGTATGAACCTTAGCTTTCCTGTAAGTGTGTTTCCAGTTATTGTCTCAAAACTCTGTGTGTGCTGGGATCTCGTTCCATTGTAAATAATATTATCTATGTGCATTTATCTCTGCATGTGTGTGAATGAATGCTTGTGTGTGTGCGCGTGTCAAAAATATTGAAAAAACCGATGCCAAGGAAGATTGTTGAAGCGGTCAAAGCAGTACAAGAAATCCCGGATCTAAGATAAGAAGAAATACAAGAATGCCCTAAAAGTGGACAACTAGGGAATAGAACTGAAGCTCACGGTTTAGAGACATACATGCTTCATGTGTTGGAGTTCAACATCGATCCTAGATAAGACTCTTCACCCTGCTTATCCTAAGAAGCAAGCCTCTTGATGGAGGAACATGAGAGTTCATGTCTGGTGGAAGTGTGTATGATTATCTTCATAATCAGCGGGGTGTCTTCAAACTACCAACCCTTCTTCGAGTAGCTATTGATGTATCCAAGGGAATGGACTATTTGCACCAGAGTAACATTATACACGGAGATTTGGAGGCTACAAAAAGCTTAAAAAGCTTAGCTATGTAAAGCTATCGGAGGAGAGAAAAAAAGAGAAGAAGAAGCACTCGTCTGTTCGTTCGTTCGATCGATACACCAATCGATGGATCTGACCCAAGGATCAACAATGTTGATCGAGCATCTAGATATTTAAAAAACTACAAAGAAGGTGAGTATGATCATAATCATGATTTGAGGAACTACATAGAGCAACAGCTACCTCACATCTTTGCGGGTCTCAATAAGGAGTTCACTACACCCAAATAAAACAGAAAAGTCTAAAAAAAGAAGTGATCTTTGGAGGAGGAGAAGAAGCGTCGTCATGAAAGGTAGGAGAAGTTGGTAAGAAGGAGTTCATTGTCACAACCGAAACCAATGTTGGGGAGACTACAACGATCGTTAGGAGGGAGTTGATGGGATATATCCGATGGTTTGATTAAGCATGAATAGGCACCGTATCAACAAGGCCGATTTCTATTTTTTTCCAGGAGTTGATGAATGAGAAAACATGTGGAGGAAAAGGCAATTGAAGTTGAAGAAAAGTCAATGAGTGTCAGAGATAATTAGAAGAGGAAGTCGACAGATACATTGTCAATTGGTGGAGAAACGAAAAAAGGCATAGATGTAAGGTGGTATCGACTCGCGCTTGCTGTGAGACAGGTTATGGTTGATTTCCAAGCAGCTCAGAGACACACATTCCCTTCATTCCTCCATATTTAATCTTCTAGAAAGGCTCCTTTGTCTTGGATTACTTGCAGAGCATTTTTTGCCTCTTTGAATCCTCTTCCATAGATTTTTTAACACCAGAGTTCTGACACGGCTTTTTGAGATGTTCCCTGCTTCACTACAATGCATACAGTTCAAGAGGTTTTTTTTAGATGTTCCTTGCTTCATTACAAAGCGTATGGTCTGACAATGTCCAGAAATCTGGAGTGTTTATCGTCACTGTGGTTGCAATCGATGTATTGAGGTCAAAAGTTTTTGGTCTGCGCTCACTTACCGTCTTCGACAATAGAACTGGCAAGAAAACAACAAGGGAAGAGGAGAGAAATGCATTTTGACAGTTTTTCAAGCGAAAGCTGCGGACTTTCTAGAAGAAGACGACATATTTGATACAACACTAAAGGCGAGAAGCTTTAAAAGACATATCAGAGCTCAAGTAGGGCATCGGGGAGCTGCAGACTTGGTAGCTTTCTTTAAGCTATATTGATGCTTAGCTTTTTAAGCTATTTAGGGTATATTTGGGAAAGAAGGCGCAGAGTTTTTGGGATAGTAATTTCCATTGTCATCTCATGGATGAGAAAAACAGGGGATCTACATCGATATTCACTTATTCATTACTCATAAAAATTAGAGCTTTGAACAAAGGGGAATACTCTTGAGTGTGAAGCAATGTATTAAACCTTGAAGACTCTTGGAAAACTCTGCAAAGCGAGTTCAAAGAGGATACTCTTGTTGGAAGATACTAGCAGTTGGATTAGCAGATTTTCTTGCCTTGATCATTTACTGGAGTTGAAGACATTCTCTTGAAGACTGGGTGACATATTTGAAGCTTTTGTATTCTGATATAGATCTTGACATGGTTTTCTTGAGAGGATTGACTCTCTTGATTGATCATTATATTTGTAATGCATCTTGCGGCTTGTACTTGAATCAAAATTGTAATACACTTAAACCTTGTCATCAAAGTCTCGTCTTGTAACTGTCTTGATCTGATCTTCCATCTTGGAATTTCCCAAGGACCTTTGTGGTCGAAAACCCTGCGACTTTGTTTTCGAAAACCCTGCGATAGCAGCGTTTGCTGCAAACTTTTTCAAGAGAGAGAAAAAGAGAGAGTAAGAGAGATCATTGCCTTGAGAGGGAGAGGGAAAGTAAGAGCGAAAGAGAGAGAAGAAGAGCTTGTAACCATCGCTACCGCCGCTGTATGTGAAGAAGAGGGAGAAGTGTGCATGGGAGAAAGAAGGGATGTCGCAAAGAGGAGGCAAAAAAGAATTCATCCTTGAGCCTTTGAGATAGGTACATTGCCTCTTCTTGCTTTTTTGTGTTTTTTCTTTTCTTTTTTTGTTTTTTTTTGTTTTCTCCTTTGAAAGAGAGAGAAAGAGAGGAAAGGAGAGAGGGAGAAGAAGGAAGGAAGAGGAAGAGAGAACAAGAGAGAGAAAATGAGGAAAGGTAACAACAAAAGAGAGGGAGAGAGAAATGAGATATGAAGAAAGAAGAGGATGAGACAAAGAGAGAGAGAAAGAAGGGAAGGGTAATGAAGAGAGAGAGGAAGAGAGAAATGAGATATGAAGGGAGGGAGAGAGGAGAATAAGAGAAACAACGGGGGGGAGAAACAAAGAGAGATCAACAAAGAAATAGAAAAAGAGAAAGAAACAGAGGGGGAGAGAAAGATATACATGGAGAGTGAAGAAAGAGGTAGAAAAAAAGGGTGAGGTAAAGAGAGGAATGAGAGTGAAAAGAAAAGAGAGAGAGAGGGGGAGAAAAAGGGATGGAAGGAGCAAGAAAAAGAGAGATAGAGAGAACAACAAATAGAGAGAGAGAGAGGGGGGGAGAGAAATACGGAAATAGTGAGAGAGTTAAAGAGAATGGAATGATAGAAAAATAAAGGGGAGGGGGAAGAGAGACACAAAGGGAGTTGGGGATAGAGGGTCTTTCAATTCCCTTGTTTTATAAGTTTTTAATTTTCTATCTTTGATTTTGATTGTAACAAGATGCATTGAGTGAGAGTGGAGAGGAAAATAGAGAAATAAATAGAGAGAAGAAGGGAGGGAAAGGAAAAGAGAGAAGAAGTGAGAGTGGGGAGGGAAGATGGGGGAGAGAAAAAAATGGAAGAGAGAGAGGGAGACAGAGAATCAAAGAAGAATGAAGGGGGGAAATTAAAAAAAGAAAAAGAGAGAGAAAAAGAGGAGTGGGGAGAGAAATAGAGAGGGGGATAGATAAAGACAAAGAGACAAGGAGAGAAATGGAATGAACAAAGAGAGATGGAGGGAGATAAACAAATAAAGGGAAAGGGAGAGAAAAAGGAGTAAAGATTAAAATGGAGGAAGATCATCAATGAGGGGAACAAAAACATATTGTTTGCGATAACATAGACCAAATGAAGAATGATGGTGGTCAGAATGTTGAAGATCATGAGGCGTATCTTAATCAATGTGTCTCATGTCCTTGCACTCAATGGAGGCTGGTAATCAAACTAAAGTGTCACTTGTCCATAGAACACATACGATGACTTGGCGAGTTTCAATTGGAGATCATTGACCAAGTAATCTGAGACTTTTGAAAAATGGCAAGAAAAGTGTGTATCAATCATGCTTTACATTTGTAAAGTAATTGAATATCATATATAAAAATATTAGACGTACCTCTGAAATTTACATAGAGAGGTGAGGCTTCTTCCCAAGAAATGCACTTATTGCAGCCCTTTAGAAGAGTTCCTCGACATGCGATGGATGAAGTTACTAAGACAATACACCAATTGGAGGGCACGCTGTCGCAGTGCATAGGGTTGAAGGTCACCACAAGTGTAACGTGTCCACCTATTGAGTTGCAGGACACGTCTTAGCAGCCCATCAGGAAGAGAGTCTCGAAAGCGCTGCCCGGAACTCCCATGGAATGTCACGGGGTTTGCGATCTAGGTCCTCCCGATTCTGCCACGAAGCGGAAGCATTCCGGCTGTTCCCACTTAGGACCAACCTGAATCAGGGTTTTCCTAATGGTCAAATTCTTAGAACAGCAGCTAGCTTCAAACCCTAGGCGAACTACTTTACACAGAAACGTCAGGGTCGAAAGGGATTCATGCTGCACTTGGTTCAAGGAGAATGGGAAACGAGAGGGATGCAAAGCTCGACCTCTCTGCCCATAAGGCATAGTCCCATTCCGTTCCCCTAAAACAACATAAATCTGTCTCTAGTACTCTAGATTCCAGGTCATCGTTCCTTCTCTCAATTTTCTTCGCGAAAAGTGCCCGACCAACTGGGACCACCCATTCGTAGGACAGACCCATGGCCACATCCACCGCACTTTCCTCGGGGTTGCTTTAGTTATCTAATTACCTATCACATTTAGTTTGACACGCAAAAACAACTTCCTTAATTAGCCAATTATTCACCGGTTCCTTCACGTAATTTAAGCACTGACATAGAAGAACAATGTCAAACAAGTTCCTTTTAAATAATTTATCTTATTTATCTTTGGAATATATCATATAATCCAGCCCATAGGCTAATCCATAATCTGCCTAAAGGCTATCCATAATCCGCCCGAAGGTAATCCAGCAGTCCTCAAGGATTACTAATCTAAGTTTCCGCTCGTAGACTAGTATGCGGGCCTTGAGATCCAATTTCGAGCCACATCGGCCTCTTGTGCAAGACCTGGAGGCAAGGGATTTACGACCAGAGCCCCCCTGGGACCCAAGCATCCTCCTGCCCCAAGTAGCGCCCAACGGAGAGACCTCTCACGGTGGGTTTGGTCCATGTTCCCAGCGCGGATAACAACCCCCTTGGTTACGGTCAGGCAGACACTTGAGGGTAACTGATGCTGCCTCTCCCTCCAGGCCTTCAACATGAAGCATTAAATATTTTTCCATCTTTAGTTCATTGAGTAAAGAAGCACAAACAGTGCTCCTAACTGTACAAACACAAGCAATCCACTGGTCGTTTATTTGGCCAACTGCTAAGGAGTGAATCCTTCTCTCTGAATGCATCCAGCATTCGATCCGGGATCAATTGCAACTTGGCAAGATCCCCAAGGGTTTATTGTTTGTTTACCCTTGTATCCTTGGGTTAGGGTTTACACCCTAATAACCCAAATTAACCAACACCTTAGGTTCCTCAAATTAAGACAGTAAATCCTGGCGACTTTTGTCACTCTAACTTGATTTTTCAATTGCTTGCTAGGCAATTCATAGTTACCCTAACTTAGCAACTCAACCTCACAGAAGTGTGATGTAATAGGATGACTACTCATCCTCTTGCAAGTTAAACTTGTACTTCGAACCTGCCAACCTTGTTCCAAGGAGTAGCAAATCTATCTTGTGATTTAAACACAAAGCCATGCGACGTTGCAACTTGTTGCACAAGTGTTGCACCTAACTCATGGGATCATTTTCCCCATCAAACGGCGTTTCTTGGACAAGAAATACATTTGGTCAAGATGTAGGGTTTGGGAGTCCTCTTGACCCAACCCAACCCTAACCTTATTAGGTCACAACGCTTGGCCCTAGGGTTTCTAACCTCAATCGGAAGTTTAGTATTAGGTCATTCGATCCTTAGGGTAAAAACCCTAGATCATTATTGTATGGGCGTCCAATTAACACAAACATTCCATGAATGTGGGTGGGACCTTTGAGTTCGAAAGTCTTGACTTGGCGTCCCAAGTGCGATACTAGGTAAAATTTTTAACGTGCTAAACCCTACCTAGCACTTTGAAGTGTTCATCGTACCAACTAGTTATGCTTTTACGAATCCCTTGAGGGATTTTCCCTTACAAGTGATCTACCTAGAACGATCTTATAATTGTATTGCGACAAGAGTGATCTTTTCTTAGAAGAGATGCAAATACTTTTCCTAAGAGATGCGAATAAATAAATTCAAGATACAACATTCCATGTAAGTATGCTAATCATAGACTTTTACTTCTATGCAACTATAAGGTTTGCAATGACCATTTCTTTTCCTTGTTAAAATCATGATGATTGACAATTTGGGGGATAACTTGCATAAAACCTACATAGATTTACATCAAGAGATTTTCCTACAAACCTTTCGTTTAATGCAATTAAATTTCAAGCTTTAATATGACATGCAACTATTTCTAGATACAACTTCGATAAATGAAGTTCATGCATGACGAATGTCATAAGACTAATGTTGACTTAATCCGTTCTACGGCACTTAATCCATCTTAAAATGCAAGCATCTTGGCATGCAACAGGCAAGTTCATGGTTTCATTTCCATGCAATGCAACTACTTGGACAACATCGACAACGATTATCTCATACGAATCCACAAGTAGAAAATTACTACCTAAATGCCTTACGCGCTTTTCTTTTTCGCGGCCAATCAAGGATGCATTTAACTAATTCCATCTTTTTAAACCTACGTAATATGCACTTAGGATTTGCAACTTGGAAATCCAAGCAACCCAAATGCACGACATGCACTAACTCTTGTAAATCGTCCAAGGAGATAAATTTCCCAAATGTATTTTAACTTGACTACGTGAATTAGAGAGATGCGTAAATGCATTCTTCCCATGGAAATGAAATGTTCCCAATGCATTCCTTTTACACGGAATTAAACTTCTAAGAACCTGGGCATGAGGACTCGTAGGGATGTCCACGTGTAAACTTGGGTTGGAGGCTCCTGCGCGTGCGCCTTGCATCTTTTGTTTTGGGGCCATTTATGCAGCGTATTCTTTTTGTCGCAGCAGCTCACCTTGGGTTACTCGCATGTCCTGAAGACTCACAGTCCACGATCTTCCTCTCCCGCACAGGATCAGGGACTTGGAGGCTTGGGTTGAAATTCCCGGGGATAAGCCGTATGCACAAGGATTATGGAAGCTTTGTCTTTAGAAGCTTCTTATACTTCTGTCACAGAACGTGACATAGAGGGGAATGATTGGGGACGAGGAAAGATGACGATGAAGATGCTGATTATGAAGGCGATGATGATGGCGATGGAGTGGGTGGTAGCAGCGTGGCTGCATGCAGACTGCATGGAGGCGACGACTTGGGGCAGCACAGCTATTATCTTCTCTCTCCTCATTTTCTTCCTCCCCACAAGCTTAAGGGGGAGTTTATATAGATTAAGGGTGAGGGAGAGGTAGCCACACACGTGGCTTGTGTGCATGCCTCCCCTCTCATGCTTCCCCACACCACTTAGCTTCTCTCCCTCTCACACTCCTCTCCCCTGCCATGCATCGGCTGAGGGGAGGGGGTAAATAATAAAAAAATTTGCCTTAATTTTTAACCATTTTCCCTTTTTCCCTCTAGAAGAGGTGTTCTCATGCAGCTTGCGGGTTTTGATACTTGGCCTTATTTGCACAACACGGTTGGGGTTTATTAGCACGCGCACGGAGTAAGTATTTAACTGCCAACATTTTATGATGTGGGAGATCACTTTGGGGTGCCTTATTGCACGGGGTGTGTGGGGTTTAAGGTTGACTTAATATTTCGAGTGGAAATATTACATTCTCTCCCCCTTAGAGGAATTGAGATGTCCTCATGTGGAGAAGAACTCGGGGTATTGTTAGTTGAGAGTACTTTCATCCATCCAAGTGGCATCCTCTTCAGGATAATATTTCCACTAGATGAGGTATTCTCTCAAGGTTCTGGATCTCAAATGCCTCTCCCTAACATCTAAGATCCTGTTAGGCCGTAGCTCAAGGACTCCTTGGCTAGGCATTACAACTTGTTGATCATCAAGCACGTGATTAGGGTTAGGAACGTACTTCTTCAGTAGACTGATATGGAATACATTATGAACCTTTAGGTTCTCAGGGAGTTGAAGTCTGTAAGCATTAGGCCCTAGGCACTTGAGGATCTTATTGGGTCCACAATACCTTGGACTTAGCTTTTTGCATTCACCCAAGGATAGGGAACTCTTCTTTGGACGTACGCAAATGAAGACCATATCTTCTTCAACGAAGGATCTATCTTGACATTTTAGGTCCGCGTAAGCCTTTTTTCTATCCTTGGCAGCTTGGATGTCCTGTCTCATTGACTTGATTTGGTCATCCATATCTTCCAACATCTGCTTTGAGGCTTCAACCCTCAAGGTTGGATCTAAGAAGTTTAAAGGACTACGAGAGTCATGCCCATACAATGCTTGAAAAGGGGTCATCTGAACGCTTTGTTGGTAAGAAGCATTGTAGGAAAACTCAACCAGTGGCAAATATTGAATCCACTTTTTGGGTTCGTGATAGCAGTGTGCCCTTACCATATCCTCGATGACTTGGTTGGCTTGCTCCGTTTGACCATCGGTTTGGGGATGGTAAGCTGTACTGTAATATTTCCGCACACTGCGTACCGTAAATATTGACTTCCCGCACGTCGTGTAAATCCTGTGCAAGGTTATCCCCTACATCGTATTATTGGTAGCTTAATCCATACCATGCCCGCTCAAAAATGAGGCCTCCATAGTGTAAATTAGAGGCTGGGGTTGAAGACCGCAAAAGCCGCGAGGGAACACCATTTTTTGAAGGGGCAATTGGATAAATTTTAGGCAAATTTTTTAATCCCTTCCCCCAGCCGATGCATGGCTGGAGGAGAGGGAGTGTGGGGAGGAATGGCCAAGGAAGAGTGAATCGGGAATGCATGAGGAGGGAATGGCATGAGTCCTCCACGTGGTGGAGCTTCCCTTCCCTCCCCCCATGCCTATATAAACACCCCCTAGCTAGAGGGGGGGAGGCTAGAGGGAGGGCCGTGCTGGAGAGAGGTCGCGGTGCTGAAGAGGTCGCCGTGCAGAGAGAGGCCGTCATGCAGGAAGTCGCCGTGCTGCCGCTGCAGTCCGCCAGTCCGCCATAGCCGCCGCCACGGCCCGCCAGACTGACACGGTCCGCCGCCCGCCTGGATCACGACCCCCCCCCCCCACCCCCCCCGACGTTGCTGCAGAAGCTTAGAAGCTTCTTAAGAAGCTTAGAAGCTTCTTAAGAAGCTTCTTAGAAGCTTCTTAAGAAGCTTCTAAGGGGGCTTTCTTAAGCCCCCTTCCCACTAGGTCCCATAAGTCCATTCATACCCCGGGACTTTGAAGAGAAGAGGAATAAGCTATAAAGCCCTCCCGCAAGATCCTTCGTAAGAGGCTTCCCGCAATTAGAATTCAAAGGCCACAAGTCATCCGTGAACCCATTCCTAGCCACTCGGGTTTTTTCCAAAGAATTCATCCGCAAGCACCATTTATCCAAAGTCCCGCGAAGGAATCTCCTACGTACGAGGGAAAAAGGCAAAGGTCTGGAAGCTGCATACCAAGGCAAGTCAATTCATAGACCGCAAAGGCAACCCAGAAGCTGAAACCACACCTACGATGGCCCCTAAAAAGTCACAAGGTGCGCCTGCGGGAGGTTCATCTCCAAGCATTCAAGTGGATATCTCCCCGAGCCCACAAGTCCAGGTTTTTTCGAGCTTATTCTCACACAAAGAAATGTTTAGGCACGCTTAATTCCATAAGGAAGAACGCATTTTACGCATTGTGGCAGCGTTAAAAATACATTTGATAAATTATCTCTTTAAACATTAGATAAGGTTGATGCATGTCATGAAATTGAAACGGTTGCATTTCGAGAGTTGTCCGCCTTAGAAGACTAGCTGCATGTTGCTATTTTGGAACATTATCAAAGTAATGAGTCTAAACATATAGGGCAAAGAAATGAAATTGATAAGTGCATTTGGTTACTAGACATGGTAGGAATAAGCGTGTGCCGCAGTTTAGGCAACATCTTCCTTGTAATGATTCATAAGGAAGAGTTAACACCCATAAGATGTTATTCGAAAAGAAATAGAAGAGCACGAGAATGATCTATGGACTTGCAAGTGGCATGTAAAATGGAATAAGTTAACACTAGTTTTAGTTTTTGTATGAGCTTCATTAACTACATTGTAGCTAGGGGAAAGTTGCGTGTTGCATAGTCATCATGCAGAAATTTCATTCATCAGGAGCCGTATTTAGGAAAGGTCGCATGGTTTATCAAAGCACGAGATTCTAAAGTGTAGACAACAAGGTTGTAGGCATGATTAATTGATGTAAGTCCTAGTAGGTCCTAGGAAGGTTAGTACCCAGATTATCATGCATTTTTACGATACAAGGAAAGATAGAGTCATTGTGAACCATGTGATGCGTAGGAGCAATGAATCACATGTTTACATGTATTGTGTTAGTTGCAACTATTTTTCCTCTTTTAGATCTAGTTTATTGTCTCTAGGAAGGATTCATCCTTGTCGCAAGACAAGCATAATGAATTATCCAAATCACCTAGCCACAAAGGAATCATATGATACGATAGACACCCCAAACACTAACTAGGGATTGGCGCGTTAAGGATTCGGCCAAGTTTTCCCATTGTCGCTAAGTTAGAACCTTCAAACCCAATAGTCCTGACCATATTCCCAAAAATGTTGAGCTAATTGGATGCTCATGTAAACAATAATCTAGGATTCCTACCTTATGGACCAAGCGTTCAAGATGATGAAACTCGATTTGAGTTGGACTAAACGCTGTCGATTTAGTGAAATTAAGGATGGGTGGGTAAAAAGACACCCTAAACCCTCCTTCTCGTCTGAAGTTAATTCCGTGACCTGAATACGCCATTCATTAGGTGAAATGATCTCTTGGAATGGAGGCGACACTTGTGCAACAAATTGCAACATCACTTAGCCTTGCGGGTTGATCGTAAGAAGTTTTGCCATTCCGTGGATTAAGGTTGGCAGGTTCTTGCGCAAGTTTAACTTGCAAGGGGAAAGGGTAGTCATCCTCTTACTCTATCCTCATTAGGGAAAATTTGTCAAGTTAAGGGAAGCTAGGTATTTGCTTGGACGCAAATGATTAGTCAATAAACTAAAGCGACATGGTCGCCGGAATCTACCATAAACAAAACCTAAAGTATTGACAGGGTATGACCCTAACCCAAGGACGATAGGAATCTTGCCAAGTTGCAATTGATTCCGGAATCAAATGCGGGTTGCATTCGGAGAGAAGGAATCACTCCTTAACAGTTTGCCAGCTAAACGTCCACTGGAATTGATTGTGCTTGTAACAGTTTAGAAGCACTGTTTGCATTGTTTGCTCAATGAACTAAAGGATGAAAAGATATCTAAATACTTCAGGTTGAAGGCCTCAAGGGAGAGGCAGCTTCAGTTACCCCCGACTGCCTGCCTGACCCTAACCAAGGGGGTTGTTAACCGCGCCGGGGACGTGGACCGAACCCGCCGTGAGAGGTCTCTCCGTTGAGTTCTACTTGGAGCAGGAGGACGCTTGGGTGCCAGAGGGGGCTCTGGCCGTAAATCCCTTGCCTTCTGGGCCCTGCACAAGAGGCTAACGTGACTCGGGATTGGATCTCGAGGCCCGCATACTAGTCTACGGGCAGAAGCTTGGATTAGTGATCCCTGGTGGATTACTGGATAGCCTTCGGGCGGATTATGAACAAGCCTACGGGCGGAACTCCTTGTATTTCAAAGATAAAAGGATAAAATGATAATAAAGAAGTTGTTTGACATTGTTTTCTTTATGTCCTGTGATAAGATTACGTGAAGGAACCAGTGCTTAACAGGGTTAATCAAGGAAGCTGTTTGTTATATGTCAAATTAATGTGGTAGGTAATTACATAACTAATACAAACCGAGGAAAGTGCGGAGGATGGACCATGGGTCCGTCCTATGGATGGGTGGTCCCGGTTAGCCGGGAACTTTTCTCAAATTCTTCGACGAACAGAAGGATGATCATCGAAACGAATAACGAGAACGACGACTTAGAATTACCTATTACCCGATTCACGTTGTTTTAGGGAAACGGAATGGGACTATGCCTTATGGCAGAGAGGTCGAGCCCTGCATCCCTCTCGTTTCCCATTCTCCTTGAACCAAGTGCAGCGTGAATCCGCTTCGGACCTGGCGTTTCTGCGTAAAGTAGTTCGCTCGGGTCTGTCGCTAGTTGCTGCTAGCTAATGACCAAACTAGAAAACCTTAATTCCGGTCGATCCTAAGTGGGAAACGGCCAGGACACTTCTGCTACGTGGCAGACGCGGAAAGACCTAGATTACAAAACCCGTAACATTCCATGGGAGTGCCGGGCGGAGTTCTCTAGACAGCCTTTCCGATGGACTGCCAAGACGTGTCCTAGAGGATTCTAGTGGACACGTTACAGTTGGTATCAGAGCAAACCAACAAAGGACTTGTTTTTAGGAAATTTTAATAAGAAGTAAAGCAAATGTTGTGTCCCAAACATTTCCTTACTTTGATTGCTGTCTTCCAGAATTATGAAGCATGGAACAGGTTCTTAGTGTTCCGAGTCATGTTTATGACCGCAATGCATTCCACAGATTATCGACAAAGGGTTGAGATGATGAACATCCTAGACCACATTTACAATCCATTGCCTGTGTACATGGAACAGAGATGGATGGGTGTTTCAGGGATCTATTACATAACTGCCTATCGACCTGCGTACCTTCAAATTAACTTGAAGAGAATCAAGTGGATGGAGGATTTGAAGGTCGTAAAGCTGTTCGTCTTTGTTGAGGCTCATGCAAACGCGACCCTACAGGTTGGAGGTCGAAGGGTTAACCAGAATAAGTATGTGTACGGGGAAGTGATTCAAAGAATCCCTGCCGACCGAATCAAGGTTTTGGGACGTCATGTGAAGAAGGGATATCAAAGGAAAAGATACCCTAATCTTCCAATGAACTATCAATTCCTGAAAATCGATGACCCCAATCCGTACTACTACTCAGTTCCTGTAGCTGAATGCAATAATATCTTATTCTCCTCGAATTAATGTATCAACTTGTTCCATCGCCCCAAGAAATAATTGTACCTCGAAAGGGCTATGCTGATATGAATGGAATAAAACTTTTTTTTAAATCAACGATTGTCTCGACTATGAATATTGATAAAGAAGTAAAGTGATTTGGTCACTTGGCTAAAGGGATATGCGGACGTAGTTTCTGAAGAGATAATAAAACTCCCACTTGAAAGAGAAGTAGATCATGAGATCAAGCTAGTAATAGGAGCTGCGCCAATTGCGAAGAGACCCTATAGAATGTCTATACCGGAAGCAATTGAGATGAAAGAAACAACTCAAGCAACTACTAGATTAGGGCTACATCCGTCCTAGCAGTTCACCATGGGAAGCACCAGTACTGTTCTAGAAAAAGAAAGATGGTACACTTCGACTATGTATTGATTACAGTGGGTTGAATCAATCAACAGTCAAGAACAAGTATCCTATTCCTAGAATAGATGAGCTTCTTGATCGCCTTCAAGGTGCAAAGATCTTCTCCAAAATTGATCTCAGGTCAGGTTACTATCAAATCAGGATCAAGGATGAAGATATTCCAAAAATGGCCTTCGATACAAGATATGGGCACTTTGAATTCTTGGTTATGTCATTCGGGCTTACAAATGCACCTGCCACCTTCAATAGATTAATGCAGGATATTTTTAGACCATATCTTGATGATTTCGTGCTTGTCTTCTTCGATGATACTTTAGTCTATTCTAAACAGGAAGAAGATCATGAATCTCAACTTCGGATTGTCCTTGAGACAATGAGGTCTCATAAGCTGTATGCAAAAATGAAGAAGTGTGCATTCTTCAAACGTTAGATTGAATATCTAGGATTCATAGTATCATCAGAAGGAATATCAGTAGACCCATCCAAAGTCAGAGATGTGCTTGAATGGCCAATACCAGTATCCGTCAAAGAGATACGTAGTTTTCTTGGCTTGACAGGATGGTATAGGGTCTTTATAAAAAACTATGCTTTGATTGCAGCACCTCTTACCGACTTACTAAAGAAGCAGACTTCTATTACATGGTCAACTCCCGAGCAAAATAGCTTCGACCAATTGAAGCAATGTTTGGTATCAGCACCTATTCTGAAACTTCCCGACCTCAATAAGGAGTTCGAGGTAGTAACTGATGCCAGCATTCTTGCCTTGGGGTGTGTACTCATGCAGGAAGGTCATCTCGTAGCATATTCTTCAAGGAAATTGAAGAGTCATGAAAAGAATTATGCCACGCATGATCTGGAGTTATTAGCTGTCATCCACGCTCTAAAGCTTTGGAGACACTACCTGTTGGGTAACAAGTTTACTCTAGTAACAGATCATAAGAGTCTCAAATGGATTTTTACCCAGAACGAGCTCAACATGAGGCAACGTCGATGGATCGAAGTATTGGAGGAGTATGATTTTGAAATCAAGTATCGACCAGGGAAAGAGAATGTATTTGCCGATGCACTCAGTCGCAAGGCATTCCTAAATTCCCTAATCTTGCAGAATCCATCAACGGCCAGATCTCTGGCTACAAAGGTATCTATGCCAAGCAACCCTATACTCGAACTAGCTAGAGAGGAGGCATGCCATGATTTGGCCTACCAAACCATGATAAAAGAAATAGCTACCAAAGAGCAGAATCTGAAGTCACAAGCTAAGTATCGGGAATTTTCCATTGACAATGGACTTATTTACTACAGAACAAGGTTATGTATACCAACAAGCCAGTCACTTAAGCAAAAGATATTATGGGAAGCTCATGATTCCCCTTTCGCAGGACATCCTGGCTATGCAAAAACTCTTAATGCAGTTAGGAAGAGCTATCATTGGGAGAGGCTCAAGGGTGACGTTCTCAAATATGTCACTGAATGTTTGTCTTGCCAACGTATCAAGGCTGAACATGTCATGATGCCAGGGAAATTGCAACCACTTGACATTCCCCAAATGAAATGGGAATTCATCAGTATGGATTTTGTGGTGGGCTTACCCCAAGTCCAAGGAGGATACAACTCCATTATGGTTGTAGTTGACATGCTTACTAAGGTTGCAGACCTGATTCCAGTAAAGACAAACTATAAAGCCTCCGACATTGCTAGAGTGTTTATCAAAGAAATATTCAAGCTACATGGGTTACCTAGAAGGATCATTAGCGATCGAGATTCTCTTTTCACTTCACACTTTTGGAGAGCTATCTTTGAAGCTATTGGAACTCAACTCTGTTTTAGCACTGCCTACCATCCCCAAACAGATGGACAAACAGAACGAGTAAATCAAATCATTGAGGATATGCTTAGGGCTTACTGCTGTCGGGAGCCGAAGAGGTGGATTCAATACTTGCCATTAGTAGAATTTGCTTACAATGCTTCTTACCAGCAGAGCATTCAAATGATGCCTTTCCAGGCATTGTATGGTCATGATTGTCGAAGTCCCCTAAACTTTTCTGATCCTACCCTAAGGGTGGAAGCTTCAAGACAAATGTTGGAGGACATGGATGACCAAATAAAGTCAATAAGACAAGACATACAAGCAGCCAAAGATAGACAAAAGGCATATGCGGATTTGAAACGCCAAGAGAGGGTCTTCGGAGAAGGAGACATGGTTTTCATTTGTGTACGCCCCAAGAGGAGCTCTTTATCTCTAGGTGAATGCAAGAAGCTAAGTCCAAGGTATTGTGGTCCGTATAAAATCCTCAAATGCCTACGACCCAATGCTTATAAATTGCAACTTCCGGATAACCTAAAAGTTCACAATGTATTCCATATTAGTCTCTTAAAAAAATATATACCCAACCCAAATCATGTACTTGATGACCAACAAATTGTAATGTCTAGTCAAGGAGTCCTTGAACTAAGACCAGAAAAGATTTTAGATGTCAGGGAGAGACAATTGAGATCTAGAACCTTGAAAGAATGCCTCGTCCAGTGGAAAGATTACCCCGAGGAGGATGCTACCTGGATGGATGAAAGCTCTCTCAATCTTCAATATCCCCAGTTTATCTCGAGATGAGGACATCTCGATTCTTCCAAGGGGGAGAGAATGTAATATTTCCGCACACTGCGTACCGTAAATATTGACTTCCCGCACGTCGTGTAAATCCTGTGCAAGGTTATCCCCTACATCGTATTATTGGTAGCTTAATCCATACCATGCCCGCTCAAAAATGAGGCCTCCACAGTGTAAATTAGAGGCTGGGGTTGAAGACCGCAAAAGCCGCGAGGGAACACCCTTTTTTGAAGGGGCAATTGGATAAATTTTAGGCAAATTTTTTTATCCCTTCCCCCAGCCGATGCATGGCTGGAGGAGAGGGAGTGTGGGGAGGAATGGCCAAGGAAGAGTGAATCGGGAATGCATGAGGAGGGAATGGCATGAGTCCTCCACGTGGTGGAGCTTCCCTTCCCTCCCCCCATGCCTATATAAACACCCCCTAGCTAGAGGGGGGGAGGCTAGAGGGAGGGCCGTGCTGGAGAGAGGTCGCGGTGCTGAAGAGGTCGCCGTGCAGAGAGAGGCCGTCGTGCAGGAAGTCGTCGTGCTGCCGCTGCAGTCCGCCAGTCCGCCATAGCCGCCGCCACGGCCCGCCAGACTGACACGGTCCGCCGCCCGCCTGGATCACGACCCCCCCCCGACGTTGCTGCAGAAGCTTAGAAGCTTCTAAGGGGGCTTTCTTAAGCCCCCTTCCCACTAGGTCCCATAAGTCCATTCATACCCCGGGACTTTGAAGAGAAGAGGAATAAGCTATAAAGCCCTCCCGCAAGATCCTTCGTAAGAGGCTTCCCGCAATTAGAATTCAAAGGCCACAAGTCATCCGTGAACCCATTCCTAGCCACTCAGGTTTTTTCCAAAGAATTCATCCGCAAGCACCATTTATCCAAAGTCCCGCGAAGGAATCTCCTACGTACGAGGGAAAAAGGCAAAGGTCTGGAAGCTGCATACCAAGGCAAGTCAATTCATAGACCGCAAAGGCAACCCAGAAGCTGAAACCACACCTACGATGGCCCCTAAAAAGTCACAAGGTGCGCCTGCGGGAGGTTCATCTCCAAGCATTCAAGTGGATATCTCCCCGAGCCCACAAGTCCAGGTTTTTTCGAGTTTATTCTCACACAAAGAAATGTTTAGGCACGCTTAATTCCATAAGGAAGAACGCATTTTACGCATTGTGGCAGCGTTAAAAATACATTTGATAAATTATCTCTTTAAACATTAGATAAGGTTGATGCATGTCATGAAATTGAAACGATTGCATTTCGAGAGTTGTCCGCCTTAGAAGACTAGCTGCATGTTGCTATTTTGGAACATTATCAAAGTAATGAGTCTAAACATATAGGGCAAAGAAATGAAATTGATAAGTGCATTTGGTTACTAGACATGGTAGGAATAAGCGTGTGCCGCAGTTTAGGCAACATCTTCCTTGTAATGATTCATAAGGAAGAGTTAACACCCATAAGATGTTATTCGAAAAGAAATAGAAGAGCACGAGAATGATCAATGGACTTGCAAGTGGCATGTAAAATGGAATAAGTTAACACTAGTTTTAGTTTTTGTATGAGCTTCATTAACTACATTGTAGCTAGGGGAAAGTTGCGTGTTGCATAGTCATCATGCAGAAATTTCATTCATCAGGAGCCGTATTTAGGAAAGGTCGCATGGTTTATCAAAGCACGAGATTCTAAAGTGTAGACAACAAGGTTGTAGGCATGATTAATTGATGTAAGTCCTAGTAGGTCCTAGGAAGGTTAGTACCCAGATTATCATGCATTTTTACGATACAAGGAAAGATAGAGTCATTGTGAACCATGTGATGCGTAGGAGCAATGAATCACATGTTTACATGTATTGTGTTAGTTGCAACTATTTTTCCTCTTTTAGATCTAGTTTATTGTCTCTAGGAAGGATTCATCCTTGTCGCGAGACAAGCATAATGAATTATCCAAATCACCTAGCCACAAAGGAATCATATGGTACGATAGACACCCCAAACACTAACTAGGGGTTGGTGCGTTAAGGATTCGGCCAAGTTTTCCCATTGTCGCTAAGTCAGAACCTTCAAACCCAATAGTCCTGACCATATTCCCAAAAATGTTGAGCTAATTGGATGCTCATGTAAACAATAATCTAGGATTCCTACCTTATGGACCAAGCGTTCAAGATGATGAAACTCGATTTGAGTTGGACTAAACGCTGTCGATTTAGTGAAATTAAGGATGGGTGGGTAAAAAGACACCCTAAACCCTCGTTCTCGTCTGAAGTTAATTCCGTGACCTGAATACGCCATTCATTAGGTGAAATGATCTCTTGGAATGGAGGCGACACTTGTGCAACAAATTGCAACATCACTTAGCCTTGCGGGTTGATCGTAAGAAGTTTTGCCATTCCGTGGATTAAGGTTGGCAGGTTCTTGCGCAAGTTTAACTTGCAAGGGGAAAGGGTAGTCATCCTCTTACTCTATCCTCATTAGGGAAAATTTGTCAAGTTAAGGGAAGCTAGGTATTTGCTTGGACGCAAATGATTAGTCAATAAACTAAAGCGACATGGTCGCCGGAATCTACCATAAACAAAACCTAAAGTATTGACAGGGTATGACCCTAACCCAAGGACGATAGGAATCTTGCCAAGTTGCAATTGATTCCAGAATCGAATGCGGGTTGCATTCGGAGAGAAGGAATCACTCCTTAACAGTTTGCCAGCTAAACATCCACTGGAATTGATTGTGCTTGTAACAGTTTAGAAGCACTGTTTGCATTGTTTGCTCAATGAACTAAAGGATGAAAAGATATCTAAATACTTCAGGTTGAAGGCCTCAAGGGAGAGGCAGCTTCAGTTACCCCCGATTGCCTGCCTGACCCTAACCAAGGGGGTTGTTAACCGCGCCGGGGACGTGGACCGAACCCACCGTGAGAGGTTTCTCCGTTGAGTTCTACTTGGAGCAGGAGGACGCTTGGGTGCCAGAGGGGGCTCTGGCCGTAAATCCCTCGCCTTCCGGGCCCTGCACAAGAGGCTAACGTGACTCGGGATTGGATCTCGAGGCCCGCATACTAGTCTACGGGCAGAAGCTTGGATTAGTGATCCCTGGTGGATTACTGGATAGCCTTCGGGCGGATTATGAACAAGCCTACGGGCGGAACTCCTTGTATTTCAAAGATAAAAGGATAAAATGATAATAAAGAAGTTGTTTGACATTGTTTTCTTTATGTCCTGTGATAAGATTACGTGAAGGAACCAGTGCTTAACAGGGTTAATCAAGGAAGCTGTTTGTTATATGTCAAATTAATGTGGTAGGTAATTACATAACTAATACAAACCGAGGAAAGTGCGGAGGATGGACCATGGGTCCGTCCTATGGATGGGTGGTCCCGGTTAGCCGGGAACTTTTCTCAAAATCTTCGACGAACAGAAGGATGATCATCGAAACGAATAACGAGAACGACGACTTAGAATTACGTATTACCCGATTCACGCTGTTTTAGGGGAACGGAATGGGACTATGCCTTATGGCAGAGAGGTCGAGCCCTGCATCCCTCTCGTTTCCCATTCTCCTTAAACCAAGTGCAGCGTGAATCCGCTTCGGACCTGGCGTTTCTGCGTAAAGTAGTTCGCTCGGGTCTGACGCTAGTTGCTGCTAGCTAATGACCAAACTAGAAAACCTTAATTCCGGTCGATCCTAAGTGGAAAACGGCCAGGACACTTCCGCTACATGGCAGACGCGGAAAGACCTAGATTACAAAACCCGTAACATTCCATGGGAGTGCCGGGCGGAGTTCTCTAGACAGCCTTTCCGATGGACTGCCAAGACGTGTCCTAGAGGATTCTAGTGGACACGTTACATGTACTGAAACAGAGTTGAGTCCCAATGGCTTTGAAGATAGCCCTCCAGAAGTGTGATGTGAAGTGAAAGTCACGATCACTAATAATTCTTTTGGGTAACCCATGCAGTTTGAATATTTCCTTGATAAATAACCTTGCAATGTCTGAGTCTTTATAGTTTGTCTTAACAGGAATAAGATGTGCAACCTTGGTGAGCATATCCGCCACAACCATAATGGAGTTGCATCCTCCTTGAACTTGGGGTAGGCCAATAACAAAGTCCATACTGATGAATTCCCATTTCATTTGGGGAATGTCAAGTGGTTGCAATTTCCCTGGCATTTTGACATGTTCGGCCTTAATGCGTTGACAAGACAAACATTCAGTGACATATTTGAGAACGTCAACTTTAAGCCTCTCCCAATAATAGCTCTTTCTGACTGCATTGAGGGTCTTGGCATAGCCAGGGTGTCTTGAGAAAGGGGAGTCATGAGCTTCCCAATGTATTTTCTGCTTGAGTGACTGGCTTGCCAGTATACATAAACTTGTTCTATAGTAGACAAGTCCACTATTGACAGAGAATTCTAGATACTTAGCCTGTAGCTTCGGGTCTTAATCCTTGATGGGGATCTCCCTTAGCAACTTCTAATAGATTGTATCATGGCATGCCTCTTCTTTAGCTAGTTCAAGAATTGGGTTGTTTGGCATGGATACCTTTGTGGCTAGAGATCTAGCTCTTGATGGATATTGTAAAATCAAAGAATTCATAAATGCCTTGCGAGACTAAGTGCATCAGCAACTACATTCTCCTTTCCAGGCCGGTATTTGATTTTAAAATCATATTCCTCCAGCAGTTCAATCCATCGACATTGCCTCATGTTGAGCTCATTCTGGGTAAAAATCCATTTGAGACTTTTATGATCCATCACTAGGGTAAACTTGTTACCCAACAAGTAGTGTTTCTAGAGCTTGAGAGCATGGATGACACCTAACAGCTCCAAATCGTGGGTAGCATAGTTCTTCTCATGGCTCTTCAATTCCCTTGAAGAGTATGCTACAGGATGACCTCCTTGCATAAGCACACATCCTAAGGCAAGTGTGCTAGCATCAGTTTTATCACTTCAAACTCCTTACCAAGGTCCAGAAGTTTTAGGATAGGTGCTGACACCAAGCTTTGCTTTAGTTTATCAAAGCTAGATTGTTTAGCAGTTGACCTACAATCGATGTTTGCTTTTTCAATAGATCCGTTAGTGGTGCTGCAGTCAAAGCATATTTTTTTATAAAGACCATCTACCATCTTGTCAATCCAAGAAAAATACGTATTTCTTTGATAGTTGTTGGTGTTGGCCACTCCAAAACGTCTCTAACCTTGGCCGGGTCCATTGATATTTCTTCCGCTGATACAATGAATCCCAGATATTCAATCTGTTGCTTAAAGAATGCACGCTTCTTCTTCTTAGCATAAAGCTTGTGTGCCCTCATTGTTTCAAGAACAATGCGAAGCTGGGGTTCATGATCTTCTTCCTATTTGGAGTAGACTAAGGTATCGTCGAAGAAGACGAGTACGAAGTCATCAAGATATGGCCTAAAGATATTCTGCATTAGCCTGTTGAAGGTAGCAGGTGCATTTGTCAGCCCGAATGACATGACTAGGAACTCAAAGTGCCCATATCTTGTGCTCAATGCCATCTTTGGGATATCTTCTTCCTTGATTCTTATTTGGTAATATCCAAACCTGAGATCAATCTTGGAAAGATCTTTGCACCTTGAAGACGGTCAAGAAGTTCAGCTATTCTTGGAATAGGATATTTGTTCTTAATGGTTGATTGATTCAACCCTCTGTAATCAATACATAACCGAAGCGTTCCATCCTTCTTCTTCTCAAACAGCACAGGAGTTCCCCATGGCGAACTGCTAGGACGGATGTAGCCTTGTGTAACGTGTCCACTTGTTATCTTCATGACATGTCTTAGCAGTCCATCGGAAAGGATGTCTAGAAAGCTCCGCCTGGCACTCCCATGGAATGTTACGGGGTTTGCGATCTAGGACTTTTCGTGTCTGCCACGTAGCGGAAGTATTCCGACCGTTCCCACTTAGGACCGACCTGAATTAGGGTTTTCTCTATCGGTCATTTCCTAATGGCAACTAGCGTCATACCCGAGAGAACTACTTTACGCAAAAATGCCAGGTCAAAACCGGATTCACGCTGCACTTGGTTCAAGGAGAATGGGAAACGAGAGGGATGCGAAGCTCAACCTCTCTGCCATAAAGCATAGTCCCATTCCATTCCCCTAAAACAACGTAAATCCGGATCAGTTATAACTCTAGGTCAACGCTCTTGTTGTTCGAATTCTTTGAATGACCTTTCTACTGTCCATTGTGATTGAGAAAAGTTTCCGACCAACCGGGACCACCCATCCATAGGACAGACCTATGGCCACATCCACCGCACTTTTCCTCAGGTCGTTTTAGTTATTTAATTACCTAACACAATTGGTTGGACATGTATCAATTAGCTTCCTTAATTAGCCCGTTAGGCACTGGTTCCTTCACGTAATCATAGCACTTGACATAGAAAAGCAATGTCAAACAAGTTCCTTTTGAACAGGTTATCATATTTATCTTTGAAATACATAAAGTCCAGCCTGTAAGCTTATCCACAATCTGCCCGAAGGCTATCCAACAATCCACAGGGATCACTAATCCAAGATTCTGCTCGTAGACTAGTATGTGTGCCTCGAGATCCAATCCCGAGTCACGTTAGCCTCTTGTGCGGGGCCCGGAAGGCGAGGGATTTACGGTCAAAGCCCCCCTGGCATCCAAGCATCCTCCTGCTCCAAGTAGCGCTTAACGGAGAGATCTCTCGCGGCAGGTTCGGTCCACCTTCCCGCCGTGGTTAACAACCCCCTTGGTTAGGGTCAGGCAGTCAGTCGGGGGTAACTGAAGCTGCCTCTCCCTTCAGGCCTTCAACCTGAAGAATTAGATATCCATTTATCCTTTAATTCATTGATCAAACAAAGCAAAATGGTGCTCTTAAATATGTAACAAGCATAATCATTTCCACTGGTCGTTATTGTTGGCCAATTGCTAAGGAGCGAATCCTTCTTTCCGAATGCATCCAGCACTCGATCCTGGATTACTTACGACTTGGCAAGATCCCCCATATCCTAGGTTAGGGCGTACCCTATTAACCCAACTTGATCAATACATTAAGTTCATATGTTATTCCAATTTATTGGCTTATCCTTTGCTTCCAAGCAATTATCTTTAACCCAGAAAGATACTATATTAGGACGATTATTCATCCTCTTGCAAAATAACTTACGTAAGAATCTGCCAACCTCATTCCGAGGAATTGGCTATTCCCTTGTGATCCAATCACAGGATCATGCGTCCTTGCAATTTGTTGCACAAGTGTCGCATTAAGCTATGGGACTATTCTCTCCATCAACAGTGTCTTCTAATCACGGTGTCATGATTAGATATAACAATCCGTTCCTGATTGCATTAGGCCGACATTGTCGGACCTAGGATTCCGAGTTTCATCTTTTTAGCGAGAGATTCTTAGGAAAAACCCCTAGATCTTTTCTCACAAGTATGTCCCGCCGTCCCTATATTCCGTGAATGTGGGCTAGTATTTAGGGTATAGGATTTCAATTTTAGCAATACATGCGACTAGGTCACGTCTTAAATCCTAGTTAGTTCTTTGGAATTGAATTAACTCTTTCTAAAATGAGTACTCTATGGTTTTAGGTGTTTAGGTTTATGCCAATTTAACCTATCTACTTTTGAAGATAATTACGCTATCATTTCCATAACCACATGACTTATTATCTACGCGTAAGTTGATTTTCAAATCCTAACTTTCCGGTTTAAGATCAAGCATAGGTTAGGTTATAGCCTAATTCCAATTAATCATCCTATAACTTACGAACAAGATTCATGCTAAAAGAAGCAGCCTCTTACTAATAACTATGCAGTTGAAAAACGATAATTGACTAGAGTTATGCAACTTAAGAATCATTTCATGCCTTGCTATTTCGTATGGATTATTAGCACTTTCCTTAATGACTCATTACGAAGAAGATATGTCCTCATAATGTGACATGCAATTTATACTCCCATACCTAAATGGAGTGCACTATCTTAATTCCGTTTTGTAAATATGGACATTAATCTAAGTTCAATTCATTGAAATGCACAAAAAACTACTTGCTAGAAATGCATATCAATCTTCTGCTCACTTTATTTTGTTCATTTTATTAAAAAAATGCTAATGACCGAACTTGTCCGTCGTAAGCTAATTATTTTAAATTAACCAAAGTGTTTAAGACGAAAAATGCATCCTATCTCCAAAAATTATCCACGCATGATAACAACATAAAATAAAAATTAGGAAGGAAAACCTGGACTTGTGGTGAGATGTCCACGTGGATGCTAGGAGACGATCCTCCTGCGGTTGCGCCTTGGGCTTTCTTAGGAGCCATTTCGAATTTGGCCTTTTTGCCTTGGGCGCACAGCTACGATCTTGTCCGTCTCCTTTTTACGTGACACCCTTAGTGATTTGGGGGAAGGGATTTAGGTGGAATTTACGCGAAATTGGGTGGAAGAATCCCGAGGAGGAGGGAAAAACAAAGGGTATGAAAGGGGCACACGAAGGGGCTTTGGCTTTTCGGGGCAGGAGGTGTTTTAGTAAGCCCACATGACCAGGGCTAGGAGGAAGCCCGAAAGAAGAGTTCGTGGGTTTAAAGTCTTTCGATAGTAAGGCTTCTTTAAAACCACGGAAAGGAGGCTTTTCTTGAATCCCGAGGGGGGGGAGGGAATACCAACCCTCATAGCTAAGGTTTCCAAAAGAACCTCGGAAAGGGAAAAAATGTGTGTAAAAGACCCTTAAGAGTGGATTTTTGTGTGGGGGGACAAAGGGTATGAAGGGGCTTTAAGAAGGAATTTTTGTATGGGGGGAAAAAAAGCTTAAGGGCCACATGAAGGCCCTTGAAGGGGAAAGTTTGGGGGGGGGCGGGGGGGGGGGAGGAGAAAGGGTGCTTATAGGGCCCCCCTTAGAAGCTTCTAGAGCTTCTAAAGAAGCACGTGGGGTTGACTATGTGCTGGTGGCGGCGACAGACGACAGTTCGAAGTTCACGGCAGCGCCTCCCTTTCTTCTCCACAGCTGTGACCCCATCCTCAAACTAGCAATTGATTGGTGGCAGGGCTGCGCCTTCAATCTCTCCCTCCCTCACGATTTGCACACAAAGTCTCACTCTCTCCCTCTATGCAGTTCGACGGCCTTCCCTTTATGCTCTCACGACAGCGCCTCAACCGTCCCCTCTCAGCCTGCATACCCTCAATTTATATAGGTGAGGGGAGGGGGATCCTCCCTCCCCTGCGTGGCATCACGCATCCCTATTTCCCCCTGCAAGCTCCATCGAGGATCTTGATCACACCTTCTATTCCCCTCCCCCTCCAGCACGATAGTCGGCTGGGGGGATAAGGAGAATAATAAAAAAATTTGTCATTTATCCAATTCAATTATCCTTTATAGAGGCGGTTCACGTATGCTTGTGGAAGTTTGGAATGTTACACCTTGTTCTAACAGTTGCTTGAGTTGCTCCTTCAGCTCAATCGCTTCCGGGATGGACATCCTATATGGCCTCTTTGCGATTGGTGCAGCTCCTGGCACTATCTTGATTTCATGATCAACTTCCCTTTGAGGAGGAAGTTCTGTTAGCTCTTTAGGAAATACGTCTACATACTCCTTGCCATGAAGGTTCCTCACTAGACTCCTGATTCTGATCTAGCTTATTTAGCTTAATCAAATAGACAGATAGCCCCTTCCTAACTCCTTTTATTATTGGAGATGGCTTGGCCAGTTGAATTTTTGGCTTCCCAGCCTCTCCTTGAGTTGTGACCAATTCCCCTTTAGAATTTCGAAAGGAAACTTGGCCCTTTCCACAGTGAATGTGGGCATCATTAGGTTTAAGCCAATCCATTCCGAGGAAACACTCGTGGATACCTAGGTTCATAACCCTGAATCTGTGACCAAAGTCGACTTTCCTCCCAGTGAGAATTCCACCTTAGCAGTTCTCCTGGTACAAGTGACCTCACGACCATTTGCTAATTCCACAAGGAAGGTGGGTGTATCTTTTGTGGCTATTCCTAATCTTTTTGCACAGACTAGTGAAACAAAGGAATGTGTACTGCCACAATCAATCAAGGTCTTGAAACCTTTACCTTGATAATCCGATGGAGTCTAAATCACTGAAAATTGGCGATTTGGGCCTTTCTTGTGAAGGGCGGCATGAACTATTGCACTCTCAAATTCTGCTTCCATGGTCGGGTCTTCTTCATCGCACATCTCCCTGTTGGCAACACAGGCGGTTCTTCCTCTACCTCGGGTGGCAGCTCCTTGGCCACGGATGGTTCCTTGGGATGGTCCTTGACATTGTCCTCCGCCAAGCTTGGGACATTGCCTTTTGAAATGACCAAGCCTGTTGCAATGGAAGAAACGGAGATTGTGGCAATTTCCTTGGGTAGGAAAAAAATTATTGACATTTTTGATCCTAACTTTCTTCCTTTGTCCCGGATTTTGGCCTTGCGCTCTCTTCGCCTAAGACTTATACAATCCTTTGTTCTGATTCTTGTAAGACCAAGTCTTGTTACTTCTTGGCCTGGTCTGCACCTCCTCTATTATGGGCGCAGCTCAAATGAGCGCATCCTGACGGTCTGTTACGTGCATTGATTCGAGGTGGGTGTTTACGGGTGGGTTTAATCCGGCACAAAACTTTGACACCTGTTGTGTCATATCCATTTGTGGCGCATACTTCAAAAGAGAGACAAACTTTGAATAGTATGCATCAAGAGATAGACCAAGCTGCTTCAGCTCATAGAACTCGTTCATCTTCTGCGTGCGATAGGCAGGTGGTAGATATCTTCCTCGCACGGCTCTTTTTAGCTTCTCCCAAGTAACAGACCCTTCTAAGATCCCTTGGTCTCTGCACCATTGCTTGCACCAAAGTCTTGCTTCGCCGGTAAGCTTCAGTTTGGCAAGCATTGCTTGGTTGGTAGGTGCAATACCTGTTGCTTCGAAATAATCTTCCATGGATTTGATCGAGATCTCGGCATCAGTTTGGATGGACCTTCCCTTACCATCGAATTCTGGTGGCTTGATTTGCTTGAGAAGAAACTTCTTCTCCTGAATCACGGCCGTGCTTGGTGTAGAGGTCGGACTAGGAATCTGCACTTGAGGTTATGCATGGACAATAAGACTTTTTACATTAAAACTTGCTAAGCATTTCTCATATTACATTACATGCCCAATTCAGCTTTCAGCCAAGTGACCTAATCACTTAACGTCTTTATCAATACTCACAGTCAAAGACAATCATTGATAAAAAGTCTATTTCATTCATATGGGCATAGCCCTTTGAGTACAATTATTTTTGGGATGGTAGAGCAAGCTGATACATTAATTCAGGGAGAATAAGTTTGTGTTACATTGAGCTATGGGAACTGAGTAATAGTATGGATTGGGTTCACGGATTTTCAGGAATCGATAGGTCATTGGAAGATTAGGGTATCCTTTCCTTTGATACCCGTTCTTCTCATAACGTCCCAACACCTTGATCCTGTTGGTAGGGATTATTCGGGTCACTTCCTCGTACACATATGTGTTCTGCTTGACCTTTCGACCACCGACATGTAGGGTTGCGTTTGCGTGAGCCTCAACAAAGATGAACAGCTTCATGATCTTTAAGTCCTCCAACCACTTGATTCTCTTTAAGTTGGTTCGAAGATACATGAATCACTGGGCAGCTATGTAATAGATTCTTGAATCACCCGTCCATCTTTGTTCCACGTACATGGGTGAAGGATTGTAGATGCGGTCCAGGATATTCATCATATCCATCCTCCGTCGATAATCTGAAGCACGCATCGCGGTCATAAACATAACCTGGAACACCAAGAATCTGTTCCATGCTTCACGACTCTGCAAGTCAGCATCGATAAGTAAGTAAGGAAATGTTCTTAATAGCAACATTTGCTTTACTTATCCTTATTAAGTTTTCTTGTAAATATTAGTTCCTCGTTGGTTCACTCTGATACCAACTGTAACGTGTCCACCTGTTCACTTGCACGACACGTCTTAACAGCCCATCGAGAAGAGAGTCTAGAAAGCGCCACCGGGCACTCCCACAGAATGTCACGGGGTTTGCGATCTAGGTCCTCCCGAGTCTGCCACGAAGCGGAAGCATTATGGCCGTTCCCACTTAGGACCGACTTGAATTACGATTTTTCTAATGGTCAAATTCGTAGAACGGCAGGCGTCGAACCCCAGGTGAACTACTTTACGCAGAAACGTCAGGGTCAAAGCAGATTCATGTTGCACTTGATTCAAGGAGAATGGGAAACGAGAGGGATGCAAAGCTCGACCTCTCTGCCCATAAGGCATATTCCCATTCCATTCCCCTAAAACAACATAAATCAGTCTCTAGTACTCTAGATTCTGGGTCATCATTCCTTGCTGTCAATTTCCTTCGAGAAAAGTTCCCGGCCAACCAGGACCACCCATCCATAGGGCGGATCCATGGCCACATCCACCACACTTTCCTCGGGGTTTCTTTAGTTATCTAATTACCTATCACATTTAGTTTGACATGTAAAAAAAGCTTCCTTAATTAGCCAATTATTCACCGGTTCCTTCACGTAATTTAAGCATTGACATACAAGAACAATGTCAAACAAGTTCCTTTTCAACAATTGATCTTATTTATCTTTGGTACATCATATAATCCAGCCCGTAGGCTAATCCATAATCTGCCCGAATGCTATCCATAATCCACCCGAAGGCAATCCAACAATCCTTAGGGATTACTCATCCAAGTTTCCACCCGTAGACTAGTATGTGGGCCTCGAGATCCAATCTCGAGTCACGTCGGCCCCTTGTGCAGGACCCAGAGGCAAGGGATTTACGGCTAGAGCCCCCTAGCACCCAAGCGTCCTCCTGCTCCAAGTAGCGCCCAACGGAGAGACCTCTCGCGGCGGGTTTGGTCCACATTCCCGGCGTGGGGGGTAACAACCCCCTTGGTTAGGGTCAGGCAAAGAGTCGGGTGTAACTAATGTTGCCTCTTCCTCTAGGCCTTCAACCTGAAGCATTAATTATTTTTCCATCTTTAGTTCATTGAGAAAAGAAGTACAAACAGTGCTCCTAGCTGTACAAACACAATCAATCATGTGGTCGTTTATTTGGCCAACTGCTAAGGAGTGAATCCTTCTCTCCGAATGCATCTAGCATTCGATCGGGGATCAATTGCGACTTGGCAAGATCCCCAAGGGTTTATTTTTTGTTTATCCTTGTATCCTTGGGTTAGGGTTTATACCCTATTAACCCAAATTAACCAATACCTTAGGTTCCTCAAATTAAGACAGTAAATCCTGGCGACTTTGTCGCTCTAACTTGATTTGTCAATTGCTTACTAGGCAATTCATAGTTACCCTAACTTGGCAACTCAACCTCACAGAAGGGTGATGTAACATGATGACTACTCATCCTCTTGCAAGTTAAACTTGTGCTTAGAACCTGCCAGCCTTGTTCCAAGGAGTAGCAAATCTATCTTGTGATTTAAATACGAAGCCATGCAACGTTGCAACTTGTTGCACAAGTGTCGCACCTAGCTCATGGGATCATTTCTCCCATCAAACGGTGTTTCTTGGTCAAGAAATACGTTTGGTCAAGGTATGGTTTGGGAGTCCTCTTGACCCAACCCAACCCTAACCTTATTAGGTCACAACGCTTGGCCTTAGGTTTCTAAACTCAATCGAAAGTCTAGTATTAGGTCGTTCAATCCTTAGGATAAAAACCCTAGATCGTTATTGTAGGGGTGTCCAATTAACCCAAACATTCTGTGAATGTGGGTGGGACCTTTGGGTTCAAAAGTCTCGACTTGGCGTCCCAAGTGCGATACTAGGTAAAATTTTTAACATGCTAAACCCTACCTAGCACTTTGAAGTGTTCATCGTACCAACTAGTTATGCTTTTACGAATCCCTTGAGGGATTTTCCCTTATAAGTGATCTACCTAAAATGATCTAATTGTCTTGCAACAAGAGTGATCTTTTCTTAGAAGAGATGCAAATACTTTTCCTAATAGATGCGAATAAATAAATTCAAGATACAACATTCCATGTAAGTATGCTAATCATAAACTTTTACTTCTATGCAACTATAAGGTTTGCAATGACCATTTCTTTTCCTTGTTAAAATCATGATGATTGACAATTTGGGGGATAACTTGCATAAAACCTACATAGATTTACATCAAGAGCTTTGCCTACAAACCTTTCGTTTAATGCAATTAAATTTCAGGCTTTAATATGACATGCAACCTTTTCTAGATACAACTTCGATAAATGAAGTTCATGCATGACGAATGTCATAAGACTAATGTTGACTTAATCCATTCTACGGCACTTAATCCATCTTAAAATGCAAGCATCTTGGCATGCAATAGGCATGTTCATGGTTTCATTTCCATGCAATGCAACTACTTGGACAACATCAACAACGATTATCTCATACGAATCCACAAGTAGAAAATTACTACCTAAATGCCTTATGCGCTTTTCTTTTTCACGGTCAATCAAGGATGCATTTAAACAATTCCATCTTTTTAAACCTACGTAATATGCACTTAGGATTTGCAACTTGGAAATCCAAGAAACCCAAATGCACGACATGCACTAACTCTTGTAAATCGTCCAAGGAGATAAATTTCCCAAATGTATTTTAACTTGACTACGTGAATTAGAGACATGCGTAAATGCATTCTTCCCATGGAAATTAAACGTGCCCAATGCATTCCTTTTACACGGAATTAAACTTCTAAGAACCTGGGCATCAAGACTCGTAGGGATGTCCACGTGTAAACTTGGGTTGGAGGCTCCTGCGCGTGCACCTTGCGTCTTTTGTTTTGGGGCCATTTATGCAGCGTATTCTTTTTGTTGCAGCAGCTCCCATTGGGTTACTCGCGTGTCCTAAAGACTCACAGTCCACGATCTTGCTCTCTCGCATAGGATCAGGGCCTTGGAGGCTTGGGTTTAAATTCTCGGGGATAAGCCGTATGCAGAAGGCTTATGGAAGCTTTGTCTTTAGAAGCTTTGTCTTCGTAATCAGCATTGACTGAGGGGAGGGGGTAAATAATAAAAAAATTTGCCTTAATTTTTAACCATTTTTCCTTTTTCCCTCTAGAAGAGGTGTTCTCATGCGGCTTGCGGGTTTTAAGACTTGGCCTTATTTGCACAACACGGTTGGGGTTTATTCATGCGTGTGTGGGGTAAGGGTTTAACTGTCAATATTTTACGATGTGGGAGATCATTTTGGGGTGCCTTATTGCATGGGATGTGCGGGGTATAACATTGACTTAATATTTTGAGCGAAAATATTACAACAGGGGTTTAGCAAGAGAAGAATGTATAGGGGTTCAAGAGCTTAAACTCCAGAGATGGTAGAGATAAGAGAAGGGTTGAAGGTTTCAAGCCAAATTCTTGAAGATAAGAGACAATAGGGTGAATGTAGATTTAGGGAGCGGAGTAGACAGAAGAGAAGGGGTTCGAATAAATTGAAGACATAGAAGAATACTAAAAAAAAAGAATTAGAAAATGTAGAAGAATACTGACAGAGATGAAGCCTGTCAGTTTCTTTTAGCATTATGAGAAGATATAACTCTAATAGACAAAAACGTGTATAAAATAATATCTTCATCTATGCTACTCAAATCACTAATCTGATGCTTCCATTGGCTCCAAAAGGGAGGTAAAATACCAGCACACCTGGCCAGAATTTTGCCAGATCACTCCTTCTTTTTCTCTCCCTTTGAAGTGATGTTCACTGCCTGAAAACAATGATCGCACATCGCACGATTTCTTCAATCTCTCTTTTTACATAAAATCCTCTCAAATTGGCTAAAAGCTACATGCTTTCTTTTACATGTCATAGTAATCTAGAAGTTATCTATAGTTTTATGGATTTTTACAAGAGAGAATATCTAGAATATCAAAAATTGGCTAAAAACTTGTCCAAAACAGATCTAATATTTTGAACCATGGACACTAGCACTAATGCCCAAAGTGGCATTGACTTCTAAATCTAAAAGGAAGCTACACTCTAGATTTTTTTACACGGTGTGCGTTGTCGTGATGTTATGAGGACATAGTGTGAAAAAGTATGGAATGCATCATCACTACAAGGAATTGGGCAATTAGCGACGTCGATTAGCGACGGCGGATATCGGCATCGCTATGGGCATCGCTATTGGTGTCGCAACTAGCGTCGCTATTTGCGTCGCTAAATAGCAACTCAAATAGCGACGCTAATAGCGACGCCGCAGGGAAAAAAAGCGCGGCCGAAACCAGAGCGCCGTTTTCATTTTCTTTTCTTCGCCTTTCGAGAGCGAGAGCGAGGGAGAGAGCGAAGGCTTTGTGAGAGAAGAAGAGGAAGAGACTTGCTGTCGCCGCCGCCGCCACCGCTACCGCCACCGCCACCACCGTTGTTCGTGAAGGAGAGGAGGAGCCCTCGTTGCAAAGAGAAGCTGCCCATGCTCGCCATATCTCATTGGTGACTCTCCCTCTCTCTTTCTTTTGTTTGTTGAAGGTTTAAATCGTTCTCTTTTGCTTGTTTAGGAGAGGAAATGAAAGAGAAGGAGAGGGAGAGAGAGAGAGAGGGAGAGAAAGAGACGGAGAAAGAGAGGGAGAGTGAGAGGGAGAGGGAGAGGGAGAGAAAGAGAGGGAGAGTGCATTCTCTCTCTCTCTCTCCCTTTTGCTTGTTTAATGTTTAAATTACTTTCTTTTTTGAATGTTGAAGAGAGGAAACGAGAGAGTAAGAGAGAAAGAGAGGGAGAGGGAGAGGGAAAGAAAGAGAAAGAGAAAGAGAAAGAGAAATAGAGGGAGAGGGAGAGGGAAGGGGAGGAAATAAGAGAGGGAGAGAAAGAGAAAGAGAGTGAGAAGGAGGGGGAGAGTGCATTCTCTCTCTCCCTCTCCCTTTTGCTTGTTTAATGTTTGAATCACTTTATTTTTTGCTTGTTTAGGAGAGGAAATGAGAGAGAAAGAGAGCAAGAGGGAGAGGAAGGGGAAGGAAATGAGAGAGGGATAGAAAGAGAAAGAGAGAGAGAGTGCATTGTATCTCTCCCTCTCCCTTTTGCTTGGAGGATGTTTAAATCACTTTATTTTTTGCTTGTTTAGGAAATGAAAGAGAAAGAGAGATAGAGAGGGAGAGGGAGAAAAAGAGAAAGAGAGGGAGAGGGAGAGGGAGAGGGAGGGGAAGGAAATGAGAGAGGGAGAGAAAGAGAACGAGAGGGAGAGGGAGGGGATGGAAAAGAGAGATAGAGAGGGAGAGGGAGAAAAAGAGAAAGAGAGGGAGAGGGAGAGGGAGAGGGAGGGGAAGGAAATGAGAGAGGGAGAGAAAGAGAACGAGAGGGAGAGGGAGAGAAAGAGAACGAGAGAAAGAGAGAAAGAGAGGGAGAGGGAGAGGGAGAGGGAGGGGAAGGAAATGAAAGAGGGAGAGAAAGAGAACGAGAGGGACAGGGAGAGGGTGAGAGAAAGAGAGAAAGAGAGGGAGAGGGAGAGAAAGAGAGGGAGAGGGAGGGGAAGGAAATTTAAGATAATAGACTTATTGATAATGGTATGCAATGTGCTTTGCCATGGGCCACGTACTTCATCAAAATGAACCCAAAATTATTGTTATAGAAGAAGAAACCCTTAAATTGAGTATATGATAATTTCTCTCAGGTCTTATGACTATGAGTAGAATTGATTGAAATAAATTTTATTACTATAGTTATAAAATTTCATAGATGGTGCGCATTAATTTTAAAATGGATTACTTATACTCAAAGCCGAGATATAACAAATAATTATCTACCGGGACAAACAAATTGTTGAGCATGATACAAGGTCGAGATGTAACATCGGAAAATCTCTCAACTACTATATACAATGCAAGGTTTATGGTCAACTTGCAACTTGACGTACATCTCCATAAAGCTATCCATTTAAGTCTCGTTTGCTATAATGTAGATAAGATGGCAAACGAAGAAGGTCTTATTGTTCAAGACCGTGAGACGTATCTTAATCAGCGTGTCCCATGTCCTTGCTCTCAATGCAAGTTGGCAATTAGACGAAAACGCCGATTGTCTATAGAACACGTATGACGATTTGGCGAGTTTCAATCTGAGATCATTGATCAGGCGATTGCAGATTTTCAGCAAATGGTAATTTGAAGTTAGCATTTTTCATGCATTGTACTCTCAAGATAATTGAAAACCATACACAATAAGATTGGATCTTGTTGGCAAATTTTGTATCCAGGGGGGTGATGTCTTGACCCAAGGGGGAGTGCACCCTTTGCGGCCAATTAGAAGAGTTTGTGGACGTGCGATGGATGGATTGCAAGAGCCAATCGACCACTCGCAAGGCCCATCTATACCGTCAATACTAGAGGAGACAGACAACCTTCCCGACTTGCCTACAATCTTGGAGCCTGAGATGGACGCAATGATCGATGCATTGATTCCCATGGATGTTGAGACATCTGACCCGCTTAGAGAGGAAGCATCCATACCATTATATGATGGGTGCCGAGTATCTGAGTTGAAGACATTGCTTGCACTCTTAAGTGTGCAAGCAAAATACGGTTGGAGTGATACGAGTGTGACTGAGTTATTCAGGTACCTTGCACACAGACTTCATTGTTTTTTTTAAAAACAGTATTATTGCAAACATTTGTGTTTTTTCAAGGTATTTTATGATTTTTTTTAGGTTATTGAAATATCATATATTGCCACCTGCAAACACCATGCCTGAGTCTCGTGATGATGCACGACATGTTTTACGGAAGCTTGGCATGGACTACAATAACATCCATGCATGTATCAACGATTGCATATTGTTTCGAGATGAATACAAAACTATGGAGACATGTCCAAAGTGTGGTGCTCACAGGTATCGACAGGACTTGCAAGGGCAGACCATCCCTCAAAAAGTTCTCAGACACTTTCTGCTCATCCCCCGCATAAACCACATGTTTCGCACGTCTGCCATGGCAAGCTTGACAACGTGGCATGTGCAGAATAGGTCCACGGATGGAGTTCAACGAATATCAGCAGATTCGCGCGCATGGAGCCACATTGACTCTACCTTCCCAGGCTTTGCGCGAGAGCCAAGGAATCTTCGGCTCGGTCTCGCCATGGATGGTGTGAACCCATTCGGTCTGCGCTCGACTTCTTACAGTGTGTGGCCTATAGTGCTTGTCAACTACAACATTCCTTCATGGCTTTCTACGAAGAAAGGACATCTCATCCTTAGCTTGCTCGTCCCGGGCCGCTACAAAGTAAAAAATATGGATGTGTATCTTCGTCCATTAGTCGATGAGCTTAAGATTTTGTGGGAGGAGGGGGTCACGGTGCAAGATATGAGCAGGCGCGATGGTCGGCGGTCAGCCAACATTCGAGCCATTCTGATGTGGACGATGCATGACTTTCCCGGATTGGGAGAGTGCTCAGTGAGCAGACCTTTGTTCTCGCTGGTAATATATATATTTTATTTCATTCAATCAAGTATTCACTAGGTCGTGGATCGCCTTGCATGTCTCGTTACCTCAGGTTATCATGCATGTCCATTGTGTGGGCCACAATTAGACTCCTGAAGGTCACGAACCATGAAGAAGATGGTATATCAAGGACACGCCGCTTTCTTGCCGCAGGATCATGAACTCAGGGAAGCTTTTCTTGGACGACCTCCAGCACGTATGAACGCTGCAAGCTGGTACTAGCTAAAAATGGTAAACCCGGAATCACATCCAAATGGAATGCGACGGTTCTCAGTTTTCTACGAGTTGCCATATTGGACCCACTTACAGGTCAACCATTTGTTGGATCCCATGCATATTTTCAAAAATGTGGGCAGCTTGCTATGGGACCACATCACAGGAAAGAGAGACACTATAGGGTCACGAATGGATTTAAAGGAGGTAGGTAAGATGGAGGCGCTTTGGCCGAGTCGAGTGCTGAAGGGGGACTACAGCTTCCTCGCGCTCCCTGGGTTTTGTATACCAAAGAAGAGCGCATTGTGAAGCAAGTAATCAAGTCTATCCGCACTCCGACGGGTATGATGCGTTCTCTCAGGTCCGCATTTTCTAAAGATGACCAAATGTCTGGGCTAAAATCCCATGATTGGCATAAGATATGTCAGGTTTGTGAACAGAATGGATTTTAATTAGCGTGGACATTTTGAAATTTGAAAAGTGACCATTATTCTTAATGCTTTCTCATTTGTGGCAGTTTATCCTACCGATCACGATCGCGGGATGTCTAACTCCAGAAATTTGCGTGGCCATTTACAAGTTGTCGACTTTGGTGCAATGGATCTCACAGAAAGAGATTAAGACGTCCTCTATTGAATCCGTAAGGCGGGGAGCAGTTGAGACGGTCTGTCTCTTTGAGAAATACCTGCCCACTAGCATGCTCACGATACAAGTTCACCTTCTTGTGCATCTTGTGCACGAAGTGGAGATTGCTAGACCTGTCCATACACGATGGATGTTCTTCTTGGAGCGCTTCATGAAAACCCTGAAAGGCTTTGTGCGACACCAAGCCCCTCCGGAAGGTAGCATGGCGGAAGGTTGGTTTATGTCAGAGGCGTTAGTGCATATCTCACAATGGCTACCAACGGTGGAACCAGACAATGAAATGCTATGGACGCTGAAGGACGATGATAGGCTGACTGGAGATGTGGTGGTTGGAAATGGGGTAGAAAAAAGAATGGATGCCTCAATGGAAGAGAAGGTGAATCGCTTTTGTTAGTTGCACCATGCCTCCATGGAGACGTGGCTCGCCAAGTACCAGATTGTAAGGCAAGATCGAGAGGAAGCGTGAGCTGAATTCCGACGCAGTACGCGTCACCGACCAATTCGATATCCCGAAGGCATGGAGGAGATACCGCGGTTTATGTCAACACGATGGTTGCATGGAGCCTTGACCGCAGCATCCAGCGAAGGGACAGAGGTCTCAATGGAGGAGTGGGAGTTCTCGAGGGGATGTAGTCCAAAGGTAATGAGGGGTTTAGAATGTGTCGTATCTAAATTTGCTTGCTACATCTAATTTGAGTGTTTCAATGTGCAGTACAAAATATATAGTGCAGCGTGGTCACGCGGACGGCATTTTCGGGTGGAGCGTATTGACCACATGCGCTCCACAATGGACTGTGGTGTCATGGCAATGTTTGAGCAAGAGAGCCGACGACGAGCAACGGATCCAAACACGGTTGTGGATGAGATGGAGTATTTTGGAAACTTGCAAAGTATTATTACGGTGGATTACCGTAGCTTCTCCATGATACTATTCGATGTGCAGTGGTTCAAAGTGGTACTTGGAGAGCTGGAGCAACAGTTCGACGAGGTCCATCTGGATTTCTCGAAATAGATTCCGAAAAAAAATGGATGGATTTGCGCGACACCTTTGTGTTGCGGCCCATTGTGAACATGTACAAATAGTCATTTGCTTGCTAATTGTAATACGACATGGTTTATGTCACAATGGTTTGAAGTCGCTTTATAAGTGTTTGTGAACAGGTAATCTTCTATCCAAACCCCTGACAACCTCGATGGTGATATGTTATACCTTCAACTCCTCGAGGTGCGAGAGTATATGATCAAAGCGATGTTCCAGGCATAGATGAAGAAAATATGCAAATAGAGGAATCGATATTACAAGGGGTGGAGGCCACCGCAAGCTTGGAGCCCGCATCGGCTAACAATGATGGAAATACAGAAGTCGTAGAATTTTTTTAGAACGAAGCAGACTCGTTCTTTTGTGGTGACATGTCTATTGACCTTCCAGTGTATGCAGAGTTGTGTCAGGAGATTAACATGGGACCATAGAATACTTCATTCTTGGAGAATTGTATTACTCAATTCGTTGTTTAGATCTTCCATAAAGGTAGATAAGATACGCATTTTAAGAGGGATTTTTCAAAAATGATTTATATTAATGTGCTTTGTATAGTTTAAATTGATTATTCTAACATCATTTTTTATCTGTGCAAGTATCGACATTTTCAGGATGAGTCGAGGGATGAGTGATGAGGAGTTTCAGGACATGATGGCACGCATGTCTCCAGATCAGCTCGCGAGATTCAGAGAGATGGCAGATCAGGAGCTGTCTCGTTCTTCTTCAGGGCGCTCTGCTAGATCAGCTTTAGCGCGATCAGATGCTTCAGCTTCGAGCAGACGATCTTGACGCTCGCGACTTGGGCCAGAGGGAGGGACTGCGACTGCAGGAGGATCAGGGGGGTGCTGTTGTGGAGACACGGACGTGGTGTCTCCGTCTCGTCATTCAACTGGAGCTGCGTCACCTCCAGGATTTGTCACACCTGTGGGGACGTCCACTCCAGTTACTCCGGCTTTTGCGTAGCCGTCGGCAGATGGCACGCCTTTTGGTGGCACTCCTTTTGGTGGCACCCCCTTTGGTGGCACCCCTTTGAGTGGCACTCCGGGAGAGGGTACCCCCATCGGTACACCGGATGTACAGGGGTCTCTTGGATATGCCCAGGAGCATGGACGGAGATGGGAGAGGGCCCATCTTAGGCATACTCCTAGGGGTTATGGATACCTAGTGGATGGCAGGTCAGGAGTCATCATCATGAATGATGAGGGGAGGAGGGTGATGGCTTGCATGAGGGAGTTGTGCCAACAAGTTTTTCGGCACAACGTCCTGGATCATTGGAGGAACATACCGGAGGGGAGCAAGGACTACATAGTAGCATCCTTGCACGACGAGTTCCCGGTGCCAGCCGCAGTGGATAGATTCTCTACGGGCTGGATGATGGATTGCATGCATGCATACATGTTACATAGACGATCCGACGCACACAAGGCAATCAAGAGTGGGCCTCCAAAGCCCGAGTGGTTAGATACAGACGACTGGTGCGGACTGAGGGAGGAGGCTACAAATTCGCCAGGACGTTGGAGTCAGCAGCAGGAGGCGGCGAGGGCACGAATCGAGGCCGGATCGGTACATCATCTTGGGAGTGGCGGCCACAGGACATATTTGGAGGACTTTGTAAGTTTCTCTTTTGTTTTGCTTATTTGTTTTTTTGAGATATTCTTTGTATTGACAATCATGTTTCTAACAGTTAGCATTTTGTTTTCTTTGCAGCACTCCGTTACAAATCGCGATCCGCAAGGCCTTGAGACTCGATATGCAAAGAGGCACGGTTTCAGGGCATTGATCGACCGATTGTATAGATGCGGCAGCCCTGTAAGTCACTCATCTTTCCACGGTTTTAGGGCATTGATCGACCGATTGTATAGACGCAGTGGCCCTGTAAGTCACTCATCTTTCTTGTCCGTAGTTACCATGAGATATTTGAATGCATTATTGTATGGTGGATTGATATGTTGTTTCTTTTTCTGCAGAATCCGTTTGATGCTCCTTTGCAGTGGGACGAGCTTTCGGGGGACGAGGATTTGTAGCTCGCCCTTGGATCCTTAGAGCTCATACACCTTTAGTTTTTAGTCACCCGATCTATATAGACATTTTCTATGTATTAGTGATATCGTTTCATGATTGTACCAATCGCATTTTATGCGATATCATGTATTTATTTCATGTATCAGTTTTATGATTTCAGTATACATTCTTTTTGTTTGCAAACGCTTTGTATACAGCAGTACAGAAACTATTTTATATGGCTCTCATACAGCACACAGTGCTGCCCTGCCACAAATTATTTTTTTTCTCTGTTACCGTCCCTATTTGCGTCGCAAATTTACTGCACGCGTCGCTATTGGCGTCGCTATGAGCGTCGCAAATACTCTGTAACCGTCAGCGACGCATATAGCGACGCATATAGCAACGATTCTATGGCGTCGTCAATAACGATGCTTTTTGTGACGACGGGGGAAAATTTTGTTGTTTGTATTTTCATCGCTTTAAACGTCGCTATAAGGTCTATATCTTGTAGTGCATCATCCGACTTCTTATTAACCAAGAGAGTCAATGTTATCTGAGTCATTAGTCTTAGTGTGAGTTGCATGGATTATCCAAAAATACTAGATTTTTGGATAATTTTAGTCTATATTTGATAATATTTATTGTAAAAATACGAAAAAGTTAGAAAAGCTTCTAGATTAGGATGGCATGCAAAAAGCAAGTTGCCTTTTCAGCCAATTAGGAGATTTTTCATAAAAAAGATAGATTGACAAAATCGCGCACATCGTGATCGTTGTAAGGCTAAAAACTGCAGATTGAACTTAAAGAAGAAGAAGGAGTGATCTGGGAGATCCGTGACCAGGCGTCCTAAGGCTTTACCCCCCTTTCAGGGCCAACGGAGCCATCAGATTTGGGTTCCGAGCAGCAGAGAAGGAGCTAGAATTTTGATGCACGTTTTGTTTTATGAAGAAGCTCTAGGAGATCTAAGGCCTAAAGATTGCTTCCGAGTAGTGCAAAGATTCCAGGTTCTTTCAATACATATTGATTCAATTCATTGTGATTTGTTTTTGTAGTGTTTACCACTTGGGTATTCTCTATCTTCTCTTCCATCTCCTATCTCTACTTCCTTCTACTTCCGATCCCCGGTGGATTCGACCTTTCGACAGAAACCCCTCCGACATTGCTGAACCTGGCATGAAAGGTCATCAAAAGAAGGAAAAACAAGATGGGAATACATTATCCACTGATGTTTTGCAATAGTTGGTGCAAAATATGAATATGCTTATGCAAGTACAACAACAAAAATAGGTGATGCAAGCTTCAGCTCAAACATAAAGTGTTGTGACGAATGCTTTGCAAGCAGTTGAGTGTGAGGTGAAGTTATTCAATGGCAGGAATGTATTTGCATATGTACATACCTATGCTTAGAAGATGGAATTCTTTGGAGTGGCACAATCTACATGGAGGTGATATTTTATACGTATTATTGTTCATGAACTGAAAGCACGAATTACTGAATCATACTTATAGGATGCAGACTGGGTAGCCTTCAAGAAGACACTCAGGGAAGAATTTTACATTGAGAACACCAGTTTGATTACGCGCAAGACTTTTCAAGAGTGGGTTTTACAACCCAATAAGGGTCTTGTGGCTACAGAATTCTTAAGAGAATTTCAAAGTCGATTGGAGCAATTGGATCTTGTAGAATAGCAAGCTCTTGCAAGCTAGAAAATTGAATTGTTTCTATAGGCAACTGATCCTGAGCTTCAAGAGAAGCTTGATGATTTGCTAGAGGATCAGACTACAGAGGCAGGTTTGAAAACAAAGTGGAGACATGTCGAGGAAGCTATTACTGCACTTGTGAAGAAGCATAGAAGAAGAGAAAGATTGCATATCTCTAGCTTGCCCACTATTATGGGCAAGATAGTTGATGTATCCAGTAAGCCACCTACTTCTATGGCTAACCCTATGGCTATACCTGCTATTGTTCCCTATGTTAGGAAGATGTCTTAGATGAATTGGTCAAAGGGATGCGGGATCTTCAATTGAAGGTTGCAAAATTGGATGAAAAAGGACGAGGAAAGGGGACGGGCAGTAGCCCCTAAACACATGAGAGAAAGGATTATGCTGCCTATCAGGAGGCCTTGGAACAACATCTCATCTTTTGGAAATATGGCAAGATCCATGCACAAAAAATGGGATTGCCTCTTGGTTTGAATTTTGGAAAGGGAGGTATGCAGAAGTTGTTGGAAGAATTGGCTGTCCGAAATGCTTATGCGGTGGTACATGCTTCTACTTTTTGTCTATAGTTGGATAGAATGCATGGCCAAGTGATGGTTGGTCCAAAGGCTGAATGCATGGCCAAGTGATGGTTGGTCCAAAGGCTGAAATATGGACACATGCTTTACATGCAGCTGAAAAGAGACAGGTCACTGATAGTGAAATGTCTCATGCAAGGCAAGACATTCGTGGCATAACTGGTTGGGAAACATCGGTAGATGCATATTCAGTGCATGCATATTTAGGAAAGGTACAAAACACGGATGTAATTGTGGAAGAAAAATGAAAAAGATGAAGATATTGTAGGGACATCTAAAAGAACGACAAGAAGAAGTGTGGATCAGCCTAAAGCTACAAATCAGCCACCTCCCGAGCATGCTATGGAAGAGGTCAGTCAAGAGTAAAAATAGGATAACGCACAAGAGGGCAAAAAGAAGGGCAAGTAGCCAGGGTATAAGTTGCAATCTGACATTAAGACAGCCACAGATCTTAAGAAGGTTCTTGAAGAATGGATCTTAAACAGTCAGGTGGAATTTACATTGGGAGAGGTGCTTGGCATTGCCAAGAGAGAATTTCATGATGAGATCATTGACATAATTAAAAGGAAGTGTTAGTTTCTTGGTGATACCACTAGTGCATTGCTGCAATTTGAAGAGGAAATTGGTTTGTTGGGTATTTCCATCTTCTCTTTCATCTCCTATCTCTACTTCCTTCTACTTCTGATCCCCGGTGGATTCGACCTTTTGAAAAAAAGCCCTCCGACAGCGCATAGCGGCACGACATCCACCCCCTCCTAATCTACACATCCTCTAGCATGTGCCAAAGTCTTATGGATTTGCAGTGTTAGAAGAAGTATCTTCGGTCATGTCAAATGTCTTAATCTTTTGCCTCTTCTTCTTCTTCTATATCTTTATGCTCTTGATTTATATTCAAGTCTTCTAACTCATATGTTGAACTTTCTCTTCATTTGAAGAGTTTGATTCTTTTTCTAGCTACGGGTATCTTTATGCTGGTCCCATCCAATTCAGCCAATGAATATGTGGCATTGTCATAAATGACCTTTACCACATATGGGCCAAACTAGTGCTTTACCATCTTCCTAGAAGCACTGTACTGATTGTCTAGGCTATTGTCATAGACAAATACCTAGTCATTGTCTTGAACTGCTCTTGACTGAAGCCGATGTTTCTTATCAAATCTTCTTTTGTTCTTTAGTCTTGCTATCTTTAGCTTCTTAATAGTTGCTTGAACATCTTCAGGCCTTCTTTCTAGCTGCCATATGCACAAAGTGAGCAACTCTTCTCTACTAATGCCTTCCTCCCAAGGTAGAAGACTCCATGTGAGAATAGATTCCTCAATTGGCATAATTGAATGTTGTCCATGCATAAGTTTAGCTGGCATATAGCCAGTTACTGTACTGTGAGTAGTCCAGTCAGCCCATAATGCAAAAGGCAGCATTTTAGGCCATTCTTTGATCTTTCCTCTACAAGACTTTGCTAGAGCTTTGAGAATAGGTTGATGACCTCCCTCACTCTTTCCATTGCCTTCAAGATTTTAGGCTAATGTCAAATCCAACTTGATACCAAATTGTGCAAAGAAGTTGCGTGCCTCATCAGCATCCAATTCTCCTCTATTTGTAGTTACTTTACCCACACAACCATATCGGCAAAACACATCTTCAAGCAAAAAATGACAAACAACTTGAGTGATCTTGGTTGTTAAGGCTTTGCCTTCAACTTGATTGGTTAGATCCTCTCTTGAAAGCACCAAATATCACATATTCCATATTCGTGTGTAAGCATGGTTACAAGATCAATAACCCATCTATAATGTATAGACAAGGGATAAGTCAGTTGTAACCCATCTCAATGCTTGACCATAAAATACATCTGACACACATAAGAGGTTTCAACAAAATGTGCTATGTCCCGATACATGTTTTGCCACCAATATTTCTCTTTGACTTTACTAAAGGTTTCCCATATGCCTCTATGGCCAGCGCAGAGGCTTTCATGAAATTCCTTCATTACCTTTCTTGCAATCTTTTGTTACCTAAAACTCGGAGATGTGCTCCTTTCTTCTTCTTTGCTTCCATAGATGTCCTTCTTTAAGAAAAAAGCCATAAGATTTCCTCTTGATATGCTTGAACTCCTCATCAATACAAGTCAACACCATATTGGGGAATATGGGAATTTCCCATAAGTTTGGGACACATGGTCAAATCTTTGGATTTGTCATAACTTGAACACTATAACTCCAAATTGAGCGCTCTAAAGTTCAATAGATTCCATTTTCAAAGTGCTTTCCAATGATAGGTCACATCATATGGTTTTAATAAACTTATGGGCACGTTATTCGGGTGTCACCTTTTTAGTATTCAGAAAATGAGAATGGGAGATTCCCAAACTCACTAATACTGTGTTAGTCTCCTTCTTCTTCATTGTGCTCAAATATTGGCCGATCTTCAGCCAATCTTCTTCATAATCTTCTTCAAGGAAATGAACTAGAACTTGAGCAATGCAATGAGCGTGCTGACTTCTAGTTGACCACCCTGCTATTTTCAGTTTTGGACCAGTATATGCAGTAATAACTGAAAAGGTATTTTCAGTAGCCATGGAATGAAATTCAACAAGTATAGATTCTTCAGTTTTATTTTCTTCCATCAGCTCTTCTTTATTTTCATATCTTACACGTGATAGCATGTCAACAACTAGATTCGCATTTCTTACAATATGCTTTAATTCGGGGTTGAGAGATTTAACATATGCAATCCAACTTAGCATAGCAATGTTGGGTGTAGAGAAGTGTTGAGATATCGAGCTCCACTCGTGATACGCCAGGGTGACCGTTGTGTATTTATGTCACCGACTTGTCAGTTGCAGACGCGGTTGGTACACCGCCCATGAATAATAGCTACATGATAGCTATCCTTATCTACTCTAGTTCGTGGCTCAGTTAGTATGCCACCTTAGTTAGTTGAGTTTGGTTTGAGACCCATATATAGGGTTCTTCTATTTCTTTGTACCAGAGTTCTTTTGGCTTACACAACTAAGAAGAGGAAAACTGTTTTCAGCCTCCACCCTTGTGTGTCTTCCCCCATTGTGCAAGCAAGAAAGCTTCAAGCGAGACTCCTTCCTTCTCTCCCACAATCTTGACATGGTATCAGAGCCTTGTTCGTGGTAAGGAGCTCAAGAAAGCAAGCCAAGCTCGCGGTGGTTTGGTAAGAGGAGCAGTGTTGCTTTCATTTTCTGTTTTGGGAGCAGATCTCTGCAGGTAGCACAGTCGGAAAGTGCAGGAGTGCATTGTCTCAGGTTGAGACGCCCTTCGCGGTGAAGCAAGAGGGCAGTATATGCTGCAGGAAAGAGCTTTAGCTCTTGGCAACCTTGTTTTTTTGATTTGAGGCCATTTCGGGGCCTGTTTCGCAGACGGAAGTTTTCTGCACGCACTCAGGAAAAGGCTTAGTTTTATGCTGTGCAGCCACTGTTCTACAAGTCGGTGAAAAGTTACTGTAGAAATTGCATCGTATGCTTGTGCGCAGAGACATTGGGAGTTTCAGAATCATCCTTGGTTCTTGTTTATGCAAAATCGTCACTAGGAAGTGACTGTGTGGTCAAATACCACTTTCGCCAGTTTTGCAGATTTGCCCTTGTGAGGGTGAAGCTGAGTTTTTGTAGTGACAGAATTTTTTGCAGCGTTCTGTAATGGCGTCTGACTCTCTTTCACAGATTGTAACTGAAAAGCTTGACAAGAACAACTTCCAGGCATGGAAGTTTAGAATGACGAATTTCCTTATGGGAAAAGGATATTGGGAATTTGTTGCAAGAAATGAAGAAGAACCAGTTCTTCCTGATGTTCCCAATCAACAGCAAATGCAGGCATTCAAAGCATGGCATGAGAGAGCCAGGAAAGTTATGTACTGGCTGTCAATCAGCATTTCAGACTCTATGATTGTGCATATTCAGAATGCAAGTACGCCAAAGGAGGCATGGGATACTCTGTCAAAGATGTATAGCACAAATACGCAAGCCAGGAAAATGCAGCTCAAGCAAGAGTTGCACAATGTGCAAAGAGAAAATATGAGCATCAATGACTACCACATGAAGGTGAAGAAGATTGCAGATGCACTTGCTTCCATTGGGTCGCCAGTGGAAGATGATGATTTAGTTTCTGTGACCTTGAATGGTCTAGGAAAGGATTATGCACAGTTTCGTACATCCATTTCAGTTCGTGAAAGATTTCCTGATTTTGAGGAGTTGATTGCTCTTCTAATTTCTGAGGAACAGAGAAATGGTGGTGCATCTTCTTCAGGAGGAACTTCAAAAGAAGCTGTCTTCTACTCAAATGCTGGAAGAGGTAGAGGCAGAGGTAGAGGAGGCCGATTTGGAGGCCGTGGCAGAAATCAGAATATGCAGCAGACTCAAGAAAACCAGTCCTATGGAGGAGGACGTGGTAACTCTAGAGGCAGGGGGAGCCAAAGAGGTCGTGGTGGATGGCAAAGAGGCCAAAATGCAAACAGTAATGTTGAATGCTACTACTGTGGTAAAATGGGTCATATGGCTAAAGACTGCTATAAAAAGTAGAATGACATCATGAATGGAAAACTGCAACAAGGGAATTATGCATCTTCTAGTAGACAGGGTGATGACAGAAATGAGCACTTGTTTATGGTGCAGCACATGAACAATTCTATGACAAGTGCAGAAGAAAGCAATGATGTATGGTATGTTGACTCAGGTGCATCAAACCACATGACAGGTCATGCAGAATGGATGGAGGATGCAAGAAAAATGGAAAAACCAGGATTTGTGGAGACTGGTGATGATACTGCACATCCTATTGTGCAGATTGGAAAAATTCCCTTGTCTATGCAGGGTGGGAAAAAGAAATACCTGTCCGATGTATTTCATGTCCCGAATATCACCAAGAATCTGGTTTCAGTTGGTCAAATGGTTGAACAGGGCTTGCAGGTCAGATTTAATCCTCATGGATGCTTTGTTGAGGATATGAAAAATAAAGGTCGCTTGATAGCAAAAGGAAAGAAGAAGGGCAGAATGTTTACATTGGATGCAGACATGTCTGAATTGAGTGCAGCAATGTTTGCACATGGGACCGGTGTAGTTGCAGATATTGATATCTGGCATAAACGCATTGGTCATGTTAATGTACAGCGACTTAAATCAATGCAGGCCCAAAATATTGTTGCAGGATTGCCCAAATTCAAGGTTGCAGAAATGCATAAGGTATGTGAAGCCTGTCAGTTTGGAAAACAGGCAAGGAAACCATTTCCTAGACATGTTCAAGAGAGTGAGAAGCCATTGGAATTAATCCACTCTGATGTGTGGACTACTAAAGCTGCATCTCTTGGAGGCTGTCATTATTTTGTCACTTTTATTGATGACTATAGCAGAAAAGTTTGGGTGTATTTTATGAAAAAGAAAAGTGAAGTTTTTGGGCATTTCAAAATCCTTAAAGCTATGGCTGAAAAAGAAACAGGTCTGCAAATAAAATACCTAAGGTCAGATGGAGGGGGAGAGTACCTCTCAAATGAGTTTGCAAGGTTCTTGCAGGAGCATGGCATAAAGCAGCAATATTCATGCAGTTATACCCCACAACAGAATGGAATTGCAGAAAGGAAAAACAGGCATATTGGAGAGGTATCTCGTGCCATGCTCAATGAAAAAGACTTGCCAGATTTTTATTGGGCTGAAGCAGTTGCTACAGCAGTCTACATAATGAACAGGACTCCCACTGCAGCAATACATGGAATGACTCCAGAGGAGAGGTATACTGGTAGGAAACCAGATATTTCTCATTTGAAAATTTTTGGTTGCATTGCCTATGTACATGTGCCAGATGAGTTGAGATCCAAGTTGGATCCAAAAGCTGAGAAGTGCATCTTTATTGGTTACTCTCTGCAGCAAAAAGGGTATAGATGCTATAACCCTTCTACTCATAAGTTTACAGTGAGCAGAGATGTTGTTTTTGATGAGATGAGTAGCTGGTATAAACCAGTAAATGTGATTGATGATGTAGATGCACAAAATGGTAATGCTGCACAAAATTCACAGCAGCAGTCACAAAATATTAGTGGACCTGGAGCGTCCTCTAGTAGTGGTTCACATTCTTCACCATGGACAGGCAGATTGAGATCAGGAGAATCTTCTCAAAGTAATGCAGATAGTGGTATGCAGGTATCACGAAAAGGAAAAGAGAAGGTTTATCAGTCCATGTTTGATGTGAATGCAGGTCACTCTTATGTGGATGGTGAATCCAGTGGCTCAGAACAGAGCATCGATGATGAGTTGGGTATTCCTTCTATTGTTACACCTGGAGTAAGGAAGAGCAGGGATGTTTTGAGAGCACCTGGGAGTGAACCTACTTTGCGCAGGTGTACGAGAGCTAGGTATCCTGTGGATAGGCTGAAATATGATGGATTTACAGCCATTCACTATGCATATATGGTCAAAGTGATACAGGAACCAGAACCCACATCTTTTGAGCAAGCCATGGGAAAAGAAAAATGGGAGAAAGCCATGGATGAAGAAATGGATGCCTTGGAAGCAAATGCTACATGGGAGTTAGTACCTTTGCCTAAAGGTAAGAATGCAATTGGCTGTAAGTGGGTTTATAAGGTGAAGCACAATGCTGATGGTTCTGTGAACAGATACAAGGCAAGATTAGTAGTCAAGGGGTATGCACAAACATATGGCATTGACTATGAAGAAACATTTAGTCCGGTTGCAAGGATTGCAACCGTAAGAGCAGTCATTGCTATGGCTGCATCAAAGGGATGGTCTTTACATCAGATGGATGTAAAGAATGCCTTCTTGCATGGTGATTTGCAAGAAGAGGTCTATATGGAGCAGCCACCAGGTTATGTGCATGCTGTTCATCCTGAGTTTGTTTGCAGGTTGAAGAAAGCCTTGTATGGCTTGAAGCAAGCACCTAGAGCATGGTCTGACAAGATAGGACAGTATCTTGTCACTATTGGCTTTCAGATTTCCAAGGCAGATTTCTCACTTTATGTGAGAAAAACAGAGAAAGGTATTATGCTACTTGTCATTTATGTTGATGATTTGATTATGACAGGTGACAGTGATGAAGATATCCTTCATGTGAAAATGCTATTGAAGCAGAAGTTTGAGATGAAGGATTTGGGAAAGCTGCATTATTTCTTGGGCATTGAGGTGATTAGATCACCAAGTGGGATACAGCTCTTGCAGAGGCAGTATGGATTGGACATGTTGTCCAAATATGGGATGACAGGCTGTAAGCCTATTTCAGTTCCTTTGGAGCAGAATGTGAAGCTGAGCACAGATGCAAGTGAGCTTCTGGAAGACCCTACTATGTACAGACGCATAGTAGGAAGTTTGATTTATATGACTATTACCAGGCCAGATTTGAGCTATGCTGTTGGATTGGTAAGTCAGTTTATGCAGGCTCCAAGGAAACCACATTTGGATGCGGCTGGACGCATACTCAGGTATGTGAAGTCCACATTGCAGTATGGACTATTTTATGAGACTGGGGTTCAGATACAGTTGCATGGATACACTGATGCTGATTGGGCTGGTAGTATTTCTGATAGACGATCTACCAGTGGATATGTGTTCTCTTTTGGGAGTGCTGCAGTCACTTGGAGCAGCAAGAAACAGCCTACAGTTGCCTTGTCGAGCACAGAGGCTGAGTACAAGGGTGCAGCAATGGCTGCATGTGAGGTAGCTTGGTTGCATAAGCTACTTTATGATATGCATCAGTCTACAGAAGGGCCAGTTGTCATTTATTGTGACAACATGAGTAGTATACACTTGGCAAATAACCCAGTCTATCATGCTAGAACAAAGCACATTGAGGTGCATTATCACTATGTGCGAGAGAGGGTTTTACTAGGTCTTATTGATCTAGTTTATGTCAGCACAGAGGATCAGGTAGCTGACATATTCACGAAGGCATTGGGCGCAGAGAAGCTGCGCAAGTTCAGAGACCTGCTTGGTGTGCAGGAATTGGGATTGAGCTTGAGGGGGAGTGTTGAGATATCGAGCTCCACTCGTGATACGCCAGGGTGACCGTTGTGTATTTATGTCACCGACTTGTCAGTTGCAGACGCGGTTGGTACACCACCCATGAATAATAGCTACATGATAGCTATCCTTATCTACTCTAGTTCGTGGCTCAGTTAGTATGCCACCTTAGTTAGTTGAGTTTGGTTTGAGACCCATATATAGGGTTCTTCTATTTCTTTGTACCAGAGTTCTTTTGGCTTACACAACTAAGAAGAGGAAAACTGTTTTCAGCCTCCACCCTTGTGTGTCTTCCCCCATTGTGCAAGCAAGAAAGCTTCAAGCGAGACTCCTTCCTTCTCTCCCACAATCTTGACAAGAAGTTGGCAATCATGCCCAAGAGTGTAAGATAATCGGTTTCTACCACTACGGAAGCACTATAAAGTATTCAGGATCACAATTTAATGCTGTTACACAATTCCCTTTTTACTTGTGGATACCTTTTTTGACATTCATTGAGAACTTTCGCTTCAAAACAAATTGCATACCTATTACCTTCAAGATCTTCTTGGCCAACATCCCATCCTATCCCAATGGGACTTGTATCCACAGTAAGGATGATGGGTTGACCATTTGAATAATCAGCCCTTTTGAGAGTAGGGGCTGAAATTAACAGCTCCTTTAATTTACGCATAGTGAGAATATGCTCATTACCCTAAGAGAATCTTTGACATTTTCTTAATAATTGATAAAGATTTTCGGCTACATGAGCAAAATGTAGTATCCATATGAGATAGAATACGCATATGCCAAGAAATCTTATTACTTCAGAAACAATTGTGCAATTTTCTTACATTGTGCTAATGGCATCTAACTTGATTGGCGAAGGTTTGCGTCCATAGGGGCCACATAGATGACCAACCACTAGGACTTCTTCTACTCCAAAAATCGACTTAGCTCTAGAAAGGGTAAGATGTACCTCTTCTTGTCAAAATCCTGTCACAATCATGAATATGGTTAAGTACAAATGTTCTGCATCCATCTTCATCAAGCTCCTCGTTCTTTTTGTTGACTTCACATCCCTTGATAGGTACAGCATCAAGAAATGGAAGAGTAAGTTGTGGAATAAAGTCCCTTAAAACTTTGTGCATGACATTCATCATATGGGCTACAGAGTTTGTTGCACCTTGTGGTAGAGTGGATATGCGGACCAATCCAAGAGGTGTCTTCATTGTGGTAATGCCTCGACTTTCTAATGAAAGCTAAAATTGGTCATATCCTGAATATAGGTCGCCCATAGAATAAATTTCTCTACTTGCAAAATCTTCAGCAAACTCGTTAACAATTGGACCCAAACCAACATTTTGAATTGTGACATAATTAACAGGCTGTAAATCTTGGATAAATCGTAAAGTTTCATTTTTCTTGGGCACAGTAAACCATCGGTTTGAGTGAGGTGCTGAAGAAGGTTCTAAAATCTTCATTCTGATCTTTTCATTTAGAAGTTCCAATAATTTGGGCAAATGTGCCCTTGGAACATAGGCTTGAGGTTCCAAGGCACATGTGGGACCATAAAAATGACCATAGGAGCCATAATATTTGGATCCACACAACCTATTTCACTATATTGAAATGCAAAAGATTTTTCATGTTTCATTAGCATTTGCATAAAAGAGTGAATTTTTCAGTCGGCGAAAGAAAATAATTTTCACCTATTTTGAGCTCGTTTATACTTTCAGATGTGAACTTGTGACCAATGTTGAAAGGATTAGGAAGACTTGATTGATTTGCTACCCTATCAATCAACCTTTCACTTTTGAGGAGGCAGTGGGACTGCCACAGGCTTGAACTCAAAGAAACTAAAAGACTATCAGATGAAGTTTTCTCTTCAACATTGTTGCCTAAACCAACCAAACAATTATCCACACAACTATTAAGAATCATGAGGTTAGGTATACTCAAAACAACATCAAAAACATCACAAACCTCTCTAGGGCCATCACCAACCAACTCAGAAAACTCATTAGAGTCAACGACACCAACACCAAAATCACAACAAGAGTTAGAACGCATAACCTCAAAACTCTCTTAATTAACAAACTCACAAAAAATCTCAATCAACTCATCAGGTAACAAATTCAAACCCTCAACTTCATCTTGAAACCTTACAGTCTCGCAGCCATCCTCCTCATGGTCTTCTAACAAACTCAAAAATGTATCCTCTATTCTCACTTCATATTTCAAGCAATTAGATCCATCTATACTATCACCGAGGCAAACAAGCTCACTCTCTAAATTGTCTTTACTCTCTTCAAAACTACCATGACTATCAGAACTTCCATCACACCTTTCCTCATCAGAAATATCAAAACTTTCTTGACTCTCATCCTCTCTCAAAGAACATGAGAAATCTTGGTTCTTAAAATAATCTGGACTCTCTTTTTCTTCCATATGACTCAAATCCAATCTCTATAGTCCTCAAGCTCCAAAGTATCATTAGTGGATCCCTCCTCTTTAGTTAAATCACTAATCACTAGACTAGAAGTATTCGTGGTCAATGGATATGAATTCACACTCCTAGATACTTCACTCCAATTAGTCGAACAAGTATTTTTCTCCTCAACCACCCTAGCGAGATTCTCCTCACAGACTTCAATTGATTTATCACAAGTCAACTTATCCCTCCTAAACAAAGAATACAGTATATCTCTCTCATGATAGGCATAACTAAGTCTCTTCTCCTCAAAAACTTTTCTCTCAACTCGCCTTGAACTCAACCTTTCCCTTAGTTCATCAAACCCCACGTTTAAACCTAACTCTTTTATTCTTTTGATCTTCCTCTCTTGATATTTAGCTATCTTCACCACTTCCTCAAAGGTCTTAGGGTTCTCAACCTCTAGTTTCACTCTCCAATCTTCTAATCCCAAACCATTTACAAAATACATTATCTTCAACATAACTGGGGCTATCTCACCTTCTGAGAATGTCAAATTCCATCAATTCCCATTCTTTCAAACTCTCTTGCAAAATCCTCAACACACTGATCATCTTTTTTAACACAAGTTTCTATTTTTGCCCAAATCTCACTCTGACTTTCTCTTTTTTTAAACCTAGATAAAAAATCATTTTTAATGGTCTCATAGTCCAAATTTTGTCTCCTAAATTTCAGGCTTCTCTCAAAGTCAAGCAACCAATTTCATGCTTCTCCTTGCAACTGATACCTAAGAATCTAGAGTTTAGCCTCAGGATTGGTCACTCTCTCTATCAAACAACATAACTCTATTTTTTCTAAAAATCTATCGAGATCTTCTATATAATCACCATGGAAATCACAAAAATCATTGGCCATTTTCAACAATCACAAGAAATCAAAACTAGGTTACATACAAGTAAAACAACCAAGACAAAGTCAAAATTTTCGGCACTGCTTCTCATCAGTAGGGGCACCAAAAAAGAGATGTTATGCGAGTGGTGATCAAGAGCAAGTCTCACTCACAACCCGATAATAAGACGTTAAGGAGTGCCAGTTGGAGAAGTTGACTTCGTCGGATGCATAATACATCACAAAAAATTTAAATGTTTCGACAAACACCACAAGCCACACACAAAACCAAACAACACAATATGCCTCTTGTAGCTCAAACAACTAAAAACCCAAATCCGGGTAGAGCATCACACAACCTTTCAACAATTTCAAAAACACCAACACTTTGCACAAAGTTCAAAACAAACTTTGAAGAAAAATCAACGTCATGGAAATTTCATACCTTGAGAACGTTGGGCCGTCACTTGGCACTTCAACATCCAAATTCTCCGATTTCAGAACTTAGCACAACAAGAGTTCGCACTCTTGCATATGACCCTCAAGTCTCCTCTGATACAATTGTATTTGAGGGGGAAGGCATCCTTCTTCTCTCCTTATATAGTTTCTTCTACACTCACATGCTTTTCGCTTTTGGCTTTTTGCTTTTTTACTGCTTTTCACTATTTTCGTTTTTTCTACCCTATGCATATTTACAACTTGTTTGGATCATAACTTTGTTATATGAACTCTGAATATAGTCGTCCGGGTACTCAAAATAATTAGAACATATCTAATCGACAAGCCAGCGTGGGTAGGATTGCAAAAATCCATCAAAATAGGCAAAACATTGATTTTCGTAAATTGCGTCATTTTTCTCCATCTTTTATCTTGGACAACTTATTCCCTTTCTTGGCCTATTGTTCTTGTAGTTGTACACACTTTCAGCACACATGTCCTCTTTTTCTTAAAGAAATACTCACTGATGATGTAAAATTTATGACATTTTCCTTTGATCCTTGAGTCTTCAAAATAAACATTCTCTAGATATGAAATTATTTTTTATGCAATGTGTCCTAGTAGGAATATGGTTTTTGGAAATGAAATCCGTGCCCAATCATTCATGATTTGAAAAAATATGCAATGTTGGATCGTGGTATGCAACCAATCAATCTATGCTACATACAAAAATAATGTATGCATTGAAGAAATTGTGCCTAGCCTATCTTTATGTGAAAGTGCATCATGCAAAGTGCAAATAGAGTTTCGTTTTTTAAAAATGTTCCTTATCCTCACCTCTCAATGCTCAACAAAAGAAATATCAATCTCCACTTCACCCACCCATAATCTCACTATCGTTTTGGAAATGATGGTCCTCAAGATGTTGACTAGATAAGAACAACCCATCTCACAATTGGTGGCGTCCTTCACGACCCTCTAACTCACCCAACCACCTTATACACTCAACCAAAGGTTCTTAATTTTGTGATGAACATCCCCAATATTGTGCATGCTCAATGACAGGTGCTCTCTCATGTGCATTTGCAACTAGGATTTACTGCATATAGCTGCAGTGGGTCTCATGTCATGCAAGTGCTCAATGATGGTGAGAAATGTGCTTAATCCCAAGCCATGACATAGAAGTATTTGGTAAGTTTAGGAGATGCCCCTGAGTGTAGTGCATCAAACAAGTGCAAGGTGAAGTGCTCGTGAACCCACATTTCCCATGAAGTGCAAGAATCTCAACATGAAAACATACCTAATTTCACAATGTTCGGTAGCTACTAGCAAAACTCCGGCTTCAACTTGTCCAAAAAATACCAAGCTTGACTAAGGTTATCAAGTTTCCACACTCAACATTAAGTCAAACAAAATGAAAAAAAAAATCCTAAGCTAAAAAAATAGAATAAATCCAATTACGAAATGACAAAACAAATAGTCACGCAAACAACTAAACTAACAAAAACCAAACCTAACTACAATTTGACTAGGGGTTTTTCAGTTTTTAGAAAAACTCTTGACAACATCATATGTTTCATACATCAAACATGGAGAGATTGACAATGTGATATGTGTAGAATAGATCCACCAATGGAGTTCAATGAATATGAGCATGTTCTGGCACATTGAGCCACATTGACTCCACCTTTCTAGGCTTTGCATGAGAGCAAAGGAATCTTCAGCTTGGTCTTTCTATGAATGTCATAAATACATTTTGTCTCTACTCAACTTCTTACAATGTGTAGCCTATAGTCCTTGTAAATTGCAACATCCCACCACCATGGCTTTCTACAAATAAAAGACACTTGATTCTTAGCTTTCTCATCCATGGCTGCTATAAAGTCAAGAACATGGATGTCTACCTCGATCCAATAGTTAATGAACTCAATATTTTGTGGGAGGAGGGGGTCGCTATGGAAGACATAAGTAAGCACGATGGTCAATGATTTGCTAATATACAAGCCATTCTCATATGAACCATATTGCATGACTTTCTAGGATTCAGGGAATATTGAGGTAAGTGGGCTCATTAGTGATATCTAGCATGGCTCATTCAAGTTTCTGTTGACTAGATAGGGGTGTTGTGATAGGTCTAGTTACCTCGGGTTATCATGCATGTCTATTGTGTGGGCCATAGTTAGACTCCTGTAGGTCATGGACCATGAAGAAGATAGTATATCGGACATACCACTTTCTTCCTGGAGGGTCATGAATCAAGGGAAGGTTTTCTTGGATGACCTCCAGCAGCACGAATGAATGCCCAAAGCTTATATGAGTTGAAAATGGTCCACCACGAGTCACATCCAAGAAGAGTGCAATGATTGTCAGTTTCCTAAAAGTTTCCATATTGGACCCACTTACAGATCAACCATTTTTTGGATCCCATGCACATTTTCAAGAATGTAGGTAGCTTATTATGGAACCATATAACAAGAAAGAGAGACACTATAGGAGCATGAGTGGATTTGAAGGAGGTGGGCAAGATCACGGAGGATTCACTAGTAGTAATAAGGAGATGTCACCTGCGTGCAAGGAATATATGAAAATACCCCTTATCTACCCCCTATTTATGGGACCTAACCTTATAAAATGTACCTTCCTTCCCTTAAATAACCCCCCTCCCTTACACTCATGTGGTACCATACGGTAAACCCTAGTGGACCCCCCAACGACAAGATGGACATGCTTTAGCCAGAGTGAAGCACTAATGCTAGCTTGCAACTACCTCACACTCCTTGAGTCATGTCCACTAAAGAAGAGCCCATTGTGAAGAAAATTATGAGATCTATCTGCACCTTGATGGGTATGATATGTTCCCTCACGTCAGCTTTTTCTGAAGAAAACCATCTATCATGGCTGAAATCCCATGATTGGCATAAGATATGTCAAGTATATCTTGACCTTGATGCAAGTAGCCTCAATATTTTGCTATTTTTTGTCTACTCGATGTGATATAATGCTTCTCTATTTCTAACAATTTGTACTACTGATCGCGATCGTAGGGTGCTCCACTTCAAAAAATATACGAGGCAATTTATAGGTTGTCGAATTTAGTGCAATGGATCTCATAAAAGGAGATCAAGACATCCTCTATTGAATTTGCAAGGTGGGGAATGGTGGAGACTGGTGCGCAGATCGAATGCCATATGCTTGTGTAGTGAATGCCGGAAGGTCCCCAAGAACAAAAGAACTCTACTTTTTGCACAAAACTCAAGGTAAAAAGCATGCATGACATGAACAAGAGACCAATTGGGTGCAATATCCCCCCATGCCTTGTGTGAGCGCTCCACAAAGCATGTATTTTATGTATTAATCATCTTCAAGCTCAAATAATAGCCCCAAATTACAAAATAGCACGCTTTTGGCTTTTGAGTTTGCTTTAGCACAAAATAGAAATAAAGCTAATGGGCGGGCACCCAAAGAGTCAGGCATACCCAATACAATGTCCAAATACAAATATCATAATCGTGCGCCCATGCGCATACAAAATAATAAACAAATATCCAACGCCTCAATAAATAGGTGTGACAAAATATAGGTGCCATGCCTAAGGTATGCGCCCATCAAAATATAAGTGATAACTCGAATACTCGCTATCCTCCAATGCTTTCCTCCGCCACTACTGCTATCTCTACACATCAACTGAAGCATTCACAATCGTTAGTAAAATAATACAATTAAACCGACAAAAGTGAATACCTAGCAGTCTTCAGCTACATAAATAAATCAATTGGTTAGAAATCAATCCTAACCTTTATTTATTATGAGTGCGCACTCTAAACTCATAAACGTTTATTAATTTAATATGTATTTTGCGGAATCACCCACTATGGAATCACCCATGTATACACTAAATTAATGAAACACCCGAAAAGGATAGGCGTCCCCATCAACTTCTCGCACAAAGAATCCACTTTGTGTATGAGCCCCGGTCATCAAAGTTTACGGAATCCACCGTAAAACCTCACGGAATCCACCGTGAAATATGCCCCTAGCAATCAGAGACAGTCTCTCTCTTTGAGAAATACTTGCCCAGTAGCATGCTCATGATACAAACTCACCTCCTGGTGCATCTCAGATGAAGTGGAGATTACGGAACCCGTCCATACACGATGGATGTTCTTATTGGAGCGCCTTCATGAAAACCCTAAAGGGTTTGTGCGACAAAAAGCTGAGCCAAAAGGTAGCATGGTTAAAGGTTGACTAGTATCAGAGGCATTACTGCATATTTCAGAGTGGCTATTGATGGTAGATTCAAACAACAATATGCTATTCGCACTAAAGGCTGATGTTAGACTGACCAGAGATATGGTGGTTGAAAATGGAGTAGGAAAAAGGATGGATGCTACCATGGAGAAGTGGCTCACTAGGTATGGCTATAAAAGATCAAGAAGAAGCGGGATCAGAATTCTAATGCAGTATACACTATTGATCGATTCGATATCATGAGAGGGCATGGAGGAGATATGCTCCACCATGGATTATGGTATCATGGCAAGGTTTGAGCAAGAGATCTAACGGTGGGCCATGGATCTTGAATATCATTGTAGATGAGATGGAGTATTTTGGGAACTTGCAAAGTGTTATCTTAGTGGATTACCGTGGCTTCTTCATGATCATATTCAATGTACATTGGTTCATAGTGGTATTACAAGGAATTGGGGCAATCATTCAGTGAGGTCCATCTAGATTTTTGGAAATAGATTCCAAGAAAAGATGGACGGATTTGTGCAACATGTTTGTCCTACTGCCAAGTCATTGTAAAAAGGTGCATGACCTATTTTTATTTAATTTTCCATGACACGAAACAATCACAAATGTTGATTCACTCTTATATGTGATATTGAATAGGTAGTCTTCTATTAAAATCCCTAACAACCTCAATGGTGGTATGTTGTGTCATCAACTACTTGGAGTGCGAGAGTATATGATGAAATAAATGTTCCTAGCATAGAGGAGGAGAGTATGCAAGTGGAGGGGTTGAAACTGCGGAGGGTGGTAGGCAAAGAGGGCTTGGAGCATGTAGAGCAGATATGCACAGGTAATGTAGAGGAAGAGATAGGAGATGAAGAATGTTTTGAGAATGAAGTGGACTCCTATTTCTATGGTGACCTATCTATAGACCTTCTAGTGTATGCTGAGCTGTGCCAAGAGATTGATAGGGGGCCATAGGCCAGATTGTATTTACATATGCTTGCTCAATTCATTGGTGATTCACTTTTAAGGGTACTTTAGTATATGCATTTCAATTAGCATCCTTTTTTTGAGAGCTATATTGTAGTGTTGTACCATAATCCTTATATTAATTATGTTAATATCATTTTTTGTCTATGAAAGTTATCTTTGACGATACCTAGAGAGTGGGATGAGTCTAGGGATAACATATGAGGAGTTGCAAGAGTTATTCATACGTATAGCTCTAGATCAAATGGCCTGATTTAGAGATATGGCAGACTAGGAGCTGTCACAGACATTATCAGGTCGTTCTATGGGGTCTACTTTGGCACGCTCTAATGCTTCAATTTTCAATAGACAAGATCAATGCTCTAGACTAGCTGTGGATAGAGGGAATTGTTGAGAGAGAGAGAGAGTACGAGAGAGATACACAAGACATGCTCCCAAAGAATGATTCATATTGATGTAGAATTAGTATATATAGGTGAGACCCAAGTCAAGTGAGAGATGATATATATAGTTGTAACATCCCCACTCAAACAAAGGTCTCTAGCTGCGAGTGAAAAAACCCTTGGGGAGAACAAGGGAAAAACCCGAGCCCCTACACATACCTACGATACAAAAATGATTTACTATAAAGTTTTCTTGAATACAATGATACATGCCTCAATCAGTGAGACAAGAACTTGGAACAATACCAAGTGCATGTCTTAATGAGCTAAAGCGAGCTTCACTAAGAGCTTTTGTGAAGATGTCTGCAACCATTTGATTTACTGTGTTGTATATAGTCTTTGGTAAGACTAATAGCACTTTGGTTATTGCATCAAAGAGGTGTACTAGATGATGAAGGATGTCCCAAATCTGCAAGTAGTTGTCGAAGCCAAACTAGCTCGCGAGCTGCTAATGATGCAGCAACATATTCGGCTTCAGTTGTAGAAACCGCAACACATCGTTGTTTCTTGCTGGACCAAGAAACCAAACATCCATTTACAAAGAAACAATTCCCACTTGTAGATTGCATGGATAAGTGTGAACTTGCCCAATCAGCATCTGTATATCCAATAAAGTCAAGAGAAGTTGAAGAAGATAAAGAAGAATCCTCTCGACGATGATAAATAAGACCAAATTCCTTAGTACCCTTGAGGTACTTAAGAATACGTTTTGCAGCACTCCAATGAATAGTGGAAGGGGAATAAAGATACTGTCCCAAAAAGTTAGCTGCAAATAAAATATCTGGTCTTGTGTTTAAACCAATAAATTGAAGACAACCAACAAGATTAGCAAAAGGTTGATGAATGGCTGATTCTTCATTGCGCGTTGTAGATGTACCCTTGGTAGAGCTTGAAAGAATGGGAGTGTTGGCAGAGTGCACATTTGTCAACCCAAACTTCTTAACAATATCATTAATAAACTTTGTCTGGCGAAGAAGAAGAATGCCTTGTTGTCGGTGTCGTTGAACTTGAATACCCAAACAAGAATGTATCTCACCAAGATCCACCATTTCAAATGCAGTCGATAAAAGCTTTTTCATAGCATCCAAGAAAGCAATATTATTTGACACAAGAATAGTATCATCAACATATAGAGCAAGAATAATAAAATATTTGTCCTCCCTTTTGATGTAAAGATTTGGGTAAGCAAAACATGCAACAAAACCTTTAGATGTGAGGAACTGATCAATCTTAATATACCAAGCACGAGAGGCTTGCTTCAATCCATATAATGCATGATGAAGCTGGCATACAAGATGCTCCTTTCCTGCAATCATAAAACCTTCAAGTTTCTCCATATAGATTTCTTCTTCAAGATCTCCATTGAGAAAAGCCGTTTTAACATCCATTTGGTGAATTTCTAGATCAAATAGTGTTGCAAAAGCCAAAATCATACGAACAGTTATGGAGCGCACAATGGGAGAAAATGTTTCTTGATAATTTACTCCTGCAATCTGTGAGTAACCTTTTGCAACAAGTCGTGCTTTGAACTTATCAAATGAGCCATCAGCTTTGGTCTTGGTTTTATAAATCCATTTACATTTGATAGGAACACGATTTGGGGGGAGTTCAGTAAGAATCCATGTACCTTTGGAGATTAAAGAATCGTACTCAACTTGCATAACTTCTTGCCATTGATCCCTTTGAGACGAATTGATAGCTTCCATATACGATATTGGATCCTCTTGGACAGACATAGCATCATCAAAGACATCATATTCAATAGAATAGAATCCATGCTCTATCTCAATAGGAAGATCGACATAGATCTCCAAATTTTCATCAATCTTCTTTGGATGTGAAGGAGGTTTATGATCATTAGAATTAGTAGAATCACAAAGCAAGTAAGGAAATGCACTAAGCAAAGACTGTGTATCATCTGAAACATCTGACGACCATGTGCCACCCATAATCTTCTCATCAAATATAGCATCACGACTAATGATAACCTTTTGAGAAGAAGGATCATAAAATTTGTAACCTTTGGAATGATCTGAATAACCAAGAAAAATAACCTTCAAACCTGGAGGATCCAACTTATGTCGAGTGTCCTTGGGCACATGAATATAAACAATGCAGCCAAATGTGCAAAAGTAAGAGACTGAAGGTGTCTTCCCTATCCAAATTGTTATAGGAATTTTGCCAGCAGGTGCAGTATTTGGAAGATGATTTTGAATAAAAACAGTTGTTAGAAGTGCTTCAGTCCAATACTTTTGAGACAAACCAGAGTGTATAAGCATGCAACGTATAGCATTAAGAATCGTGCGATTTTTGCGCTCAGCAACACCATTTTGCTGAGGAGAATAAGGAACTGTAAACTCATGATGAATACATTGATCCTTACAGAAGTCATCAAATAGATTGGATACATATTCACCACCATTGTCACTGCGAAGCATCTTTATAGAGAATCCATTTTGAAGCTCCACACTTATCTTGTATTGTTTAAATATAGGTAAAGCCTCAGACTTATGTCGAAGAAGATAGACATGTGTGTACCATGAGAAATCATGACCGATTTCTTCTCAAACGTTGAGATAAGATACTCCCAAATAGCATGAGAGGTTTCCAGATGAAAGACATCCAACATAAGTGAGTCAGGAAGTGCAGACAATATATAACGACGAGCCGCTTTGTCACGACGAATCCAATCAGTATGATCAATTTTCCATTGTTCAAATAATGGACCATCAGTAATCACAGAATTGTTAATCATCACATCAATAGGTTGAACTGGGCAAGACAGGTCGCCCAAAACAATATCAAATAATTCGTCACCTTCAAGAATTAGCATCATCTTTGCTTTCCACCCAAGAAAGCCTTGTCCTTGGAGAAGGGAACCGAACGTTGGCCAGACGGATATCCGTTAACAATTATGCAATTGGCCATGCCTGTATGTCGAGAGAAAACAAATAAGATGAGATCGCAGAATCTGCAAACCATGATCAAGACGAGCGTAGTTGAGACGCATGACAATCAAAATAGGGATATGCACGTAAGAACGACGAAAAGTATTGAGTGACTAAAAAGAAAACCCGAAATAGAGAGGCGTAACGTGCAAGACGAGATGACGCATATAAGAAAAGTGCTATTTTGGTCGAGCAAAGAACGTGAACGATAATAAAACATCGCTAAAAATAGCAAGATGTTTGCTTGTCGTAATCAACATCATTAACGAAGACGAGCGATTAATAAACTGTAATTGGAGATTAACGAACTATAATTAGAAATACAGTTTTAAATAAAGAATCGCAGATTCGAGCAGAATTGTTGTCTTGAATCCTGAACTGTTATAACTTTTAATCCAGAACTCCGATTGACAAGCGATTTTGACAGGATTCGAGAGCACGACGAGAGCTATGCACCGATTGACAAGCGGTTTTGATCCAGAACTCCGATCTAGAACTCCGATTGACGAGCGGTTTTGATCCAGAACTCCGATTGACAAGCGGTTTTTAAAGACAAAATTAACTAATACTTCTAATTTGAACAAGTTCATGTATCAAATCATCACTTGTGCAAAGAATTCAATCAAGTATAAACAATGAAACAACTTATCTTCCTTGTTGTTGCTACGCATCCATAGCTCTGATACCATGTTCAGAGAGAGAGAGAGTACGAGAGAGATACACAAGACATGCTCCCAAAGAATGATTCATATTGATGTAGAGTTAGTATATATAGGTGAGACCCAAGTCAAGTGAGAGATGATATATATAGTTTAACAGGAATGGTTCTAGGGGGTGCTACGGAGATGTGGATATTGTGAGTCAGTTGTCGATTCCAAAGAGGGTTGCTACTCCTCACTCTCGTACTGATTCGAGAGAGGGTGGCTCAGGTAGGTGGGACCAATGCAGTGTCTCCATCATCTCGTCGATCTCGTGGAAACTTCTCACCTCTAAGATTTGTCACACCTGTAGGGATGTCTACTCCCATGACTTTGGGTTTCGTTCATACGTCCGTAGGTGGCACCCCTATGGCTGCTACTTCGAGATACACAACCTTGGAAAGTACATCATACATAGAGTAGTCTCCTGTTTATTCCCAAGAGTGAGATTGCAAGTGGAAGAGGACACAGCTTAGACATACTGTAGGGTATGGATACCTCATAGATGATAAGACAGGTGCTATAACCATGAATGATGAGGGGAGGAGGGTGATGTCTCGCATGAGAGATTTGTGCCAAAAAGTATTTAGCCACAATGTTCTAGACCATTGCAATAATATACCCGAGGGGAGCAAGGACTATGTAGTGGTGTTTTTGTATGAGTTTCCAGTACCTACAATGGTAGAGATGTTTTTCACTGGGGTGGATGATGGAGTGTATGTGTACATACATGTCACATAGATGATCAAACACATGCAAGGCAATCAAGAGTGGCACCTCAAAGCCCAAGTGGCTAGACGCAGAGGATTGGTAGAAACTCAGGGAGGAGACCATAGATTCTCTAGGATGATAGGTAGCAATAGGGAGCAAGGGGTAGCGAGGACACGATTGGAGGTAGGGGGCATGCATCATCTAGAGAGTGGCGGCCACGACTTATTTGGAGGACTTTGTAAGTTTTCTTTTAGTTCTTCTCACTTTCTTATTTCAAATATCTCTTGTACTAACAATCTTGTTTCTAACAATGCTATTCTATTTTCTTTGTAGCACTCCATCACAAACCGCGATTCCAAAGGTTTTGAAACTCGATATCCAGAGAGACACAGTCTCACTGCACTTATCGATAGATTTTACATGCACTGTTGCCTAGTAAGTTAATCCTCTTTTTTGTCAATAGTCATTATTTTTTTTAATGATGCATTATGTAGAGTAAACCATTCATTTTTTAGAGTCCATTTAATGTTCCTTTGCATCAGGATGAGCTTTTAGATGGCAAGGATTTGTAGCACATACTTGGATTCATGGAGTGCAAATCATCTTCTTATTTGGTCCTATGATTTGTATAGGTCTCTCCCATGTAGTGTTTCTTAGATATACTTATCATCCTTTGTATAAAATCGCACTTTGTGATATTTATGGATAGATTTTAATATTTTTGTTGGCTCTTCTCTCCATGGTTCCATGTAATTTCATGAGTTGTCATCACCAGCCTTGTACTTATTTTATGAGTTATCAATCTAGTGGTTTTAAGTAGCTTTTGAGCCCGTCTTGATGATATGTTGAGAAATTTTCTTTTAGATTTCAAACATTTCCATGGTGCATGCTTGTAGCATATAACTTTTAGCTATATTTTCTACAGTAATTACTATTGTAATTTTAGCCATAGTATCTACAAAGATCAGCTCATCAAACTGCCAAGAAATGCATTCATCTTCATCCATAATACCATATTTTTAAATATACTTCTTTTCTTTCACTAGATATATCTTTTCAACCCTACACATGGGTTCAATTCTATTATATCTTCCGCCACTATTTGCCATCCATATATAACTAGATATAAATATATTTTTTCCTTCACCAAGAGGCAAAAGCATGCTCAACCAACACTACCATAGCCTCCCATTATACCAATGCCTTCTAAAACCCTTAAATTCTTTTATATTCAACCATACTAGATAATCCTTTAGAGTATCTCTGTTTTGTACATGATTGACACACATGGTCAAGAACTATATTGCTCTTCTACCATCTCTCCTCCTAACACAAGTATATGTAGAACCATCATCAAGAACTATATTGCTCTTCTGTCATCTCTCCTCCTAACAGAAGTATATGTAAAGCCATCATCAAGAACTTTAGTCTCCATTCTCACTATTGTAATGTATGGTTATCCCAACATAACTAGATAATGTCATCCTCATTAGACTATAGTTGCATAATATCCCCATTAATAATGCTACTATCAACAACATTTTCAACCAACACATTGATTTTTACACTCTTATTTCGCCCATTTACAAATACATTACAATGTATTCATTATTTGAATATAATTGTATCCCTTGCAAACCCATCCCAACTTTAATATGCATTAGTTTTTTAGTGGTCTCTCCCAAAATTTTCCTCTTTCTCTTAATAATATCTATGAAAATTCATCATATCATTCATGCTTAGTAATCCCTAGCACTTTGCCAGATATGAACTCCACCCTACTATGTAATATTTCCGCAACAAAATACTAACAACTCTAGACCCTGCACACCCTATGCAAAAGCGGTCCAAAGTAATCTTCCGCAATGAAAAAACCTTGGGCTAAGTGCTCCCTCTGCGTGCGTCAACAAACACCAGCCCCACATCATGTATAGGAAGCCGTGGTTCGAAACCGCAAGCCCACGCGGGAACACCCCTTCACAAGAAAAATGATAATTTTTGCAAATTTTTTTATGAATAAACTCCCTCCCCTTAAGCCATTGCATGGTAGGGAGAGGGAGTATGAGCATGAGTGAGTGGTGGAGGGGCATGGGGAGGAGGCATGCAGCCCGCCAATTGTGTGGCTACCCTCCCCCCTTCAAACTATATGAACCCCCCCTCCCAAGCTTGAGGGGGAGGAGGATGAAGGACCGATCGTGCTACGCCTGCTGTGAGGAGCCGTCAGTTGCCGCCGCCACCCTAGTCACGCCACCACGCTCTCGCCCCATCACCATCATCATCATCACCATCAATCATCATCATCGTCGTCATCTTCCCAATCATCACTCTCTCTCCACGTCATCTGCCTGTGACAAAAGCTTGGAAGCTTCTATTAAGGTTTCCATAGGCCTTGCTCAACCGTGCTTCCCGGTTTTTAAAAACTAAGTTTGCAAGGCTCGATTCGTGTGAAGGGAAGTAGATTTGTGGGCAGTAGGGAGTTTTGGAAGTCGAAAAAAGGGCAAAGAGAGTTCGTTGAGTCAAAAATCTGCCGCGTTAATGGCTCCAAAGCAAAAGTCGAGAGGAGCACACGCGTGTAACATCCTAAAGGCACGCGTGAACTGCCTCAATAAAAGATAATGGAATTGGATAAATGATTTTTTTTAAAAAAATTCCCCTTATCCCCCTAGCCGACTGACAAGCTGGAGGGGGAGGGGAATAGGAGTGATTAAGCTCCTTGGTGGAGCTTGGAGTGAGGGAGAGCCATGTGTGCTACCGCGTAGGGGAGGGAGGAACCTCTCCCTCTCCCTATAAAAATCATAGAGAGGGGTGGCTGTGCTGAGACAACTGAGGCGCTTCCATGATAGCCTAAAGGAGACTCTGCCGACTTTCAGAGAAGGAGAGATTGAGGTTCTGTGAGGAAGAGTAGTCGTGAAGGGAGAACCGTGACGTTGGGCAAGAGAGAAAGAGGGAGGTGGTCATCGCTGGTGGGAGAGGCCGTGAGCTGCAGTAGCAGCGGAAGATTGGTCGCTCCAAGGAGATCGCCCTGCCGTCATACGCCATTTCGTGACCGCTCTCTGTATCCCCCCCCCCATAGCTTCTAGAAGCTTCCAAAGCTTCTAAGGGGGGGGCTCTATAAGCCCCCTTTCCCCCCAAAATTTCCTTGAAAGGCCTTAAGTGGTCTTTAAGGTCCTTTTTCTTTCCCTCCCCCTCTCAAATTTTCCCCTTGAAGCTCTATAAGGCCTTGTTTCCCCCAAAAGATGCTACCTTAAAGCCTTTTTCTTCCCGGATCTTAAATCCCCTTAAGGGACCCCTTAGGCCATGCAAAAATAACCCTTCTAGCTCTCTCATACCTTGTTTTTTTTTTCCCCCACACGTAGAAGAAAAGAGGGTGTTAAGGGTTTTTGTGACACCTTCTTTCCCCATACAAAAGCCCTCGTAAGGGTTTCTACACATCTATTCCCCGTTCGTGTGAGTCTTTAAAAAGGCCATTAAGCCTTTCCTATGGCTTTCATGGGCCTTATTCACGGAGGATTTTGAACACCCCCTTCTTGGTTTTGAACCCTTTCTACGGTTTCTTCCCTCCTCCACAAGTATCCCTTCAAAGAGCTCCTACGAAAGGAAAGAACAAAATACTCATAAAGAATGGTGGTATTTCAAAAAGGGAATTCGCAAAGCTGCATCCACGACGGAAAGGCTGCATTCACGATGCCTCCTAAGAAAGCCCAAGGCGCAGCCGTAGGAGGATCGTCTCCTAGTATCCACGTGGATATCTCACCATAAGTCCAGGTTTTTCTTCCAAATTTTATTTTACGTCGTTATAATTCAATTGGGCATAGATGATTTTTGGAAATAGGATGCATTTTTCTTCTTAATGCTTTTAAACAAAAAATTTAACTCGCGACAGAGGAATTCAGCCATTAGTATTTCTAATAAAATGAACAAAATAAAGTGAGCAGAAGATTGATATGCATTCCTAGCAAGTAGTTTTTGTGCATTCAATGAACTGAACTTAGATTATTGTCCATATTTACAAAACAGAATTAAGATAATGCACTCCGTTTAAGCATGGAAGTATAAAATCATGTCGCATTATTAGATCATATCTTCTTTGCAATGAGTCATCATGGGAAGTGCTAAGAATCCATAGGAAAGTGCAAGGCATGAAATGATTCCTAAGTTGCGTAAATTCATCAATTATTGTTTTTCAACTGCATAATTATTAGTAAAAGGTTGTTTGTTTAGCATGAATCTTGTTTCGCAAGTTATAGGATGATTAATTGGAATTAGGTTATAACCTAACCTATGCTTGATCTTAAATCGATAAGTTAGGGTTGAAAATCAATGTACGCTTAGACAATGAGCCATGTGTTTATGGAAATGATAGCGTAATTGACTTCGAGGATTAAACAAATTCACATAAACCTAAACACCTAAATCCGGGGAGTACTTGTTTTAGAAAGATTTAATTCAATTCCAAAGAACTCACTAGGATTTAATACGTGCCCTAGTCGCACGTATTGCTAAAACCGAAACTCCTATACCCTAAATACTTGCCCCCATTCACCGAATGTAGGGATAGTGGAATATATTTGAGAAGTGATCTAGGTTTTGTCCCTAAGAATCTTTCGCTAAGAAGATGGAACTTGGAACCCTAGAACTGACAACGTCAGCCTAATGTAATCGGGAACAGATTGTTTCGTGACTCCATTTGATGAGTAGAATAGTCTCATAGTTTGATGCAACACTTGTGCAACAAGTGTGGAGTCGTATGATCTTGTGATTGGATCACAAGGGAATGGCCAATTCTCACAATGAGGTTGGCAGGTCCTTACGCAGGTTATCTTGCAAAAGGATGAATAATCATACTAATATACTTTTCTAAATCCTTGGATCATAATACTTGTAGGAAAGAATTCGAGAACAACTGGTTAAACCATGCAGTCAAATGCCTTTTGATATTCATAGAAGTGATATATATAATTATTATACATGGTGCTTCCCTCAAAACCTACATGACTTTAGTTAATCAAATGGTAGTATAGCACACATCATAAGCTTTTACCCATGATAGATGACATGGATGGAATAATTTGAACACTCCAGTCTCAGAAGGCCAAACATGTGTATGCCAGATGAAAATAGAGTTCTAGGTCCGTCCACTTCAAAAACATTGCATTGATGGTTAGAGCATAGTCTTCCATCTTATCTAGTTACTATTAGAGTTGTAACATTTCCTACAACACATTAGTCTTCATTGCTTAACGGTCAGCTTCATCGACTTCTACCCTCCACTCCCATTGCATGCACTCCATGTCTATTGTATGCTTGAATCAACAAATTGATATAACTCTTCATGAATTGCACGTGCATCATCAATGTTGTCATCCAAGTAAAGCACCATAAAATATTATAAACTAGCTTCCACTTCGACCGTGCTGGAGGAGAGACTCCATCATGATCATGTTTGCTACCATCATTACCTTGTATGCTTGTCCTCTCCCCACATCCATAAATGCTAATACTCTGCCTTCAATCATATTGACTGCACATGTCTATAATTTGCACTAAATTTGACTACAATTGGTGTCTAACAACCTCAATTGCAATTGCTCTTGGCTACCTAAGCTTTACTTTGGTGGTAGAAGCTATGTCATGATAAGGTTTAACGTGTGCACCTGTTCCCTTTAGGACACGTCTTAGCAGTCCATCGGAAAGAAGATCTAGAAAGCTCTACCTTGCACTCCCATGGAATGTTACAGGGTTTGCGATCTAGGACTTCCCGCGTCTGCCACATAGTGGAAGTATTTTGGCCGTTTCCACTTAGGACCGCCGACCTGAATCAAGGTTTCTCCTAATGGTCTTTTCCTAAACGACAACTAGCCTCGAACCCCTAGCGAGCTACTTTACGCAGAAATGTCAGGGCCGAAGTGGATTCACGTTGCACTTGGTTCAAGGAGAATGGAAAACGAGAGGGATGTAAGGCTCGACCTCTCTGTCATAAGGCATAGTCCCATTCCGTTCCCCTAAAACAGTGTAAACCGGGATTATTATAACCTAGACTCTAGGTCAGCGCCCTTGTTGTTCATTTCCTTTGAAACGATCTTCTTGCTGTCCATTATGGTTGACAAAAGTTACTGGCCAACTTGTACCACCCATCCGTAGGACGGACCCATGGCCACATCCACCGCACTTTCCTCAAGTTGTTTTAGTGTCTAATTACCTACCACATTTTAGTTGGACATGCATCAAGCAGCTTCCTTAATTAGCCCGTAGGCATCGGTTCCTTCACGTAATCATAGCACTTGACATAGAAAAGCAATGTCAAACAAGTTCCTTTCAATAGGTTATCATATTAATCTTTGGAATACATTTATAAAGTCCAGCCCACTGGCTTGTCCATAAACCACCCGAAGGCTATCCAGCAATCCACAGGGATTACTAGTCCAAGATTCCGCCTGTAGACTAGTATGCGGGCCTCGCGATCCAATCTCGAGTCATGTTATCCTCTTGTGCAGGGCCCGGAAGGCGAGGGATTTACGACCAGAGCCCCCCTGGCACCCAAGCGTTCTCCTACTCTAAGTAGTGCTCAACTGAGAGACCTCTTGCGGTGGGTTCGGTCCACCTTCCCGGCATGGCTAACAACCCCCTTGGTTAGGGTCAGGCAGACATTCGGGGGTGATTGAGGCTGTCTCTACCTTCAGGCCTTCAACCTGAAGCATCAGATACCTTTTCATCCTTTAATTCCTTGAGCAAACAAAGCAAACAATGCTCTCTAAAACTGCTACAAGCACAATCATTTCCAGTGGTCATTAATTTGGCCAACTACTAAGGAGTGAATCGGCCTTCTCTCTGAATGTCTCCAGCATTCGATCCGGGATAACTTGCGACTTGGCAAGATCCTCAAGGGATTGTTTGTTAACCCTTATGTCCTTGGGCTAGGTCCGTACCCTATTAACCCAACTTAATCAATACTTTAAGTTCTAATAGCAGTAAATATGTTATTCCAAATTATTGATTGGTCTTTTACTTCCGAGCAAATATCTAATCCCCTTATCTTGGTCACTTTTCCCACGAAAGGTGCTATAACAGGATGACTACTCATCCTCTTGCAAGTTAAACTTGCGCAAGAATCTTCCAATCTCATTCTAGGGAATTGGCCATTCTCTTGTGATCAAACCACAAGATCATGCAACTCTGCAACTTGTTACACAAGTGCCGCATCTAATCCATGGGACTATTTTACCCATCGAACGGCGTCTTCTAATCATGGAATCATGATTAGATAAGAAACAAGGTTGGGGTGTCTTCATATCCAATCCACTTCCGATTGCACCAGGCCGACATCTCGATCCTAGGGTTCCGTCTCAATCCGAGTTTCATCTTTTTAGCAAGTGATCCTTAGGGTAGAAACCCTAGATCGTTTCTTGTAAGTATGTCCTATTGTCCCTACATTCCGTGAATGTGGGCAGGTCTTTAGGGTTATGAGAGTTTTGACTTGGCAATAAGTACGACTAGGTCATGTCCTCAACGTGCTAAACCCTAGTTAGCACTTGGGATATGTTGCATCGATTTAACCATTCCTAAGCAAGTTCTTTGTGGTTTAGGTGTTTAGGGTAAAAAAATGTACTTGTCTATTCCTAAAGATATTGTCTTGATCAAAGAAGGGAAAACTAGTTGCGTTACGTCATAATTCATGTAAGCATGCAATTCATTTCCTCTAGATTTGAAATCCCTAACTTTTCTTGTTAAGACCAAGCACATGTTAAAATTCGCCTAACTTCTATTGATCCTACTAAGACATGCCTTTACAATTCATGCCACTAAGCTTCTAGGGTTTTTTTGGTTACTACGAACCATGCAGTATTTCCTAAACTACACCGCAATTAAATGATATTTAGGCCAATTTAAAACTAGAGTTATCCTACTTCATGCAACTCTAGAATCATTCCAAGCTTTGTAGCTTCCTATGGTTGATAATGATTTTTTTTAATGAATCATTACAAAGAAAGATTCGTCTAATAATGCGACATGCCATTTTATCTTTCCATGCATAATCGGAGTGTACAACAATAATTTCAACTTTGTAAAGATGATCATTAGTTGATCTAAATTCGTTACTTTGCAATGCATAAAAACAACTTGCTAAGAATGCATAGACGTCATGTCCTTCTTTCGTTTGTTTCTTTGAAAAATACAAATGACCGATTCTTCAATTGTGAGTTATTTCCTTTAAAATAGCCAAATTGCATCCTAATTCCATAAATTATCCATGCACAATTGCAATATTTTGACGTAAACCAAAATTAGGAAGAAAACCTGGACTTGTGGGTTCGGTGAAATGTCCACATGAATGTTAGGAGATGATCCTCCTACGGTTGCGCCTTGTGCCTTTTTAGGGGACCTTCTTGCCTTGGCCGCAGTCTTATGATCTTGGCCCTTTCTCCCTTGTACGCGCAATTCCCTTTGAAATACGGCTTCCTTGACCGATGCACCTTCTTGCGGAATTTTGGCTTTGGAAATGGGAATTATGAACTTCTCTTTCTTTTCATAGAAGCTCCGGGGATAAGGATCTTTGTGGAGAAGGAGTGTGGGGGAAAAATTAGGGAATGGGTTTATGGGGGAATTCGAGTGGAAAGGGCCTTAGAGAAAAACCCTCTTCCCGTGAGGGCTGAATTGAGGATCTAATGGGGACTTATGGGAGTCGCAATGGGAAGGGGGTTTAAGGGAAACACTGGGGCAAGGTGAGCTCACAGGAAGGGGGATGCAAGGGGAAAGTGCTAAATTCCGAAGCATGCAAAGGGAAAAGGCCTTAATTCCGGGGGGTGTAAAGACTACTTGAGAAGGGGGCAATGGAAAAGGGTTTTAAAGAAAACCGGGGGGGGGGGGGGGGGGGGGATAAAGTGAACTTAAGGAGGTTCAGTGGGAAGAAAGGGGGTTTAAAACCCACTAGTGTAAATCCACAGGAAGGGGGTTTAAAAACCCAGGCTAAGGTGGGCTTTATAGGGGATGCAAGGGGGGAAAGGGTGCTTAAATCCCGGGGGGGTTATAAAGACCGCTTGAGAAGGGGCTTATGAAAGTCCACACAAAGGGGGGGCTTTAAAAGGGCCCCTTAGAAGCTTCCAAGAAGCTTCTATAGGCGTGTGCCATGGAAGAGGGAAGTGGCGGGGCAGCTCGTAGCTCTCCAGCGGGCGGATGCAACATCGAGGTGCTCTAGAGTCAAAGAGGGAGGCAACGTTCTAACTGGCAACGGCGGCTCTTTCGGCAACTCCTCACGGTGCAACTCATAGCTCTCCTCCTCTCACTGTCTGACACAATCAGCCTCAGGACTCTCCTTTTCCCTTACAACTTCCCTCCCATAGGGGTTTTTATAGGTGAAGGGAGGGGGACCTCCCCCCCACGTGGCGTGATGCATGGCCCCATCCCCTCCATGTCGTCGAGCTATAGCGCTTACTCATCAGCACCTTACTCCCTCTCCTCCAGCACGGCCTTCGGCTGGGGGAAAGAAGGGATAATATAATATTTTTGAATACTTATCCCCTTAACATCATTTTATCCTCCTCCCAAGAGGAGGTTCACATGTAGATATGCAGGTTTTTTTTAAACCTCGGTCCGTTTGACCGGTGGAGAATCATGATACGTCGTGTACCATTTAAAAATTGCATTGTCCGTAACTTTAATGCCGGCATTGTCATTAGCATGAGTCTCATGCGGCTAGTAATATTTTCCCAGATAAATATTACATTCACTCCCCCTTGGAGGAATCGAGATGTCCTCATCTCAAGATAAACTGGGGATATTGATGGTTGAGAGTGCTTTCATCCATCCATGTGGCATCCTCCTTAGGATAATCTTTCCACTAGACGAGGCATTCTCTCAAGGTTTTGGATCTCAGTTGTCTCTCCCTAACATCTAAGATCCTGTCAGGCCGTAGCTTAAGGACTCCTTGGCTAGGCATTACAACTTGTTGGTCATCAAGTACATGGCTAGGATTAGGTACATACTTCTTCAATAGGCTGATATGGAATATATTATGAACCTTTAGGTTCTCAAGGAGTTGCAGTCTATAAGCATTAGGTCCTAGGTACTTAAGGATCTTGTATGGTCCACAATACCTTGGACTTAGCTTCTTGCAATCTCCTAAGGATAGGGAACTCTTCTTTGGGCGTATGCGAATGAAAATCATGTCTCCTTCCTCGAAGATTCTATCTTGATGCTTCAAATCCGCGTATGCCTTCTGTATATCCTTGGCAGCTTGGATGTCCTCTCTTATTGACTTTACTTGGTCATCCATCTCTTCCAGCATCTGCCTTGAAGCTTTAACCCTCAAGGTTGGATCTGAGAAGTTTAGGGGACTTCGACAGTCATGACCATACAATGCTTGAAAAGGGGTCATCTGAATGCTTTGTTGGTAAGAAGCATTGTAGGCAAACTCAACCAAAGGCAAGTATTGAATCCACCTTTTTGGTTCACGACAACAGTGTGCCCTTAGCATATCCCAATGGCTTCAATACAGAGTTGATTGACTCGCTCCGTTTGGCCATCAGTTTGGGGATGGTAAGGTGTACTAAAACAGAGTTGAGTCCCAATGGCTTCAAAGATAGCTCTCTAGAAGCGTGATGTGAAGAGAGAATCACGATCACTAATGATTCTTTTGGGTAGCCCATGTAGCTTGAATATCTCCTTGATAAACAACCTTGCAATGTCTGAGGTTTTATAGTTTGTCTTTACTGGAATAAGGTGTGCAACCTTAGTAAGCATGTCAACCACAACCATGATGGAGTTGTATCCTCCCTGAACTTGAGGTAGGCCAACAACAAAGTCCATACTAATGAATTCCCATTTCATTTGGGAAATGTTGAGTGGTTGTAACTTTCCTGGCATTTTGACATGTTCGGCTTTGATACGTTGATAGACAAACACTTAGTGACATATTTGAGAACGTCACCTTTAAGCCTCTCCCAATAGTAGCTCTTCCTAAACTGCATTCAGAGTCTTAGCATAGCCAGGATGTCCTGAGAAATGGGAATCATGAGCTTTCCACAATATCTTCTGCTTAAGTGACTGGCTTGCCGGTATGCACAATCTTGTTCTATCGTAGGCAAGTCCACTATTGATAGAGAATTCATGATATTTAGCCTGTAGCTTTTGGTCCTTGTCCTTGATAGGGATCTCCCTTAGCATCTTTTGATAGGATGGATCATGGCATGCTTCCTCTCTAGCTAGCTCAAGTATTGGGTTGTTTGGCATGGACACCTTTGTGGCTAGAGATCTAGCTCTTGATGGATTTTGCAAGATTAGAGAATTAAGGAATGCCTTGCGGCTGTGCATCGGCAACTACATTCTTCTTTCCCGGTCGATATTTGATTTCAAAATCATACTCCTCCAGCACTTCAATCCAATGAAGTTGCCTCATGTTGAGCTCGTTTTGGGTAAAGATTCGCTTAAGACTTTTATGATCAGTCACTAGAGTAAACTTGTCACCCAACAGGTAGTGTCTCCAAAGCTTTAGAGCATGGATGACATCTAACAGTTCTAGATCATGGGTAGCATAATTCTTCTCATGGCTCTTCAGTTTCATTGAAGAGTATGCTACAGGATGTCCTTCCTGCATGAGCACACATCCTAAGGCAAGCGTGCTAGCATCAGTTACTACCTTGAACTCCTTACTCAGGTCTGGAAGTTTTAGGATAGGTGTTGATACCAAACTTTGCTTCAATCTATCAAAGCTAGATTGTTCGGCAGTAGCTGACCATGAAATGGATGTTTGCTTCTTTAGTAAGTCCGTCAAAGATGTTGCAATCAAAGCATAGTTTTTGATGAAGACCCTATACAATCCTCTCAATCCAACAAAACTGCGTATTTCTTTGACAGTTGTTGGTATTGGCCATTCTAGAACATCTTTGACTTTGGCCGGGTCCACTGAGATTCCTTCCGCTGATACGATGAATCCCAGATATTCAATTTGATGCTTGAAGAATGCACACTTCTTCATCTTAGCATAGAGCTTATGTGCTCTCATTGTCTCAAGGACAATCCGAAGTTGGAGTTCATGATCTTCTAGTTTCTTGAGTTGTTTCTTCAACCCAATTGCTTTCGGGATGGACATTCTATAAGGTCTCTTTGCAATTGGCGTAGCTCCTGGCACTAGCTTGATCTCATGATCCTTTGAGGCAGGAGTTCTGTCAACTCTTTAGGAAATACGTCCGCGTATTCCTTTAGCCATGAAGGTCCTTCACTAGACTCCTGCTTCTGATCTAACTTATTGAGCTTAATCAAGTAAACAAGTAGTCGGTTTCTTACTCCCTTTATAATTTGAGATGCTTTGGCCAATTGAATTTTTGGCTTTCTAGCCTCACCTTGAGTTGTGACTAATTCTCCTTTTGAGTTTCGAAAGGAAACTTGGCCCTTTCCACAATGAATGTGGGAGTCGTTAGGTTTAAGCCAATCCATTCCGAGTAGACAGTCATGGATACCTAGGTTCCTGACTCTAAATTTGACCGAAGTCATCTTTCCTCCCAGAAAGAATTCCACCTTAGCAGTTTGCCTGGTACAAGTGACCTCACGACCATTTGCTAATTTCACAAGCAAGGTAGGTGCTTCTACTGTGGCTATTTCTAATCTTCTTGCACAAGCAGGTGAGATAAAGGAATGTGTACTGCCACAATCAATCAAGGTCTTGAAACCTTTACCTTGATAATTTGATGGCGTCTGAATCACCGAAAATTGGCGATTCGGCCCTTTCTTGTGAAGAGTGGCATGGATTGTCGCCCTTTCAAACTCTGCTTCCATGGTCGGATCTTCTTCTTCGCATATTTCCCTATTGGCAACACAGGCAGTTCTTCCTCTGCCTTGGGTAGCAGCTTCTTGGCCACGACCAGTTCCTTGGAAAGGTGCTTGGCGATGTCCTCCTCCAAGCTTGGGACATTGCCTCTTAAAATGACCGAGCTCGTTGCAGTGGAAACAACGGAGGTTTCGGCCATTGCTTTGAGTAGGGATGAAGTTTTTGACATTAGTAGTCCTTGCCTTCTTTCTTTGTCCTCGATTCTAGCCTTGAACTCTCTTCATTTGAGGCCTATATACCCCTCTGTTCGGGTCATTATAAGACCAAGTTTTGTTACCTCTTGGCCTAGCCTGCACCTCCTGAATTATAGGTGCAGCGCGAATGAGTGCATCCTGTAGATCTGATGGGCGCATAGATTCGAGACGGGTGTTCACTCGTGGATTTAAACCAACACAATATTTTGATACCTGCTGCATCATGTCCATCTGTGGCGCATACTTAAGAAGTGAGACGAATTTAGAGTAGTATGTGTCAAGAGTGAGTCCCAGCTATTTCAGCTCGTAGAACTCATTCATTTTCTGCGTTCGATATGCAGGTGGTAAGTATCTTCCTTGCACAGCTTTCTTTAGTTTTTCCTAGGTAACGGATCCTTCTACAATCCCTTGATCTCTGCACCATTTCTTCCACCAAAGCCTGGCTTCGCCGGTGAGCTTCAGCTTGGCGAGCATAGCCTCGTTGGCAGGTGCAGTATCGGTTGCTTCAACGTAATCCTCCATGGATTCTATCCAAATCTCAGTATCCGCTTGGACAGTTCTACGTTTTATCATCAAATTCAGGTGGCTTAATCTGCTTGAGAAGAAACTTCTTCTCCTGGATCACGGCAGTACTTGATGTAGGAGGCGAACTGGAAATTTGTACCTGGGGTTGTGCCTGGTTAGAGGTTTCTTAATGTTATCACTTGTTAATCAGTATGATTTATATTTCATCTCCATTTCAGCTCTATCAACCAAGCAATCTAGCCACTTAACTTTTTATCAATTCGCATAGACAAATAGACATTGATTAAAAAAAAGTCTTATTCCATTTATATGGGCATAGCCCTTTCGGAGTACAAAATTTCTTGGGATGATAGGATAACTGTTTACATTTAGTTTGGGAAAGAATAATATTGTGTTACATTTATGTACGGAAACTGAATAATAGTATGGTTTCGGGTCATGGATCTTCAGGAATCGGTAAGTCATCGGAAGATTAGGGTATCCTTTCCTTTTACCCATTCTTCTCATAGTGTCCCAACACCTTGATCCTGTCGGCGGGCGGGGATTATACGGGTCACTTCCTCATATACATATGAGTTCAGCTCAACCCTCTGACCTGGAATATGTAAAGTTGAGTTCACGTGAGCCTCCACAAAAATGAACAGCTTCACGATCTTTAGGTCTTCCAACCACTTGATCCTCTTTAGGTTGGTTTGAAGGTATGCAAACCAGTGGGCAGCTATGTCGTAGATTCCTGAGTCACCCGTCCATCTTCGTTCCACGAACAAAGGCGATGGATTATAAATACGATCTAGGATGTTCATCATTTCAACCCTTTGTCGATAATCCGGGGAATGCATCACGGTCATAAATATGACTCGGAACACTAAGAACCTGTTCCATGCTTCATAATTCTGCAAGACAGCATCGAAAGTAAGGAAATGTTCTGAAGAGCAACATTTGCTTTACTTATTCTTATTAAGATTTCTTAAAAAACAAATCCTTCGTTGGTTCACTCTGATACCAACTTTAACGTGTCCACCTGTTCCCTTCAGGACACGTGTTAGCAGTCCATCGGAAAGAAGATCTAGAAACCTCTGCTCTGCACTCCCATGAAATGTTACAGGGTTTGCGATCTAGGACTTCCCGCGTTTGCCACGTAGTGGAAGTATTCTGGCCGTTTCCACTTAGGACCGACCTAAATCAGGGTTTTCCCTAATGGTCATTTCCTAAATGACAACTAGCCTTGAACCCAGAGTGAACTACTTTACACAGAAATGCCAGGGCCGAAGCGGATTCACACTGCACTTGGTTCAAGGAGAATGGAAAACGAGAGGGATGCAAGGCTCAACCTCTCTGTCATAAGGCATAGTCCCATTCCGTTCCCCTAAAATAGCGTAAACCGGGATTATTATAACCTAGACTCTAGGTCAATGCCCTTGCTGTTCATTTCCTTTGAAATGATCTTCTTGCTGTCCATTATGATTGAGAAAAGTTCACGGCCAACCGGGACCACCCGTCCGTAGGATGGACCCATGGCCACATCCACCGCACTTTCCTCAAGTTGTTTTAGTGTCTAATTACCTACCACATTTTAGTTGGACATGCATCAAGCAGCTTCCTTAATTAGCCCGTTAGGCACCGGTTCCTTCACGTAATCATAGCACTTGACATAGAAAATCAATGTCAAACAAGTTCATTTTAACAGGTTATCATATTAATCTTTGGAATACATTTATAAAGTCCAGCCCGTAGGCTTGTCCGTAAACTGTCGAAAGGCTATCCAGCAATCCACATGGATTACTAATCCAAGATTCCGCCCGTAGCCTAGTATGTGGCCTCGCGATCCAATCCCGAGTCACGTTGGCCTCTTGTGCAAGGCCCAGAAGGGGAGGGTTTTATGGCCAGAGCCCCCCCTAGCACCCAAGCGTCCTCCTGCTCCAAGTAGCGCTCAACGGAGAGACCTCTTGAGGCGGGTTCGGTCCACCTTCCCTGCGTAGCTAACAACCCCCTTGGTTAGGGTCACGCAGACAGTCGGGGGTAACTGAGGCTGCCTCTACCTTCAGGCCTTCAACCTGAAGCATCAGACATATTTTCATCCTTTAATTCCTTGAGCAAACAAAGCAAACATTGCTCTCTAAAACTGTTACAAGCACAATCATTTCCAATGGTCCTTAATTTGGCCAGCTACTAAGGAGTGAATCCTTCTCTCCGAATGTCTCCAGCATTCGATCCAGGATCAGTTACGACTTGGCAAGATTCCCAAGGGATTGTTTGTTAACCCTTATGTCCTTGGGTTAGGGCCGTACCCTATTAACCCAACTTAACCAATACTTTAAGTTCTAATAGCAGTAAAATATATTATTCCAAATTGTTGATTGGTCTTTTACTTCCGAGCAAATATCTAATCCCCTTATCTTGGTCACTTTTCCCAAGAAAGGTGCTATAACAGAATGACTACTCATCCTCTTGCAAGTTAAACTTGCGCAAGAATATGCCAATCCCATTCTGGGGTATTGGCCATTCTCTTATGATCAAACCACAAGATCATGCAACTCTGCAACTTGTTGCACAAGTGCCACATCTAATCCATGGGACTATTTTACCCATCAAACGGCGTCTTCTAATCACGGAATCATGATTAGATAAGAAACAGGGTTGGGGTATCCTCATATCCAATCCACTTCCGATTCCATTAGGCTGACATCATCGGTCCTAGGGTTCCATCTCAATCCGAGTTTCATATTTTTAGCGAGAAATCCTTAGGGTAGAAACCCTAGATCGTTTCTTGCAAGTATGTCCTATTGTCCCTACATTCCGTGAATGTGGGCACGTCTTTAGGGTTATGAGAGTTTCGACTTGGCAATAAGTACGACTAGGTCACGTCCTCAACATGCTAAACCCTAGTTAGCACTTGGGATATGTTGCATCGATTTAACCATTCCTAAGCGAGTTCTTTGTGGTTTAGGTGTTTAGGGTAAAACAATGTACTTGTCTATTCCTAAAGATATTTTCTTGATCAAAGAAGGGAAAACTAGTTGCCTTACGTTATAATTCATGTAAGCATGCAGTTCATTTCCTCTAGATTTGCAATCCCTAACTTTTCTTGTTAAGACCAAGCACATGTTAAAATTCGCCTAACTTCTATTGATCCTACTAAGACATTCCTTTACAATTCATGCCACTAAGCTTCTAGGGGTTTTTTGGTTACTACGAACCATGCAACCTTTCCTAAACTACACTGCAATTAAATGATATTTAGGCCAATTTAAAACTAGAGTTATCCTACTTTATGCAACTCTAGAATCATTCCAAGCTTTGTAGCTTCCTATGATTGATAATGATTTTTTTTAAATGAATCATTACAAAGAAAGATTCATCTAATAATGCGACATGCCATTTTATCTTTCCATGAATAATCAGAGTGTATAACAATAATTTCGACTTTATAAAGATGATCATTAGTTTATCTAAATTCGTTACTTTGCAATGCATAAAAACAACTTGCTAAGAATGCATAGACATCTTATGTCCTTCTTTCGTTCGTTTCTTTGAAAAATACAAATGATTGATTATTCAATTGTGAGTTATTTCATTTAAAATAGCCAAAGTGCATCCTAATTCTGTAAATTATCCTTGCACAATTGCAATATTTTGACGTAAACCAAAATTAGGAAGAAAACCTGGACTTGTGGGTTCGGTGAAATGTCCACATGAATGTTAGTAGATGATCCTCTTGCAGTTGTGCCTTGTGCCTTTTTAGGGGCCATCGTGAATTCGACCTTCTTGCCTTGGCCGCAGTCTTATGATCTTGGCCCGTTCTCCTTTGTACGCGCAATTCCCTTTGAAATACGGCTTCCTTGACTGATGCACCTTCAGACGGAATTTTGGCTTTGGAAATGGGAACTTATGAACTTCTCCTTCTTTTCGTAGAAGCTCCAGGGATAAGGATCTTTGTGGAGAAGGAGTGTGGGGGAAAAATTAGGGAATGGGTTTATGGGGGAATTCGAGTGGAAAGGGCCTTAAAGAAAACCCCTCTTCTTCAAAGCCGTGAGGGCTTAATTGAGGATCTAATGGGGACTTATGGGAGTCGCAATGGGAAGGGGGTTTAAGGGAAACCCCAGGGTAAGGTGAGTTCACGGGAAGGGGGATGCAAGGGGAAAGTGCTTAATTCCCGAGGATGCAAAGGGGAAAGGCCTTAATTCTGGGGGGTGTAAAGACCGCTTGAGAAGGGGGCAATGGAAAAGGGTTTTAAAGAAAACCGGGGGGGGAGGTAAAGTGAACTTAAGGAGGTTAAGTGGGAAGAAAGGGGGTTTAAAACTCGCTAGTGTGAATCCAGGAGAAGGGGGTTTAAAAACCCGGGCTAAGATGGGCTTTATATGGGATGCAAGGGGGGAAAGGGTGCTTAAATCCCGTGGGAGTTATAAAGACCGCTTGGGAGGCTTATGAAAGTCCATAGGAAGGGGGGGCTTTAAAAGGGCCCCTTAGAAGCTTCTTGAAGCTTCTGTAGGCATGTGCCATAGAAGAGGGAAGTGGTGGTGCAGCTCATAGCTCTCCAGCGGCAGATGCAGCAGTTGAGGTGCTCTATAGTCAAAGAGGGAGGCGGCATTCTGACTGGCAATGGTGGCTCTTATGGCAACTCCTCACGACACAACTCAAAGCTGTCCTCCTTCTCTCACGGTGTGACACAATTAGCCTCACGACTCTCCTTTTCCCTTACAACTCCCCTCCCACATGGGTTTTTATAGGTGAAGGGAGGGGGACCTCCCCCCCCCCCCCCCATGTGGCCTGATGCATGGCCCGATCCCCCCCATGTCGTCCAGCTATAGCGCCTTACTCCCTCTCCTCCAGCATGGCCTTCGACTGGGGGGAAAGAAGGGATAATATAATATTTTTGAATTTTTATTCCCTTAATATCCTTTTATCCTCCTCCCAAGAGGAGGTTCACATGTAGATATGTGCGTTTTTTTTAAACCTCGGCCCGTTTGACCGATGGAGAATCATGATACGCCATGTACCGTTTAAAAATTGCACCGTCCGTAACTTCAATGTCGGCATTGTCATTAGCATGAGTCTCACGCGGCTAGTAATATTTTCCTACAGAAATATTACATAAGGTCAACCATCTTCTTCTCTCTATGTTCTCCTCCATTGGTATATGCCCTCCAAAATAGTGAAGTCATATATTAAAGAAGCCATCCTATCCAATATATTATAATCCATTCCCCTGCTGTATTCGTGCTTCATTTGTTTTCATTTTCCTTGACTGCCACATTTTTGGGCTAAGAATAGCCTTTGTATTTTCTAAAGTATGCATGTACTCTGTGCCAAAACATAAGACCTAGTAGCTAAGGTTTGAAGTCCTTATCAAACCCATTCTTCCACTCCTAGAGAGAACATCTAACCAAGTACTTGATGCCTCCTTGTTGCGAACAACATATGCATGGTTTGCGCGTAGCGAATGGAAGAAGCTCCCTCTTTCTCTCTTTTACTCATAAAATTACATACGACTCATGAGAAATTGAAAATAGACTAAAAGAAAAGGTAAAGTATGATGAACGACTCAAGATTTGGTTCAATTTCACCCCAACATGAAGTGGGAAGCTCCCTTCATGCTGTATTTATAATAATATTATGAAATCTTCTTTGCCCAAGATTTAGGCCCTTTACAATCACTCTTTGCATAAAGAGTTTGAGTAAATTGAAAAAGAGATAGAGTAATCTGAATTAATGGATGCTAGCAGTTGTGCAACCCACAACTCTCTAGAACCATTAATATTTTATTTGAACATATCTTCTAAAAATTTATTTTGCTAATAAATATTTACATAGAGGCTATGCGCACGCTTTATAAGAAATAGCGGTGCGTCTAATACAATAATCCAATAATTGCCTAATAAATTCTTGAGAAAATAATCTTTAGAATGCTTGCGCATGGCACACCTTTCCAATTCTCCTTGCTCTACACATCAGCTGCCAAAAATTCAAAAAATCATGTTAGAATAATAACCAACTAAATAATTGCAGCTAGCCTCAATACAATAATTAGTTCACGAAGATGTTAATACTCATGTGGATAAAATGGTACCACCCACGTTCACACTTGCATTGATGCCCGGAAAGGATAGGCATCCCCATTGACCATCCGCCTAAGACAATTCTTAGGAACGTGCCCCGCATTGACAGAGAACCATTTAAGGCGCTCATCCCGCCAACGTACACACAAAGGAGAACCATTTAAGGTGCTCATCCCTTTGCATAGGTGGCACCTGGCAACATACCCCTAGGATAGGATAGCAATTGTCCTCAATTGCTATTGGCTGGATGTGGAGACAATAAATTGGAAAAAGGTTGCAAATCACGAGCATGCATCCATTGAGCTTCCTCAACAGGGTGATTGTGGAATTTAACAAGATAATGAGAATAAGTATTTCCAGTTCTAGTGGTCATATAGTCAACATCAAGAATTTTTTCAAGGATTAGGATTTCATGGTCATCTGCAATCAAGGGTGGTAATTCATAAATAGGGTGAACAGGAAGAGAACCTTTGAAGGGACGTAAAAGACTAGTGTTAAAAGTGTTGTGGATTTTCCAATGATGAGGTAACTCTAATTTGTAAGCATTGGGATTAATACAATGGAGAATTTTAAAAGCTCCATAGAAACGAGGAGCTAATTTAACATTCAGGTTCTTTTCTACATTATGGAGTCCACGTTTTTCAACACGTAACCAAACATAATCTCCTTCCTTATAAATCATAGCTTGCCTCTTTTTATTTGCTTGTTTCACATATGATTGTTGGGCCTTTTCTAGTATTTGTTTAACTTGCTCATAAAGCCTTGAATGATTTTGAATCCAATCGTCAACAAAAGGTATTTTATGAGTTAGATGAAATGTGGGAGTTGGCAATTTGTGACCATAAACAATTTCATAAGGTGCCTTTTGTGTAGCAGTGTGAGTGGCATTATTGTAAGCAAACTGTAGAAGGTGCAAATGATTATCCCATGTGGCAGGAGAAGAAATTGGCAGGAGAAGAAATTGTGCAAGCACGGATTAAATCCAAAATTGTGCTATTTGTGACCTCTGTTTCTCCGTTAGTCTCTGGATGAAATGTAGAACTAAAATCAATCTTAGTTCCTAAGTTTGTAAACAATGTAATCCAAAAATTATTACAAAATCGAGGATCTCTATCGGACACAATAATTTTGGGCAATCCATGGTGCACAAAAATATGCTTGAGAAATAAGTTAGTGGCTTGTACAGCACTTAAGGTCTTTTTACAAGCAAAGCATGCTTACTAAATCTATCAACTATGGTCCATATCATATCATCCTGTGAAGAAGTTTGTGGTAAACTTGTAATGAAGTCCATAGAAATCTGTTCCCAAGGTGAATTAGGGATAGGTAATGGAAGTAATAAACCATATGATTTACCATGATGTATTTTTATGTGTTGACATACAATACAGTCAGAAACAAAATTAGAAACATTACGTTGCATATTTGGTTAGATAAAATCTTCATGTAAATTTTTAAGTGTGGAGATAATACCACGACGCCCCATATAAGGAGGCTCGTGTACTTCTTGCATAATGAAATGACGAAAAGGTTTAGTAATACATAACCATTTTTCATAAAACAGAAAACCATCGGAAAAAGAAAAGTTATTAGTAGGGATCCATTGATTGTTAGATAAATTTACCCAAACATCATGAAAATCGGGATCTTGAAGATAAGTATTTTTCATTGTGTCTAATGAAGAAGTAGAAATGACAGAAATATTGTTTAATGATGTCCTACGGCTAAGTGCATCGGCTACTACATTTTCCTTACCTGGTTGATATTGAATGAGTGGATGAAAGGATTGAATAAATGATGCCCATTGTATGTGTCTATCAGATATTTGTGGTTCTGACAATAAATGTTTTATGATCTGTTGATCGGTTTAATCATAAACTTCGAATCCATTAAATAATGCTTCCATATGCACAATGCATGAACTACAGCTAGTAATTCTTTGTCATATGTACTATATTTAACTTCAGATGGTTTTAGTTTACAACTAGAGTATGCTATAGGGTGATTGTCTTGCATTAATACTGCACCGATGGTAGAACCACTTGCATCAGTAACCACAAGAAAGAATGGTCTATTGAAATCAGGTAATTGTAAAACTGGTGCACGTGTGTGAGTGCATCCTTAAGTATTTGAAACGATCATTGTTGGCAGTCGCCCCAATGATAAATAAGAAATTTCTTTAACCAAAGAGTTAATGGTAAAGCAATCAATGAAAAATTTCTAACAAATTTTCGATAGAAGCTAGCTAGTCCTAGAAATGAACAAACTTCATGGACATTTTTAGGTGTTGGCCAAGACTTAATTGCTTCCATTTTACGTGGATCTACGTGTATGCCTTTGGCAAACACGATATGACCTAAATATTCTATTTCAGATTGAAAGAAAGAACTTTTGTCAGGGTTAGCATATAGATGGTTTTGTTTTAATAAACTAAACACTAAAGATAAATGTTCTTCAGTTCTTTTTCAGTTTTGCTGAAAACAAGAATGTCATTGAAAAAGACTATTACACAATGCTGGAAATGCAAAAATATTCTATTCATCATTCTACTAAATGTAACTAGTGCGTTGGTAAGTCCAAATGGCATTACCAAGAATTCATAATGTCCAAATTGTATACGAAAAGCTGTCTTAAAAATGTCAAAAGTAGACATACACACTTGGTGATATCCTGATTTTAAATCAAGTTTACTAAATATGGTTGCTCCTTGTAATTTATCTAGAAGGTCGTCTATTCTAGGTATTGGATACCTATTTTTAACCGTTATTTTATTAAGTTCTCTATAATCTACACGCATGTGGTAAGTTTGATTTTTCTTTTTAACTAATAATGCAGGAGCTCCAAAAGGCGAAATACTTGGACGAATTAATTTTCTACTTAGAAGTTCTTCAATTTTCTTCTGAATCTCTTTCTGTTCTAATTGGTTATGGTGATAGGGAGCTTTGCAAGGTGGTTGACTACCGGGAAGTAAATCAATTTGGTGGTCTTCAGGTCGTGATGGAGGAAGTTGTAAAGGTAAATCATTAGAAAAGCAATCAAAAAATTTAGCAATAAAATTCTGTTGCTTTGGAGTTAGTTCAGTTGTTGTAATATCAGCTTCATTAATCCATACTAAGAAAGCTTTTAATTATTTATGCAAAGCTCGCTTCGCCTGTGTATGAAAAATAATTGGAAATAATTCAGTTTTTGTTAATCCTTCGAGTAAAATTTGTTTAAGTTTGTGCTCCATGTGCATTGAGTGTGTGTTGTAATCTATATTGGGGTTGAATTGGTGACGCCATGGCATTCCTAGAATTATATCAGCAGACTGCAAAGGTGCTACTAAAAATTTTCGCTTTTCCTTATAAGATCCAATACAAATTTCTAAATTATGAACTTCTTTAGTACCATTATATCGTTGTCCTAGAAATGCAGCCTTAATTTTATAGGCAGATGGAACAATTTTAAGTTGTAAGTTTCTAACTACTTTTTCTAAAACAAAATCATGAGTACTACCATCCTCATGCAAAACAATCATATCATTATTATTGATTTTACATCGCATCTTTAATAAGGAATGCAAAGAAATTTTACCAGCAAGGTCTTTAGGTTTGTTAGAATTTTTGCCGATAAGTGTAGCCTCATCATCAAAGTCGAGCATTGCTTCAAGGTCTTCATTGGATTCTTCAGCTCCAAGAAAATTTAGATGCGTCGTGGGTTTCTTCCAATCATGGGTGTTGCCCATGGGACAAGAACTCGCAATATGACCAGGACTCTTACAATTATAACAAATTACATTTTTGGAAATGGCATTGGAGACACTCGGGTTAACATTTTTAGGTTCACCAGATTTAAGAAAATTTGAAGTTAGATTGGGAGGTTTAGAATTGGAAACTGATTGACCATGATTATTAGGAACATTTTGCATCCATGGCCGTTGCTTAAAACGATTCTTTCCATATTGATAATTGAAGTTATGGAAATAATTAAAACGAAAGTTGTTACCCCTGTTGGATGTCGGAAATCGCCTTCAGTTTTTAGACTACTTCTTTTCAGCGTCGTGAGCTAGGGATATGGCTTCCAGGTTATTGGGCTTGAACATGTTGACTTTGGCTTGGATGGATGGAATTAAGCTAGACATATACTTAGATTCGGCCACTAGCTCCACCATTTGGAGCTGCAAGAGAGTGCTCCAAAATCTTTCTGTGTATTGAGGGATAGACTCACATTCCCATTGCATGAATAGATCCCATTGTTGTTGCATGCGGAGCTCAAATTGTGCAGGGAGAAAATTTGCAAGAACCTTCTTGCAATATTCATTCCATGTGAGAGGACGATCAATGCTTTTACGCGTGACATCCGACCATAATGCAGCTTTCTTAATAAAATAATGAGATGCACATTTAATTTTATCACTTTCTGAGTATTTCTCATTATCAAAATACGCTTCGAACTAACTTAACCATGATAGAATTTTGTGACCATATTTAAGACCATCAGAATAATTAAATTTGAATTTACGCTTGCTTGTCTTGGACTCCTTTCGACTAGCATGGACATCCAAAGTAGCGTTGATGACACGGACTAGGTTATCGTCGTTGGTAGAAATTTCAGTGGCAGGACGCTTGAGGGACTTCAGTTCTTGCTCCAATTGTACGCAGTGTTGATGCTCTTCTTCAAGTTGCATGGATATTAAATCCATATGCTGCTCAAAGGTTGGCTCATGAAGCGGTGATGTAGAGTCGAAATTGGCCATGATTGCTTGATGGAGAAATTCGAAGATTTAGGATGCCTTGCAAGTGAAAAGACGCCTTGCTTGTTGTTGAAGAAGTTTAGCATGTAAGACCAAAATTTTAAATGGTCTTTGGACAAGAAATTATGGATGGAAGTAGGCAAGAAAGGCGGGGATTTTTTATGGAAATTTTGTGAAATTTATGAAGCTGGAAAGAACTGCGCGAGAATTACCTCTATGGGAGAGATAATCGGCTGTGACTTGTGAAGATTTGCACGGTTTGTGTATCACTCAGAGTAAGAGAGGTTGAAGTTGATCAAGTAAGTTAGTAATGTAACTAGCTTGATAAGTTGATCAAGTTAAAAAAACCTTGACGTTTTTGGACAAGAATGTGTCGTGATGCTGTCGTGGCGTTAAAAAAAACGGCCCTCCCCCCCACGAAATCAAAAAAGAGCTTAAGCTCTTGCTTAAGCTTCAGCTAGGCTTTTAATTAAGCTTTAATTAAGCTTACTCATCACCTGTAAGCTCCAACTCTTCATGAAATATGGCACCATGATGTTGGAGTGGGTATTCTTCAATGTCTGGGAAAATCAAAGAATTTCTTAACTGTGATAGAGGGGTTTGGGGTTTTGGAGGCCTAGGAATCGAGCCGTGTAGTCAGTTCGTGATGAGATGGACCATAGAGCCCATTTGCAGTAGAGGCCTCGCCTTCACGCCAGAGGGTAGGAAATTGGAAGCCCAAGAGGTAGGCTGGGCTCTGATACCACTGTTGCGAACAACGAATGAGTGGTTTGCACGTAGCGAATGGAAGAAGCTCCCTCTTTCTCTCTTTTACTCATAAAATTGCATACAACTCATAAGAAATTGAAAATAGACTAAAAGAAAAGGTAAAGTACGATGAATGAATCAAGATTGGGTTCAATCTCCCCCCAACATGAAGTGGATAGCTCCTTTCATGCCGTATTTATAATAATATTATGAAATCTTCTTTGCCCAAGATTTAGGCCCTTTACAATCACTCTTTGCATAAAGAGTTTGAGTAAACTGAAAAAGAGATAGAGTAATCTGAATTAATGGATGCTAGCAATTGTGCATCCCACAACTCTCTAGAACGATTAATATTTTATTTGAACATATCTTCTAAAAATCTATTTTGCTAATAAATATTTACATAGAGGCTATGCACACGCTTTATAAGAAATAATGGTGCGTCTAATACAATAATCTAATAATTGCCTAATTTATTCTTGAGGAAACAATCTTTAGAATGCTTGTGCATGGTGTACCTTTCCAATTCTCCTTGCTCTATACATCAGCTGCCAAAAATTTAGAAAATCATGTTAGAATAATAACCAATTGAATAATTGCAGCTAGCCTCATAAATCAATTAATTTGGAATTCCATACAATAATTAGTTCATGAATACATTAATACTCAAGTGGATAAAATGGTACCACCCATGTTCACACTTGCATCGACGCTCGGAAAGGATAGGTGTCCCCATCGACCTTCTGCCTAAGACAATTCTTAGGAATGTGCCCCGCATTGACGGAGAACCATTTAAGGCACTCATCCCACCAATGTACACACAAAAGAGAACCATTTAAGGCACTCATCCCTTTGCCTAGGTGCCACCTGGCAACACTCCTAATGTTTCTTTCTGTTCTAGCATCCAAAGAAACCAGAGAACTTTTATTTGCCTATGCCATGACATGAACTAAAAGTTTTATGATGACCCCCTCTACTAATGTTTGTCTCATGTTGCTCCCAATATCTTGTAATTACCTATCACTTGCAACCTTTGGAGCTTTCACACAATGGTTGATACTCACCATGCCATCCAACACCTCCTAATCTGCACATTCTCTAGATGTGTGAACAATGCATCCACCCAGGTCAAACACCCGAATAACAACGTTCTCTCTATACATGAGCAAAGGTAAAGATCCACCTAGATCATAGATCAAAATCAGAGTCTACTATCACAAAACTTAAGCACCATACCAAGCACCCCCTCCATAGTCATAAGCTCATGGGTCACTTTTTATACATTCGAGGCTTTGGAATCTCCATATACATGCTCAAAATACACCATCAAAAAATACATAGCAACATGCATGTTCTTTCTAAACCTATCACATAGGAAGCTACTTTTGTTGACTCTTATAATCCACATCAAACATAAACTAAGTCTCACTTGCATTCAACACACTTCAACCATCACTAAAACCATCGAAGCATGCGATATCATGCAGCATCTTTGCATTTCTTGTCAAGGCATCAGACAAAGCATTTGAAATAGTCACCACCTATGAAGTAGCACATCTAGCATCTATAGGCATATCCTTGAGCTCATGAACCATCCCACAAATTGCAACTGTGTCCAACCAATCACATGCATTGAGGAAGTCACCAATATCCATCAAAGTCCTTCAAGTGAGTAAAATATGAGCTTCATATGCATTACAAAAATCTATATATGTAATGGTTGACTCCTCTATCACAAACTTTTCTAAGGCATCCATGATATGACTAGTCATCACATCAATAGTCTCTACTACATCTAGTAGTATATGAGCCTCATAGGCTTCCTCATTAAGAACTCATAGAAGCTACATATACTTTGTCCAACTCATCTGATTTTTGCTCCTATAAGGTATTATTTGCATGGGTACTCACAACATCAATAATATCTCAATAAATATCATCTGTGTGGTGACTCAAAGCATCCAAAGTAGCTATAGAGACATCATCTGTGTGGTGACTTAAAGCATCCAAAATAACTATAGAGACATCATCAATATGACAGCTCAAAGCATCACTAGTCAATGCACAAACATCCTCTATATGGCTAATCATAGCCTCCATATTTTCAACATAGTCAATCACTATATAAGTGCTCAACTCCTCAGTAGGCTCATTCGAACAATCCCTATTAGGTTGACACTCAACCTTGATAGTAAGGAGTGAAGGCTTGGGCCTCCTCTCAAATCCTTTGTTCTTCCTCTTACAATTTCACAATTTTTTGATGAATCATCCATTTTTTATAATTATATGTTGCAACAAGCTTCATACGTAAATCCCCAAATTTCTTCCAAAATTCATAAGTGACAAGAGTTACATATCCAAGCTCACTCATCTGTACATTGGCATCCAGTTGTACTTGCTGTATCATTTGCATACAAAGCATCTATTTCTCCCTAGAACCATCTTGTGTCACTAGGGACTTAAAAGCATCAGACATATAACCAAAAGTTATATCCCAACTACACCATCTACATATCTAAGCTCATGCAGTTGTTGAAGAGACTCCATGACCTCCTCTATATCTTGCCCAAAAATTACTTGCACATTTGCATCCATACTTGACTCTTCACTGTGGCCTTCATGTCCAATTCACCAAAAAAATTTGGGGAGCTAGGTGTTGAATGGATGAAAGACACTAGGTCTCCTAAAGTAGGCATGAGAAGGTAGGCACTGATACCTATGAAAAATAAGAGAGAACTCTCTCATTGTTTATGTATTTCTCTCCCCCTCTCTCTTGCTCTCTATTTGTTGTTCTCTCTATCCCTCTTTTTCTCCCTCCTTTCATTCCTTTTTCTCCCCCCTCTCTCTCTTTTCTTTTCAGTCTCATTCCTCTCTTTACCTCACCCTTTTTTTCTACCTCTTCCTTCACTCTCCATCTCTCTTTCTCTCCCCCTCTCTTTCTCTTTCTTTGTTGCCTCTCTCTTTATTTCTCCCCTCGTTGTTTCTCTTATTCTCCTCTCTCCCTCCCTTCTTATCTCATTTCTCTCTTCTTCTCTCTCTTCGTTACTCTTCCCTCCTTTCTATCTCTCTTTCTCTCATCATCTCCTTTCTTCATATCTCATTTCTCTCTTCCTCTCTTTCTTTGTCACCTTTTCTCCTTTTCTCTCTCTCGTTCTCTCTTCCTCTTCCTTCCTTCTTCTCCCTCTCTCCTTTCCTCTCTTTCTCTCTCTTTCAAAGAAGAATACAAAGGAAAATAAAAAAAAGAAAAGAAGAAAACACAAAGAAAGCAAGGAGAGGCAGTGTACCTATCTCAAAGGCTTAGGGATGGATTCTTTTCAGCCTTCTCTTCGCGACATCCCTTTTTTCTCCCTTGCACACTTCTCCCTCTTCTTCACGTATAGCGGCGGTGATGGCGGTGACAATATCTCCTTCTCTCTCTTTCCCTCTTCCTTTCCCTCTCCCTCTCATGGCAATGATCTCTCTCAGTCTTTTGCTCTCTCTCAAAAAAAGTTTGCAGCAAATGCCGCACTCAGGTTTTCAGCCCTTTTTTTTCTCAAAATGGCATCACTATTTGGGTTGGTATATGCATCACAAATAGCATTGCTAAAGTAAATAAGCATCACTAATAGCAATGAAATTTGTAACACATATAGTGACGCCAATAGTGATGCTGCTATTTTACATCACAAATCAATGTCGTTGTCCCCCCATTCCCTTTTAGTGACTAGTTCAATGCCTTAAGATGTTAACTACATATATATATTCTATATATCACCCATATTCAAGGCTTATTTATGTGTGTGCATGAACGTGTGTATGTGAGTGTGCATGCGTATGTGTGTGAGGTAGAGTGAGGGATCGATGTTGGTAAAGCTCTTTCTTCGTCAACATCATCATCTCCTTCTTCTTCTTCTTCTTCTTCCTCTATGCGAAGCTTGCCTGGAAACCAAGGCTATGAAGTGGCTTAGATATTAGAGGTGCTTGATTTTAGGATTTATGTAGCATAGAAGTATCCCCAGATTCATGCTTTTGTCTTCTCTATAGATGCACAACTCATTGTTATTCGTAAACCCCACAAAATCATGTTTTTCCAAAATACTAATTACAACTCCTTGTCCATATCTTCATGTATATAAGTTTACACCTAAGCTTTGGATATCCCATATCTATAGATATCTACGTATCTCTAGCAACCTCACTTCAATCAAGTCATGTTAGTCCTTTAGTGTCCTATCTTTAATAATAGTATTGTAATTTGCCACAAAAATGGTTGCAATCCACTTAAATAGCTTAGGTTCTAGTTCCCCATGTTTGAAATAGCATGTATATATGGTACCAAACTTGGATGGGACTTGACCAATATCACTACATAATAGAACAAAAGTTTTGAAACAAGTTTTATAGAAATTAGATTTTCAAAAGTACATAAAAATTTGTCAAATAGCACACAACAATGCTATCTAGAGCTCTCTTGCAATTCTCTTAGCATGAATGCATGATTTAAATGTTAAAGTTATTTTCATGTGAGGTTTAGGTTTATAATAAATTGTTTTGAGATGGTTTTTATTAGAAGCAATAACTATTTTTGCTATTTTTAATCAAGGCAAGAACAACTCTCTTGGTAATGAAATTAGAGCAAAGTCTATGCTAAGAATGATCTCCCCCACACACTCATGGAATGAAATAGAAAACAATCATAGATCTAAATCTAAAACATTATCTTCTCCTTTCTCATCACTCTCCACAATTACTCAGAGAGCAATACGAGAGAGAGAGAGAGAGAGAGAGAGAGAGAGAGAGAGAGAGAGAGAGAGAGAGAGAGAGAGGGAGGGAGGGAGGGAGGGAGGGAGGGAGGGAGGGAGGGAGAGAGAGAGAGAGAGAGAGAGAGAGAGAGAGAGAGAGAGAGAGAGAGAGAGAGATTGTGTGTGTGTCTGTGTGTGAGTGAGTTTCCTTTACACAATGAGTCTCCCTAGATGCATGTGAGAGAGAGAATGGATTTTTACATCGGCCTTAACCTTAGCCATTATTTTTTAAGGGACTTCAAATCTTATGGCCTTTATGAATATAAAATTTTATAAAACATACTAAGGCTACATTGATATATGATATTGTTGATGTAGATGTGTTAGGGGGATAGATTTTGAGTATCTTTAGGCTTCATCAAACACATAGGAAAATTTCCCTACATAGGGAAAAATGTGATTTCTTTACATAAGAAAATTTCCCTATATGTAGGGAAAATTAAAATTTCGTATTTAGGGAATATGTGATTCCTTCCTTTATCTAACTAGAAAATGTTCCATTTTCCCTACGATTTACTTTCCCTACTTATGTGTGTTTTTAACTAGGAAATCACTAGGGGTTCCTCTTCTTTTTCTTCCTATACAAGAAAATTTCCATATGTGGAGATTTTCCAACATAGAAAAATGGGTTTTTGGAAGGAGAGAATTTTCATTGCAATAATAGAGAGCCTGATGAGAAATTGATGGCGCCCAAATTTTCTTTTGAATTGCCTACTTCTAGCTCAATTGAATAGTACCTTGCCATTGATTTGATGAACAACTTTCCCATGAGAGACTGAATTTGAGGCCAATTCAACAAAATTAACTAGGGATAGAATGAATCATCATCCACTCCTTTCTTATCAATCTCCATAGTTACTCTTAGAAAACAACATGAGAGAGAGAGAGAGAGAGAGAGAGAGAGAGAGAGAGAGAGAGAGAGAGAGAGGGGGGAGAGATCTTTTTTTACACAATGAGTCTCCCTAGATTCATGCAGCCTCTCGTCACCCAAACACACCCCTATATTTGAAAATTAATTAATAATGTATTTTCTTGTTTATATTGGTCTTAACATTATCCAGTATTTCTTTAGAGCCTTCAAAGATTATGACCTTGTTTCTATGATACAACATTTTATAAAACATAGTAAGGCTAGATGGATATATGATAATATGGTTGAGGTTTAGGCTTCTTCACTTTTATTTGAAAGGGTCTCAAATGTGGACATACAATTACAGACTTCCTAGGTAATTTTTTACCCTTTCTATTTTTTATTCCACTATTATCTTGTATTGATCATATTTCTGGTAAGTCGTTTCTTCTTAATCTATGTGGTAAAGAAGAAATGGAATGTCTTGTAGAGGGTCCAAATTGCCAGAGAAGTGACGTTTTTACTAAATGCTTGCCTCTGCTAAGAAAAAACTTTTTGATCATTTTACAAAAATGGACTAATAGACTAAATTTCTAGAAGCCTAAAAGGTGGAAATATCCTCTTTGCATGCCCAATTAATTGAAGCAAAGGCTCAGGTAGCTACTGTCAATGAGGATAAGGATTGTCTTTTTAAGGAAACTAGGAGCTTAAAGCTTTAATTATTAGCCAAAAAGAAAATTGTATAGATGAGCATCAAAATACCAAGATTAAGGAGTTAAAAGAACAGTTGGCTCAGCCACGTTTCATTCCTCGAAGTCCTAATATACCATCAGTACCATCTTTATCATCTCTACAGACTTGGCTACTCTCCAATGTAATGCAAACTTGTGTCCTTTATTTCAAGCTAAGGTGGAAAAACTTCAATCTAGAATGGACCTTTTGTGGTTTTATTTTTAGTAGTTTATGTACGTAATCTAGGAGCTAGAAAGTGTGTGTCGAGGGCCAAGTTAATAGATTTTGATGTCACAAAGCCAGCCGACCAATCAGATCTTGAAAGCAAACTGGTTTGCCTTGCCAAAACACAAAAAACCACTTATCCCAAATGTAAACACAAAAGAATAAACTAGTTTTTTTGGGTTTAAGTTTAACAAGATTAATAAGCTTGGGAATGAAGAGGCATGAATGAAACATGAAACGTGGGGGGGGGATGCACAAGGCAACAATATGCTCAATTTCTTCACCCTTCATTCTAACAAATTGATCAGAAATTAATGCACTGAATGAAAAGATCTTATTTTACTCTTTCTCTCTCCTCTCTCCTCTTGTTTTATGTTTCTATAAGTTAATGTATGAGAGAAGGGGGTGGGCTGAGATGAAAGATTTTCATCGTGCGATGATGCCAGAGTGCAAAGAAGCATAGATGGGGGTTGGAAAGATTATCAATGGTTGTTCAAGAGCATCATTGGGCCTCCAATTTTGAAATATGTACGTCATAAGGTGTGATTTCAAGAGTAAGTTGTAGATCTCATTATCTTATGGTAAATTTTGGTTGGAAATAGTTGAAAGTGATTGTATTTGGTTGCCAATGCTTTGATTTATCAGTCATATTGAAGTAATCAAGAAAAATCATTCGTATAATAATTTTATGCTAAACATGTAAAATCGGCAATTTTGCGGTTTAAGGAAAATTATGCAGCTTTGGGGTTTTATCGCATGTGTATGTTGTTCATATGGGTTGAAATATGATAAGAAAATAATTCTTAGTAAGATCAATCAATCTAAACTAGTAAATTAGTAAATATCAATAATTATCTATAAAAAATAAGAAAAATAAGAAAAAAAATAAGATTTATGTTTGTGAATGTATGGTAGAGTTGAAGCATGAGGTTTACAACCTATCTCTATGTTAAAGTGGGGTTTTATTGAAAAATATGGCTTAAAATACCACCGAATGCATAACTCTAAACGATAGGAAGAAGGGGTATATGAAGTTCTTAAAGTACAATGGTTTTTAATATTTTCTGATGCATGGAATATAGGGTACATTGTTTTCTAAAATTAAAAGGATATATTAGCACGAGAATGTTCGGTACTAGCCCTGAGCAATGCGGAAATAGGTAGTAGATTATAAGAAAGACATGAAAAGAGTTGTTTTTGTACTCTCACAATGCTGATTGTTAAGGAATAAACTTATTTGAGCATGGTAGTCATACACAATTGCATTGCATGCACCATATGGTATCATCTTGGATGCATAATAGCACTTGTTTTATGCATGATGACCTACGATGAGAGTGTGAGGTACCCCAAGCTATAGGGTTAAAGGTTTGATTTCTTTGGGGATACTTAGTGAGTACTATCTATTATCTCCTGGATCGAACAATAAAAGAGTGGAACTTGTTTCGAATGTGTTTCATGTGTTACGGTACATGTTGGGGCCAATCCTCGAGGTGTAGGAGAGTCGTGGTATAATCAGTTAAGGGATGCTATCTTTGTATGTACTCACATGGTATATCACACCAATATGTATGGGGCCTTCCCTTGAGGAGTGTGGGGAAGGATTATCTGTTGGACTATAAATCGTAAAAACAAAAAATTTTGTATTCTAAATTATGGTAATATATCCCTTAGACACTCCTCGTTGTGAGGCCGTCTGGACTGGTTTAAGATCCATTTTAGGTTCGGACAAAGGATCTTCTTGAAGAATTGAGTTTTCTTGGACAAACTAATTTTTTAATAAATGTTCTTGAGTCAAGCATTTCAAAAAATAAATAAATAACTAGATGTATATGGACAAGGCAATAACACATTTATCACTTTAAGAGAACAAAAAATAACATAGAATAGATTCATTTTGAAGGGTAGAACCAAAGTGGAAACACCCAAACAAAAGCAAGAGTAAAGCAATAGCTATGGTAAATAGAGAGAGAGAGAGAGAGAGAGAGAGAGAGCGAGCGAGAGAGAGAGAGAGAGAGAGAGAGAGAGAGAGAGAGAGAGAGAGAGAGAGAGAGAGAGAGAGACCACCATATGTAGGAATTCCAATAGTCACAATGTGTGACCAATCTTTCCTTATTCAAATGTCACTAAAAGAATAAAGAATGAAGTGATAGTGATGGGGGCTTGCCACTTGCATGCAAGCTCTATCAATTGCTATATACACTTTATCTTCTGTTGATTTCACTATTAGAGGAGCACTCCAATCATTCTACATGTTGTACTTGTTATATTTAATGTTGTCCCTACATTTATGACAATTATATCTACAATTTTAGTAGTTACCAAGTCTTCATTTCTTGTAGCAAAATATGCATTTTCAATGGCAAAATTACCCTCCTCTATCTTTCATCATGGATCTACATGAAACCAATCCACCATAGCATATAATTTTTTGGAGTTGTACGATTAGCAAGCATCCCAAATGGTAAGCAATCCATTTGTATAACTATAGGCACACCATGAGAGCACTCTCAATAACACTTGAGGGTTGTGACAACTCCCTATAACTTTCTTTTCACCTATGGGTACCTTCTTTGCCTCTCATTCAGCACCTTCGTATAGATCTATTATTATACCTATTATCCTATCTAATCCTCCACCCAATGTAGATTGCGTTAGTATCAACTATAAGGATAATAGGCCTTCCTTCCTTAAAGTTAGTACAAACTTCAACAACATCTTCAACTTCTTCATAGCTTTACTATGCATCTTTTCCCAATGGAACTTTTATGCTTCCATCAATAGCTGATAGAGATAATCAATCCCATGTGCAAGTAAGGAATCCATATGAAATTAAAAAACACATGCACCTAAAAACCTCTTAACCTCTGATACACTAGAGTAAGTATTCCATAACCTCTCAATACCATCAAATTTTTCCAATGATGAAGGATTTCTACTATAGAGTCCACACATACGACCTGCAAACAACATTTCCTCGATATCAAATACAAATTTTTTACTTCATAGAGTTAAACGTGCATTCTCTAACTGATCCAAAATCTTCTCATAATTAGCATCATGCCTAGCATAACAAACAACATGCAATCATTTTTATCAACTCATTCTTCTCCTCCACTCTACACTTCTTAATTGGCACATCATCAAGAAATGGTGCAGAGTAAGTTGAGGTGTGTAGCCTCTCAAAACCTTATTCATTGCATTGATCATGTGGGCTCCAGTGTTAGTAGCCCTTTGTGGAAGGATACACATATAAACTAATTCCAATTTCATCTTCATAGTACTGATATCTCCTTTTTCCACTACCAACTAAAACTAATCATAGCCTAATTATGAATCCCCCAATGAATAAATAACTCTTCTAGCAAATGACTCTACAAACTCATCTACTATATGTCCTACAACAACATTCTGTATTGTTACTTTATTGATCGACTACATATCTTGAATGGACCATAATGCACCTTTTTTCTTGGGCATAGTAAACCAATTATTTGAATATGGAGCTGAGGATGGCTCCAAAATATTCATCCTGATCTTCTCAATTGACAACCCCATCAGCTTAGGCAAGTAAGCCGGAGTCATGAGCATTAGCCTTAAATTCCATGGAACATGCATCTCTATAAAAATCACCATTGTGGCCACAACATTTGATTCAACACAACCAATTTTAGCAAGCTAAAAATGCAGCAAAATCTTTTTGATGCTTTGATAACATCTTTATAAAACAATCCCACTCTGTTGGAAGAGAATCCTATCACATCCAATCATCAATTCTTTCAATGTCTCTACAGTTAACTTATGTCCAACACCCCTTGATCTCTTAGACTTGGTTGTTTTGACAATGTCTCAAACATTCTATCAATACCAAGGGGTAAATGCATATCAACCATCTTAACCTTTTTGTGCACTATTTTGTATTTCATCTTTACAAGTGCTTTAGCCCATTCTTACTAAAATTTACATTCTTGTTGAGAATATTTCTTTTAGATTTCAAACATATCCATGGTGCATACTTGTACCATATAACTCTTAGCTATATTTTCTACATTAATTACTATTGTAATTTCAACTGTAATATATACAAAGATCAGCTCACCAAAGTGCCAAGAGATGCATTCATATCCATCCATAATACCATATTTTTAAGGCTACTTCCCAGAATATTTGGTATCCATGTATAACTAGCTATAAATACATTTTTTCCATAACAAGAAGACAAAAGCATGCTCAACCAACACTACCATAGCCTCCCATTATACCAATGCCTTCTAAAACCCTTAAATTCTTTTACATTCAACTATAATAGATAGCCATTTGGAGTAAATCTATTATATACATGATTGGCACACATGGTCATGAAGTGTACTACTCTTTTTCCATCTCTCCTCCTAACACAAGTATATGTACAACCATCATCAAGAATTGTACTAATCTTCTACCATCTCTCCTCCTAACACAAGCATATGTAGAACTATCATTAAGAACATTGGTCTCCATTCTCACAATTGTGATGTATGGTTATCCCAACATAACTAGATAACGTCATGTATCCTACATAAAAAAATATTGGCCATCTTGTATATCCCCAATAGTCACTTGGACATTTGAGCATACATTGTAAATCTCTCCAGTGGAGTTATTTGTGGCTCACATTTTCTACCCCATTCTCTACATCAATTGACCAACCACCATTCTCATATAGACATGTCATGACCTTTATTTCAGACCCCTGATCGACGAATGTAGGGAATCTCTCTCTCCCCAATTCTCACAGTAGTCTCCATTAATAGTGCTACTACCAACAACATTTTGAGCCACCAATACATTGACTTTCACACCCTTATTTTCCGCGCTTGCAGTCATATCTATTTCAAAACAACAATGCATTCATGATCTGAATACAAATGTATCCCTTGCAAACCCATCCCATCTTTAATGTGCATTAGTTCTTGAGTAGTCTCTCCCAAAAATTTCATCGTTCTATGAATAATACCTATGAAAATTCATCATATCATTTGTGCATAGTAATCCCTAGCACTTTGCCAAATGTAAACTCCACCTTGCTATTTAGGATCTACTCCTTAAACACTTTCTTGATACTAGCCGCCATAGTCTCAATGTTGGATTGCAAATTATGCCTGATTCTTACTCTTTTTCGTCCCTTCCTATTTCTTATCCTACATTACATCTTCCATTATATGTTTAGTAATAACCTTTTTAACCATCTTCTTTTGTTCCTCTTTCTCCACATCATTCTGTTTGAGGTATCTGCCTCATTTTCATCTCTCTTTTTTAAATCTTCCACAACTATATTAGTATTTTGCACTTTTTTCAGGTATGCATAGTTTGAAAGAAAGTCCATAAGAGCATCCAAACCTATCATAATGTGTATACTCTAACTAGCACTTGATAGATCAGCCCTACAAACCTTACGTTTCATTAGAAAATCCAAGGTACGAGTCCAAGTTTCTGTCTTAATGAAATTTATACATTTTCCATGAGATTCCTCAATATATAAGCCATATATGGCAGCATCTACTGTTGCAAATGGATTTCTTGCTACCTATCAGAAATTGCATGGTGAGAGAACTTGCTTGAGTTGTTATGTCAAACACACACTGTACACAAAAGGGGAAGCTCACTCAAGAACACAATAAGAGAGATGGAGGCCAAAATGTTTTCATACTAGTTTTTTATTTTTTACTTTACATGGAATGTATACAAAGTATAGATAAGATACAACATAAATCAAAGTGGCCTACTCTATTAAATAGTGCATAATTGACTATACTAATCGATTGGTAGTATAATTATGCCAGCTACAGGTAGGTGCAACAAACTAAATATCATAAGTGATAAGCCAATTACCATGTAAGAATCATAATGAACACGGATATTTTAAGTATAGATGTGGTTAAGAGTTTAAATCTCTTTTGGTTTGGATGTGAATCCATCTAACCAGGTAGTTCATCATCAACATCTGCATGTGTTGAGCTTGCCATCTTAACATTCTTCTCAATCTCAATTATATCTCTACAACTCTAAGTAAGCTTCAAAATTTTCAAACTTTTTCACCCAATGCCTTTGTAAAAATGTCACCTACCTGATCTTGTGTGCTAACATATACCAAGTCAATCTCACTTCCAAGTATTTTCTCTGTTACAAAGTGGTAATGCACCTCAATCTATTTTATCCTAGCATAGAATACTAGGTTCCTAGCTAGCTATATATTGCTCATGTTATCACAGCGAACGAAAACTGGACTAGCTCCTTGCATATCCAAATCATCCAATAACTTTTGTAAGCATACCACCTCACATACTGCCATAGAGCAACGCCTCCATACTCGATAAAGCAACTATAGGTTTCTTTTTGCTACTCCTCCAGTTAATTGTTATACTACTAAGGTAAAATAAGAGTTTGATAGTAGATCTTCTATTAGACATACTACCAGCATATTCTGCATCTATGTATCCAAACACTTATCTATTTTTATTTGCCTCATAAAAAATCCCATAATACAAATTGGAATTCACATACTTCAATATGTGTCTAATTGTATCCAAATGCGGCTTTCTAGGCACTACTTAAACTAACTAACAAGGCTAATATTATAGCTCAAGTTTGGCCTTGTGATAGTCATATAAATTTGACTCTTGACTATTCTTCTAAACATAGTTGGGTCTCGTACTATACTTGGACAACATATCCAAGTCATACTATCTTTGGGACAGTAATATACCATCATCACATCTAATCATTTCAATACCAAGAAAGTACCTCAACTCACCAGAATCCTTCATCTCAAACTTATTCTTCAAATGGTCCTTGACTTTAGCAATCCCATTATCACTATCACTTGTAAGAATCAAGTATCCACAAAGATGACTATGACATCCAAGCTTGCATCTCTTTTTCTCACATAAAGTGAGTGATCAACATCCAAAACATAAAGGCCAATGTTGATAAGATACCCTCTAATCTTGTTAAACCATGCTCTAGGTGCTTGCTTCAGCTCATAGAGTGCCTCTCTTAATGTGCACACATAAGTGGGATGCTCTATATCCTCATAAGCTCCTCGTTTCTCCATATACACCTCTTCTTGTAATTCACCATATAAGAAGGTATGCTTTACATCCATTTCCTACAAACTGAAATCTTTGGCTACCACAAAAGTAATCACACATCTAACAATTGCCATCCTAGCAATTGAACTCAACATCTCTTCATAATCTACACCATATTTTTGAGCATAGCTTTTGCAACTAACCTATTTTTATACTTGCTGATAGAACCATCTTCATTATGTATAATTTTGTAGACCCACTTACACCCAATAGCTTTCTTGACCTTAGGCAATGGTACTAGATTCCAAGTCTTATTGGCTTCTAATGTAGTCATCTCCCTATCCATTGTTGCATCACAATGAGAATGATCAATAGTATTCTCCAAATAAGTGGGCTTAATATCCTCAACCACCCTTATCATATAAGCCTAATGGTATCTGAATTCATCTTTTATTCCACTGCAAAGGAGAAGATATTCAGTTCTAAAGGTATTAAAACTCATTCTTTTGAGGGTCTCCATAGTGCCATTGTCTTGATAACACCAACTTCCGAGGTTTTTAATAGCATAAGGTGTGAATAAAACTTTGTCTACTAGCTTCCAATGGGTTGCCAATTGGACAAATAGAAGGTTGTCAATGCACTAAGCATCTCATGTATCTTATTGTTTATAGCATCCACGAACAAATTCCAACTCTTTTCCTTCTTTCTTGTGTGAACATGCCTACTCCATTGAGGGATGCACTTCTTGTAGAAAGTGGCTTTGGCAATGAAGATCTCTAATTCTTCAATAGCTACAGGAATTATCCAATCTTATGTTACTTTTCTTCCTTTTCAACAGTGCCACTTCTTCTATTTTCAGCCCCTCTGTTGTGCTTATTGATGGCAATTTTCCCTATTGTGCACAAAAAACATAGGGCCCCAAGAGGAACACCAAGAAAAATGGGAAATCTATTGCAAGAAAATCTATCTTGTATCATCAACAAGCATGTTCTTCATAATTTAATCAACCACAAGAAGAAAAACAACACCAATCTTCTCAAATCTTCACACATCATCATATGATAATTATCCCATGAATTTATCACAAAATAACTTCAACACATTCTTCATATAACCCATCAAAAGAAAAAAATAATAAAAAAGAATGATTCACTTTGAATGGAATTTCATCACATAGATTTTATCTTCAATGTTCATAGTCTCTCTCATGTAGATACAATGTTTCTCATAGAAAATCGGCTAGGTCTCACAAACTCTCTCTCTCTCTCAATAGTACATTGGAATAATAAGAATAGTCCCCCCATAATCCCTCTTTGGTCATGGATACCCCTTCTTAGAGGTATGTCTAATATGAAGATTCACCAGAGCCACTCCATTGTCCTTTCGTAGCTCAACAATGTTACTATCACTTTAGTCTTTACTTGAGTCTTCAGTAGCTACTTTCTCCACTTCTTTAAGCTATTTTGAACTTGTATTCATCGCTTCTCAAGTTTAGAAAACTTTCCCAAGCTACACATTCATCCCACATAACACTTACAGAGGCATACAGAAGATCTACAAAAGCTCTATTATAGAAGGTCACAACAAAAGGTGTACATATCATATAGAAGGTCATCAGAAAGCATTTGGCTCAACTAAAACTATTCAAAACCATTAAGAATCATTCAATAATCTTCAAGACACCCTTAAAATACATCAATCATTATTCCAACCTCTCATGTAGAAAGAAAACATACATGGCATGACTCCAAAGGAGAGGTATACTGGTAGAAAACCAAATATTTCTCATTGAAAATTTTTTGGTTGCATTGCTTATGTTCATGTGCTAGATGAGTTGAGATCCAAGTTGGATCCAAAAGCTGAGAAGTGCATCTTTATTGGTTACTCTCTACAACAGAAAGGGTATAGATGCTATAACCCTTCTACTCGTAAGTTTACAGTGAGCAGAGATGTTGTTTTTTATGAGATGAGTAGCTGGTATAAACCAGTAAATGTGATTGATAAGGTAGATGCACAAAATGGTAATGCTGTACAGAATTCACAGCAATAGTCACAAGATATTAGTGGACCTGGAGTGTCCTCTAGCAGTGGTTCACATTCTTCGCCATGGACAGACAGACTGAGATCAGGAGAATCTTCTCAAAGCAATGCAGATAGTGGTATGCAGATATCACGAAAAGGAAAAGAGAAGGTAGATCAGCCCATGTTTGATGTGAATGTAGGTCACGCTTATGTGGATGGTGAATCCAATGGCTCAGAAGAGAGCGTTGATGATGAGTTGGGTATTCCTTCTGTTGGTACACCTGGAGTAAGGAAGACCACGGATGTTTTGAGAGCACCTAGAAGTGAGCCTACTTTGCACAGGTCTACCAAAGCTAGGTATCCTGTAGATAGGCTGAAATATGATGGATTTACAGCCATTCACTATGCCTATATAGTCAAAGTGATAGAGGAACCAGAACCCACTTCTTTTGAGCAAGCCATGGGAAAAGAAAAATGCGAGAAAGCCATGGATGAAGAAATGAATGCCTTGGAAGCAAATGCTACATGGGAATTGATACCTTTGCCTAAAAATAAGAATGCAATTGGTTGTAAGTGGGTTTATAAGGTGAAGCACAATGCAGATGGTTCTGTGAACAGATACAAGCCAAGATTAGTAGTCAAGGGGTATGCACAAACATATAGCATTGATTATGAAGAAACATTCAGTCCGGTTGCAAGGATGGCAACCGTAAGAGTAGTCATTGCTATGGCTGCATCAAAGGGATGGTCTTTACATCAGATGGATGTAAAGAATGCCTTCTTGCACGGTGATTTGCAAGAAGAGGTCTATATGGAGCAGCCACCAGGTTATGTGCACACTGTTCATCCTGAGTTTGTTTGCAAGTTGAAGAAAGCCTTGTATGGCTTGAAGCAAGCACCTAGACCATTGTCTGACAAGATAGGACAGTATCTTGTCACTATTGGCTTTCAGATTTCCAAGGCAGATTTCTTACTTTATGTGAGAAAAACAGAGAAAGATATTATGATGCTTGTCATTTATGTTGATGATTTGATTATTAGAGGTGATAGTGATGAAGATATCCTTCATGTGAAAATGCTATTGAAGCAGAAGTTAGAGATGAAGGATTTGGGAGAGCTGCGTTATTTCTTGGGCATTGCGGTGATTAGATCACCAAGTGGGATATGGATCTTGCAGAGGTAGTATGGATTAGACATGCTGTCCAAATATGGGTTCACAGACTGTAAGCCTATTTCAGTTCCTTTGGAGCAAAATGTGAAGCCGATCTCGCAGATGTAGGTGAGCTTCTGGAAGACCCTACTATGTACAGACGCATAGTAGGAAGTTTGATTTATGTGACTATTACCAGGCCAAATTTGAGCTATGCTGTTGGATTGGTAAGTTAGTTTATGCAGGCTCCAAGGAAACCGCATTTGGATGCGGCTAGATGCATACTCAGGTATGTGAAGTCCACATTGCAGTATGGACTATTTTATGAGACTGGGGTTCAGATACAGTTGCATGGATACACTGATGCTGATTGAGCTGGTAGTATTTCTGATAGACGATCTACCAGTGGATATGTGTTCTCTTTTGGGAGTGTTGCAGTCACTTGGAGCAGCAAGAAACAGCCTACAGTTGCCCTATTGAGCACAGAGGCTAAGCACAAGGGTGTAGCCATGGCTGCATGTGAGGTAGCTTGGTTGCATAAGCTACTTTATGATATGCATCAGCCTACAAATGGGCCAATTGTCATTTATTGTGACAACATGAGTAGTATACACTTGGCAAATAACCCAGTCTATCATGCTAGAACAAAGCACATTGAAGTGCATTATCACTATGTGCGAGAGAGGGTTTTACTAGGTCTTATTGATCTAGTTTATGTCAGCACAGAGGATCAGGTAGCTGACATATTCACGAAGGCATTGGGCGCAGAGAAGCTGCGAAAGTTCAGAGACTTGCTTGGTGTGCGGGAATTGGGATTGAGCTCGAGGGGGAGTGTTGAGATATCGAGCTCCACTCGTGATATGCCAGGGTGACCATTGTGCATTTATGTTACCGACTTGTTAGCTACAGATGCGGTTGGTACACCGCCCATGAATAATAGCTAGATGACAGCTATCCTTATCTACTCTAGTTCATGGCTCAGTTAGTATGCCACCTTAGTTAGTTGAGTTTGGTTTGAGACCCATATATAGAGTTCTTCTATTTCTCTGTACGTGTGTTCTTTTTGGCTTACATAACTAAGAAGAGGAAAACTGTTTTCAGCCTCCACCTTTGTGTGTATTCCCCCATTGTGTAAGTGAGAAAGCTACAAGTGAGACTCCTTCCTTCTCTCCCACAATCTTGACAATTGCAGCTTGTGAAAAGATTTTGGCCAGGTTAGAAGAAGTAAACTTGACACTATCAGGGAAATAATCTATTTTTGGAGTAAATGAGGTCATCATTGTTGGACATATGTGTGGGTATTATGGCAAGAAACCTTCACCTGCGAAGGTGGATGCTATAGGAAAGATCATAGAGCATAGAGTATTGTTCTACCACTTCAGAGGTACGGAGATTCATTGGATCATGTGTGTTTTACATGATTTGGATACCCATTTTTGCACACATAGCAGATTGTTTATATCAGCTGCTTCGAAAAGGACAGAAATTTTATTGGGATGAGAGCCACACTAGAGCCATGTGAAAATTGAAGAAGTTATTGCAGACTGCTCCTACTCTCACGAAAGCAGATTATAATTGCGGAAAGCCTATTGTATTGACAGCTGACACTAGTCCAATTGGCATAGGTTGGGCTGTGGGTCAAGATGATGCAGATGGAAACATGTACGCTATTCGGTTTGGGGCGAAAGTCCTAAATGAGAGACAGAGGAGGTATCCACAAATCAAGAGGGAATTACTAGTGGTTGTTACAGCTCTCAAATGTGACAAGGAGTATTTTATTGGAGCCCCAGTTGTGGTAGAGATAGATTACTTGCCATTGATAGGTATGATATACGAGTTGCTCTACTCCGAACATAGCTATGTTGAGATGGATCGCATACATCAAGTCATTAAATCCTAAATTTAAACACATAGCAGGGAATGATAATCTAGTGGCGGATATGCTGTCTAGAGCTAGATATGATGATGAGGAGACACTACTTGCAGAAGAGGATGATGTAGAAATTTCAGCCGCTATGGTTGATCATGTTTGCTATGTCTATGATATTGTGGCTTTCATAGAAGAACTCTATGCTGGAGATTGGTTGCAGATTCTCAAGTACCTTAGTATACTAAGGAAAAGAGATGAATGGACAGATGAAGAGTTCAAGAAGATCAAGAGTGAAGCCTATGGTTATTTTCTCAAGGACGGATTTCTTTGGAAGCACCCGAAGAAAAGAGGTGGATTACCCTTGCGAGTTGTCTGCGATAAAGAGACCCAGTTACACATGATGAGAGAGTTTCATGAGAGTCCTTAGGTTGATCATAGAGGAGTGTGGGCTACTTATGAGAAAATCAAGGAAAAATATTGGTGGAAAGGCATGTACAGAGATGTTTCTGGCTTTGTAGAGACTGTCAGATGTATTCCGTAGTGCGTCATCGAGATGAGCTTCACCCAACCTATCCTCTATGCATTCATTATAAGTGGGTAGTTGACTTGGGTACTATGCCGATGGGTCTATGGTAGATGAGATATATTGTATTGGCTAGAGAGGATCTTACCAATCATGTTGAGGGCAGACCTTTGAGAACGAAGACCACTAGTGCAATGTGTAAGTTCTTATTGGAAGAAATTTTCTGCAAGTATGGATGTGTGGGTAAGATCACTGCAGATCGCGGTGAACTAGATGCAGATGAAGCTAGGGAGTTTTTCTCTCAACTAGGAATCAAGTTGGCTCTAACCACAGCATACAATCCAGAGGGAAATGGAAAGAGTGAAAGAGGGCATCCGCCAATAGTGAAAGCATTAGCCAAAGCATGCAGAGGATGGATTAGAGAATGGATGAGACTTCTACCATTTGCTTTGTGGGCTGATCATACGACTTACAGTGTTACCACAGGACATATGCCCGCAGAGTTGATGTTTGGCCAGAAACTGGTTATGCCGACTGAGACTTGTGCTTTGACTTGGTCAGTTTTACCTTGGCAGGAGGATTTGACAAGAGAGGAGCTCTTAGCTCTTTGGATCCGACAAATGGGGAGAGAAGACCTGAGGATATTCAGCTAGTCATTGATAGGTTGAAGGTTGCTAGACTTAAAAATAAGGACAGGTTTGACAACAACATCGCTTGCGACGTTTTTGGGCTGGAACGCCGATAGTAGATAATGCAAAAATAGAGAGCAATGCTTTAAAAGCTAAGTGCTCATAAACATAATGGACTGATTATAAGCAAAAATAGAGTCTTCTGAAAGCAAAAGCAGAACAAAGAGAATCACAGAGCTGAAAACACGTGTTGAAAAGCAAAAAGCAAGGCAAAAAGCATGAAAAGCTTGAGTTTATGATCTCTCAAGAGCAGGGCAAATTGAAGACCAACATAATCTATAAATATGGACAATGTATGACAGGTACAAACCCTGGGCATTTAGAGTAATTCTTGAGCTTGAGATACGAGCTTGAGAGTTGAATTTTCAACTTGAGATCGGGCGGCGTAAACCTAGTGGGCTATTCAGATTTGATTTCGTTTTGTATTTTATAAACATCTTGGCAGTAATACAATTGTTACTTGGCATCATATTCGTCTTGCTTATTCGCTTGATTGATCTTCTATCTTGAAATTGGTCAAGGTCCTCTGTGGACATGACTTTGTTTCCGAAAACCCTTCGACATCGTAATGCTCTTCCTTCCACTTGATTTGTGAGGTCTTCTCATGTTAAAACAATGTAGTTGCATCTACCCATAAACCAACAATCATAGTAATCAAATCAAGAACCCTCTTGTAATGAATACATACTGGGTAGGTATGATGAAGCTCATCTATATGCCTCACTGAAGAGAACAAGTGACAATCTGGGCATGTCTCAAAAAACTGTGAGATATCTTTGTATGTGCCTCTCCACCAATAGTACTCTTTGATCTTCTCATAGGTTGCCCAAATAGCTCGATGCCTAGCCCAAATACTTTCATGGAATTCTTTCATGATCCAGACCTCTGAAGCTCTATCACAGATAACTCTGAATGGATGTCCTCCTCACTTTCATGGATGCTTCCAAAGTAGCCCACTTTGCAAGAAGAAACCATAAGCTTTTCTCCAAATCTTCTTGAATTCTGCATCAGACCATCCATCTTGTCTAGACATGGTACTCAAATAACGTCCAATTTGTAAATACTCTCCTTTATACAAAGTCTCATCAAAGCTTTCCAAAGTAGACACATGACAAATATGATCAACATGCATGGCTGAAAGATCAACCCCATCATCAGCATCATCAATGCAAGAAAAATGCATATCATCATGCCTTGCTCATGAAAGCATATTGGCTACTAGGTTGTCTTTACCTGCTATGTGTCTGAACTCAGTATTCATGGATTTTATGTATCCATTCCACCTAAGCATGGCAATATTTGGAGTAGAAAAACTCATGATCATACCTAGAAGAGGCAAAAAATCAGTCTCGACTACCACAGTAGTAGCACCATGAAGTACTTTGTGTCATTCTTGACAGCCGTAACAACTCCCAAGAGCTCTCTCTTAATCTATGAATACCTACGTTGCCACTCGTTTAGAAAATTTTTCCCAAACCGAATAGCATACATTTTTCCATATGCATTGTCTTGGCCAACAACCCATCCAATGCCGATATGACTAGTATCAACAGTAAGAACAATAGGTCGCTCACACTCATAATCTACCTTTCGAAGAGTCGGAGTAGCTCTCAATAATTTCTTCATTTTTGCATGGCTTTAGTATGTTGTATCTCCCAAGAAAAAGGTTTCCCTTTTCTCAAGAGCTGGTAGAGATCATCTGTAATATGCGCAAAATGAGGAATCCAAATAAGATAAAACACACAAGCTCCAAGAGACCTGCGAGCCTTCAAAGTAGAAGAGAAAGTTTCCGCAATCTTCTCTATGGCACCAACCTTTGCAAGAGAAGGCTTCCTACCATAATATCCACACATAAGTCCAACAATCAAAACTTCTCCAACTCCAAAAATAGACTTCAACCTTGACAAGGCCAAATTCACTTCCTCCAGTCTGCAAAGAATCTTCTTAACATCTCTAATATGTGAAGCCACAAAGAACGTACATCCATGATCGTCAAAAGAATCATCTTTTTCTTCTTCCAAGCAACCCTTAATAGGTAAGTCATCAATGAATGGCATGGTAATCTCAAGAATAAAATCTCGTAGAACCTTGTTCATCCCATTCATCATATGGGCAACCAAATTAGTAGCTTCTTGTGGAAGCGTACACATTTGGACAAGACCTAAGGGTGTCTTCATTGTAGTCAAATATCTACTCTCTAGGAGGGCAAGGTGGAATTGATCATATCTCGAATAAAGATCGATGAGTGAATAGATAGCTCATCTAGCAAAAGCTTCAACAAACTCATCCACAATAGGTCCTGTGCACCAACATTTCGAATAGTGACCTTGTTTAGTGGTTGTAGGTCCTGTATGAATTTGAGTGTCCCATTCTTCTTAGAAACTGTGAACCATCTGTTGGAATATGGAGCTGAAGATAGCTCTAGAATCCCCGTCTTGATCTGCTCATTCAAAAACTCTACCAATTTGGGCAAGTGAGCCCTTGGTACAAGAATAGGTCATAGATTCCAAGGAACATGCCGAATGGTAAAAATAACCATAGGCGTCACAACCCTAGAATCAACTCATCCAATCTCATGTGGGAAGAAAGCAAAAGCTTTCCCATGTCTGCATAAGAGCTCTTCAAAACACCGCACATCTTCAGGAAGCAGAAAATATGCAGTCCCAATCTTCATTTCTTTCAATGTCTCAGATGAAAACTTATGTCTGATATCTGTAGTCTCTTAAAGTAGGTGGCAAAGCAGCTCTCCTAACCATCTCATCATTGTCCAAAGGTAGCAGTCCTGCAATTAGTCTAACCTTCTTATCAATTGTCTTATATTTTATCTAAACTTTGGCTTCATTGCTACAACCTGCAAAATTTAACCCTTGTTGAAAATACCCTAGTAAACACAAATTTTGTTGTGTATAAATAGCAATATCCAACTCTTTTTGCTAAAATATGTTAGCAAAGAATACTTTTTGCTGAGAATCTTCACCACCCAAATTCTTTTGAAGCATGAAACTAGCAAGTTTGCAATACATCACTAGACAATGGACCTGTAAGGCATATGACAACTCTTGATTGTTAGCATTTAGCAATACCAAAAGTTCTTCCATGGTATATGAGCATGAAAGGCCATGATAAAGACCATCTATCTGGTCTTCTTCCTGCAAAACACCTGCAAGCATCAATTCTTTTTCTTTTCTTTTTACATACTGCCTGGCAGTTCTAGGCATATTAGAAATATATTGAAAGCACAAAAGTACTTTCAAAGGTTACACCATAAACACATGACGAAAAACTGCCACTGCCAGGAGGTGAGAGCTTTCCCTGACTTATACCATTATCGTCTCTTCGCAAGACAGTGGTACCTAACAAAGAACTGACTCTCCTACTAGAATAGGGGAATCCCTCAAGGTATCCTTATTTCGCTGATGGAAGATACAAATGGTCATAAACTGGACAGCTCTCTTTTCATCCTTGCTTCAGATCCCTGCATAGGTAGACCCATCATCCAGAAATTTAGTCTCCATCTGAGACTCAGCAATAAATGGCTACCCTAAAATAATAGGATAAGAACAAGAGTTTTGTACAAAGAAATGATAAGACTCACCCACATTTCCAATAGAAATCTTCAAATTTAGATAAGCAGTATACAAATCTCTTGCAGTGTTGTTGGCCGCACGCATGTGCCAACTATGATCCACATCCACTGGCCATCTACCAGTATCATATAAACCTCGTACTATGACATTAATATCAAAGCCATGATCCAAAAGAGAAAGACAAGGAGTCTTTGAGTCTTTGTAGTTGCACAAGCCTAGTGACTACTAGAAAAATGGCTACAAGGCACCAATCTAGGTGCATCTTTGCTCTCATCATACTATACGGGCTGAAGTAAAGGATGAAGAGACTTCTTGGACTGCATACATAGAGCTCCATCTAAAGACTCCTCAATAGTCTCCTCATCAAAATCAATCTCCTGAATCTGCAACCCATAGAGAATAGCCTCGGCAATAGCTACAGCCTCTCGATGGATCATATCCTACGTTGGGTCTTCAATCACTTGTCATTTTCTTTTTATGATGTCGATGATAACATCATGAAATTCTCTTTTGGAAATCCCTAAGACTTCACCAAGAGTAAATTCAATTTTTCAATTAAGAATCGGTTCCTCAAGTACCTTTTTCAAGTCCGTAGTCGTCTCGATGTCGAATAGTAGCTTAAATCTAGGTTGCTTTTTCAACTTTGGATCCTTTGTCTTTGGAGCCTTATGATCTTCTTGTACGTTTGGATTTTTTACATTAGCCATACTCTACTGCGATCCTAAAGAAGAAGGCTGAAGAACTTTTTCACTCCTTCTAGTCGCGCTCTTCAATCCTTCAGGTTGTTCATTATCTATGTTCCACTTTTCTTCAACAAGTGCTTCAAATCCTTGAGATTTTGCAATGTAAGCATAGGTAGAAAAGACATCTATGTGATCATTCCATCCAGTCCCTTTTCTCATTGCATCTTCTATGGTTGAAAGTTCAGATGATGAAGCTTTACTTTTCTTTTCTGCATGTAGTGCATAGGACCATAAAGGAGATTTGTCCTTCGGCAAGTGCTCCAATTGAAGACCATAGGCAACAACTTCTCTTGCCACCTCTCGCTTCACATAAGAAGAGTGCATAAGAGACTCCTCCAATAATTTCTTCATACCTCCTTTGTTAAAATTTGGTTTAATCGGTTGCTTTGTATCTCTAAAACATATCATCCTGTTCTTTCAGACCACCAACTTCAGCCTTTTTTCCTCTTCAAAGCCTTAACAGTCCTTCCACTCATAGTTTGGACTATCACACCACGTGCAACGGGAACACGATCATTTCTGGAAGAATTCATAGGAGTAGAAGAGGTTGGGGTAGAAATTGGAGTTGGGTTAAGTGGTTGTTGTTCTCTTCTGGTCATCTTAAATTTAAGATCTTTCAAGTTCTTTGAAATTTCCTCCACCATGTCTTTGACAATCGGTTTGGTAGATGGTCTGGCAACCACAGCAGGAATAGGTATAGACATAGGCATAGAAGTAGGCATAGACACAGGATGAGAAGTAGGAGAAGAATCGGAAAGAGCAACATGAGAAGTAGGAGAAGTTGAGGTGGGAGAGAAGACATCGCTAAAGGTGTTTGCATACCATTGTGCAAGTGAGCCTTCCATCTCCGCCTCTTTGTTAATGTGGAAACTGCATCAACAACATCTTGCCAATCTGTCTTCAATCCCATAGGTTGCATATGATCTTTAAGAAGCTCTCCCAACTTGTCCTAAAGTGCAAGATTAGTCCCCTGCAAGAATTACTCCACTTTCTTTGAGTTTCAAGTGCATCTAGCTGGTTGTAACATTCTTTAAACTTGCGCAACAACTCGGAAGAAACAAGTCCTTTGTTGGGCTGATAGACCCACTCTTTGCATGTCTTCCATGTAGCAATACCATAATCCTCTAGAAAATATACATCCTTGAGCGCCTTCTTGAAAACATTCCAGTTGGAGTCTTGCACAAATAAATCAATCACTCTGACCCACAAAGCAAGCATGACAAGTCGTAGTAGGAAATATTTGCTCTAGTTGGTAGGAACTCCAAAGAAGCACATCTGGCTTTCCAAGGCTTTAAGATAGGCTGAAACATTCCATCCATCAAATAATTTGTGCTCACTTACCACATCCTCGATCGCCTTGGTTGCACCATGCGTATGCTCTTGTTCTTGATGCAGCATTCGTTGTTGATCCAATTGTTGCTGATATAAATGTTGCTCCTACTGCATAGATAACTGGATGTGTTGATTCTGCATCATAATAGCTGAAGAAAGAATTTGCAATAATGTCTTCATCCCATCAGTTGAAAAGGAAGAAGCACTTGATGTTGAAGTGGGTGGAGTATTCGAAGAGTCTCCCATCTCGACAATCAGAAGTGATGCTTTCATGTCGGATTCACCAGATGTTGCACGGAATTCGCCCGGTGGGTTTGTGAAAGTCACTCGCCACAGAGACACTTAGCAAGATGGGACTATACAATTTAAGAAGGGTACCCAAATCAAAATAAATACAAGGAATGAAAGAATGGTTAGGACTTTCATTTGAAAATTTTCAAATGTGAGAATTCAAAGATTTCAATCTTCTCCATATGTTCTCATACATAGGTCAGTTCTCAAGATAATTTCCAAAGTTGGTCACGAGAGAGCTTTAAATATCATGGATTTTCATGAGAAGAGAAGTGATTACATCCTCTGAAGCCTTTGACGATACAAGGAAGAAAATCTTCGAGGTTTCATAGTGAAAGAAGTGTTGCAGTGGAACATCGATACACAATCCTGGATTCCAAGGCTGCCAAGTGCAAGCTTTAGACATATTCATCCAATAGAGATTACGTTTAGCACTTCTTCTTCTATGTCATAAATAGTCCTCTTGCATGAGCACTGCCGCATGATAAGGCAAGCCTTCATGTTATCACTGAAGGGCTCTTTTTCACACTGGGTGCAACCTTCTCCATGTTTGTCGGCTTTCTTTGCATCAACTCTCCACGTTGCAGTTCTGTCCGTCTATTGAATCATGAGTCGACGAACTGCAATAAAGTAGATCAATCATATAGGCATTAAAACAATCCTAGAAATTTGCAACTGGTTTAAAGAAGACTCCGTAGAGAGTTGTGTCCAAATTATATAAAAACACAGTTGATATGCTCTTTTGCTTCTCAGTGTTTGCATTTTTGGTGACCAATCAAGGGGCCGGGAATGCCCTGTCGGCAAAGCTTTTGGGAGTTCCACCTGGGAAACTTCTCCAAGTGGCTAGAGTGCCACTTTGTGGACTCGGACCCTACAGAAAGCTTGACACTAAATTTACCTTCTGCCAGGCCTTCGACAGCGCTTTGTCTTCGTTACCCTCAGCACTTCTTCTACAAACTTATCTCCTCTTCTTTATCTATTGGACCATTGAGAGGGCTCTCGAGATCAAGTTCTTCTTGGCACCAACCTTCTTCGCACCTCAATCCATCATCTTCTACTGCGCCACCTTCCGTCCCTTCTTCACTTTGTCTTACTTCGTCTTTATTTTCTTCATTCGTTGAACCTGACCGCCATAGAGCTCGCACTCCTCTTTGTCGTTATTATTGCAAGTCGGCTCGTGTCTCTTCAAATTCTCCTAATTTGTCCTTCGTCTTCTAAAGAGCTCATTGATCATTGTCAACTTTGATTCTTAATGTCTTTGACTTCCTTTATCTTCAACTATGTCACCATCCATCTCTTTGTATTCCGTTCCATCCCTCCTACTACACCAACTACGTCCCTCTTCTTTTTATAATCAGCACCACCCCAAAAAAAACTTCAAAAAGCTTCAGAAAGCATCATCAATGATGACATCTATCTGCTGCACCTCGACATCTCATCATATTCGGGAGCCAATCAAGCTGCCATCTTTTGCAATGCCTACGTCATTCTGCGTACATTCTAGAAATTCACCACCCAGTCACTTTTGAAAGTCTGATATCATATTCATATTAACACCTAAGTTCAAAACTTGCTGAATGGTCTCACCACTATCATCGTGGACTTCTATTCCTTCCTTTCAAGCACTTCATGTAAGGCAATGGCAAGTGATCACAAGCCTTGCTTGGCGAACTAAAATATAGCTCGACTTTTCAAAACTGTACTAATGATGACACTCAAGCCTAGATTCTCTCAATAAGTCCATCCAACTTGAAAAGCTACAACAACAGACTCAAGAAAAATAATGGATACATATTGAAATCCATACCCAGCCCATGATCAAAGGCAGCCACCTAGTAAGGATAAAGAAATTCTGGAGCTTTGAAGGTACAAGTCTTGAAACTTCCAAAGTTTTTTCATTTTTCACAACGTAAGAAAATATAAGGTGAATCTTTTCCAATGACACCAGTAGATGAGCTCTAGCAAATGGCCAACTATGTCAAACCTAACACTAGCTCCATAATCAAGCTCCTTAGATGGTTCTTACCTCCCTTCCAAGCCTTGATTAAATCTTTTGTGGATTCCATCAAACTAAAATTTCCTTCATGTTTCTTTCATGCAATGTATCCTAAGAATATGCTTTGGGAAAGAATTTGGTGTCCAATCACTCATAATTTGAGATCAAATGCCATGTCGAATCCATGATATGCAACCAATCAAATGATGTTCACAAAAATTATGAATGCACTGAGGAGAATGTGCCTAGCCTAACTAAATGTGATCGTGTGTTATGAAAATTCAAACACAAAAGATATACACACAACAGAAAACAAAATTCTAATGACAGTAACTAATATGATCAAATTCTTGGCGAAAAACTCTGCTCTCAGATTTGCAATGGTGGACGCGTAGCGTCACAATAGCGGGAAGAAACACGATCAAAATTTTGACGTAGTACACACCATCGATCAATTCAATATCATGAGAGGGCATGGAGGAGATATGATCCACCATGGATTGTGGTATCATGGCAAGGTTCGAGCAAGAGAGCTGATGGTGGACCACAAATCTAAATATTGTAGTAGATGAGATGGAGTATTTTGGGAACTTGCAAAGTGTTCTCTCAATGGATTACTGTGGCTTCTCCATTATCATATTTGATAGTGGTATTATAAGGAGCTCGGGCAACCATTCGGTGAGGTCCATCTAGATTTTTGGAAATAGATTCCAAGAAAAGATGGACGGATTTTCACAACACGTTTGTCCTGCCGCGAGGTCATTGTGAACAGATGCATGACCTTTTTTTAAAAAAAATCATGACATGAAACAATCACAAATGTTGATTCACTCTTGTATATGATATTGAAAAGGTAGTCTTCTATTCAAACCCCTAATAACCTCAATGGTGGTATATTGTGCCATCAACTCCTCAGAGTGCAAAAGTGTATGATGAAATAAATGTTCCCATCATAGATGAGGAGAGTATGTAGGTGGAGGCATCGAAACTACAGAGGGTGGATGGCAAAGAGGGCTTGGAGCATGTAGAGCACAAACTAGGAACTATCATAGACATCATCAGGTCATTTTGTGAGGTCTACTTTGGCATGATCTGATGCTTTGATTTGCAATAGACAAGATCAATGCTCTAGATTGGCCTTTGTCGTATTGCTGCGCATCCGAGGTGTGAAATCCACCCAGATGTTGTGTGTGTGACATTTGTTACTTTGTACATACTTAGTCGTTGTGTTTACATTTATTTTCTGTGTGTGAGTATCGTGGAGAGAAGTTTGGAGGCATAGTGATGGGCATGTATGGGAAGTTTGGAAATATTATGGATGTGGAGATCGTGTTTTGTGAACATGCTGAGCACAATGTTGTATTACGGACTTTATAAAAAGTCTGAGTCTTTATGGCGAGAATGCTACAGTTGAACAAGTTCAGGAACTTTGGGCTATCTTGCACCAGAGTATGCACTATGGGGCAAGGTCTCAGAAAGTTGTGATGTATACAGTTTTGGCATTTTATTGCTAGAACTAGTTAGTGGTAGGAAACCAATTGAGAAGCTTGGATCTGGACAGAAGCGCACTATAGTAGAATGGGCAGTGGGGCCGAAGGACGACTTATGGAGCTCTTAGACCCAAAATTGTGTAGGATATGTGATGAATTGGATTTAAGGAGGGTGGTTCAAACTGCAACTATGTGTGCTCAGAATAGTCCAGAAAAGATGCTGCCACCAATAATTTTAGTAATGAGAATAAGTTGGAAAGGCTGAAGAGGGAGCGGACCGGATGGCTTTTCTGCAAAACAAAAGGTTGCTTTTGGAGGGCCTATTAAAAAAGGACTATTTTTGAAAAGAGGAGTTTTGGGGGCAAAAGGAGATGGCGGATCGAGTGACAGAAAAAAGAAAACGAGGAGTTTTTTGGGAAGGCATCAATCCATCGGAGTAGCAGCAGAAGTTCAGGTCGGAGCGTGAAGCACTCCACCCATATGCCTGTCACAGGTTTTTATTACAGTCAATTTCACAGGAGTCACGCTCTGTATTTCAGCACTTGAGGTATTTTTTTTCTTGCTGTGGATGGGCTCTTTCATTAAGTTTGAGGAAGGGGCTCTGTGCTCCTTGCCTCATACCTCCTTGCCTATGAGTATTGTCGGCATTCCCTTAGAATTATCATAGTACATATTGTCGTTCATGGATTACAAGTTATCTCTCGCCTCCTCAGGGGCTTCACTTTCCTCTTCACAATCCCTATCACAGAGCATCAGATTGATCAGGATTGCCAATGTCAGGCTTCTGCACCGGCATGGTGCGTGTACCTCACTGTGAGTACAAGCCACATTGCACGAAGAAGAAGACAAAAACAAAGCTGCAGACGAAAAGGAGTCAACGAAGAAGGTGGAAGATGACGAGCTCTTCTGAAGGACTAGTTTGGATATTTTGACTTCTGGAGACTCTTCGATTTTGCAAATGGCTTTATCTCATGGCATCAAGGAATTGAGTTTGTTGTTGTGTCAGCTTCGAGTTTGGGCTTCAAGGAGGATGACGTAGGAGACCTGAACTAAGACTAAAGTTTGATTGATTAATCGATAAACCTTCGCAACGTCTTCACCACATGGATGAAGCTCTGCCGCCGTTCAGACACTTTCTCGAAATTGACACCCAGGATGATAGCTGAAAAAGGACCGACTGTGATGACGAAGGTTCTTACGCCTTGAGCAAATAAAGCCTCATCTCCTTCACTGTGGTTTCGTTGGTGCTCATGGCAGCACTCTGGATGGGAGTTCTGCGTATACTATGCATTTGATCGACAGTTCTTTACCGAGAAGTTGTTCCATCTTAAAGGCAAAATAGAGTTCAGATGAGCTTTGGATTCCATGAAGTGATGCTGTTCGTGATGTTGTTCTTGAGAAATTTTATAAAGACTGAATCTTTATTAATCTGAAAGTCCTCCGTTTCTGAGGTAAATGTTTGCAGCAGAGATTTGTCACCCTACATCTATACATAAAAGGGAAATAGGGACAACATTCTGGACCTGGAGTCTGTGACTGAACAGGGGCTCTGTGCCAACAGTTTACAATGGAAGTCATGCTCAATTTTTCCACTTGAAATTCTTATTCAAATCATGTTAAGAGCAAGGAGAGTTCAGCTTGATACTCAGAAATTATGACCTGCGTAAATCTTCACCTTTTTGCTTGTAAGAGTCTATTTCATATAGCACTGGAGTTCTCTCTATCACAAGGAAGATTTTCTATAGGGTTCAGAACTGTTCAAAGGATTCTCAAAGGCTGTGGACATGAATATAGATAATAATTACCTATCTGAATCAAAAGAATAAGTTGCCATAACAGAATTCAGTTCTCTGATGTAAAAGAGGGAGTTGCTAAGCTAATAAGCTGTTTGTCTCATCAATCTTCTGAAGAGTTGTTGGAATGTAAATATGATCCTTTGTAAAGGCCGTCACTATTGATCTTCTATCCTGAAATTATTCAAAGTCCTCTGTGGTTGCGACTTTGTTTTCAGAAACCCTTCGACACCGTGGATGGAGGGAACGGTTTTAGGGGGTGCTGTGGAGATGTGGATACTGTGAGTCAATGGTCAATTCCAAAGAGGATTTCTACTCTTCGCTCTCACACCCATTCGAGAGAGGGTAGCTCAGGTGGGTGTTCTGAAGGGACCAATGCAATGTCTCCATCATCTCATCGATTTGGTGGATACTTATCACCTCTAGGATTTGTCACACCTGAAGAGATGTCTACTCCCGTGACTCTGAGTTTTTCTCAATCATCCGTAGGTGGCACCCCTATGGGTGCTACTCCAAGATACATTACCCTAGCAAGTACGCTAGATACACAAGAGTCTCCTAGTTATACCCAAGAGTGTGGTCATAGGTGGAAGAGGACACAAGTTAGACATACCCTAGTAGGGTATGGATACCTCGTAGATGATAAGACAGGTGTTGTAATCATGAATGATGAGGGGAGGAGGGTGATTTCTCTCACAAGAGATTAATGCCAACAAGTATTTAGCCACTATGTTCCAGACCATTAGAAGAATATACCTGAGGGGAACAAGGACTATGTAGTGGTGTCTTTGTATGCGGAGTTTTCCATACCTATGGTGGTAGAGAGATTTTTCACTGGGGTGGATGATGGAGTGTATGTGTGCATACATGTCACATAGACGATCAGACACATGCAAGGCAATCAAGAGTGGCACCTCAAAGCCTGAGTGGCTGGATGGAGAGGATTGGCAGAAACTCAAGGAGGAGGCCAGAGATTCTCCAGGACGATGGGTGATAGTAGTAGGGGTAGCGAGGACACAATTGGATGTAGGGGTTGTGTCAAGATTGTGGGAGAGAAGGAAGGAGTCTCACTTGTAGCTTTCTTGCTTGCACAATGGGGGAATACACAAAAGGGTGGAGGCTGAAAACAGTTTTCCTCTTTTTAGTTGTGTAAGCCAAAAGAACTCTAATACAAAGAAATAGAAGAACCCTATATATGGGTCTCAAACCAAACTCAACTAACTAAGGTGGCATACTAACTGAGCCACGAACTAGAGTAGATAAGGATAGCTGTCATCTAGCTATTATTCATGAGCGGTGTACCAACCGCATCTGCAACTGACACGTCGGTGACATAAATGCACAATGGTCACCCTGGCATATCACGAGTGGAGCTCGATATCTCAACACTCCCCCGCGAGCTTAATCCCAATTCCTGCACACCAAGCAGGCCTTTGAACTTGCGCAGCTTCTCTGCGCCCAATGCCTTCGTAAATATGTCAGCTACCTGATCCTCTGTGCTGACATAAACTAGATCAATAAGACCTAGTAAAACCCTCTCCCGCACATAGTGATAATGCACCTCAATGTGCTTTGTTCTAGCATGATAGACTGGGTTATTTGCCAAGTGTATACTGCTCATGTTGTCACAATAAATGACAACTGGCCCATATGTAGACTGATGCATATCATAAAGTAGCTTATGTAACCAAGCTACCTCACATGTAGCCATTGCTGCACCCCTGTACTCAGCCTCTGTGCTCGACAAGGCAACTGTAGGCTATTTCTTGCTGCTCCAAGTGACTGCAGCACTCCCAAAAGAGAACACATATCCACTTGTAGATCGTCTATCAGAAATGCTACCAGCCCAATCAGCACGTGTGTGAATTCTGTGCATCTACATCATCTATTACATTTACTGGTTTATACCAACTACTCATCTCATAAAAAACAACATCTCTGCTCACTGTAAACTTACGAGTAGAAGGGTTATAGCATCTATACCCTTTTTGCTGCAGAGAGTAACCAATAAAGATGCACTTCTCAGCTTTTGGATCCAACTTGGATCTCAACTCATCTGGCACATGTACATAGGCAATGCAACCAAAAATTTTCAAATGAGAAATATCTGGTTTCCTACCAGTATACCTTTCCTCTGGAGTCATCCCATGTATTGCTGCAGTGGGAGTCCTGTTCATTATATAGACTGCTGTAGCAACTGCTTCAGCCCAATAAAAATCTGGCAGGTCTTTTTCATTGAGCATGGTACGAGATACCTCTCCAATATGCCTGTTTTTCCTTTCTGCAACTCCATTTTGTTGTGGGATATGACTGCATGAATATTGTTGCTTTATGCCATGCTCCTGTAGGAACCTTGCAAACTCATTTGAGAGGTACTCTTCCCCTCCATCTGACCTTAGGCATTTTACTTGCAGGCCTGTTTCTTTTTCAACCATAGCTTTAAGAGTTTTGAAATGCCCAAAAACTTCACTTTTCTTTTTCATAAAATACACCCAAACTTTTCTGCTATAGTCATCAATAAAACTGACAAAATAATGACAGCCTCCAAGAGATGCAGCTTTAGTAGTCCACACATCAGAGTGGATTAATTCCAATGGCTTCTTACTCTCTTGAACATGTCTAGGAAATGGTTTCCTTGCCTGTTTTCCAAACTGACAGGCTTCACATACCTTATGCATTTCTGCAACCTTGAATTTAGGCAATCCTGCAATAATATTTTGGGCCTGTATTAATTTAAGTCGCTGTACATTAACATGACCAATGCGTTTATGCCAGATATCAATATCTGCAACTACACCGGTCCCATGTGCAAACATTGCTGCACTCAATTCAGACATGTTTGCATCCAACGTAAACATTCTGCCCTTCTTCTTTCCTTTTGCTATCAAGCGACCTTTATTTTTCATATCCTCAACAAAGCATCCATGAGGATTAAATCTAACCTGCAAGCCCTGCTCAACCATTTGACCAACAGAAACTAGATTCTTGGTGATATCCGAGACATGAAATACATCAGACAGATATTTCTTTTTCCCATCCTGCATAGACAAAGGAATTTTTCCAATCTGCACAATAGGATGTGCAGTATCATCACTAGTCTCCACAAATCCTGGTTTTTCCATTTTCCTTGCATCCTCCATCCATTCTGCATGACCTGTCATGTGGTTTGATGCACCTGAGTCAACATACCATACATCATTGCTTTCTTCTGCACTTGTCACAGAATTGTTCATGTGATGCACCATAAACAAGTGCTCATTTCTGTCATCACCCTGTCTACTAGAATATGCATAATTCCCTTGTTGCAATTTCCCATTCATGATGTCATTCTGCTTTTTATAGCAGTCTTTAGCCATATGACCCATTTTACCACAGTAGTAGCATTCAATATTGCTGTTTACATTTTGGCCTCTTTGCCATCCACCACGACCTCTTTGGCTCTCCCTGCCTCTAGACTTACCACGTCCTCCTCCATAGGACTGGTTTTCTTGAGTTTACTGCATATTCTGATTTCTACCACGGCCTCCAAATCGGCCTCCTCTACCTCTGCCTCTACCTCTTCCAGCATTTGAGTAGAAGACAACTTCTTTTGAAGTTCCTCCTCAAGAAGATGCACCGCCATTTCTTTGCTCCTCAGAAATTAGAAGAGCAATCAGCTCCTCAAAATCAGGAAATCTTTCACGAACTGAAATGGATGTCCGAAACTGTGCATAATCCTTTCCTAGACCATTCAAGGTCACAGAAACTAAATCATCATCTTCCACTGGCGACCCGATGGAAGCAAGTGCATCTGCAATCTTCTTCACCTTCATGTGGTAGTCATTGATGCTCATATTTTCTCTTTGCACATTATGCAACTCTTGCTTGAGCTGCATTTTCCTGGCTTGCGTATTTGTGCTATACATTTTTGACAAAGTATCCCATGCCTCCTTTGGCGTACTTGCATCCTGAATATGCACAATCATAGAGTCTGAAATGCTGATAGACAGCCAGTACATAACTTCCCTGGCTCTCTCATGCCATGTTTTAAATGCCTACATTTGCTGTTGATTGGGAACATCAGGAAAAACTGGTTCTTCTTCATTTCTTGCAACAAATTCCCAATATCCTTTTCCCATAAGGAAATTCGTCATTCTAAACTTCCATGCTTGGAAGTTGTTCTTGTCAAGATTTTCAGTGACAATCTGTGAAAGAGAATCAGACGCCATTACAGAACACTGCAAAAAATTCTGTCACTGCAAAAAACACAGCTTCACCCTCACAAGGGCAAATCTGCAAAACTGGCAAAAGTGGTATTTGACCACACAGTCACTTCCTAGTGACGATTTTGCATCAACAGGCAACAGGGATGATTCTGTAACTCCCAATGTCTCTGCGCACAAGCATATGATGCAATTTCTACAGTAACTTTTCACCGACCTGTAGAACAGTGGCTGCACAGCATAAAACTGGGCCTTTTCCTGAGTGCGTGCAGAATACTTCCGCCTCCAAAACAGGCCCCGAAATGGCCTCAAATTAAAAAAACAAGGTCGCCACGGGCTAAAGCCCTCGCCCGCAACATATACTGCCCTCTTGCTTCACCGCGAAAGGCGTCTCAACCTGAGACAATGCACTCTTGCAATTTCCGGCCGTGCTACCTGCAGAGATCTGCTCCCAAAACAGAAAATGAAAGCAACACTGCTCCTCTTACCAGAACACCGCGAGCTTGGCTTGCTTTCTTGAGCTCCTTACCACGAACAAGGCTCTGATACCATGTCAAGATTGTGGGAGAGAAGGAAGGAGTCTCACTTGTAGCTTTCTTGCTTGCACAATGGGGGAATACACACAAGGGTGGAGGCTGAAAACAGTTTTCCTCTTTTTAGTTGTGTAAGCCAAAAGAACTTTAATACAAAGAAATAGAAGAACCCTATATATGGGTCTCAAACCAAACTCAACTAACTAAGGTGGCATACTAACTGAGCCACAAACTAGAGTAGACAAGGATAGCTGTCATCTAGCTATTATTCATGAGCGGTGTACCAACCGCATCTGCAACTGACACGTCGGTGACATAAATGCACAACCGTCACCCTGGCATATCACGAGTGGAGCTCGATATCTCTACAGGTTGTGCATATCTAGAGAGTGGCGGCCACAGGACTTATTTGGAGGACTTTGTAAGTTTTCTTTTAGTTCTTCTCACTTTCTTATTTGGAATATCACTTGTACTAGCAATCTTGTTTCTAACAATGCTATTCTATTTTCTTTGCAGCACTCCATCACAGACTGGGATTCCAAAGGTTTGGAGACTCGATATGCAAAGAGACACAGTCTCACTGCACTTATCGATAGATTGTACATGTGTGGTGGCCTAGTAAGTTAATCCTTTTTTTGTTGGTAGTCACTAGTTTTTTTAATGATGCATTATGTAGACTGGACTAATGTCTGGTTGTTAATTTTGTGGACTCCATTGGATGCTCATTTGCATTAGGATGACCTTATAGATGGTGAGGATCTTTAGCACAAACTTGGATTTATGGAGTCCACATCATCTTCCTTTTTGATCCTGTGATTTGTACAGGTCTCTCCCATGTAGCATTTCTTAGATATACTTATCATCCTTTGTGTAAAATGGCACTTTGTGATATTTATAAATAGATTTTAATGTTTGTTTTGGCTCTACTCTCCATGGTTCCATATAATTGCAATTGTGTGTCTAAGTGACGACCAACATTGAGAGTGTAAGATTTACCTTTTTTGTAGATTAGTGCGATATTTTAGGAAATCGATTAAGTGAGGAATATATACAGTCTCTTGGATTGTTACATTTATATTATGAGATAACTTTATTACATTCATGTTCTATGTTGTATAAGACAAGGGCCAATCCCCAAGGCAGCATAGAAGAGCCGTAGTAGGAGCCACAACATTCTGCTAGGGGGAGCTCTTTTTATATGTGAATCAAGGTGTTAATCACTTATATGTTTGGATACTCCCTCTATTAGAATTGGGAAGGGCAATACCATTGGACTACAACAATCAATACAAATATGTTATTTATCTAGAGTAGCATATAGCCGTTGAAGGTTCTTAACCGCAAGGTTGTGAGGATAGTATAGTGAGCATAGAAGGCCGAGCTAAAGCTCTAGAGACAATGTTAGGCCTGTTTTAGGTCTCGAAAGAGTATCCAATAAGGATATATATTTTTAATCTAGTTTCAATCAACTTTCTTATACAAATCATTAAACACCAATATATACAATACAATCAAACAATTTTAAGTGTGATATATAAGGCTTCTTATCTACTAAACATTCATTGGGGTTATACAATTATTGATAGCTATGGAAGGTTCCTTGAGCATATACACATTAGTATGAACAACCTCAAATTTAAAAAAACTTGGCATATTTTTTTCAACCATTAAGATGAGCTACATGTAACTTCTTTTTGCTCTCAGACATACGTACATATAAACTTTCATTTTATACCACAAGATCTCAAAAAGGCACGAAACTTGTTAGAGATGAATTCTCCTCCTCCATTTGACCCCAAGAATTTAAGTTTCAAGCCTATTCCTATTTCAACAACTACCTTGAAAGTTATAAGTGCCAAATACTTTACTCTTTTTCTTCATGGAATACACCCATAGCTTTCTAGAATAATCATTAATAAACATATCAAAATATATGTTGCCACCAAGAATTAAAGTTTGCATAGATCTCCAAACATCTTATGCATAATATCAATTATATTTCCACTTGCATCTCTATAATGTAAAATAGGTTGTCTTGCATACTTTCAAAGCATACTTCTTAGATCTTATGTAAATTTGCAACTCTAAATGTAGCCAAAAATGTAATCCACCCTTTGGAATGCATTAATTTTAGCATTTATACATTTTTATATGCAACCGTATTTCAATGGTTGCAACTACACCTTTGTTTTTAGTATGCATAGCATTATTTATAATACAAAATTTAGCATCCAAAGTAGACATGCAGCCAACTCCAACTTCTTTTACAATCAACTTGAACTTAAACATGCAGCCAAATCTGATTCCTTTTACAATCAACTTGAACTTATTACATCCCTTCATATTGAATCTAACTTGAACTCTATCATTTCATTGTAATGTACCCAATTGAGAAGCCCTCAATGGTACGATTTAGTGGTCTATCGAGAGACTTTTCTTGAGTGATGCTGCATAGTACTCCTTAGAGTAACATGACGTTTATTGCCTAGGCTCTCCTATTTCCACTTTGCAATGGAAGGTTCTAGTCATAATTTGTAAGGATTGACCTAAATCTGAGTTTCTAATTTGGCACTAAGGTTAGCTAACAACTTAACTAGAATCAATCCTGGAGCCAGTACACTTGCAAGCAAACTCAAATTGAAGTAGATCAATGATGCACTTGGTTTATGAGTGAGAAATTAGGGGGAGTGATACACATCACTCCCTCTAACCATGGGGTATAGTTTCGTCTCAATTCTCCTAAAAAACATTATTTGCAACCCAAGACAATACACTAGCTAGGAGCCACCAGCTATATAGTAATGACCTGATATGTGTAGTGTTACAAATATATATATCATCTCTCACTTGACTTGGATCTCACCTATATATACTAACTCTACATCAATATGAATCATTCTTTGGGAGCATGTCTTGTGTATCTCTCTCATACTCTCTCTCTCTCTCAATATGGTATCAGAGCTATGGATGCGTAGCAACAACAAGGAAGATAAGTTGTTTCATTGTTTATACTTGATTGAATTCTTTGCACAAGTGATGATTTGATACATTGAACTTGTTCAAATTAGAAGTATTAGTTAATTTTGTCATGCGTCTCAACTACGCTCGTCTTGTTCATGGTTTGCAGATTCTGTGATCTCATCTTATTTGTTTTCTCTCGAGATACAAGTATGGGCAATTGCGTAATTGTTAACGGATATCTGTCTGGCCAATGTTCGGTTCCCTTCTTCCAAGGGCAAGGCTTTCCTGGGTGGAAAGCAAAGATGATGCTAATTCTTGAAGGTGACGAATTAATAAATCTTCTCGTCTTGCTTATCCTAACAAACATTGTTCTTATTGTGATAACAAAGGCCACGTGGCTTCTGATTGCTGGGCATGTCAATATGATGAGGAGCATGGAGTTACTACAAAGCAACCTCGCTCATCCAAAATTTTTCCTCCTTCTGATTATTGTGTGCATACAGATCATCCATCTTGTCATTGTTATAAACACAGATATGATGAAGAACATTCTTGAGCTTATATTGTTCAACAAACTATAACTGATGATGATCATACTCATTAGGAGCTCAATTTCGTCCATCATGATATCTCTCTAGAAAAGGTACTTCATGTTCATGATGGTTCTCTATTCATCGTTGATTCAGGTGCCACTAGAAACATGACATACCAATCGCAATGGCTTCACAATTATCATTCTCTTCCTGTCAAGAAGTTTGTTTACCTTGTAGATGATACGAATTGTCAAGTCAAAGGAGTGGGTGATTTATATCTGGGGACTGTTTCATCCACTAGAATATTAAGAGGAGTTCTTCATGTTCCAAATTTGCAAAGAAATCTTCTTTCTGTTGCTCGTCTAGTTGATCTTGGTTTGTTTGTTGGCTTTGATCATAATCAATGTCATATAGAGAAAGACGGACATACTATAGCAGTGGCTCCTCGACATGGTAATCTATTTGAGCTATCATTGAACGATACGATTGCAAATGTTGTTACTGCCCTTGGAGATGCATATTGCAAATTATGGCATCAACGATTTGCACACTCCGATTTTGCCAAAATTCTTGATCTTCATCGTCATGGTCTTTTCCAAGCTATGGATCTTAAATCTCATCCATGTATGGGAATATGTGAGTACTGTGCACTTGGAAAACACCATCGTTTGCCTTTCCACACTTCTACTTCATCACATTCCTGTGCTCTCTTGGATTTGGTTCATACCGATATTTGCAGTCTTTTTCCTGCCTCAAAGTCTCAATATCGATATTTTATAACTTTCATTGATGATTTCTCACAATACACACATGTCTATCTTCTTCAACATAAGTCTCAGGCTTTATCTATATTTAAACAATACAAGATAAGTGTGGAGCTTCAAACTCGATTCTCTATAAGGACTCTTCGCAGTGACAATGGCAGTGAATATGTATCCAATCTATTTGATGACTTTTGTAAGGAGCAAGGTATTCATCATGAGTTTACAGTTCCTTTTTCTCCTCAGCAAAATGGTGTTGCTGAGTGCAAAAATCGCACTATTCTTAATGCTATACGTTGCATGCTTATACACTCTGGTTTGTCTCGAAAGTTTTGGACTGAAGCACTTCTAACAGCCGTTTTTATTCAAAATCATCTTCCAACAACTACACCTGCTGGTAAAATTCATATAACAATCTGGACAGGGAAGACACCTTTAGTCTCTCACTTTTGCACATTTGGCTACATTGCTTATATTCATGTGCCCAAGGACACTCGACATAAGTTGGATCCTCCAGATTTGAAGGTTATTTTTCTTGGTTATTCAGATCATTCCAAAGGTTACAAATTGTATGATCCTTCTACTCAAAAGGTTATCATTAGTCGTGATGCTATATTTGATGAGAAGACTATGGGTGGCACATGGTCGTTAGATGTTTCAGATGATACACAGTCCTTTCTCAGTGCATTTCCTTACTTGCTTTGTGAGTCTACTAATTCTGATGATCATAAACCTCCTTCACCTCCAAAGAAGATTGATGAAAATTTGGATATATATGTCGATCTTCGTATTGAGATATAGCATGGATTCTATTCTATTGAATATGATGTCTTTGATGATGCTATGTCTGTCCAAGAGGATCCAATATTGTATATGGAAGCTATCAATTCGTCTCAAAGGGATCAATGGCAAGAAGCTATGCAAGCTGAGTACGATTCTTTAATCTCCAAAGGTACATGGATTCTTACTGAACTCCCCCCAAATCGTGTTCCTATCAAATGTAAATGGGTTTATAAAACCAAGACCAACGCTAATGGCTCATCTGATAAGTTCAAAGCACGACTTGTTGCAAAAGGTTACGCAGATTGCAGGAGTAGATTATCAAGAAACATTTTCTCCCATTGTGCGCTCCACAACTGTTCGTATTCTTTTGGCTTTTGCAACACTATTTGATCTAGAAATTCACCAAATGGATGTTAAAACGGCTTTTCTCAATGGAGATCTTTGAAGAAGAAATTTATATGGAGCAACCTAAAGGTTTTATGATTGCAGGAAAGGAGCATCTTGTATGCCAACTTCATCATGCATTATATGGATTGAAGCAAGCCTCTCATGCTTGGTATATTAAGATTGATCAGTTTCTCGCATCTAAAGGTTTTGTTCCATGTTTTGCTGACCCAAATCTTTACATCAAAAGGGAGGATAAATGTTTTATTATTCTTGCTCTATATGTTGATGATACTATTCTTGTGTCAAATAATATTGCTTTCTTGGATGCTATGAAGAAGCTTTTATCGACTGCATTTGAAATGGTGGAACTTGGTGAGATACATTCTTGTTTGGGTATTCAAGTTCAACGACACCAACAACTAGGCATTCTTCTTCTTCGCCAGACAAATTTTATTAATGATATTCTTAAGAAGTTTGGATTGACAAATGCGCACTCTGCCAACACTCCCATTCTTTCGAGCTCTACCAAGGGTACATCTACAACACGCAATGAAGAATCAGCCATTCATCAACCTTTTGCTAATCTTGTTGGTTGTCTTCAATTTATTGGTTTAAACACAAGACCAGATATTTTATTTGCAGGTAACTTTTTGGGACAGTATCTTTCTTTCGCTTCCACTATTCATTGGAGTGCTGCAAAACGTATTCTTAAGTACCTCAAGGGTACTAAGGAGTTTGGTCTTATTTATCGTCATCAAGAGGATTCTTCTTTATCTTCTTCAACTTCTCTTGACCTTATTGGATATACAAATGCTGATTGGGAAAGTTCACATTTATCCATGCGATCTACAAGTGGGAATTGTTTCTTTGTAAATGGATGTTTGGTTTCTGGGTCCAGCAAGAAACAACGATGTGTTGCGGTTTCTACAACTGAGGCCGAATATGTTGCTGCATGATTAGCAACTCACGAGCTAGTTTGGCTTCAACAACTACTTGCAAATTTGGGACATCCTACATCATCTAGTACACCTCTTCGATGCGACAACCAAAGTGCTATTAGTCTTACCAAAGACTATATACAACATAGTAAATCAAAGCATATTGCTATTCATTATCATTATGTTCGACATGAAGTCAAGAAAGGTTCCATTACGATGGAGCATTGTCCCAGTGATCAAATGGTTGTAGACATCTTCACAAAAGCTCTTAGTGAAGCTCGCTTTAGTTCATTAAGACATGCACTTGGTATTGTTCCAAGTTCTTGTCTCACTGATTGAGGCATGTATCATTGTATTCAAGAAAACTTTATAGTAAATCATTTTTGTATCGTAGGTATGTGTAGGGGCTCGGGTTCTTCCCTTGTTCTCCCCAAGGGTTTTTTCACTCGCAGCCAGAGACCTTTGTTTGAGTGGGGATGTTAGAACTATATATATCATCTCTCACTTGACTTGGGTCTCACCTATATATACTAACTCTACATCAATATGAATCATTCTTTGGGAGCATGTCTTGTGTATCTCTCTCGTACTCTCTCTCTCTCTCTCTCAACATGTAGGAGAAATGAAGACTACCAAGCACGGCACATAGGTGGAGAAAATATTGCAACATGCAATGAGATATATAAGAAAGGGAGCAAAAGTGATAAGGAGTTGTGAGAACATACATAGTCCAAGAGTTAAATGGTCATAGTGCTCTTATACTTCATTGTTAGACCCTTCATGAGTCCCTTCGACTAGTCTCTCTTGACTCGCATCTTGACTACTCTCTATCAGCAAAGCTACTCTTGTATTGCTCACAATTCCCACATCAAGTAGTAATACGGCCATTGTCTTATATCTTACAGTTATCTTATGCTCATGATGATTCTCTAATCCAGTACTAGTCATTCTCCAAAGTCCTACGTCTCTACCACTACTTGTCTCTGAAACAAATGTAGTGTTCGTATTTCAGAAATATATTTTGGGTTGATCTTTTGAGTGCAATTGGTATTTGGTCTCATTGTTGTGACTATGTTCGGTTCTCCATCCTAGATGTTGATTATTAGGTGTGATGTCGGTGTCCACCTATATTGGTCAAAGTATGTTTTTCCTCTATTCTATGATGTCAGTGTCTGTCCATCCTCTATTCTCTCGTGGTAGTGCTCAAACCTAATTACACATGATGATCATGATCATCGTTCCTCTGTAGTCTCAGCTAAATGCATACACACTCATGTAGTATACTTGATGTAGTCTCAAATCTAGGCTATGCATGGCAATCCAAGTCTCAAAAGTGCCAAATGATACTACCTCCTGAGGATTTCTCAATCCTCAATGAGGCTATATGTGGAGCACAACAATCTTATCCTGAATTTTAAAAGCATCATTAGCATTCCACTCCTTCAAATGGTAGTGAATTTGACCTTTCCATAATTCCTCCCACTACCCCACTGGACCTAACAAGTTATTTCTTGGCTCAACCTTATTGGTGTCCCCTCAATAGCCCTAACCCCACCCTCTCTTCTGATCTCAATGGCTCACTTACCCAGTATCTCCTTTCCAAAGTTTGTTAAATCTTCCAATGAGGATATGGATATCTTTATCCACCAATTTGATGTGGCATATACAATAAACTATCTTGGTTAGGTCCATGAGGCTCATAAGGTTATTGCATTTGAGTCCTGGATGAGAAACAAGGCTGCAACTTAGCTAGTGGCAGAACATGGCAGGCCATCATGGAATGGAATACTAACTACTTTTCATATATAGTTCCAAATGAACTAAATGGATGCCTAGAAACTTGAAATACTCTACCATCTTCAGCAAGACGATTGATCTATCTAGGCATATACTGCCAGGTTCACTATCCTTAATAGTGGAATTCATCCCCATGCTTAGTCAAAATATGAAATGTTGAACAACCCCTATGTTCAAGGTTTCAATAAACCTATTTGAAAATCATTTTCTTTTGATGATTCATTCAGTAATAGCATTGATCCATTCTATAAGAAAGCCCTTTTATTAGAGCTAATATTTCTATCAAAAGAGAGTTAGCAAAATGAAATAAATCTAATTATAAGTCCATTCCAAAGCATCAAAATGATGGCAGTAGTGATTCCACTTCTGATTCTAACATGGAGATAGAATCCATCAATGAAGAATCTGACTCCAAAGAGGAGGAAGACAAAAAGGCAACCAAGAGTAAGAAGAAGGAAAATGGAAAGAAAACATCAAACAACACCAAGAAGAATCAGGTCAAAAACCTCTAGTGCATAGAGTACAATAATACTGAGTACGTTTGGACTGAATGCATCCTAAACCAAAGATGGTGCAATATTTGCAACATGGCTACTCACAACAGTAAGTGCTACTGGTATAATGGTAGGTACCAGATGGTCTATTTACAAAGGGTGGCAAGATACTGGAGCAAATGCTTATGTCCACTAGATAACCCTCCAAGCCATTTCGACTCTTATCCCTACTATTGCTTATACCCTCCAAGCTAGTCCGACTCTTATCCCTACTATTTCTTATACCAATCAAGGTTACCAAGTAACTTGATGGTGGACATGGTGGGCATGATAGAACTGGAAGAGGTCAAGAAAAGTTTTGGGCCTTCCCTAAACATTGCTTCTTTTTTATGTAGAAAGGATACTAAAGATACAACTATCCTGATTCCCAAGCCCATGATGCTCAGAAAAGACAAGGAAAAGGCCCAATGTTAACATAGTGGAGATTAGCGGAGTCACTTAAATTCCAACTTGGTCATAAGCCGAGAGTGTAGAAAGTGAAAATTGCAACATGAATCTGCCCAGAAAGCAACAAACTTGACACAAGAGGAAAAGAAGTAACTTGCAAGAGAAGAGCTACAACCAAGTGGAGTAAAGAATCTGGGTAGTTGTCTTGGAGAAACATAAGTATCCAAAAGCTCATCCTGCAAAGCGCAAGATCCAATTCCTCAATGATAACACTATTGGATAGTTGCATGCTTGATGGCCAAAACAAGTGGGATCTCATGAAGTAGGCATGGCAAGGCAAGCACTAGTATCTATGAAAAATAAGAGAGAAAGCTTGTGCAAACACCAAACTTTATGCCATGTTTAAACCACTTAGATCCACATCACATTCTCCACTAAGAAACATAAGAAAATCACTTATAGCTATTAGTTATCAACTTCATCCAAGCAATCTCATGCTCAAGAGAGATTGTACTAAGACTCAAATTAGAACAAATTTGCTAGCGATGATCTGACATTGGTATGATTGAAAGGTAGATGTATTAGTACATTGTATTGTATCACAAGTCAAGGTGGCCTTATTCATTATTGACAGAATGGCTTCCCTAAGAAGTACACTTGATGTGACTTCCCTCTTCACCACTTCCATAGTTTTTAGGCCATCTAATTTTTTTACTCCTTGGATAATACCTCTAGCAAAGAACTCAAGAACAATTGGTTAAACCATGTAGTGGAATGCCTTTTGGTATTCATAGAAGCTATGGATGGGGTTATTATATATGGCACTTTCCTCAAAACTTATGTGACTTTTGTTAATCAAATGGCATTATGGCACTCATCATTATCTTTTATCCATGATAGATGATGTGGGTGGACTAGCTTGAACACAGGAGTCTCAGAAGGCCAAACATGTCAATGCCAGATGAAAATACAATTCTAGGTTCACCTAAGAATAATTTGTGATAGAGCATCATCTTCCATCTTATCCAATTACTATTATAGTTGCAACATTTCTTGCAACATATCAGTCTTCATGGCTTGCTTGTCATCTTCATCGACTTCTGCTATCCACTCCCACTGCAATATGCACCCCATGTCTATTCTATGTTTGAATCAACAACTCACTGTAACTCTTGTCAATGAGGTACTAGCACAAATGCATCAATCTTGTCATCCACATAAAGCACCAAAAACTATTCTAAACTAGCTTCCACTTTGACGATGCTGGAGGGAAGACTCCATCATGATCATGTTCGTTACCCTCATCACCCTATATGCTTCTCCTCTCTCCACGACCATCAATGCTGCCAGTTTTCCTTCAATCATACCGATTGCACCTGTCTACAATGTGCACTGAATTTGATTATAGTTGGTAGCATTCATGCACTAACGAACAACAATGCTTTATTAATATACCACATCACCACTAGAATAAAACCTTGACCAAAGCTGAAGATTATGATCTCTAAAGCCACATTAAAATAATTTCTCTCTAGGACGAGGCAATAGGCTTCCTTTGTAGTAGCTAATTTAAGCTTTGGAATACATTTCTAATGGCTTTAGTTGTAGTCACACTTGGCTGCCTAAGATGTCATTTCGTGGGGCAGAAGCTATGTAATGATAAGGCCAGCTAGTTTCTTTGTGTGTCCTCCCCATTGGTTTATGCTGGCCATAACAGCAAACTCCTCATATCTCAAAGAAGCCATCCTACCCAAAATATCATGTTCCATCGCCCTCATGTATTCCCACTTCATTCATTTCCCTTTTCCTTAAATGCCACCATTTTGGGCTGAAAATAGCCTTTGCTTCTTTGTAAAGCATGCATATACTATTTGGACCAAAACATAAGTGCTAGTAGCTAAGCATTGAAGGCCTTATAAAACTCATTCTTCCACTCCTAGAGAGACACTCTAACAAACTACTTGATGCCTCCTAATGTTTCCTTCTATTTCATCATCGAGAGAACCAAGCAAAGTTTTATTTACCTATGCTATGACATGAACTAAAAGTGTATTTACCCCCTCTACTAATGTATGTCTCACATTATTCCTAGCAAGTTGTAATTACCCATCACACATGCAACCTTTGGAGCTTTCACATGATGGTTGATACTTAGCATGACATCCACCCACTCCTAGTCTACACATCCTCTGGTTGTACCAATGATGCATTCACCAAAGACCAGAACCCATAAAGTAGCGATCCACCTAGATCATAGATCAAAATCATAGTCCACCATTGCCAACTTAAGCTTCATACCAAGCATCCCCTCCATGGTCATAAGGTCATGGGTCACTCTCATATATTAAAGGCTTTGGAATCTCCATATACATACTTGAAATACACCCATCAACAAACACATAGCAACATGCATATTCTTTCTGAATCCATTGCATAGGAAGTTGCTTCAGTTGACCCTTGTAATGCACCTTAAGCATAAATTGAGCCTCACTTGCATTCAACACACTTTGAGCATCACAAAAACCATCAAAGCATACAGTATTCTGAAGCATCTCTACATTTTCTATCAAGGCATCAAACAAAGCATATAAAATAGTCACCACTTATGAAGTAACACATCTAGCATCTATAATAATATCCTCGAGCTCATGAACCATCGCACAGACTACAACTCTATCCCAAATCAAGTATATCAAGTAAGTCATCAATATCCATTTGAGTCCCCACATCGAGTAAAACATGATCTTCATAGGCCTCTTCATATGCATTAAGAAAATCTATATATGCAATATTTGACTCCTCCATCATAGACTCTTCCAAGGCATCCATGCTATGATCCTTTGCTGATGCGGCTAACACTTCACTTGGTGCATCTCTCTAGCATCGACACAAATCATTATGCTCTTATTGAAATTGTGGTTTTATACAAACTTATGTATGTTCAAGTATACTCTTTTCCCAGTGATGAAAAGAACACGAGCATTCCTTGAACATCATCACATTCGTTTTACCGTTATTGAAAATAGTACGCACTATAAGCCGATTTGCTTGTGTCTCATTAGCCATGAAACTTGCAAACTCTGCACTCCCAAATCCACATTGATGCAACCTTTCATTCATTAAAGTCCAAAATAAAACATGTGCATTTGTATTCTCCACATTGAACTCACCTACTGCAATTGTTAGCAATTCTCTGAAAAAAGGGTGATAAACATGTGCACTCATTGTGGTCCAGCCACTTGTCTTGTGCATATAATCAAAGTGGACAAATTGTTTCTCTAATGGTCCACTCAGCCTCATTTGATTAACCAAGTCAATCCCACTTCCAAGACACCCATAGAGGACATCTTAAATACATGAGGCTCCACATTGCTTGCTACGACTGGTTTGGAAATAAGAGGCTATGAAAGAAAGGGTATCGCCTATTTGTTTTCTCCTTAAGATCCAATAATGCTTAGAGCCCAAGAACCGATCCCTTCACATTTTGACTGGCAATATTTATGGATCTCTGAATCCTAATCAAATACCAAAACTCAACCATTGCAACATGTGAGTCACTACAAGGAGTTGAGCTTATAGCAACGGCGATTAGCGACGGCGGGTAGCAGCGTCACTATTTGCGTCGCAAATAGCGACAGTCCACAGGGAAAAAAAACGGGCCGAAACCGAGCACGACTTTATTTTGCATTTTCGCGTTTTGTGTTTTGAGAGCGAGAGCAAGGGAGAGAGCGACCGTCATGAGAGAAGGAGAGGAAGAAGACTTGCCGCCACCGCCGCCGTTGTTCGCGAAGGAGAGGAGGAGCATTCATCACAAAGGGGAGCCGCCCCACACTCGTCGTATCTCATCGGTGAGTCTCCCTCTCTCCTTCTTTTGCTTGTTTAAGGTTTAAATCACTTTCTCTTTTGATTGTTTAGGAGAGGAAATGATAGAGAAAGAGAGGGAGAGAGAGGGAGAGAAAGAGAAAGAGAAAGAGAAAGAGAAAGAGAGGGAGAGGGAGAGGGAGAGGGAGAGGGAGAGGGAGAGGGAGAGGGAGAGGGAGGGGGAGAAAATGAGAGAGGGAGAGAAAGAGAGGGAGAGGGAGAGGGAGAGGGAGAGGGAGAGGGAGAGGGAGAGGGAGAGGGAGAGGGAGAGGGAAAGGGAGGGAGAGTGCATTCTCTCTCTCCCTCTCCCTTTTTCTTTTGGAGAGTGTTAGGATATATTGTGAGAGGGAGATGAAATGAGAGAGAAAGAGAGGGAAAGGGAGAGGGAGGGAGAGAAAGAGAGAGAGAGAGGGAGAAAGAGAAAGAGAAAGAGAGGGAGAGGGAGAGGGAGAGGGAGGGGGAGGAAATTAGAGAGGGAGAGAAAGAGAAAGAGAGGGAGAGGGATAGGGAGAGGGAGAGGCAGGGAGAGTGCATTCTCTCTCTCCCTCTCTCTTTTGCTTTTGGAGAGTGTTAGGATATATTGTGAGAGGGAGAGGAAATGAGAGAGAAAGAGAGGGAGAGGGAGAGAGAGGGAGAGAAAGAGAAAGAGATGTATACTCAAATGGATAGCTTTATGGAGATGTATGTCTACTCAAATGTATAGCTTTTGTCTAATTAGAAGATTCAAGATGCACGATAATAGAATTATCGATAATGGTATGCAATGTGCTTTGCCATGGGCCACGTACATTGGTGACTCTTTAAGATGGCTTAAAATTGGTCATATCCTTCATAATGTCCAAGTAGGGGATCTAATTGTGATATGCATAACTCCTTGTTTTTGTATTAACTTTATAGGCATAACAAATTAGTAATCATGCCAACTAGTCAACGGAAAGACTAAAAGAAAATGATACCCTAGCTAATGGTCATTATGGTACTTCATCAAAATGAACCCAAAAGTATTGCTATAGAAGAAGAATCCCTTAAATTGAGCATAGGATATTTTCTTCAAATGTTATGACTATGAATAGAATTGATTGGAACAAATTTTATAACTATAGTTGATAAATTTCATAGATGGCATTAATTTTTATACATGGACCTAGGACAAAAAAACCACATTACTAAGATGTTTTTTGTTGAGATTGATTTATTATTAGACTAAGAGATCCTCAATTATGCTCATAAATTTTGTTGACTAAGATTACTTATACTCAAAGCCCTCTAGTGCAGTTTTATAATTAAGTAATCCTAGTAGAGCCCCTCTAAGATACTCAAAGGACATAACCTAGAGACCGTAGCTAGGTATATAAGGTATAATGGCCATACAAGAAGACACCTCAATAATTGACTGATCACCACTAAATCCCAAAGAAGAATCGTGTTCCATCCCCTTCAACTCTATATTCACCTCGTGAAGAACTTCATTAATCATAGCATCCTTGTCACGAATCTTTTTGTTGCAATGATGAAGTAACATATTCATCACTTTTCCTCTTATCATCTAAGGCATTATCCAATCTTTTAGTCAAGTCCAAACATTTAGTCTTCAACTCATGAACCTTATGAACCAATGCTTTTTTTTTTTACAATAATGAATAATTATCTACCGGGACAAACAAATCCTTGAGAATGGTATAGGGCCGAGATATAACATCAATAAATCTCTCAACTACTATGTCCCATGCATTCTTTACATCAATCAGTAAAGCATTTCTTATATCTTGAAGTTTAGATTTCAACACCATGGATGCATCAATATCAACCTCAATGTTTTACAAAATTTTCTTCTCAATCTCTTGCAGAGGCTAAAACCTCTCAAGCAAGAGCTTATCCATAAAGCTATCCATTTGAGCCTCGTTTTCCCAAATTGTATTACAAGTCATTAAATTGTTTATTGTAATGCAGATAAGATGGAAAACGAAGAAGGTCTTGTTGTTCAAGATCGCGAGGCGTATCTTAATCAGCGTGTCCCATGTCCTTGCTCTCAATGCAAGTTGAAAATTAGACGAAAATGTCGATTGTCTATAGAACACGTACGACGATTTGGCGAGTTTCAATCTGAGATCATTGATCAGGCGATTGCGGAATTTCAGCAATCGATAATTTGAAGTTAATATCAATCATGCATTGTACTCACAAGCTAATTGAAAACCATATACAATAAGATTGGGTCTTGCTGGCAAATTTTCTATCCAGGGAGGTGATGTCTTGTCCCAAGGGGGAGTGCACCCTTTGCGGCCAATTAGAAGAGTTCGTGGGCGTGCGATGGATGGAGTGCAGGAGCCAATCCACCACTCGCAAGGCCAATCTATATCGTCAATGCTAGAGGAGACAGACAACCTTCCAGATCTACCTACAATCTTGGAGCCTGAGATGGAGGCAATGATCGATGCATTGATTCCCATGGATGTCGAGACTTCTGATCCACTTAGAGAGGAAGCATCCATACCATTATATGATGGGTGCCGAGTATCTCGGTTGAAGACACTGCTTGCACTCTTAAGTGTGCAAGAAAAATACGGGTGGAGCGATACGAGTATCCATACCATTATATGATGGGTGCCGAGTATCTCGGTTGAAGACACTGCTTGCACTCTTAAGTGTGCAAGCAAAATACGAGTGGAGCGATACGAGTGTGACCGAGTTATTCAGGTACCTTGCACATAGGCTTCATTGATTTTTTTTTCGGCACTATTATTACAAATATTTGTGCTTTTTCAAGGTGTTTAATGATTTTTTTCAGATTATTGAAATATCATATATTACCACCTGCAAATATCATGCCTGAGTCTCGTGATGATGCACGACATGTTTTACGGAAGCTTGGCATGGACTACAATAACATCCATGCATGTATCAACGATTGCATACTGTTTCGAGGAGAATACGAGACTATGGAGACATGTCCAAAGTGTGGTGCTCACAGGTATCGATAGGACTTGCAAGGGCAAACCATCCCTCAAAAAGTTCTTAGACACTTTCCGCTCATCCCCCGCATAAACCACATGTTTCGTACATCCGGCATGGCGAGCTTGACAACATGGCATGTGCAGAATAGGTCCACGGATGGAGTTCAACGAATATCAGCGAATTCGCACGCATGGAGCTACAATGACTCTACCTTCCCAGGCTTTGCCCGAGAGCCAAGGAATCTTCGGCTCGGTCTCGCAATGGATGGCGTGAACCCACTTGGTCTGTGCTCAACTTCCTACAGTGTGTGGCCTATAGTCCTTGTCAACTATAATATCCCTCCATGGCTTTCTACGAAGAAAGGACATCTCATCCTTAGCTTGCTCATCCCAGGCTACTACAAAGTAAAAAATATGGACGTGTATCTTCGTCCATTAGTCGATGAGCTTAAGATTTTGTGGGAGGAGGGGGTCACTGTGCAAGATACGAGCAGGCGTGATGGTTGGCGGTCAGCCAATATTCGAGCCATTCTCATGTGGATGATGCATGACTTTCAGGGATTGGGAGAGTGCTCAGGTGAGCAGGCCTCCGTTCTCGTTGGTAATATCTATATTTTATCTCGTTCAATCAAGTATTCACTGGGTCGTGGTGTTGGAACAGGTCTAGTTACCTCAGGTTATCATGCATGTCCATTGTGCGGGCCACAGTTAGACTCCCGAAGGTCACAAACCATGAAGAAGATGGTATATCAAGGACATGCCGCTTTCTTGTCGGAGGATCATGAACTCAGGGAAGGCTTCCTTGGACGACCTCCAACACGTATGAACACCACAAGCTGATACGAGCTGAAAATGGTCCACGCAGAATCACATCCAAAGGGAATGCGACGGTTCTCAGTTTTCTACGAGTTGCCATATTGGACCCACTTACAGGTCAACCACTTCTTGGATCCCATGCATATTTTCAAGAATGTGGGCAGCTTGCTATGGGACCACATCATAGGAAAGAGAGACACTATAGGGGCATGAATGGATTTGAAGGAGGTAGGTAAGATGGAGGCGCTTTGGCCGCAGTCGAGTGTTGATGGTTGCATGCAGCTTCCTCGCGCTCCTTGGGTTTTGTCCACTAAAAAAGAGCGCATTGTGAAGCAAGTAATCAAGTCTATCCACACTCCGACGGGTATGATGCGTTCTCTCAGGTCCGCATTTTCTAAAGACGACCAATTTTCAGGGCTAAAATCCCATGATTGGCATAAGATATGTCAGGTTGGTGCTACGAATGGATTGTAATTAGCATGGGCATTTTGCAATTTGGAAAGTGGCCATTATTCATAATGCTTTCTCATTTGTGGCAATTTGTCCTACCAATCGCGATCGCAAGATGCCTTACTCCAGAAATTCGCGGGGCCATTTACAGCTTGTCGACTTTGGTGCAATGGATCTCATAGAAAGAGATTAATATGTCCTCTATTGAATCTGCGAGGCGGGGAGCAGTGGAGATGGTCTATCTCTTTGAGAAATACCTGTCCACTAGCATGCTCACGATACAAATCCACCTTCTTGTGCATCTTGTGGAGAAAGTGGAGATTGCTGGACCTATCCATACGTGATGGATGTTCTTCCAAGAGCGCTTCATGAAAACCCTGAAAGGCTTTGTGCGACAACGAGCTCGGCCAGAAGGTAGCATGGTCGAAGGTTGGTTGGTGTCAGAGGCGTTAGTGCATATTTCACAATGGCTACCAACGGTGGAACCAGACAATGAAATGCTATGGATGCTGAAGGACGATGATAGACTGACTGGAGATGTGATAGTTGGAAATGGGGTAGAAAAAAGAATGGATGCCTCAATGGAAGAGAAGGTGAATCGCTTTTGTATGTTGCACCATGCCTCCATGGAGATGTGGCTCGCCAAGTACCAGATTGCAAGGCAAGATCGAGAGGAAGCGCGAGCTGAATTCCGATGTAGTACGCGTCATCGACCGATTTGATATCCCGAAGGCATGGAGGAGATGCCGCGGTTTATGTCAACATGATGGTTGCATGGAGCCTTGACCACAACATCTCGCGAAGGGACAAAGGTCTCAATGGAGGAGTGGGAATTCTCGAGGGGATGTAGTCTAAAGGTGATGAGGGGTTTAGAATCTGTCGTATCTAAATTTTATATGTGACATCTAATTTGAGTGTTTCAATGTACAGTACAAAATATATAGTGCAACGTGGTCGCGCAGACGGCATTTTTACGTGGAGCGTATTGACAAAATACGCTCCACAATGGATTGTGGTGTCACGGCAAGGTTCGAGCAAGAAATCCGGCGACGAGCAATGGATCCAAATACAGTTGCGGATGAGATGGAGTATTTTGGAAACTTGCAAAGTATTATTACGGTGGATTACCGTAGCTTCTCCATGATACTATTCGATGTGCAATGGTTCAAAGTGGTACTTGGAGGAGCTACAGCAACAGTTCGACGAGGTCCATCTAGATTTCTCAAAATAGATTCCGAAAAAAAAATGGACGAATTTGTGCGACACCTTTGTGTTGCCGGCCCATTGTGAACAGGTGCATGGAGTCATTTACTTGCTAATTGTATTACGGCATGGTTTATGTCACAATGGTTTGAACTCTCTTGTATGTGTTTATGAACAGGTAATCTTCTATCCAAACCCCCGACAACCTCGATGGTGGTATGTTATACCTTCAACTCCCCGAAGTGCGAGAGTATATGATCAAAGCAATGTTCCGAGCATAGATGAAGATAATATGCAAATAGAGGGGTCGATATTGCAAGGGGTGGAGGCCGTCGAAAGCTTGGAGCTAGCATCGGCTAACAATGATGGAAATACAGGAGTGCAAGAATTTTTTGAGAACGAGACAGACTCATTCTTTTGTGGTGACATGTCTATCGACCTTCCAGTGTATGCGGAGTTGTGCCAGGATATTAACATGGGACCATAGAATACTTCATACTTGGAGCATCCACTTACTCAATTCGTTGACCAATCTCTTATAAAGATACATAAGATATGCATTTTAAGAGAGATTTTTTTTAAATGATTTATATTACTGTGCTTTGTATGATTTAAATTGAATATTCTAACATCATTTTTTATCTGTGCAAGTGACATTTTCAGGATGAGTCCAGGGATGAGCGATGAGGAGTTCCAGGACATATTCACACGCATGTCTCTAGACCAGCTCGCGAGATTCAAAGAGATAGCAGACCAAGAGCTGTCTCATTCTTTGTCAAGGCGCTCTACTGGATCTGCTTCAACGCGATTGGATGCTTAGGCTTCAAGCAAATGATCTCGACGCTCATGACTTGGGCCAGAGAGAGGGAGTGCATCGGGATTAGGGGAATGCTGCTGTGGAGACACAGATGTGGTGTCTCTGTCTCGTCGTTCAGCTAGAGCTGCGTCACCTCCAAGTTTTGTCACACCTGTGGGGACATCTACGCTAGTTACTCTGGCTTCTACGCAGCCGTCAGCAGCAGGTGGCACCCCTTTGGGTGCCACTCCGAGAGAGATTACCCCCGTCCGTACACCAGATGTAGAGGGGTCTCCTGGATATGCCTAGGAGCATGGACGCAGATGGGAGAGGACCCATCTTAGGCAGACTCCTAGGGGTTATGGATATCTGGTCGATAGTAGGTCAAGAGCCATCATCATGAATGATGAGGGGAGGAGGGTGATGGCTCGCATGAGAGAGTTGTGCCAACAAGTTTTTTGGCACAATGTCCTGGATCATCAGAAGAATATACCGGAGGGGAGCAAGGACTACATAGTAGCATCCTTGCACGAGGAGTTTCTGGTGCCAGCCATAGTAGATAGATTCTCTACGGGCTGGATGATGGATTGCATGCGTGCATACATGTCACACAGACAATCCGATGCACGCAAGGCAATCAAGAGTGGGGCTGCAAAGCCCGAGTGGCTAGATGTAGACGACTGGCGCCGACTGAGGAAGGAGGCTACAGATTCTCCAGGACGTTGGAGTCAGCAGCGCGAGGCGGCGAGGGCACGACTCGAGGCCAGAGTGGTCCATCATCTTGGGAGTGGCGGCCACATGACATATTTGGAGGACTTTGTAAGTTTTTCTTTTGTTTTGCTTGTTTGTTTTTTTGAAATATTCTTTGTACTGGCAATCATGTTTCTAACAGTTAGCATTTTGTTTTCTTTGCAGCACTCCATTATAAATCACGATCCGATAGGCCTTGAGACTCGATATGCAGAGAGGCACGGTCTCAATGCATTGATCGACAAATTGTATAGACGCGGCGGCCTTGTAAGTCACTCATCTTTCTTGTCCATAGTTACCATGAGATATTTGAATGCATTATTGTATGGTGTATTGATGTGTTGTTTATTTTTCTACAGAGTGTGTTAGATGCTCCTTTGTAGCGGGACAAGCTTTCGGGGGACGAGGATTTGTAGCTCGCCCTTGGATCCTTGGAGCTCACACGCCTTTATTTTTTAGTCACCTGATCTATATAGACATTTTCTATGTATTAGTGATATCCTGTCATGATTGTACCAATCACTTTTTATGTGATTATATATTTATTTCATGTATCAGTTTTATGATTTCAGTATACATTCTTTTTGTTTACAAGCGCTTTGTATACAGTAGTGCAGAAACTATTTTGTATGGCTCTCATACAGCACACAGTGCTATATGTGGCAGGGCAACAAATTTTTTTTTATCCCTATTATCGTCGCTATTAGCGTTGCAAATTTTACTGCTCGCGTCGCTATTTCCGTCGTTATGCGCGTCGCAAAATGTCGCTATCAGTGTCGCATTTGCGACGCTGATAGCAACGTTTCTATGGCGTCGTTAATAACAACGCTTTTTGCGACGACGGGGGCAAATTTTGTTGTTTGTATTTTCGTCACTTTAAACATCGGTATAAGGCCTAGATCTTGTAGTGAGTTTCAAAAAACTGTAAACAAAGTTTAGACCTAACATTTTTCTTTGTACAAGAGGTGTAACTCTTTCTAGAAGCTAGTCGACCCTCAAATCATATGAGGAGTGATATCAGTGTCATCAAAGAGCATGTCCATAATTATATCTTAAGCTACACCTATCTCAACCTTTTTACGCTTTGCATAAAGGTCATGGGAAGCTCTATCTTGCACCAAATTATGCACAAAAGTCCCATTTGTTTTCAACACCCCAACCGCCATTGGATGCCTATGACTACCTTAATGTATGACACATCTTGTTGTGGTAGTTCTATCTGTAGGGTAGCAATAATAAATAGAAGACTTACACATAGCCAAGCATTTTGAAAAAGTAGAGCAATGTCGACAAACTAAAGTACCAGTTTTAGAACTTAAAAACCTAATTCTGGGCACATGTTAAAGTTTTCCCTTCCATTGAGATTGATTGCTTCCCTTCGTATGCTCATAATATGGGCACTCCACATTACAACATCTTAGATGCCCCCCACAAGAACTACACCTAACAAAACCATCAAAACATTCCTTTGGACATGTGTTATACTCCACCCACATATGACCATCATATCTTTGCTCCATCCCAGCCATTGGCTTACCTTGCGGCGCAAAAGGGAGCTCAAAAACAATATCCCCATCGTACTGTGATGGAAGTTCATCAACTTTCCTAACTTTAGATGCATTCATTAAAGCATTTAGAAGAGTGTCCTTAACAGGCAATCATCTAATCAGAGTCAAGATAATGAGAGCTTTATTTTCTATGGGTGTCCCTAAACTAGATAGACATGGTTCAAGGATTGATGGAGTTCCCAAATAGGAAAAAGAGGGATTTTTTTACTGATGAGAATATATGCCCACCATCATCTCTACCAATGTACAACATCCTTGTGATCCGGGTTTTTTACAACCCGGATTATTACCACAAAATTTTGGCCAAAGCCCCTATCAAGAGCTTACCATATCACTTTGGGTTTACTCTTCAAGCACTAGGTATGCTACATTGCTTCTCGATTATGATAACTCTAGCAAATGGGGGAAACAAGTTCTTAGAAGGCATGTCAATGTAAAGGGTCAAAGGGATGGTTATCTTAGTGAAGATGAAAATAGATTACACCTAGGAGTTGAGTGAATGCATAGATTTTTTCAAAGGACTAACCTCCAACTACACATGGGCCCCGTTTGCATCACTAAGATTTGGAATCTATCACCATCATTAGAGGACACCTCACCCTTGCACACAAGTCAATATCCACATCATGGTGTCATTTGGATCTTGCACAAAAGATTACAAGCATGGACCCCTTTTGTCACATGCTTATATGTATTTATATACATATGGGATACTAAAGTCAAAGCAGCTTTTGGAAGCCCTTTTTTATAATCTCAATAACTCCCAAGAAAAAGCGAATTTCAAGAAAATTCCCTCGAAGGCCGATCGGTTTCAATCTGGTCTACAAAGTTGCAGAAGAAACTTTTTCCAAATTCCTCACGGATTTGAAGTTACGAAGGCGCAGACTACTGGCTATATGCAATTTTCTTCTCTCTTTCACCACACCAACTTTCCACTCTATCCTTCTTGTAAATATATTATAATAATGTGCTTTGGGCATCCACCTCTTGTAATCTAGCTCCATTTCTCTATTTTGTCTACCACCACCCTTGGCTTCTTGCATGATGACCAAGGTGGGGACTTGTCCCATCCACTACTCTCCATATTTTCAAAGATGCCATACATCATCTAGGATTATGTTAATCAAGAAGATTAGCTTAATCTAATCCCTCATGAAGGCTATATAAAGAGCCCATGGAGAATGAAGGAAGAGGGAGGAGGGAGAATGACAAGTCCATGAGAGCATTCTAGAATACCCTCATCTCTTTGAGGGAAGCTATGAGTGAGTTCTTTTATTATGTAGCATAATGGCAAGCTTCCTCTACCTCTTCTCCTATTATCTCCCTCTCTTCTCATCTTCTCATTCCATGTAGCATAATGGCAAGCTTCTTCTATCTCTTCTCCTCTTGTCTCCCTCTCCTCTCATCTCTCTCTCTTATATTCCAATATGGTGTCTAGTACATGTATTCTCTCTTGTAAATTTGTGTCTTGGTTCTCTTGATTCTCTTTGAGAAAAGAGAAGAAGGGGAGAATGACAAGTCCATGAGAGCATTTTAGAATACCCTCATCTCTTTGAGGGAAGCTATGAGTGAGTTCTTTTATTATGTAGCATAATGGTAAGCTTCTTCTACCTCTTCTCCTATTATCTCCCTCTCTTCTCATCTTCTCATTCCATGTAGCATAATGGAAAGCTTCTTCTACCTCTTCTCCTCGTGTCTCCCTCTCCTCTCATCTCTCTCTCTTATATTTCAATATGGTGTCTAGTACATATATTCTCTCTTGTAAATTTGTGTCTTGGTTCTCTTGATTCTCTTTGAGAAAATGGATGTCCTAGCCCATCCTCCCTTTGGCTAGGTGGTGCCCCTCTTTAGTTCTCTTAGTGAGGATTGGAGGTTGGATGGGTAAGAGGCAACCCGTTCATCATTTCAGCCCTCACTTGGAATGTAGAGATAAAGTAGACATAGTGCATTCCCTTGGCATTGTTGCAGTAAGTTTAAATGCATAAACACCATTAGCTACCTTTATCCTAGGCACTACACTGCTTTGATTCTCCATTGATAAGTTATTGTTATCTAAGGAGAAGTACTCTTTAAGCTCTCTCTCTGTCAAAATAACATCTTCTGAATCAAAACGGACGGATAAAATTTTCAAAGAGCCAAAGCAAAGAATATCAATGACGTGCACCATTTAGTTTGCGAGATGTAGCTATTAACAAATGTCTGAAAATATATCAAGCAAGCCAAAATCATTCTCCCTTTTCGAGATATGAGTACCGATATTTTCCACATACGATTGCATTTAAAACCGAATATTTGCACCACTAGTATTTGCATTTAATGACTATATTCACCACTAATATATGCTTGTACAATCAATTCATAACATTTCAATGCATAATATATAAATAAAAATAAATACAAAAATATACCAATCTCTATCCATAGCTCTCACTCCAACTCTATATATATCCTTTTCAAATAGCTGATTAATGAGTAAGATGCATTTATTGAATATATTCAGCACTAACTTAAAAGCATTCTTTCACATGGTGGCAAGAGGCTAAGGTCATTGTAGTCATCTTGGAGGAGGTTCTCCCGTCTCATGTGTGTGAAGGGAAATGAGATGTTTGTTGTACACATTCGCCCTTAGGCCCTATACTCATCAAGAGCAAGCAAGCCTAAGCCTAAGCACCAGGTGTGAAGCTTCCTTTAAGAACTTATCACCAAGATGCCCTTAATCCACTAATTTTCGTTTGAATACTTTTCGTTTGAACATAGGGGAACAGGTGAAACAAGCAAGAAAGGTTGATACTCGCATCAAGGAGGAACCAAAAACGCAGGTCTTTGTCAAAGCAATGAACCGAGAGTTGGGGAAGCAAATAGGTGAGTATTGGTTTATGTTCTTCGTTAACCTGTCTTGGTACGTTAATAATGTGCATAAGGAAGGAGTGAAAATGTAGGAGCTTCTTACCACCAAGGGCAAGAAAGCCCATATGCTGGCGTATGGGCTTCCTTGCCCTTGGTGGCAATAAGGAAAGGGATGTTTTGATGTTTTCATAGGGTCTGTCAATGGGTTAGTCTATAGAGGATAATGTGTGCAATGTCCACCAATGGGTTCTTGCCACCAAGGGCAAAAAAGCCCGTATACAATGTATTGGCTTTCTTGCCCTTGGTCCTTAATTACTCGCTCCCTCTTTCCCCTTTTTTTTACCCACACACACACTTCTTTAACAAGCACCTTTGCTCTCTCTCTCTCTCTCTCTCTCTCTCTCTCTCTCTCTCTCTCTCTCTCTTTGTCAGCACACTTCACACATCCTCACTCAATTCCCAACACCCCAATCCCCAAACAAAATTCATTACCACACAGGCTTCAGCACACGTGCATCATCAAAACATTACACATGGATTACAAGTGCCCTCTTAAATGAGACGGGCCTCCTTACAAATAGAGCTCAGCTGTACAAAGCTTACTTAGCTCAAAACACGAACCCTACTACTCTTACACGCACACCTAATTGCATAGCATATTCTCAAAACTATGAGGTCGTCTCCTGCCAACACCTCTTTGCTCTGCTCTTCTTCTTGCACCTTCTCCAAGCCTATGCTTGCTCTTTTCTTAGCTGTAGGGCCTGATAGTTTCCCTCTTCTTTTGCCTTCGCACCCCGTTTGTTGCTACAAGCACCTTGTGCTCCTCGTGCTGTGGTCAATACCCCGATATGCCCCGCCTTCCTCTTTTGCAAACCCCTTCTACACTGCTACCACATGCTAGGTGAGCTACAACCCCTTCTTCTCCATGCTATGCACTCCCCTTAACTCCTTCCCACCAAGGGCAATAAAGCCCATATCCTGACGTATGGGTTTTCTTGCCCTTGGTGGCAAGGGGCTAAGGTCTCATTGCCATATGTATGTGTGTGTGTGTGTGTGTGTGTGTGTGTGTGTGTGTGTGTGTGTGTGTGTGTGTGTGTGTGTGTGTGTGTGTGTGTGTGTGTGTGTGTGTGTGTGTGTGTGTGTGTGTGTGTTAGCAGAGCGAGCGGGTGTGTGTGGGCAAGGCGTGGGACAATAGTGTGAGGTGTGAGGTGTGATGAGTAGCGTGAGCGAGAGAGGAGTGTGTGTGTGTGTGTGAGCTACTAATCTAAGAGGTACCGTGCATGTAGGAGTTGTGTGTGTTTTTAAGAGGCCAAGCATGTGTGTGTGTGTGTGTGGTGATGAGAGAGAGAGAGAGAGAGAGAGAGAGAGAGTGTGTGTGTGTGTGTGTGTGTGTAGTAAGAGAAGAGTGGTGTGAGGCTCAAGGTGTGTGTAAGAGAGTGCAGGGTGTGTAAGTTGTGTGAGTGTAGAGGGCCATGATCTTAATTGTTTGACACTAATATAATATTATGTGAAATGTTAGGGAATAATCATGCCTCCAAAAAAGAGACAACAAGAAAAAAAACATAGGGAGTTCGGGTCTCTTACAGGAAGATTTTACATTCAATTGTTGCAGCTTTTATTTCTTAATATTTCTGTGTGAACTAATGATTTATAATTCAGCCAACGAGCAAGGAGAAAGGAGTGTGTGCATCTAGTCCTACAGCAGATGAGAGTGGTGGCGGCGATGATTTCTTTCCTATCCAAGTTCTTTTTAGTATGATTTTTCTAGGGAATATTTTATGTTTCTTATATTGAGTTTTCCAGTTTCTAAGTTCTATGTTTCAAATGCTGTTTGTTTTGTGTTTGATTAATGTCTTCCTAGGTTTCTAAAAGAAGACAAAAAGAACAAGTATTGTCTCAAACCTGCTAGCAGCACTATGCAGTCCATGTGTAGTAAGAAAGAAGAGCAAGGGGAAAATGAGGTGGTGGAAATTATGAAAGGTGGAGATGTATTGGCTAAATGCAAGGTTTTAGATGTTTCAAGGTGCCCACCCATTCCCCTTTATAGGACGTTTCCATACCCTAGGGTTCAAGGTTTGAGAAGTGACATTTCGCTACTCAAAATAGCCTTAGAGGGTGAAACTTATTGTCTAGAGAAGGGTATTTTGATTGTCTCTGTTGTCTCCCCTTTGGATGTTGCAATACCGGTGATAGATGAGATGAGGCTTCATGGTATGCCCACTCGCAGGCTATAGATAAAGAGTTTGAGAATGAGTTGAGAACCAAGAAGGGGTTGTCTTTTCTTTCTAATAAAATGTTCTATGTGTGGGAGGGGAACCATTGCATAGAGAAATATAAAGATGATAAAGTATGGCATTTGAGGGTCTTTAGCACTGTTGTTGATCCAACTAGACTTAGTGAAGTCTCCTTGCTTGTTGGCTTTCTTCACATGAATGAGTAAGTTCCTCTCAAAACATGATGCGCATGTGATCCTTCTCATTAAATACATATGTATTAAATTTGTGTTTTTTTGGGAAGCTTGAATGAGCATGCAGTCATAATCACAAATCTAAAGGATACATTGGTATATGCTGCAAATATTTGTGTGTGACATTAAATCCTATTTGAGAGAGCAACCTGCTAATGTGGCTAAAACCTTGGAAGCCAAAAAAATCTTGAATCAAACACTTCACCCCCATAGTATCCATTGGCTAGAGAGGATTTGGCCTAGCCTGTTTACCAAGTAGATATATATTTGGGCTCTTTCTTGTTATGAGAGGATTAGAAAGTATGGTATGCAATGATTTTAGTAAGGACCAAAGTAGCTCAAGTGCAAAAGGTCTAAGTGCGGAGGAGAGGGCTTTAAAAGAAAAGGAGATCTCCATTGAGTTGCGACGAAAGTACACTGATCGTATGCAAAACGTATTGCAATGTTTGATTTGTTTAAAATTATTGTTGTTGTGTTTGTCTCCTACTAATATGAAATGGTTTTGGTATATTTATTAGGTTTTGAATATTATTAATCCATCCCATGGCAAGGAATGGAGAGAAACTTTGTTTTCTCTTCGATTTGATGGAGCGGACACCATTGTGGATATTGAAAAGTTGAATTTGATAGCAATCTCTTTCCTTAGTGCTGCAGAGAAAGAGATAACTTGGTTGAGATTGCTTGAGAGTTCAAGATTTGTCTACAATACCCATGTTATGCCATCAACAAACATAGAGTTCAGAGCGTAAGAGTTTTTCACTTTTCTTGCTTTATCTCTATGCTTCATAGAAAAAAATTTGTCTTCGTTTTGCATGTTTTCGTGCCTTTCATTATTTCTATCATTGTAGGTGGTTTTCTAGGGAACTATTGCTAGACATGATAGAAAAGAATGCACTTCGTTCTTTGGAGCAAGAGATAAGAATAGCAGCTACCATAGAGCATCCAATTAATTTGCTCGATGAGCCATCTCTTCATGTTTACTTTGCATCCATACAATACGAGGGCAGAAAACATATTTTTGGAAACATTAAGAAAACCAGTGCTAAAGAAAAGTCCAAAAAAAAAAGAGGATCAACCTATTCAGTCCCATCTTGATGCAGCCGCTTGTCGGTTGAATCTATCGCATGGTTTTCTATTTTAATGCATTTTGTTTGACATTGCAGTGTGTAGTTTGTGTTGGCTTGGATAAATTATCTTTGAATATTCCATGTATTTTTTTCACTTGAGAGACCTCAAGCTGCATGTTGATTTGCCCAAGGCTTGTAAAACATGGGTGGATATCACTAACAAAGAGTCCACTATGTATGGGGAGAATATGATTGCTCTCTCACCATTTGAGATTCAAACATGCCCTTAGTGGATTGACATGCCCTCGCCCCATGTATTGCAAAGTGAGAAAGCTAAGTTTGAGGAATGGCAAAAATCAAAGGGAAAGGGTGCAAGTGGTGGTTGTCTGAGTCAAGGTAAAGTGGCTTCCGCAACTGTCTCCTCTCCTTCCTCCTTAAGCTTTACTTTTCTAGCAAAGAAGTGGTTTTGAAGGTGATCAAATAAGGGGCAAGGAAGCGCAAAGGGGTGAGCATGCTCAAAGAGAAAAGCAAGATCAAAAGGGCAAGCAAGATCAAAGTAGCGAGACACAGAGTACATGTCACTTTCACTTATTTCACATTGCATATTCATGTCTCATGCAACTTAGAGAAGGCTAGCTCTCTATGTTGGATACTTTATATACCTTCCTTGTAAAATAAAGATTTATGTTTCTTTGTCTGCTTTGTTTTAGATAGATAAATTTTTGCTAATGACAATTCACCACCACTCGATGTTGGTATGCATGGTAGCTTTCATAGTGGTATGCTTCTTTTTATGGATATATGCAAGTCGATTGTTTTGTATGGTATGCTTGTTGTTCATTCATTATACTTTCCATGATTATTTAGGTCCATCCTCGCGTCCTAGATTACCATCCCAAGAAGAATATGTGCCACTCTTGTCCATATAAGGGGAGGCTTCTTTGGATCGCTCTATCTTTTCATTTGGATGTGGAGATTATATTTCTATGGGTAAGGATTTTGCATCCTCTATTAGAAATGAGGATTATGCAAAGATCCATACATTTTTTTCTGAAATCAATAAATTGGGGGTGGAGTATAAGAAAAAGAAAAATATGTGGGCTGCTAACTTTGTGCTCTTGGATCTTCCCATGGACTCTCCGCATGGACGAGACGGTGTTCCATTGTGGAACAAGCTGTCAAAGGATCATATTTGGCATAGACTTGGAGTAGCAGTGGCTTGTTTGGCAGACTCTGGATGGGTTGTTTGTCTTGCCTCCATTTCAAGTGATTCTTTGAGTTAGAAATATGTAAATAGGATTGTTAAGTACTTGTGAATAAGATTGTTGGGCAATTGTCAATGTTTAAAATGTATTTATTTCTGTCAAGGGACTCTCCCTCGTGGGTGGAGAAATATGCCTTGCGGTGTGAGCTAGAGATTGTGCATAGATTCATAGTTGAGGACTTAGCCTTCATGGATGAGGTTACGATTGAGGATATTTCCTTAGAGCTATTTGACATGGTTATTGTACACTTAGTTTTCTTGGTGCTTTGTTGTTCTTGATTAGTTTGTGACATGTCTCTATTTTTTGTCATTATTGTGCGACACATGGATGCCTTCTACTTTTACATGCTACAACGTTGTCATGATGCTTGCGGACACAGTGTGAAAAAGCATGGAATGCATCATCATCCAACTTTCTTATTAATGTAGAGAGTCAATGTGATCTAAGTAGTGTCAGTACTAGTGTGAGTTGCATGGATTATCCAAAAATACTAGATTTTTGGATAATTTTAGCCTATTTTTTATATTATTTATTGTAAAGATCTTTTAGAAAAGTTTCTAGATTAGGATGGCATGCAAAAAGCAAGTTGCTTGTTCAACCAGTTATGACATTTTTCATAAAAAAGGACAGATTGGCAAAATCACGCACGTCGCAATCGCTGTTGAGACAAGCTGAAAACTGCAGTTTGAACTAGAAGAGTAAGAAGAAGTAATCTAGGAGAGTCGTGACCAAGCGTCATGGGGTTTTACCCCCCTTTCAAAGCCAACGGAGCCATCAGATTTGGGTTCCGAGTATCAGAGAAGGAGCTGTTATTTCTAATCCACGTTTTTGTTCTACGAGGGAGTTCCAGGAGATCTAATGCCCGGAGAGTGCTTCTGAATAGCGCCAGACAAAGGATTTCATGTTTGGTCAATATCTATTGATTTGATTCATTGTTCTTTGTCATTATTGTGTTTACCTCTTGTGTATTCTTTATCTTCTCTTCCATCTTCTATCTCTACTTCCTTCTACCTCTGATCCCCGGTGGATTCGACCTTTCGACAAAAACCCCTCTGACAACATTGAGGCTACATGGCCTCTTTACATCTTAAGAGAGTGCCACATTACGACATGATCATGGTGTGAAATTCTCGCGGCATGTCATTCATCACTATTTGCCAGATACTGCAAGGATTTTAGAGGTTGGCGAGGAGGCACATTTGAGATCAGGTGTGTAGCGAAGTGTCAGGTTTGTGCGATGCTTTCTAGAGGCTCTTTGTCCTCCCAGAAGATTGGCTTTGGAGATGGATAGTGGTACATCCCCTTTGATGTGTGGTACTCCTTTAGTCAAGACACGAGGTATATAGAGAGCACATGGTAATGTAAAGGCTCCATTGAGTAATCCGGTGGTACTTTAGTCTAGTAGCGTCAGATATTCTATTAAAAGATTTAGTTTTGAAGGTTATATGGTTCACCATTATGCTTATATAATAAAGGTGGTTGAGGATGTTGAGCCCACTTTTATTAAGGATATTATTGGTCATACTCATTGGGATACAACAATGGATGAGGAGATGGCTACATTAGAATCCAATAAGACTTGGGATCTAGTACCATTACCTAAGGACAAGAAAGCTATTGGCTGTAAGTGGTCTTACAAAATCAACATAGTACTATATATGATTTTATCAACAAGTATAAGATTGAGCTTCTTGCAAAGGCTATGATCAAACATATGGCATAGATAATAAAGAGACATTCAATCTAATTGCTAGAATGGCAAATTTTGGATGTGTGATTGCTTTGGCAATAGCCAAAAGTTGGAGTTTGCAACAAATGGATATCAAGAATACCTTTTTGTATGGTGAATTACAAGAAGAGATGTATATGGAGTAGCTAGCAAGTTATGAAAATTTAGAGCATCCCATATATGTATGCAAGTTAAAGAAGGTTCTCGATGGGCTCTGAAGCAAGCACCTAGAGCATGGTCTGATAAGATCAAAGAGTATCTTATCAAGATTGAATTTTATATTTTTTATGTTGATCACTCACTTTATGTGAGAAAGGGAGATGTAGGTTTGGTCATTATATTCATCTATGTGGATGAGTTGATTATTACAGGTGATAGTGATAGTGGGATTGTTGAAGTTTAAAGCTTTGAAGAAGGAGTTTGAGGTGAAGGATTTGGGTGAGCTGAGATACTTTCTTGGCATTGAGGTGATCAGATGTAATGGTGCATGGCTATCCCAAAGGCAATATGGCTTGGATATGTTGTCCAGTTATAGTATGATACTATGTAAGCCTCTTTTATTACCATTTGAGAAAATGTGAAGTTGAGTGCTAATGTTAGGGATGAGATAAAAGACCCTACTATGTTCAAGAGGACAATAGGAAGTTTAATTTATGTGATTATCACAAGGCCAGACTTAAGCTATGCTATTTGGCCTTGTTAGTCAGTTTTTGTAGATGCCTAAAAAGCCTCACTTAGATATATTGTTAGATGTATATTGAGGTATGTGAACTCCACTTTGCATATGGATTTTTTTATGAGGCAAGTAAGGATATATAGGTATTTGGATACATAGATGTAGATTGGGTTAGTATCATGTCTGATAGAAGATGTATCAATGGATTCATGTTTTCTCTTGGTAGTGAAGTATTTATGTGGAGCAACAAAAAGAAACCTATAGTCACTTTATTGAGTATAAAGGTGTTGTTATGACAACAAGTGAGGTGGTATGGCTTCTAAAGTTATTGGGTGATTTGAATGTACAAGGAGATGGTCCAGTTGTTATTCACTTTGACAACATGAGTAGTATAAAATTAGCTAGAAACCTAATATAACATGTAGCCTAAAACAAAACGCATTGAGATGTGTTACCACTTTGCGAGAGAGAATGTACTTATAAGAGAGATTGACTTGGTATATATCAGCACACACATGATCAAATAGCTAATATTTTTACAAAGGAATTGGGTGTAGAGAAGCTTCAAAAACTTCTAAGCTTACTTGGAGTTACAAAGATACAATTGAGCTTGAGGGAGAGTGTTCAGATAACAAACTCAACACGTGTGCACATTGATGATGGACTGCATGGTTAGATAGGTCCACATGTCTACACTTAGAACATTAGTGGTTATTATGATCCTCACATGGCCACTGACTTATCACTTATTATATTTAGTTTGTTACACCTCCCTACAATTGACATAATTATAGCATCGATCGATTAGTATAGTCACTTATGCATTGTTTGACTTAGTAGGTCACTTTCCTTATGTTGTATCTTATCTATATTTTGTATACATTGTATTATGTGAGGAAGAAGAAGAAAAAAACTAGAGAGAAAATGTTTTGTCCTTCATCTCTCTTCTTATATTCTTGAAAGATCTTCCTCTTGTGCATATGACATGTGTTTAGCGTAGCAGCAACTCAAGCGACCACCACGTGATTCTTGACATGGTCCTCCCAATGGAGCAACCAACTATCTTAGAGGAAGCAGATACAGTGGTCACTTTGCTATTGAAATAAAAACGTGCAAAATCTAGCAAGCTAGTTTGTGGTGGTTGACCATACATAGTGATGTTCACAAGTGGATCCCTAGCACTGCAATTCTTGCCAAAGGATAGGCCCAAAGCCATAGATCAGTTGTTACTCCCACCAATTCTACCTTGGAACACCCTTCTAAAAATGGGGATTGGACTTCATTGGTCCCATTTCTCTACATGTTATTTACAACAGAAACAAGTATATTTTGATGAGAATATATTATTACACTCTGATCAAATTGGTTAGTGGCAATCATACACACTTTGTCAATAAAGTCATCAAAGAGCTCACCTCATTTTTTCCTCAAGGAAGTTACTATATGTATATCCTCTACATCACGTGCATTCAAGGCCTATTTATAAATACCCTTATCTATGATTTTTTCTTGAATAAAACATAACCCTTTTCTGTTCAATCTATAAATAAACTCTTTATATTACACTCTTCTATATGTAAAAAATGTATAAAAATGGTATTTTAAGAATACCTTATTTTGAACCCACGTGACGCACACATATATTCATGAGTAACTTACCCAATATTTTTTCTCATTGTGCATTAAAGATTCTCTCCTTATTGTCTACAAGCTAATGGCTTATGAGAGTCCACCAATAAGGTAATGTGTAAAATTTTAACCAAGTTGGTAGATCAAAACAAAAAAGATTGGGATACTAATCTACTCATCGCACTATGGGTTTTTGAGACTTTGTCCAAGATCGCTATCAGCATGACTTCAAAAAATTTGGCATTCCATCTTGAAACATTATATCCTTATAGTTTGTAGTCCCCGTTTTTAGCTTAAGGTATAAAATTGACTCATCCCAAAAGAAACACTTTCATTCCATACAAAAGCTATTTTCCAACAAGAAAAAGATCCGATCCACTACTCCTACATTCTATTCGAAGGCCAAGCACAATAGAAGCATCAAGTTAATTGCTTGTCCATGAAACCCCTATTCCAAAAGGGCCAATCAGTTCTATTCTTTAAGATATATGTGGGAAAACTTTTGAGCAAGCTCAAGTTCTAGTGGAGTGGTACTTTTTGGGTCTTTCATGATTCTAGTACTAACTCATTCTGTCTAACCAATTTATAGGGTAAGTTGCTACAGTATAAGCAATTGTAGCCGAAGCTTGTTGATGGAGTTTGAGTATGAATAACATGCTGATAGCTTCTAATACCCATTCCCTACCAAATCAGATTTCCTTACTTCTCCTTTGCCATCAAATTTCAACATTTCTTCCCCACTAGTTACCTCCTACCTCTCTAGATTGAATGGTGATCATAAATCACGACCCGTGTTGACATGGCATTCATTTATGAAAACCATTCACTAGTTTTCATATATCTGACTATATCAGTGGTAGCCTATTATACTGATGTGGTGGACATGCATTGGCCACTATCACTTCATATTAATCACATCGTCTTTTTACAAATAATTTCCTCTTCAACACTATTATTTTTTTCCCAAAACTTGTGTATAAACTTGTTTTCTCTCTCCTTTCATTCTCTATCTCTTTTCCTCCTTCCATCTCTCTATCATGGGATCCTTCCAACTCACCACTGAGGAAGTTACATCTCCTAGTCCTAAGGCCCTTGTAGATTCTAAAGCATGGATGAACTCCTTACAACTCACCAATTTTGACAACCTCCCATGGGGTGCTACCCTAGCCTACCCTGACACTCAAACCATCCTAGAGCAACTCCTTTCTAGCTCCACCATTTAATTTAGGGCCATAAATATAATCTCTCTACAAAGAGAATGTATGAGAAGCTGTGCTTGCCCACCCATGGTGAAGTCGATCCACCAACTCTCCCCACAACCATCATTAAAGACATCTTCGGCCCCATGCTCAACAAGGAGTATCGATTGAGTAACCTTATTGATGAACACAAATAGAAAATTGATGCCCTTCGATTCTTGCTTGAGTCACTTTATCTCTAGGCTAAGGTTTTTAGTGTCTCCAAGAAGGTAGCCTCTCTCTTCTTCTCTCTTTAAATACCCCCATTGCTTGGGCCTATGTACTTCTAGACTATCTCTTCATTGAGGTGAAGTGTTTATCTCAAAGGCCATCCTATGTCAGAACTGTCAAGGTGAGCACTTTACCCTCCTATTTCCCCACTTGCCCTTGTCTACCATCCCTGCCAACTTTTCTCATCGATGGTAGCAGGCATTCCCCAATCTCAACCTAAGACAAGAAGCACGCAGAAGCTCGCCTCTAACCCTGCTGAGGATGCCATGTGGAGCATTAAAGACCAAGTCCTCAAAAAGGAGGATCCCCCTACCAACATCAGTGCCTAGCAACTTGCCCAATAAGACTTGCCACTATAGGAGGCCCAACATTCCTAGTCACCCAAAAAATCCACCTCTACTACCAACTTCTCTACCAAACTTTCCCTCCTATGGAAGGGCCAAAAGAGACCACAAGAGAAGGAGACCACCGACAACACCAAGCTCCCTACTCTCACTTCTATCCTCGCCAAGTCAAATGAAACCTTCTCTATGGCCATGTCCCTCCTTGCAAACTTGTCCCAGAAATTTGTGTTGATTCCACTTGAGTCTAGTTGGGGGTGATAGCCCAAAGGTCATTGAACTTCATCAATGGGTTCTTGACTAGTAGTACTATCACTAGCAAGACCTCAAGGTCTATGTGGATCACCTAAAGCAGACCAATACCAACCTCTCTGAGCAAGTGCAACAAAAGGACGCTCCTCTTTAGGAGTATCACCAAAGGTTGGAGGCATACCATCACATGTAGCTAGCCTTTGCCAATGGTATCATGAGCAAAGTACAATGGCTGGAGCAAGAGAATTTTTTTCTCCAAGCCCACGTGGTTAGAGCAAAGAAACCAGATGGTGTGACCCAACTCTTCCTAGAGATCATTGAATAACTCTAGTGTGACTAAAAAGCTGAGTAGCTTGATAGATGGGAGAAGCACCAATGAGAACTCTAGGCTACCATGACCGACTTTTCTCCTACATTTTTCCTCTCCCTAATAAATCGGATGAGTCAAAATCTTATATCCAAATGGCTCCCCTTGTCCAACCATGACTCTACCCCATCTACCATAGCACGTAGAGAGCACATCTCCTAGCCCCACTCCCACTTTGCATCAGGCTCTCTAGCCAAATTCAAACTTTTTTCCCTACCTTGGACCGGAACTACCCACAATCCCCAGATCTTGCAAAACTATTGTCGAGGGAACAAGAAAACACAGCCAAGCATCCCTTTTCCACTAGCAAAGATAAATAGATTGCCATAGAGGAGCCCAAAAGACCCTCAAGCAATGAGGATGCATCACCCGAAACCCCAGCTCCAAACTTATTTGACTTCTCCATGACACTAATTTTGTGGATCCAAAGTGGGAGCTCATGGTGGAGCATTGCTAGGAGCTAGAGCAATGGAATGTCAAGGTAGAAGAGTGAATCTAGGTTTTGGAAGAAGTGGTGCTATGGGACTCAAAGATGAAATACAACTTTCTTTGGCAACACATCCCAAAGAAAGAGCCAATCATAGTAGCCCAAGAAATGAAGAAGGCCGATATTCCTCATTGAGACAGACCCACACCTTGCCCCAAAGTATTGCTAGAGTACCTACCTTTATAGCCCAAGACTAAAGTCAAGAAGAAATTGGGGAGGTAGTGATCCCAACCCTGATGATCCACTCTCTAAAGACCCCTCCACTCCCACATCCAACATCTTAAAGCTATCCAATATCAACCAATAAACCTGTCTGACCCAATCCAAAGCCCTCTCCCTCAAGAGATGACACCAGATTGATGTCATCCTAAGTGCTGAGTCATGGCATAAATTGAAACTTGAAGGAATCCAGGCTCACTACATCTAAACTACCTTCGAATGGGACCACTTGCAACAACAAATCTAGCTCTAAGCTATCTACTTGGAGAAAGTGGTAGCAAAGCTCATCTATCACAATGTCCTATAGCCTCCTTGTTGGACTTGTATGGATCTTTAGCCACAGGAGAACCACCTCTAATATATCCCCCTCCCACCATTTCCACACCCACATCCTGTCTCGGTAGTAGAACCCCTCACTAGCTACCACCAAAATCCCAATCCGCCTCACCCCTTACTACCTCCCATTCCACTCGTAGCCCTTATCATCCACCTACACCCTCAAACTAGATGCAAGATCACAATGCACTTGAGAAGAGGATGACTGTGACATTAATGAGTAAATTTTCTGGATTTGAGTGCACCTTGCATGCTAGTGTTAATTAAAACTAGGACATGCCAACGGCACATTAATGAACTGACGTGTGCAAGAGTAGTAAAGATTACCTAGCACATCACATGGGTGGAGAGAATGTCATAGCAAGTAGTAAGCTACATAAGAAAGAGAGTAAAAGTAATCAAGGGTTGTAACTACATGCATAGTGCAAGAGTTCAAGGGCCATAGGGCTCTTATGCTTCATTGTGGATCCTTCATAAGTCCCTTCGGCCAATCTCTTTTGATTGGCACCCTGATTAGTGCTCTCTATCAGTAGACCTACACTTATTGCTTACAATCTCCACATGTGGTAATAGTACTTTCATTGTCTTGTATCTTGCAATTGTGTTGTATACATGATGAGTCTTTGATCCAACACTAGTCATTTCCCAAAGTCCTATGTCACTACCCACTACTTGTCTCTAATAGATATATTGTTCTTATTTTAGTCATTTCCCAAAGTCCTATGTCACTACCCACTACTTGACTCTAATAGATATATTGCTATTATTTTGGTAATATATTTTGGGTTGATATTTTGAGTATACTAGTATTTGATCTCATTGTTGTGATTATGCCTAACTCTACACGCCGGATGCATCAAGTGTGATGTTGGTATCCACCTGTGTTGGTTCATCCTTTATTCTGTGGAGGTACTACTCGGACCTGATTACAAGTACCTTGAAGAAAAATCTTAGCGATCTAAGATCACCCATTTGTAGGAAGGACCCATTGGGAACCTTGCCTTCTCGTTTTCTCGAGGGTGTATTTTAGTTATCTAAATAATCTTGCCCATTAATTTTTACATGCAAAGATTGATTTATTAATTAACCATGAAATATCGGCCCCTTTTACGTGATTTATTGTCATTGGCACAAAGACAATGTCAAAAAATCCTTTGAAAGCAATTGCAAATAATATCTTTATCCTACACATTCTCCAAGATGCAATGCCACCTTGGCATTTCATCTCCTAATCTAGGACTTGTCTCCAACCTTAGGCTCATGATCCACCAATTATCCATCCTTATCTAGCATCAAGGCCTTCCAAGAAGGCTATCTTGGTGGACTTAGGGGTTAGGTGAATCCTTGATAGGCCTAAGGGATCTATGGCAAGAGCCACCCTAGCACCCTTATCACCTCCTAACCTAACATCCTCTCTATGGAGAGACCTCTCACATTTTAGGCTAGTCCTAACCTCTAGCGTGGTCAAACAGCTCCTTGGTGAAGGGCTCCCACTACTAACCTTGGGGTAGGTTTAGTGTATAATAAAATTCTCAGCCATGAAGCACAAGAAATTTATATAAATACACAATCAAGTAATCTTATCATCAAAAGCGAGGAAAACATTCATTTCTCATAGCACTAATCCAAACAACCTTTTTGAATATTATTTAAGAATCAATCAACTTATCTTGGGTAAGGAAAATGTATCTTTCCAATTTAGCAAACCGTATCTTAAATGACAAGTCATTAGACCAAAATAACGTACTTTGGATATATCACAAAAGAAAATGCAATCCTCAACAAATGATTCCTCTTTAGTGCAATCTCAAAATGATATGTGTCAATCATATGCAAAAGATACACATCTCCTAGCATTGTTTTTACATTGCAAGCTTTCCTTCAAATGATTCAACAATTTGTTATGCATAATCCATTTCGTCATTATATCAAGAGGCATCTATCTTTATTTATATCTTCCACGTAAGTTGACACTGAAATTCTCTATAACATGAGCAATTTGAGTATTACTTGGCAATATGAGTTACTACTTCTCAAGACAATTCCATTCATAGTTCTTTGCATTTTAATCCCATGAACAACCTTTGTTTTTATGCAATAGAAAATTAGTCTAGTTATTAAGCTAATTTTTTTAGAAAAGAGATTCTTACACTAGGATCATATGACCACAACTTGGCTTTATAATCAACCATAGGCAATGGAAAGGAATATAGGGGGCACATGTGGTCCTTGCAAGTCAAGGCCCTAATGTGCTCACCCAATGGAATAGTAAGGCCCAAATGTTATCACATAGTTGTCCTTTAGATTCAACTCCTTCCAAGATTCGGTAACTCCCCCATGTATCTTGACCTTCCAAAGCTTTGGGTAGTTGTATGAGTGTACATGAATGTTGTCCTTCAAGCCGTCTCTCCTAGATGATGGGGGTGAAAGACTTTGACTCTATTTCTATTTTCCTCTAATCTTTCCTTTCTCTGTCTCTATTTTCTACCTTTCTCTCTATTTGTCTTTCCTCTTGCCTCTCTATAACTTTCTTTCCTCTCCTCTATCCTCTTCCCTTTCTCTCTTTCTCTCCCTATTACTATCTCTCTCTCTTCTCTCCTCCCCTATCTTCCTTCTCTCTCTCTGCCCATCTCTTCTTGTCCTCTATCTTCCTCTCTCTTTCTCTCTCTCTTCTCTCCTGCTCCCCCATCTTCTTCTTCCCTCTTTATCAATCTCTTCTTCTCCTCTCTCCTTCTCTCATTCCCTTCTTCTCCTCCCTCTTCTTCCCTTCTACTCCTCTTCTTTCCTTCTTCTCCTCCCTCTCCTCTTCTTCTACTCTTCTTCCACTTCTCTCTCCTTTTTCTCACTATATTCTCTCTGTCTCCATCTTTCTTTCTCTCTATGCCTTCTCTCTCTCTCTCTCTCTCTCTCTCTCTCTCTCTCTCTCTCTCTCTCTCTCTCTCTCTCTCTCTCTCTCTCTCTCTCTCTCTCTCTCTCTCTCTCTCTCTCTCTCTCTCTCTCTCTCTCTCTCTCCCCCCCCCACAATAGTGCATCGATCAGCCCAAAAGAACACCGACCCCTATGCCTTGTAACATTAAGGCTATTAGATAGCCTTTGGATGGCACATCTTCTACATGCCACTATCTACATCCCCCCTCACTCTGTTGGTGATATCCCTAAGACAATCTAATTTGAGTGGTGGTGAGAGGACTTTGATGCCATAGGAGTTGATGATGCTCTCATAGTTGGCGTCAATCATCCCAAGGGCTTGAGAGGTGGCAAGGAACTAGTCGAGATCGACTATGTTTTTTTTCTTTTCTTTTGAATAAAATTTTTAAAGGTTCAGTTTTAAACTCCCCCTTGTTAGTCCTCCTTCATGCGAGTGAGGGGGAGGAATTACTTTGACCAATAAATACCAACATCTTTGTGATGGATGTAACATATGATACGTATGAAAAGCACTTTATTTGACCATCAAGCAAGAATAAAGTAACTTTTCCAATGTGTAAAATCAAATGGCAAAAATTATAACCCATCTCTATACAACTTGGACTTTGTAAATCCTACATCTCCCCAAGCCATTCAACATGACTCATCATATCATTATATGCACTGGAATTAAATATAGCATACATAATCACGTGTCCCATTTCTTATACTAGCATTCATCATATGATGCATAAAATAAGGATGCTTATTTTCTTCATCATTCATCTTGAGGATGATACATAATTGCCTTGTTGTAATTTATGAGGCAAGATCAGTCATAATCTTATAAAAATCAATACACTCTCTCATTGAAAATTGAGGAAACACAGAGTTACAACAAGGAGCAGCTTACAGCATATGCAAAATAGGCACTCCCATGAGGAGTTCAATCCACCCAACCAAACCCAAACTATATTGATGTACATGAGGGATCTCAATCATAGTGAAAATCACAATCTTGCTTTCAATCTCACTCACAATCTCATTCTTATTCAAAATCCCACTCTTAAATTTCATAGAAGAAGAAGAAGAAGAAGAAGGTCTAGCTTAATCGATTGTTTTATAAATGGCTTCATGCACCTAAAAAGCAGTTCTTTCAATAGGATACATTTTTCAAAGAAAAAAATGGATGTGATTTTCCAAAATTGGCATGTCCATGAAAACTTGACAAAAACAACCAAAAAAGAAAAAAATTAAATGAAAATATGTTTTTTAATTGGAAAATTTTTTTTTTTTTAGAGGTAGGTATCTTTAAATTGGTCAAGAATTAGACCAAGCTTAAGAAAGGATAAATAATCCCCTTGATATCCTCTTCAAACTCTATGAGCCAACCTTCGACCAAATTATACTCTATTTAGAAAATTTAAGCTAAAAGAGAAGACATGTTTATATTATTAGAAAACTTTTAATAGAAAAAATGATATTATCAAAACTTCTCCCATCTCTCAAAATTACCTAGAAATCACTTCTAAACGCTATACACACATATGTTACAAAAACATTGTAGTATGTCTTTATTATGGCATGTCACAATTTACCACTGTGAATGATATCCTTCTTATCAGAAGTGTGATATGCCCTAATAGTCATATTGAATTTTTTTCTGGTATTGAATTTTGGTGATGGCAAATTTTTGGTCAAAAGTTTTCGAACTTTTAGGCATAAGACTTGTTTTAGAAGCTGATTTGTGATCAAATGGAGTAGAATTTAGTCAAAATTCCTCTCATGGAGTTTGAAGAGAACATCAAGGAGAATATTTTGTCATCTCACGTGCTCACTCTAATTCTTCATGGTTTTGGAGATACGAGTGTTCAAAAATTTAAAAAAATGGCTTTCTTTTTGTGCTTCCTTTTTGTATGGTGCTTTTTATGCTCTGTTTTTATTTTTGGCAAGTCAAATGTGAGTGATGATGTGGGAGGATCGCATCAATTTTGGTATGTGCTTCTTTTGGAAAACACACTATTCTTAGAAAATCCTATTTTGGAAATGCGAAGCCATTTTGGTAGAAAGGCTAAACGAACATTTATCTTCATTACATCTTTTTCTTCCAAAAAGTAATATTGAGACTCTGAATGTGATTGTGATTTGATTGAGATTGTTAGTGAGAGTGAGATTGCAATTCTTTCATGTACATGAAATCAAATTGGAAACTCCACATCAAAGTACAATTTCTGATTATGCTATCTGCTGCTCCTCTCTTTTCTTCAAACTATAATACAAAATTCTCTTTTTTTTCTAATTATGTCTCTCCATAAAAAATTATGTTGATTTTTATTAGATTTTGTGATTAGTCGTGTTGCAAGAACAATAAACTACAATATTAATTTTTTTTTCATAAGTTGATATATAATATTAGGACTGTCTAGGATCTTTATTCTATCATCATCCAATTCTTCCTTTAGAGCTCCTTTTGTTGCCTCTAATTACCATGGTCTCTTAAAATCTACATGTCATTAAATCGTTGATATAATCAATGTTACCAGCTACCACCAGTATGCCCCATACTACAATCTCTTGAAGAGGATCTACCATGTCCCCTTCCTTAATGTTGGAAACTGCGAGGAAGACGAGAGACGAAAGGAAGAGAGCGAAGAAGATAGACACGAGACACCGGAAGTGGAACCCCAAAAGTGTGTCAACTGAGCACACATGATGGGAATATATAGAGGAGACCTGGGGCGCTATATATAGATGGCGCTATATATAGATAGACTATATATAGCTAACACTATATATAGACAGACTATATATAGCTGACGCCCCCGCTCAAATAAAGGTCCCTTACTATGGATGAAAAAACCCTTGGGGGCTCAAGGGAAAAACCCACAGCTCTATATAGGCCTACCGTTATATTAATATTCAAAATATAAAATTACAAAGTTGAACTTACAAGTGCCTATTCTTACGCATCAAAGGAGCTACATCACTCGTGAATTACAACATCAACGGAGAAGGAGCTACATCACTCCTGAATTACAACAACCTATTCAGAGGCATCAAAAGAGGTTTATCACTCCTAAATATACAACATGTAAAATAAGGATAAGTGACATCACTGCAAATAAAATCTCCAAGAAATTCCTTCAACTGAACTTGGGATGTAAGTAGTATATCTGTCACATCAAAACTTAAAGAAAAACGTTATAGTGACATTAGAACAACACAAGGCCTATAGAGACGGTTCGCGACGCTGCTCTATAGACAACATAACACATGTGGGGCCCCATAACAGAATATAAATAAAACAATTTGTCATCAGCTGGAATATAGATGCTCATCAGCTGGAAAGAATATAAATGAAACAATGTATCATCAGCTAGAATATAGATGCTCATCAATGGAATAACGAACGAGGACGATCATCATGAAGCATGGAAATATCAACAAGGCATTGCAGGACACTATTGAGGTAGCAAGTGTTTCCAAGATTCTTGAGCCCCAATGGTCCACCTTTCCTTTTCTTCATAGGTAACCAACTCATTTGCAAGCTTGTTGCCCCAGCAATGCGGGTTTGGACACCAACCTAATCATTAGACTCAATGCACAAATCCACGTGCATTAAACCACAAGCCAGACCAGTGAGCCATCTATTCCTAATAGCAATACCACTTAATTTCATGATCCATAATAAAAGCATTTTTATTGAGAAAGATAGCGAGAACTGCTGCTTTTGTGACAAGAAAAGGAAGCTAGCAAAAACATGTACAGCATAAACAGAAGCTATGCTATCCATCCAAACAGAGTAACATCTTGCTCAACGCCATGCTTATGCATCTAAAAACAAAGCAGATGCATTTTACCTCTTGGAATGAATTGTTCATCCATTTGACACAGGCTTTGAATATTTACTGAAAGCTGTTGCCAAATCAGCTGAATGAAATCCTACAACTTTAGGACACTCTATCCATTTCACATCGGCTTAGAAAATCTACTGAAAGCTGCTGCAAATCAACTAAATGAGCTCCTACAAATTTTGGACACTGCAAATTCTGGTGCATGACAATTGGTCCAGCTCCAAATTGCTATGATTGCTTAAATGATACAATCGATACAGAGCACTCTTCAGGCTGTACCCCATGCTCATGCATCAAAAAACAAAGCGGATGCATTTTACCTGTTGGAACGAATTGTTCATCTATTTCACACAGGCTTCTAAAATCTACTAAAAGCTACTGCCAAATCAACTGAATCAGCCCCTACAGCTTTCGGACATTGTAAATGCGGGTGCTCCATGATTGGTTCAGCTTCAAATCGCTATGATTACTTGAGTGATAGAACCGATGCAGAGCAATCGTCAGGCTGTACGACTCAACCCTAACATACATGAAAACTCGCAGGGGAGGTCGACAACTCTGTAACAAAAGACACTCAAACAAGAACATCATTCTTCAAGTAAGAGAAAGACATTACGCAAGGCCAGCCACACCTTTAAGCTTCCTGTGATCTGCAGTCAAGTTCCTAATTCTTTTCATACCCCTTCGAGTGCTGAAATTTTTGCTGCAACCGATTGATAAAGGGACAAGTGATAGGGGCTCTAGCTTGCAGCGTATTTGGGGGCGCGGGGGAGAAGGTCCTCCCTCCTCCTTATGCTCCTAATTCACAATTCTCCTCCGCCACGACCTACGGTGCAGGTTGCACCTTGAATTAGCCATATCCAGGGAACGAAGCTCATGTGTATAGAACGGGCTGGGGGCGGGAGGGGAAGGTCCTCCCTCCTCCTTATGCTCCTGATTCACAAGTCTCCTCCGCCACGACCTATGCTGCAGGTTGTACCTTGAATTAGAGCGCAACTGGAAGAGCACCTTGTGTGCAGTGCCCTCTATGCATCCAGTCCCTTATGTAGATCCAATTCGCAGTTGAGCTCAAGGATTGGAGCGATAGCTACAATACAATCCTCCGATGTTCCATATCTGGTGGAAGTAAGACGCAGGGATCTTGATGAACAAGAAGATCAGAGGACCGCGGTTGTTGAGACAGAGGTCCCAAAGCCTAAAACAGGAACTTGGATATGGAAGCACAACGGATACGATGTGAAGGTGTTTTTTGAGTACACTGGTGCAAGCTCTGATACCATGTTGGAAACTGCAAGGAAGACGAGAGACGAAAGGAAGAGAGAGAAGAAGATAGACACGAGACACCGGAAGTGGAACCCCAGAAGTGTGTCAACTGAGCACACATGATGGGAATATATAGAGGAGACCTGGGGCGCTATATATAGATAGACTATATATAGCTAACACTATATATAGACAGACTATATATAGCTGACAATTTTTATATTTTGAATATTAATATAATAGTAGGCCTATATAGAGCTGTGGGTTTTTCCCTTGAGCCCCCAAGGGTTTTTTCATCCATAGTAAGGGACCTTTATTTGAGCGGGGGTGTCAGCTATATATAGTCTGTCTATATATAGTGTTAGCTATATATAGTCTATCTATATATAGCGCCATCTATATACAGCGCCCCAGGTCTCCTCTATATATTCCCATCATGTGTGCTTAGTTGACGCACTTCTGGGGTTCCACTTCCCATGTCTCATGTCTCTCTTCTCCTCTCTCTTCCTCCATTCCTCATCTCCCTCGCACACTGTTTGGCATAGTATCAGAGCGAGGTCTCACAATTACGCAAAGGTCTACGTCTTAGTAGTCAAAAGCACGTGAAGTGATGCGCTGTTCTCTCTCATGCCGGATCGACTTAGCAGAGTGTTGGTTGCTCCTCTTCCGCCATCGCCAGGAGCAGCTTCTTGTGACAAAGGAGCGTGCTAATGTCTCTTCATCAATAATCGAGGCCAGGTACGCTAGCATCCTCAGGGATTTCCTCGATTTCGCTGTAGCTACTACTGTTAGCTATTGCTTTTTCGCCTCTGACACATGCTGCTGCTCGTCTTGGTTGCCCATGGCAGTTTTACCTTCCTACAAACGACAACTTAGCAGGGTCTTCTCTATTCTTTGTGTCGGTGCCTAGGGTCTCCTCCGCCACGACCTACGGTGCAGGTTGCACCTTGAATATATAGAGGAGACCTGGGGTGCTATATATAGATAGACTATATATAGCTAACACTATATATAGACAGACTATATATAGCTGACACTTAATTCTTGGACTTGTTGTGGCCACTTCTTCTTAATGATTCACCTTGTATGTTAATATGTTTAATTGTCATAAGGGAGACTAACTCAATAAAATTTGGAGATAGCTATTGTACATATACAAAAGAAATAAAAGTTTGCCAGGCATTTTCATTATTAAAACCACCCAAAGTAGATGAAATCAAATCATTATCTCACCTTCAAATTAGTATACTTATTTACAACCATTTTCCCTTTCTTCAAACTATTCAACTCTAGACTGAGCTAAATCTTCCATGTTTTTATATTCAATGGAAATATATTTTTAAAAGAGATGGAAAATAGGATACATACAGATAGATATAAAAGGGAAATGTACCAATCATTTTCTATCTAATTTTCACATAAGTACAAGTCTTTTTCTTCTTTCCTATATTTCTCTCTCCATTTTTAGTCTTTCTCTCTCCTCATCTAGATTTTCTATCTCCTCTGCACTCTTCTTCTCTCTTTCTTGCAGACACCACTCTCCTATTTCTCTCTCCTCTTAGGTCCCTTATTCATGACAAGTCGTATGAGAGCATAGACTTTTGACCCATTTGATTTTCTCATTTTTATACATACTTTCTCCAATTTTTTACAATTAACTCTTGGACAATATTTACAAGAGCCACATGCAGATACTTGTAGGTGTTTTACTTGGAGCTATGACAAAGATCCTAGAGAGATTTAGCTAAATTATGTCTAAAGTGGCAGGTCTTGCATCTATTACAAGATATTTTGAAGGTAACTTTGTAAAATAGGGGTTAATCGAACGTAGGAGAATAATTAAATGTGGTTATTTTTCAAAGAGAGGGTTCTCTTTCCCCTTTGAAGCTTTCCAACAAGTTTCATGGAGTATGCAGCCATGATCTCTTCTTATCTCTCAAACCCTTGCTTTTCTTGACAAAGCAACACTTGATCAAGTTTCTTTGCTTCATATCCTTCATAATGATTACAAAGAAGCTTTAGGAAAGCTTAGCCATGGTGCATAGAATAGGCCCAAAAAATGCGGCACATTTTCTACCTAATTTGAGCTTGATTCTTGCTTCTAGTTCCTATCTTCATGCCATAGTGTTTCAACTGGTCACTAGCAAGCAAAAACTCTTAGAAATAATCAAGATTTGTGCTCCATTCTTCATCTTCTTGCTCTCTTGAAATCCTAACTGTGTAGTCCATGGGCAGTCATTAAAGCTTGAACAAAGTTTTTTGATTTCAAAGGGCTTTTGCTTCATTTTACCTCTAGAGTTGATTTATAACAAGATTCTCTCAATATTGATCAAGATTAGATATTGAAGCTTTCTTCAACTCTTCAAGCTTCCATGAAGGATAAATTTGGGGATTCTTCTTCAAGCTTCACATTCTTTGTTTCTAAAGTATACAAGTGATGCCAGGAGGCATATTCCACAGTGGATTCCGTGAGGTTTTACGGTGGATTCCGTAAAATTAGATGACCGGGGCTCATACACAAAGAGGATTCTTTGTGCGAGAAGTTGATGGGGACGCCTGTCCTTTTCGGGCGTTTCATTAATTTAGTGTGTACATGGGTGATTCCATAGCGGGTGATTCCGCAAAATGCATATTAAATTAATAAACGTTTATGAGTCTAGAGTGCGCACTCGTAATAAATTAAGGTTAGGATTTATTTCTAACCATTTGATTTATTTATGTAGCTGAAGACTGCTAGGTATTCACTTTTGTTGGTTTAATTGTATTATTTTACTAACGATTGTGAATGCTTCAGTTGATGTGTAGAGATAGCAGCAGTGGCGGAGGAAAGCATTGGAGTCTAGCGGGTTTTCGACTTTTGGACTATATTTTGATAGGCGCCACGCCTATATTTTGTTATGTCTATAGAGACATTGATTATTGATTATTATTTTGTATGCGCTTATGCGCTCGGATATGTTAATTCTATTTGGACATTGAGATTGGGCGTGCCAGACACTATGGGCACCATCCATTAGCTTTATTTTCCTATTTTTGTAGAAAGCAAACTCAAAAGCTAAAAGCTTGTCATATTTTTGTAATTGGGCTATTATTGAGCATGAAGATTGGAAATATACATAAAATACATGCTTTGTGAAGTGCTCACACAAGGCATGGGGGAGATTGAACCCAATTTGTCTCTTGCCTCTTGTCATGCATGCTTTTACATGGTTTTTTGTGCAAAAAGGTAGAGTACTTTGTTCTTGGGGACCTTCCGGGATTCACCACGTGAGCTATCTGCGACCGATCTGCGCACCAACAAGAAGTTGAAGTATTTCCATTACAAGGATTCTACGTGGTTTACTTCTTCATGTCCAACATTGAAGGTTGAAGGTGAGTTTTCTTCCATTGAAGCAACATGCAACTTCTTCTCATGAATTAAGAAGGGTATCTTTGAATATTTTCTTCTTCAAGTTCCTCAACACTTGTAATATCAAGAGGGATTCTCCAATGTTGAATGCTCAATGATAAGCTTCAATCGTAGCTATCAATTCAGCAACTCTATTGTCTTCTTTTGAGCAAGGCTCTTCAACCTTGGTAAGATTGAAGTTTGTGGAGCTATGGGCTTCAATTTAGAAGCAACTTTTTTGGCATTACAAATTCTTATGTTGGCATTGGTTGATTTATCTTGGTAGTGATTTACTTCATACAGTGATTATAAGACATTACTTCTATATTACACTCATTAAAATGGTTGGTTTGGGATGTTTACTTCTTTTCAATGATCATAGATTGATGAGTTGGTATCCTACAGAGTGCCCTGAGCTCTATCAATGAGTCTACAGGGCTAAACAAGGTCAAAGGTGGATTTATAGATCTCTTACAAGATTATCTAAACAAGTAGGTTGTGGGCAATTTCAATCAACAAATTTGGGCTATCATATCCTTTTTTTACCTCCTCCAAAATTTATTTTTAAGTTCATTCTTCAAAGAGGAAAGTGTTATCTTTGATTTGAACCAAGAAGTTGATCAATCAGATCTTTCAATCAGAGGTTATGGCTAATTTAGTACTTGTAGCTACTACATGACTACACTTTCCATAGGCAGGGAAACATAGTATTATGAATCTTATCAGATATATGAGTTCTAATAGGATGGATTTTCCTTTGGTAGGAATTATGGATACTTGTGCACATGCTCTCGTGACTTATGATGACTCTCAAGTGGCATTGGAAGTGATGGATGTGAGTATGGTTGAGCAAGCACTTATCCATCAATTGGTTCAACAAGGTGTAATGCATGCTCTCATCAATCCCTATAACAACACTGTCTTACAAGGATGTATATGTAATGTTAAAGCTAAAGGATGCTATTTGGATTACTAACCATGAAAAAACTATAGTTGTAAGCTAATTTTTGGGTATCAATGAAGTATTTTTGCAGCAATGGTACTACTCTTCTACAATCTCTTCAAGGTAAGGATGATTATATTGGTTTGCATCATTTCCTAATTAGTCATCTGAGTAGAAATTAGAATATGCATTAGTATTGCTTTCCACTCTCTTTGTTGAAATCGATACTAATGAGTGGGCTACTATAGTTCATACACCTCCATTGGTTAGGAGGGGATCATAGGCTTCATTAGAAGGACAACTAGCATGGGCAATCTTAGTCTATGCTTGCTATCATCATCTTGATTCTTCTTTATATCTACCATGAGGATATTTGAAATTGTGTAGAGATGGCTATAAGTCTTTTGTTGAAGCATGATGCATGGAAAAAGAAAATGCTTGCATCGATTGCTACTTGGTGCAATCACTTGAATGATAGTGCTCAGCCTACTCTACAATATGTGGTTACTTCTTTGGAGCGTTTTGATGTTGGTCTTAAGTCTAAATCTGTAGAATTAAACCATCAACAACAAGTATATTTTGCACAAAGCCATGATGAAGAGGATTATTCCATTGACCTAGAACAACAAATCAATGGAAATCACTACAACAAAAAGGCCTCATAGACGCACATTTAGACGCAATTTTTTAATATAGAGAAAAACTTACGGGCGCATCTATTCGCCCGTCTATTTGAGCATCTACCATTTCGCGTCTATAATCACATGTATCAACGAATTTACACGCACAAATAGACGCGCAATAGATGCACATATACACACGCATATAGACACGTTGGTAGACGTGCTTTTACAAGCACTGGTAAACGCGAACGGAAAACAAAAAATGTCCTTTTTTTAAAAAGATATTTAATTTCTTTTTTTAATTTGAATTATGAAGCACGTGTAGTTTGCATTATAGACACGCGAATAAACGCGAATAATCTGCAATTTAGACGCGCTGATAGACACGCAAAACAGAACTGGAAAAAAAAAACTAGAGAGCACATGCTCTATGGTTTTTTTTTTTCCCCTCCCATACATCAGATTGTGTATTTGGGAAAAAGACAATGTATCTTACGGGCATGAGAATTGAAAATAAAAGTCCATGTATTCATTATATATCAAAGCATTTACAAGGGAAGTTTAAGTGCTTGCGACCTAAAGCGTGGCCGCAAGTAGTAGGCTCAAAGAGATATCATATATATACAAGAAAAGAAGACCTCATGAGGAGATATGGTGCTCCTCTACGAATCTGAAGAGGAAACATCCTTGCTAGTACCACCACGGCTACTAGCATCGCTATCCCCCTCCTCGCTATGCTCCACATCCGGGTTCGCCTACACACACAAAAGATTAGGGTTGCTTACATAGACAAGGTGGAGAAAAAGTTATAATTAGTTATACTTTTAATAAAAAAGTAAGAAAAACATACCTCCTCTGGCTGCCAAATCCTCATGGCCCGGTTGTATTGGTTCTTAGTGATGAGACCCTCCTCATAAAAGTGAAGCCATGTCGCTGCGCGGTTATGGTCTCGATGGTAACCTACCTCTCTAGGAGTAGGTGTCCTACCAAGGATGGTAGTCTGCAAAACATTTAGAGATATACAAACAATTATGAGTCACAATATATTAGACTAAAATATATAAAGAATTGAAAGAAATATAAATTTAAAAAAACTAAAAATCAAAATATACTTACAAACTCTGCCTTCCACGACTCTCTGCCACCCGATCCGTAATGCAACGATCCCATTGTTTCCATTTGGATCTATTGCGCCTCTGCGTGCTGGCGACTCTTCACTTTCTCAGCTGCTTTCTTCTTGGCTTTCTTCCACTCTACACGGTGGCACATAGGTAGTTGGCTATAGGCTCTACGCCCCTCCTCCAGCCTCCGTAGTGAGTCCCTAGCCCGTGTCATGAGGTGGGATCTTTTGTTGTGAAGCATATCCCTCACTTTTGTATGTCCCCAATCATCCGAGAATCGCTGACCCTCAGGATTTGGGTACCTCCTATGGATTGCCCTCAACACCTCCTGCCACAAGCCGCTTTTCTGATTTTTGAAGGCAATGAAACCATCTTTATATGTCACATGCACGACGCTCCTCATGTACGCCATTACATCCCTTCCCTCATCATCATGAAAGATGCTACCAGCATCTGTAACTCTATAGTACTGGCGTACAACCTCCTCTACGTGATCTACTGGTGAGGGTGATCGCTCACCACCTCCTAGGCAATCCCCACACAACCCTCGTCCTCCCCCTCGACTCTCTCTCCTTCCTCTCTGTCGACTGCCCTCTGCCTCGCTGGACGCACGAGCTTCTGCAGATGCACGTGCTTCTGCAGATGCTTGTGCTTCAGCCGATGCACGTGGAGCACGTGGAGTACTTGCAAATGGAGTATCTGCATATGGAGTACCTGCATATGGAGTACCTATATGTGGAGTACCTGCATGTGGAGTCTGGGAAGTAGTGCCAGGCAAAGACACCAAAGGCCTCCTAGACATGACACTGAACACCTCGTCTGCTGTGGGAGAGCGGCCAAGGTGTCTGGTCATCTCTCCCATGAAGTCTTCCCTACTAGAAAAACCTCCAAAAAATGCATTGATCCCCCTGCCAAAGGAGGCCAATGTATCATTCATGCGATCCACATCTGGGTCATTGCTAGATGAACCAGGATACGACATCTGCAAAAAAAACACAGGAAAAAGACAAATTTATTTGCATACAAAAAATCATATATTACCTACATTTTCAAAGAGCTTTCTTTAGACATTGAGCATAACACTTAAGTGTTAATGCTTCTCTTAAACAAGAAAACTGATAAACACAAACGTGGGATTGGTCACATTCATTATTGCAAAAATATATTGTTTACTATCAGAACTGGGAGACCTGGCACGTGTATCCCCGCATCTACATTGCAGGTTAGACACGCTCTCAGACATGCTCCAGAGTGAACCTTCTGTCCAGCGCGTCTATCTGCGCATCTAACATGCAGCACAGACGCGCATCCCAGGTCAATACGCGTGTATAATCGCGTGTAGACTGCAGGTCAACCTTCTGTGCAGCACGTGTATCATCGCGTGTACACTACAGAGCACACGCGCCAGCACATGCGCTCTAAGACGTGCCCTCAGACGCTTTGAGAGGAAACATTTTTTTGCGTCTATGTCTGCGTCTACACTGAGATGTAGACGTGCTATCAGACGTGCCCAGTCGGCCGATTTTAGGCCGACGACCACCATTGATGATTTACAAAATGCAATACATAATGGAATTACAAATCCTAAATAAACAGACAGAGCAGAGAGAGGAAGAGAGAAACAAAGAGAGAGAGAGAGAGAGAGAGAGAGAGAGAGAGAGAGAGAGAGAGAGACTCACCTTGGTTTTTTGGTGTGGCGGGTGGTGGCGCTTCTTCCTTCTCCTTCTTCCTCTCCTTGGTAAGTTACCCTCCCTTGATGCTTGCTTGCTTGCTTGCTTGCTCTCCTCTTTCTTGTTCTCTCTTTCTTGTTACTCTCCCTTGATGGTAAGTTCTCCTCTTTCTTGTTCTCTCTTTCTTCCTCTCCTTGGCTTACCTTTTTTCCTTCTTGTGTGTTTGAAATGAAAGAAGAGGTGAGTCATGAGGAGGTGAGGCATGAAGAGACTGCATGTCGGCTAAACTCAAGCTTCAGAACTGCAAAAAACGCAGGAAATGAAAGGTGCAGTTTGAAAAGAAATGATTTAAGTATGGTTTGAATTTTGACGTGTGTGTCTATTTTCGCGTGTATATATGCATCTATTATTCAGACAGACGCGAATATAGATGCGAATATAGGCGCGTAGTTAAACGCGGATATAGACCTGGATTTGGGATTTATCATAATTTTTTGTTTTTAAGATAAGTTTTGATAGTGAATTCTTATCATAAGTTTTAATGTATTTATGATGATTTTTGTGTATTTAAAATTAAGATCTTATGTAAACATATGAATGACAAATATTTTGATGTTGTCATGAATTAGGTTTAATCATGTCGACGTCGTCGTCACCTAGTGCGGTCCAAGCTGGTGAGTCAATGAGCACATCCTCAAGTGAGGATGAAACATTGCGTCTTCATAATCGAGATGCATGGCTACGACGAAAAATTAAATGCATGTGTGATCGTTGTCGAGGGTGTATTTTTTGAGCACGTCAAATCGCAATGTCACACCTCAACTTGTATGGAGAATGGGACCGAGAAAAATCACCGGTATTCATTGTTTTTTTTACCACTAAGATTGCATGTCTATGTTACGGAAATTATATATCAACGTACATGAAACTCCCTTTTGTGGTTGAGCAGGATGCGGTGCCACATCCTCAGATGCTCCCTCCTGGGCGTCAAGAGGCCCCAAAACGTCGATGTGAGGAGGCAGAGTCTTCAAGAAGAGTAGATACTGACGACCATGATAGTAGCCCTCATGAAATGCCCCATCAAGTCGTAGAGGATGAGATTTTGGACAACATGGTACACCATCTATTTTCGCAATCGGTTCAGGGAGAAGGTCACTCTACGAAGCCAGATGATCCACTATATGTAGCATCATCTACTCTGTTGTATGAAGGTTGTACGTACTTCGTTCTTCGTGCATCCCTCGAGATACTTAACTTGCAAACAATTTATGGATGGAGTAATATCAATTTGGATGCGTTATTGAAGTAGGTATCAATTCAGTTTGGCTTATATATGAATCATAATATTAATTGTTAATTCTATTTTGAAATCAGACAGAAATATATGTTGGTGGTTTTTTAACTCACTTTAAAAAATATATGTAGGTTATTATCACAAATGCTTCCAAAAGGAAACAAATTTCCAACTAAGAGAGAGCAAGCAAGACATTACTTGACATCTCTGGGAGGCCTCGATTATGTCAAGGTCCATGCATGTGTCAATCATTGTGTCTTATTTTGTGGGATTCATGAGTTCGCACGAGAGTGTCCTGTTTGTGCCAAATCAAGATACGAAGTGGAGATGAAGTCAATGGATGTGCCTCGTAAGGTTTTGCGACATTTTCCGATTGTTCCACGTATAAAACTTATGTTCAAGTGTAAGTCTATTGGAAAGCTCATGTCATGGCATGCTAGTCATCGTTCAAGTGATGGAAAATGGAGGATCCCTACAGACACACCCGCATGGCAACATATAGATAATTTGTGGCCCGTTTTCAAAGAAGAGCCAAGAAATTTGAGATTTGGTTTAGGTATGGATGGAATCAATCCATTTGGCATCAAAAGCACATCATACAGTGTATGGCCAGTGGTATTGGTGAACTATAATATTCCTCCATCCATGGCAATTAAAAAGGGACATGTGATGTTGTCCCTTCTAATTCCTGGAAAGAACAAGGTAAAAAACATGGACATTTACTTAGATCCTTTGAATGAAGAGTTAGAAATGTTATGGGAAGGTATTGAGGTGCAAGATACAAGTGCATCTGCATCCTCTAGAGATTTCACATTGAAGGCCATGTTGTTGTGGACCATGCACGACTTTCCAGGATACGGAGAGTGTTCAGGTACATGTATATAACTCTATATTTGAAATTCAAGACTTGAATCAATTGCATTTTATTAATTCACTTGTTTTTCAGGTTTAACCACGTCAGGATATCATGCATGTCCTATTTGCGGTCCCTCTCTAGTTTCCTCTAGGCCAGCACGTTTAAAGAAGGTTATCTACGACAATCATCATCTATTTCTTCCTATTGACCATCCCAAATATGTTCTCCCTGCTAATGGAATGACTCCACAATCTCTCACCATTCGAGATTGGAATGAGAGATGGATTAATGCCGACAGCCACCCTCCACTCAGCATGAGTCGGTAAGAAGTGCATTTCTCTCGATTGTCTTTAAAGTATTTACAACAAATATTTTGTCATGTTTATTGATGATTATTTAAGAAAGTTGTGGATATATTTTATGGAGATTTTATGAAGGAAAAGAGTGATGTATTTTCAAAACTTTCCAGGCTACTGTTGAAACAAAAAAATGCTTGAAAGTTAAGTTCTTGAGTTTAGATAGAGAGGAAGACTACCTCTCTAATGAGTTCAGTGATTTACTAAGGTCTCATGGAATAAAGAGACATGTTACTTACAGGTATACTCCCCATAGCAAAATGGGATTGCAGAATGAAAAAAATAGACATATTACAAAAATTGCACGAGTATTGATAGTTGAAAATAATATACCAAAATATATTTCATCTAAAGCTATTCATACATATGTCTGTATTATGAACATAACTCCTGTAGTTGAAGTTCATGGAATAATCCCTGAAGAATGATCTATAAGCAAGAAGCCCGATGTGTCACACTTGAAAGTGTTTAATTGTATTGCACATGTTTATGTGCCAAATTAGCTATGAAAGAAGCTTGATCCAAAGGTATAAAAATCTATTTATTTGGATAATTTTTAGAGCAAAAATGTTATTGTTGTTATAACCTTGTGAGTGATGAGTCTAGAGTGAAAAGGGATGTTATTTTTTATGAGATGAGTAGTTGGTATGCATCTAGTGGTAATGCATTAGATGATGATAATGATGATCATGATAGTTATGTGTAGAAAGAAAAACAAGAATCACAGAGCCTTAGTAGACCAGAACATCATTTGTTACTATATCTATCATTAACCCTTGGTGTGGGAGAGTAAGGAGCAGTCCCACATTTTCAAGTGTATCTACTAGTATTTGCTTATGAAGAGATGTTCGGTCCAATTGCTAGGATGGTAATGATGTATCTACTATTTATTTGGGGTTTGATGGAGACTATAGTGGTTTAGAGAGTTTGGATGATGAGCTTGGCATTTCTTTACTTAGGACACCATGTGTACATAGAGCACATGGTAATGTAAAGGCTCCGTCAAGTGATCTAGTGGTATGTAGTCTACTAGGATCAAATACCCTGTTAAAAGATTTGGTTTTGAAGGTTATATAACTCACCCATATGCTTATATGATAAGGGTGGTTGAGGATATTGAGTCTTCTTATTTTGAGGATACTATCGATCATGCTCATTTGGATGCAATAATGGATAGGGTAATGGCTGCATCAGAAGCCAATAAGACTTGGGATCTAGTACCATTGCCTAAGGGCAAGAAATCTATTGGTTGTAAGTGGGTCTACAAAATTATGCATAATGTAGATGGTTCCATTAGCAAGTATAAGACTAGACTGGCTGCAAAAGGCTATGCTAAAAAATATGGTATAGATTATGAAGAGATGTTCACTCCAACTGCTAGGATGGCAATTGTTAGATGTGTGATTGCTTTGGGGGCATCCAAAGGTTTGAGTTTGCAAGAAATGGATGTAAATAATACCTTCTTGTATGGTGAATTACAAGAAGAGGTGTATATGGAGCAACCAAGAGGTTATGAGGATTTAGAGCATCCCACATATATGTGCAAGTGAAAAGAGGTACTCTATGGCTGGAGGAAGCACCTATAGCATGGTCTAACAAGATCAAAGAGTATCTTTTTAACATTGGCCTCTATTTTCAGATGATAATCACTCACTTTATGTGAGAAAGAGAGATGCAAGCTTCGTCATCATAGTCATCTATATAGATACTTCATTATTATAAGTGATAGTGATAGTGATAGTGATAGTGATAGTGGGATTGCTGAAGTCTAGGACCATTTGAAGAAGAAGTTTGAGATGAAGGATTTGGGTAAGTTGAGGTACTTTCTTGGTATTGAGATGACTAGATGTAATGATATTATATTGCTATCCCAAAGGTAGTATCTCTTGAATATGTTGTCCAAGTATAGTATGATAGCATGTACGCTTATTTAGTGCCATTGAAACAAAATGTAAAGTTGAATGCTAATATTGGGGATGAGATAAAAGACCCTACTATGTCTAGAAGAATAGTCAATATGTTTGATAGAAGATCTACTATCAAACTCATATTTTCCCTTGGTAGTATAGCAATTAACTAGAGTAGCAAAAAGCAACCTACAATTGCTTTATCGAGTATGGAGGTGCTGCTATGGCAGTATGTGAGCTGGTATGGTTGTAAAAGTTATTAGATGATTTGGATATGCAAGGAGCTAGTCTAATTGTCATTTGATGTAAAAACATGAGCAATATATAGCTAGCTAGGAACCTAGTGTTCCATACTAAGATGAAACACATTGAGGTACATTACCACATTGTAAGAGAGAAAATACTTGGAAGTGAGATTGACTTGGTATATGTCAGCACACAAGATTAGATAGGTGACATTTTTACAAAGGCATTGGGTTAAAAGGTTTGAAAATTTAGAAGCTTACTTAGAGTTGTAGAGATATAATTGAGCTTGAGGGAGAGTGTTGATATGGCAAGATCAACACATGCAGACATTGATGATGGACCACCTTCGTAGATGGATTCACACATCTATACTTAGAATATCGATGGTCATTACGATTCTCACATGGCCACTAACATATCACTTATGATATTTAGTTTGTTGCACCTACCTATAGTTGGCATAATTATATTGCCAATTGATTAGTAAAATCAATTATGCATTGTTTCACAAAGTAGGTCACTTTCCTTTATGTCGTATCTTATCTATACTTTGTATACATTGTATTGCATGTAAAGAAAAACATAAAAAACCAGTAAGAAAATATTTTGGCCTCCATCTCTCTTCTTATGTTCATGAGTGAGCTTCCCCTTATGTGTATGTTGTTGTTTGACACAACAACTCAAGCAAGTCCTCTCACCATGCGATTTCTGATAGGTAGCAAGAAATCCATTTGCAATTATAGATATTGCCATATATGGCTTACATATTGAGAAATCTCATGGTAAATGTATGGATGTAATTAAGACTGAAACTTAGACTCGTGCCTTGGATTTTCTAGTGAAATGGAAGGTTTCTAGGGCTGATTTATCAAGTGCTAGTTAGAGTGTATGCATCATGATAGGTTGGGATGCTCTCATGGACTTGCTTTCAATCCATGCATACCTGACAAAAGTGCAAAATACTGATATAGTTGTGGAAGATTCAAAAAAGAGAGATGAAAATGAAGAAGATACCTCAAACAGAATGACATGGAGAAATAGGAACAATAGAAGATGATTGAAAAGGTTATTCCTAAACATATAATGGAAGATGTAATGTAGGATAAGAAATAGGAAGGGAATAAAAAGGATAAGTACCCTGGGCACAAGTTGCTATCCAACATTGAGATTGCGGTGACTAGTATCAAGAAAGTGATTAAGGAGTAAATAATAGGGTGGAGTTTACATTTGGCAAAGTGCTAGGGATTACTAAGCATGAATGATATGATGAATTTTCATAGATAAGAGAAAAATTTTGGGAGAGACCACTCAAGAACTAATGCACATTAAAGATGTGATGGGTTTGCAAGGGATACAGTTGTATTTAGATCATGAATACATTGTTGTTTTGAAATAGGTGCGGCTGAAAATGGGAAAAACAAGGGTGTACAAGTCAATATATTGACTGAAAATGTTGTTGGTAGTAGCTCTATAAATGGGGATATTATGCAAATACAGTCTAATGAGAATGAGACTTCTAGTTTCATTCCTAGATATCACTATCCTACATGCATTGGGCTTAGAACTACTATAGAAATGATTGTGAAAATTGGAGAGTGAGAGACTCCATGCATTACATTACTCGATCATGGGTCTGAAATAAAGGTCATGACATGTATTCTATATGAGAATGGTGGTTGGCCAATTGATGTAAATAATGGGGTAGAGAATGTGGGCCACAAATAACTTCACTGGAGAGATTTATGTTGTATCCCCAAATTTCCAAGTGACTATTGGGGATATACAAGATGGCTAATTTTTTTTGTGTAGGATACATGACATTATCCAGTTATGTTGCGATAACCACACATCACAGTAGTGAGAATGGAGACTAAAGTTCTTAATGATGGTTCTACATATACTTGTGTTATGAGGAGAGATGGAAGAAGAGCAGTATAGTTCTTGATGATGGTTCTACATATACTTGTGTTAGGAGAAGACATGGTAGAAGAGCAATATGATTATTGACCATGTGTGTCAATCATGTACAAAATAGAGATACTCTAAAGGATTATCGAGTATAGTTGAATGGAAAAGAATTTAAGGGTTTTAGAAGGTATTGGTATAATGGGAGGCTATGGTAGTGCTGGTTCAGTGTCCTTTTACTTCCTAGTGAAGGAAAAAATGTATTTATAGCTAGTTATATATGGATAACAAATAGTCTGGGAAGATACAATAGAATTGAACCCATGTGTAGGGTTGAAAAGATATATCTAGCGAAAGAAAAGAAGCAAATTTAAAAATATGGTATTATGGATGGAGATAAATGCATTTCCTGGCAGTTTGATGAGCTAATCTTTGTAGATACTATGGCTGAAGTTACAATAGTAATTAATGTAGAAAATATAGCTAAAAGTTATATGCTACAAGTATGCACCATGGATATGTTTGAAATATAAAATGAATTTTCTCAGTAGGAATGTAAAATTTAGTAAGAATGGGCTAAAGAACTTGTAAAGATGAAGTACAAAATAGTGGATTAAAAGGTTAAGCTGGTTGATATGCCTTTACCCCTTGGTAGTGATAGAATGTTTGAGACATTGTCAAAACAACCAACTCTGAGAGATACAAGGGGGACGTTGGACATAAGTGTACCATAGAGACATTGAAAGAATTGATGATTGGATGTGATGGGCTTCTCTTCCAACAGAATGGGATTGTTTTATGAAGATGTTATCAAAGCATGGGAAAGCTTTTGAATTTTAGCTTGCTAAAATTGGTTGTGTTGACTCGAATGTTGTGGCCCCAATGGTGACTTTTATAGAGCCGCATGTTCCATGGAATTTGAGGTTAATTCTCATGAATCAGGCTTACTTGCCTAAGCTGATGGGATTGTTAATTGAGAAGATAAGGATGAATATTTTGGAGCCATCTTGAGCTCCATATTCAAATCATTGGTTTACTATACCCAAGAAAAATGGTGCATTGTGGTTCATTCAAGATATGTAGCCGATCAACAAAGTAACAATACAAAATGTTGGTGTAGGACATATTGTAGATGAGTTTGTAGAGGCATTTGCTAGAAGAGTTATTTATTCATTGGGACATTCGTACTAAGGCTATGGCTAGTTTTAGTTGGTAGTGGAAAGTGGAGATATGAGTACCATGAAGATGCCATTGGGACTAGTTTAGATGTGTATCCTTACACAAAGCGCTACAAACTCTAGATCCCACATGATGAATGCAATGAATAAGGTTTTGAGAGACTACACACCTCAACTTACTATGCACCATTTCTTGATGATGTGCCAATTAAGGGGTGTATAGTGGAAAAGAAGAATGATGAGTTGGATAAAAATGGTTGCATGTTTTTTGTTGTGCTAGGCATAATGCTAATTATGAGAATATTTTTTGGCTCAGTTAGAGAAAGCGTGCTTAACTCTACAAGTCAAAATTTTGTATTTGATATTGAGGAGATGTTGATTGTAGGTCGTATGTGTGGACTCTATGGTAGAAATCCTTCATCACTAGAAAAAGTGATGGTATTGATAGGATATAGAATACTTACTCTAGTGTATCACAGGGTAGGAGGTTTTTAGCCAATCCATGTGTTTTTTAATCTCATATGGATTCCTCATGTGCGTATGGGACTGATGATCTCTATCAATTATTGATGAAAGCATAGAAGTTCCATTGGGAAAAGATGCATACTAAAGGTATGAACAAGTTGAAGAGGTTGTTGAAGTTTGCACTAACTTTAAGGAAGGAAGACCTATTATTGTTACAGTTGATACTAATTTGATCTACATTCGGTGGATGATTAGAAATGATAATAGGTATACTATTAGATTTGTATGAAGGTGTTGAATGAGAGACAAAGAAGGTACCCATAGATGAAAAGAGAGTTATAGGGAGTTGTCACAACCCTTAAGTGTGATTGAGAGCACTCTCATGGTGTGCCTATGGTTATACAAATGGATTGCTTACCATTTGGGATGATTACTAATTGTACAAATCCAAATATTACTATGCTATGGTGGATTACTTTCATAAAGTCACAGCTTATTGCATGGAGTAGCAACCCAATTGCTGACATGTTGTCAACAACATGCTTTGAGGATGTAGGGATGATGAAAGATAGAGGAGGGTGATTTCGCCATTGAAAATGCATGTTTTACTACAAGAAATAAAGTGGTAACTATTGAAATTGTAGGTACAACTATCATAAATGCAAGTACAACTGTCATAAATGTAGGGACAACATTAAATATAACAACTACAACATGTAGAATGATTGGGACTTATTTTGCTACTATGGTTTAGAGTTAGATTAGGACACTTGGAGAGAAATGTGTTCTAAGAATCAAAGGGTAAAGATACACTCAATAGTGGAGGTTCTTGATCCTAAAGTTGAAAATCTTGATGGCCTCCTCTATTTCTATGGAGATGTAAACATGGGAAGAATTGCAAGATACACATGAGGATACATCAATAGCTTAATTGGTTGTAGAGAGAGAAATTGTAGAGTATGTTCTCTATCCAAAAACTCCACCTTAGAAGACATTCAAAGGAAGCATGGTGAATTGTAAAGAGTTTGGATACATTGGAGTTTTGTACACTTAAATATATTGGTACTAGAAGAGTTGTTCTACTACTTTGAGTTTCGATGTACTTATAACTCTTGATGAATTTATATAAAAATCATGTCACTCATATGATCTATCTCATATTCATCTTTTGAAGTTTACATTTTAATTTCTACTTTGTCTTTTGGAGAAATTATTGACACAAATCTCTCTCTCTCTCCCTCCCTATAAGCTTGATATTCTCATTGTTGGATGTGTGTCAACTCTTAGACTAGTATTGAAATTATTATTTTAAGATATGTTTGGTTTCTTTACACCCATTAGAACATAAATACCTATATATAGACACATACTCAATCACTCTCCACACACATATACACATACTTACTCTCCACACACACATACACATTTACACATATATCCATACCATCTCACTCACACTCCACAAATACAATCACACTCCTCAATGCACACACACATACTTGTGTATACTTCTCAACACATATAAATGCATGCATCCATGTGCTAACTCACTCCCTTAGCCAATGACTCATATGTAAATGTGTGTGCACATACACGTACACACAAACTATTTCTTTCTTACTCATATATGGACACTCATTCACATACACTCTCTAGTAAAACTCTCACATGCATGCACACATATTCTCTCTCTCTCTCTCTCTCTCTCTCTCTCTCTCTCTCTCTCTCTCTCTCTTTGAGTACTAGTTCACCCTATGTATGCATAAAATAGTATCTTATTTACCTATTCGATGATGAGTTTAAACACACCTCCTTATTCATTGATAAGAAACTTTTTGATGTTGTTCAACGAGTACATGCTAGACTATTATATAATATATATGCATAATGTTTTTGTCAATTTGAAAAGGGGACTTTGAAAGTGGCACTTGAATGAGTGCCAAAATTACTAAATGGATCTTCACTACACAATAGTCCAAAGATTCTTGGATCTCTGCTTCCACATACATCCAATTAACTTTTTTATATTAAAAAAACACAACCCTTTTTTATTCAATGTGTAAGTAACCCCTTTATATGACACCCTTCTATATGTAAAAATATATACAAATGGTACTTTAAAAATCCTTTTTTTTTACTCATGTTATATATAAATATATTCATGAGTGACCCTCCCACCCCACCTCCCCCCCCCTTCCCCCCCCCCCCCCCCAAGATTCTCTCACTCTTTCCCTTGGATAGTACTTGTGCAAACATGTGCAAAAAACAAACAATTGAAATAGGTAGAGCAAAAATATTAGATTATTATGGGATTTGATGTGTAAGAAAAATGGCATTTTTGGTTATCTAAGACCATTCTAACACCCATTTTAGCTACAAAAAGTTATTTGAGCTATTTAGGTATACAGGTTATATATCTCAAATCTATAAGTATTGAGATATTTGTTAGAAAGAAAACACAAGGTTTATTTACAAACAAATTGCAAATTGTATGTATTATTGAGGAGTCAATGGAAATGCTACATAATCTATCGTTGTGAACTTTTTATGAAAGGTTGCAAAATATTTCCTTGATATATGGTATTGAATTCTATCAAAATTAGTGAGAATAGTGAAAATCCTATTATTGAGATGCTAGAAAAGAGAAATTATCTACCATGAAAGTTTTATGTAGTGAACTTTCTTATTGAGAAATGCATATATGAGTTTCTTTCATGTCAAGGAAAAGAATCAGAGCAAAGTGATTGTCCCATTGAAGAAGAATTGAAGATATGGGAAAAATGGAATGAAAAACATAAAAAGGTAATGTATTTATTATTTGAAGTCATTGATAATATTTGGCTTAGATATACTAGAAATGCATAGAGTTAACATGTAGCTTGGATCACCTTCAAAAATTGTCACGAAGGGACCTAAGAGGAGAGAGAAAGAGGGGAGAGAAGATTACAAAAAAGAAAGAAGAAGAGTGTAGAGGAGAGAGAAAGTCTAGATGAGGAGAGAGAAAACTAGAAATGGAGAGAGAAAGACAAGAAAGAAGGAAAGAGATGGTTGACAACCATGAAAGGACAGGAAGAGAGAGATGAAACAAGAAAATACTTGTACTTATATCAAAACTAGATGCAAAATGATTGGTACCTTCACCTTTTATACCTACCTATATGTACCCTCAAAAATATTGGTGGACTGTTTACAATAGTTGAATGTAAAGGGAATCAAAGTACTACTCTATTACAAGTGGCACAAAAATAAGAAAATCATTAATATTTACTAAGTAATGGAGGTAATTTGAAGTGTAAAACCAAATAGACCATATGAACATCCATTCAAAATGATAAAACTGAGAATAAGACTACCATAACTCTAAGAAAAGACTCTTGCAAACAAAAGGCAACTTGTTGTCTATTATAGACCTTGTTGTAGTAGAGTGGAGATATCTTTTGATAGGCATATCCATATCAAGTATGCTATGAGTCAAAGGAAAGCCCATTGGACATAATTTTAGCCCATATAGGTGTGACTCCTTTTTAATCAAATAGAAATAGAAATTGAGCCAAAACAAAGAGCTATCCACAAATTGTCTGTAGTAGAATAAGTGATAAAATGACTAGTTTTTAGCTAAGTAAACCTTTGAAAGATAAATATTTGGACCCTAATATAGATGCTAGCCTAGTGAAGGTGGAAAATCCATCCCATAAGCTCTTGGATTAGAAGGTATACACTCATAATAATGATCAAGAGGCGGAAAATTGTCATCAAACTCATAATCTTGACCACTTGGGTCAAATGGGTAGGTAGGAGAAAAGATCCTTATAATCATAACCATAATCATACCCATAATCCATGTGATTAGCCATCATGAATCTCATGTATATCCCCATTATTGGCATACCAGTCTTCATCAAAATCATTATTCAAGTCTTCATAACCATAATCATATGCATACCACTCATCTTCTAATTGGTATAGACCTTGATTGACTGTGAGTTGATGTGTACTCTCAACTAATCCATCATAAGTATGATCAAGAACTTTAGAGTCTTCATTTTTAGCATGCTCATATCCTTCCTCATATGGTCCATAAGGCTGATCACTTACCAAGTAATCTTCATATACACTGTCTTCTACTAGAGGATCCTTTGCTAATCATCTTGGTCTTCTTCATATATGGTTAGTATTCATGATCTTCATCTTGGTCATTAGTCTCTTCATGCTCTTTCTCTTACCTATCATAAAACCCATTGTCCACTTCATCACCATTACCTTGAAGAAACAATTATTCAGCATTGCATTTGGCCGATTCACTACAACAGAAACGAGGCATAGACGCGCAAAGTCGGGCACGTCTATCAGAACATCTATAAGTGCGTGCAAACATGCGTGTAAATAGACGCGAATTTTGCGTCTATATATCCGCGCAAATAGACGCTAATATAGACGCGCCAGCAAACACACAATTATTTAACCACCTAAAATTAGCAATTCACATAATTAAAAAACCAAAGTTAATAATTATTTAACCACCTGAAATTGATTCTTGAGCATGCATATGTGCGCATGATAAAAACCATAGAATTAAGAATACACATTGAATCATTGAATTAAAAAAATAGAGTTAATAATTACTTTTTCATTGCTCTCTAATGAATGGCAGTTCCTCCAGTTGACAAGCCTGATATAAGTAATTAGCGGCAAGAGATAGAAACCTTACAATTAGTAGCAAGCATTGCAACATGTATCTCATAATTTCTCTACGTACTTGAAGATGATAAAAGATACTTCCTTTTTATTATGGAAAATTCAATTTAGCTTTAAAATTAACTATTGATTCTTGAGTATGCACGTGTGCGCATGATAAAAAGCATAGAATTAGGAATACACATTGAATCAATAAGCAAATTAAGTATGTTACAGTGAATGATCCATCTCATCTTCAATGAGATCAGCCCTTGCTAAACTATCTACTTCTAGGTCTATGTTACCAAGAGGTAACGAAACAAATAAGTCTATTCCACTATCAGATGTGTTGCTATATTGCTCAATAACTTCATCAATATCATCGACAATCACATTATTGTCTTCTTCTGTGTTTCCTTGAACATCCTCGCGAGGTTCATCTTGTACTATATCACGCATATCATCCATTATGGTGTCATCATGCACATCATCATTAATTGTTGGATTGTCATCTGCTATCTCTATGTTAGTAATATTACCATATATTGGTTTTGAACGATTAGATATAGGGATGACATACCACCATCGGTTATTGTTTACCATTGGATGATACACAACCTGTATTTGAAAAACAAAAGCAAAAAACTTAAGTACTTATTATATTGTGTATATGTATCACATGTGTACATATTAAAAAAATTAGCCTTTACATATATACCTGCTCGCATTGTTCAAGTAGTACTAATGTGTCATTCTTGTTTAGGTGAAATTTTGTAGAGTCAATGATTACAAAACCACTTGGATGACATCTAATTGTGCAATGCTCACCATTTGTTACCACTTCTTTAAACCACTTCACATCCAGTACATATATAAAGAATCATCTGAAGTCAAGCTTCAGAATATCTAGGATCAAGCCATAATAACCTTCCATGGTACCATTGGCAGCCTCGAAGTGAGCAAGGACACCACAATCTTGGGTATTTCTCTTTTCATCTATACGTTGAGTTCGAAGATGTTTACCCTCACACCAAAGTGCATTCAATAATGTGCACTAGTAGTAAAAGATAAAAGATCAAACATGTCAATTATTTATATAAAATAAAACTTATAGAAACAAATTAATTGATAATATGTCTCACCTTTGATAAGCAACCTCGTGCATATTCCCACTCTTCTTGAGATATATTAATTTCCTCCTCTTTTTCCATTTTCTCCATTTTCTCATGTAACCAATCTCTATCAATATGACGTGGGAGCGCATTTAGATGATCTAGAAATGAGACATTACATCCATATCTAGTGCGAAATTCTTTTCTTTCGCTTTTTCTTCTTGCCCTTGCTTCATTATATAGTGTCACCCATTTGCTCATTACATCACTATTGAGCACACAAAAACTATTTAACTTACGAAGTTCTTCTTTTGTTAGCACTTTACTCATTCCTTTTCCTTGAGGTACTATAGAGGTCATCCTCAAGTGTTCATCATCTTTCCATAGTCGTGGTTGAGAGGGATCCACTTTAGCAAGATATTCAGAGATTAGTGAGTTTGGGAATCTCCCAATTCCCATTTTTTGAATACTAAAAAGGTGGCACCCAGATAACATGCCTATAAGTTTCTCAAAACCATATGATGTGACCTATCATTGGAAAGTGCTTGAAAAATGGAATCTATTGAGCTATAGAGCACTCAATTTGGAGTTATAGTGTTCAAGTTATGACAAATCCAAAGATTTGACCATGTGTCCCAAACTTATGGGAAATTCCCATATTCCCCAATATGGTCTTAGGGATGATTGCACTAACCAACCCTTAGCCATGCTTCCCTGAGGTCGTGCTTTTTGCCTCACAAAATCTTTCAAGGTTTTCATGAAGCGCTCAAGAAAAACATCCACCTTACATGAACTGCCCCACAAAGTGCGATCTCATCAATCAAATGTACGAGTAAATGTAATTGAGTAGTCAAAATGGATCGAGGAAAATTTTCCTCCACCAAACAAACCACCTCAACAGATAATAATCGAGCATCTTGCAAAGTGTTTGGATCAATTTCCTTCGAGCTCACGTATCTGTCAAGATGTATTTGAGAATTGTTTATTTTTGTGTAGAAATTCAAAGATATATAATGAAAAAATACAATGTATACACACCTCACAAGCTCTCCCATCTTGTAAATGATATCACGTACATCTTTGGAGGCACAATGGGATATGCTAGTAGGAAGTACGAACTGAATGTAAACAATATTCATAGATCAAATGATTAGTTGAGGAAAAAGTCATCATACCCCAAAGTTTACACATAGTTACTCCACTAATTGCTATATTCATGGTTAGAGATACCCTTACTTGAATCATTTTGTGCCAATCTTGGGACTTCAAACCAGATAGTTGCTCCACACCTCTTTTCTTTTTCTTTATGAAGGCTCCCTTGAGACATCTCATACATCCTGTGGGTATTCGAAAGCTATATATTTGTTCCTTCACTATTTTTTCCTTGTTCTTTGACAACATCCAAGGTACATGGGGTAGCTCAATCTTTCGTCTGGGTCTTTTGCAACTAACCTACACTTATCATTGAAATCTTTCACAAAGTGTCCTTTTTCATTAAGTCAAATCTATAATTCTCAGTGTGTACCACTTGATCAACAAACGCTAAATTCTTTGTGATGGATGGCGTATTTAATACATCTAATGAACGCTTTGTTTAGTCATCATGCAAGGACAAGGAAGCTTTTCTAGTGTATGAAATTGGGTTATATGAATCTTCACCTTTCTGTACATAACTTGGATTTTATAAATCTTGCATCTCTCCAAATCATTCAACATGATGATTAGATTCATGTGAATCAGCATACCATACATCATCATGTGTCCTCTTTCTTGTAACATTATTCATCATATACTTCATAACAAACAAACACTCATTTTTATCTTCATTCTATTGTGAGGGCGATGCATAGTTTCCTTGGTGCAATTTACCATTGCACATATCATCCTTCTTAGCATAACAATGTGCAATAATATGATTTGTTTTGTTATGATAATGACAAACAATACCAAAATTGACAGATCTTTTGTTCTACCATCCACCTCTTCCTTTGGACCTCCCTCTATCTCTAAAGTTTTCATGGCGTCTTGAAACCTGCATTATTATTTTGTTGGTTATCACCAACCTGTACCAAGTCTCTTAAAGAGGATCTACCACATCTCCTTCTTGAACTTGAGTTAAATGCTTGGAACCATTCACTACTTCATTCAAATGATTTATTGTGCATATTGATCTCTTCAATGATCATGAGAGAGATCACTCATAAAAAACTCGAAATAGCTTCTGTACATATAAACAAGTGACAAATTATTTTTAGGCCTTCTTATTATTCAGGCCATCTAAGGTAGATGAAACCAAATCATCATCATCAGGTATTGCATCAATAGCTACTAAGGCATTTGCAATGCTTCTCACCTTCAAAACATACTTATTTAGAGACATCTTTCATTTCTTCAATATATTCAACTCTTGCTTAAGTTGAATATTTTATGCCTTTATGTTTACTAAAAACATATTCTCAAAGATTATCTAAGATGCATGTGAAGTTTCTGTATTTTTTTATATACCCCAACATAGTACTATTAATGACTGTAGATAGCCAATACATCACATTTTCGTCTTTTATATTCCATTCTTTTCATGCCTTTAATCCTTATGCAGTAGTTGCAGGATTACCTAGCTTTGGTTCCTAATCATAAAGGCCTTTTCCAATAAGGAAATTCGTCACACAAAACTTCCATGATGGAGAATTGTTCTTGTCCATCTTCTAAATGATACAATTTCCACTGTTCTTTGTAATTTTCACTAAAATTGATACAAAATAGCAAGCAAGTATTATGTAATCTTTTACAATAAGTGCAAAGCAACACATCAAATAGTCTATTTTACTAAGTGCTCAATAATACATGTAATTTAAAATATTTTGGTAGATAAAACTTATGTTTGTTTTCTCGCAATAAATACCTTAGAATTACAAATTCAAAATATATAACTTTTGTACCCACTTTCGGTTGATACAATCAAAATCACAGTATACATTAAAACTGTTATCTGCAACCTTACAGGTCTAAAACGGGGCTTGAAACACCCTTAAATGTCTAAAAAAGTAAAGGGAAGTCTTGAAGGGTTGATTTGCAAAATATACAGTTCTTTGTTCTCACACCAGATCTCATAGAAATCTAAGATTTTTGCTTTGCCTTGCTTCCGATGCCTTCATAGGTTCTATCCAATAGAAAGAGTGAAAAAATGGGAGAGATTCTTATTCATTGATTGCTTGCTTGAATCCTTTCTTTTTCTCCTTTACTTTAGCCTTCAAAATTAGCCTCTCTTAGTGACATTGCTTTGATTCCATGTCAAGAATCAAGTGATGGGGAGACTTGCTTGAGCTGATGTGCCAAACACACACCATACACACAAGAGAAAGCTCACTCAAGAACACAAGAAGAGAGATGGATACCAAAACGTTTTCTTACTAGTTTCTTCTTCTTCTTTTGGTGCACAATACAATGTACACAAAGTATAGATAAGATACAACATAAAGGAAAGTGGCTTACTCTATCAAACAATGCATAGTTGATGATACTAATCAATGTTATAACTATACTAGTTCTAGGTAGGTACAACAAAATAAATATAATAAGTAATAAGTCAATAGCCATGTGAGAATCATAATGACCACTGATATCCTAAGTGTAAACATGCAAAACCATCTAACCAAGGGGTCAATCATCAATGTATGTATGTGTTGAGCTTGCCATCTCAACACTGCTATCTCATCAAAAACCTTCTGCCTTCCACTTTTCCTAAAGTTTGGCTTAAGGTGCAATCATGTCTCTCTTACATGAATTTTTTCATCCTTCCAAAATGCCAAAACTCTAGCCAATTCATCATTATAGGAAGCATATTCATGCCTCTCATGCTAAGGGATACCATACCATATGCATCTATATTCAAACCCCTTTTTGTTAGGTTTTGGGACTACTACCCTTTCTCTTTCTTTCACATTCTCACCCAGCTTGTAGACTTGAACTCTAAGTAATGCATCCCCTTCACAATCCAATACAAAGAATCCTCTTTTTTATTGTTGAAGTAGTGGGTATAGCCATATGTACACATGGTTTCACTACAAATTCTTTACTAGAGGCATCAAGCATATCCCCTATATGCAATCTCACTTTCATTATTTCTCTCATAAGAATCCTATTAATAGTATCAATTATATGTGACCAATCTATTTTTAGCCATGTCTTTATTGTGTCATCTTCCAAACAATCCCCCAGACTTTCTTGAAAGACAAGATTCTGCAGATTTCCAAAGCAATTCAACCTTTTGACCTTCTAATGCATGCTTCTTAATAGCATTTAACTGTACACACTTGTTCTCAAATTCACTTGGCCATATAGTGGGTGTAAAAACCCTTATTGGGTTTTTCTACCCAATTCATAAATATCTTCCATGTAATCAAACTAGTATCTTTTTAAAAAAATCCTCTCTCAAAGCTTTTTAAACTCTTCCCAATCTAAATCTTGCCTATACAAGGTTGAAATCCACTCTTTAAGTACATGCTTGACAAACCAAGCAAAGTTAAGCAAAGAATAGACTCCACGCATACTATGGAACCCCTGGGCCAAAGAAATCCATTTTTGATACATACAATCGCAAATAAGCTCATACATGTTGGACAATTTCTAGATACTACCACTTACACCATCTTGAGTTATAGTCACATACAGTGTGTCTTTTGGCATTATGTCTTGGAAACGAGAATGAAAGAATGATAAAGCAAAATATTTACGCCACATTGACCAAGAATATGAAAATCATGTGGACATGCAATGTCACGATAGTGTCTTAAGAAAAGAGTGGATAAAAGTTTATATATTGAGCCTACTAACTAAGAGAGGAGGTAGAGCTTCATTTTCCATAAAGAGGGAATAATATTAAGGGAGGATGGGGCTATCCATTGTACACTTAAGCATAGGAAGAGAGGGGGGAAATTTTTATTGTATAATTGATCATAAGAAGAGAGAATGGGGATACTCATTCTACATTTGGCATAATAAGAGAGAAGGTGAATCCTTATGCTACTATTCTTCACAAATGAGGATTTTAATTCTCTCAATAACCTCCACAAATCATGGAAAACTAAGTAAGTATTATTTTTTATTGTTAAATATTTTCCTATTTAGCATTGCATCTGAGTTATTAGGTTGCTTGATTTTCATTATCAATTTACCATAGGATGAATGAATAATGAAGAAATAAAATTTTCATAGAAAGAAATCTATTATTTAACTATAGAAAAAATAAAAATGAAAAATACCAAGGAGGAATATGTATATTGTATAAACAATACGTGATGGAGTTTGCAAGAGCAAGTTTTATGGGCTAGGTGACGTCAATGAACGCTAATGAAGACCAACACAAACAGAGGCAAGTCCACTTTGTAGATTAAGATAGGTGCTAGTTGATGGTTAGGATATATATAGACGAAACATTCTTCATTATGTACAGAAGGTTTTATGTTACAATGCACAATTTCCTCTTACAAAGAGATGAATGCAAAGGTTGTCATAGAAATGGCACAACCATGGTACAGATACTAGTCCATGGCATCATGGAAGCAAGAGGCAGTGTATCACCAATGCATGAAACAAAAAGAGGAGCCCAAACAAAGTGGAATGGAAGCCAACACAGGGGAGGGTAGAAATGTTAACTTAAGATTTGTGGAATTAGAGAGAAAGAAATTGAATAGAAAGAGCAACCGGTGGCCCCGGTCTTATTTGTGATCTTGGTCTTTTGACAAGGGATAAAAATAATTCATAGGTTCCACTATTAGGAAGGGGGAGTGGGTGCTTCTTACTTATAAATATTCTAGGTACTCAAACATACAACGTGTGTATGTAATTCGGTTCTCACATGCATATTATAAATAGGAAATATGCATGCATACTCGCATACACATGCATACATAGATTACAAAAGAACATATACAAATAGAAATACACATATACACATGCACATTATAAATACATAAATTCACGTGCATATAAGTGATCACATGAGGATGGACTTAAAAATGGATATACACATGCACATTTGCAAGCACATGCCCATATGCACAAGTGCACGCACATACAAATCCACACATAACTTTTACAAGGTATAGATATACATGTGAAATAATCAATGTAATATATGTATGCATGCCTTATATAGGTTACATTCTCCTTGAGGCTCAACTTTGAAATTGAGTTTATGTTTCTTAGAGGCTCAATCTGGAAATTAAGCTTGGTTGTCTCTTAGAGTCTAAATTTTAAAATGGATCCTAAGAATAAAGGGGTGAGAGACATCTTGAGACTCAATTTTGAGATTGAGCCTAAGAGGAGAGTAGCCTATAAGAGAGAAAGACATGAGACCTCTTAGAGGCTCAATTCTAAAATTGAGGATAAAAAGAGAATATGTGAAGTATTTTTTGAAATTATTTCTGAAATTGAACGTCGGAATACCTTTTCAATGCTCAAAATTGAGCATAGGACAAAGGGAAAAGTTAATACTAAGTTTTATGTTGAGCTTAAGAGGAAATAGACATGTAAAAGAGTGATAAGATACATGCATATATAGCTATCATACAAACATGCATATGAAAATCTACATGCACATAAGTAATATGATGAATATCCATATACATAGCATGCTTGCGAATCATACATTAAGTCAAATGGAAAAATATAGGCAAGTAAATATATACACACATTCACATAGTTCATAAATATCATTTAAATGTGTACATGAAAATCCACACGCACATAAGTAAGCATATGAACATGCATGTTAACATGTGTATACACATTCATATACACAAAGAAATTACTACATACATACATACATACATACATACATACATACATACATACATACATACATACATACATACATACATACATACATACATGTATATGTACAATAAAAAACATACACACGAGACATCACATGAATATTGCACATACACATGCCTATACACATATACATAGCATGCTTGCAAACCATAGGTGTACACAATAAATAATGACTTTAGTTTGCGCATGTGAACTCACATGCAGGCACATGCAAAAATACACAAATTATGTCTATGATATTTGAAAAGAGAAAACCCCAATGATCCTAGCCTCATTGTGACCCTTTGATATACTTTTATAGAGATTTGAGAAGGCTTCCCCATAGGAGCCACTTTAGGAGATGTATAATAGTTTTTCTTTTCTTGAGATAGTCCCCTATAATTCTTTATACTTGAATTTTACCCTAGCTTGATGCTCAAATTTGAGATTGAGCCAATAAGATTGAGACAAGTCCCCTAAAGTGTTATGTCCCTCAAATTTCTTCATATTCAATTCCAAAGTTGAGTGCCAATGAAAAGGCTCATCTCTTCTCTTCATGCTCAAAGTTGAAATGATGCCTTGATAATGAGATGTTGCGTCATATCTCTTCTCATTACATTATGCAATTGAGTCATAGTAAGAAATAGTTTTGAGTTTCATTCATGTAACACACAAACCAAATTCCTTTAATGCTAGGCTTTTCATAAGTCTCCATACTCAAGTTCTATATGTTTCTTCCTCATCTTCACACTCAAGTTTGAGATTGAGCCTTCATACTAAGAACCTTTTGTCTGTCAAGTCTCAAATTTTAAGTCCAATTAATCAAAATGGATCCAACCCTCCTTTTGATGATATTATGTCCCTCTGTTCTTTTATATTCCACATTAACATTGATCCTAAAAATGAGATTGAAATCCCCCACAATGATATGCCTCACCTATGGCTTCATGCTTGATTTTAAAATGTGTCTTGATAACGAGGTTTTGTCTCATATCTTTTCTCATTACATCATGCATTGAGTCATAATAAGGAAATATGTTTGAATTTCATTCCTATAACACTCAAACCAAGTCTCCTATAATGCTAGACTTCTCATAAGACTTCATACTCAAGTTGTGTATCTTCCTCTCTTGGTATCACACTTAATTTTGAGATTGAGCCTCCATGATAAAACCTCTCACCCATTAGGCATCAAGAATTCAAGTCATATTATAACATATCCAAATATCCTTTTTATGGTGCTACATCCCTTTACTATTTTATGATCCACTTTGAGATTGAGCTTAAAATGAGATTTGAGTAATTCCTCTACAGTGATAGACCTCAAACATGGATCTATACTTGATTTTGATATGTGACTTGATATCTCATATCTCTTCTCATTATGTCATGCAATTGAGTCAAATAAGGAAGTATATTTGAATTTCATTCCTATAATACTCAAACCAAGTCCCTTATAATGTTGGCCTTCTCGCAAGTCTTCATACTCAAACTCATGCTCTTCCTCTCTTGGCATCATGCTCAATTTTGAGCTTGTGCCTCTATGATAAGAACTTAATGCCCATTAGACATCAATTTTAAATTGACTCATCATAATAGATATAAATATCTTTTTATGATCCTATGTCCCTCTGTTCTTTTATGTTCCACTTTGAGATTGAGCCTAAAAAGAGATTTAAGTTCTTTATAGTGATATGCCTCATATATGGCTTCATTCTTGACTTTGAAATGTATATTGATAATGAGATGTTGTTTCATATATCTCCTCAGTATGTCATGTAGGTGGGTCTTAATTGAGTCTCATATCTCTTCTCATTATACCATATAATTGAATCATAATAAGAAAATAGGTTTGAGTGGCAGTCCTATAACAATCAAACCAAGTCACCTATAATGCTAGGATTATCGCAAGTTTTTGTAGCTAAGCTATGTCTCTTTCTCTCTCATGGTTATGCTTAATTATAAAATTGAGACTCTATCATAATAACCTCTCACCCATTGGGATTCAATATTTTGTTTGAGTCATAAGTGATCTAACTCTTCTTTTTATGATGATATATCTCTTTATACATTCATGTTTCATTTTAAGATTGAGACTTAGAAATGTGATTTAAGTAGGTCCTCTATTGTGATATGCTTCACGCATGGCTTCATGGTAAACTTTGAGATGGTGTCTTGATAATGAGATGTTATATCATATCTTTCTAATTACATTATGCATTTGAGTCCTAATAAGCAAATAGCTTTGAGTTTCATTCTTATAACACTCAAACCAAGTCCCCTATAATGTTAGGCTTCTTAGAAGACTTCATGCTCAAGTTGTGTCTCCTTCTCTCTTCTTCTTAGGCTCAATTTTGAGGTCCAGGCTCCATAAGAAGAATCTCTCACACATCAAGCCTTAATTTTTAATTTAGGTCATCATAACAAATCCAAATTTCCTTTTCATGATGTTATATCCTTGTATTCTTTTGTGATCCACTTTGAGATGGAACCTAAAAATGAAATTTAAGCTTTATATAGTGATATATGCACACATAGCTTCATGCTCAATTTTGAAATATTGTCTTGACAATGAGACATTGGCTCATATCCCTTCTCATTTCATTATGAAATTGAGTCACAATAAGAATATAGGTCTTAGTTTTATTCATATAACACTCAAACTGAAATCCCTATAATGTTTTACTTCTCATAAGTCTTCTTACTCCAACTATCTCTCTTCCTCTCCCCTCATCAAGCTCAATTTTCAAACTAAGCATCTCATTACATCATACAATTGACTTGCATTAAAAGAAAATAGATTTGAGCCTCATTCTTAATACACTATGTGTCCCCATACTTTTCATAGTAAATCTTATTACTAGAATAGAAAGACTACTTATTTCTAAGATATAAACATATTGAGTTCTTTTTTCTGAAATTATATACAATGTATAAAACATGTTTTTATGACTTTTGGTCTCACAACAGATATAATAGATATGGAAAGTTGGAGAAAAAGTGTTCTTGAGTCATGAATACTCAAAAACGAAATATGCCATCATTCATTTCACCAACCCTTTTGAAAAGTGTGGATTTGAATGTATTAGCAATGTGTGTGTCTCTATTCATGTAGTTGGTAGTATTGAGAATGCATTTATGCTTCCTTTTCCAACAATGGAAGCAAGGAAAATGTTAGAAGCATTTGGAAGAAAATGCTTATGCATGATGTAATTCATGTTCACTTTTAATGGGGTGTACCTTGTATTGCATCAATGGAACTCCATCAGCCATATAGAACCTAAAGTGTGAGGGATTTGAGTGGCCAACTAATCTATTTGCCCCTTCATGTGAATAACCTTTGACATTCTCTTTAAGATTATGCATCTCTTGCATGAGAAATGGTGTAGGATCAGACTTTGTCCATTCACTAAAACTTCTCATCAAATGAGAAAATGTGAGTGTTTGATTGGTTCTTAGCTTCTTAAAAAAGCAACTAAACAATGCATCAATGTCCTCATGTGTGCACCCCACCATTGAGAATCTCAATTGCACCATATCAAAAACTCCATTTGCCATAAGCAAAGATAAGTATTCAAATACAAAAATGATTTTTGTTCTCTAGTCCATAGTTATCTAGTTGAAGCAAGAGTGACTCAAGTATGCACCTTTTCCGATCCAAGTCCCAGAATCGGATCACTCCGAAAATCGAACCACTTCGAAAATCGGACCACCCCCGCCTGATTGCTATAATCGGACCCAGTGTCAAAATCGGACCGCGTGTCCTAGTTCCGGATTTCGACCACTCGACCCATCGCAGTAGTCGGACCTCCCCTGTCCGACTAGGGAAATCGGACCAAAGTAAAATTTGACCACCCTGTCCAAGTCTCAAGTCGGACCACTGCTAGAATCGGACCACTGTTCCTAGCATGAAACTCGAACCAGCCTATCCGATTCCCAGGATCGGACCATCCCTTCCAACTCCCAGAATCAGACCACTTCACCAAAACTTTAAACAGAGGGTTTTTAAACCTGCCCTACAGTCCTAGCCACCCTGTTCACATCTTTGATCCCCCAGGGAACTCAATTTATCCCTTAGAAGCCAGAGGCCAGACAGGATAATCGAGGATTCACCCTGAACAGCTAGACACTAAGCAGGACCAAATTTAGAATTTGACTTGACTTTTGGTGACCAACCAACCAACTCTGAAGCAGAATAGAGAATGCAGCATGGACTTTCAGTAAAAAATTAGATCGGCCAGAACCTACGCTTAGAGCCATATCAAGCTACGAATGTGAGGGGAAGAGTGGAGTTTGCATTAAGCATTTCTTACATCTTCACCTCACTTTTTGATTTCATCACCAAAGGTGCACTACAAGAAAAGGAGAAGCCTATTTTCGCACTGAGCACTAGAAAGCACAAAGCACAACTTGTGAATAGGATTGACAACTGCTTTCAATAACAAGAAAGTAATCAGGAGACATAATAACATCAAGAAACCCACTACTAAGAGAAGATCCCAAAACATAGTGGGCTACCTGAGAGCCCCATCAATAGGACCCTAAGAGGACAGAAGATCCAGAAGGCGACAATATAGAGGATCGGATGTTGCTAGAGCTACTCAAATTGATCAACGACCTTGTGGAGCTGGAAGTGGGAGCAATGTCAGGATCACAAGGTAGGACTGATTGGACTTGGGGGAATTCCCAGTCCTAGTGCAAGAGTTAGTCAATGAGTACGACAAGGAGAGGACCGACTGGACTTGGGGGAATTCCCAGTCCTAGTGCAAGAGTTAGTCAATGAGTACGACTTGTTGACTAGGACGATAGTTCAGGGCAGGCCAGTAGAGGAAGTGGTAGCAAACCTACAAGAGGAAAGAAAGGCAATTAGAAAGGTGCTAGAGAGCATAATTGCCTATAACCACGAGTAAAAGGCTAGGAAACTCCAACAAGATGTAGACATGTACGAGGCCCATTTTTTTGGTGTGCTAGCCTTGGCTAGTGCAGCCAAAGCAGGACCAAATGTAGAGAGAGAGCGAGCAGTAGAGGCTGACTTATCATTGAGTAAACTTGTAGCCAGGTGGCTCATGGACAATACGTTTGTTGAGCAAAGCGTAACAACCTTAGCCATAGCATTACTCTCGGGATCAGGGGCCATGCAAGGGTCAAAGGGGCAATCTAGGATCCCTATTGTAGCAAAGCAGCTAGACAAGTATGAACCTAGTAATGACCCATATAGCTTTGTGGAGCAATTTGAAAAAGTTTGCAAAGCAAACGGTTTCACGGACTTTGCACAATGGTGTCAGGATTTCGGGCTATGTTTAGGCGATAAGGGGAGAATTTGGTACATTAGTCTAGATGCATTTGAGTGCACGAACTTTGCCCATCTTAAAGACCACTTTATCAAGAGATTCTCTGAGGCAGGGTACTCTGACAATCTCATCATCCAGTTGATGAATGTCAATCGAGGAGGGAAAAGGAAGACGTAAGAGACTACATCACTGCCAATGAGCGACCTAACGAGAAGGTTGTGTCTACGATGTTTATAAATGGAATTCGAAGTGAGGAGCTCTACAAGGCTTTGGCTAGTAACTCCACTCTACACCGAGACATGTTAGCTAGAGTCTTTCAGGAGGCAATAAGGGTGGACGATCAGCTTAGGGAACGAAGCATGAGGAATGCCAGTTGGGACAGTACAAGTCAGAGAGCTCCAAAGCGGACAACAGCTTTAGGAGAGAGAGAGAACTCTAACATACGGGATAAGGGAAAAGGTGTTGACCAAGGCCAGGAGCTGGCTAAGGTAAGAATGGAGCTTGCACGATTGCAAGAATAGATGAGGAAGCCTGTGCGGCTACATGTGCAGTGTATACATTGTGGTGGAAACCACCTCCCAGCCGAGGGCCAAGATCCTAGATCTAGGCCGTGCTCGAACTGCAGTAGGTTCGGTCATGACACATTGCATTGCAAATTGCCAAGGGGATTCCCATATGCGCAGCAATACAACCCTCCATACTTAGGCAGCAGGCCACCTAACCTCTTTGGCAGGGGAGCCCAGCTGGCGCTTCTAGCACCAAATGATGCAAGACCGGCTATTCCTAGGCTAGAGATGAACCCAACAGGCATACCCAGGCCACCAGGGCCCTATGTAACCCAACCACCAAGTGACGCTCCTATTCACTATGTGGAAGAACCTAGTGAAGAGGTAACCTATGTGAACCCATACATCTCCTATGATGAGGAAGGCAATCCAGTCCTGATGGACTATCGACTAGTATCGGTAATGGTGCTAGGTAGAGGAAGAGGCGGAGGCTTTGGAGGACCAAGTCAAGATCCAATCTCATGCTGGACTTGCGGTCATCCAAGCCATATTTCATCATGCTGCCCGAAAAGGGAACATGCAAACAAGGACAAAGCAGCTGACCTTCGATGCACCGAGTGTGGAATCATACACCTATTTCCTGACTGTCCTAGACAGAAGCCATCAACTAGTTCTGCCAACGTGCCCTCCATACCCTTGGGGTTGTTCGGTATGGAGACCTTTGGCAGAGAGGATATGCCCATCCCACTGCATGTCATGATGCGAGCACAGACAAAACAAACAGGCATCTGATTGCCTGGGCCAAGTAACCTGGATGCAGCCTCATTGGGAAAGAAAAGCCAAAGGAGAAGGAGAAAGAGAAAATATGCAAAGATTACCCTTAAGACTGAGGAAACTACAACTCTAGTGACAGGGTAGGGGAATACCCTCACCCCAAATGGCAACTCGAGGCTATAGCCAAAGTCAAGGGGTGGGTCAAGGATGCCTAGGAACACCTTAAAGATGTGGAGCCCGTACTGGAAGACCGAATGGAAGATCTCTCTAGTGTGAGTACACCCGTTTCACCATCGCGACCTCAATCGGGGAATATATCCACACCACGTGAGATGCCACAGAGGCAAGACCAGGAAGAAGCATGTCAGCAAGCTAACCTTGACACATGGCCAAAGAGTGCTGACCAAGGAGGAAGGCAACCACCCAGCAACCTCTTCGCCACTTTAGTAACCACTCCAGTAGCCGTGAGCCTAGGAGATTTGCTTCGGCAGCACCCTCCCAAGAATTAAAGCACTGGGTGGAGGGAAAAGGGGAGCATACTGCCACTGACTTGCAAGAGTAAGACGCAGTCATGCAGATTCCAAGCCTAACGCTACACTCAGCTCCAAGGTCACTACACGTTAATGCTTTTTGGGAAGGCACGGAGATGCATGTAGTCTTAGCTATCTTAGCCTTGGGAGATGAAACACGAAAAGGAATCCTAGACATAGGTGCCGGTGTCAATGTCTTGAGCCACGTAGTTCTACAGGCCTGGGGAAACCCACCTATGGAAACGACTAGGTTCAATGTCACACTGGACAATGGAATGAAGGTCTGACCATTCGGGGTCCTAAAGAACTGGCCAATGAAGGTCGTAGGAGTGCAGTTTTCCGTGAACTTGATTATCATGAAGGGAGTGGACTACGACATACTGCTAGGCCGACCCTGGATGAGGAACGCACGAGTTATTGAAGATTGGGGGAATAATCTCATCTTCTGGGGAATAGAACAGAAGCTGTGAGGGTTGAGATGGATACCTAGAAGACTACCCCAGCTAATGCTATCTCAACCATGCTAAAAGATGATGCACAAGCAAGCAAACCCTGTGGGTCATTGACCAAGTACATCCCTTGCCCTGAGGATGAGCAGGATTGGATGCATGTCTTGGCAACTGTTGACCTATCTTTCTCAGATGAAGAAGAGCTGTATAGGCAAGCTGCTAAATCACCAAGCATGCCAGCAAGGGAGCCCATCGTGCCACTCTGCATGATAGCAAGAAGCTCATGTGATCCAGGGAAACCACTCTCGTTCCATATCCCCACCAACAAACTTGAGCTTCAAGGAATCATAGAGTGCCTGACCGCTAAACTGAAGGGCAACATGGCTGCTAATCTAAAACCCCTAGGTAATATTTTGGCTAAGCCTGAGTGGAAATGGACCAAAATTCACGATCTTAACCTATTATACAATTGGGCTTTAGTCATTGACAAAGAGGATGTTGGAGAGGAAAACCCGGGGGATGACGAGCAGTCAGAGAGGCAAGACTCCGATGATGAGGAGTACGAGGACTGCCACTCTATTGGGGATGAGAGTGAAGAAGAGTTAGACACAATAGAATATGACACTGAAGGGAGAACAATCGAACAGATCAAGGTAGACTCTAGGCCCCGGCCAGGCTGGAATGAAAGAGGAGTCATGTGGATGGAGTGTGATAGATCCTGGTTGTTGGAGCACATGGGAGCCATGGATTACGAGCAGGCAGGGGTGGCGCAACCATTGGTAATTCCAGTACCGAAGATGGATTCACCTACTGAATTACAACCCCCTCGCGAAACTCCTTCCTCAAGCAAGGGATGTGAGTTTAACTCGGAGTCTGAAGTCAGTACAGAGAGTGATCCCGAAATACCCCAACCCTCTAAGGTCAGACGCACCAAAGGGGACTTTCCAGTCCACCTAAGGCGCAGACGGCTAAGGGAGGAGGCCAAGAAGCAAACTAAGGACTCAGAAGCAGAGAGGCAAAAGAAGCCGCAGTATCTCCCCAAATTCTTTACGAAGTTTAAGAAGGGTGATAGAGTGGTGATTTTGCTAGGAGTAAAGAGACAAGGGCAAGCCAGTGAGCCAATTGAGGGACTGGCCAAGGTCAAGGAAGTCAACTTGGCAGGGGAAGGCGAGAAGCCTTGACCTGCATTCATCACTGACAACTTGACTAAGGATGAGGAGGTTAGACTTGTTGCTCTCCTATGAGAGTATTTCGACGTGTTCGCCTGGTCCTTGGAGGAACTTAAAGGAGTTAATCCTAGGGTTGTGACCCATAATATCCCAATGGTTCCAGATGCGATACCAACAAAGCAACGGCCTTACCCTATGAATCCCAAACATGCCCATGCAGTGAAGGAAGAAATCGATAAGCTCATGGAGGCGGGATTTATAAATGAGATTGAGCACACGGATTGGGTATCGCCCATAGTAATCGTTATGAAAAAGAATGGTAAAATTCAAGTGTGCGTGAATTACAAGAAAGTTAATGCCACTATGAAGAGGAACAACTACCCCTTACCGTATACCGAGCACATGTTGGAGAGGGTGGCAGGCAAAGAAGCCTACAACTTCCTGGATGGCTTCTCTGGCTATAATCAAGCTCAAGTGCACCCTGACAATAGGCACAAGACTGCCTTCGCCACGGAGTGGGGTGTATTCGCCTACATCGTTATGCCCTTTGGACTAATGAATGTGCCTGCAACCTTCCAACAATTAATGTGCACCATCTTCAAGGATATGCTTAGACACGAGTTAGAGGTGTTTATAGACGACTTATGCATACACTCTAGTTGGGCCGAACACTTAGAAAAGTTGAGAGCTGTCTTTGAACGGTGTCGGTTATACAACCTCTTGTTGAACCCCTTAAAGTGCCAGTTCTGGGTGAAGCACGGATGTATCCTAGGGCACGTAGTGTCAAGGAATGGCATTGCCACTGACTTTCAAAAGTCAGGGTCATTGTCAACCTACCACCACCCATTAACTACAGGGGGTTTCAGTGTTTCTTAGGCCATACAGGATACTACCGACGCTTTGTACTGAATTACGCGCTAATTGCTAGACCATTGTACAAGCTGCTGGTCATATTGGAGTGGACTAAGGAATGCCAGCATGCATATGAACAGTTGAAGAAGGCTCTCACCACTGCACCAATCTTACGAGCCCCAGACTAGAGCATAACATTCCATGTACACATAAATGCCTCTAAGTTTGCTATTGGAATTGTTCTATGCCAGCCTGGTGAACATAACCTTGATTACCCCATGAGCTTTGCCAGTAGGTAGCTCACTAAAATGTAGATGAACTATTCCACTACAGAAAGGGAAGGGTTAGCCATGGTGTTTGATGTAAAGAAATTTAGGCATTATCTGTTGGCCACACCCTTCGTCTTTTTCATTGACCATCAAGCCTTGCTTTATCTTGTGAACAAGCTGTGCACTACAGGTCGCATAGCAAGATGGTTACTTCTCTTGTTGGAATTTGATTTTTTTGTGGTTGTACATCAGGGAAAGCAACACTGCATAGTTGATCACATGTCCTGCATACTCACAGGAGAAGCTGCTGGATAAGACATACCTGACGACCTACCGGACGCTCATCTCTTTGGCTTGTCTAGCGAAGGAGACTTGTTTAGGACTGATTTGATGCCATATTGGGCTGATGATGTAGTTTAAGTGCTACAGAATGGTCTGCCTAAGAGACCTTTTGAGAAAGCTAGGCTAAGGAGACTTATCTTGAAAATCCAGCCATACCAACTAATCGCCAACCAACTCTATAGGTTAGGAAAAGACAGTTTGTTGCGTAGATGTGTGTGTGAGCACAAGATGCATGATGTATTGAGAGAAGCGCATGGCGAGATAGCTGGAGAACACTTTAGTGGGGATATGATCACCCATAAGGTGCTACAATCCCAACTATGGTGGCCCACCCTATTCCATGATGATGCTAAGTTTGTCAAACATTGTGATGAGTGCCAGAGGACTAAGGTGTCCATGTGCAAGGATAAGATGGAGTTGACCCCCGTAATAGCTCGACAGCCCTTCAAAACATGGGGCATTGACTTCACTGGACCTATCAGTCCTGCGGCACAGTACTCCCATGCATGCTACATCATTGTGGCACAATGATTACTTGACAAAGTGGGCAGAGGAAAGAGCCACTAGAAAGAACAATGCTAGAACCACTGCAAAGTTCCTATGGGAGCAAGTCTTTTCATGGTTTGGTTGTCCAATCGAACTAGTGAGTGATCAGGACATGCACTTCATTAATGAAGTGATATCCCACCTACTCTCAACCTTCCTAATCATTCATAGAAGGTCCTTGCCCTACTACCCTCAAGCAAATGGCCAAGCAGAGTCCACGAATAAAATCCTAGTCAATGTGCTTACTAAAATAGTATCCACATCAGGAAGAGACTGGGATAATAAATTGATGGCTGCCTTGTGGGCCTATCGTAGAGCTTATAAGACAGTTGTAGGATAGACGCCCTTTAGGCTGACTTATGGAACATAGGCCATTATACCCTTAGAGTTGTTTGTCCCTAGCTTAAGGATAGCAGCTCAGGAGCATTGGGAGGGAAGAGAAGCTTGGACCGACCGATTAGTGGAGTTAGAGCGTCTCACAAAGACTCGACTCTTAGCCACCCACGCTCTGATTTGTGAGAAGGCACGACGAAAGATGTGGTTTGACAAGCATGTCAAACAATGCAACTTTGATCAAGGGGACCTCATTCTACTATACTCTATGAAAGGTCACTAATAGAAAATTAAATTTTGAGGACTGGGACCTTTTTGGGTATGTGCAATTAGTAGAACGGGCAATGTCGAGTTGGAGACGCTCGAAGGTGAAGGAATAGGCTTCTTCAATGGCAGTCGCATGAAAAAGTACTATCCTCCTTTCCATCCGTTGCATGATCCACCTATGCTTGAAGCCCCTGTCAATGTCTGCATGGCCACAATTACCGAACTGATAGATCAAGATGAAGAAGCAGTAGCACCCACCTACCTACAAATCACGGTCACTGCAAAATAGACGTATTCTTTTGATGCCTTGATCAACGAAGGTGCTGACTATAATATCTTGATGCATGACCATTGGAAACACATCAGTCAACCTAAATTACAGCCCACAAATGCTAAACTCAGCCCATTTGGGGGCAACACTTACTCACTCTTAGGAAAATGCAAAGTGGATGTCTCCATCGAGTCTGAAAGTATCCCAGTCTTCTTTTATGTGTTACCAAACACTAAAGGGGCCGGTAATAAGTTACTACTAGGTTGCACTTTTAAAAAGCAGACGAATTGCAATGTGGACTACAACCTAGATCTCATCCATCTTGCTGTAGGCAATGTGCGCATAGTGACTACTTTTAGCAAGGGTTATCTTGTGCCTCCTACAATTGGAGAGCTACCGATAGAGACCCCTACGGCCATGCTCATGACCAAGCCTAAGGAGAAGGGCAGGGATATCTCACCCCATGCTCAAACTACTAAAATTAAGCCCACCCAGGCCATTCACAAGGCCAAAGAGTCCACACTCATATGGGTGCCAAAATGACAAGGGCCACCTCCTTGTAAACCGCAGAAACGTGCTTTTAAATGCAAAAACTATCAATCACAGCCTAAGAGGCAGCTCAGATGCTATCAACATAGGCGCACTACCATGCCACGATGCATCCCCAAAGATCTCTTGCGGGCACAAGGATACTATGAGGGCAACCCCTGGATATGGGTGCCTAAGAGTGGACACTCAAGAGGCTCAACTCTAAGTAACCTCCCTCCAACTAGAGAGGCTTGCACATACAGAGCCCAGACTACAAGGCAAGCTGGACCAACACCGGTTGTGATTAATGAATCCCAACTCAATTATCTTCTAGAGCTAGATGCCCCAGACTTATCCAAGTCAGAGGAGTCGAGCATCCCCATGCCAGCTCAAATAGAATGCATCACACCTCCTATGCCACTGAAGCCCACTGCAGTATCTCAAAGTGCTCCAGAGTGCAAAGTCCCATCTATGATGCCAGCAATATCACCACTGTCCAGCCCAATTGCACCATCACCACCACTAGGTCTTAAGCCTTCGTACGAAAGACGATCTTTCCTTTGCCAAGGATCTTGCTGAGACCTCGGGAAATGACGCAGTGACATGCATCAAGGAGTTGGATGAAACCTTCACCACATTCACTAGGAGCTATGAGGGGCTTGACCTAGGACTTCTTGACGAACCCCTTGCTTCTGATGTTCGTGCGTTGCCATGCACTTGGGAAGACTACGAGTTTATGACCATCAAATTTTCCAAAATTGCAGCCGAATTAATTGCTAATGGAGAAATCTCAAAGGAGCAAGTTGTTCTCAAAAGACTAATCACCTCTTACTGCAAGCCTGCTCGCTCTACTCCTGAACAAGAACTGGAGGAGATCATGCAGCTTGCCAGCTCTGCTTCTTGGTTCTTACAACTGTGGTATGCCTTACGACTCCAATGGGAGAAAAAGGCTACCGTATCATGACCAATGCTGAGCAAAGGAGGGCAATCACAAAACAATTGAATACAACCCTACTTATGTGGCACGTCTTTCATTTAGGGTTTTGGCCATTACACACAACATACACTTAGATGACCAGGTGTTGGCCCACCCTTACATTGACCAATTCCTCATGGAAGAGGAGTTGGCCCACCCTTACATTGACCAATTCCTCATGGAAGAGGAGTTGCACGTTGCTAGTCGCCTCAACTCCGGGGACATCTTTCATGATGTCTTGACCTATATCACCCAAGCTTCCATACGACCATGCGAACTTGATTGTCATGCCCAGCTTGAATATAACCCTAACCTTTATACTTGGCTGTTGGCCAAGTAACTCGCCCCAAACAATCCATGCGAGCCCTCTTTCTCCTCGTGTGAATCCTAGGAAGGATTCACTTAAAATTTAAGGAAAAGGGGGGGAGCAAATGAGAGCCAAGTGATGAGCCAAGTGATGTAGCAAAATGTATAATGGATGAAAATGATCAACTGAATTCAAATAGGAAAGAATGCAAGGAGGAAATAGATGTTGCTTGTGAATTATTTTCAAGTTTCATTCTTCTAAATCAGCACGGAAAATTGTCACACGCATTCTTTCTTGGGTTCTTGTTAGTGATGAGTCAATTTATAACACTAGTGTTGGCTTGGTGTGATGACAGGCACCTACCATGGCAGGACAGAGTAAACTCCCATTCACTGAAGCGAAGCTGACAAAGTATGGAACCAGCATTGAGATGCGTGGATTTAGCCAGTTCACGTTCAAGCATACCATGAATTTAGATGAAGCCATCCTGGAAGAGCCGAGCCGTGAGGGAGTTGGTGGACAAATGTAACCTCCAAAAGTACATGGAAAAGGTAGACAGGCTGTAGACTACAACATGTGCATGGACTTCTTAAGGAGCTTTGATGAAGGGAGGAGGTATGGCACAGTCATGTTGAGATATCGAGCTCCACTCGTGATACGCCAGGGTGACCGTTGTGTATTTATGTCACCGACTTGTCAGTTGCAGACGCGGTTGGTACACCGCCCATGAATAATAGCTACATGATAGCTATCCTTATCTACTCTAGTTCGTGGCTCAGTTAGTATGCCACCTTAGTTAGTTGAGTTTGGTTTGAGACCCATATATAGGGTTCTTCTATTTCTTTGTACTTGAGTTCTTTTGGCTTACACAACTAAGAAGAGGAAAACTGTTTTCAGCCTCCACCCTTGTGTGTCTTCCCCCATTGTGCAAGCAAGAAAGCTTCAAGCGAGACTCCTTCCTTCTCTCCCACAATCTTGACATGGTATCAGAGCCTTGTTCGTGGTAAGGAGCTCAAGAAAGCAAGCCAAGCTCGCGGTGGTCTGGTAAGAGGAGCAGCGTTGCTTTCATTTCCTATTTTGGGAGCAGATCTCTGCAGGTAGCACAGCCGGAAATTGCAGGAGTGCATTGTCTCAGGTTGAGACGCCCTTCGCGGTGAAGCAAGAGGGCAGTATATGCTGCGGGTGAGGGCTTTAGCCCTCGGGGACCTTGTTTTTTTTATTTGAGGCCATTTCGGGGCCTGTTTTGCAGACGGAAGTTTTCTGCACGCACTCAAGAAAAGGCTCAGTTTTATGCTGTGCGACCACTGTTCTACAGGTCGGTGAAAAGTTACTGTAGAAATTGCATCGTATGCTTGTGCGCAGAGACATTGGGAGTTTCAGAATCATCCTTGGTTCCTGTTTATGCAAAATCGTCACTAGGAAGTGACTGTGTGGTCAAATACCACTTTCGCCAGTTTTGCAGATTTGCCCTTGTGAGGGTGAAGCTGTGTTTTTTGCAGTGACAGAATTTCTTGCAGTATTCTGTAATGGCGTCTGATTCTCTTTCACAGATTGTCACTGAAAAGCTTGACAAGAACAACTTCCAGGCATGGAAGTTTAGAATGACGAATTTCCTTATGGGAAAAGGATATTGGGAATTTGTTGCAGGAAATGAAGAAGAACCAGTTCTTCCTGATGTTCCCAATCAACAACAAATGCAGGCATTTAAAACATGGCATGAGAGAGCCAGGAAAGTTATGTATTGGCTGTCTATCAGTATTTCAGACTCTATGATTGTGCATATTCAGGATGCAAGTACGCCAAAGGAGGCATGGGATACTTTGTCAAAAATGTATAGCACAAATACGCAAGCCAGGAAAATGCAGCTCAAGCAAGAGTTGCATAATGTGCAAAGAGAAAGTATGAGCATCAACGACTACCACATGAAGGTGAAGAAGATTGCAGATGCACTTGCTTCCATTGGGTCGCCAGTGGAAGATGATGATTTAGTTTCCGTGACCTTGAATGGTCTAGGAAAGGATTATGCACAGTTTCGGACATCCATTTCAGTTCGTGAAAGATTTCCTGATTTTGAGGAGTTGATTGCTCTTCTAATTTCTGAGGAACAGAGAAATGGTGGTGCATCTTCTTCAGGAGGAACTTCAAAAGAAGCTGTCTTCTACTCAAATGCTGGAAGAGGTAGAGGCAGAGGTAGAGGAGGCCGATTTGGAGGCCGTGGCAGAAATCAGAATATGCAGCAAACTCAAGAAAACCAGTCCTATGGAGGAGGACGTGGTAACTCTAGAGGCAGGGGGAGCCAAAGAGGTCGTGGTGGATGGCAAAGAGGCCAAAATGCAAACAGTAATGTTGAATGCTACTACTGTGGTAAAATGGGTCATATGGCTAAAGACTGCTATAAAAAGCAGAATGACATCATGAATGGAAAACTGCAACAAGGGAATTATGCATCTTCTAGTAGACAGGGTGATGACAGAAATGAGCATTTGTTCATGGTGCAGCACATGAACAATTCTATGACAAGTGCAGAAGAAAGCAATGATGTATGGTATGTTGACTCAGGTGCATCAAACCACATGACAGGTCATGCAGAATGGATGGAGGATGCAAGGAAAATGGAAAAACCAGGATTTGTGGAGACTGGTGATGATACTGCACATCCTATTGTGCAGATTGGAAAAATTCCCTTGTCTATGCAGGGTGGGAAAAAGAAATACCTGTCCGATGTATTTCATGTCCCGAATATCACCAAGAATCTGGTTTCAGTTGGTCAAATGGTTGAACAGGGCTTGCAGGTCAGATTTAATCCTCATGGATGCTTTGTTGAGGATATGAAAAATAAAGGTCGCTTGATAGCAAAAGGAAAGAAGAAGGGCAGAATGTTTACATTGGATGCAGACATGTCTGAATTGAGTGCAGCAATGTTTGCACATGGGACCGGTGTAGTTGCAGATATTGATATCTGGCATAAACGCATTGGTCATGTTAATGTACAGCGACTTAAATCAATGCAGGCCCAAAATATTGTTGCAGGATTGCCGAAATTCAAGGTTGCAGAAATGCATAAGGTATGTGAAGCCTGTCAGTTTGGAAAACAGGCAAGGAAACCATTTCCTAGACATGTTCAAGAGAGTGAGAAGCCATTGGAATTAATTCACTCTGATGTGTGGACAACTAAAGCTGCATCTCTTGGAGGCTGTCATTATTTTGTCAGTTTTATTGATGACTATAGCAGAAAAGTTTGGGTGTATTTTATGAAAAAGAAAAGTGAAGTTTTTGGGCATTTCAAAACTCTTAAAGCTATGGCTGAAAAAGAAACAGGTCTGCAAATAAAATGCCTAAGGTCAGATGGAGGGGGAGAGTACCTCTCAAATGAGTTTGCAAGGTTCCTGCAGGAGCATGGCATAAAGCAGCAATATTCATGCAGTTATACCCCACAACAGAATGGAATTGCAGAAAGGAAAAACAGGCATATTGGAGAGGTATCTCGTGCCATGCTCAATGAAAAAGACTTGCCAGATTTTTATTGGGCTGAAGCAGTTGCTACAACAGTCTACATAATGAACAGGACTCCCACTGCAGCAATACATGGAATGACTCCAGAGGAGAGGTATACTGGTAGGAAACCAGATATTTCTCATTTGAAAATTTTTGGTTGCATTGCCTATGTACATGTGCCAGATGAGCTGAGATCCAAGTTGGATCCAAAAGCTGAGAAGTGCATCTTTATTGGTTACTCTCTGCAGCAAAAAGGGTATAGATGCTATAACCCTTCTACTCGTAAGTTTACAGTGAGCAGAGATGTTGTTTTTGATGAGATGAGTAGCTGGTATAAACCAGTAAATGTGATTGATGATGAAGATGCACAAAATGGTAATGCTACACAGAATTCACAGCAGCAGTCACAAAATATTAGTGGACCTGGAGCGTCCTCTAGCAGTGGTTCACATTCTTCGCCATGGACAGGCAGATTGAGATCAGGAGAATCTTCTCAAACCAATGCAGATAGTGGTATGCAGGTATCACGAAAAGGAAAAGAGAAGGTTGATCAGCCCATGTTTGATGTGAATGCAGGTCACTCTTATGTGGATGGTGAATCCAGTGGCTCAGAACAGAGCATTGATGATGAGTTGGGTATTCCTTCTATTGTTACACCTGGAGTAAGGAAGACCAGGGATGTTTTGAGAGCACCTGGGAGTGAACCTACTTTGCGCAGGTCTACAAGAGCCAGGTATCCTGTGGATAGGCTGAAATATGATGGATTTACAGCCATTCACTATGCATATATGGTCAAAGTGATACAGGAACCAGAACCCACATCTTTTGAGCAAGCCATGGGAAAAGAAAAATGGGAGAAAGCCATGGATGAAGAAATGGATGCCTTGGAAGCAAATGCTACATGGGAGTTAGTACCTTTGCCTAAAGGTAAGAATGCAATTGGCTGTAAGTGGGTTTATAAGGTGAAGCACAATGCTGATGGTTCTGTGAACAGATACAAGGCAAGATTAGTAGTCAAGGGGTATGCACAAACATATGGCATTGACTATGAAGAAACATTTAGTCCGGTTGCAAGGATGGCAACCGTAAGAGCAATCATTGCTATGGCTGCATCAAAGGGATGGTCTTTACATCAGATGGATGTAAAGAATGCCTTCTTGCATGGTGATTTGCAAGAAGAGGTCTATATGGAGCAGCCACCAGGTTATGTGCATGCTGTTCATCCTGAGTTTGTTTGCAGGTTGAAGAAAGCCTTGTATGGCTTGAAGCAAGCACCTAGAGCATGGTCTGACAAGATAGGACAGTATCTTGTCACTATTGGCTTTCAGATTTCCAAGGCAGATTTCTCACTTTATGTGAGAAAAACAGAGAAAGGTATTATGCTGCTTGTCATTTATGTTGATGATTTGATTATGACAGGTGACAGTGATGAAGATATCCTTCATGTGAAAATGCTATTGAAGCAGAAGTTTGAGATGAAGGATTTGGGAGAGCTGCGTTATTTCTTGGGCATTGAGGTGATTAGATCACCAAGTGGGATACAGCTCTTGCAGAGGCAGTATGGATTGGACATGCTGTCCAAATATGGGATGACAGGCTGTAAGCCTATTTCAGTTCCTTTGGAGCAAAATGTGAAGCTGAGCACAGATGCAGGTGAGCCTCTAGAAGACCCTACTATGTACAGACGCATAGTAGGAAGTTTGATTTATATGACTATTACCAGGCCAGATTTGAGCTATGCTGTTGGATTGGTAAGTCAGTTTATGCAGGCTCCAAGGAAACCACATTTGGATGCGGCTAGACGCATACTTAGGTATGTGAAGTCCACATTGCAGTATGGACTATTTTATGAGACTGGGGTTCAGATACAGTTGCATGGATACACTGATGCTGATTGGGCTGGTAGTATTACTGATAGACGATCTACCAGTGGATATGTATTCTCTTTTGGGAGTGCTGCAGTCACTTGGAGCAGCAAGAAACAGCCTACAGTTGCCTTGTCGAGCACAGAGGCTGAGTACAGGGGTGCAGCAATGGCTGCATGTGAGGTAGCTTGGTTGCATAAGCTACTTTATGATATGCATCAGTCTACAGATGGGCCAGTTGTCATTTATTGTGACAACATGAGTAGTATACACTTGGCAAATAACCCAGTCTATCATGCTAGAACAAAGCACATTGAGGTGCATTATCACTATGTGCGAGAGAGGGTTTTACTAGGTCTTATTGATCTAGTTTATGTCAGCACAGAGGATCAGGTAGCTGGCATATTCACGAAGGCATTGGGCACAGAGAAGCTGCGCAAGTTCAGAGACCTGCTTGGTGTGCAGGAATTGGGATTGAGCTCGAGGGGGAGTGTTGAGATATCGAGCTCCACTCGTGATACGCCAGGGTGACCGTTGTGTATTTATGTCACCGACTTGTCAGTTGCAGACGCGGTTGGTACACCGCCCATGAATAATAGCTACATGATAGCTATCCTTATCTACTCTAGTTCGTGGCTCAGTTAGTATGCCACCTTAGTTAGTTGAGTTTGGTTTGAGACCCATATATAGGGTTCTTCTATTTCTTTGTACTTGAGTTCTTTTGGCTTACACAACTAAGAAGAGGAAAACTGTTTTCAGCCTCCACCCTTGTGTGTCTTCCCCCATTGTGCAAGCAAGAAAGCTTCAAGCGAGACTCCTTCCTTCTCTCCCACAATCTTGACAAGTCACAGTAAGGAGTGGTGACCAGGAAAGAAGGGTGGAAGTGCCCCTTAATGCAGACATTGTCGAGAAAGCCTTGGGGCTTGTGTCCAAGAAAGAGAGGCACACAAAAAAGCAAAGAGGAGTGGGCCGAGGTGAAGAGGGCTCAAAGAGAGTCAAGGAGGGTGGAGGAGGAACGAAGGAAAAAGGAAGAGGAAGAACTCGAAAGAGTTAGAGAAGAGTCAAAAAGGGCAGAAGAAGAGAGGCAAAGAAGGGCGGAGGAGGAAGCCGACGAGCTAAGGATGAAAGAATTGGCTGAGTTGGTAGAGGCCACTCGTCGCAGATTTGTTGAAGAAGCCCATGGGGGAGGAGAGATCTATCAAGATTGTGGGAGAGAAGGAAGGAGTCTCACTTGTAGCTTTCTTGCTTGCACATTGGGGGAATACACACACAGGTGGAGGCTGAAAACAGTTTTCCTCTTCTTAATTGTGTAAGCCAAAAGAACTCAAGTACATAGAAATAGAAGAACCCTATATATGGGTCTCAAACCAAACTCAACTAACTAAGGTGGCATACTAACTGAGCCACGAACTAGAGTAGATAAGGATAGCTATCATCTAGCTATTATTCATGGGCAGTGTACCAACCGCATCTGCAACTGACAAGTCGGTGACATAAATGCACAACGGTCACCCTGGCATATCACGAATGGAGCTCGATATCTCAACACTCCCCCTCGAGCTCAATCCCAATTCCTACCCACCAAGCAAGTCTCTGAACTTGTGCAACTTCTCTGCGCCCAATGCCTTCGTGCATATGTCAGCTACCTGATCCTCTGTGCTGACATAAACTAGATCAATAAGACCTACTAAAACCCTCTCCCGCACATAGTGATAATGCACCTCAATGTGCTTTGTTCTAGCATGATAGACTGGGTTATTTGCCAAGTGTATACTACTCATGTTGTCACAATAAATGACAACTGGCCCATCTGTAGGCTGATGCATATCATAGAGTAGCTTATGCAACCAAGCTACCTCACATGCAGCCATTGCTGTACCCCTGTACTCAGCCTCTATGCTCGACAAGGCAACTGTAGGTTGTTTCTTGCTGCTCCAAGTGACTGCAGCACTCCCAAAAGAGAACACATATCCACTGGTAGATCGTCTATCAGAAATACTACTAGCCCAATCAGCATCAGTGTATCCATGCAACTGTATCTGAACCCCAGTCTCATAAAGTAGTCCATACTGCAATGTGGACTTCACATACCTGAGTATGCATCTAGCCGCATCCAAATGCGGTTTCCTTGGAGCCTGCATAAATTGACTTACCAATCCAACAGCATAGCTCAAATCTGGCCTGGTAATAGTCATATAAATCAAACTTCCTACTATGCGTCTGTACATAGTAGGGTCTTCCAGAAGCTCACATGCATCTGCGCTCAGCTTCACATTCTGCTCCAAAGGAACAGAAATAGGCTTACAGCCTGTCATTCCATATTTGGACAGCATGTCCAATCCAATCTACCTTTGCAAGAGCCGTATCCCACTTGGTGATCTAATCACCTCAATGCCCAAGAAATAACGCAGCTCTCTCAAATCCTTCATCTCAAACTTCTACTTCAATAGCATTTTCACATGAAGGATATCTTCATCACTGTCACCTGTCATAATCAAATCATCAACATAAATGACAAGTAGCATAATACCTTTCTCTGTTTTTCTCAAATAAAGTGAGAAATCTGCCTTGGAAATCTGAAAGCCAATAGTGACAAGATACTGTCCTATCTTGTCAGACCATGCTCTAGGTGCTTGCTTCAAGCCATACAATGCTTTCTTCAACCTACAAACAAACTCAGGATGAACAGCATGCACATAACCTAGTGGCTGCTCCATATAGACCTCTTCTTGCAAATCACCATGCAAGAAGGCATTCTTTACATCCATCTGATGTAAAGACCATTCCTTTGATGCAGCCATAGCAATGAGTGCTCTTACGGTTGCCATCCTTGCAACCGGACTGAATCTTTCTTCATAATCAATGCCATATGTTTGTGCATATCCCTTGACTACTAATCTTGCCTTGTATCTGTTCACAGAACCATTTGCATTGTGCTTCACCTTATAAACCCACTTACACCCAATTGCATTCTTACCTTTAGGCAAAGGTACAAATTCCCATGTAGCATTTTCTTCCAAGGCATCCATTTCTTCATCCATGGCTTTCTCCCATTTTTCTTTTCCCATGGCTTGCTCAAAAGAAGTGGGTTCTGGTTCTTGTATCACTTTGACCGTATAAGCATAGTGAATGGCTGTAAATCCATCATATTTCAGCCTATCCACAGGATACCTAGCTCTGGTGGACCTGCGCAAAGTAGGTTCACTCCCAGGTGCTCTCAAAACATCCCTCGTCTTCCTTACTCCAGGTGTAACAATAGAAGGAATACCCAACTCATCATCAATGCTCTGTTCTGAGCCACTAGATTCACCATCCACATAAGAGTGACATGCATTCACATCAAACATGGGCTGATCTACCTTCTCTTTTCCTTTTCGTGATACCTAAATACCACTATCTGCATTGCTTTGAGAAGATTCTCCTGATCTCAATCTGCCTATCCATGGCAAAGGATGCGAACCACTGCTAGAGGACGCTCCAGGTCCACTAATATTTTGTGACTGCTGCTGTGAATTCTGTGCAGCATTACCATTTTGTGCATCTACATCATCAATCACATTTACTGGTTTATACCAGCTACTCATCTCATTAAAAAAAACATCTCTACTCACTGTAAACTTACGAGTAGAAGGGTTATAGCATCTATACCCTTTTTGCTGTAGAGAATAACCAATAAAGATGCAGTTCTCAGCTTTTGGATCCAACTTGGATCTCAACTCATCTGGCACACGAACATAGGCAATGCAACCAAAAATCTTCAAATGAGAAATATCTGGTTTCCTACCTATATACCTCTCCTCTGGAGTCATCCCATGTATTACTGCAGTGGGAGTCCTGTTCATTATGTAGACTACTGTAGCAACTGCTTCAGCCCAGTAAAAATATGGCAAGTCTTTTTCATTGAGCATCGCACAAGATACCTCTCCAATATGCTTGTTTTTCCTTTCTGCAATTCCATTTTGTTGTGGGGTATGACTGCATGAATATTGCTGCTTTATGCCATGCTCCTGCAGGAACCTTGCAAACTCATTTGAGAGGTACTCTCCCCCTCCATCTGACCTTAGGCATTTTATTTGCAGGCCTGTTTCTTTTTCAACCATAGCTTTAAGAGTTTTGAAATGCCCAAAAACTTCACTTTTCTTTTTCATAAAATACACCCAAAATTTTCTGCTATAGTCATCAATAAAAGTGACAAAATAATGACAGCCTCCAAGAGATGCAGCTTTAGTAGTCCACACATCACAGTGGATTAATTCCAATGGCTTCTTACTCTCTTGAACATGTCTAGGAAATGGTTTCCTTGCCTGTTTTCCAAACTGATAGGCTTCAATACCTTATGTATTTTTGCAACCTTGAATTTAGGCAATCCTGCAACAATATTTTGGGCCTGCATTGATTTAAGTCGTTGTACATTAACATGACCAATGTGTTTATCCTAGATATCAATATCTGCAACTACACCGGTCCCATGCATCCAACGTAAACATTCTGCCCTTCTTCTTTCCTTTTGCTATCAAGCGACCTTTATTTTTCATATCCTCAACAAAGCATCCATGAGGATTAAATCTGACCTACAAGCCCTACTCAACCATTTGACCAATAGAAACCAGATTCTTGGTGATATTCAGGACATGAAATATATCGGACAGGTATTTCTTTTTTCCATCCTGCATAGACAAAGGAATTTTTCCAATCTGCACAATAGGATGTGCAGTATCATCACCAGTCTCCACAAATCCTGGTTTTTCCATTTTCCTTGTATCCTCCATCCATTCTACATAACCTGTCATGTGCTTTGATGCACCTGAGTCAACATACCATACATCGTTGCTTTCTTCTGCACTTGTCACAGAATTGTTCATGTGTTGTACCATAAATAAATGCTCATTTTTGTCATCACCCTGTCTACTAGAAGATGCATAATTCCCTTGTTGCAATTTTCCATTCATGATGTCATTCTGCTTTTTATAGCAATCTTTAGCCATATGACCCATTTTACCACAATAGTAGCATTCAACATTACTGTTTGCATTTTGGCTTCTTTGCCATCCACCACGACCTCTTTGGCTCCCCCTGCCTCTAGAGTTACCACGTCCTCCTCCATAGGACTGGTTTTCTTGAGTTTACTGCATATTCTGATTTCTACCACCGCCTCCAGATCGGCCTCCTCTACCTCTGCCTCTACCTCTTCCAGCATTTGAGTAGAAGATAGCTTCTTTTGAAGTTCCTCCTGAAGAAGATGCACCACCATTTCTCTGATCCTCAGAAATTAGAAGAGCAATCAACTCCTCAAAATCAGGAAATGGATGTTCGGAACTGTGCATAATCCTTTCCTAGACCATTCAAGGTCACAGAAACTAAATCATCATCTTCTACTAGCAACCCAATGGAAGCAAGTGCATCTGCAATCTTCTTCACCTTCATGTGGTAGTCATTGATGCTCATATTTTCTCTTTGCACATTGTGCAACTCTTGCTTGAGCTGCATTTTCCTGGCTTGCGTATTTGTGCTATACATTTTTGACAAAGTATCCCATGCCTCCTTTGGCGTACTTGCATCTTGAATATGCACAATCATAGAGTCTGAAATGCTGAGGCAGAACAGAGATTCAGCATTGCAAATCAAGCAAAAGAAATCACTGAAGAACAGCTGGCTCGGAAATCCAAGGAGTGGAACCAACTCTGGGTCTTAACAAATGAACAACAGTAGGTGGTAACCACCTTGGCAAGTGAGCTGGAAGAGGGAAGAAAGAAGATGGACGAGAGAGCCAACAAGTGGGAAAAGAATAATTTTGAAAGGGTTAGGCAATTAATGGAACGCTTGGCGGTGGCTGAGTGCGAGAGAGTGCTTGCTAAATCCAGGGCAGAAGCAGCCGATGTATGCACCAACGCACAAAGACAAGCCTTTCTCAGCACAGTACTACATGTCACCCAAGCGGAGGGCAATGATTCAGTGGAGAAGGTAAGAAGGAAGCTAGAACTGACTACCCGAGTGCTAAGGTATGGCCTTCAAGAATGGGAGCTTCCAATAGGCACAGGAATCACGAAAGAGCAGCAATTTCACTACCTGCGTCGTGCCGGCCTCTCCACTATTGAGCTTAAGAAACTTGGGTTTGAAGAACATGAGCAGCCAATACCACCACCACAAGTGGCCCCAGTAGTGGCCGAGCAGAATGTTGAAGAGGGTCTAGACTTGGAGCAAGATGCTGAAGAGGAACAATAAAGAATGCCCAGTCCGCCTCTACCAGACCTCCTGCGTGAAGAGCCCGAAAATGCCCACATGCCCAAGTGCATTGTGGCAGCCAGAAGAAGAAGGCATGAATTGGTAGAGGAAGCCCAATGCAGAGCACAGTCACTGCTCAGACAATTCCCTGAAGAGCCAGTGCCATTATGAGGGAATCCCAACTCTATCGATTGGCCTCAGGAATTGGTCATATGGCGTGATCGGGAGTTCCAAACAAGACCATTTGAACTTTCATTTGCTTATCCACGCTCTCTGGACAGTGCGTTGCCTCTAGGCATTCTAGCCAAGATCAAGGACCTGGCCAATGATCTTACAAACAAGTGGATGGAGGAAAGGAGCCTCATAATAACCAAGTGGAGGCAAGAGCCTGTGGATTACTAGCAGGACAAGGTAAACAGGGTTCCCAAAATTGTCCAAGGCTACGAGACACAGCCCAAGTGGCGGAGGAGGATTTGGGATGCCAATTTTGATGCCTAGACCGCCTTCTGCAGCTCACTTCCTGAAGAACACAACGACCCCATCTACATGCCCTACCCCCGTAGGCATGGAGTTTATGACCGAACCATTCATGGGGATTTTGACTTTCCTAGAATATATAATGTAAATGCCCGGAGTCCCGCGGCATGAAGTAATTACTGGATTGTCTATGCAGGATGCTACTAATCAATGGACAGCATGTGGAAAAGAGAAGAAAGTGGTTGAAAATGAATTGTCTTGTAGCAATATGCATGGTGGAGTAAGGCAAATGCAACAATATGGAGAAGAGACTCTAGGATTTATTCCTCGAAGTCACTACACAAGAAATCATTGGGCTAGAGCTACCACTGAAACGGTAGTGAAAATAGGGGAGCGTGAAAACTCCTTGTGTTGCTTTACTTGACCATGGGTCTGAGATAAATTGTCATTAAGTAGGGATTGTATGAAAATGGGGCATGGCCTATGGACATTGATCATGGTTGGCGTATGAGGACTACAAATAATTCTTCAAGGGAGCTCTATGTTGCATGTCCTAATGTAAAAGTGATGATTGGTGATGTACAAGAAGAGCAACACTTCTTTGTGCAAGATAATTCCTCATATGCAGTGATTTTGGGACAGCCCTATATTACAAGTGTGCATATGGAAACAAAGGTGCTTGATGATGGTTCTGCTTATGCAAGAGTTAGAAGTAAGGATGGGAGAAAACCAGTCCAATTTCTTACTGTTTGTGCTAATCATCCTAGAAATCGTGATACGCTTCGAGAGTCTCCTTTGGTTCCAAATGCAAGGGAATTCAAAAACCTGGATTTTCATTAAACACTGCTGTAATGTAGGGCTACAGTAGTGTTGTTCAGAGGGTGTACTCGCCTCTTGATGAAATGAAGCATGTATTTACTATTGGTAATTCTCAATTTACAGCAAATATTTCATGTTGGTTTAAGCCTATGGAAGCTATGTGTAGGGCTGAACGCATATCTATGAAACGGGCTACTAAGAAATTGAGAGCATTGGGATTGTTAGCTAAAAATGATGGCATTTCAGGCATCTTTTATGGGTTGAATATTACTGATACTATGGCTAAAATTTCAACAATTATACATGCAGAAAATGAGGCTAAAAACAGAGTGTTGTCAGTATGTTCTTTGGATATGTATGATGTTATAGCATTGTTAGGATTACAATGGGCTGAAGCACTTGTGGAGACAAAGTATAAGATAGATGACAAAAAGGTGAAATCAATTGCTTTGCCACTTCCACCAAATAGTGAGGGTATGTATGAAAAAGGGTCAAGGTACCCAAGCTTACAGGATCCTAAAGATATAGGTCATCAGTTTACATCTGAAACATTACAAGAATTGAAAGTTGGAGTAGAAGGGTTCTTTTGCCTACTGAGAGAGACTGTTTTATGCGGATGTTGGCTAAACATGGGAAGACATTTGCATTTCAGCCAAGTGAAATAGGTTGTGTAGATCCAAATGTTGTCTCTCCTATGGTCATATTTACTGTGCCACATGTACCATGGAACTTGAGGCCTAATCCAGTGCCTAAAGCTTACTTGCCAAAGTTGATGGATTTGCTAAATGAAAAGATTCGCATGAAGATCTTGGGGCCCTCTTCATCCCTGTACTCAAATCGTTGGTTTACTATGCTAAAAAAGAATGGGGCTTTGAGATTTATTCAAGACATGCAACCAATCAATAAAGTGACCATAAGAAATGTGGGTGCAGGTCTTGTGGTTGATGAATTTTCAGAGGCTTTTGCAGGCAGAGCGATCTATTATTTGGGTGATCTTTACTCGAGTTATGATCAATTTCAGCTTTCTTGCAATTGAAAGCAGGGATATTACAACCATGAAGACTCCTTTGGGGTTAGTACGGATGTGTACTCTCCCACAGGGTGCAACAAACTCAGTGGCACACATGACAAATGCTATGAATAGGGTACTCAGGGACTTTATACCACAATTGACTATGCCCTTCTTGGATGATGTTCCAATCAAAAGGTGTGCAGAGAATGAAGAGATGGATGCACATGGATGCAGACAATTTGTTGCAGACCATATTGTGGATTGTGAGAGGATTTTGACACGTCTAGAAGAGGTGCATTTAACTCTTTTTGGACAAAAGTTTGTCTTTGGAGTTGAAGAGGTTTTGATTATTGGTCATATGTGTGGGCCTTATGGGCAAAGCCCATCACCAGCAAAAATAGATGGGATTGAAAAAATGCAAGATGTATACACGAATATATCAGAGGTGGGTAGATTCTTGGGTGCTTGTGTGTTCTATTTGATATGGATTCCTCACTTTGCACATGTAGCTGATACTCTTTATCAGCTTCTAAGGAAAGGTTATAAATTTCATTGGGAAAGGAAGCATCAGAAAGCAATGAAGAAATTGAAGCAACTCTTAAAATCTACTCCTACATTGAGAAAGGATGACTATTCACATGGAAAGCCTATCATTATTACTGTTGATACAAGCCCAATCGGGATTGGATGGGCAATTGGGCAAGATGATGAGGAAGGACAAAGATATGCAATTCGCTTTGGTGTTAAAGTATTGACTGAACGACAGAGAAGATATCCACAGGTTAAAAGAGAATTATGGGGAATTGTGACAGCCCTTAAATGTGATAAGGAGTATTTTATGGGTGCTCATGTAGTCATTGAGATAGATTGTTTGCCAGTATTGGGTATGATTACTAGTTGTGCTACTCCAGACATTGCTATGCTCTGGCGGATTGTATACATCAAATCTTTGAACCTTGAACTTTAGCATACTACAGGAAGAGATAACCCAGTGGCACACATGTTATCTCGAGCACGTTATGAGAATGAAGATGGGATAATGGATGAGAAGGAAGAAGATGACTTTCTTATGGCTGAAAATGATGCTGCAAGAGTGAATTTAGCAATGTAAGGTGTTGCTACAGCATTAACAGAAGCTTGGACAACAAAGAGAAGATGCTTTAGATGTTTTATATCTTTTGTAGAATTGTTTCTGGAAGACAAATATATAGGAGAGTGGATGAGAATTGGTCAATACCTCAGTACATTAACAAAGAGAGATGAATGGTCAGATAAGGAGTTTAAGAAAATCAAGAGAAAAGCATATGGGTTTTTTTTAAAGGATGGCTACTTATGGAAACATGCTAAAAAGAAACAGGTTATGTCGTTGTGAGTTTTGGGTGACAGAGCTTCACAAGTAAAAGCAATGCAAGAATTTCATGAAATTTTGTGGGCTGGTCATAGAGGTGTTTGGGGTACTTTTACAAAGATCAAAGAAAGATATTGGTGGTAGGGTATATATAAGGATGTTTCTCACTTTGTGGAAACATGTATGACATATCAAATGTATTCAATTGTGAGACATCGAGATGGATTGCAACCCACATATCCATTGTCTCTTCATTTTAAGTGGGTGGTGGATTTGGTCACAATGCCTACAGGTCGTCTTTGGAAAATGAGGTATCTTGTGCATGCTCGTGAAGACTTAACTAATCAAGTGGATGGGAAAGCTCTACGTACTAAGATGACAAATGCTATATGTACTTTTCTCTTAGAAGAGATCTTTTGTTGAATGTACTTTTCTCTTAGAAGAGATCTTTTGTCGATATGGCTGTGTGGGAAAAAATACAGCAGATAGGGGTGAGCTAGATGCAGATGAGGCTCATGATTTCTTTGCATGGGATAAAGCTTGCTTTAACATCAGCCTATAACCCTGAAGGAAATGGAAAAAGTGAAAGAGGTCACCCACCTATTGTGAAGGCATTGGCAAAAGCATGTGGAGAGAAGGTAAAAGAGTGGCCACGATTGCTCCCTTATGCTTTATGGGCCGACAGAACGACTCATAGTGCTGTTACAGGATATATGCCGCAGAGTTTATGTATGGTCAAAAACCTATCATGCCGATAGAAGAGATGACAGTAACATGGAGTGTATTACCTTGGGAGGAGGAGTTGAATCAAGAGGAGTTGTTGGCCTTATGCATTAGATAGTTGGAAAGAAAGTTAGAAGACATAGAGGTAGCAACTGCAAAGTTAAGGGCAAAACAAGAAACGGTTTGACAAAGACATAGACTTAGGCCAGGAACTATACAAGATGGGGATTGGGTATTGGTTTAAGATAGCAGTTTAGATAACCAGCATAGTGTCATGTGTAAAGTTTTCAAAAGATGGTTTGGACCCTATGTGGTAAGACAGGTGTTTGATAATGCTACTTATGCATTAAATGAGCTGGATGGGATAGCCATAAAACTTTCGGTATAGCAGGGAAAAGAATCAAATTATTCAAAAGGCAAGAATCTATTGCCTATGAGTTGCTAGAATTGGAAGAAAATAGTGGCCATAATACAGGGGCTATCCATGAAGATATGGAAGATGAAGAAGCAAAGGATATGGTTGTAGAGGATGAGGAGGACTCAAAATCTGGTGACAACTAGGATTTTGGCACATATCAGAGGATGTGGAGGTTCAGAGGGGCTGGATGTCGTGATGTTATGAGGACAGAGTGTGAAAAAGTATGGAATGCATCACCATCCGACTTCTTATTAATCAAGAGAGTCAATGTGATCTGAGTCATTAGTATTAGTGTGAGTTGCATGGATTATCCAAAATACTAGATTTTTGGATAATTTTAGCCTATATTTGATATTATTTATTGTAAAAATCTGAAAAGGTTAGAAAAGCTTCTAGATTAGGATGGTATGCAAAAAGCAAGTGGCTTTTTCAGCCACTTAGGAGATTTTTCATTAAAAAAACAAATGGATGAAATCGTGTGCATTGCGATCACTGTAAACAACCTGAAAACTGTAGATTGAACTTAAAGAAGAAGGAGTGATCTGGGAGATCCGGGAGGTGTCCTTCGATTTTACTCCCTTTCGGAGCCAACAGAGCCATGAGATTTAGGTTCCGAGCAGCAAAGAAGGAGATGCAATTTTTATGCACTTTTTGTTCTACGAAGAAGCTCCAGGAGATGGAGATTGCTTCTGAGTAGTGCAAAGATTCCAGGTTCTTTCAATACATATTGATTCAATTCATTGTGATTTATTTTTGTTGTGTTTACCACTTGGGTATTCTCTATCTTCTCATTCATCTCCTATCTCTACTTCCTTCTACTTCTGATCCTCGGTGGATTCGACCTTTTGACAAAAACCCCTCCGACAGCGCTATCCCTCTCTATGAGTGTAGTGAGCTTACCTTGATGCTTGATTGAGTTGCTTCCTCTCTCAAGCACTCTAATAGCTCCACGATTTGTGATGTAAGCTCAAGCATACTCAAGCCTCTTCCTCCAAGCTCCATCCTCCATAGCCACATGCAAGACAAGAGAAGAGAAGAAGAAGAGAGGAGATGGTGGAGAGCTTCACCTCCAAGATCCCTCACTCTCACAAGCTCACTCCCTCACACTCCCTCCCTCAAGCATTCACAAGAAAGCAAGAGAAGAGAAGGAGAGAGGAAGAAGAGTCCACTTTGCCACACACCAAAGAATGAGCTCTCATTCATCTTTTGAACTTTATATATAAATTCCTAAATCCCATTTGGGCACTCATCCTCTTTTTACATGGTCGGTAATAGCCTAGGCCCTTTTTTCCATTGTCTTCCTATCTTCTTAGCTTCCTTTCTATCACCCGTCTACCTTTATAATTTTCACGGGACTCTTAAAATAAGTCATTATGCACCTTGCACTCTTTTTCGAAAGCATTGTCTTGCGCTATTTCTTGTGCACCTTTCTCATTGACTTAGGACTTTCCTGCACTTCTTGTGTTTCCATATTTCCTTGGTGCTCCTTCATCTCCTATTTCACTTTTTCCTTGGCCTTATCTTCTGCTTTAGATTTTTCCAATTTTCCTCCTTGTTTGTCTAAGGGTTAAGATTACCCCCTCCTAGACGAGTGTCAGTCCCATGGCACTTGCTGGTGGTGAGAGGGGTGGTGGTCTTAGGTGGCTAGGGGCTTCTTGAGTTTGTGGACAGACCGTGTTGAGGGTGGGTTGGAGGGATTTTTGGGAGTGGAAGGCTCTTGAGTTTGGGAATAAGATGTGGTATTGGAGGGATTGATGGAATTGAGGGGCTCTTGAGTGTGGAATGAGCCCTGGTATTTGTTGAGAAATGTGCAATCACATCCACCATAGCCTCTTTGTATGGGACAAATAAGGCAAAGAAACATACAATAAATAAATTCTTAGACTAGGTCATGTATGCACGGTTTATTAAAACCACAGTTGTTGAATACCATGGTCCCTTTCCACCTATCTCCACCTACCAATACCACCTACTGTAAGCCTATAAAAAGGCACTCATCCCCACACTCATTTCATCAGTCATTATCAATCAATTGTACTTGCATTATGCTTGGATAATATTAGTTATTTTTCCTTGTCAATGCTTCTGCCTCATTATGATTTTCTATTTGCTCAGTGATCCTCCATAGTATGCATTCTCAGTATTCTAACATGGTATCAGAGTGGGTTTTGAATTTTTGCCTGCCTCCACTTTTCCTTGGATCTCTCACCTACCTCCATAGCTACCCACCTTCAGTGGAGGACTTGAAGCTCCCTCTCCAAGCCATTTCAGCTCATGGTTTCGTGCTCCTGCCCATCATATCAAACTCTAGCATTGTTGGCTCCACGCTTCAGCATCACTCCATTACTTAGTTGCTACCGTTTTGCACCCTCTGTTGTTCTTACGCTTCATTCCCCCCAGAAACCTTAATGCAGACTCCATAGCCATCAACCTCAAAGCTCAATTTTTTCTTCATTTTCCTACTTCCTTTGGCTCAGTAATGTCACTGGCCCTTTGATCTACTACAACACTGATTTTCCAGCTAAGTTACCACTTTGAATCAGCAAGAAGAAGATTCAACTTCAAGTGCCAACTATATTGTATCTCTTAATACTAGTGTTGATTAATACTAATCCTCTTGTGCCCTTTGACACACTCAAATTTAACACTTATGATGGACTATTCTTAGTTTTCTTTTGCAACTCCAGTATCAAATCAAGGAGGGGAAGACTCGAACTTACAAGATCTTGAAGATTCCAACTTCAAGGGCATCATAGTCACTAAATCACCTAGTATCTCTTGATACTAATCACCTAGTGCTTCTTAGCACTTGTGCTCAACTAAAATTTGAATTGTTTGGAGTTGATTTGCTCCTGATCTTGAAATCTCAAAATGGGCAAGGACTCACGGACATCCCGATTCAATGGTGTTGGATTCCATACTTGGCAAATTAGGATCAAAATGATCCTAATGAAGAAATGAGTGTGGTCAATCACAAGTGGTCAAGGAAGAAACCAAGGGAAGCTACACTTTCAGTCGTATGGGATAAAAATGATGATAAGGCTCAAGCTATTATCAAGCTCGAACTTGATGATAGCGACATTCATCATGTAGATGATTATGAAACCTCTTACGCGACATGGGATCTATTAGAAACCCTATTTGGAGCTCATTCCAAATCCTCAAAATATGGTTTACTAATTGAATTTTTTAGGCTCAACATGTAAAGTAATACCTCACTTGCAACTCATTTGAATTATATGGAAAGCTTGTTGACACAACTTGTAGGAATCAACTTGAAGGTGGATGAAGACATTTGCATTAGAGTGCTTCTCAAAAGTCTTCCACTTGAGTTTGATAATGTGTCTACCACATTAATCAATATGCCAAGGCCAAAACTTGTGGACATCAAAGCCTCTCTCCTGGAAGAGGAAAAGAAGATCAAGAACAAAGGAGAAACAAGTATCCCAAGATGAGACCAACAAAGGAGAAACAAGTATCCCAAGATGAGACCAACAACTCCTCTATGTGAAAGGGAAGAAGAGCATAGTTTGTGACTTTTGTAAGAAATCTAAAAATATTGAGAAAATTTTCTATGCTAAGAAAAAATCTCAAAGTCTAGCATATCTTGCTACTGTCAAAGAAGATGAAGACAACATTGAAGAAGAAGGAGAAGAAGAACCCCAAGAACAAAAGGATAGGACTCACCAGTCCCCCTTTTGTAGCTCATTTTCTGATGATAGATTTTTTTAAAGTTTAACATGTGGACTTTCCCTATGTTCCCACCATAAGCTCCTAAACTCCTCATGTAGCCTCTACATACTACAACTTCTACACACTTAGTGAGGCCTTCTAATAGCCTCTAGCTTTTTATGGTTGTTTTTTTCTTCCATGTCTACACTTAGTAAGGTTCTACTCACAATAGCCTCTATATACTCAATGCCTTTTCTGGTTGTGATTGAGGAGGGGTTTTAAGAAATGTGCAATCACATCCACCATAGCCTCTTTGTATGTGGGAGAAACAAGGCAAAGAAACATACAACAAATAAAGCCTTAGACTAGGTCATGTATGCATGGTTTATTAAAACCACAGTTGTTGAATACCATGGTTCCTTTCCACCTATCTCCACCTATCAATACCACCTACTATAAACCTATAAAAGGCACTCATCCCTACACTCATTCCATTGGTCATTATCAATCAGTTGTACTTGCATTATTCTTGGATAATATTAGTTGTTCTTCCTTGTCAATGCTTCTACCTCATTATGATTATCTATTTGCTCATCGATGATCCTCCATAGCATGCATTCTCAATATTCTAACAGTATTGGAGGGATTTATGGAACTGAGAGGCCCTGGCACTAGGTACGATCCTTGGTGTTGGAGGGATGTTGAGGGGCCGGTCCATCTTTGAAATTGAAAATGATGCTAGATGGATCCATCATTTGACTCTCTATGACTGAGTTCACCTGCGTTGTTCCAAATGAGCTTCTTCATTCACTTTCTGATGGGGTTGTTGCATCTGCCCCTTGGTTGGTTGTGCTTTGCACCTGATGCCACATGGCGTAGGATGGAAAGGGCATTGCATGGATGATGGAGTCTTTGAAGTTGGTGGCGGGGCCTTCATATGTACCTAGAAAGAAAAGAAAGTGCACTACTTGGGATGTGTTTGCTTGATTGTGGAGTGCATGGTGTTGATGGGTCTACTGTGGGCAAGCCATTGGTGGTGTCCCACACTTGAGGACCCAGTCAATGCAATGGAGGGTGCGGTGCATGGAGCTTAGGGTGACAGGTCTAACCATAGGCGAGTGGTACCTCCCTAGGTGTGTCCTATCCTCATTGTGCCGTAAGCATGTGTCGTGGGGATGGGGCTAGGTATGAAAACACTAGGTGCAGTGATTTGTGGCTTGCAAAGTAATATTTTTTTTTTGGGCCATCAAGGGTGCTCTCAGACCCCACCCTAATCTTCCTCGGATGAGTTGTGAGGTGGTCTTAGGGATTTAGTCAAGAAGGCGTGGCTCTGCATGTATTTCTTGATGTTAGCCCTCACATTGAGAGGTGTGGTTGATAAAAAAAGGGTGGTTGCACCTTGCAAAGTGGCTATCATTCATCTCTTCAAGGATTCTCATGCAAAATGAGGGAAGCAAGGTTTTCCTCATCATGAGCCCAGCCAGAGCACAGCTATCTATTCCTAGGTCAATGTCAAAAATGAGCTAGGGGAGGTGGGCTTCCTCAGCTAGATTTTGTTTAAGTAGAAACCTAATCCTCAGGTAATTACAAGTGGTATGAAGGCTGGGTCTAGGCAGAAAGAGAAATCCTCGAGGAAGTGGTTAATAAAAGGGCGCAAGTCCCCTATTCTAAAGGTCATGCATTCCTCGAGAGTTGCTGCATTGACTTTGTAGATCTTCGAAAAGTCATACCTACCATGCATCCCCTTCACGTAATCCACTCCGTGTCAATGAGGGTAGGGCATGTAGACGAGATCATTCCGTTCTTTCTGTAGCGTGTCGTAGAAGGCCATCCATGCACCAAAATTGGTCTCCCAAATCCTCCTCCACCACTTTGGTTGCACCTTGTAGTCTTGGACGGTTTTTGGAACCTGATAGACCTTGTCCTGCCCATGGGCTCCTGCCTCCATTGCGTGATGATGATTCTCTGCTCCTCGACCCATCGGTTCTCTAGAGTATTACCCAAATGAATGATTCCTTCCACAACTTCCACGGGTAAGACTCAATTTAAGGCTCCTAGGTAGAAGCAGGAGAACTCGAAGGGTCAGGATTGGAGCTCTTGTTGCTTCCAGATAGTCAGCTCTTGCTACCAGTTAATGGGGTGGTGATCCTCGCATGGTAGCATCGGCTCATCAAGAAGCTACTGTGGCCATGCCTATGCCCTCTGCTGGGCTTGCTCCACAAGTTCCCATCTTCTTCTTCTTGCAGCAATAGTGTGCTCAGGAACCTGGGTACCCTCCGACTCTCCTAGGGGTAGATTAGGTAAGGGTGGATTGGCCTCCTTGCTTTGCGATTCTTCTTCGAATGCTTGCTCGAGGTTAGGCCCTTTCTATGGAGTTGGATTGGGGGTGGGCGGGGCAGCTCTTGTTCCTTGAATCCAAGTTCCCTATGCTCATCAGTGGAGAGGCCAACTTATCACAAGTAGCTACATTGTTGCTCCTTGGTTATGCATGTGCCGATTGGAAGTGTGCGCTCTTGTAGGACACATCTTAAAGCTCTGATTGTCAGTTCCAGCTTCTTCCTCATTCTCTCCACCGAGTCCTTGCCTTCAACTTGTGTGACATGAAGCACAATGCTAAAAAAGGCTTGCCTTTGTGTATTGGAGCATGCTTCAACAGCCTCAACTCTGGACTCTACGAGCACCCTCTCACATTTTGATACTGCTAGGCACTCTATCAGCCCCTACACTCTTTCAAGGTTACATTCCTCCCATTGCTATGCCTTTTCTTCCATGTTTTCCTTACCCCTCTCCATCTCTTGAGACATCATCATCACCACATGTTGTTGCTCGGCTCTAGATTTCCATCATCTGGGTCTTCTCTTTATCCCAGTGGTTCACTGCTCCTCGGCCATCCACCTACCTTGCTCAACCACAAAGAACTATTGGTAGGCTTCTATGATCCGTTCTAATAGATCTTCAGTAGTTTGCACACAACTTTCAAGCTATGCCCGGTGTAGCTTCCTTTCAGTCATGACCATGGCCATTAGTGCCTTCACCTCCTCCCAGGCATTCTTTAGGTCGTCTTGTAGGCTACCTGTGGCTTTGTCAATGGCCTCGTCCCTTATTTCTGACGTGGCTTCTATTTCTCTCTCCAGCCTTCCTTGCTCTTCCATTGCCATCCACAATTGGAATACTAGGGCATCCTCCTATTCTTGGCTTTGTTCTTTTGGTGCCTAGTCTTTTTCTTTCATGCTTCCCTGTAGTTTTGCATGCATAGCTTTCACCCATGTCATTCACTGCTGGAGCTCAGCATATTGATGGATGAGCCACTTGTGGTCCCACTGCTCCACCACCAAGTCTTGGGCTTCATCCTCTAGTCTTTGCCTTAGGCAATCTTCATTTTCTTGAGCCTTCTTTTCTCAGGCACTGAGTTGCTCTTTCAAGCTCCGAATTTCTTTTTGATGCTTAGAGGCTTGCCGTGTCATCTCTAGTTGTAGGGCTGCCGCCACCTCTATTTCGGCCTCTAGCTCAACAACAGTAGCCGTCTTCTCTTCCTTGGCCCTCTCTAGTTGGGCTAGGAGTTTAGCCACATAGTACGCATCATAGTCTACAGCTGGGGGCATCATTGGAAGTGATGTGGTGGATGCTTTCAGCTTTTGCCACTTTGGGTCCTGCCCGGTGTCCATCACAAACAACCTTTTGGATCTTGCCCCTGGCGCCATCTCTTACACTTTTGTGACCAGGAACTGCATCGTGGACATGAGTTGAGTGGTGTCCATGGCAGACGCTAGCTCCTATGTGGTGGAGGTGGTGGTGGCATTTTGAAGCATGAGAGCTGAAGGAAAGGGGTACAGCAGGGCCTTGCCTTTTCCTGTGAGGACTGGGGCTACTTCAGCATTGCCATTTGGTTCGCCTTCGTGTCATAGGCTCAAGTGGCCATTCCTATGGAACCATAGGCCTCCTCTACAGACCTGTATATGGCCTCTGTCATGTCTTCATCTTCCTTTCTTTTTAGCTCTTTTGCCTCTCTCTTGTCTCTTCCCTTTCTCTCATCTTCTAGCCTCTTGGACTCTTTTTGGGCCTTCCTCAACTCGGCCCATTCCTCCCTTGTCATTGTTTCTTTTGTCTCGTTCTGCAGCTTGGATGGGGTTCTCTTTGTCTATGCCTTTGGCTTTCCTTGACTGGACTGTATCTCTTGCTCTTCCTTATCACTTATAGTCCTTTTTCTTGATTGCACTTGTTCATGGTGAGGCAGTCGGTCAGGGGTTTCCCCTACTCCCTCTCCACCTTCCTCTGTGTCCTTCAAGGCCTCCTGGATGATGGCCGTTAGGATCCCACCGAACCTGATGGTGGATGCTTTGGAGGGGGGCTGTTTTCGAGGTGATCTTGTTGTGGAGGTCAAGGATTCTCCTCCTGCTACCATTCTACCAGTGGTCAAAGCTTTCGCTTAGCTTTCAATTGTTTTGCGCACGAAGGCGTTTCAATCTATTTCATTTGGGGATCCTATTGCGATGCTCTCCAACAATAGTACCCTAATTGTGTTCATAAGGGCATTGTACCTTTGACTAGAGAAGAGAGTATGGATCATCTTTGCCTGCATCTTGAATATCCACTAAACTTATCCCATCCGTTGTGCATATGATAGCCTTGTTCATCCCTAGCATGCTATACATGTCCCTTTTTGGGCATCACTCGGTCCTGCTAGTTAAGCTTAGGGCCTTCTCCACCATCTCAAGGCTTAAATCCACCTCTACTTGGTGGGCTTCTTCCCCTTTCTTGATTGTCACCATGCCACAATTCCTTTCGGTATTGAAGCTCCTCAGAAACTCTACACATTTTTTGTAGTTAACTGCCTGCTCAAGCTTTTCTATGTACTTCTGCAGGCTACACTGGTCCACGAGTCGTTTTATGGGTGGCTCTTCCATGATGACGTCCTCTAGGTTGACAGTGTGCTTGAATGTGAAAAGGATGTAGCCCCTCGTTTCTACCGTCAAGCCATACTTAGCTTTCTCTTCCTCTCTGAATGGAAGCTTGCTACCTTTATCTTGCCCTGCCATTTTAGGTTGCTATCATATATCATGGTTCACCATTAGTATTCCTAAGACATTTTCTTGCTGGAAAATAAAAAGGAATTGATCATGCTTTTGTGGCAAGAACATTCTTTAAGCAAAAAAAAGAATTTTCCCTTGAGGAATTCTATTCATTTCCAAGATCTTATGACACTTTTCCTTGATTTCACCTTTCTTCACCTTTACCCCCTCCCCCCTTGGGAATGAGAAGAATCCTTCCTAGGATTGGACATGGGAGAGGCAAGATATTTGAGTACTGTAGGGTGCTATCTACTAGGGCATCAACCAATTATAGAAATCAGGGTTGTATTCAAATTGGGCATGACGATCGAGATTACGAGGGCTGATGCATACTTGGGTAATGTAAGTCAGGACATCTCACCCAAGTTGATGCAACTAGCCACATGTAGCTCTTCTTCCATAAGGATATGATCAATGTAAGGATGGGCCAAGACCTGGTCGTCTAAGTGTTTGGATCGAGTGGTGGCCAAGACCTTAAACGAGGTTGGTGCTACATAAGTCAGGTCATACTGAATTGTCTTGATGGCACATCACAGCTCAGCATTAGGCATTATTTGGCAACCTCACTTCTCCCATTGGAGACATAGGTTACCCCATTTTTTTAGGAACGAAGAGTTAGAGTCAGTGAGGTGAGTGAGTTCCTCAATATCAATGGTTGATGCAGGCCTTTGGGGCTTGCGGTGGGATGTTATTAAACATTTTATGAATGCGTGCTCTTTTAAGATTTCACCATTATCAATCAACTCCTTAGAGACTTCGGGGGATGTTAAGGTTATAAACTCATATTCTTCCCAAGTACAGGATAAGGAACAAACCTCAACAGCAAGGGGTTCATCAAGAAAGTAGAGATCAAGTCTCTCGTAGTTCCTAGCAAATGTGGTGAAGGTGGTATTCAAGAGCTTGATGCAAGGTACCAAATCATCTCCTATATTCTCAGCAAGGTCCTTGGCAATTGATAGAAGTGAATGTTGCTCATAGGAAGGCCTAAGGCATGTTGGTGGTTGAGGTGGAAGGAAGCTAGACACTAATGGTTTGAGGGGGGGATGACGTGATAGTGGTATGTCTACAGGTAGTTCCTTAGCCTGGTCGATGGGACAAGTGCTGCTTTGGGGTATTGAGGGTGGTATCAACGGCATAGATGATGCTTTGCTCACCTCATGGGCACCACTGGGGTGCCAAGCTCTCCAACCTTAGATGATTTCGGGGTGTCATACGTTTGTGTGGTCCGATAGGTTGGTTGGGGTTTTTTGACCATAGCCATCGCGGGTTTTGTAGTCTTGGATGCTTGGGTTTTCTACGTGTTCAGTGCATTAGCAAAGCATGGCTTCCTGGAGATGGGGGGCATGTGATGGGCGTGGCTGGACTATGCTTCTAGCATGTTTCTTCTTAGGCACCCATATCGAGGTGTTGCCTTCATAGTATCCTTGAGCTTGCAACAAATCTTTGGGGATCCACCATGGCTTAACTCTGCTTCTATGTCGATAATATCGAGTTGGTTGTTTAGGGTTTGAATGACGGTTGTGCATTGTACGAGGTTATGTTTGTTGGCTATGGGGAGGTCTTTTTTGGTGCTTCAGCAGCCATTTAAGCGCCGGCTCTAGGACTTTGGGGATGGCCTTAGTTGGCAGTGGTTTTGTAGTTTGGGTGGGTTGTGGTGGCTCACGACCATGCTCCCTAGGCTTGGTCCTAGGTAGTTCTATTAGCGGCATGGCAGGCTCACTGCCCTTGCTGAAAGCTATCACGATTTGAACGTTGCCAATGGCTAGGTGAATACGCTGCAAATCATAATCTACAGTGCACTACGCCTATTTCTTAAAGGTGCGTCCTTATAACAATTCTTGACCTACACCCTTTGTGTTTGGCAATACATAGAAGATGACAGATAGGCACTCAGACTCGATAGAGACTGAGATCTTGCATTTCCCTAGGAATGCATATGACCTACCCCTAGATGGGCCAAGTTTAGAGTTTGTGGGCTATAACTATGGCTAACCAATGAGGGTCCAATGCGTGTGAGTCAGGACATTATAGTCAGCTCCCTCGTCAATCAAGACATCAAAAGCATGTGTGTGCCAAGCAGTGGCCGTGATGCGTAGGTATGTTGGTGCTACTACCTCTTCATTCTCGTCCTCTAGTTTGGTTATGGTGGTTACACAGACATTGACAGGGGCTTCCAGCACACAGGGGGCTCATGCAGTGGATGTGTGGGAGGATAGCACTTCTTTATGAGACTACCATTAAAGAAGCCTATGCCCTCACATTTAGTGTTGTATTCTATGGTGTCTGCCTCCTCCATGGTCTCCTCACTACTAGAGTAGCAGTCCTCGTACTCATAGTTAGAATTGGCTTCTCTTGTTTGCTCATTATCCTACGGACTCTTGTCTCTAGCATGTCCTTTGTTGATAACTAAGGCCCAATTGTACATTAAGTTCAAGTCATGCACCTTAGTCCATCTCCACCTAGGAGCGTTCAGGAGGTCTTTGAGGGGCTTGAGATTAGCAGTGGGATTGCTAGTCAACCTGCCTGCCAGATACTCGAGGGTCTCATGTAGTTCTAGCTTATTGCTAGGAACATGGGAAGAGATAGGTCTAGGTTGGCTGCTTGAGCTCCTAGCCATCATATAGAGTGGCACTACGGGCTCCCTCCTTGAGACATTTGTGGTTTTTGCAGCCTATTTATATGTCTCCTCCTTGTCTGAGAATGGGAGATTGATTGTTGCTAGTACGCGCATCCAATCTTGCTCTTTGTCAGGACAAGGGATGTATTTGGTCAGGGGTATGTGAGACTTCCTTATTGATGCATCACCCCTGAGCATGGTAGAGACAGCATCCATGTCGATAGGGGTTGACTTCCAAGTGTCCATCTCAACCTTTGTTCGGTTCTCTAGGAACATTAGACCATTGCCGCAGTCTTCAATGACTCCAGCATCCCTCATCTAGGGTCATCCTAGCAGAATGTCATAGTCCACTCCCTTCATGACAATGAAGTTCACATAGAACTGGAGACCCGCAATCTTCACTGGCCAAATTTTTAAGACTCCAAATGGCCTCACTTTCATTCTGTTAGCTAGAGTGATGTTGAACCTAGCAGTTTCGACGAACGGGTTTTCCCAAGCCTAGACCACAATATGGCTCAATACACTCACTCCCACCTCGGTATCTATGATTCCTCTCCATGTGACATCTGCTTGGGCTAGGATAGGCAAGGATGCATGTGTTTCAGTGCCTTCCCAAATGGCATTAACATGTAGTTACTTCGGCATCATGATCCTGCAAGTCAATGACAACATGCTCCATCAATTCTTCCACCCAGTGTTTCGATTCCTGCGATAGTGTGGGGTACTGTCTAAGGACTTCTCCTAAGCTCAGGTTCACTAGGGTGGTCACTGATGTCGTAAGGAGGTTGCTGGTTGCCTGCCTCTCTCCTAGGTTTGTGCCCCTAGGCCACGGGTCTTGACTGCTAACCAGTCGGCCCGTGGCATCCAAACTTGGCTTAGGTGGTGTCGCCTGTGGCATGGGCACGTCTCTCAACCTTAGTCATGTAGGTTAGAATGGTGTGCTTACACTAGAGAGGTCCTCAATCTCATCCTCCAAGACAGATTCAGCATCCTTAAGGTGTGCCTAGGCTTCTTTTACCCATTCCTTAACTTTGGCTATTGCCTCAAGTTGATGCCTAGGATGGAGATACTCCCCTACCTTGGCACTCCCTTTCTCTACCATCTTTGGAGCAATAGTTTCTGCCTTTGCATCCATGACCTTCTGGCCGATCACTAGCATTGTCACACCCTCATTCTTAAGAGTGACCCGTGCATCAGTCTTTTTTCTCCTTCTCCATGGCTCTTTTTTCCTCTTGAGGCTACATCTACATTGCTAGGTCCTGGCAGTGATATTCCCACCCGCTTTGTCTGTGCTCTAGTCATGACATGTAGCGAGATGGGTGTGTCCTCACTGTCAAATGTCTTGACTCCGAACAACCCCGAGGACTAATGCAATCAGCAAGGAGGTGGGTGATGCTGCACTTAACACATCTAAGGTCGGCTTTCTCCTTATTCAGTTGTTCTCTCTCTAGGCAGTGTGATGATATGTGGCCCGGGTGACCACAAGTCCACAACACAAGATTGGATCTTGGGTCAGCCCTATGAATCCTCTTTCCCTTCCCCTACCTTTGGGCAGCATGATGACATGTGGCGTGGGTGACCACAAGTCCATAGCATGAGATTGGATCTTAGGTCAGCCCTATGAATCCCCTTCCCCTACCTCTATCTTATAATGCCATCACTGGTACCGTTCGATAGCCCATCAAGATTGGGTTGCCCTCTTCATCGTATGAGATGTAAGGGCTTACGTAGGCTTCATCTCTGTTGGGCTCCTCTATGTAATGGACTGGAGCATCACTCGGTGGATGGGTCACATAGGGTCTTGGTGGCCGGGGTATACCTGTCCTGGTTGATCTCTATCTTAGGGATGATGGGCTTTGCATCATTTGGTGCTGGAAGTGCCAGCTAGGCTCCTCTTCCAATGAAATTTGGTGGCATATTCCCTAAGTATGGCGGGTCGTATTGCTAGACATAGGGGAATCTCCTAGGCAACCTACAATGCATGGCATCATGGCCAAATCTACCATAGTTTGTGCAAGGCCTAGACTTAGGATCCTGGCACTCGACCAGGAGGTGGTTGCCACCACAATGCACACATTGGACATGTGGTCATGTTGGTTTCCTCACCAATTCTTGCAGTCATGCCAACTCCATTCTCACCTAGGCTAGCTCCTAGTCTTGGTGTGCACTCTTCCCCCTGTCCTACGTGCTATGAGTTGATTCCTTGCTGATGTTGGTGGTCCCCTCTAAGGTCCTCTAACTAGAATTATCCCGGTTCAAATTTCAAGAGCTCCTCTCTCTCAGTTGGTTATCCACCCTAATTTCTTCATTGAAGACCCTTGCCAGCACATCTCGCTCCAGGCTAGAGTTACCTGCCAAATCCTTGTACAACTCCTCACTGTAAAATTCCATTCATGAACATGGTGGAGACTGCTATTTTGTTTGGTTGCTCATTCGTGGGATTCTCTTAAAGAGGCTACGCACATGAGTGACATAGTCTCTTATGTCCTGCTTGTCCCTTTGTGACTGATATTCATCAGTCAGATTATGAGGTTATCAAAGTATCCCACTTCCGAGAATCTCTTAATGAAGAGATCTTTTGGTCGAGAAAATTTTGCCTGCTCTGGCATTTCTAAGCTGGTATAGCATGTCCTACCCTTATCGCCTGAGTAGAGTCTGAAATCTTGGGAGCATTGTGTAGGGTTCATGAGACAGTTGGCCTCGTAAACTTACTCAAACTGCTCAACAAAACTGTACGGGTCGTTACTGGGCTAGTACTTGTCCAACTGCTTAGCTGGTACTTGTCTAGCTACTTGGCTATTGCAGGGATTTTTGATTGGCTCTTTTCCCCCCAAGTAGTTCCTAGGGGCTGAGAGTAGCATGGCTACTAATGCTACCGCACTTTGTTTAGCAACCGTGTTATCGACGATGAGGCGCTTGGTCAGTGTGAGGTTTACCTCTAGCACTTTCTCTTCCTCCACGATTGGTCCTGCCTTGTTTTTGGTGGTTAAGGATAGCGCACGTTGAGATTCATGCACATCTATGTCTTGTTGCAGCTTCCTAGTTCTCTATTCGCGGTTGAAGGCAACTATGCCTTGTAGTGCTCTCCTAACTACTTTCCTCTCTTCCTCTAGGCTTACCACCACCTCCTCTACTAGCTTACCATGGACTATTGTCCTGGTTAGCATGTCATATTCATTAACCATGTCTTGGAGTGCGACTAGGAATTCACCCACGTCCAATTGGTCATATCCTTGGTTTGCATTTGTTCCTGACATCGTCTCTACTTCTTGCTCCACAAGGTTGTCATTCAATCCTAGCAGCTCTAGTAGTGCCTTTTCCTCAATCTTGATGTCCTTTTGGTCCCACCACCGTTTTTTAAGGTCCTATTGATGGGGCTCCAAATCATCTGACTATGTTACGGGGTCTCCTCCTATTGGTGTGTTCCTTCAGTTATTAAGTCGGACTGCATTTCTTGTTATTGAAGATAGCCCTCAACTTATGTACACTCAGTGCTAGGTGTTCCATTTTGTTAGAAGCCGAAGAGTGAAGGAAGCCCTGCGATCTATCAAAGCACTTCATGAAGTTCAAAAAGGGAGATAGGGTAGTGATCCTACTAGGAGCTAAGTGGCAAGGACAAGTAAGTGAACCAATAGAAGAGCTTGCTAAGGTAGGGCAAGGGAAAAATCCTCGACCCGTGTTTCTAGCAGATGACTTGACTAAGAAAGAGAAGGCTGATCTCATCACTTTCCTGTGAGAGTACATGGATATGTTTGCTTGGTCCTTGGATGGTCCTTAGATGAGCTAAAAGAACTAGATTCGAGGGTTGTAACTCATAACATGGATGTGTTTGCTTGGTCCTTGGATGGTCCTTGGATGAGCTAAAAGAAGTAGATCCAAGGGTCATGACTCATAACATCCCTATGACTCCCAATGCAACACTAGTTAAGAAGTGACAATACTCGATGAATCCAAGTATGCACACACCGTTAAGGAAGAGATAGGTAAGCTATTTGGGACCTAATTCATCTACAAAATTGAGCACACGAACTATGTGTCACCTATAGTGATTGTCCTAAAGTAAAATGGAAAAATTTGAGTGCATGTGAACTATAAAAAGGTCAATGTTGTGAAGAGAGAGACAACTATCCACTCTCCTACACTTAGCACATGCTCGAAAGAGTGGCGGGGAAAGAAGCTTATAGTTTCTGAATGGCTTCTTAAGCTACAACCAAGTGCAGATGCACCCTGATGTGATAGACATTAGACAACATTTGTGACTGAATGGGACATATTTTCCTACATAGTCATTCCATTTGGATTGACAAATGCACCAGCTACCTTTCAGTGCCTCACATATGCCATCTTCAAAGACATTCTTAGACAAGAATCGAAGGTGTTTGTTGAGGCGAGCTCAACTACTAAGATCCATGGACCACTTAATGTTCAAGCATTTCAAGCAAGCACTAGTGGCTACCTCTCACATTGCCGATGCGCTATCCCTTTCTATGAGTATAGTGAGCTTACCTTGATGCTCGATTGAGTTGCTTCCTCTCTCAAGCATTGTGATAGCTCCACGATTCATGATGCAAGCTCAAGCATCCTCAAGCCTCTCCCTGCAAGCTCCATCCTCCATAGCCACACGCGAGACAAGAGAAGAGAAGAGAAGAGAAGAAGAGAGGAGATGGTGGAGAGCTTCACCTCCAAGATCCCTCACTCACACAAGCTTACTCCCTCACACTCCCTTCCTCAAGCATTCACAAGCAAGCAAGAGAAGAGAAGGAGAGAGAAAGAAGAGTCCACTTTGCCACACACCAAAGAATGAGCTCTCATTCATCTTTTGAACTTTATATACAAAGCCCTAAATCCCATTCGGGCGATCATCCCCTTTTTACATGGCCAGTCATAGCCTAGGCCCTTTTTTCCATTGTCCTCCTATCTTTCAAGTTTCCTTCCTACCACCCATCTACCTTTACAATTTGCACAGGTGGAAGCCCGTCACTCTTAAAATAAATCATGGTGCACCTTGCACTCTTTTACAAAAGTGTCGACTTGTGCTTTTTCTTGTGCATCTTTCTCCTTGATTTAGAACTTTTCTACACTTCTAGTGTTTTCATTTTTTTCTTGACGCACCTTCATCTTCTGTTTCACTTTTGCCTTGGCGTTGTCCTCTGGTATAGAGTTTCCCAATTTTCCACCTTGTTCGTCTAAGGGTTAACAGTTGACAATCTATGTGTCCACTCCAATTGGAGAGAATACCTAGATAAACTGGGCACAGTCTCTTTGAGCGGTATAGATTGTGTAATCTCTCTTGAACCCCCCCTCAAGTGCCAGTTCTAGGTTAAACATGGATGTATTCTAGGGCACGTAGTATTTAAGAATGGCATTGCCACAGACTTCTCAATAATCAAAGTCATTGTTTATTTAACACCATCCACGAACTATAAGAAGTGAATTTAATGCTTCTTGGGACATATAAGATACTATCAATGGTTCATTCTAAACTATACATTAATCACTAGAGCCCTTTACAAGATGCTAATCATATTTGAGTGGATCAAGGAATGATAACACACCTACGAGAAATTAAAGAAGGCTCTCATGACCACACCGATCCTATGAGCCCTAGATTGGAACATAACATTTCACGTGTACATTGATGCATCAAGGTTGACCGTGGGAGACGTTTTGTGCCAACCTAGTGAACATAATCTCGATTATCTTGTGAGCTTTGCTAGTAGACAACTCATGAATATAGACATGAATTGCTCCACAATGGAAAGGGAAGGCCTAGCTAAGGTGTTTATTGTAAATAAGTTTCATCATTACCTTTTGGCTATGCCCTTCACCTTCTTCATTGACCATCAATCTTTGTTGTATTTGGTGAACAAACCTTGTGCTATAGGATGCACAGCTAGATGGTTACTTTTGCTTCTAGAATTTGACTTCTCCATGGTTGTACACAAGGATAAGTAGCATTACATGGCAGACCAGATGTCCCATGTACCCACAAAGAGAAGCTGTTGAATAGGGCATCGTAGATGACTTACTTGATGTGCACCTTTTCAACATGTCCAATGTGAATGAGACCTATTTAGGGCCTATCTAACACCGTATTGGGCATATCACATAGTTTAAATCCTAGAGCATGGAGTGCTTGAAAAACCTATAGAGAAGGCTAGGCTAAAGAACCTTATCCTCAAGATTCAGCCCTATTAGTTAATATCGGGCCAGCTCTATAAGCTTGGATAGGATGGGTTATTGCGAAGATGAGTGTGAGCATGAGACACAAGATATACTTCTTGAAGCATATGTTGGAATTACTGGAGGATGCTTCAATGGAGAACTACAGCATGCAAAGTGCTGCAATCTCAACTATGGTGGCCCACCCTCTTTCGCGATGCAGCTAAGTTTGTGAAGCATTGCGACAAGTGCCAAAGGACCAAAATCCTTATTCAAAATAGAGTTGACCCCAATAATAGTACGAGAATCGTTTGAAAAATGAAAAATCGATTTCATTGGACCATTTAGCCCTATGGAGTAGTACTCACAAGCGAGGTACATAATAGTAATGATGGATTACATCATGAAATGAATGGAAGATCGAACCACCAAGAAAAATGATGCTAGGACCACATCCAAATTCCTTTGGGATCAGGTAATCTCGCAATTAAACTGCCCCATGAAACTAGTTAGTGATCAAGGCACACACTTTGTTAATGAAGTGATTGCCCATTTGCTATCCACCTTCTTGATCATCCATAGGAAATCCTCACCATACTACCCTCAAGCTAACGGTTAGGTGGAATCCGCGAATAAGATCCTACTGAATATCCTAACTAAGGTGGTATCCACCTCATGCATAGACTAGGACAATAAGCTCATGACAGTGCTATGGGCCTATAAAACAGCTTATAAGATAGCCATAAGGAAAACACCATTCAAATTTATCTATCGGATTAAAGTAATCATGTTAGTGGAGCTCTTCACTTCAAGCCTGAGAGTGGTAGTCTAGAGATGGGATGGAAAGGAAACATATACTAAACATTTGGTAAAGTTAGAACGCCTATCTGAGACCCAACTCCTAGTGACCCATGCACTGATCTTCGAGAAGGCAACATGCAAAAGCTAGTTTGACAAACATGTCAAACAACATGACTTTGAGTAGGAGGACCTAGTGCTCCTGTACTCAATGAAGGGCCATAAGTCAAACCGAAAATGTAGAGCTCAAGATTCTAGAGGGAGAGGGCATAGGGTTCTTTAATGGAAATTGGCATAAGAAGTACTACCCTTCAATGCATCTGTTGCACGATCCTCCTATGGTGGAACCACCAGTGAACGTGAGAGTCGCCACCATCATTGAGATAGAGAAAGAGGACAATGAAGAAATAGCCCCTGCCTACATGTGTATATTAGTTTCACTACCCACAAGACACATACCTTTGATGCACTCATTAACAAGGGAGATGGCTTTAATATTCGTATACATGACCATTGGACCCTCATTGGTCAACCCCAATTGCAGCAAACCCACCAATGCTAAACTTAGCCCATTCGGGGGGATAGTCTTACTCACTATTGGGAAAGTGCAAAATAGTGATCTCTATTGAAACTGAAAGTCTACCAATGATCTTCTATGTGTTGCCTAACACCAATGTTGCTGACAAGAAAACACTGCTAGGACATGCATTCAATAAACAAGCACACTGCAATGTCAATGACTCACATTTTATTCACCTTGCCATTGTCAATGTTTGAATAGTGATAGCTCTCAGCAAAGGGCAGTGCGGCTCCATCTATGCCCGCAATGTGACTAGTTGAAGCAACCTTATGCTAAGTTTAAGGAGGCAGTTGTGACTTGTCCCATCCCACCAAAGGAAACTAGCTGCAACCCCTAGTGAACGCACCCAGGACCACTAAGCCCTAGCTCAAATGGATACCCAAACAATGATTGCCACCATCTAGGAGCTAGCTCACACAAAATCATAATCCCACAACCTCATGCCCTAAGCCTAAGTGACAAAACTGGTGCTATAAAAACAAACAAACAACCAAGCCATGATGTCCAACAAAGACAACACATGGATTTGGTTGCCCAAGACCACGAGGGGCACATGTTTCCCTTAGACACTACCTTTCGGTTCATATCGACAAGACAGTAAGATTGGCCCAAAAGATACTAAACCCATAGCACCACAACAAGTTTATCGACCAAAGTCATAGCCCTCTACACCAAAACCGATTCAACCTAATACTTCTAGTTTCCCAACTATTCCATAAGTAGGAAGCATCACACCAATTGAGTCGCAAAACCAACCCATCGCATAAGTGGCTAAAAAACACCCTATTGTGACCAGTCCATGAAGCAAGCATCAATTACTAAGTTATCTAGTCTAGTCAAACCCCAATCTCCCATAGGCCTTACACCCTCCTACAAGCAAGAATCTATCCTTACTTTGGTCTTAGACCGAGCCACAAATACGGGGGATGACCTAATCATGTGCATCCCATACTTCGACATCACCTTCAACATATTTGTTGAAACCTATGAAAGGTTAGATTTAGGCCTCCTGGATGAGACAGTAGCAAACAGATGTACACTCCTTCCCATGCATCTAGGAGAATATGAACTCATGTATTTCAAGATTCCCATGGTGATCAAGGAATTTATTGCCAAGGAGATTTCTCGAGAGCAAGCTCTCAAACAACAAGGCTGAATGCCTCCTATAGCAAGAGCAAGGTCTCTGCAACAAACTAGGAGCTAGAAGAGCTAAGAAAGCTAGACTTTGATTAGTTCTTCTTGCAAAAATGGTATGCTCTCCATCTTCAATGGGAATAAGAGGGCTACCAAATTATGACCAATGCCAAGTAGAGACATGGAATCAATACCTTTGAGTATGACCCAACCTATGTGGCTCCTATCTCATTCTAGGTCTTGGCCATCACTCCCAATCGATTATTAAAAGCTCATGTTCTAGCCTACCCCTATTTGGACCAAATCCTAACTATTAACCCTCAGATGAACAAGGTGGAAAATCGGGAAAATCTAAAGCAGAAGATATGCCAAGGCAAAAGTGAAACGGGAGATGAAGGTGCGCGAAGGAAATATGGAAACACAAGAAGTATAGAAAAGCCCTAAGTCAAGGAGAAATGCGCACAAGAAATAGCGCAAGTCAATGCTTTTGTAAAAGAGCGCAAGGCGCACCAAGACTTATTTTAAGAGTGCTGGGCTCTCACTCGTGCAAATTATAAAGGTATATGGGCGATAGGAAGGAAGCTAGGAAGATAGAAGGACAATGGAAAAATGGCCTAGGCTATGGCTGGCCATGTGAAAAGAGGATGCCCACCCAAATGGGATTTAGGGCTTTGTATATAAAGTTCAAAAGTTGAATGAGAGATCATTCTTTGGTGTGTGGCAAAGTGGACTCTTCTACTTCTCTCCTTCTCTTCTCTTTCTTGCTTGTGAGTGCTTGAGGGAGGGAGTGTGAGGGAGTGAGTGTGTGAGTGTGTGAGAGTGAGCGATCTTGGAGGTGAAGCTCTCCACCATCTCCTCTCTTTTTCTTCTCTTCTCTTCTCTTCTCTTGTCTCACGTGTGGCTATGGAGCATGGAGCTTGGAGGAAGAGGCTTGAGGGTGCTTGAGCTTGCATCATGAATCGTGGATCTATCGGAGTGCTTGAGAGAGGAAGCAACTAGTAGAGAGGGATAGCACGTTGTGCTATGTGAGAGGTAGCCATTAGTACTCACTTGAAATGCTTGAACAATAAGCAGTCCATGGATCTTGGCGGTAGAGCTTTTGCTTGCCTCTACATTTTGGTTCCATTGCTAGGACCAATGGATTCAAGCTTGAGCGCTTGCTTGCTTCAAATCGAGCATCAAAGTAAGGGTTTCATCCCCAAACTGGAGCATCGGGTAGATAGGAGATTTAGGTATGTTAATATCAGAAGCAAGTAAGTATTTTTGGGTTTGGATGTGTAGGTTAAAGAAGCACGAATGCTATATGGTGATTTTTTAATTGCACTAGGTAGGATAGGATTAAAACAATGTGAGCATAGAGTAGGGTTTTGCTATTGTATAACAATCTAAAACAGGGAAAAGAAGGGAAAAACATAAAATTTTGGGTTAAATGCTGGTAAGATGAGCAAGACTAAGGTGAATGCACACTTGGGCAGTAGGGCAATAAGAGGCCAGGAGTGGCAAGGAAGGCCTCATTTCGCATTAGAGAGGGAGAGAGACCTGTTGAGCGAAAAAAGAGATTGGGGCACTCGATTGCAAGAAGCCGTGAACCATGCATGAAGAAATCATCAAAATCATCGTGTTGCACCCCATCGCAACCACTATGTCCAAGTCCGATTCCCAGATTTGGACAGTCGAACCGTCTGACTGAGTGCATCAGACCATCAGACTCCACAAGTTAGACTTCGATGTTGGGTCCAATTGGACCATTCGTCTAGTGGGACACTCTTGACAGTCAGACCAAGCCTTTTGGTCTAGTCAGACGCGCACAATAGTTGAATCACTCTATAGTCGGACCAACTATAAGACTCGGACCCAACTACCAATCAGACCACTCTTCGAAATCAGAGCCAGTCCAGTCAGACCGTTCGACTCTAAAAGTCAGACCACCTAGAATCAAACTAGTTGAATAGAAGATAGAAGAACTAGAAGTAGGACCCCACCCCTAGGGTAAGACCTATTGGGGCACATTCCCAAACACCCCAGGAAATCCACACTAGCTCACCAAAGCCATGAACTAGAGGAAGCCCTGCCTATGCTACTTAGAGGTAGGTTTTAAGAGCCTGGTCACATAGGTGACTAGGTTGGTAGTCCTCCTTCAAACCCCTATGCCTTAGGTGGATTGGCAAGTCTTCTTTGGTACGTTTGGTCCCAGGTGGTTGGGGTATTTTCGGATCACTTTTGAAGCTCATTTTTGACTCAAAGTTAAACTCACAACCTTCACTAGAAGAAGGAGTTTCCCTTGTGGTTGTTGCAGCTTTGAGGCTAATTCAGTTCTAAAGAGTGGTGTGGTACTAGGTTGAACTAATCCGACTTTCTCATAGTCCATTACACCTAGGTGGTCACATTCTGTCCTGATTGATGACTCCTCTTTCGAACCTAAGGACATTGGCTTTCCGTCGCTTGGAGTCTACTCATATCTATTCGATCACTTGGCCATCTATATTGTATTCTATTGTCTCAGTCTCTCCCTCACTTTTCTTATTTGTAGAGTAGCAGTCTTCATACTCATAATCCAAATCCTCATATTCTATTTACTCGTCATTTCTGAGCCTTCCACTCTTAGCCTTTTTTTATTTTTTTATTAGTGCCCAATTGTACAATAGGTTCAAAAGTCATGCACTTTAGTTCATTGTCACTTTCGCTCCTCCATGAGATCCTTTAGGGGTTTGAAATCCTAGAGTTCAAATTTATTAGATGGAATGCAAAAAGGGACAAGTGTTGGTCAATTTCTAGAGCTCCTGGCTATCATGTAGAGTGATACCAATGGTGTGGTCTTGCTCTTGGGTAGCTAAGATAATGTGACTTTGTGGGACTCATTGGCTATCCTCATAGCCCACTTATACTCCACCTCATCATCTCAGAATCATAGATCAATGGTGCTTCCCACATGAATCCAATCTTGTTCCTCCTTAAGGCAAGGGGTATACCTCATTAGTGGCATATAGGAATTCTTGACTTATGCATCTCCTTTTAAGATGGAAGTGATGGCATCTAGGTTGACTAGTGTGGTCTTCTGGGTTTCCATCTCGATTCTTACAACTTCTGATTTGTTGCCTAAGAATATTAGACCATTACCCCAATCTTCTATCACTCGTGCATTTCGCATCCAAGGTCAGCCTAGTTGGATGTCCTAGTCCACTCCTTTCATGACTATGAAGTTCACTGAGAACTGAACTCTTGCTATATTTAAGGCTTGATCTTTTAGCACTCCAAATGGTTTGAACTTCATTCTGTTACCCAGTGTGACACTAAACCTTGTAGTCTCCACAGGTAGGTTACCCCAAGCTTGTAGGACTGTATGGCTGAGCACATTGACTCCTGCTCTCATATCTACGATTCTCTTTCTTGTGGCATTTCCTAGTGCTACAATAGGTAAGACCGCGCACATGTTTGTGCCTTTCCAAAAAGCATTTACATGTAAGGACCTAGGCACCGAGTTTATGGTTAAGCTTAGTAATTGCATTACTGCATGGTGGTTAGACAAACGGATTGGTCTAAGTTCATCAGGCCCTTTACCCATTACTTCAATGATTGCCATAGTGTCGGATTCAGCATAAGCAACTCTCCTAGAAGTAAAGTCATAGGGGATGATATCAATGTTGTGAGCAGATTACCAACCACTTGCTTTTCATTAGGCTCTATGCTCTTTTGCCAGTGACTTTGGGCGGTCTGCCTACCTATGACATCTAGGCTTTGTCTATGCGGTGCTACCTAGGGTGTGGATGTATCTCTTGACATTACTCTTGTGTAGGTGAGACTGGTGTGCTCACGCTAGAGATCTCATTGATCTCATCTTCAATGATGGGTTCGGTATCCTTTAGGTGTTCTCGGGCTTCTCTCGCCCACCCCTTGACCTTATCTACTACCTCAATTGGTGCCTTGGGTCTGGAAACTCCCCAATCTTGGCACTTTCCTTTTTTTCTATCTTAGGAGTAGATGTTTTTGCTTTATATTCATGACTTGCTTTCCCTTAGGTAATGTGGTGGTACTATCTATATTAAGTATAACCTTCCCCTAAGCCTTTTTCTCCCTTTTCCAACGGCTCGTCTTCCCTATTGAAGTTGCATCAAGGTTGCTGGGTTTGGATAATAAAACACCAGCCTACTTAGTTTGTGCTTGGATTATGACATTCAATAGAATTGGTGTGACCTCACCATCAAGTCTCTTAACTCTAAACAGCCCCAATGGTACAAATGGCACAATTGCTAAACTAGTGGAGGTTTTTTGCCTAGGACACTTGGAGTGTAAGTGTGTGATCTTGCACTCTGGATATCTCAGGTCAGCCCTATCTTGATTAGCTTTTTCTCCTTTTCGGGACAGTGAGATGAGATGTGGCCTGGGTGACCACAAGTCTAGCATGCAATGGGTTTTTGGCTTTGTCCTCCTAGAGCTCTACCTCTTCCCATGCCTAACGCTATCATTGGCATTGGTTTGAAGTCCATCAAGATGGGGTTGCCCTCTTCATCATATGAGATGTAAGGATTTACATATGCTTTGTCCTTATTCGGCTCCTCTACATAATGTATTGGAGTGTCGCTTGTCAGTGGGGATGGGTCACAAAGGGTTTAGGTGGTATGGGTATCCTTGTATGGTTGATGTCCATCCTAGGGATGGCTAGCTTTGAGTCGTTGGGTGTTGGGAGAGCTAATGGAGCTCCCCTAGTTTGGCGGCCTATTCCTTAAGTAATACAATTGATTGTACAGTTGTGCACATGGGAATTGTCTCAGCAACTTGCGATGCATTGCATCATGGCCAAACCTACCGCAGTTAGCACATGATCTCGATCTAGGATCGAGGCACTCGGTTGGAAGGTGATTTTCTCCACAATGCATGCATTGCACATGAGGTTGTGTTGTCCTTCTCATCATCTCTTGAAGCTTAGCCAACTCTAGCTTCATGTCTACCAACTCTTGGTTTTGATTGACACTCGCCCTTATCCTGTGCGCTCTGACTGGATCTTTCACGAATGACTGTGGTTCTCTCTATGGATCTAAAGGCACTACTATCTACAGTTGTGGCTCTTGATCTTCTCTCCTTGAACAAGTCATCCACACATATGGCTTCTTCTAAGACCCTAGCTAACATGTCCCTTTTGAAGTTCGAGTTGCTCACTAAGGCCTTGTAAAGCTCTTTGCTTTAGATTTCGTTTATAAATACAGTGGAGACTGCTTATTCGGTAGGTTGTTTTGCCACTAGGATTCTCTTAAAGAGACTCCGTACGTGTTGAGTAGTGTAATCTTGGATATCCTCCTTGTCCCTTTGGCTGAGATTCATAAACTTGACAATGAGGTTGTCAGAGTATCCTGCCTCACAAAATATCTTGATGAATAGATCCTTGAGGTTACTAAAGGTATTACATTCGGCATTATCTATGCTATTATACCACATCTGTCATTTGTCTCCTAGGCAAAGTCTGAAAGCTTGTGCACATTGAGCAATCTCCTTGAGGCCATTCGCCTTACATACTCAAACTGCTCTATGAAGCTATAGGGATTATTGTCGATGGGCTGATACTTGTTGAGTTACTTAGCAAACGCATGTATCTTGGTTTGGCTCATAAAGTTTGCGGTGATTCCTAGCCCAAATAGCAATGTAGTTGTTAGGGCTACTCTGCTATACTCTACAGTTGTTGTATTATCTAAAAGTTGCTTCTCGTAAGCTCTCAATGTAAGATCTGCGTCTAGCGCTCTCTCCCTCTCAGCATTTGGTCTTACCCTAGTTTTGTTGGTGAGAGCCAAGATACATTGGACCTCACGTAATTCTATGTCATGTCTTAGCTTCTGAGCTCGCTACTCTTGGTTGTAGGAGGCTATGCTTTGCTGTGCCTTTCTTGTCAACTTTCTCTCTTCCTCAAGATTGACTACGATCTCCTCGACCGGTCTACCATGATGCACCATTTTGGTTTGCAGGTCACTAGTTTACAAGCTGTTGGATATCAATTCAAGGATATTAAGTGGGAATTCCCCCAAGTCGAGCTCATCATCTACATGGTCAGTGCTAGTTCTTGGCATACCGAGAGTTTCTTGAGCAAATAGTGTATCGATTAGCTTGATCAAATTGGGCAAATTTGCATCCCTAATCATGCCCATCTTTGTTGCTCCTCCCTAAGCGACTTGATGACTCAAGCCTCTCAATCTTTAGTGATCGATTTTCTTGGTCACTCGTCTGGCATCTAGGGGTCACCTCCTACTGCTAGATTCATTAGCTTATGTTGTCTTGTGTGAGATCCTTGTTATTCAAAACAATCCTCAACATTACATGCACTCATATGATCGAGTGGTGCTTATCAATGTGCATTGTGCAAGATCAGGCTTTTTACTTTTTTGATGCAATCCAAAAGTTTAAGTGATGCAGTGCAGGTTCAATGGAAGCAATGCAAATCATGCTCTTTCCAATCAATTTCAGCTAATTACAGCGTCTGCATACGAGTGACGACTACTCTTGATGGTCCATTCTAGTCCCTACTACGTTCTACATGTGTGGTCCGAGAGATAGCAGGTTTGGCTAGCTAATTTGGATCTCTAATGGGATAAGTGACTAATGGACAATGACTGTAGTCATTTTTGGACTACTAGGTCGCATTTCTTGATTATGTCCACTCTATGAGCCATTCCATGCATCTAGAGGCCTATGGGGGTATTCATTAGCTTGGACTCAGGCTTTGCGAGCCCTAGAATGGGTTTGATGTGCCAAAAGTATTATTTTGTAACTCATTTGAGTGGTAGTGTGTCTGAGTTACAGTGTCCCAAGTTGCAGACTCGGACGTCCAAGTCCGAGTTGGGTGCCCATTTAAGCATGATACATTGACTAAGGCCAAATGGGTGGCCATTTGAGGCTAACTTATTCAAGTCTGAAGTGGTTTGACTAGATGGCCATCCGAGGCTGAATGCGTTTCAGGATTCGAGTCCGAGTCTTGGACTCTGATGGTTTTGTGGTCATTGGAATGGATTGTGAATCGAATTGTTCAAGCTAGGCAAGGCCATCCGAGGCCACAAACAACGTCTGAGTGCAGCAGCGGGGATCCAGAATGATGAAAAATCACTTAAATACTCCTTGAGCCTATTCTAACATTGCAACGAGGGTCTTCAATACAATGAACCATCATCGAATGACACTCAGAGCATACTTGTAGGGCTTGGGGATGTGACAATGCAAATCGGTGAACAAATTTATGCTCTTGCTAAATAACAACAATCTTACTGTTTGTTTCCCTTCTTTTTATTGTTTCTTCCTATCTTAATGCATCCACAACATAAAGCGAATACTTATGTTGCTCCAACTTACTTATCTTAATCTTAGAAATCGAAAAAGTTACTTGCTCTTTTCCCTTCACAGATTCAAATTCTTAATGGTTCTTATCAAATGATTAGCTAGAAAATGGCATTTTTTTAGCGAGTGTATCATAAAAATTTACCTCTTCCTATATCCCATTATCAATCAATGGATTTTGCATCAAAAATAGAATGGACTTAATGTACACTTTTTTTAAAGATAAAAAATCCATGAGTCAACCTGCCCACTAGGTCCAAGAACCGTCCATACCAAACTAATGTGTGCGATTTCATTGATTTGGATCATAGGATGGAGATAAGCGGACTCGAACCGCTGGCTTTTTGTTTGGAGATAAATGAACATCATGTAACTTTCTTGCATTATAGGCTTGCACCCAAAGGGGTCGAATGCTCTCTGACTCCCTTACTTCCTACATATCCCAACACGGCTTGGGGCAAACCCTACTTCAATGCTCGATTTGGAGCACGCAAGCACTCAAAACTTGAATCCCTTGGTCCTAGCAACAAAACCAAAAATGTGGGAGCTCTTGCTTGATCGCCGAGACCCACAAACCTCTTATTATTTCAAGCGTTTCAAGCCAAGTGCAATGGCACAATCGTGCACACTCTCCCACCTACAAGTGTAGTGAGCTTACCTTCATGCCTGATCGAGTTGCATCCTCCCATGAGCTCTCAGGTTGCTCCATGATCCAAGCTTTTAGTAATTATATATAGGGTAAAAGGGCCAATAAAGTGACACCCCTAAAAGCAAAATATACCCACCTCAATTGAGTGATAATTTTGCAAAAAAGACGCAACTTTTTTAGTCATTCAACATTATGATACAATTTTTTTCATACTACATATAAGCGTAATGTAAGTTAGACAATTGAGATGTATAAATGTTTTACATTTTAGTTTTTGCAAAACCTTAAAACAATGCATCCTTTAGTGCCACTCCATTGCCCCCCATTGTCACTCTTTTGTGAACCCTTCATTTATAACTAGGGCTACTTGATAAAAACATCAAAATACCCCAAAGATGTTTCTTTGAGTTTCATGTGATATATATAGTTGGACTGTTCAAAAATATTTATAGAACTCACTTGAGAAAAAAAGTTATAATGGAGGATTATTAGATGTCACTCTATTCATAACTTTACCCTACATTGTCAAGAGATAGATTTTGATCTCTAATATAATTACTACTTCTATTTTGATCTTGTAATCTCCTTCTATTTAGTCCCGAAGAGCATCCCTATTGTGCTACATAGTAGTCCTCTCTTGTTTATGCATTTAGTCTATCCCTTTGGTCTATTGTCTTTCTTGTCTTATTGCTCTAAATCAGCCCTGTCTTCTTTAGTTTGTAGCCCATGATTTCTTGCTATCCAAGCCCCAAGATTTGCACTAATCTAGCGTGATTTCTAGTACTTGTTTCTCCCATGTATGTGCTTTCTTTTCTCCCTAAAAATCATGCATCTCTTTCCTAATAATATCCCCCTTCCACTTATCCTTCATGCTCAAGGTTTGACCTTATATCATAAGTTTGAATTTTAGAGCTTTATCAACATTAATGTGTCCATACTCATGATGTGCTAGGTGCAATGATTATCAAGCAAAGTTCACTTGAGTTTTCATGTTGTGTCTTCTAAATTACATGACAAATGTTGAGTTGATTTCATAACTCTCTCTCTCTCTACAAGTGTGATACCATGGTGTGCAAATGTGTGCCATTTGTTCGGCTTGAAGCATCACTAGTCGTAAGCTTATAAAATTTTAATTTCTAATATCCATGGGTGTTTGTACTTAATTGCATGCGCAATACATTATCATGGCATGAAAACATACCCTCTTTACATTTTATTAGCAACTTTTCATTTTTAATGAGCAAAGGGAACTGCAGCAAAATGAAAAGCATGCAAGGCTCAACCTCGCAAGCATCACAATGGCACAATTTGTAGCGGAGCAAGGCTCATGCCCATATGTTAATAGCTAAGGAGAGAGACAGAGACAGGGAGATCTTAATAGCTAAGGTAAGACTCGAAAGAGACAAACAGAGAGACATCACGACTCACGAGTCACGAGATAGCGAACCCCGTATGCTTGATTGCATAATCTCGGGGCAAAAGAGCCTGGGGGCCATCATCATCATCATCGACCGCATGCACGCAGAAACATCAAAAGCGAATGATAGGCGTGCGTTCTCTCTCTCTCTCTCTCAAGAGCCTAACGGTCCAAAAACTGTCTTTGGGAGAGTGACAGTAAAAGAAGAAAAAAGAGGCCGAGTTAGCTATGAGGATGATGCTAGAGCTACCTCGGCCATCGCCATCATCATCGCCGTTGTCTGTCTTTTGAGAGAGAGAAATACAAATGGTGCTTCGGTTCTCATAATCTCACTACTCCACAGTGGAGAGAGAGAGAGAGAGAGAGAGAGAGTCATATTCACCATTGATCTCTTCTCTATATGGTACCTTGTCCCTGCTTTGTTCTCCTCCCTATTCCATTTTATTCCCTTTGCTGCAGTCTGCATGATTCAATCACAAGAGTGATCATTCATGTCCAAGTATAGTTTGGGCCACCTTGAAGCTGCAATAGAGCAGCTGCAGCAATCTAGCCCCCAGGTACCCTCATCTCCTTCTGCTGCCAATATAGCTGGAGACAGGAAGAGAAAGCCAGAGGTTGCATCCACTCCACGGGTAGCAGCTGGTCCTCCTCCATCGGATACCAATGCAGATTCTCCCGTCCTGCAAGAATCCGAGGAGGATGCAGCAGCAGCAGCACCAGATGGCAGCACCAGATTCAACCATGACCCCCTCTACAGCGCCCTCTCCCAGAAAGAAGAGAAAGGATGGTCCAAGTCCCTCAGTGTGGTCACAGGCATCTTCACTTGCTGGTCTAAACACAAGGAGCAGTCTGGTGCTGTCCAGTCCTCGGCCCCATTCCACTTGCGGCCTCGCAGCCTCAGCGGCGCTGCAGCAGCCTTGTTTGAGCAGACTCGCCTGCAGCAAGAAGCCTTGCTGGAGACCCAGGACACTAGGGACATGTGGGAATGGCAGATGGAGCAGCAACAAGTCATCACATGCCAGGAGCATGACCTCCTTGAGAAAAATAGCATGGAGACTTACAACCACCCTCTCATTGTTTTGCCTGGATTGATCAGGAATAGCAGTGGGAATAGAAGCACCACTGCCACTTTGTCTGCAATTCTAGGAGAGCTTACCAGAAATGCCAGTGTTAGTAGTACGTCTGAATTAGCTAAGGAGGCTGCCAAATCAGAAGGGAACTTGGCAGATGAGAGCCCTTCTAGTTTTGCTTCTCCTGCCTCATGGGACCTCCTTAGCCAGTTCAGCAATGTATGGCAGGAGCCTGAGCTTGTCTCAGCCATGACTCTCTTGTTTGAAACTGCCCTTCTTCGCTGTCGGTCAGAGGTGAATTCGTTCTGTCGCATTTATATGCAGCAGATGGTGCTGTCTGGGTATTCTTTGATCAGAACATTGATGGAGATGGAGCCCAATACAGTGTTTCTGAGAAAGGTTCATGCTAGCTATGCTCTTGAATGCAGGATCAACCATGCCTTCTTCAGGTGCTTTGAGAATGACAGCTTTGACGATAGCGGATTGACACAGATTTTTGATCCGAGTGCCAGGGCACTGGCTAGACTGCAGGACTATTTAAGGGTGAAATGTGTGGATCCTGAGGAAGCTCTAAGGATGCACAATCCATTGTACGAATCTGGGTTTCATGCTTTCTGTGCAAACAAGAGTGAGGAGATCATGGCCATGTTCTCTTGGAGCATGGGTTATAGGAATGCTGCAGAGAGGGACCGTTTTATGGAGGCCTTTTTGAGGGCTGCTAAATGGGTGTGGCTTCTCCATAGATTAGCCAATGCTACCCACCCTCCTATGCAGATCATCAGAGTTGGGAGAGGACAGGAGATAGATCCTGCCTATGTTGAACCAGTGGCGGTGCCTCCAGTTGGCAGCTGCAACCGGTGCTCTGCTGTTGGTTTCATTCCAAAGGTGGATTTTATGATCATGCCAGGATTTATCGCACATCGGAAGGTGTTCCGCTGCAAAGTGTATCAGCATTACATGTGTAAGGCATAGCTTCTGCAAGCAGTTCATGCCCAATGGATTATGCCAGTTTCTTCACATCAAAGTGCTTTTACCTTGCGAAGGCATTTGAGGTGAATATGCGAAGTACATCTTCCATTAGGAGGATCTTCATCAAAATCATACAACCTTCATGGTCAACTTTGCAACTCTGTAAGAGGGTCATTGTTAGTTTTAATCTGGATGAGACCCATTTCATAAAGTGGCCATGGAGTAAGGATCTATTGTTTGCCATTTCAATAGATGCAATCAATATAGGTTCAACTACTCCATAAGGATTTTTCTCTGTAATAGCTAACTGGAAGAAAAACATATTTCACATAGTACCACTGTATGTAAAACACACACTGTCAGAGGCCTTCTTGCGATAGTATTTGTATAACACTATTGCTTTAAAGAGCTGTATCATTTTAGGGTTATTATGTTACAAGGGCAAGTATTTGTTATTTGAAGGCAATATGCCACACTAGAGATTCAGCATCTTCTACATATGCTAAAGTTCCAAGTTCTGGTAGTGCAAAATGCATTTTTAACTGTGGGCTTATTTAAGACGTGTGTCTCTACTGTGGAATAGCCTGATTGGAAGTTCTGAGCTCCCCCAAAATGCAAATACCTGTCTCTACTGTGAAATAGCCTGTTTGGAAGTTCTGAGCTCCCCTAAAATGCAAATAGCTGTTATATGTGATCCAGAGAGTAGAGCCTGGGGATCACTTGTCTTTATGGTCTATCAAATGAAGTAAAACAGTAAGTTTACAGCACAATTGACTTAAAATGTGAGCCTACTGATTATCTTGCTCATCTTAAGATGAAATAATGGTTGGAATAATTATAAAGTACTACTTTTTCACTGCACTCCTGTGAATACTACTTATATGTAAATTTATCATGAATCAAAAAAACTCTTTTTCTATTTAACCTGTGAATATCCCCATTAAATGATACCTTTCTATATGTAAAAAAGGTCTATAAAAAGGATTATAGAGATCCCTTCTCTTGAACCCATGTGATAAACTTACATATTTATGAGTGACCCTCCAAAGGATGTGACTTTCTAGGAGTGGATGAGGTGTGTGCCATGCTTTACAACTAGAACCATGCAAGAATTCTCAGAACCAGCTGAGTAAGACCAACTTATTCCCCATTGTATCCATTGCTGCTGATACACTATGAAGCTCCTTGGTGCTCAACGGGTCTAATTTGCCACTGAGGCTACTATTCTGTCGATGCTAATACAGCATCAAGGTCCCTTTGAGGTGCCTAAAAGGTCTAGTTTGCCACTGCTATGAGTACTCTTTTGCTATTGATGCACTGTCAAGCTCCGTGGTGGCACTCAATAGTAGGTCTAGTTTGCTACTGCAGCTGATACAGTGTGAGTAGACTTGTGAACTAGAAATGTGTATGAGGATTCCACTCTTCAAGACAGCCTAACAGATGCAATTGACCATTGCTGTTTTCATGTGAAACCTTGTAAGCTGACAATGTGAGCTAATTTCATTATTGGTGGATTGCTGATACTCCAAACTTCAAAGCCATCGCTAGAGGTTTCAGAAATGAGAGTAGGAGATTTGTAAGCTGTGAGCTAGGAATTGAAGTCAGAAGACTTGAGAGGACTTCACGTAACCTAAGAAGTTCAGTTGACTATTGGGTGGTTTCATAATTTCATGTAAAAATGATATGTGCAAGCAAGCAAATCTTGTAACCTGGCAGGGCCCAGGGGCATGGGGGCAATGCTGTTGATAGACTAGCTTACTGTTAGTCTTTCTGAGTTTTCAAATAGCTGTTTCTTGTCAGTACGTGAGATCGTTTTCCTGGATCGTTGCTGGCAACTGGACGTCCAGGCCAGAGTATGATTTTTTAATAAAAAGACAAGTTTTAAAAAATATCTAAAAGCTTGAGAATTGAAAGGATAAATCATAGCAAGCCTGATGGATGCAGTACCCGTGCCCTCGAAAAGTAGGAGAATTTACAAAAAGAATGGGAAAATGCAAGACAATAGGAGAGGAAAAAGGTCTGCTGTCAGAGGTTAAGAGTCTTTTCTTATTTCTGAAAATATCCACAACCACCAAATTTGAAGAGGGAATAATTATACCAACGAAAAGTGAATTTGTCCGCCTAATAAATTATATATTATTACTACTAGGTAGCAATTTGGCTTGCCGTTACGTAGGCCTTAAAAGTTGGTGAAAAAGGTATCCCTTGGTAGGGTCACGACGGTGGCACTTTTTGGTGCAAAGCCTTAGGGTGGTTACACACAGCCTCGGATGGCTGGGGTTATGTGCAAGTTGTTCATTGCTTTGATTAAACATCGACTTCGCCCAAAAGTTTCACCAGAAGAGGCTTGGCCCATTGGTGATCACAAAGATGAATGTGGGGATTGGTAGAGGTTCAATTCTTGTCAATTGCATGGTTCTCCTTTTGAGAAAATGTGTTGTCTTCTTATGCATTGGGCGCGCCTGGATTTTAGGCAGGGGATCTCCCAGAAGTGTTCGCCAACTGTGAAAATCGGATCCAATGTCCTTTTAAAACGTATTTCGACGGACGCCTCATTTTCCACCTCCTGTCTGTCCATAACCCAGTGTGCAACCGGCCTTAAATCTCCAAACACAAAGTTAGTCTAAGGCCGATTACACACAGGCCCGCCCAAACAGTTACACACGCAAAATCAAGGGATGCTCAATTGACGTGTCTAGAATGGATTTGGCTCGCAATAGAGCCGCATGACGGACGATTTTAGATGGGGGACATTGCTCAAGGGTGAAGTGTGCGCTCGGGGAGGAAAGAGACAATCACCTCAATAAAAAAAAGCTACACTACAATTGAGAAGAATAGAACTTGCAACCAATGATTACCAAACTCGAGGCTCTAACTGGTGGCCAAGTACTTTTTGTTGACACTTTTAGTCACGTCTAGTGTGTAAACGGGTGGGCAAAGTACTTTTTGTTGACACTTTTAGTCATGCCTAGCGTGTAAACGGGTGGGCAGGGCTTTTTTCCCAGTGTGTAATGGGCCTAACACAATGCAAATACCACTAGGGTACTTCATCAGACATGTAATTATAGTGTCATGCTCCAACACTTGAGGTTCATGGAGAACCTATGACTTGTTATGCTATCACCACTTCTTGCTCTATGTTTGCAAATAATCTTGCTATGAATAGAAATTTATTGATGGGTAGTCCCAAAAAGGTCTATACATAGTCATCCTAGATAGGGTCATTGAGGAGTAAGATTCCAATACAATTAAGGTCTACCATTCAATCGATTTGTTAGCTATCCTATCTATACATATCATGGCTTTGGCCCACTCTTTTGGTTGGAATTTAGAGGGAAGACACTCCACTTGTGGGCAGTTGGGTGTGTGTGTCTTACCTCAGGAAAAAAAACATCAATAACACTCTTGCATGCTCGCTTAGCTAATATTTGGAGGGAAGGCACCCTAGGTGTGGGGGGTTGGGTATATGTGTCTTATCTCAAAAAGAAAAAAAACAAAATTCTTACTTCCTTCTAAGGATCGAAACCTCCTAAATCTCCTAACTATCTCGAGCACCGGTTCAGGCTGCAAACCCTACTTCTATGCTCGATTCGATGCGCGTGGTGCTCAAGGCTCCATTCCGTCGGTCTCGCCAACAGAACCAAAATGGAGGGGAGCTACGGAGCTCTACCCCGAGACAAACGGACCGCTTATTGATCAAGCATTTCAATCCGAGCGGTCATGGCTACCTCTCACATAGCCGATGCGCAATGCCTACCTTACAGATGTAGTGAGCTTACCTTGATGCTTGATCGAGTTCCCTCCTCTCTCTTGCACTCTGGTAGCTCCACGATCCTTGTGGCAAGCTCAAGCAAGCTCAAGCCCCCTCCGTCAAGCTCCATCCTCCATAGCCGCGCAAGAGAAGAGAAGAGAAGAGAAGAAAAGAGAAGAAGAGAAGATGAAGAGAGAAGATGGGGAGCTTCTTCTCCACGATCCCTCACTCTCACACAGTCACTCCCTCACACTCCCTCAATCCCTCACTCAAGCATAAGCAAGAAGGCAAGAAACAAGAGAGGAAGAAGAAGCTTTGGCCGGACACAAGAATGAGCTTCTCATTTACTTTTGAACTTTATATACATGCTCTACTTTTTGGGCGGTCATCCCCACTTTTTACATGGCCGGCCATTAGCCTAGGCCCTCTTTTCCTATTTCCCACCATTCTAACTTATCCCATTCCCAACTAATGCATACAATTTGCATAGGAGTAAGCCCGTCACTCTGTTACAAGGATTCGGGAGCGCCTTCACATTTAATTGTGCGCTTTTACTCTTTTCTTTTCTCGAGGCAACACTGAGGCCTTCTGGAAAGGTCATCATTCAAATTTTCAGGGTCTGATCTCCATCCGGGGTGCCTTTTCCTTCCTTTTTCCTGTGCCCTTTCGGTTATCTCCTTCTTCCAAATTTTCCACTCCTCTGCTCCATTTTCCAATCCTCTATGCTGCGGTAAACATCTGTGGAGGCAACTAGTCGAGGTGATCCATGGCCTAGTGGATAAGGTGGCATGGAGACCAACGATTCATGTTGGGTGCAAGCAACGCCTGCAATGGCGAGATGGAAGGCAGGTGAGGCAATGGGAATTGCAGCGGCAACGAGAGGAGGAAGAGGTCTACAAAACAATTGGTGGGAGGGAGGTGGAAGTGAAGACCATGGCGAGGGGACACACGGACATTGGCAAGTGGTGGTGGATGCATTGGGTGTTGGCTTATGGTGGGGGAGAAGAGGGAGATGGACATGAAGGGGTGGGCAGGGGAGAGGGGATGGAGCTGGCATGCACGAAAAGGAGGGAAACCCTAAGTTTTCTTTTTCTTCTTACTTTCCCTCTTTTATTATTTTGTTCTTCCTCTTTTTTCTCCTTTTCCTTCTCCTCCTTTTTATTCTTTCTTTCCTCCTTTTTTATGTTCTTCTTCCTCTTCTTTCTCCTTTGCCTTCTTCTCCTCTAACCTAACCCTAATTTTCAAAAATATTCTTCTTTCTTTCTTTCTTCTCCTTTTCTTTTCCTTTTCCTTTTTATTCTACTTCTTTTCGTCGCTTTTATTTTTATTATCCTTTTTTCTCTTTTAAAAAAATAAAAATATTATTCTTTATTTTTTCTCCTTCTTCTCCTCTACTTATTTTTCTCTTTTTTTTAAAAATGTGAGATTAAATAAAAATAAAAAATAATCCAATTAGTAAAATTACTTAAGAATGCTTCGACCTCTTTTTCAGAGAGACACATAGGAGATCTTTGGATCTTACATGATTGATATTATGAGAGTCCTTTTGGATGGCTTCAATGTCTTTGGGAAGATAATTCTATAGTTGATGCACCTCCACCTATGTCTAACACATTTCCGAGAGATATGCTTAAGTTTAAATCCTTTAAATGCGTTTGTTGTTAAAGGAGAAATTTTACTAGGCCACATTATTTCTCAAGATGTCATTGTGTTGGTGACCCTACTACCAAGGTGGCCACAATCATGCAAGCCGCAATGCTAGACTCACTATCCACAGTACTTAGATTCTTGGGGAAAATCAAGTGGCATGATCCCCACCTATGACTTTTAGTGTGCTTGGCCATCCCCTTGAACAAATTGGCACATGTGGCAAAACCTATCTATCAATTGAATCAAGAGGGGGGCTTAGCATTTTGTCAACTCAAGTTGTTACTTTTTAGAGCTACAATCATGATCCCACTAGATTGGGACAAACCATTTCATGTATTTGTTGATGCCTTTGATGTGGCTATTGACAATGTGCTTATGTAGGAAGATACCAATAGATGGTTTTGCCCTATATTTTACACAAGCACAAGATTGTCCAATGTGAAAAAGAACTACTCAGTCAAAAAGTGCCTTAGCATGATCTATTCCATCAAGAAATTTTGGCACTATTTGCTCGGGCACACTTTTGTTTTTCATGTGGATTTCCACATTAGTTTATTTGGTTAAGCAAAAAAATGCCACTCGCTTACATCACCTTGGAGTGTAGCACGTGATTGTTGCAGACTTTCTATCTCGCCTTGATTCTAGAGAAACCCCAACTAGTGTCAAAGATGAGTTTCCAAATGCCCATTTATCTACAACTACAATTGATGTACTAGAGCTTGAGCCACCTAACCCTCACCTATCTCCAAAATGACCAAGGCAAATGTCTAGCTCTTCGAAGTTAGTGTTTTGAGACTGTAATAGGGTAGTTGTATTATCACACCCTCTCTAGAGTGCTACAAAGAGTAGTCCTCTCCTCTCAATGGAGTATACTGTAGTTCTCAAGGAAGCTCACTAAAGGATTTTTAACAGCCACTTTGCTCTATAGACATGACAATCCACAAAATCTAGCAAGCTGGCTTGTGGTGGCCGACCATGCATGGTGATGCACTCAAGTATATCCAAGAGTGCAACTCCTATGGGTCAACGTGGCACTAGAGAGACCACTTTCCAGTCCACCCAATCCTACCTTTGGAGCTCTTACAAAAATAGAGCATGGATTTTATTGATTCAATCTTACTTATAACAGTTTATTTAAGAAACAACTATATCCTGATAGCCACAAATTATTGCATAAAATCGATAGAAGCGTAGGCTCTACTAGAAAACACCGCCAAATTTGTTGCTAAATGCCTATTTAAATATATTATCATAAGGTACAGTACCCCTATTGAATTGGTTAGTGATAGAGGTATGCATTTTGTCAATAAGGTCATCAAAGAACTCACCTCATTTTTTCTCATTGAACATAAAAAGTCCTCCCCTTGTTATTTGCAAGATAATGGCTTAGGAGAATCAACCAACAAAGTGCTCTATAAAAAAATTCAACCAAGTTGTAGATCAAAATAGAAAAGAATGGAATATCAAGCTCCTCATAGCACTATGGGCCCTTTGCACCTTCTTCAAGGCCGCTATCGGAATGACGTCTTACAAATTAGCATTTTTCCTACAAGCCATTATACCTATAGAGTATCTAGTACCTAGTTTAAGGACTGTAGTACAAGGTCAGCCCATCCTAGAGAAATCCCTTCCTTTGTGGTGGATGGAAACCATAGCACCATTGGAAGAAGATTGCATCCATAGTGCCTATGTTTTATCCAAACTCCAAACTCAACAGAAGCATCAAGTGGATAGGCTTTCCAAGAAACCACTTTTCTAGAAGGGACAACTCATCTTGTCTTTAAGACTCGAATGGGAAAGCTTCCTCGTAAACTCAAATTCAGATGGAGTGGTACATTTTGGGTCTTTCAAGGTTCTAGAACTACCTCTTTTTATCTGACCAATTTATATGGTAAATTGCTATCAAAGCCCATCAATGGATTCCAGTTGCATCATTATCATGCTGAAGGATTCCCTTATCACTCCTTTACGATTGGATCCTAAATATTATTTTCCACTGGTTGCCCACCTATAGATTGACTTGGGCCTAAAGTCACCAGTCATGGTGATGTGGCATTCATTTATGAACCCCATTCATTTTATGGCGACCTAGTATCTCATAAAACCCATTTTCATAATGCCCTTTTATATCTTGTTTTGCTGACATGGCGTATATGCATTGGCCACAGTTCCTTTACATTAATTCCATACAATATTTTAAGAAAGCTTTTCCCTTTCAATGTCCTTATTTGTCATCTAACACTTATGCTCATCACCTTTTTTCTCAAATGTACTTCTACTTATTTTGCATTCTCTACCTACCACCTTTATTGGTTCTTACTTTGATGGCTACCTCCTATCTTACAACTAAGAAAATTTGCCCTCCTACCCCTGAGGCCATTGCCAACACACACGTTGTCTTGCCACTATGCGGACATTGTGTTAAAAACCCTTGAGTGCATCATCATCTAGCTTTCTTATTAACCTAGAGAATCAATGTTATATTAGTCATTAGTGTTAGTGTCCATAGTATTATGGATGGTTCAAAATTACGGGAATTTCTTGGACAATTTTAATCTATTTTTGATATTTTGGACATCATTTATTGTAAATATCCTCAAAAGATGTAGAAAAATTCTAGAATAGGATGTCATGCAAAAAGCCAGTTGCTTTTTGTCCAGTTTTGGTTGGGGATAAAGGCGCCTCCGCCTAGCCGCCCGTGTATTACTACACTGACAGTACCCGCCACTGCATACTGCAGGTGGTGGGCGCCCATCACCGTTGCTTATTCTTTATTCTTTTAGTGATAGTTCTAATAAAGGAAGGCCCGCGGCCACACATTGTGGTTGTTGGAGTTCCCACTTTTGAGTCTCTCTCTCTTGGCTCTTGCTCTCCATCCGCCATAGCTCTCACCACCAAGCTTCTTCCTCTTGGGTTCCACTTCCCTTTCAACTGGTATCAAAGCAAAGGCATTGGAGCTTGCCCGACATTCTCTTCAGCTCAAATTTTAAGAGCTTCAACCCGAGCTTCAATGGCAACCATAGCACCTTCATTTTTAGGTATTTTTTGGACTCCCGCCTCCTCTGTGAGCTTTCGGACCTTCATTGGCTTCTTCCCGGGCTGCATTGGAGCCCCTCGACATTTCCTAGTGCCCCCGAGGACTGTTGAAGACCCCCCAACCCCCAGGAATAGCTAGCGCAAATTTTGATGCATTTTTAGGGGGCTAGGCTGACCTGCTCTTGGCATTTCCTTGCTCTTCCTTGGCTTCCCGACACTCTTGGCAACCTTCCCAATCATTGTTAGACTCCCCGACATTAGTTATTGGATTCCAGTGATCGATTCGAGTGCTTCCCCCTTCAGCCCTTGCTATACACACAGTCCTAGGACTGTCAAAATAGGGCAGCACTTGACATTTACTATTTGATGCTTCTTGGCTTTGCCCGTTTGATGCCTATTGATGCCCGGATGTTATGGGATGCTATGTCTATGCTTTGGGACTCATTTGGAACAGATTTGAGCATCGTTTGAGCTTCATTTAATAGTAAATTGCTTGCTGTAATACAGTGGGCTGAAGCTCATTTACTTGGTGTATGCATTGGTTCTTAGATACGATGATTGGATACGAGGTGCTTACTGGAGGTTTGAATTATCATACCGATGTATTTGGAGGTTGTCGAATGCTTCTTCTTGATTCCAGAATGCTTTTGAGCTTGGAATAGGCTCGGCCTTGGCATGCTTTGGAGCAGTTTATGCCTCTTGTCACTGCTTGACATTTAGGCTTCTTGTATTTATTCTTTGGTCAGATATGGATGCCACTTGGTTTGCCCATGCTTGAAAATTACTTGGAGCTTCATCTTCAGATGTATTTGAGCATTTTGGATCTACTAGGCATTACATTTGGTTGTCAATTACATGCTCTTTGAATGCTTTCAGACTTATGCTTTACGGTTCTGAGATAGCTTGGGATTTATTCTCCAGATGTACCCTACTGAGATTTGGCATGTTTGATGCTATGTATTCGATGTATTCGAGAGTTTCTTGCTCTCTTTGCATCAGACTTTACTTCCAGTGGGAGCCTCTTGGTATATTCGGATATACACAGAGTCTTACTTACACTTGAGCTTGATCTTGTGGGACAGTTACATGCATTTGCTCTCTTGAGAGATTTATGTTTGCAGTTAGTCTGTAGTGGGCTGATTTGATATGCCTATTGGGGTAGGCACCTATCTCTATCACAGGTCTGTCAGTTTTGTATGCATCTTGGATGGTTATGCATTGAGCTTCTTGCTCTATCAATTGTACTTGTGCTTAGTCTCTTCTCTTACCCCGAGACCCATTACATGCATGAATTCTAGACCTATGAGATGTCCCTTGCCTAACAAGTTGTTGGTTTGACAGTTCTTGGTACCTTCTTGCCCCTGGACACTCACTGTTGGATGTATCTTGCTACTTGGCAATTGCAGTGACATATGCATCAGTGATTGCTTCATTTTGGGACAATTTTACATACTGCTGTCATTTATTATAGCAAGCTCAAATCTGTAGACTTTGAGCACTTCTATAAGGGTAATGCTTACTATTTGATGTTATATTGGTCATATTTGGTGGACAAGTGCTTCTCTTGGTAATATCCACTCTTTTAGCCAGTTTTAGTAATGGTTTTAGTGCATTTTCTGCTAATTACAACATCTTGAAATTTTGCTTTTTTACTTTGATTTGGGACAGTATGGCTGGTCATCTGAAAGACATAGCTCTCTTTAACATTGCCAAGTTGGATGGTACTAACTATGGGTATTGGAAGTCCCAGATATGGCAGGTTTTGGTGCAAAAATTGTAGATTAAACTCTTGTGTTTCAAGGGTGTTAAACCCAAGGATATGGATGATGATGCTTGGATGGAAGTTGATGAGTTATGCAAGTTTACCATTATTTTGTCACTCTCAGAAGAGGTCCATCATAATGTTGTTGAAGGTGAAAATCTAAGTGCATGGGATTTATGGGAGAAGATTCAAGAGCTCTATGCACAGCAGAGTCCTGCGTCACAGATGTATTGGCTGAAGCAGTTAATGGACCTTCGTATGAAGAAGGGGACCTCCCTTTCATCTCATTTCAGTCAGTTTCATGCTATCATGAAGAGTCTGTTGTCACAGGGTATTGAGTTCAAAGACAACTTGCACCCGTTGTTTCTGCTTAGCACCTTGCCTGAATCACGGGATGTCTCCGTACTGCCATATGCACGAACAAGCTTGATGGGCTGAAAATCAAATATATTGAGAGTGCTTTATTGAGTGAGGAAATCAACAAGAGAAACATTGATGCTTCCTGCTCTTCACATGCATTGACTGTTAGAGGTGGCAGACATGGCAGGAATGATAATGATCATAAAAGCAGGGACTCTCAAAAGTCCAGGTCTAAGTCACGTGGTCGCAGTAAGTCCCGTGGATGGAAGTCCGATCTTACCTGTCATTAGTGTGGGAAATTAGGACATATTAGGCCGCAGTGCCATAGGATGTGCGATGACAAGTGCAAGGAAAAGGGAAAAGAAAAAGTGCAGGAGAAGTCTTGTGAGCATAATATTGTACCTACAAAGTCGAGTGTGAAGATAGAAGAGGTTAATGTCATGTAAGCCACTAATTCAAATGATGATTACATACTTGCAACTTCTTCATGCGATGCCTTACAAGCTTGTGAGATACATTCTATGTATACGCAGTGCTGGCTCTTGGATTCGGGTGTGTCATTTCATGTGACACCCTATAGAGATTGGTTTCATACCTATCGTACTATGTCTGGTTCTGTGCGCCTTGGTGATGACAGGTCTCTTGGCATTGTGGGCATTGGATATGTTCAGCTGCAGTTTCCTTCTGGCAGTTCTTTTGTTTTGCATGATGTACGCCATGTACCTGCGTTGACTCGCAGCCTTATGTCAGCTAAACAACTCAATGATGCAGGGTAATTTGTGTCTTTTGGAGACTTTGCATGGAAGATTACTCATGGCAGACTTGTACTTGCAAGAGGTGCCAAGTCTGGCAACCTCTATCCCTTACTTGTATCTAGAGCTACATTGGATCATGTTTTGTCTGTAGGTTCTATTCCCCATGTATCCCTTTGGCATGCTTGTTTAGGGCATATGTCTCTTAAAGGAATGCAAAGGCTCCGTGCTTTGTAGTATCTTCCGCCTTTTGACTCTTCGCATTTTGATTCTTGTGATCACTGTTTATATGGCAGGCATACTAGAAATATGCATAAAAAGTCTAGTAAGAAACACATGGGTGAGCCCTTGGCTCTTGTGCACTCAGATTTATGTGGGCCCATGCCCTATTAGTCACTTGGTGGGGCAAAGTACTTTGTTACTTTCATAGATAATTACTCACATAAAGTTTGGGCTTATTCCATAAAGAGAAAATCCGATGTCTTAGACACATTTGAGTGTTGGCTTGCATTGGCAGAGAACCAGTGTGGGAAAATACTAAAATGCCTAAGGTCAGATAATGGGGGTGAGTATGTATCACGTGCTTTTGAGTAGTTTTGTGATGAGCGGCGTATTAAGCGTCAGTTGACCACCCCTTACACCTCTCCCCAGAATGGTATGGCTGAACACATGAATAGGACCATTCAGGAAAGGGTTCGTAGCATGCTTAGCCAAGCTAGCTTACTGCAACACTTTTGGGCTGAAGTAGTTACTACTGCAGTGCATCTCATTAACAGGTCACCTAGCAGTGGCATTGACTTTTAGGTTGCAGAGGAGGTATGGGCAGGCAAGCCCCCTCTTATGATCATTTGCATGTCTTTGGATGTGAGGCATTCTTCCATGTGCCCAAGGACAAACGCAATAAGCTGGATCCTAAAAGTGTTAAATGCTTTTTCATTGGCTATGGAGATGCAGGAGAGATGGGTTACCATCAATGGGATCCGCATGCATGGAAAGTGATCCGTAGCCATGATGTCATATTTCATGAGGACAAAATACATATGCAGCTTGAGAAAGTGATTGAGGTACGCAAAGTTATATTTCAAGAGGAGCCACCTGCTCCCGTTCAGTCCCACTCCATGGCTAGCTAGACAGCGTGCAGTATCACCTGAATGCTCATGGCCCAGATGTTAGACATGCTGATATTAGACAGGATGTCGATCAAGTAGCAGAGCCTGGGTTGAGGCGTTCTACTAGAGATAGACGACCTCCTGACCGTTTTGCTCCCTCTATGGATTATGTACTAGTTATAGATGCAAGAGAGCCTCTCACTTATGATGAGGCTATGCACAGGGGTGATTGTCACTCTTGGGAGAGGGCTATGTAGTCTGAGCTTGACTCATTTTATAAGAATTAGACTTGGGATTTGGTTTCCTTGCCTCAGGGTAAGAAGGCTTTGCCATGCAAGTGGGTGTACAAGCTAAAAAGTACCCCTAGACACCCAAGCCGGCATACAAGGCTCGATTGGTTGCTAAGGGTTTTGAATAGGAGCATGGTGTTGAAATTGATGAAGTCTTTTCTCCTATGGTCAAGATGACCACCCTACCCTTAGTCTTGGCCTTGGTTGCACAACTTGCCTTGGACTTATACCAGATGGATGTGTCGACGTATTTTTTACATGGGAACTTGCATGATGAGATTTACATGGAGCAGCCTAAGGGCTTTGTAGACCCTGGCAGGAAACACCTAGTGTGCAAGCTAAAGAAGAGTCTATATGGCTTGAAGCAGGCACCTAGGGAATGGTACCATAAGTTTAATGCATTCATGCAATCACAGGGCTACAGTCGCAGTGCTATGGATATGTGCTTGTACACAAAGAAAGCCCGTGACGGTTCTTTACTCATTTTAGTACTCTATGTGGATGACATGCTTTTAGCAGGGACAACTCATGAGGAGCTAGATTCTCTTAAGGCTCAGCTCAAGAAGAGCTTTGAGATGAAAGATCTGGGACATGCCTCTCATATACTTGGTATGTGCATTACGTGCGATAGATCTCAGGGACTACTCTATCTGTCACATGTCCACAAACAGATGAGCACAAGGCCGAGATGGCCAAGATTCCCTATGCCTCAGCCTTGGGCACTCTTATGTATGCCATGATAGCCACCCATCCAGATATAGCTTTTGCAATTGGGGTTGTGGCACATTATATGGCTATACCTGGCAAGAAACATTGGGATGCTGTGAAGGGTATCATGAGGTACCTGAAGGGCACAATAGATATGTGTCTTTGTTATGGCAGACAGGATACAGGAGTTGTAACGTGTCTACCTGTTCCCTTTCAGGACACGTCTTAGCAGTCCATCGGGAAGAGATTCTAGAAAGCTCCGCCCGGCACTCCCATGGAATGTTATGGGGTTTGCGATCTAGGACTTCTCGAGTCTGCCATGTAGCGGAAGTATTCCGACCATTCTCACTTAGGACGGTGTTGTATTGTTGCGCATCCGAGATGTGGAATCCACCAAAGTTGTGTGTGTGACCTTTGTTACTTTGTACATACTTAGTTGTTGTGTTTGCATTTTTGTTCTGTGTGGGCAGTATAGTGGAGAGGGGTTTGGAGCAAGAGGAACCTATCTGCTCTAGTTGGCATGTATGCCAAGTATGGAAACCTACCAGATGCTGATGCACAAAAGTGCAGTTTTTTTTCAGACATGTTTCTTTGCACATGCAGATTTTAATCAGACCAGTACAATTCTGAATGATTTGAGACTACCTAACATTATTCTAGTTCATGGGGAGGCAAACGAAATGGCAAGTTTAAAAGCCAAGTTGCAGATTCAGTTTCAAGAGCATAATGTGAATGTTTTGTCCCCAAAAATCTGTCAGATTGTAGAGATGTTCTTCAAAGGAGAAAAGACAGCAAAGGCAATTGGCAGGCTAGCAGAGAAGCCCCCCAAAGAGGGAGATTCAGTGAGTGAACTACTTGTGAGAAAAGGTTTCACCTACCAGCTCATGGCTCTAGAGGACTTATATGTTTACACTCACTTGACCATGGGTAGTGTAATGCAGCGGCCGTTAGTTCCTTACAAAAGTGCATTTTTGGTTTTACACCACCGCATACAGCAGATGTATGAAAGTGTGGAGATGTTGCCAAAAGCAGAGATGCCCTCCCTAAGAGTGTACGACAAAGTCACTATAAATCAGGAAGGCTCAGATTTCGTTGTCTTGCAGTGGGTCTCAGATCCACTCACTCACATGGTGGCTGATTCCATTGTTGCCATCATTCTGAAGTTGAATGCATGCCCAACTTCTGCTTGTCTCCTTGTTTGGGGATGTGACAATTGATGCAGAGCATCAGAAACTAATGCTTAAAGTAAATGGGAGTGGAAGCCATCATCAACTCAGAAAGTTAGACAAGTGCCTCGAATTAATAAGAGCTGCCACACGCAGAGTGGGTGGTGTGCATGCATATTCAAATCAACAAGGCTGGTGATGGATTGTTTTAGCTTTGACACGATTTTACTGGATTTTATCATGTGAGCTTGTGGAATGACATCATACATGCATGTGTGCATCATTGGCAAGCTATGAAGGCTTTTCATCTCTTTGATTGAATTGAAATTTACGAATATGTAACAAGCGACCCTTAGATACAACATTGTAAATGAAGTTCATGCAAAACTAAGGCTAGTGTTGACTTAATCCATTTCCAAGCATTTTTTTCATGCAACTTACAAGTCTGTGCTTCCATTCCCAAACCATGCAATTGTCCAGGGTTTCATTTTTCATGCCGTGCAATGGACGTTAACAACTCTTTCCATGCGAGACATAACAAGGGAATTATTGACTAAATGCAAGATACTCTTTTCCTTCATGGCCAATGCACTTAACAATTTCCTCTTAACCCTAGGCAATATGCGTTTTAGACTTCCGCTTTGAAAAATACATGACAAGGCAATTTGCAACTAAGTTCATAGGGTGAGTAAGATTTACATTCATAACTTTAGAGATGCAAACGATCCAATTGCATGATATGCACCAATCCTTATCTATCATTCAAATAGATAAATTATCAAATGTGCTTTTATCACTACCACATGAATTAATGATAAGCATAAATTTCATTCTCCCTATGGAATTAAGCATGTTCAAAGCATTTCTTATACGTAGGATTAAATTTGAAAAACTTGGGCTTGTGGATCCGCAGTGATGTCCACGTGTAAGTTCGGGGAAGAACCTCCCACGAGTGTGCCTTGTGACTTCTTGGGAGCCATCGTAGATGTGATAATGGATTCCGCAGATTCCACCTAGCCTTTACTCTCACTCTCCGAGGTCGATACCTTCTCCTCGCATAGGAATAGGAGCTTAATGCACCCGGTTTTAAATCGGGGAAGGGCACGTAGGAACAAGGCCTATGGGCCTTATCCCTTTAGAAGCTTCTTAAATAAGCTTCTAAGAAGCTTCTGATTGTCCAGGACCACATGGGAGAATGGTCAATGATTGGGGAAAGGAGAATTCGACAATGAAGGGGAAGATTGACTCAATGGTGGCAATCGTGAGCTAAGGCGGCTGTAGAGCTGCAATGGCGGCAGTGGGCGGCAGGTCTGGGCGTGGCGGGGCGGTCCTCACAGTGGCTTCTTCCCAGCACGGCAGCCTCTCTTCTATCCTCCCTTCCCCCAAGGCTAAGGGGGGTTCTTATAGCTTTAAAGGGGGAGATGGTGGCCACCACGTGACTGGTGCATGCCTCCCCCCCCTCATACACCTCACTCCACCTCTCTTACTTCATCTCACACTCCCTCTCCTCCAGCCATGCATCGGCTGGGGGAAAGGGATAATAATAAAATATTTGGCCAGAAAAGTATTTGTCTAGAAATGGTTGTCCAAATGGGCCTCCTTATATGGGACAAATACATTTTTGGACAAATACATTTACTTTGCATGAATCTATGGAGGAAAGCACAAATACTAATTGTTCTAAAAGCCCTGGAATAGAGGATAAATCTAATGAGAGCTAAAATATTGAGCAAAACTATGCTTGGTTATATAGAGATTTGCGTCATCGTGCCTCGTTAGACAGGGATAAGACAACAATCAATATGGTGCATCAAAAGAATATGGCAAAACCCTTGGGTATGCGGGAATATTCTGTCCACTATTCTTCAGAAAATGATAGTGATAGTGATATAGCTAATTGGTTGACCACCTCTAATAGTGGTTTATCTAATCTACTAGTAGTTTCTGTGGATGAGGAAAATGTTGGAGATGAATGGGGGATTACTAGTTTAGATGCTAGAAGCTTAGTGGGGGAGAGCCCAAGGTTAAATGTCAATGGAGTACAAGAGCACGATCATTATTCAAGATTTATTCTTTGAGTTTAATTCTTGAGTCAATACACATGAAGAAGAAGCACAAGATGGAATAGAAGAGATGAGTGATGAACCAAACATTGAAGAATTTACACCAGTGTTAGAGGTTAATGAAAGGGAAACATAGAACCTACTTATTACCTTTTCTTCTCTGGGGATGGATAAGATTCCATTTGGGTTTTTGACCAATTACCTTTTTCTATTCAATAATTTTACTTCCATTATTGGAGAAAAAGAATACAAGAATCTCATGGTAATGGGAGTTGTAGGTCTTTTCAATCTCTATCTTGTAAAGAACATGATGATGATTCTCCCAATGGTGCAATTGTCTCCTGTTATGTTACCATGATAGATTGGGAAGAGAAGTGCGGGGATGAGGTCAGTTATCACAATAAAGCTATGGAGATGCCCTCAAGGGAATGTGTTTTACTCAATGGATGCATTGGAGGAGAAAATTTTGTGTAATAAAGATGAGGTAGCAGATGATAATGATCTCATTCAACTGTTGCTAAATAAAATCACTCAACTACAAATAGATAAATATGCTACAGATCATAAAGGATTAAAGAATAAGAAATTGGCTCAATCTTTACAATTATATCATAGCGAGGAGATAAATTATCTAGAGGACATTGTAAGTCAAACTGAGAATTTTGTCGAGCAGGTGTCACAAGAGAAGCAACATATAAAACAAGTATAATTTCAATTGATGGAATAGTCAACTATGAGGGATGCAACCATCAATGTTTTGCAAGCAAAAGTGAGCTTGACATCTCGTAACAACTTGTCTTCAGAGAGAAAAAGTGAAAGCATCCTAGTGCCTACTAGGGGCCAAGGGGCTACAAATGCCCATTGGCTCTATCATCAACTACGTCAACTAGATCATCCAAAAGGGGGAGTGCCTTTGAGATCTAGGATGGGAATTTATTTTCAAATGTAAGTGATGAGTGTGGAAAGAGAAAGATTCCAACAAATTTTACAGAGCTAAAGAGAATTATTCACTATTTAGGCTGTTGCATACAAGGAGAAGAAAATGAAATTATTCACTTGATACTTAAGCTAAAATGTAAGATATGGAAGTGGACTTTTCAAGATCAATGATGTCTTTAGTTTCATAATCAGATTTTGCAACGTTATCGTCAAGGTTTACATGATCAAAGTAAGAATAAAAACAAAAGTACATGGTATTATTAGAAGGACTTGCAAGAGTTAATTGGAAAGCAAGATGTGTTGGATGATTATATGGTTGAAATCACTAAGCTTTCTCCATTAGAGGAACCTTCCAGTGCATTAATTGTGTATTAAACATCTTGCAAATTGCCATCTCATGATCCACAATCTAAAGTTAATGATGGGAAAAATGTGGGGGTGGGTAATCTGCTATGTCATGTACCCATGATGAAATCCACCGATGTACAAGTTATTAAACCTAATAGGGTTCAAACAACTTATGTGCACAATTCAGAAATTGAAACAACACGTTTTGAAGTGGCACCTAATAAATTTTTATTATTGGGCTATCAATTGCAAGGTGTTGCTTTGGAGAAGTTATAGAATGTTTTAAAGAAATATTCTCATGTGTTTGCTTGGAGCTATATGTGGATTTGAAAGGCATGAAACCTGAATTGTATCAATATTATATTGATATTGAACGAGGTGTTAGACCTATACATTAGCATCAACGGTGTACAAATCCTAACTATGCAGATAAAGTATATGCTTAAATTACTAAATTATTAGATATGGGTTTTATATATCATGTTGCATACAACGATTGGGTTTCACCTACAGTCATTGTTCCTAAGAATAATTCCAATAAAATTTGCATATGTATGGATTATCATGCAACTAAATAAGCACACTCATAAGGATAATTTTCCTTTGCCTTTTCTTTGATCAATTATTAGATCGTATAGCAAGATATCAACTATATTCTTTTATTTATGGTTTTAGCAGCTATAATCCAATTTTGATTAACCCTAAAGATCAACCCAAAACTACTTTCACTCTGGAGTCGGGACCTTTGTCTACAAAGTAATGCCATTTGGTTTGTGTAATGCCCCAGCTACTTTTGAAAGAGTAATGATGGCAAATTTTCAGGATTTTATGATTAAATGGATGGAAGTTTTCTTAGATGACTTTTGTGTGCATGGTGATGAGGATGATATGGCTGATCGATTGGAAGAGGTATTCCAACGTTGTGAGAGTACATGTGTTTTTTTAAATTGTGAGAAGTGTGTTTTTGGAGTACCACATGGAATATTATTAGAACATGTAGTTTCAAGTGATGGTATTGCAATGGATATGGAAAAAGTATAGAAAATTGTTGATTTATCTTCACCACAAAATTTGAAGCAATTACGAGGGTTTCTTGGCCATATAAATTTTTATCGATGCTTTATTGAGTCATTTGTAGCAGTAGCTTTGTCTCTAACTTCTTTACTTAAGAAGAATCAACCTCATGATTGGGATTCAGTATGCCAAGTTGCATTTGAGAAATTGAAAGCTAAGTTGGTTGAAGGTCTAATTTTGGTTTCACTTGATTGGACTAAAGAGTTTCATATCCATGTTGATGCTTCTATGGATATAGTGGGAGTTGTTCTTTGTCAGGGAGACGATAAGAATATAGATCATTTGATTTATTATGCTATTCCAAATTTAAGTGATGTTGAGAAAAATTATATAACAATTGAGAATGAGTGTTTATCGATGGTGTTTGCTATTACTAAGTTTAGATATTATTTGTCAGGAAATAAGTGTATTTTTTATCTGGATCATGAAGCATTAAATTAAAATATTTATTAAATAAACCCGAACTTAGTGGCCTAGGTTACTAGATGGATGTTACTTTTTCAAGAATTTAATTTTGAAGTAATTACTCGTGTGAGCCCATCACATGTTCTTGCGAACCATATGTCTTGATTAATTACTGATAATACAGAGAAAGGTGTAGATGATGACCTACCTAATGCTCAATTGTTTGAAGTTCCTATCACAATATCATGGTATGCTGATATTGCTAATTTTCTTAGCACGACTAAATATCCGCCAATTGCACCAAAGCATGAACATCGATATACTTTATTGCAATCACGGTCCTATGTTTTGACGTCAGGCTATTTATATAAGTATTTTCCTCCTGAGAAAATTTATTGAAGGTATGTTCGAGAAGATGAGGTACCATGGATCTTAACTGCATTACATGATGAACCTTGTGGTAGTCATTTTGCAGGAGATTTGACATCAAAGAAAGTATTGTTTACTAGTTATTGGTGGCCTACTTTATACAAGGATGCATATGAACATTGTAGAAAGTGTGAGAAATGCCAATGTACTAGGAGACTGACTAAGTGCTCTATAATGCCATTAACTCCTATATTAGCATTGGCACCTTTTGAGAAATGGGGTATATATTTTGTTGGTCCAATTAATCTGCCTACATGGTATCGTTATAAAAGTTATATTTTAGTGTGTACTGATAATATAACTAAATGGCAAGAGGCTAAAGCACTTAAAACTGATCGAGGCAAGGATATTGCTCTATTCCTTTATGAGAATATTACTACTTGATTTGGTTGTCCCCTAGAGTTGGTTAGCGATCATGGATATCATTTCTTGAATAATTTAATTTCAAAATTGATGTATCTTTATAAAATTAAACATGGGAAGTCTACTCTGTAAAGAAAAATACCCTAACACAGAAACATAAATAGAAACCGCACGACAAAGCACAGACTAATAAAAAGAACACAGTTAGGGTTAGGGTTAGAGTAACTCAGAGACAATGAACACAGTGAATAAATGAAATGATATGACTACTAATAATATGACGCTCATGCAGCAAACACACTATGCAGTGAATGAATACTGAACCTCGAACTCCTATATCTCTAGGATCAGGGCAGGGGTAATGAGCTGGAGAGTGTGTCGTACTCTGAACGGATCCCAAATCACAGCAAGGCAACCTCCGGATGTTGAACACCAGTAAATGCAGCAGTGAGAAGTTGGATCTGATGTAGACAGTAGTGCGGAGAGAGAAAGACTAAAAACGGAGCCTGCAGGAGAGAGAAATACTAAAAATGCAAGCAGGACAGCTTGCAGGAGAGAGAAAATCTAAAAACAGAGCCTGCAGGAGAGAGAAAGACTGAAAATGCAAGCACGACAGCCTACAGGAGAGAGAAAGACTAAAAATGGAGCTTGCAAGAGAGAGAAAGACAAAAAACGTAGGCAGGACAATCTGCAAGAGCGAGAAAGACTACATCGACTATAGAAAGGAGAGAGAAAACTGTCAGGGCGGCAGTTGGAGCCTACAAACGTAGCAGTTTGCTAGCGTGGGATAGACTGTACGACAGCAGTGCAGATGAACAATAGTCGTCCCCAGGCAGAAACATCAGCAGTTAGCATGTGGAGGGCTGGAAACAGGCACCAGATTGTAGGGAACCGTGATGGATAGCAAGGGCTGAGATGTCCTCCGTGACCGGGGTGTGGGCAGCAAGCTGGTAACACCTGAAACCTGCAAAAACAAGATTGTAAAAGAGTGAAGGCTGGTTGCCAATTTATAGAAAATTAAGGTTCTAGATCCTCTTCCACTTAACTTTCTCGATCCACTCCCCGTTTTAGGGTTTTGGCTAAAATAAGCCTAAAATAAGCATGTTTTGAGGTTGTTTAAGTGGCTAAGTGCATTTCTTAGCACAAAATACTCCTTATTATCCACCAGGAGCCAATAGTGCTATAGAAGTTCCTAATCATATTATAATGACAATTCTAACCAAGACAGTAGCTGAGAATAGACATGACTGAGATGAGCGTTTGCCAGAGGCACTCTGGGCATATCGGACTGTCTACAAGGTGATGACTAATAATAGACCATTTAGTTTGGTTTATGGGAATGAGGTTGTATTTCCTATTGAGTTGGAAGTTCCCACTTTGCATGTTGCATTGTCTTATTGCCATGGAGAGCGGGAATCTCTTACTAATCACTTGTATAAGTTAGTTAAGCTTGATGAAGATCGTATGTTTTCTTTACATCGTATTGAAGCCCGTTATAACTGATGCAAAGCTTGGCATGATAGACATTTGAAGCTTAAGGGTTTCTAGAAGATCGATTTGGTTTTGTTGTATGATAGCCGTTATTGTAAATTTCTAGGGAAACTTCCTATTCGATGGTTGGGTCCATTTCAAGTTAAAGAGGTTTATGATAATGGTTCTGTGGAAATTCAAGACTTAGTCATAGTGCATGAATCTTTTAGAGCTAATGGTCTTCGTTTGAAACCTTTTGTGACTTAGTTGAGAAGTTTGGATTGAATGGTGTAGATAAATTATTAAAATGTTTTTCTTGCTTATTTTGGTGTTTTGTTTATTAGGGAAAAAATATTCTTTATGGGATACATGTATGGAGATTTTGTGGATGGAGGCCCTCAGACCTCATCTTGATGATGATAGTCCTGACCCTATGCATACAGGGCCTTATAGCATTCCTCATTTTTAGACGCATAATAGGTTTTTGTATGCTGCGAGAGGTGAGGCATGTTGTGGTACATCTTTTGTGATTCTCGTTTGTTTACAGTATCATCCTCAATTTAGTTGCTGGCCTTGTCAGCGTCATCTTTATGTGCACGCCCATGTACTGTGTTGGCAGTGTGTCGAACTTATTTCCAACATTATGGTACCACTGGCATGCAACAAGCTATTGGGCACACTTATCAGTGCTATGATTATGCTAGTGTATTTTCTCCTGAGCGTGGTGTTGCCCAGTATAGGGTGGATAGAGAGCAACAGGAGTTTGCTCATCATCAGGATGCTCTTTATCGTTTTACTCCCTCTTATCATGGTCTTGAGTTGGATGATATTTGTCCATATACTCGGATTATATTTGTGCTCACATGGATTTGGTTGAGGGTAGTACCCTAAGAAATTCGCATGTGACACCTATGCCACCTTATAGATTGGTACCTGATGCTCCCCTCCATGAGACGGAGAATTCTAGTGATGCGTCTTATGATGCTTTTGATATATCTAATGTGAGTATGTTAGGGATTCTTCAAGATCATCCTGTATGTTGTGATTTGCCTGATAGATTTGATGTTGACAGTTTAGATGATTTCGGGTTACATTTATTGTTTGTTTTAGATGATTTATGGGATTGTGATGATTTTTGTTTAGATTCTTTGTTTCCTTAGTTTACTTAGTTTGTGTTCTACTTTACATGAATTTTAAACAAAAATCAAACCAAAATAACAAAAAAATATTTATTTTAAAAAACGATTCACTTTTAATGTAAGGTTTCCTTTTTTTTAAAAGTTTTTCACACATTAGCTTAGTTAACTTTCACTTAGTTCAGTAGTTAGATACATGCACGATTGGGTTTACCTTTCAGTGTAGATTTTCTTTTCAATTGGCTATGGGTACTACGAAGTTACGATGCATTATTACCAAGTGTTTTCTTTTCTTGTTTTTTTTGAGTTTTTTGTTACTACATTTTCTCTTTTTAGGTGTTTTTTTTGTTATGATAAGAATGTTGTACTTATGAATGTTATGTTCTAAAGAGGGAGGGGGGGGTTCCTGACTCATGCATGACTGTGTATTTTTCCAGTTTGAACTGGCAGAATAGAAACTCACTAGAGTATATCCCCTATGGATTTGTTTCATTTCTTGTTTGGGTTTGCAAAGTCACAAACCATCTCTTCGTGAAATTTTGACTAGTTTGTATGTGATGAAGTTACTTTTATTGAGTCTTGTGAGATTAGCCTAGTTGTCAGATGACTGGTTAGTATAGCTTTTTTGATTAAGTTTCTCGAGGAGGATTGTCGAGCTAGAATGTTTGAATGTTCAATGCTAAATAGTGACCATGTAAATACTGTTAAAATAAACAAGCAAAACTCTTAAATATATTTAACCCCCTACATTAAGTCTTGAAAAAAAAAACAACAAAGTAATGACAAGGAAGAAATAATTTAAAAAAAAAAACTCTTAAAAGTAGATATCCATCGCCTCTCTGGTCCTGGTAGGTTGTAGGGATTTCCTTAACAAGTGCCCTATGTTCGATGCCTTGCATCTCTTTGGGGTGGAACCTTTTGAGCATGGCTGAAACCAAGTCTTTAAAAAAATATATATCTGATAAAAGGAGATAGAGGTGTACTAATACTTATATTCTATATTGTAACCAATTAGTAGCTACACAAATTGTCTCTTCTTTCATGGAGAGTTAGTAGTTCTGCCCTAGAGACTCTATCTTTTGGAGTGTCATATATATGAGTTTTGCTAAGGTCTAGTGTTGGTCTTGCAAGAGTAAGCAAAGTCTTTGTTATGGATATTTGGAAGAAGAGTAGCATAGGATTTCTTTGCTTTGAGAGGTTTTTTGTTGCTTAGCAGCTCTTCTAGTTTTCTTTTTGGTTGGATTCTTGCTTGGGAATCGCGATGTCATGCACATCATTGGACAGAGTGGTTTGGGGACTAGTTTTATTGTCACATTAAGTTAGTTCTTAATTGTAGAAGGCAAAGCTTATTATTTTTTGGAATATACTTGTTTTCTTTGTACTCCTTGCAGGATTGTTGCAAATGTCACTGTGCTCATGGGGACGCTTGAGATTTGTGGGGGGAGAATAATTATTTTTTCACATGACCTATGGAAGCTTTCTTGGATATTGTTGCTATTGAAGCTGTTTTTGAAGACTGGAATAGTTGTCTTTTTGTTAGTTCACAGGAGCTCACTCAAGCTAGTAAGGGAGGAATGATAACTGCTTATTGTGCACCATTTTTACACTATTTTTTGGCAAAACTAGAGGGCTTTGGCTCTGTATTATCCACAAATTTTCATACAATTTAATTAAAATAAAGTTTGTAAAGTCGTATTTAGATTGTGCTAAGGTGAAATTAGAAGGTGAGAGTTAGGGCATTTTTAGATGAAGAATTTAGGTATCGAAAAAAGTATAAGTGATAGAAGACGGATGCTGAAAATTTTTAGTGAAAAGCATAGATATTTTGGAGACGGGTAGAAATACGAGTATAATTTAGCATGCATACATGGAGTTTGGGTCAAGAAGTTGTGGGTAGGGAAAAATTAGGTCTAGAGATGTTAAAGAAACCGGTTCAGATGGAAAAATGGTAATTTTTTTAAAAGAGGTTATTCAAAAAGTTGAGAGGGGGGTTGTCAAGTGAAGAGAGGGGAGTTGTAGAGAGACAAAGAGACAAGAAAATATATTTTCTTAGTGAAAAGAAAGAAACCCTTAAGAACATGTTCTAGGCTTGAAAACCTAGATTGAAAAAGAGATGCGTCTATTAAAGACATTACCTTGAGAATGGAGCTTAGAAGGGAACACCAAAGACATGGGGAACAAACTGCAAGAATATCTATCTTGTTTCACCAACACAAGCTTGATATTCATGCTTTAGAAAACTGCAAGAAGGAAAAGGAACACCAAGAAGAAACTTTGTACGTTTCGTATTACTCCCATGGATTTACTATAGATCACTACACATTTTTCATAGCAGCAAATTAACAATGATTTGAACAAGTAAACACTCAATTTTGAATGGAATTCATCACATAGATATCATTATTTATGTTTCAAAGTTTGCTTCTCTCAATCTCTCACAATATCTCATATAGATACATTATTTTCAAGCTTATCCTCTTCTAAGGTTACAACTTTAATTTCCTACTCTTTAATAGTGGCTTGGGGGAAGAGGGGGCAGGGAAGGGGCAAACCAACGGTGGGGAGGGGTAACGGGGTAGTAAGGGGTTGTGTGGGATCTAGGTTAGTTGGGGGGTGGAAAGGGGATGGCGGGAATGTGGGTGGTTGGGAAGGGGATGGAGGGTGGAGAGGGAGGTTGGAGGAGGGAGAGAAGGAGGAAGTGAACTCAAGGAGGAAGTGGAGGCATCGGGTGGCGGTGGCGATGTACTAATCAATAGCAGCATATTGAGGGGTGAGCACAGTAACCAGATTGGCTAGACATGAGACGTCAGAGGGAGAGGCAACCTGGACAATATGGTGCTAGTCACGACGAAGGCCATCATGTGAGAAAAGTGCTGGTGGAGGGTGGTGATGGTGAGGACACTTGGTGGAGGTGAGAGATGATTGAGAGGAGAAAGGAAAACAATGGAGCAGAAGAAGAAGAGGTGAAGGGGACGAAATATGAAGAGGAAAGAAGAGGCAGAGAAGAAGAAAGGAGGAGGAGAGGGGAAGAAAAGGAGACGAGTGAGAAGAGGAGGGGATGGAGGGAAAAGGGTGAGGGGGGTGGGGGCAGGAAGCAAGGAGAGAGAGCGAGAGAATGAGAGAGAAATAAGAGAGAGAGGGAGGGGGTGTCGGGGAGGTGAGAGAAAGAAAGAACGAGAGAGGGAGGGAAAAGAAGAAGAGAGGAGAGAAAAAGGGAGCGGGGGATGGGTGGTTACCGAGATGGTAGGAAGGTGTTTTTATTGTTGTTGGATTTTAAGATTAATATATGTTCATTTTATATTTGGTTTTTTTTAAAAATAAAAAATAAAACATGGCCCCTATTCATGCACATAAATGCAAGTAGAGTAAACAAATTTGAACTAGTAGGATCAGATAGGAGCAAAAGGCCATACATGAGCATGAGCAAGGTGAACTTGACATGTTAGACATGTGGCCGTGCACAATGCAAGTCAAAAACAAACTTTCACATGGGAACACGGGAGGTTGACGTGCTTAAAAGTGTAGAAAAATAAAATTTGGGCAAATCAAACATTGGATTAAAGTGCCGAAAAAAGGAAAAGTGGGTAAGGTGGCAAGGGGAATAGGATGGGTAATTCAAATTGTGTTTTTTATGTTATAAAGGCACATTCACATGGAAAATAGACAAAAAAGACACATGTGCTAGTGCTTGAAAATTAATATTGTGAGATTTTTCCATTGGAACAAAGTCCAGCAAAAATGAAAAAAATCCAAGATGACAAGCTGCACATGGTTCTCTAGTCAAAACACAATTTGAATGTGAAAGGAATGGGTTCTCATAGAAAAATGTCAAAAATCACACATGCAAGATGGATCAAAAATTAATTTGAGAAGATCCATGAGTCAAAACATAAGGCAATGAGAAGAGAAAAAATATCAAGGTTCAAATGCTCGATAAGACTAACAAGTGAAGATGCAATTTTGGTGGCAATGGAGTACATTTACATGGTAAAATGAAAAAAACACATACAAAAACACAATAAAAAATTAATAACAAGAAACCTGTGCTCTGGAACAAGATTCAAGAGACAAAATCTCCAGTTTGATGAGTCGCAGAGGGCTATCCTATTAGAACATAGTTTTAATGAGATAAACGATGTTCAAATGAAAAAATAGCAAACACAGGTAATATTAATACTCGTAACCATGCAAAAATTAATAATGGCCAATCCATGCATTGAATTAATAGGCTATAAAAATAAAAAATATCCAAGGAAAGGGGAATGTAAGGGTTGTCATGTCCAATCTTTGTTTTGATGTGAAAAAAGTGTATTTTCATGAAAACACATCTGATTCATGTAAAACTATGATATCAAATTTAAGTCTTAGTTAACTTAGGAAACATTCATATAAAAAACTCGTGAATTAAAAAATGGCAAAATGGAAAGGGAAAAACCCCCTGGTATGGGGGTGATATGATAGCTAGATGGGGCAGGGACCTAGCAAGACATAAAGAAGAAAAAAATTCAATTGGTTAATTGTAAAGACTATTCATATGTATTTATGCAAGATGGATGTGCAAGGATGCATCTCCACACTTATGACTTTACAGGATCAAGCAATGACAACCTATAGCAGCTATCCACTATGACAAACAATTGGACCTTGATGTTCTCATACTTAAGACATTACACACACATATATACACAAGATTAGGGTTAGAAATACTTGACTTGTTTAGTAGGTGGTCGAGAAGTAGATAATTATTGTGGCACGAGGTGTCATAGTCAACTGTGCAGGAGGTGCCATAGCTTAGCAAAGCAAGGGAACACATGGCACGGAACATGTAGCGATACCCATGGAGGTCGCATAGTTGATGAAAGAATGCAAGTTGTCATTATCGAAGCAGATTGCCCTCAAACTTACCAGGCACTCATGTTGACAGAAGAGATCATTGGCCCATCCCGTTTACTCACATTGCATAACAGATGTTGAAGGATCCATATCTTACACACTAGTTTAGACTTTGATAAGATGAGGAGACTTAAAAGAAAGTATATCAACATGTGCAATTGTTGGTGTATCCGTGTGTCCCAAACTGGCTACCATGATGGGTGCAAGAAGGAAGGCTAGGGAGACTCGTAGTGTAGTGCATAGAACAGAGTGACATGACTTGTGGCGATAGGAGGGACCCATCCATGTGTGTAGGGGAAAATGAGAATGTACTTAATTTTTCCAGTTATCTTAAATCTTGACCCCTTAGTTGATTGAAGAGAACATCACTCATACTTCCCCCCTCTATCTCATGCTTAATTGATATATATAAGAGGAGGGTGCAATGCTTCAGTCCACACATCTTACCTTCCATTGATAGAAGAAAAATGACAAGTCACTTATCCCTGCCTCTGTCTCACTCTTTTAATAGATATAGAAGGAAGCCTATACTCATATCCCCATTCTATTGTTAGGATGAAAGCTCACATTGCTCAAGGGTTATCGATGAGAATCACTCATCATTGATGTCAGAGTGTTTGATGCAAAGCTGCATCCAAGGAGATAGCCAACAGATCCAGAACTTGGTTTAGGTGTAGGATATATCGTCTATTTATAGGAGTCATATACCTTTTTGACATGATAGGATACATCACACCAAGGGAGACGGCTTCGAAACTACATCATAGAGAGTTCAAGTGATGACTCAACTAATCTAAACAGTGAGGTATTGCTACCTTTCCCATAGCCAACTTCTCGCCCAAGGGTATTGTCATTTTTCTTGGATGAAGGCTGCTATGATAGGGTATTTTTTCCTTTTCTCCCATAATAGATTGTGTTTTTTATTTTGTTCTTTATCCTTTTATTTTTATTTTCTCTTTTTTCTCTTTCTATTCGTGAGAAAATTTCCATTAATTTTGAAAACTAGATCAATATGATAGGGACAAAAGTCATTTTCGCCCATTGAATTTATTTTCTTTAAATAATGGCATACATACCATCCATTAGAACCATCTATGCCACGTCTGTTGGATTGAAAGGGAAGGTAACAGAACATGGGGGTTAAAGCTAGAGCTGAGGGGATAGAAGCTTCATCCACCTCATCAGCATAAGAAATAAAAATATTAGTTGACACCATGAGAATCAAGAATGAGCAATGCCTAAGAGGGATAGGGACTGTTGACTTTTATTATCAAGATCCCCAAGGAGGAAAGTACTTCTTTAGAAAATAGCTATTAATCAGGAAGGGATCTTAAAAGCATCAATGGCTTTTATCTAAACAAAGCTGTTAGGTTGATTGCTAGCACTTTATAAGGGCCCCATCTGGTGTTGTTGGAGCTTTCCTAAAAACTTGCTGAAGTGGGAATCTTAGGCTAGAATGATGTTACCTTTCACGAGTTATTTGTGCAGCTATTGTGGTAGGCCACCTTGCATTGAGTTTATGTGGCTTCCATGCACTATAGGGCCATCTGATGTATTTCATCTAAGCATTTCAAGTGCATAAGATGATCCTACAGGGAATCATCATCTCCGAGGCACTGTTTGGTATTGCAAAAGAGGGAAGGTCTAGCTCCACAGGGAAATAACTTCTGTGTCGTACACCAACTAAAATGGTGTTTATCCTACAACCACCTTGTGAGAGGTTCTATACCCCTAGAGGGCCTCTGTAAGTTGATCATCGGAGTCATGATGATATGTGATAACCCTCCATATTGGAATTAACTAGAAGACGCAATTGGTAACTTCAACTTGGCCATTGGCTTTGGGGTAGTAAGGTGTGGACTTGCCATGGTAGATCTTATAAAGCTCTATTAGCTCTTCGATAATATTGTTCAAAAATTGAGTGTCTATCACTTACCAGCTCTAAGGGACTGCCAAAACGGGCAATGATATGCTTGTATAAAAAAGGGCCATGCTATTGCCATCATTCCGCTTGAGAGCCTTAGCTTCATAGCATTTTGTAAGAGAATCAATACATATCATTATGTATCTGTTTTGCTTCCTTTTAGTGGTTGGAGTATGGCTTTAAGGGAAGGATTGGTTGTAGCAATATGGCATTGGAATTGGTGGGCTTTCCTATACCTTGACAGGCATCGCATTTCTTATAGCAATTAATCCTAGGCATCCTTATGGAGGGTCGACCATTAGTATCTTGCGAGCAGAGCCTTTCTAGTTGTGGCTTCTCCTACGAAGTGTCCTCCACATGACTTATCATGGCAAGCCTTTAGAAAAATCCTGATCTCATCTCTTACAATACATCTCTGTAGCACTTCATCTTTTCCTTTCTTGTATAGTGTGTCACCTAACATAGTGTAGGGGGTTGATTCCAATAGAAGCTTCGTTTTCTCTCTAATAGAGAGACTACGAGGGTATTGTTGAGTCGGAGGAGGTTGGCAATATCTACATACCAAGGGATAACAATCTAGACCAAAAATAGGGAAGCATCACGGTGGTTCCGATCATCTTACTCCTTTTCTTTACTTTAAGGAATCCACGACAAAGATCGGCTAGGATATGGGAGTGATTGAGCTTGCTAACCACTTCAAAGTCAGGATCCTAGAATATTAGGAGTCATCTTTTTATTTATCCTTTGGCATTTGCCTTGTTCATTAGGAAGGACAATGCTTCATTATCTATGTAAAATTTGAAATGGGTTGATATCAAGTAGTGTCAAAACTTTTGCAAGGCAAGCACCATCACCAAGTACTTGAGCCCTATCACTATATAATTTTACACTTTGTTAATAACCTTTCATCTTGCATAGTAAATCCATTCATCCAACTTTGAAGAGCCCTGATGCTAGAAGGCATATTCCACCGTGGATTCCGTGATTATATTTATTTGCAGGGGTGCGCACACAAGGTTGATTCCTTGTGCGAGAAGTTGACGAGGACGCATATCCTTTTTGGATGTTAGATTAATTTATTGTGCACATGGGTGATTCCACAGCGGGTGATTATGCAAAATACATATTAAATTAATGGATGCTTATGAGTTTAGAATGCGCACTCGAATTAAATTAAGGTTAGGATAGAGTTCCAGCCTATTTAATTATTTTGTAGCTAAAGACAGCTATATATTCACGTTTGTCGGGTTTTATCTAATTATTTTCTAACAATTGTGAATGCTTTAGTTGATGTGTAGAGCAGGCGACGATGGAATTGGGTAGCACCAGGCCATGACATGAATCCAAATGCCTAAAAGAGTTACTATTTTTTATGGTGCGTGCCTTATCACTAAAATCATGGCACCAATATTTATTTTAGCGCACTTATTTATTAAAGTGCTTGACAAAATATTTATTATCTTGTATGCGTTGTCGTACTGCTGGCATCCACCAAAAAGTTGTGTGTGTGACATTTGTTACTTTGTACATACTTAGTCGTTGTGTTTGCATTTTTGTTCTGCGTGGGCAGTATAGTGGAGAGGGGTTTGGAGCAAGAGGAACTTATCTATAATGCTCTGATTGACATGTATGCAAAATCTGACATGCTTGGAAAAGCCCAAGAAGTATTTGACAATATTTCAGCTCGAGATATCATATCATGGAGTGCGTTGATTACAGGCTATGTTCAACATGGATATGATGAGTAAGGAGTGATATGTTTTGTACAGATGCAGCTTGAAGGTATGTCTCCAAATGCTGTTACATTTGTTTGTAGCTTGAAAGCATAGGATCCATGAATGCGGGCAAACAATTATATATGGAGGTTGTGAAGAGAGGTTTGGAAGTGAATATATTTGTGGGAAGCATAGTGGTGGATATGTTTGGGAAGTTTGGCTCAGTTTCAGAAGCATTAGAAGATCGATTACCATCTACCTTGGATCTTGCAATGGAGGTTCCTGAAGTTGAAAAGCTAAGGGCTGCAACAGAGGTCATTAAGGAAGAGCATCTAGTCCTCCCCACAGAAGGTCCACTGAATCCCAAGGCCAATAGAGAGAAGATGACATAAATAATGTTTGATACATTCAATGTGCCTACTATGAATGTTGCAATTTAGGTTCTGATGTAAAGTTTTTTACTCTTCTGGGTCTTCTATCTTCATGATCAATCATTCTCTGCTGTCAGACCCAACTGATAAAACAAGATCACTTTGACAGAAGTGAAGAACACGGTCTTTTTCTTTGTTTCACAAAATTGTTGGATTTTTTTTTTGTGATATAAGAAATCGCCGTTGCTCAGATCAACATCTTTTTCGTGCCATAAGGACTTGCAATTTCTCAGATCAGCAACTTTTTGTCAGATAAGCAGATTGCAGTTGCTTAGATCAACAACTTAACTGATAAGGCAGCAGACAGTCACCACAGGGCTTCTCCCAATTCCCTCTTTCAGGATGTGTTTTCACAAAGGCAACTGCATATAAGATTCTTATCTAATGCAAATGCTTGGTGGACTAAAGGTATATATTCAATCAAATAGCTACAGTCAGCCGGAGAAAGTGGCATTAGCACACATAGCATTTTCTTTGTAGAGTCAATGAAGATGGATGTGGTACCTTACAGTTTCTTTTTGAGAAGTCCATGCCAGACATTATAATGTTGCCTTCTCAAGGCTCATATGCAGTCATCATAGTTTTTAGATCATACACAAATATCTCCTACACATAGCTAGTCGTAATCTTTTGATCAATCAAATGTATATCTGATCATACATCACTTTCGAAGAGGCAGAACACAAAAAGCTTGACAGTGTCTTGGGCAGCTTGTAAGTCGAGATGATGTTTTCACTACATGCTCAGGCCACAATGTTACATTGCATATTTGGACTCCAGAGCAGGATGTTCCCCACAAAACAATACGAGTCATCTAGGAATTTTTGTACACAGTGTGAAGAAGAAGGCTTCCGGAAGATCACATTTTACCAGGATCGACCTGATGTTATGGAAAAATTTACCACCCGCATAGAGGCTCAGAAAGATTTATATCCGGTTCTTTTATCCAATGGAAATCTAGTTGAGCAAGGAGATCTTTCTGAGGGTAGACACTATGCAGTTTGTGAGGATCCATTCAAAAAACCATGCTACTTGTTTGCTTTAGTGGCTGGGCCGCTTTTTTTATCAAAAAGGGGGATTGTTGTTGGCCGCCTGGGGGAAAAAAAAGAGGGAACGGAAACAGGGGGGAGAGCTATTGTAGAAGGAACAAGCAATTGTGAAAAAAAAAAGCAACTTGGAGAGGCTTTGATCAGATCGAGAAGTTTTTGGACCAAAGTTGCTGTGAAAGGAAGCTTCTTGTTGAATAAGAAAAAGGATCATCAGCTCAGGACTGTGCTCTGTGGGAGATGCCCCTTATTAGCTCATGGCCAGATGATTCCTGCAATAGGTGGGCATGGTGGTTATGCTAGAGGGAAAATATTTGTTTCAGCCGAGCAACTTCGTTCACAGTTGTCACATATTTCTAACGAGAAAGCACTAATAATATAGCTGGTAGATATTGTTGATTTCAATGGAAGTTTTCTTGCAAGAATTCGTGATCTGGTTGGAGCCAATCCAATCGTATTGGTTGCAACAAAGATTGATCTTCTTCCAAAGGAAACTGATCTGAATGCTGTTGGTGAGTGGATCGTGGAATATTTGATAAGAAAGAAGGTTAAAGAAGGAAGCGACCAAGACCAGATTTTTGGGATCCTGCACCAGTCTTGTTCTGGAATCTAGCTCCAACTAATCTGTCTGCTTTGAATTACTTCTTAGGCCTTCTTTCCTCATTTAGAGAGAATTGAAAAATCCTTTTGTGATCCATACTTTTCAGCGTGCTGGTCTTTTATCCAGAGGTACTGAAGCTGTAAAATTAACAGAAGCAGGCTTTCAATTCCTATTAATGGATATAAATTACCAACTGTGGAAAATTGTTCGAGAATACATCTATGCTGCTGAGATTTTCAGGATAGAGGGATCAAGAATGTGGAGCTGATTTGGTTTCTCCTTGAACTTGGACTTCATATTGTTGGGGAGAAAAAGCAAAGGGAAAGCACAGAAGATTGCTAAAAATTTAGAAACATATTCTCAAACAGAAGTATGCAGTATATGTGGTGCAAAAGTTCCATACCTTTATGCAGAAATAGGGGAATGTGAAGGACAAAGAAAGAAGAAAAGACTATCAGCTGTATTTTCAAAAATGGGACTATCACCTGCACCTCTTCTTGAATTGAGATACCATCTTGGTCATCCCACTCCACAGTGGCTAGAAGCTCTTGTAATATATGCATTGCTTGTGACCTGTTAGAGGTGCAGGCGTGATTAGATCTATATACAAGCAGGATAAACTCTCCCAATCAGGTGTAGTTGACTGTATGTCTCACATTATCTGAAATTGAGCTTTCAAATTGAATTTGATATCGCTAGATTAATCTTCTATCTTGAAATTTATCAAGGTCCTCTATGGATGCGACTTCGCTTTCGAAAACCCTTCGACATCTTTGGTGAACCCGAAGTGAAAGCGTTGCATTAAATTTTTTCAAGATGGTAGATACTTCAGCATCACTTTCAGCCTCTTCTACGATTCCTGCTTTGTCCTCTACTTCAGCTTCATCATCGACTTCTGCTTCAAGTACTTCTATGGATGATTTAAAGCAGATTTTGCAGAATATGTCTATGTATATGCAGCTTCAAAATCAGTAGACACAATTGTATATGCAGTAGCAACAACAGTTGCATCAACATTAATAGTTGTCTCAGCAAAGGCAACTATATTCGGAGCAAGAGAATGCAATCAGTGCGACTAAGGCAATTGAAGCAGTTGAGAATGAAAAGAAGCTATTTGATGGTTGTAATGTATCGGCTTATTTGAAGACGTATGAGATCAAGATGGGGTTTTTTGGAGTACCAACAGGACTTATGAGTAAATATTTCCTTCACCTTGTCACAGCTACCTTGAGGGTAAAAGTGACTGATATTTTCCTTCAAAATTCACATTGGAAAGATTTTAAGAAGGCCATGAAAGAGGAGTATTTTCTTGAGGACTTTGGAATGGCTACACGGCGGTCATTCCGAGAGTGGGTCTACATGCCAAACAAAGGTCTAGGTGCTTTAGAATTGATACAAGAATTTGAAGAGAGGTATAGTCAGCTTGATGCCATTGAACAAAGAGCATTGGATGTTGAGAAAGTTGAGCTTTTCTTGCAAGCTGTAGATCCTGCTCTTCAAGAAGAATTAGGAGAGCTTCTTGATCCATGACACCAACGCCGTCTTCTGCTCCTATGTCTGCTTCTACCCCTATCATTTCTTCTCTTCCTCAGCTAGTTACTTGGCCTATGCTAGTGCCTATTGTTTCTAATCCTCATGTTCCTCCTGTTCCAAGATGGATGCTGGCTCCTTCTGCTCCAAAACCATCCGCTCCATCGGTTCCTTCCTCTCTTGATGACATACTCAAAGGCATAATGGATTTGACACTGGAGTCAGTTAAATCAGAATTGGTGGGGAAATTGAAAGAACAGTTTGCTTCAACTGCGCCTACTATTTCTTCTAGTGCTCCTACTGTACCTAGGAGTGCTCCTAGTGCACCTAGGAGAGATCGAAGATGTATTTGGTGTGATAGTATGGACCGTCAGCATTGCAAGGATTGCGAATCTTTTCAAGATGCAAGGAGGAAGAATTTGGTATTTTGGGGACAAGATGGCAAGATCTGGTTGACTGAAACAGGAGCTCCGCTTGCTACCAATTTTGGGAAAGGCAGAATGAAGAAATTAGTAGATGATATGGTTGCGCGTACTTCTTATGTGGCAACTAGAGGAGGTGCTTCTGCATATGGAGTCTAGATTGAGAAAGGATCAGAGAATCAGTCAGTATTATGGACCTATGCTATGGAGATAGCAAACAAGGGGAAAATTCAGCAGACTGTTTTGACTAGTGCAGGTTCTAGCATCAGATCCGAGATAGGTTGGGATTCGCTTGTTGACAGGTACACTATTTATGCCTACTTGGCTAAGTCTCAGGGAGCAGATGTACTTGTTGAGGAGAAGCGTAAGAGGGATGAAGAGAATCCAAATGCAGCTAAAAAGACTAGAGGGGGTGAGTTTGTTACTCCACCTACTGTAGGGCCGTCTTTGAGACCAGGGCCAGAATGACAAATGGAGGATGCTCAAAAGAAAGAAAAGATGTAGAAACCTAGATAGAGAAAGCAGCCAGGGTTTAGATTGATGTCCGATATTGAGACATCTACGGACATGAAGAAAATCTTTAATGATAAGATACTTGGCAATGAGGTGACTTTTACTATTTCTGAGGTTTTGGGCATCTCGAAAAGAGAGTTTCAAGATCAGTTCCAAGAAGTCATGAAGAGAAAAAGACATGCATTGCCTACTACTGATACACAGGGAGTTTCGATTGGGGAGTTGGATGAGGATGAGGATGAGGTTATGGTTGAAAATGCTTCTGTTTTTCTGCAAACAGAGAAGAGGGTTCAGCCTATGCATTATGCTGAAACTGATGAGCCTATCTTGGTACCGTGTAGCCACTTTTCGCGGAATCATTGGGCTAGGGAAACTACAGAAACAATGGTAAAAATTGGAGAGAAACAGGTGCCTTATGTTGCTTTGTGGATCATGGTTCAGAGATTAATCTCATAGTTCATGGAGTTTATGAAAGTAATAGATGGCCTATGGATGCAGAGCATGGGTGGCGTATGAGAGCCGCCAACAATACTGCAAGTGATTTGTATGCTGCCTGTCCCAGTGTCAGTATTTCTATTGGAGATGTAGAGGAGGATTTCCATTTCTTTGTGCAGGATTCATGCTCTTACCCCATAATCCTTGGACAGCCATTCATCACAGAGATGCGCATGGAGACGAAAGTAATGGATGATGGATTTGCTTATGCACGGATTTGCAGTAAAGATGGTATGAGAGCAGTCCAGTTTATGACTATGTGTGTAATCATGCTAGAAACAGGGATACTCTTTGAGATGCACCTTTGCCCACTATGAGGGATTCGGGTTCTTATTAGGTACCGCTGTCCCGCGAGACGACGGTGGTACAGAACAGAGGAGATTCGAGTTCTCACCTCCTGGTAGCAGTGTTTTCTCCTCCAATTTTGTTGGAATTTTAGCAGACAGTTCGATGAGTTATCAGAAGATTTCTAAGTTGCTTAGATTTGCCAGGCAGTACATATGCAGGAAGGAGAAAGATTTGAAAAATGCAGGTATTTTAGAGGATGATGAGCATATAGATGGGATGTATGATAGTATGGTTTGTGCAGATACAATGACAGAGATGGAAAATATGCTGAAAACTGATATGCAGAGTTGTCACAGTAATGTATGAGTGCAGTCCATGGACATGTTTCATGAAATTTTAGATTTTGTGTCATAGATAGAGTTAGAGGCTGAGGTGACTCAGCAAAAAGTGTTGAGTGCTGAAGAAATTCAACAAACAGAGTTTCTGGCTGATTATGATCAACCTACAGAGACACAGAGGGCTGAAAACTTTCAGCCAACAGAGTTTACTGATGAAATATTTCAGCAACTAGAGTTTATGGCTGTTCCTATGCAGTCCATAGAGCAGAGGGCTGAGGATATTCAACCACCAGAGTGCATAATTGTTGATTTACAGCAAGATTTGAGTAATGCAAAGGATCATAATGAAGCCAGGGTTGACACGAAATACAAGATTGTGGATAAGAAGGTAAAGTTGGTAGCTGGACCGCTTCCACCTAACAATGATGAGCAAATAGAGAGGGCTGCCAAGCAGCCAATTTTGAGGAATCCAGAGCATATAGGCCATAAATTTTCAGCAGAGACTCTTGCTGAATTAAAAATTGGAAATGGTGATTTCTTGCTATCCTTAGAGAATCAATGCTTTCAGGATATGCTTGAGAGACATGGAAGGGGGTTTGCTTTCTTCTCGCATGAGATTGGATGTGTGAATCCAGATATTGTTGCCCCTATGGTGATCTTTACTATTCCTCATATTCCATGGAACCTCCGACCTATTCCAGTGCTTAAGGCACACTTGCCAAAGCTAGTTGACTTGTTGAATGAGAAAATCAGGATGGGAATCCTAGAGCCATCATCTACACCATACTCAAATAGGTGGTTTACGGTTCCAAAGAAGAATGGTACTCTCCAATTTATACAGGACATGCAGCTAGTTAAACAGAGTTACTATCAGGAATGTTGGTATAGGTCTAGTTGTGGATGAGTTTGCAAAAGCATGCTATTTGTAAAGTGGGCTATTATTGAGCTAAAATATAAATAAATCTATAAATACATGCCTTGTGAAGCACTCAGACAAGGCATGGGGGGAGATTGCACACAATTTGTCTTTTTGGTCTCATGTCGTGCAAATTTTCTTTTGCTTTTATGAAGGTTTGTAGAGTTCTTTATTCTTGGGGACCTTCCGGCATTCGCTACGCATGCATACAACATTTGATCTATGCACCAGTAATATTAGAGCGAAGCTGAGATTAAGAGCTTCCAATCGCTTACCATCTTGCCCGAAGGCAAATCTCCTAGAATGAATGGGCTCTATAGGCTATCTCACAATGAACTAACAATACAGGCATGTTCCTCGCATTGAAGAACCCTCTATTGTACCCTCTGATCGCGAAGGACCTCTCCCAAGAGGTGGAGGACCACTCGGGAAGTCTCCTCTTCAAGTCATTTTTTCCTAAGAGATTAAAAAATTGATTTATAAGAATTGTCAAGCTTAATGTTTAAGATTCGAAAGAGCTTAAGCTCTAATCCTTCAAACCAATAACGCGGCATGTCATTGAAGTCGTCGCCATAAAAAATGTGCCGCCATCCTGTGCTGCCAATGTTTTGCTTAGGCTTTTGTTTTAAAAAGCTTTAAGCTATTTACTAAGATTACTCTTAACATTAAAGTTTCAACTAACAATCTCTTCCATAATGGGTGTTCACACTATGGTATTCCCGAACGAGTTTCAAAGTTCCAGCAAGCCCCTATTTCATGTTGCAACTTGGCAAAGTCGATTTATAGCAAGAAGGCTATCACGCGCAATCTATGAGGAAGACTATTTTTCTCGGAAGAATATCATTTTCAATTGTCGTACGTGAGAAAAACAAGATCGTAAAAGCAAAGGTATCCTAATAACCAAAGCAAGTTCGTGGTGATCTTCTTCACACATGACTAGAAGACAAGTGACGAATCTTTATCAAATCCCGAATGTCAGATCATAATATGGACGATTCTATGGGTGAAGGCAATTTGCCAGAGCCGACTATGGAGCAAAAATTGGATCTAATCATGATGCAACTTCAAGAAGAGTGAAGAGCAGGCCAAAACTTGTAGGCATACTTGGCTTCACTTCAAGAATCCACTGTCGATCAAGACGGAGCGCAACCTGAAGATGTTATTCGACGTACTATTGATGCGACACTAGATGCATAGGCTCTTAGCAAAGAGGCCAAGATAAGTAATGGAAATTTCAAATTCCGTACATTTAATGGGCAACACGATGGAAAACATTTTCTTTCTTTCATTAGTCAGTTTGATGACTATTTTCATGAAGAACAATATGTTGAAAAAGATAAACTTAAATGTGTCAAGTGTTGTTGAGAAATAACAAACGATGTATGCTCTAGGAAGAGATGTCCTAAATCCCATATGCACAATGAGGAGAATGGAACAACTCAACTTCTATAAAGCATTGTACTTGACTATGGAATGAATACAATATCATGATGCTCTGTACTTTCACTTAGTGTCTTGTCAAAGTTAGTTCATTACACAAGATTGTCTTTATGAGTCCAAGCTAATCTATCTTAGAACCTAATTCACTTGTGCAACAGTTGGTCTATCTTTGCCTATGTTAGCATGAGTCTTCTCTTTGTCTTTCTTCCTCCATAGCTCCATAGCTGAGCATGGCATAGCTCCATATACTACTCTCCTAATCCCTCCGCACCTCTAGTCATCTCTCTTCAGTTCATTGCTGGCCCATGACTCCAGTTTCCAGCTTCACCTTCAACTTGACTTTGTGACTGCCATAGCCAACTTGCATCCACCTTTGGTTGAGCTCTTGGATCTCCTCAGCCAGATCCTATCTCAACTTGCTCTCTTCAAGAGAGTTGTTCCCTAACTTTAGACACTCCTCCTTGTCACGTCAAATGTGAGCATTGTGCGCCCTAGCACCCGACATTGCAGAGATTGCAACTCGCTGCTAGAAACATGAGAGTAGACTGTCATATAGTTGAATCTCCCCGTGCGCGCTGCTGGATGCGCTGTAACCATAGGGCTTTGGAAGCTTGGGTTATAAGATTCCTCTTTATCAAATGATTCACCATATAAGTGTGTCTACGAGCTGCCCCAAGTAGAAAACCAGTCGCCTCTCTGATTAACCCTAATTCCACCATAGCCACTTTAACTACAAGCTCATTCTCATCTCATTCCCTCACTATATGCAGTACACTAATGCTATTGCCACTCTAATTGCACTGAATTTGAAAGTTTGAACAAGAATCAGAATACTTTGAAGATTCTTTTTAAGTGTTGAAGACCTCGAGCAATAGCATCAACACCAAGGCTTCTTTCTTTGCCTCATTCTTCCTCCATTTGGCAAGGCAAATACTGTCACTCTGATCTGAGTGTTTACTCAATGATTTTACTAGCAAGGAGGGGACTCAAGTTGAAGGAAAATACAAGCATCAAATAATCACCATCAAGAAGGAAAAAGAGTCAAGCTCAAAGACCAAACATAGTATCTCTTGATACTACAAAGTGCACATTCACATTATCTTACACTTGTGTCTCTTGACACATCAAAATACAACTCTTTTTCTGAATAATTGAAGCTTATCAACATGGCAGAACTTGAGCAAATAGCAAATTTTAATAGAGAAGGTTTCCATGCATGGAAGGAAAAGACCATGTACCACCTCGTGAGGAAAGACCTCTGGGATCTCTTTGAAAATGATGAAGGTGATGCAGATGATAGGGAAGAAGATTCAAAAAGCGGAATCCTTGCAGTAACTTCATCAAAAACCAAAGAATGGAATACGATGAAAAAAAAGGTACTAGGAATCAATGCTTGGGACTAATTGATGATGTGCTACATCATATCTCTGGCATTAGAGATGCTAGAACCGCTTGGGAGGAACTTGACAGGATGTTTGATACCCAAACGAAGATTTCAAAGGTAAAATTACTCATGCAGTTTTATAAACTTGATATAAAAGACAGTCCTTCCATGACCATACACATTAACAAGTTCAAGAGCCTAAAAACCCAGCTTGCAACTCTTAAGAAGAATATTGATGAAGATGAAGCAATAGCCGTATTGCTTGCAAGTGTAAATAAAGATCCATATGAGAATCTTATGTCCACCTTAAATAATGTTCTAAGTCTCCCACTTAAAGATATTGAGCACTCTCTTCTTGATGAAGAGAACAAACAGAAGAACAAGAATGCAAAAGATGGTATTCCATCTAGGGAAAATCTCTTATACACCAAAGGAGCTGCTAGACCCAAAGGAAGAGGTTGAGGATTCAACATCGACAACAAAAGTTGGATGACATGTCATTATTGTGGTAAGAATGGTCATATAGCTATTGAATGTTTCCATAAGAAAAGAGCACAACAGTTGTAGAATGATCACCGTCAAAACCAATACATGAATGAAGAAGAAGAAGAAGATGCTTCCGCTACAATCAATAACTCTGACAGATTGTTCTAAGGAATGTGTTCCCATAGTGGATCTCTATGTTTCCCTTAGTGGATTTGCTTTGTAAAAACCCTTGCCAAAGATGTAAAGTCTCAAGCTTTAACTTGACTAGGATGCCTATGAGCTAGTCTCAAGGGCCATGTTATCATGTAGGGGGGGCAAAAGCCATCAAGTGTAGGGACTCATCATTTGAGGGGGGGTGTTGAGAAATAAAAAATGATGTATGATCCATGAAGAGATGTCTTGAATCCCATATACACAATGAGGAGAGTGGAACAACTCAACTTCTATAAAGCATTGTACTTGACTATGGAATGCATACAATATCATGATGCTTTGTGCTTTCACTTGGTGACTTGTCAATGTCAGTTCATTACACAAGATTGTCTTTATGAGTTGAATTTAATCTATCTTGGAACCTAATTCACTTGTGTAACAATTGGTCTATCTTTGCCTATGTCAACATGAGTCTTCTCTTCATCTTTCATCCTCCATAGTTCCTACCATGCTCTAGATCTGTGTTTTTTAACATCACTAACTATCTAGTAGATAGATCATCATTATGGTGGACTGTTGTCCACAAGAGTGTTGATTGTCCCTCTACTTGGGAAGCCTTTCAAAAGAAAATTTTGCTAAATTTCCTTCCATCTCAATTCCATGAGAAAGCTATCAAATAGTGGGATCTCCTGCAACAAAGAGATCATGAATCCATCTCACAATACATTGAGCATTTCTGGAGTACCTTACTTTAACTTCAAATGCTTGAAGATGTTCTTAAGGCGACCCACAAGTGCAAGTATATATGTTTGGTTTTCTTGGCCAATTCTATGTGAAAGTGAATATGTTCAAGCCAAAGACTTTCGAGGATGCGATTTCTTTAACGCATGATGCGAATGATAAAATTCGTGAACAAGAAAAGTGATCGCAACAATTTTTGGTTAATGGTAACTTTGATACAAAGTAATTCAATTCTAACTTCCAAAGATTCAATCAAAATCACTTTGCTCCTTCTTCTTTTTATAAACCCTGGACTCGACCTCCTGCTTTACCATCAAATAAAAATTCAAACCCTAAGCCTTCCCTCTAGTCAAATCCCAATATACCTAAACTTCCAACCCTTCCCAGTAATGTCTCCAAAGCAAAGCCTATGGTTTGCTACAAGTGTCATCAGCCTCGACACTTAGCAGTGAACTATCAGTTCAAGAAGTAAGCTGTTCAAATCAATCACTTGGGAGCACCTGATGATGAGAACCATGAAGATATACCAGACTTCAGTGAAGATAATGATGAAATCGGTGATGCTTCAGATACTTTACTAGGTATGCCAAATCCTCAAATTTTATTGCTAACAATGAAATGTTTTGTGCATGGTCAAGCAAAGATTGTTTTACACAATGATGAAAGAACACATGATTTTATTTCTGCAAATTTGGTAAAAGAATTGAATTTACCTACTATTCCAACTCATTACTGCATAAAGGCTGCATTCTTAGGCACTAGATACAATGGTACACAAGAAGTACGTGATTTAGATATTAAAATCGGTGATTATATTGAGCAAAGAAATTTCTTGGTTGTGCCTTTGCAAGCTAGTGATATTATTTTAGGAATGCCTTGGCGTCACAAATATAATCTTGGCATAGATTATTCCACACATTCCATGAAAATTTATTTTAACAAAAACCAAATCATATTATATGGATTGCAAACCTTTGATAATTTTCCACTGCTTAGTCACACACAGGCTAAATGTACATTGAGAAAAGGTAGTGAATCATATTTAGTATGGGTGAATGAAATTGAAGGTAAGGAAAATAAGATGTATCCTAGGCATGCACAATTTCTTTCACAATTTAAAGATTTTTTTGTTGCTGATTTACCACCTACACATCCTGAAGACCATAAAATGGATTTAATCGTAGGTTCTCAACCACCATGTAAAGCACCTTATAGACACAATCACATTGAACAAAAAGAAATCCAAATACAAGTTGAAGAACTGTTGAACTGAGGACTCATTAGGCCCAGTAGTTCTCCTTTTGGTGCACTTTTTCTATTAGTTAAGAAGAAAAATAATACCTATAGGATACGTATTGATTATCGTGCCCTAAACAAAATCACTATTAAGAATAGATATATGATCCCTAGGGTAGATGACCTCATGGATAAACTACAAGGGACCACTGTTTTTAGCAAGATAGATCCCAAATTTGGATATCATCAAGTACATTTAGATACCCTTGAAATTTTTAAGTCTGCATTTAGAACTCAGTTTGGTCATTATGAATTTCTTGTTATGCCTTTTGGTTTGACCAATGCACCAGCTATATTTAGTCGTATGATGAAATATATATTTTTGAATTATTAGAATTGGGTGATTTTTTTCTTTGATGATATATTGGTTTTCAGTAACAATGAGAATGAGCATTGTGAACATCTATCTTTAGTTTCCAAATTGTCAAGAGAGAATCAATTATATGCTAACCCTGACAAGAGTAAAATTTTCCAAACTCAGATTGTATACTTAGGTCACATTGTTTCTTCTAATGGTATTCGCGTTGATCCTAAAAAGATAGAGGCAAATTTGAATTGTCCAATCCCCAAAAATGTGTATGAGTTATGTTCTACTAGTCATCACTAATGCTAACAGATCATGAATAGGAGTTGTCCTCATGCAAGATTCACCACCCATAGCCTATTCTAGTTGCAAAATTAAACCTTTTGAATTGAAGTATTCCACCTATGATAAATAATTATTAGCTGTAGTTTAACCCTTATGTTAATGGAAACATTATCTGATGGGATTCGAATTTATGATTAAAACTGACAAGCAAAGTGTCAAACCTCTCCTTAGTCAGCCACAAATTTCTGACCGTCATATTAAATGGAATGCTTTCATTCAAAGTTTTTATCCACTTGTCCAATATCAGCCAGGAAGAGAAAATGTTGTTGCCGGTGCATTGAGGAGAAGACCAAGTATCCATAATATTTCCCTTCTATCATTTGATTCCATTACTCCTATGAAGGATACCTATGACCATGACTCCATTTTTCAAGCTGATTGGAACAAATTAGTTGCTAATAAGTGGATTTCAATTGATTCTTTGTCTTATTCTAATGGATTTATGTTTTATGAGAAAAGTTTGTGTATCACTATTCAATTTAGATAATTTGTGTTTCACGAAATTCATTGTCCTCCATATCAAGGTAATAGAGGTATTATTTTCACTTTAAGAACATTGGTTGAAGATTTTTATTGGTTGCAAATGGAATCTGATGTTCCTAACTTTGTTTCTGAGTGTTTAATTTGCCAAAGAGTCAAGCGACACCATGGTAAGCAATATAGTTTGTTAGTGCCTTTATCAATTCCTGACCGTCCATGGAAACATACTTCAATGGATTTTATAATTGGTTTGACTAATACACAAGCTAATCATGATATGATTTGGACTATATTAGATTGATTTAGTCAACAAGCATATTTTCTACCATGTAAGAAAACATTAACTGCATCTCAAGCTGCACAATTGTTTTTGAAGACAGTTTTCACTAATCATGGTTTGCCAAAAGTTATTATTTTTTATCATGATTCTAGATTTTGTAATAATTTTTGGACTACTTTGTTTGCTAATTTGGGTACTAAGATTGATTTCTCATCTACATTCCATCCTGAAACCAATGGGCAAACAGAAGCTACTAATAATACAATTTTAAATCTTTTGCGTACATGCACAATTTCAAAATCACAAACATGAGGTACACATTTACATCTACTTCAATTTACGCACAATAATACACCACACACAATTATGAACAAAGCACCTTTTGAAATCATTTATGGACATAGATTGCCTACACCTGTTACATCATTGCCAAACAAAGTTAAAGCTGCTGATGATATTGCCAATATGCATGCTACTATTTTTCCTCAAGTTAAAGTTATGATTGCGAAAGCCCAGTAATCATACACTCAATAAGCTAATAAGAAAAGACAAGCCATGAGTTTCAATGTTGGTGATTATGTTTGGTTATGCATTGAAAAGAGAAGATTGCAAAGTGTTGAGAAACACCATGTTGTTAAATTAGCACCTAGGTTTTATGGACCTTTCAAAATAATTCACAAGATCAATGACAATGCATTTAAATTAGAACTACCCAAACATTGGAAGATCCATAATACTTTTCATATTAGTTTATTATGACCTTTTAGAGGCCAATTACCTGTCCACACCCTACCTATAAAAACCCTCCTTTGTTAGAAGAATAAACTGAAAACCTTGACCCTAAAACTATTCTAGACACTGACTTTATGACCACTAGAACTGGCCGTAGATATTCTAGATATTTGGTTAAGTTTAAAAATCATCCTGTTGAATAGGCCCAATGGATGCATGCCCGTGACCTAAGTGCTTAGCCCTCATTGCTCGATCCACAATGAGCTAATAGAAATTGAGGACAATTGTTATCCCACCCTCAGGATATGATGCCATGAGGCATATTCCATGGTGGATTCCATGATTATATTTATTTTCCAGGGCTTGTACACAATATGGATTCTTTGTGCGAGAAGTTGACGGGGACACTTGTCCTTTTCGGGCATCAGATTAATTTATTGTACACGTGGGTGATTCCTCAAAATACATATTAAATTAATGGATGTTTATGAGTTTATAATGTGCACTCGAATTAAATTAAGGTTAGGATAGAGTTTCAACCTATTTAATTATTTTGTAGTTGAAGACGGCTAGGTATTTACTTTTGTCGAGTTTTATCTAATTATTTTCTAACAATTGTGAATGCTTTAGTTGATGTTTAGAGCAGGTGATGATGGTGTTGGGTAGCACTGGGCAATGATGTGAATCCAAATACCTAGAAGAGTTACTACTTTTGATGGGTGTGCATCTTATCACTAAAGGTGTGGTACCAATATTTATTTAAGCGCACTTATTTATTAAAGCACTTGACAAAACATTTATTATCTTGTATGCGCATAGGTATTTGGTTAAATATTTCATTATTTGACATTTGTATTTGGGCACAGCCTTTGGATGCCCAAACACTTTATTCTATATTTGGGCAAAAGCAAACACAAAAGCCAAAATCATGCTATTTGTAAAGTGGGATATTATTGTGCTAAAGGATAAATAAATCTATAAATACATGCCTTGTGAAGCGCTCACACAAGGCATGGGGGGAGATTGCACCGAATTTATCTTTTTGGTCTCATTTCGTGCAAATTCCCTTTTGCTTTTATGAAGGTTTGTAGAGTTGTTTGTTCTTGGGGACCTTCCGGCATGCGTTGTGCACACATATAGTGCATGCATATAGCATCCGATTTGCACACCAAGCCCTTTTAGCATAGGACAACACCTACCCCTTTGACAGATGCATCCGTGTGCACATGAAACTCCTTCATCCAATGAGGTTGTAGGATCGATGATTTGATGAGGCATTGCTTCAGGGAATTAAAGGCATCTATTTGGTTAAACTTGGTATGTTTCCTCAAGATCCTATGTAGGAGAGTTGCCTTAGTCACGCGAAATATGCAATGAACCTCCTACAGTAGCCCACATAGCTAAGAAATTTCCTTAACTGTTTGAGGTTAATTGGTGAACTCAAAGTGGCAATCTTCTCAATCTTGGCAAGGTCTATGGCTATCTCCTATATAGAAATAATGTGGCCCAACAAGGCACCTAAGAGACTCCAAATATACCTTTGTTAGGGTTGAGAGAGATCCCATACTCCTAGCATCAATCAAAGCACTACTGCAGGTACCCTAGTGTTTATAGAGTAGACTGAACACACAAAAATCCTCTAGGTATACCTCAATGAAATCATGTAGATGATTCTAGAATGCAGCCATCATCACTCTTTGGAACATGGTAGGGGCATTGTAGAGCCTAAATGGCATCACCTTGTAGGCATAGATCTTCCATTTTGTGGTGAAGGTTGCCTTGGATTGGTCCTCCTCGATGATCTACACCTGATTATATCCACCGATTCCATTTAACAATGGATAGAGCTTATGTCCTACAACTGTGTCCAATTAACTGGTCTATTAAAGGAATAGAAAAGTGATATTTCTTAGTTTTGAAATTTAATTTGTGAAAGTTCACACAGATGCAAAGCTTTCTCTTCTTGGGTACTATTATGATAGGTGAGGCCCATTCACTATTGGCTACGGGGTAAATGGCGTCATCAACTCTATTTTCACCAAGACTGAGTAATTTGGATTCATTCTTCTCTGATGTTGCCTTACTAGTTTGGTATTAAGTTCCAAATTAATGTGTTGTTGACACACTATGGGATTAGTCCCCTTCAAGTCTTTGTAAGACCAGACAAACATATCCAAATTCAACACTATATTAGAGAATTTGGAAATTTTCCGAGTCCCAATTTCAAATAAGTGATAAACATTTGGCACGTGGCTAAATATTGATCCATATTTGAAAGTGGGATTTGGAAAGGTAGCTTATGTAGCCTTTAGGGTAGATTCCACCTTTAAGTAAGACAATAAGATTTGACCATATGGTCAAATAATAAAGGTATAGGGGGTTCCCAAACTACATGAAAATTTCCAAATTCCCTAATATAGTGTTATTCTCCTTTAAAAGGTTCTAAAGAACAATAACTCCTCATCAAGGAGGCCACTTCCACTTTCAGGTGATGCTCAATACCATCTACGTCAATAAAGGTTGACAGTTTCTAACCTTCCATTTCTTTGATGAAGGTCCCGTGGATTGCTTTTGGGTATAGATCCAAATCCTTCAAGGCAGTGGTTTCTTCATCTGATACTCTACTAGAACCAATGTATTTCTTCATTGATTTTATCTATTGAGAAATAAGGCATAGCCTAAGCCTTATCCTATGGTTATATTAAGTAAGTGTGTGAGACACTGTGTAAAGTGTCCTAAAGGTCAAAGTGTCTATCATTTTGTAAGATACTTGGAAAAGTGGACGGTTGAGAAGATAGAATGAGAAGAATGAAGAAGAAGAGAATGAAGAAAGCTTGAGCCTCCATATCCATGTCTCAACCAACTTCCATTGTGCATCCCCATTGAATCTATCATCTACTTTCAGTCGGTATTAGAGTCGAGGACAAGAAAGGCTGTAGCTAATATGACTGCCACTAATAAGCAAGAAGAGAAGGAAGGTGGACCCAATGTCAATTCTGGTACAGAGTTGCAAGCGAAACTTGGGAATGAGATAGAGGCAGCAAGGATAAAAGGACTGGAGGTATGGCTGCTACAAGCTCCACTAGGGGCAAGGATTTTATTGGTGGTCTTACATGGGGCACTACCACAAAGATGCTTTTGGATCACTTAAAGAAGTATGGAGATATTACTGATTCGGTAAAAATGAAGAATCAAAAGACTGGTCATTTGAGGGACTTTGACTTTGCTACATTTGCAGATCCGTTTGTCTCTACAACCAGATCTTGGAAAATACCCATGTCATTGATGGTAGGACTTGTGAGGCCAAGCAAACTGTACCTTGAGAGGACATGCCATTGGGTGATGCAAGAAATTGGTGCCATGAATGGCCACTAGCAGCTCACTCTATTGATTTCATTTTTTAGAAAGGCCTATTAAGCCTTAAACAGTAAGGCTTATACTCCATTCACAATTGTCTTGTGTTCACATTGGAAGTTGGAGGAATTTTATATTTTGTGGAATGTCTTTCACACTAGAAGGAATACATGAACTATTTATGCTGAGAATTGGTTCACTGAACAGAAGGTTCACTGAACAGAAGGTTCACACTGCAAGCAGAGAGAACTAGATGTTTTGGAGGTGTAGAAGGCCAGTTTCATGCCATTTTGGAGGCTAAAAATTTGCAAAAAGAATTTGAATTTTTTTTAATAGCTTCAACTTGATTGGGACTTCATTCTTGGCACAAAGAACTATAGGAAAATAGCAAGAAAATTGATCGATTTTAAGCCTGCATTTTGATGGTTTTTTGGGTCATATGATCACTGTTTGAGCTCCGTTTTGGATGTTTCTTACTGAACAACTAATGTATGATGTATGGGCATCATGTATGAATGTATATAATAGAATTGGAGCTCATGTGAAGTAGTCATTCTCTTGGACATGAATTCACATGTATTTTTTAAACCTATTTTTGGTGCATTTTTTGTCTCGAGTTAACCATTTGAGGCAGTGGATTGGTTCATGTTGCTAAATGCTTGATTGGGGCAACACATACTACTAGTTTTTCTAAAATTGTAGCTATTAAAATGTCAGCGACATCTCAAATTACTTAGATTGTTGGAGATAAACTGACCAAGGACAACTCTCGGGTAAGTTACTCATGAATATATGTGTGCATCACGTGGGTTCAAAATAAGGTATTTTAAAAATACAAATTTTATACATTTTTTACATAAAAAAGGATGTAATATAAAGGGGTTATTTACAGATTGAATAAAAAATAGTTATGTTTTATTCAAGAAAAATTCACTGATAAGGATATTCATAAATAGGCCTTGAACGCACGTAATGTAGAGGATATATATATAGTAACTTCCCCGAGGGACAACTATAGTGTTTGGTCATACAGGATGGAGAACCTTTTGATGGTGGGGAGAGGTCTCATGGACCCCATTACAGGTGATAACGCATATCCACAGCTTCCTGAGGAGCCCACAAAATAGCAAAAGAAGGCATACAAGGATTGGACTTGAAAGTACAAGAAGGTTTTGCATTGGATCTCTATATGCCTATTAGAGACTTTGATTCCTCATATCAAGAAGGCAAGTGCTTGTAAGGAAGAATGGGATATTGTGGAGAAGATGTATACGACATGTACAGAGGCAAGGAAGGTACAACTTCAACAAAGATTGCAAGGAGAATGGAGAGGAAACTGCACCATTAGTGACTATGTTGCAGAGATCAAACATGTTGCAGAAGATCTTGCAACTATAAATGTACCAATGGATGATGATGACTTGGTTTCAGTCACCCTAAATGGACTTTGGCCCAGCATATAAATCATTGGATACCACTATTTCACTTGGAGGAGGGTCCATGCGAAACTTTGAAGAATTGATTGCTTTGCTACTCATAGAAGAAATAAATTTGGTTTTGAATGCATCTAGCAGTAGCAAGAATGCAAGTGGAGATATTGTCTTCTATCATCACAGAGGGCATGGCAGCCCATCTAGAGCTAGAGGCTCATCTTATGGCCATGTCCATGGATTAGCGTGCAAGGTATGTGAATTTTGAATACCCGCATTATGCATGCAAGTTGAACAAGGCATTGTATGGACTAAAGCAAGTACCAAGAGCTTGGTGTGAGAGGATTAGCGAATTATTTTGTAGCATGGGATTTCAACAGAATATGGTTGATTACTCACTCTATGCGGGACATATAGAGGATGGCATGGTTGTGGTTGTTATCTATTTTGATGATCTCATTATTACAGGTACAGTTGAGTAGGAGTTTGTTGAAGTTAATCATGGTCTTCATAAAAAGTTTGACATAAAGGATCTTGGTTTGTTGAGATAGTTTTTGTGCATTGATCATGGTATTTGGTTGGTACAAATACATTATTCTTTGGAGATGTTGGAGAAGTATGCCATGACAGGATGTAAGCCAGTGGATACTCCTTTGGATCAGAACATTAAAATTATTGATGATGGACATTATGTGGATGATGTCACTATGTTTAGATAGTTGGTAGTCTTACCTACTTAACCGTTACAAGGCTAGATTTTAGTTATGATGTTGGATTGATCGACCAATTTATGCAAAGACCATGTAAATCACATTTGGATGCAAAGAGGAGAGTTCTAAGGTATATGAAGAAAACAATTGGATATGGCTTATTCTATGAGAAGGGAATAAAGCCTACCTTGTTCGGGTATACTAATGAAAACTAGGTAGGTAATCTTATGGATAGGAGATCTACTAGTGGTTATGCATTTTCATTTGGATCATCCATGATAAGTTGGAGCAATAAAAATAAACCTACAATTTCTTTATCAAGTATAGAAGCTGAGTATTGAGGTATTGCATTGGCAGCATGTGAGCAGACATGACTGAGATTGTTTTTATGTGACATGGGGATTGAAATTGATGGTGGAGTCATTATGTATTGTGACAACATTAGTAGTATAATGTTGGTAAAGAACCGAGTCTACCATGCTAGGACAAAACAAATAGAACTGCACTATCACTTCATTAGAGAGAAGGTCATTGATGGAGAGGTTGACTTGGTCTATGTCAAAACAAATGACCAAGTTGCTGATATCTTTACCAAAGCATTAGGTAAATATAAGTTTGAGTATTTGAGGAGTGCACTTGGAGTATTACCTTTGCAATCTCATTTTGAGCTTGAGGGGGAGTGTTGAGAAATAAAGCATAGCATAATCCTTATCCTATGGTTGTATTAAGTAAGTGTGGGAGAGGCTATGTAAAGTCTCCTAAAGGTCAAAGTGTCTATCTCTTTGTAAGATACTTGGAAAAGTGGATGGTTGAGAAGATAGAACGAGAAGAATGAAGAAGAAGAGAATGAAGAAAGCTCGAGCCTCCATATCCATGTCTCAACCACCTTCCGTTGTGCATCTCCATCGAATCTATCATCTACTAAGGCATAGCCTAAGCCTTATTTCTCAACATTATCTAATCCTTTGGATTGCTAGAATGGTACCAAGGATGTTTTTGTTTTTGTTTTAGGGGTAGTCCCTTCTATATTTGAAAATACATCTTTGGAGGATGTATCCAAGAATGCCAAATAACACGAATCTTCCATGTTTCCTTGCTTTGGTTGATTTAATGCCTATTGTTGGGGGTCATCATAATCTTCTCTCCAAAATAAAAGGCTAGGATGGCAAGAGGTTGGTGAATGAAACCTTCAGACACTTGATCCATTGCTTATGTGACTTTTGCATAATTTGCGATCCATTAACCAACCCAAATGACACCATCCTCATTCCATAAAAAAACCTAGGATCCTTAGTCTTTGAGGTCTCTATGATATCTTCATAATCTTGCTTTTCACTTTCATCTTCACTTTCATCATCTTCCTTTGTAGGATTTGTCTTTGTTTTGGAAAGGGATCTACAGGAGAAAAAGAGGTTCTTTGTTTCAAAGTCATATTTTGTTTGTAGCTCCACTATTGCCATATTATAGAGCAAGTAGTACATCCATGCTTCTATTTTTGTATTTGAACTAATTTTAGAGGTAACTCCAGGCTCCAACAAGAGGTATTTGCCCATTGTTAATGATTTTTCTCTTGTGCCTATGTTTTATTGGGAAATATCTATTTGACAACTTTTTCTTCTAATGATGTGTCATCTCTAACTTCATTGGAAGATTCTAATAAGATTTCAATGGAGTGGATCCATTACGTTTTTGTGAGCCATACAACTTCAAAACCATTTTGTTAGGACATTTATTTAGGGTCACAACTTCCTTGAACCAATCCATCCTTGCTCTTACTTCAAATAGCCATAGTCTTCCTAGTAATCGAGGGTATGAGGTCCTATAGGAATTTGGTTTCACTATCAAATAAGTAAGCCAATAATCTCTTCTTTTTAGGGTTGACTTGACATATGGAAGAATGCCTAAAGGCTTGATTCTACTCTGGTCTGTGCTATCTGATAACCCGATGTGTAGGATACATACCATGCAAGCCTAAATCCTTCATTGGCACATCCATCATTATGTTTAATGATGACTCCCCAACCATTAGTCAAAGCATTTCCAATAAGACACCCTTCTATTCAAATTCCAGTCTCTAGGATGGCAGGATCCAAGAAGCCATTGTCAATATCCACTTCTTTTATTGGCTCTCAGACCTTATTAAACCTAGTTGCAATTGAGGGACAAATCCTGAACCCAAGTCTCTATGTTAGGATGCTTTTTAATTTATTTCAACAACCCTCGGAGATAATAATATCGACACTCGAAATGTTAGCTTGAGTGGAAGGTATCTAGCCTCTTTGGTGAAGTCAAACTCCTTGAAAGGGTCCATTGGCTTCTCCAACCAACTAGGGAATGGGGTGATACCCACGTTCATCTTCCTCTTTCTTCTTGGAGTAACATCATCTAAAATAATACTATCATTGGGGTACCTTTGCCTTTTCTATCTCCTGTACATCCAACCCTATCATCAACTGGACTCTCTATGTCTCTTTGTGGCACCATAGTACTATATATTGCATTGTTCTATTTCTCTGTTGAAGTATTGAACCTTAGAATTTGATCAAAGGATTATTTTCTTTCTAGACAAGTGGTTCCTTTTTCTTGGCACATGTAACTGTAGCAAGTTTCAATTCCACCAAGTTGGAAGTAGGCTCTTGGGCTTTGGTCTAGTTTTTAATAGCACTAGCCTTCATAGGAGTTAGACTAGGATAGTCTTTTGTAGTGTGGCCCTCTCCTTTGCACCTACTGCATGAGGGATCATAGTCCATAGACCTTCTAGAGTCTGGAAAATTTGGTGAAATATGTCTATTTTCTTTGTATTTGTAACACTCTACTTCTGATCTCAAGCCACTATTAGAATGTCTTCCTCTATATCTTTAAGAATGGAGTGAATGAGCCACAATATTATCCTTGCCTCGAGTGTGCCAAATGTCAAAGTCATAGTTTTGTAAGGTTGCCACCCATCTCCTTTGCTTAGGAGTCAAGGTGGACTAAGTCAAGAAGTACTGGAGGACTCAGTGGTCACTTTTTACTTGGAAACGATTGTCATACAAATAGTGGTGCCATTTCTTAATGTCATGGAGGGTGGCCAACATCTCTTGGTCATATACATTCATTTACATTTCCTTCTCATCAAGCTTGCAGCTCTTGAATACAATCACACCATGCTCTTGCAACAATACTGCACCGATACCCTTTCCATTAGCTTCACAATGAATGGTAAATATCTTGGATAAGTCAAGGCAAACAAGGATGGGGGTGGAAGTATGCACGTCCTTTAATTGTTTGAAGCTATGATTAGTAGTGGCATCCCAAAAGAATGACTCCTTTTTAAAGCAACCAGACAATGGTGTTAAAAAGTTTATTGTTCATAATATAGAACATGGAATTCTTATGAACACAGAAGAACTTTACTAGGATTTATATGAGGAATTTTCATACATAACTCAGTCATTGTTACCCAACAACCAACTTAGATATCACTTAGTTTCATAAGTTCTTTTGTATCTGTCATACAATTTTTCAATTGTATCATGTATATTGATAAAAAATTAAGTCTATGGGAACCCACAACTTGATCAGCTGGAAGTAATTGACAGTTTGCAGGCCTTATCACACTGGTTCAAGAGGAAAAAAATGGTTAGAAATCTAGAAAACTGCCAAAATTCCACTAGGTTCATCTGGGACCTGAAATAATGGACTAAAATGACTTGTAAGTGACCTAAGTGGTCAAAATGATAAGTGGTGAGTAGGATGCAGCCCGCATTTTTCATTGCAAAAAACGGGCTTGCATACCTGTGGCAGATGGAGAATGAGCTGTGGGCTATGGTGCATGCTCTAAAGCATGCAATCTCAAGGCTAACTGGAGCTGAAGAAGGAGATACAAACAAGGAAAGTGAGAGCTCTTCTTCCCCGTCCATTTGGTATGACGAAAATGAATGGTATGATAGTCCATAAAAGGGGGAAAACTTGAGAAAAAGTATGCAGCCTGCTCTTATGTACGTTTTCTCTCATTCTTTTACCTTATTCATGGTCCAATGAAGCCCCTCTTGTACCCAAGTACTTGAGTGACTTTGGGGCAAGCAAAGGGGAGGTTTTTGAAGGTGTACGGGCTGTTATGGACTGAAAAAACCAGTCATAAATAGGGCAGCCCACTATTCTTGTCCATTTTGATGAGTAAATTAGTGATCTATGTGGTTGTAATAGAGGAAATTGACCTCTTAACATCAGGGCTTCACTTGTGAATAATTAGAGGAGCTTATTCTTGGGATTATGTATACTTTTGGAGCTTTATTATGGGCTAGAAATTACTGTTTTAAAACAATGCTGAAGTTAAAATTATGCTTTATCAATGCATTTCATGAGCTTTTGATCTATGTCTTGAATGTATTTGAGTCTACCATCAAAATACTTGTATCTTTGAGTTGTTATCCATTCATGTTCATGAAATGGAAACCATTTGAGCTTGCATTTGGAATATGCATTTGGATTAAATCAAAGATTATCCTTAATGTAATGGCTTATTATTCCCATATGCATTTGATGTGATCAAGGCAAAGTCTTTCATTCCATTCATGTATGCTAAATAAAAAGAAAAAGTTTGATATCTTCTTTTTCAACTAAGTCATTTCTAAAACCCAAATCTTATCAAACCCCAATCTTTTCTCCTTCTCCAAACCTTGAATCCCACACTCCTCTTCTGCTCTAAACCTCGGTGGTAGACCTTCAACCCCCAACACGAGGAGAGTGGTGAACCCGATGTGAAGGTCATCCCCCACGGAAGAGGCAATACAATGGGAGAATCATCAAGTTCGGGAGGAGATGCCTTGCAACAGTTGGTTCGTCTGATGCAAGAAAGCCAACAACAACAATTTCAATTTCAGTAATAGTTTCAACTGCAACAAGAGCGGAGACAAGAAGAAGAGCGGAATGATGTCACTGCCATTAAAGCTTTAGAAGTAGTTGGGCAAGAGCTCAAGCAATTTAATGGGCAAAATGTGTCCTCTTTTATCTACCTCTATACTGACAAGATGATCTTCTTTGGAGTTCCTCATCATGCCTGGAGCCGATACTTTGCCCGTTTGTGGCCTCCAGGACCGAATTCATGGTCTTTTCCAAAAAGATGCGGGATGGTTCACATTTAAGAAGGCTCTTTGAGAAGAATTTTTTCTTGAAGATTCTAGCCTCATGACGAAGAAAGTCTTCACTGAATGGGTCAAAAGGCTCAATAAGGGACTAACCGCCACTGCTCTTCACTGCGAATTTGAAAGCAAATTTTCTCAACTAGATCCTGACGATCAGCAGGGTATGGAAAGCCAGAAGATTGAATTATTTCTAAAGGCTATGGATCCTTTTCTTCAAGAGAAGCTAACTGATCGGCTTGAAGATCCTGACTCTAAGATGGGATTGAAGACTGCTTGGAGTGATGTCACTGAAGTAGTTAATATGATTGCTCAAAGAGAGCGGATGCGCCTAAGATGGGGATCTACCTCTGCACCAACTGAATCCATGAAGGAGCCTGTTCGTGTATCTCGACCTCCTATCTCTATGGCCGAGCAACCAAGAAATCTTGCTGTTCCACCTCCAAAGAAGGATGTCATGGACGAGCTAATTAAGAGCATGCGAGATCTCCATCTTAATCTAACAGAGATTAATTCTAAGGTGGAAACGCTTGATGTGAAAGTGGAAGAAAGAGGACGGACAACTACCCAAAGACCCATACGAGAAGGCTTCAAAAGACGCTGTATCTGGTGTGAAAGCCTACAACATGATAAGAGGGAGTGCGGTGCATTCCGTGAAGCTGAAGCGCAAAAATTAGTCTTTTGGAAGGATGGTAAAATTCATGCAATCGAAACCGGGCTTCCTCTTGAGCCAAACTTGGTAACGGTGGCATGAAGAAAAGACTAGAGGATTTGGCAACAAGAACAGCCTATGCAGCTGTTGATGCAGCAACCTATGGGCTGCAAATTGAACCAACTAATGAAATTGTTAAAGCATGTAAAACTGATGCAAAATCTAAAGTGTGGATGCAGGCCTTAGATCGCATGGAGCAAGGCAAGGCAACCAAAGATGATTTAACTGCTGCCAGTCAAAGCGGCCGAGGAAGAACCGGATGGACCGAGCCAGTTGATTCATTTTCAGCTTTCGCGCGATTGGCTAAAATTAATAATCATGAAGCTATGGTAGAAGAAAAGAGAAGAAGAGATGAAGATGTTGCCAGTCCCTCCTCTACGGGGCCAACTAAACGTGTGGCAAGAAGTAAACCGGATCATCGGAAGGCTGCTAAAAATCCACCACCACTAGAGCTTGATATGGGAGATGCCCCTCAAGCAAAGAAGACGGAAGGAAAAAGAAAAGGCAAACAACCCGGCTACGTTGCAGTCTGACATAGAGACTGTGATAGATCTCAAGGGAATCCTAGAAGAAGGGATTCTTGGAAGTAGAATTGAATTTACATTAGGTGAAATTCTTAGAACTGCAAAATGAGGATTTCATGATGTAATAATTGGTGTAATTAAACAAAAAAGACAATATGTTGGTGAGGAAACTGAAGAATCTATGCATGCTTTTTTGCAAGCACTTCATGTGTATTTGCAGGATGAAGAGAAGCTGAAAACTCAAGGGATTCGATTAGAGGCAATCAAAGAATTGATTACAGCCATAGAAGCCAAAGATGAAGACATCTATGAAGCAGAAATTGAAGAAGCTATTGCAGAAAATGTTATGGTGGGGTCTTCTTAATCAAAGTGCAGCCCATGCATAAGAAAGAGGCTCATCTTCACAACATGCAAGAAGAAAATGATGCTCACTTTATTCCTAGTAGTTACTACTCCCGTACCCATTGGGCAAGGGTGACCACCGAAACTGTTGTCAAGATTGGAGAAAAAGAGACTCCATGCATTGCCCTTATAGACCATGGCTTGGAAATCAATGTCATGTCAAGAAGTCTCTACGAGAATGGCGGATGGCCCATAGATGTGGACCTAGGATGGTGCATGAAAGCGGCCAATAACTCCTCTGGTGATCTCTATGCGGCATGCCCTTATGTACAAGTTACTATTGGTAATGTAAAAGATGAATTTCATTTCTTTGTTCAAGATTCCTGCAGCTATCCTATCATTCTTAGCCAACCTTTTATTTCTGAGTCTCGTTTGGAGACAAAGGCCCTTGATGATGGTTCATCATATGCTCGAATAAGAAGTAAGGATAATGACAAAGCTATCCAATTTTTGACTATATGTGTAAATCATCACCGGAATAGAGATCGATTGAGAGATAATCATGTACCTCCTAATGCTTGAGAATTTAGAGGTTTTTGATTAGCACTGCTATAAGTGGAGGCTATGGCAGTGCTTCATGTCATAAAAATTTGCCTCCACATGTAAAGGGGGCTATGCCAAAAGCTGACTTGCAGATTTTTACGGCCAACAGTGTGGGCTGTTATAAACAGTTTTCAGCCATGAATAGGGCTGAAAGAAAGCATTTATGTCATGTGAAACAAGAGCTGAAGCAAATTGATGTTTTGACTGAAAATGAAGAAATTTTAGGGCTATTTCATGGGCTGATTTATAATGATACATTGGCTGAAATATTTGCATCTATTCATGCAGAAGATCAAGTTGGAAATCAGTCCATACAGGTATGCACATTGGATGTTTATGACATCATTCAAGAATTTGCAGATCAAGAAGCTTTTGGACAGCCAAACAAGGATGAGGTAAGAGTAGAAAAAAAATATAAGACAGTTGAGAAGAAGGTCAAGCCGGCGGCTACTCCCCTACCTCCCAAAAGTGAAGGACTGGTGGAAAGGGCATCCAAACAGCCAAGCCTTCGTGATCCCAAAGATACTGGTCACCAATTTATAGCTGAAAGTTTACAAGAGCTGAAAATTGGTGAAGACTCTTTTCTCTTGCCAGCTGAAAAGCAAATCTTCATGTAGATATTAAAGAAACATGGAAAAGCCATTTCATTTCAACCACATGAATTGGCTGTGTGGATCCAAGTGTTGTGGCACCAATGGTGATTTTCACGGTCCCACACATTCCTTGGAATCTTAAACCAATTCCGGTACCAAGGGCTCATTTGCCTAAGTTACTAGAGCTTTTAAATGAAAAGATAAAAATGCGAATATTGGAGCCATCTTCAGCTCCATATTCCAACCGATGGTTTACTGTGCCTAAGAAGAATGGATCTTTGTGATTCATTCAAGATTTACAACCTGTCAATAAAGTCACTATTAGAAATGTTGGTTCGGGGCCAATTGTTGATGAATTTGCTAAGGCTTTTGCAGGTAGAGCAATTCATTCCATGGGAGATTTATATTCGGGTTATGACCAATTCTAGCTTGCTTTGGAGAGCCGCGAGATTACCACAATGAAGACACCTCTTGGTTTAGTCCTCATGTGTACTCTACCTCAAGGAGCTACAAATTTAGTAGCTCACATGATGAATGCCATGCATAAAGTATTGAGAGATTATATTCCCCAACTAACTCTTCCTTTCCTTGATGATGTACCGATCAAAGGATGTGAAGTTCATGAGAAGAGTGAAGAACTCAATGAACTTGGATGTCGCAAGTTAGTTTCCAATCATATTAATGATTGTGCTCAAATCTTGTCTAAATTGGAAGAAGTCCATCTTACTCTTTCAGGTGCTAAATCTGTTTTTGGAGTAGAAGAAGTTCTTGTGGTAGGGCATATGTGTGGTCCATATGGCCGAAAGCCTTCTCCAACCAAGATTGATAGTATCAGCAAAATGTGGGAAATATGCACAAATGTTTCGGAGGTGAGAAGATTTCTTAGAGCATGTGTCTTCTACCTTATTTGGATCCCACATTTTGCTCATGTTGCTGAAAATCTTTATCAACTGTTAAGAAAAGGCCAAAAGTTTATATGGGAAAAAGAGCATACTCAAGCTATTTGGAAATTGAAGAAATTGTTGATTTCAGCCCCCACCTTAAAGAGGGCTAATTACTCTAATGGACAGCCTATCATACTCACAGTGGACACAAGTCCTATTGGAATAGGATGGGCAGTCGGTCAAGACGACCTTGAAGGCAACAGATATGCAATTCACTTTGGAGCGAAGGTTCTTAATGAACGTCAAAGAAGGTATGCTCAAATTAAAAGACAACTTTGGGGAGTGGTAACTACATTGAAATGTGACCGGGAGTACTTCATGGGCGCACATATAATAGTTGAAACATATTGTCTTCCACTCTTGGGCATGATTGCCAAATGCTCCACTCCCGACATAGCTATGCTAAGATGGATAGCCTATATTAAATCCTTAAATCCTGATTTAAAACATATTGCAAGAAGAGATAATCCAGTTGCTGACATGCTTTCGCATGCCAGATATAAGGATGAAGAAGAGATGATGGATGAGGAAGAATCAGAGTCTATATTTGCTAAAAATGATGCTGTAATTGTAGGTTCAATTCTGAAAACAACAAGTACAGCTGTACCTAATGATGGTTCAGCCGTCAAAAATGTAGATACAATATTAATTACAGCAAGTACAACAGGTTCAATTGCTGAAACAAAATTTACAGTAGCAAAGAAAGAAGAAAAAACTATAGAAGGACAGTGGGCAACTGAAAGACAGGATGCTCAATGTTTTGTTATGGTTTGTTTGCACTTTAAAGAAGAATATTATGCAGGTGATTGGCTAAAAATTGGCCAATTTCTAAGCACTATGACAAAGAAGGAAGATTGGACTAATGAAGAGTTCAAGACAATCAAGAGAAAAGCTTATGGCTTTTTTATCAAAGATGGCTACCTTTGGAGGCATGCGAAAAAGAAAGGAAGGGTGCATGTTCATGTCTTAGGAGACAAGAAGACTCAAAGACAGGTCATGCAAGAATTTCATGAAAGCCTATTGGCTGGTCATAGAGGCATATGGGGCAGTTTTGCCAAAATAAAAGAGAAATTTTGGTGGCAAAACATGTATAAAGACATTGAGCATTTTGTTGAGTCTTGTCATGTTTGTCAAATGTACTCTATGGTTAAGCATAGAGATGGGCTTCAGCCTACCTTTTCTTTATCCATTCACTATAGATGGGTTATTGATTTAGTAACCATGCCTAGAAGAATTTGGAACATGAGATATCTAGCACTTGCTAGAGAAGATCTCACAAATCAAGTGGAAGGAAAAGCCTTGACAACAAATTCTACTCAAGCCGTTTGTAGATTTTTACTTGAAGAAGTATTTTGCAAGTATGGCTATGTTGCCAAAGTAACTGCTGATAGAGGAGAATTGGATGCCGATGAGGCTCGCCATTTCTTTGCTCAATTGGGAATCAAGCTATCTCTTACATCAGCCTACAATCTTGAAGGCAATGGTAAGAGTGAAAGAGGTCATCAACCAATTCTCAAAGCATTGGTGAAATCTTGTAGAGGAAAGATGAAAGAATGGCCTAGAATGCTTCCATTTGCATAATGGGCTGATAGAACTACCCATAGTGCTATATGCCGGCTGAACTGATATATGGGCAGCCACCTATTATGCCTATTGAGGAGTCTACTGTCACATGGAGTATCTTGCATTGGGATGAAGGCATAAATAGAGAAGAGCTGCTGATTTTGCGCATAAGGCAGCTTGAAAGAAGGCTAGAAGATGTCAAGACAGCCATTGAAAGGCTGAAGGTAGCAAGATTGAAGAATAAGAAGAGGTTTGACAAGCATCATCGACTCCATCCAAGAGCTATTCAAGAGAATGATTGGGTACTTGTCTATGACAGTAGCCTGGATAATCAATATAGTGCTCATAGGAAGTTAGCCAAGCAATGGTTTGGACCATATGTGGTGAAAGTAGTACATGATAATGCTACTTATACTTTGGCTGAAATGGATGGGACCATGGTCAAGGTACTAATAGCCGGTAAACGTATCAAGCTCTTTAAATGAAGAGAGTCTTCTACTTATGAGCTTGAAGACTTGGATATGAGCCATCTACTTGAAGACAAGTAAGATGAAGAAGACTTAGAGGATGAAGATGAAGATATGTCAAAAGAAGACCCTTCTTAACCTGTGTAATTTTGTGAAATGGCACATGCCGGAGGATGTGCAGGTTAGGAGGGGGTGAACGTCAGAAAGTTTATTGTTCATAATATAAAACATGGAATTCTTATGAACACAGAAGAACTTTACTAGGATTTATATGAGGAATTTTCATACATAACTTAGTCGTTGTTACCCAACAACCAACTTAGATATCACTTAGTTTCATAAGTTCTTTTGTATCTGTCATACAAATTTTCAATTGTACCATGTATATTGATAAAAAATTAAGTCTATGGGAACCCACAACTTGATCAGTTGGAAGTAATTGACAGTTTGCAAGCTAAGTCACACTGGTTCAAGAGGAAAAAAATGGTTAGAAATCAAGAAAAGTGCCAAAAGTCCACTAGGTTCATCTGGGACCTGAAATAATGGACTAAAATGACTTGTAAGTGACCTAAGTGGTCAAAATGATAAGTGGGAGCTGAGCAGGATGCAGCCCATATTTTTTGGCGCAAAAAACGGGCCTGCATACCTGTGGCAAATGGAGAATGAGCTGTGGGCTATAGTGCATGCTCTAAAGCATGAAATCTCAAGGCTAACTGGAGCTGAAGAAGGATATACAAACAAGGAAGGTGAGAGCTCTTCTTACCCATCCATTTGGTATGACGAAAAAGAATGGTATGATAGTCCATAAAAGGGGGAAAACTTGAGAAAAAGTATTTAGCCTGCTCTTATGTACGTCTTCTCTCATTCTTTTACTTTATTCATGGTCCAATGAAGCCTGTCTTGTACCCAAGTACTTGAGTGACTTTGGGGCAAGAAAAGGGGAGGTTTTTGAAGGTGTATGTTATGGACTGAAAAAACCAGTCATAAACAGGGCAGCCCACTATTCTTGTCCATTTTGATGAGTAAACTAGTGATCTATGTGGTTGTAATAGAGGAAATTGACCTCTTAACATCAGGGCTTCACTTGTGAATGATTAGAGGAGCTTATTCTTGGGATTATATACAATTTTGGAGCTTGATTATGGGCTGGAAATTACTGCTTTAAAATAGGGCTGAAGTTAAAATTATGCTTTATCAATGCATTTCATGAGCTTTTGATCTATGTCTTGAATGTATTTGAGTCTACCATCAAAATACTTGTATCTTAGAGTTGTTATCCATTCATGTTCATGAAATGGAAACCATTTGAGCTTGCATTTGGAATATGCATTTGGATTAAATCTGAGATGATCCTTAATGTAATGGCTTATTATTCCCATATGCATTTGATGTGATCAAGACAAAGTCTTTCATTCCATTCATGTATGCTAAATAAAAAGAAAAAGCTTGATATCTTCTTCTTCAACTAAGTCATTTCTCAAACCCAAATCTTATCAAACCCCAATCTTTTCTCCTTCTCCAAACCTTGAATCCCACACTCCACTTCTGGTCTAAACCCCGGTGGTAGACCTTCAACCCCCAACACGACGACAACGATGCTACAATGGTGGAATAGTGCTTAATGAAGCATCTATATAATGAAGAGAGACCAAGAAATCCATGCAAGGAAGTGGTGGTGGAAGGAGTGGGCTAGTCTCTAACACATTGCACCTTCTTCAGGTCAGCCTGTATGCCACTTTTGCTCACAATGTGTCCCAAGTGCTCTATAGATGTTTGCATGAAGGTGCATTTTCTCTCCTTAGCAAAGAGTTGATGCTCTCTCAATATGTCAAACACCCTTTTAACATGTGTCAAGTGCTCCTTGGATGACTTGCTATAAATGAGGATGTCATCAAAGAAAACAAGCACAAACTTGAATAGAAAGGGTCATAGGATTTTGTTCATTAGGCTTTGAAATGTGGCAGGGCCATTAGTCAACCCAAAAGGCATCACTAGAAAATGATAAAGTCTGTGATTAGTCTTGAAGGCTATTTTGACCTCATCTCCCTCCCTCATATGAATCTAACAATAGCTAGAGCGTAAGTCAATCTTAGTGAAAAATCATGCCCCTTTTAACTCATCCAGAAAATCGTCAATCCGTGGAATGGGGTAGCAATTCTTCACTGTGATTTTGTTAAAGTCTCTGTAGTCAATGCACATGAAAAAGGAGCCATCTTTCTTCTTGACTAACAAGATAAGGGATGCATAGGGGGAAGAAATCAGTTTAATAAAACCCATCTCTAACAACTCCTTGACTTGCTTTGTAACCTCTTTATGCTCACACTTGGAGAGTTTATAAGGGGACTTGTTTACTGGCTTAGAATGGGGCTCTAAATAAAGCGGATGGTCCACTTGCCTCTTATGAGGAAGGGCTATAGGCATCTAAAATATGTCACTCTATTCCTCAAGTAAGGCCTGCAAGGTTGAATCATTAGATACTGCAGAGGGCTGACTTGAATTGTCCTTATTTAACTACAAAAAATATATTTGTGAGCATTTCTTAAACTCCCTTTTGAGTTGCTTTGTTATAATGAGCTGAAAATCAACATGATCTTAAACTCCCTCTAGGTGGATGGGATGTCCATGCATCATAAACTCCATATAGAGCTAAGATAAGTCCATAGCAAATTTCCCCAATTGTTTCAGTCAATGACAGCCCAAGACAACATCAATGGGGCCCATATCTAGGGCAATTAGATCAACTAGTGCCACATAATTTTCAGTCAAGCATAAGGAGAACGTGTGACATACATGTGTGCTGATTGCTTCTTCTCCATTTACTACTTGGACTTTCAAGGGGTGGTGTAATTCCATAGGGGTGCATTTCAACTAATCAATGACTGATTTATTGACAAAACTATGAGTGCTACCACTATCCACAAGGATGAATACATGCTTTCCTTGAATACTTCCTTGAATGCGAAGGGTGTTGGGGCTTCAAAAACTCGTCCAAGCATCCAAGAAGATAGAGAAAAGGGAAGTGGTAGGTGGGTGGGATGTCAGATCCAGTATCCGTGTGGTGACGGGCCAAAGGGAAACCCATCCTTTGGGTCATAGAACTGCTCATGATCAACATCCTTCGTAGGCTCAGCCTAGTCGATGGCCAATTCATCCTCATCATTGTGCCAATCTTCTATGACATACATGCAATGAACCTTGACCTTAGCTCTCTTATAAGGGCATTTGGAGGCATGATCAGCAGTGTACTCATCTCCACATTTAAAGAATACCCCTTTTCCTTCACAACATCTAGAGAAATATAACATGTCTACGTGTTCACTTGCAAGACACGTCTTAGCAGCCCATGGGAAAGAGGGTCTAGAAGGCTCCACACGGCACTCCCATGGAATGTTACGGGGTTTGCAATCTAGGTCTTTCTGAGTTTGCCACGTAGCGGAAGTATTCAAGCCATTTCCACTTAGGACCGCCGACCTGAATCAGGGTTTCCTCTTGTGGTCAAATTCTTGGAGAGTAACTACATCAGGCTAACTACTTTACACAGAAACGTCAAGGTCGAAGCGGATTCATGCAGCACTTGGTTCAAGGAGAATGAAAAATGAGAGGGATGCAAAACTTGACCTCTCTGCCCATAAGGCATAGTCCCATTTTGTTCCCCTAAAATAGCATAAATCGGAATTCTAGTAATCTAAACTTAAGGTCAAGGCTCCTTGCTGTTCGTTTCCTTCGAGCAAAGTTTCCTGCTGTCCATTTCATTTGAGAAAAGTTCTCGGCCAACCGGGACCACCCATCTATAGGACCCATGGCCACATCCACCGCACTTTCTTCAGGGTTTGTTTAGTTGTCTAATTACCTACCACATTTACTTGGACATGCATCAAGCAGCTTCCTTAATTAGCCAATTAGACACCGGTTCCTTCACGTAATCTTAGCACTTGACATAGAAAAACAATGTCAAACAAGTTCCTTTTCAACAGGTTATCTTATTTATCTTTGGAATACATCCATATAATATAGCCCGTAGGCTAATCCATAATCCACCCAAAGGCAATCCATAATCCGCCCGAAGGCTATCCAGCAATCCAGAGGGATTACTAATCCAAGATTCTGCCTATAGACTAGTATGCGGGCCTCGAGATCCAATCGAGAGTCACGTTGGCCTCGTGTGTAGGGCCCTGAAGGCAAGGGATTTACAGCCAGAGCCCCCCTGGCACCCAAGAGTCCTCTTGCTCCAAGTAGCGCCCAACGGAGAGACCTCTCGTGGCGGGTTCAGTCCATGTTCCCGGCACGGGTAACAACCCCCTTGGTTAGGGTTAGGCAGACAGTCGGGTGTAACTGATGCTGCCTCTCCCATCTTCAACCTGAAGCATTAGTTATCTTTCCATCTTTAGTTCCTTGAGCAAACAATGCAAAAACTGCTCCTAAATTGTTACAAGCACAATCAATCCAGTGGTCGTTTATTTGGCCAATTGCTAAGGAGCGAATCCTTCTCTCCGAATGCATCCAGCATTCGATCTGAGATCAATTGCGACCTGGCAAGATCCCCAAGGGTTTGTTTGTTTACCCTTTTATCCTTGGGTTAGGGTCATACCCTGTTAACCCAACTTAACCAACACCTTAGGTTTCATAAATTAAAACAGTGAATCTTGCCGACCATGTCACTCTAACTTGATTGATCCTTTGCTTACTAGGCAAATACATAACTTCCCTTAACTTGGCAAACCAGCCCAAGAAAGGTGATGTAGCGGGATGACTACTCATCCTCTTGCAAGTTAGACTTGCGCTAGAACCTGCCAACCTTATTCCGAGGAGTGGCAAATTGATCTTGTGGATAAACCACAAGCTGTGCAACGTTGCAACTTGTTGCACAAGTGTCGCACCTAACTCATGGGATCATTTCACCCATTGATCGGTGTTTCCTCCCCAAGAAATTTTGTTTAGACAAGAAGCAGGGTTTAGGGTGTCTTCTTACCCAACCCAACCCTAATTGTACTAGGCTGACAACATTCGGTCCTAGGGTTTCCAAACTCAATCCGAGTTTTAGCATTAGGTCAAACAATCCTTAGGGTTAAAACCCTATATCGTTGTTTGCATGAGCGTCCAATTGATCCAAACATTCTGTGAATGTGGGTAGGACCTTTGGGCTTGAGGGTTTCGACTTGCCATCCAAGTTCGATACTAGCTGCATTCCTAACATGCCAATCCCTAGCTAGTACTTGAGGTGTTTGTTGTACCACCAGATATGCTTATACGAATCACTAACGGGTTATAATATTACAAGTGTTCTAGCCAAATCAGTCTACTTGTCTTGCGACAAGAGAGATCCTTTCCTAGAGATGATAAACTTGATCTAAAGGAGAAAAATAGTTGCAAAATGTCACAATACATGTAAACATGCGATTCATTGCTTCTACGCACCACAAGATCTACAATCACCCTATCTTTTCTTGCTAAAGTCAAAATGCATGATAATTTGAAGATTAACTTACATAGGATCTACTAAGATTTACATCGAGGAATAATGCCTACAACCTTTTGTCTAAGCATTTGAGTTTCATGCTTTGATAGGCCATACAACCTCTCCTAAATGCAGCTCTTGATGAATGAATTTTTCGCATGTTGAATATGTAACATGCAACCCTTAGATACAACATCTTAAATGAAGTTCAGGCAAGACTAAGGCTTAGTGATGACTTAGTCCATTTCCAAGCATCTTTTGCATGCAACTTGCAATGTCCATTGTTTCATTTTCATGCCATGCAGTGGACTTTAACCATTCTTTCCAGGCGAGTCATAACAAGAAAGTTATTGACTAATGCAAGATACTCTTTTCCTTCACGGCCAATGCACTTAACAATTTCCCTTTAACGCTAGGCAATATGCGTTTTAGACTTTCATTTTGAAAATGCACGACAAGGAAATTTGCAACTAAGTTTATAGCGCGAGTAATATTTACATTCATAACTTTGGAGATGCAATGATCCAATTGCATGATATGCACCAATCCTTGTCTATCGTTCAAAGAGATAATTTATCAAATGTACTTTTATCACTACCACACGAATTAACGAGAAACGTAAAATGCATTCTCCCTATGGAATTAAGCGTGTTTAAAGCATTTCTTATATGTGGGATTAAATTCAAAAAACCTGGGCTTGTGGATCCGCGGTGATGTCCATGTGTAAGTTCGGGGAGGAACCTCCCGCGGTGCGCCTTGCGACTTCTTGGAGCCATCGTAGGCATGATAATAGACTCCGCGGATTCCCTCTAGCCTTTACTCTGGCTCTCCGAGACTGCCTGGAGGTGGATACCTTCTGCTCATGTAGGAATAGGAGCTTAATGCACCTGGTTTTAAAATCGGGGAAGGGCACGTAGGAACAAGGCCTATGGGCCTTATCCCTTTAGAAGCTTCTTAAAGAAGCTTCTAAGAAGCTTCTAAGGACCAGCAGAGACGTCGTGGGAGGGCCAATGATTGGGAAGTAGAAGGCATCAAAGACAAGGAGAGGGATTTGATGACGATGGCAGGGATAGTGGCGGCGATCATGGTGGCGGTACAGCAGGCGGCGTCAGCAATGTTCTCCTTCTCTCCACGATCGTGTAGCACGACCGTATCCTCCTCTTCCTTTCTCCCCTTGTGCCACACTAAGGGGTGTTTTTATAGCCTTGGAGGGTGAAAGGGAAGCTCCACCACATGGGTTCTGCATGGCTATTCCCTCCTCATGCTCCCTACACCACACCTACTTAGGCTACTTCCTCCTCATGCTCCCTACACCACACCTACTTAGGCTATTCCTCCCCACACTCCCTCTCCTCTAGCCATGCATCGGCTGGGGGAAGGGATAAGTATTAAAAAATTTGACTTAAATTTCATCATTATCCCTATTGCCCCTTCAAAAAGGGTGTTCTCCCACGGGTTTTTACAGTCTTCAACCCCAGCCTCGATTTCACAATGAGGAGGCCTCATTTTTTGCACGTGCGGGGTACGGATTAATCTACCGATAATGTGTGGAAGATAACATTTCACAGGTTTTTCGCGGCGTGCGGGGAGTCAAGTTCAACAATATTTTTGAGCGGAAATATTACATTCTCTCACCCTTAGAGGAATCGAGATGTCCTCATCTCAAGAAGAACTGGGGGTATTGTTGGTTGAGAGTACTTTCATCTATCCAAGTGGCATCCTCCTTGGGATAAGCTTTCCACTGGATGAGACATTCTCTCAAGGTTCTGGATCTCAATTCTCTCTCCCTAACATCTAAGATCCTGTCAGGCCATAGCTTAAGGACTCCTTGGCTAGGCATTACAACTTGTTGATCATCAAGTACATGGCTAGGATTAGGTACATACTTCTTCAGTAGGCTGATGTGGAATACATTATGAACCTTTAGGTTCTCAGGGAGTTGCAGTCTATAAGCATAGGGTCCTAGGCACTTGAGGATCTTGTAGGGTCCACAATACCTTGGACTTAGCTTCTTGCAATCTCCTAAGGATAGGGAACTCTTCTTTCGGCGTACGTGAATGAAGACCATGTCTCCTTCCTCGAAGGTTCTATCTTGACGTTTCAAATCCGCGTATGCCTTTTGTCTATCCTTGGTGGCTTGAATGTCGTGTCTTATGGACTTCATTTGGTCGTCCATATCTTCCAGCATCTGCCTTGAAGCTTCAACTCTTAGGATTGGATCTGAGAAGTTTAAAGGACTTTGACATTCGTGCCCATACAATGCTTGAAAAGGGGTCATCTAAACGCTTTGTTGGTAAGAAGCATTGTAGGCAAACTCAACCAGTGGCAAGTATTGAATCCACCTTTTTGGTTCATGGCAACAGTGTGCCCTTAGTATATCCTCAATGACTTGGTTGACTCGCTCTGTTTGGCCATCGGTTTGGGGATGGTAAGCTATACTAAAACATAGTTGAGTCCCAATGGCTGCAAGCATAGCTCTCCAGAAGTGTGAAGTGAAGAGAGAATCACAATCACTAATGATTCTTCTGGGCAACCCATGTAGCCTGAATATCTCCTTGATGAACAACCTTGCAATGTCTGAGGCTTTGTAGTTTGTCTTAATAGGAATAAGATGTGCAACCTTAGTGAGCATATCAACCACAACTAGAATGAAGTTGTATCCTCCCTAAACTTGGGGTAGGCCAACAACAAAGTCCATACTGATGAATTCCCATTTCATTTGGGGAATGTCAAGTGATTGCATTTTTCCTGGCATTTTGACATGTTCGGCCTCAATACGTTGACAAGACAAACACTTAGTGACATATTTGAGAACGTCACCTTTAATCCTCTCCCAATAGTAGCTCTTCCTCACTGCATTGAGGGTCTTGGCATAGCCAGGATGTCATGAGAAAGGGGAATCATGAGCTTCCCAAAGTATCTTCTGTTTGAGTGACTGGCTTGCCAGTATACATAATCTCGTTCTATAGTGGACAAGTCCACTATTGATAGAGAATTCTGTTAGATATGATCAATGCCCCACCCTCATTAGGTGCTACCAATGATCCATGGTGCTCAAAGTTGTAAGGCCCCCATTATGAGGAGAAGCCAAATGTGAGCCCGGACATTGGTTGAGTCCTGACTTGTATATCAGATGAGGTCTATGTGACCGGATGGCAAAAAGGTGACTGTTGTGGGTCTAATCTTTGGGTTAGACGGAGTGGTTAAGCTGGTAGCAACTCGAGGCACATTGCATTGAGTTGCGTGGTAATATTCCCTGGCCGACTAGTGGAGGCTCATATGGTAGGTCGGCCGACCTAATGACCTTCGCGGGCTATAAAAACTAAACCCCTTCGCAGCCATCATACACTTATCTTTCACCCAGTCAGAGTTGTTATTCCAGCTAGCCTTAAGCTCTTCACCTATCTTCTGTCTAGATCACCATCTAAGCTTCACACAGTGGAAGCGCACGGGTGGACAGAGCCATCTTTGTATCAGTTGTTTGGAGTTAAAGAATTTACCGATTCTCCTCTTATCTGTTGTGTACTCTCTATCTTTTTCTCAGATTCTGTTCGCTGCGCCGTGTAATATTTTACAAATTCTTGATACTTAGCCTGTAGATTTTGGTCCTAATCCTTGATAGGGATCTCCCTTAGCATCTTTTGATAGGTTGGATCATGGCATGCTTCATCTCTAGCTAGCTCAAGCATTGGGTTGTTTGGCATGGATACCTTTGTGGCTAGAGATTTAGCTGTTGATGGATTTTTCCAGATTAGAGAATTAAGGAATGCCTTGCGACTAAGTGCATTGGCAACTACATTCTCCTTTCCAGGCTGGTATTTGATTTCAAAATCATACTCCTCCAGCACTTCAATCCACCGACGTTGCCTCATGTTGAGTTCATTCTAGGTAAAGACCCACTTGAGACTTTTATGATCCGTCACTAGGGTAAACTTGTTACCCAGCAGGTAATTGTCTCCAAAGCTTTAGAGCATGGATGAAAGTTAATAGCTCTAGGTCATGGGTAGCATAATTCTTATCGTGGCTCTTCAGTTTCCTTGAAGAGTATGCTACAGGATGACCTTCTTGCATAAGCACACATCCTAGGGCAATGTGTGCTAGCATCAATTACTACTTCGAACTCCTTACTGAGGTCAGGAAGTTTCAGGATAGCTGCTGATACTAAACTTTTCTTTAGTCTATCAAAGCTAGATTGTTCAACAGTTGACCATACAATCGATGTTTACTTCTTCAGTAGATCAGTCAAAGGTGCTGCAATCAAAGCATAGTTTTTTATAAAGACCCTATACCATACTATCAATCCAAGAAAACTGTGTATTTCCTTGACAGTTGTTGGTATTGGCCATTCTAGAACATCTCTAACTTTGGCCGGATCCACTGAGATTCCTTTCGTTGATACGATAAATCCCAGATATTCAATCTGACATTTGAAGAATGCACACTTCTTCATCTTGGCATAAAGCTTGTGTGCTCTCATTGTCTCAAGAACAATGCAAAGCTGGGGTTCATGATCTTCTTCCTGTTTGGAATAGACTAAGGTATCGTCAAAGAAGATAAGTACAAATTCGTCAAGATATGGCCTAAAGATGTCTTGCATTAACCTATTGAAGGTGGCAGGTGCATTCGTCAGCCCGAATGACATGACCCTGAATCTGACCGAAGTCGAATTCCACATTACATTACATGTCCACTTTAGCTTTTAGCCAAGTGACCAAATCACTTAACTTCTTTATCAATATAGACAGTCAAGACAATCATTGATAAAAAGAAGTCTTATTTCATTCATAAGGGCATAACCCTTTCAAGTACAATCATTCTTGGGAGATGGAACAAGCTGCTACATTATTTCAAGGAGAATAAGATGTTGTTGCATTTAGCTACGGGAACTGTGTAATAGTATGGATTGGGTCATGGATTTTCAGGAATCGATAAGTCATTGGAAGATTAGGGTATCTTTTCCTTTGATATCTGTTCTTCTCATGACGTCCCAACACTTTAATTTTGTCAGCAGGGATTACTCGAGTCACTTCCCCGTACACATACTTATTCTGATTAACCCTTTGACCCCCGACATGTAAGGTCGTATTTGCGTGAGCCTCAACAAAGAGGAACAGCTTTACGATCTTTAAGTCCTCCATCCACTTGATTCTCTTCAAGTTAATTTGAAGATATGCAAGTCGGTGGGCAGCTATGTAATAGATCCCTGAAACACCCATCCATCTCTGTTCCATGTACAAGGGTGATGGATTGTAAATGCGGTCTAGGATATTCATCATATCGAGCCTTCGTTGATAATCGGAAGCATGCACCAGGATCATAAACATGACCTGGAACGCCATGAATCTGTTCCATGCTTCATGACTTTGCAAGACAGCATCGACAAGCAAGAAAATATTCTTAACAACAACATTTGCTTTACTTCTTTTTATTAAGTTTCCTTGTAAAGAAAGATCCTTCATTGGTTCAACTGTAACGTGTTCGCCTGTTTACTTGGAGGACACATCTTAGCAGCCCATCGGAAAGAGGGTCTAGAAGGCCTTGCCCGGCACTCCCATGGAATGTTACGGGGTTTGCAATCTAGGTCTTTCCGAGTTTGCTACGTAGCAGAAGTATTCTGGCCATTTCCACTTAGGACCAACCTGAATCAAGGTTTCCTCTTGTGGTCAAATTCCTGGAGAGTAACTAGCGTCGAACCCCATGCAAACTACTTTACGCAGAAACGTTGGTGTTGAAGCAGATTCATGCTACACTTGGTTCAAGGAGAATGGGAAACGAGAGGGATGCAAAACTCGACCTCTTTGCCCATAAGGCATAGTCCCATTCCGTTCCCCTAAAATAGCATAAATCAGAATTCTAGTAATCTAGAATTAAGGTCAATGCTCCTTGCTATTCATTTCCTTCAAGCAAAGTTTCCTGCTGTCAAATTCATTTGAGAAAAGTTCCCGGTCACGCTTTAGTTGTCTAATTACCTACCACATTTAGTTGGACATGCATCAAGCAGCTTCCTTAATTAGCCAGTTAGACACTGGTTCCTTCACGTAATCTTAGCACTTGACATAGAAAAACAATGTTAAACAAGTTCCTTTTCAACATGTTATCTTATTTACCTTTGGAATATATCCATATAATCCAGCTCGTAGGCTATTCCATAATCCACCCGAAGGCTATCCAGCAATCCACAGGGATTACTAATCCAAGATTTCGCCCATAGACTAGTATGCGGGCCTCGAGATCCAATCAGGAGTCGCGTTGGCCTCTTGTGTAGGGCCCTAAAGGCAAGGGATTTACGGCCAGAGCCCCCTGGCACCCAGGCGTCCTCCTGCTCCAAGTAGCGCCCAACGGAGAGACCTCTTGCAGCGGGTCCGGTCCACGTTCTTGGTGCGGATAACAACCCCCTTGGTTAGGGTCAGGCAAACATTCAGGGGTAGCTGATCCTGCCTCTCCCATCTTCAACCTGAAGCATTAGTTATCTTTCCATCTTTAGTTCCTTGAGCAAACAATGCAAAAACTGCTCCTAAATTGTTACAACCACAATCAATCCAGTGGTCGTTTATTTGGCCAATTGCTAAGGAGTGAATACTTCTCTCCGAATGCATCCAACATTTGATCCGGGATCAATTGCGACTTGGCAAGATCCCCAAGGGTTTGTTTATTTACCCTTTTATCCTTGGGTTAGGGTCATACCCTATTAACCCAACTTAACCAACACCTTAGGTTTCATAAATTAAAACAGTGAATCCTGGTGACCATGTCGCTCTAACTTGATTGATCCTTTGCTTACCAGGAAAATACATAACTTTCCTTAACTTGGCAAATCAGCCCAAGAAAGGTGATGTAGCACGATGAGTACTCATCCTCTTGCAAGTTAGACTTGCGTTAGAACCTGCCAACCTTATTCCGAGGAGTGGCAAATTGATCTTGTGGATAAACTGCAAGCCGTGCAACGTTGCAACTTGTTGCACAAGTGTCGCACCTAACTCATGGAATCATTTCACCCATTGATCGGCGTTTCCTTGTCAAGGAATTTCATTTAGACAAGATGTAGGGTTTAGGGTGTCTTCTTACCCAACCCAACCCTAATTGTACTAGGCCAACAACGTCCTAGGGTTTTCAAACTCAATCCGAGTTTTAGCATTAGGTCGAATGATCCTTAGGGTTAAAACCCTAGATCGTTGTTTGCATGAGCGTCCAATTGATCCAAACATTGTGTGAATGTGGGTAGGACCTTTAGGCTTGAGGGTTTCGACTTGGCGTCCAAGTTCGATATACCAGCTGCATTTCTAACGTGCCAACCCCAGCTAGTACTTGAGGTGTTTGTTGTACCACTAGATATGCTTATACAAATCACTAATGGGTTATAATATTACAAGTATTCTAGCCAAATCAGTCTACTTATCTTGCGACAAGAGCGATCCTTTCCTAGACATGATAAACTTGATCTAAAGGAGAAAAATATTTGTAAAATGTCACAATACATGTAAACATGCGATTCATTGCTTCTACGCACCACAAGATCTACAATCACCCTACCTTTTCTTGCTAAAGTCAAAATGCATGATAATTTGAAGATTAACTTACATAGGACCTACTAGGAGTTACATCGAGGAATAATGCCTACAACCTTTTGTCTAAGCATTTGATTTTCATGCTTTGATGGGCCCTACAACCTCTCCTAAATGCAGCTCTTGATGAATGAATTTTTCGCATGTCGAATATGTAACATGCAACCCTTAGATACAACATCTTAAATGAAGTTCAGGCAAGACTAAGGCTTAGTGATGACTTAATCCATTTCCAAGCATCTTTTGCATGCAACTTGCAATGTCCATTGTTTCATTTTCATGCTGTGCAACGGACGTTAACCATTATTTCCATGTGAGTCATAACAAGAAAGTTATTGACTAATGCAAGATACTTTTTTCTTTCACAGCCAATGCAATTAACGATTTCCTCTTTAACCCTAGGCAATATGCGTTTTAGACTTCCATTTTGAAAATGCATGAGAAGGCAATTTGCAACTAATTTTATAGGGAAAGTAAGATTTACATTCATAACTTTGGAGATGCAATGATCCAATTGCATGATATACACCAATCCTTGTCTATCGTTCAAAGAGATAATTTATCAAATTTACTTTTATCACTACTACATGAATTAACGATAAACGTAAAATGCATTCTCCCTATGGAATTAAGCGTGTTTAAACCATTTCTTATACGTGGGATTAAATTCGAAAAACCTGGGCTTGTGGATCCGCGGTGATGTCCACGTGTAAGTTCGGGGAAGAGCCTCCCGTGGCGCGCCTTGTGACTTCTTGGGAGCCATCGTAGAAGTAACAATGGACTCCACGGATTTCCTCTAGCCTTTACTCTTGCTCTTCGAGACTGCCTAGAGGTCGATACCTTCTCCTCGTGTAGGAATAGGAGCTTAATGCACCCGGTTTTAAAATCGGGGAAGGGCACGTAGGAACAAGGCCTATAGGCCTTATCCCTTTAGAAGCTTCTTAAAGAAGCTTCTGAGGACCACCAGAGACGTTGTGGGAGGGCCAATGATTGGGAAGTAGAAGGCATTGAAGACAGGGGGAGGGATTTGATGACGATGGCAGGGATGGGCGGCGCCTTGGTGGCGATCACGATGGCTGTACAGCAGGTGGCGGTAGCAACATTCTCCTTCTCTCCACAATCGTGCAGCACGGCCGTATCCTCATCTTCCTTCCTCCCCTTGTGCCACACTAGGGGGTGTTATTATAGCCTTGGAGGGGGAAAGGGAAGTTCCACCACGTGGGTTCTGCATGGCTATTCCCTCCTCATGCTCCCTACACCACACCTACTTAGGCTATTCCCTCCTCATGCTCCCTACACCAAACCTACTTAGGCCATTCCTCCCCACACTCCCTCTCCTCCAGCCATGCATCGGCTGGGGCAAGGGATAATTATAAAGAAATTTGACTTAAATTTCATAATTATCCCTATTGCCCCTTCAAAAAGGGTGTTCTCCTGCGGTTTTTACGATCTTCAACCATGGCCTTGATTTCACAATGTGGAGGCCTCATTTTTGCACGTGCGGGGTACGGATTAATCTACCGATAATTACAGTGTGGGAGATAACCTTGCACAAGTTTTACGCGGTGTGCGGGGAGTCAAGTTCAACAATATTTTTGAGCGGAAATATTACATTCTCTCCCCCTTGGAGGAATCAAGATGTCCTCATCTCGAGAAGAACTGGGGGTATTGTTGGTGGTTGAGAGTACTTTCATCTATCCAAGTGGCATCCTCCTCGGGATAAGCTTTCCACTGGATGAGACATTCTCTCAAGGTTTTGGATCTCAATTCTCTCTCCCTAACATCTAAGATCCTGTCAGATCGTAGCTTAAGGACTCCTTGGCTAGGCATTACAACTTGTTGATCATCAAGTACATGGCTAGGATGAGGTACGTACTTCTTCAGTAGGCTGATGTGGAATACATTATGAACCTTTAGGTTCTCAGGGAGTTACAGTCTATAAGCATTGGGTCCTAGGAACTTGAGGATCTTGTAGGGTCCACAATACCTTGGACTTAGCTTATTGCAATCTTCTAAGGATAGGGAACTCTTCTTTGGGCATACGCAAATGAAGACCATGTCTCCTTCCTCAAAGGTTCTATCTTGACGTTTCAAATCCGCATATGCCTTTTGTCTATCCTTGGCGGCTTGAATGTTGTGTCTTATGGACTTCATTTGGTCGTCCATATCTTCCAGCATCTGCCTTGAAGCTTCAACTCTTAGGGTTGGATCTGAGAAGTTTAAAGGACTTTGACATTCGTGCCCATACAATGCTTGAAAAGGGGTCATCTAAACGCTTTGTTGGTAAGAAGCATTGTAGGCAAACTCAACCAGTGGCAAGTATTGAATCCACCTTTTTGGTTCATGGCAACAATGTGCCCTTAGTATATCCTCAATGACTTGGTTGACTCGCTCCGTTTGGCCATCCATCGGTTTGGGGATGGTAAGCTATACTAAAACATAGTTGAGTCCCAATGGCTTCAAAGATAGCTCTCCAGAAGTGTGAAGTGAAGAGAGAATCACAATCACTAATGATTCTTCTGGGCAACCCATGTAGCTTGAATATCTCCTTGATGAACAACCTTGCAATGTCTGAGGCTTTGTAGTTTGTCTTAATAGGAATAAGGTGTGCAACCTTAGTGAGCATATCAACCACAACTAGAATGGAGTTGTATCCTCCCTAAACTTGGGGTAGGCCAACAACAAAGTCCATACTGATGAATTCCCATTTCATTTGGGGAATGTCAAGTAATTGCATTTTTCCTGGCATTTTGACATGTTCGGCCTCAATACATTGACAAGACAAACACTTAGTGACATATTTGAGAATGTCACCTTTAAGCCTCTCCTAATAGTAGCTCTTCCTCACTGCATTGAGGGTCATGGCATAGCCAGGATGTCATGAGAAAGGGGAATCATGAGCTTCCCAAAGTATTTTCTATTTGAGTGACTGGCTTGCCAGTATATATAATCTCGTTCTATAGTAGACAAGTCCACTATTGACAGAGAATTCTTGATACTTAGCCTGTAGCTTTTGGTCCTGATCCTTGATAGGGATCTCCCTTAGTATCTTCTGATAGGTTGGATCATGGCATACTTCATCTCTAGCTAGCTCAAGCATTGGGTTGTTTGGCATGGATACCTTTGTGGCTAGAGATCTAGCTGTTGATGGATTTTTCTAGATTAGAGAATTAAGGAATGCCTTGCGACTAAGTGCATTCGCAACTACATTCTCCTTTCCAGGCTGGTATTTGATTTCAAAATCATACTCCTCCAGCACTTCAATCCACCGACGTTGCCTCATGTTGAGTTCATTCTAGGTAAAGATCCACTTGAGACTTTTATGATCCGTCACTAGGGTAAACTTGTTACCCAGCAGGTAATTGTCTCCAAAGCTTTAGAGCATGGATGAAAGTTAATAGCTCTAGGTCATGGGTAGCATAATTCTTATCGTGGCTCTTCAGTTTCCTTGAAGAGTATGCTACAGGATGACCTTCTTGCATAAGCACACATCCTAGGGCAATGTGTGCTAGCATCAATTACTACTTCGAACTCCTTACTGAGGTCAGGAAGTTTCAGGATAGCTGCTGATACTAAACTTTTCTTTAGTCTATCAAAGCTAGATTGTTCAACAGTTGACCATACAATCGATGTTTACTTCTTCAGTAGATCAGTCAAAGGTGCTGCAATCAAAGCATAGTTTTTTATAAAGACCCTATACCATACTATCAATCCAAGAAAACTGTGTATTTCCTTGACAGTTGTTGGTATTGGCCATTCTAGAACATCTCTAACTTTGGCCGGATCCACTGAGATTCCTTTCGTTGATACGATAAATCCCAGATATTCAATCTGACATTTGAAGAATGCACACTTCTTCATCTTGGCATAAAGCTTGTGTGCTCTCATTGTCTCAAGAACAATGCAAAGCTGGGGTTCATGATCTTCTTCCTGTTTGGAATAGACTAAGGTATCGTCAAAGAAGATAAGTACAAATTCGTCAAGATATGGCCTAAAGATGTCTTGCATTAACCTATTGAAGGTGGCAGGTGCATTCGTCAGCCCGAATGACATGACCCTGAATCTGACCGAAGTCGAATTCCACATTACATTACATGTCCACTTTAGCTTTTAGCCAAGTGACCAAATCACTTAACTTCTTTATCAATATAGACAGTCAAGACAATCATTGATAAAAAGAAGTCTTATTTCATTCATATCGGCATAGCCCTTTCAAATACAATCATTCTTGGGGAGATGGAACAAGCTGCTACATTAACTAGAGGAGAATAAGATGTTGTTGCGTTCAGCTACGGGAACTGTGTAATAGTATGGATTGGGGTCATGGATTTTCAAGAATCGATAAGTCATTGCAAGATTAGGGTATCTTTTCCTTTGATATCCGTTCTTCTCATGACGTCCCAACACTTTAATTCTGTCAGCAGGGATTACTCGAGTCACTTTCCCGTATACATACTTATTCTAATTAACCCTTCGACCCCCGACATGTAAGGTCACGTTTGCATGAGCCTCAACAAAGACCAACAGCTTCATGATCTTTAAGTCCTCCATCCACTTGATTCTCTTCAAGTTAATTTGAAGATATGCAAGTCGGTGGGCAGCTATGTAATAGATCCCTGAAACACCCATCCATCTCCGTTCCATGTACAAGGGTGATGGATTGTAAATGCGGTCTAGGATATTCATCATATCGAGTCTTCATCGATAATCCGAAGCATGCATCACGGTCATAAACATGACCTGGAACACCATGAATCTGTTCCATGCTTCATGGCTCTGCAAGACAGCATCGACAAGTAAGAAAATGTTCTTAATATCATTCCTTGTAAAGACAGATCCTTCGTTGGTTCGCTCTGATACCAACTGTAACATGTCCGCCTGCTCACTTGTAGGACACATCTTAGCAGCCCATTGGAAAGAGGGTCTAGAAGGCTCTGCCCGACACTCCCATGGAATGTTACGGAGTTTGCAATCTAGGTCTTTCCAATTTTGCCATGTAGCGAAAGTATTCTGGCCATTTCCACTTAGGACCGATCTGAATTAGGGTTTCCTCTTGTGGTCAAATTCCTCGAGAGTAACTAGCGTCGAACCCCAGGCAAACCCCAAGCGAACTACTTTATGCAGAAATGTTAGTGTCGAAGTAGATTCATGCTACACTTGGTTCAAGGAGAATGGGAAACGAGAGGGATACAAAACTCGACCTCTCTGCCCATAAGGCATCGTCCCATTCTATTTCCCTAAAAAAAGCATAAATCGGAATTCTAGTAATCTAGACTTAAGGTCAATGCTCCTTGCTGTTCGTTTCCTTCGAGCAAAGTTTCCTATTGTCGATTTCATTTGAGAAAAGTTCCCGGCCCACCGGGACCATCCATCCGTAAGACGGACCCATGGCCACATCCACTGCACTTTCCTCAGGGCTGCTTTAGTTGTCTAATTACCTACCACATTTACTTGGACATGCATCAAGCAGCTTCCTTAATTAGCCAATTAGACACCGGTTCCTTCACGTAATCTTAGCACTTGACATAGAAAAACAATGTCAAACAAGTTCCTTTTCAACAGGTTATCTTATTTATCTTTGGAATACATCCATATAATACAGCCTGTAGGCTAATCCATAATCCACCCAAAGCCAATCCATAATCTGCCCGAAGGCTATCTAGCAATCCATAGGGATTACTAATCCAAGATTTCGCCCGTAGGCTTGTATGCGGGCCTTGAGATCCAATCCAGAGTCATGTTGGCCTCTTGTGTAGGGCCCGGAGGAAGGCAAGGGATTTACGGCTAGAGCTACCCCTCGCACCCAAGCGTCCTCTTGCTCCAAGTAGCGCCAACGGAGAGACCTCTCATGGCGGGTTCGGTCCATGTTCCAGGCATGGCTAACAACCCCCTTGGTTAGGGTCATGCAGACAGTCGGGTGTAACTGATGCTGCCTCTCCCATCTTCAACCTGAAGCATTAGTTATCTTTCCATCTTTAGTTCCTTGAGCAAACAATGCAAAAAGTGCTCCTAAATTGTTACAAGCACAATCAATCCAGTGATTGTTTATTTGGCCGATTGCTAAGGAGTGAATCCTTCTCTCCGAATGCATCCAGCATTCGATCCGGGATTAATTGCGACCTGGAAAGATCCCCAAGGGTTTGTTTGTTTACCCTTTTATCCTTGGGTTAGCTCATACCCTGTTAACCCAACTTAACCAATACCTTAGGTTTCATAAATTAAAACAGTGAATCCTGGCAACCATGTCGCTCTAACTTGATTGATCCTTTTCTTACCAGGCAAATACATAACTTTCCTTAACTTGGCAAACGAGCCCAAGAAAGGTGATGTAGCAGGATAACTACTCATCCTCTTGCAAGTTAGACTTGCGCTAGAACCTGCCAACCTTATTCCGAGGAGTGGAAAATTGATCTTGTGGATTAACCACAAGCTGTGCAATGTTGCAACTTGTTGCACAAGTGTCGCACCTAACTCATGGGATCATTTCACCGATTGATCGGCATTTCCTCCTCAAGAAATTTTGTTTAGACAAGAAGCAGGGTTTAGGGTGTCTTCTTACCCAACCCAACCCTAATTGTACTAGGCCGACAACGTTCGGTCCTAGGGTTTCCAAACTCAATCTGAGTTTTAGCATTAGGTCAAATGATCCTTAGGGTTAAAACCCTATATCGTTGTTTGCATGAGCGTCCAATTGATCCAAACATTCTGTGAATGTGGGTAGGACCTTTGGGCTTGAGGGTTTCAACTTGGCGTCCCAGTTCGATACTGGCTGCATTCCTAACGTGCCAAGCCATAGCTAGTACTTGAGGTGTTTGTTGTATCACTAGATATGCTTATACAAATCACTAACAGGTTATAATATTACAAGTGTTCTAGCCAAATCAGTCTACTTGTCTTGCAACAAGAGCGATCCTTTCCTAGACATGATAAACTTGATCTAAAGGAGAAAAATAGTTGCAAAATGTCACAATATATGTAAACATGTGATTCGTTGCTTCTACGCACCACAAGATCTGCAATCACCCTATCTTTTCTTGCTAAAGTCAAAATGCATGATAATTTGAAGATTAACTTACATAGGACCTACTAGGAGTTACATCGAGGAATAATGCCTACAACCTTTTGTCTAAGCATTTGAGTTTCATGCTTTTATACGCCATACAACCTCTCCTAAATGCAGCTCTTGATGAATGAATTTTTTGCATGTCAAATATGTAACATGCAACCCTTAGATACAACATCTTAAATGAAGTTCAGGCAAGACTAAGGCTTAGTAATGACTTAATCCATTTCCAAGCATCTTTTGCATGCAACTTGCAATGTCCATTGTTTCATTTTCATGCCGTGCAACGGACGTTAACCATTCTTTCCATGCGAGTCATAACAAGAAAGTTATTGACTAATGCAAGATACTCTTTTCCTTCACGGCCAATGCACTTAACGATTTCCTCTTTAACCCTAGGCAATATGCGTTTTAGACTTCCATTTTGAAAATGCATGACAAGGCAATTTGCAACTAAGTTTATAAGGCGAGTAAGATTTACATTCATAACTTTGGAGATGCAACAATCCAATTGCATGATATGCACCAATCCTTGTCTATCGTTCAAAGAGATAATTTATCAAATGTACTTTTATCACTACCACATGAATTAACGATAAACGTAAAATGCATTCTCCCTATGGAATTAAGCGTGTTTAAAGCATTTCTTATACGTGGGATTAAATTCGAAAAACCTGGGCCTTGCGACTTCTTGGGAGCCATTGTAGACGTGATAATGGACTCCACGGATTCCCTTTAGCCTTTACTCTGGCTCTCCGAGACTGCCTAGAGGTCGATACCTTCTCCTCACGTAGGAATAGGAGCTTAATGCACCCGGTTTTAAAATCGGGGAAGGGCACATAGGAACAAGGCCTATGGGCCTTATCCCCTTAGAAGCTTCTTAAAGAAGCTTCGAAGGACTAGCACAGACGTCGTGGGAGGTCCAATGATTGGGAAGTAGAAGGCGTCGGCCTAGCGGTGATCACGGTGACAATACAGCAGGCGGCGGGAGCAACGTTCTCCTTCTCTCCACGATCGTGCAGCACGACCGTATCCTCCTCTTCCTTCCTTCCCTTGTGCCACACTAAGGGGTGTTTTTATAGCCTTGGGGGGGGGGAGGGGGGGGAAGGGAAGCTCTACCACATGGGTTCTGCATGGCTATTCCCTCCTCATGCTCCCTACACCACACCTACTTAGGCCATTCCTCCCCAAACTCCCTCTCCTCCAGCCATGCATCGGCTGGGAGAAGGGATAATTATAAAAAAATTTGACTTAAATTTCATCATTATCCCTATTGCCCCTTCAAAAAGGGTTTTCTCCCGCGGGGTTTTATGGTCTTCAACCCTGGCCTCGATTTCACAATGCAGAGGCCTCATTTTTGCACATGCGGGGTACGGATTAATCTACTGATAATTACGGTGTGGGAGATAACCTTGCAAGGTTTTACGCGGCATGCGGGGAGTCAAGTTCAACAATATTTTTGAGCGGAAATATTACAAGAAATGAAGCATTGCCTACTAGATCATTGGGAAGGTGATGCAGTGGACTGTTTATTTTCAGCATACTTATTCTCAGCATTAGAGCCAAATGTTGTCCCAAAAGTGCCCATTTTTCTTTCAACATGGTATAGAAGCTCCTCAAAAAACACCTCAAAAGTATTTTGGGGCTATTATTAGGTATAGAAGCTCCTCAAAAAACACCTCTGTATAGGGCTAATCGTGGAGGGATGCAGGGCTCTCCAGAACCTTGCTCAAAATGTTCATTCTTATGGTACTTTCTTGCATATCTCTTAGCTAGTTCAATTGCATCGAACAATGTGGTAGATTTTTGGTCCATGAAATCTGCCGATAGGCTTGGTTCAAACCCATAGATATACTTGTGCAATGTAGCATCATTGCTAATGCTGGCAGATAGGCTTGGTTCAAACCCATAGATATACTTGTGCAATGTAGCATCATTGCTAATGCTCTCCACATAAATGGTCAAGTTCATGAACTGATTTGTGTATTCACGTATAGTGAAGTTACGTTGGTCAAGAGTGTACCATCATCTTGACAACCACTCTTTTTCCAAAAGACACAAAAACTTGGACCATATTCATTTTAAAATATTCCCAGTCAATGAATTGTTGATTCTCTTGATTGATATAGAGCCACCATGTGTGGGCAAATCCTTCCAAGTGGAGAAGAAAAAATGATGTTTTGATCATTAGACTACTATGAGCAATTCTAATGCTATGCTTTTGTATGCTAATGTAGAGAGTGCTCTACTCATGGAAGAAAAGAATCAACAGAACAACGCATCCAGTAAGTTTTCCAATGCTTTGCATACTAGACGTAGATCATAGTAGAAAGACAAATTTAATAGTAAGGGACGCAGTAAATTTCGTGGTAAGGATGTTGAATGCCATCATTGTGGCAAGAAGGGTCACTTCAAACATGACTACTATAAATGGAAGAAAGAGAAAGGGAAGGGAAAGAAGACATATGACAATAAGGAAGAGAAGAAAGAGAGTCAGCCTGCTAAGAAGAGCAGTGTAAAGATTGAAGAGGTGAATGTAATTAGCCATGAGAGTGATAGTGGAAATGATGTAATCTTTGTCTCTTCGTGTTCACTACACATGCTTTGATATCCGATATAGAAGATGACATGCACACTTGGATTTTGGATTTAGGTGCCTCTTTTCATGTTACACCTCACTATGAGTGGTTTACAAACTATACAGGAGGTCGACATGGTGTTGTCCATCTTGGGGACAATTATGCATGTGACGTTGCAAGCATTGGCAGTGTGCAACTGCAGTTTTAGCATGGATCTATCTTCACTCTTTAGAATGTAAGGCATGTACTGCAGCTCAAGAAGAGCTTGATTATTACTGGTCAACTAGATGATGATGGTTTGCATACCACCTTTGGTGATGGTAAATGGAAGATGTGTAAGGGATCTAGGGTTATTGTTAAAGGTTGCAAGAGTGATACTTTGTATCCACTTTATGTATCTAGTGTGAGTAACCATGTTGTCACCGTGATGACTGAGCAGCCAAGTGTTTCCTTGTGGCATGGCTGGTTGGGACACATGAATCAAGTAGGAACGAAAGTATTTTCTTGTTTCCGTTACTTGCCTTGTCTTCATTATGTTGATTTTGAGCACTGTGATCATTGTGTTTATGGTAAGCATGCATAGACATCTCATAAAAAGTCTCTTTCACTGAAATCCTTGCCTCTAGAGTTATTACATTTTGATGTATGTCAAATTCCATCTCTAGGAGGAAAGAAATACTTTGTCACATTTGTCTATGACACTACACGGAAGGTATGGGTTTACCCTATTCGTAGTAAGGATGACGTGCTTGACAGTTTTCAAAAATACTTGGCATTGGTATAGAACCAGACTCATGTTTGTCAATGGTGGGGAGTGTGTGTTCAAAGCCTTTCAAGCATTTTGTGGCAGCAAGGAGATAAAGAGGGAGCTCACTACCCCTCATAATCCACCCCAAAATGGAGTTGCAGAGTGCAAGAATCAGACCATATAGGACAAGGTCCATACAATGCTGTCTCATGCTGCATTACCCCATGGATTTTGGGTAGATGCTATTATGACATCCGTTCATCTAATTAACAAGTCATCAAACAAGTCTTTGAGGGGGAGAGTTCCTCAAGAAGAGTGGTTGGACAAGCTACCTTCTTATGCTCATTTGTGAGTGTTTGGCTATGAGACTTTTGTACACATATGAAAAGAAAAGTGCATCAAATTGGAACCAAAGTCCTATAAATTCATATTCCTAGGATACGGTGACAAGGGTGAGATGGGGTATAGACTTTGGAATCTCGAGAAAAGAAAGATTGTACGTAGCAATGATGTCATCTTCCATGAAGATCTCATGCATAAGCAACTTGAGAAGATTGAGAAAGTCAAAATGGTTTTTTTCAAGGAGGATGTACCTATTAGATCGCCATTTATGCCCAATGGACAACAACATATACCTACTGTAAATACTCCTAAAAATGCAAGAAATGGGGTTGGAAGTGATCAACAAGGTATTGCCCATGATACACCACAGTTTCAACCTAAAAACATGCAATTAGGATAGCTTGAACTGTCACAACAACATGTAAGAATTGCAGGACAACAACCTATAAATGCAGATTTGCAAGCCTAGCAGCCAGCAAATGTTGAGTCTTCACTCCGTAGGTTGACTTGACCATTGAAACTACCTAACAAGTTTGTTCCTAGTGCATAGTATGCTGCAGATTATGTCATATTGATAGATTGTGGTGAGCCATCATGCTTCAAGGAAGCAATGACTAGACTGGACAGCAAGAAGTGGTTCAAGTCCATGCTATCAAAAATGGAATCACTTGATAAGAATGATACTTGGGACTTGGTGCAGCTACCTAAAGGGAAGAAAAATCTTCCATGCAAATGGGTTTACAAGATGAAGGTCACATCCCGATTCTTTGCCAAAGTACAAAGCATGGTTGGTTGCAAAGGAATACAAGCAAGAACATGGAATTGACTTTGATGAGATCTTCTCTCTTGTAGTGAAGATGACTACCTTGAGAACCCTTTTGGGCTTGGTTGCAGCTAAGGATATGGAGCTCATATAGATGGATGTAAAGACTGCATTTTTACATGGTGATCTACATGAGGACATATATATGAAACAGCTTGAGGGTTTTGTTGCTAAAGGCAAAGAGACGATGGTCTGTAAACTGAAACGGAGTTTGTATGGTCTAAAATAGGCACTGTGGGAATGGTATCATAAGTTTAATACTTTCATGCAGTCTTAGGGATTTCACAAAAGTCAAGTTGATCATTACTTGTACACCAAGAAGGTAGTAGATGGCAGCCTGATTATCTTGGTTCCGTATATTGATGACATGCTAATCGTTGGTAGGGATACTCATGCCTTCAATTCATTGAAGCAAAGTCTTCATGGCAGCTTTGACATGAAGGATCTTGATGATGCCAATCACATTCTTGGGATGCAGATACTCATAGATAGATTGAATGGGTTACTCTATCTATCTCAGCAGGAGTATGTATCCAAGATTTTGCAGCGTTTCAATATGGAGGGGGGGAAAGCACTTGGAGTTCCATTGCCTCCATATGTGAAACTCAATGTAGAGGATAGCCCTACATCTGATGATGAGAAGGATGAAATGGCTAGGATTTTCTATGCTTCAGCCATTGGCAGTTTGATGTATCCTATGGTTGCTACATGTCCATACATTGCCTTTGCAATGGGAGTAGTTAGCTTGTACATGGAAAACCCTAGCAAGAATCATTGGGAAGTAACGAAATGTATTATGAGATATACCTCAAGGGAAAAAAGGATTTGTGCATTTTCTTTGGTTATAAGTAGAAGCCATCTGTCATTGGCTTTACAGATGCACACTATGTTGGACATGTGGATTGCAGGAAGTCCACGGGATCTGTTTCTTGGATATCCAAGCTACAGAAGTGTGTTGCACTGTCTACTACAGAGGCAGAGTATGTGACTGTCACTAAGGCATGCAAAGAGGCCTTATGGGTGGATGTCATGTTTGCTTGCTGAGCTTGGGATTACTGAGGTTCCCGTCCTCCACTATGATAGTCATAGTGCTATCATGTTAGCACGGAACCATTTCTTTCATGCAAAGGAAAAACACATATAGGTGAAGTATCATTTCATCAGAGAGGTACTTGACAGCAAGATCATTAAGCTAGTCAAGGTGCACACTGATGATAACCCTATAGACCTGCTCATGAAGAGTCTTCCACCAGTAGAGAGGTTTTCCTATTGTCGGAAGATGATGGGTATTAGATAGGTATATTCTCTTTAGCTTTGTGCATACTTAGGCTTAGTTGATTCTTTTCCTCTACCTTTGGGCACATTGCATTTAGTGGGGAGATTGTTGGGATAAAGGGCAGTGCCCCTGTCCGCTTGTAAGGGCCAGGCTATACATAGTACATACACTATCTAAAATCATTATTGAGGAACACTCTTCAGTAAACACAATATTAGTGTATTTGGGAATCTCCCAATTCCCAAATTTTTAATACTAAAAAGGTGGCACCCGCATAACATGCACATAAGTTTCTCAAAACCATATGATCTGACCTATCATTGAAAAGCACTTGAAAAATGGAATCTATTGAGCTAGTAAGTGCTTGATTTGGAGTTATAGTGTTCAAGTTATGACAAATCCAAAGATTTGACCACTTGTCCCAAACTTGTGGGAAATTTCCATATTCCCTAATATGGTAATTGTCATGAAATCTCTAATATTTATTGCCATGACAACAACTTCATCTGCAACTAGCTCTTCCATATTCTAGACTTCAAAGTAGGCCATTCACATCAGGTTCACCAAATGTTCGGGGCTCAAAAATTCTATGTCTAAATCCCTTGGGGATCAAGGTAAATAGAAGATAGATGGAAAATAGTGTTGGAAACTGCGAGGAAGATGAGAGATGAAAGGAAGAGAGGAGAGAAGAGAGATATGAGACAACGGAAGTGGAACCCCAGAAGTGTGTCAACTGAGCACACATGATAGGAATATAAAGAGGGGACCTCGGGCGCTATATATAGATAGACTATATATAGCTAACACCCCTGCTCAAATAAAGGTCCCTTACTATGGATGAAAAAACCCTTGGGGGCTCAAGGGAAAAACCCACATCTCTATATAGGCCTACTGTTATATATAGTCTGTCTATATATAGCGCCCTAGGTCCCCTCTATATATTCCTATCATGTGTGCCCAGTTGATACACTTCTGGGGTTCCACTTCCGGTGTCTCATATCTCTATTCTCTCCTCTCTTCCTTTCGACTCTCATCTTCCTCGCAGTTTCCAACAAATAGGAATACTAGAATAAGGACTCTTGAATATATTGTAGATCACAAGAGACTATATTACTCTTGGAGACTCTATATAATTGCAATAAATTCCTATAAGTTGAATACACTTTACCTAAGATGATAGCTTAGAAAAAATCTATCTAAGATGATAGCTCAGCTTCACTCTTTCAGGTGGAAAGAAATTTTCACAACAAATACAAAGGGAACACTTGAATGTATTGTAGAAATATCCTTCCCAAAATAGCCCAAATATACAAAAAAACCTTGAACCACTTTAACCCTCCTTCTTTGGTAATAATTTGTAAAATCTTTTCAATTATAGCCACACAAAAATTTACATACTCACCTATAACAATAGGTCAATAAATCTTTAGATTTGTCTAAAAAATAACCTTCTACAAGTAGGACTATCTGGGCTAAGGCACCCATAGAGAGGTAAAATCACTTCTCTTTTACTTCAACCTTATTAATCACGATAGTAAATCACTTTTATATTTTCTTGGTCTTTAAACAATGGCTAGATCTCTATCTATAACCATACATAGCATTTTGGGGCTACTTGCATTGTTTCTTTTCATGCTTTTTGTATTTGAAACTCTTGATGTTTCCTTTCTTTGTATTCATTTTCTTTATTTGCTTACATACAACTTGTTTGGACCATAACATTTGCATACAAACTTAGAATAGGGTGATCCAAGTACTGAAATCAAAGTGAATAGACTTGATCAACAAGGAAGCACAAGCAACATTGTGAAAATTCTCCCAAAATAGATAAAAATATTGCTTCTTTGTAAATGCATCACTTTTTGATATTTTTCATCTGAAAAGACTAGTATCACTCAAAACAAGTCATTGTATATATTTAAATCCACCCAAAGTTATCATTGAGTCATTAAGACCTAATATTAGATACTCATACTATCTCAAAGATGAGCTTTATTTTTCAAAAACCCTATAAAAACTCTTTGGTATGTGTCTTTGTATGAACAATATTTCCTATGGTTTTCCTTGACTAAATCTATCATCACATGGCACCATGAAAGAGACTATGATTTGAAAAATCTACTAGATCCCCATAAGTTATCTACTTGAACTTTTGAGAAATTAAAGGGTCCACAAGAAGGGAAGAAGAATCAGTTAGAGATACCACAATAACCTAAGGATGAATTTTCATTTCAAGATGATAGACTAATGTCTTACCACAAGTTCATGATAAGTTAGAAAAGTCAAGCCAAATCTCATGCTAGACGGGATGAACTTTTGAATAGATTCCAATGCATCAGCTGTATTTTAACAAATTCCTTGGTACACTAGAAAAGATTATTTGGATAAGTAGCTATTATAAAGTAAGATTATATCAACATAATCTTTACTTGGGGATGCATGCTAAACCTCCCCCAAGGCTAGCCACAAAGATTTTCACCAAGCAGCTATTTGTCAACTTAGAATTTTGGGATTTGCATCAAACATGGGAGGTCTCTTTATAGCAGCTAGATATTAGCTAGTTAGTGTCGAGGAGCCAAGGGGGTTGTGGCTATAATTTCTTGGATGTGGTAGGAACATCTCACTCTTTACATGCTTCGGCTCTCTCAAAAGACATCAATGCTAAATAAGCGTGGATTAGTAGTTCTTATCTTTGGGTGGAGCCTTATATATGGACTAGAATTCATGTAATAAGACATTGATTTCTTAACTTGGAATAGGGGTTATGTTTTTTAGAAAATACTATTTTCGACTATTTTTTGTTCATGTTAAATTACATGAATGAGTCTTGTTGTAACAATTTCTAAGACATTTATATTATTATTTAGTGGATGTTAAGAAATTACAAGAGAAAAAATAACAAATGATATTTAATCTTTTCTTCTAATCTTAAAGGAGAAGTTTCATATAATCATGATCTTATTGTGGAGACAATATGAGGATAGAGGCCCTATCCAAGGCCCTCTTGTTACTGTTAAATACTTTTCTAATGTAGACAAGTCCTATGATTGTACCTAGAGAATTATATCATAAAAAATATACACATCAGGAGCACCTAATGACGCATGAACTAAGTAATTGGCAATAGGAGCAAAGAAGCAACTATGTCTCATGGCAAAGTAACAAGAGTTGAACATAGTCACCTAAGGATCTCAATCCATCTTATTCAATAGTCAAAATTATACTTATAGACTAAATTAGTCACAATTATCATTCTCTACTTGGTGATGGTGGGTAAAGCATGTTTCAAGCAGTGGTATTAGTGGATGAAGGACTTTTAGATGTGATATATGTGAGCAAAATACTTCTAGATGTTATAACTATATATATCATCTCTCACTTGACTTAGGCCTCACCTATATATACTAACTCTACATCAATATGAATCATTCTTTGGGAGCATGTCTTGTGTATCTCTCTTGTACTCTCTCCCTCTCTCAACATGGTATCAGAGCTATGGATACGTAGCAACAACAAGGTAGATAAGTTGTTTCATTGTTTATACTTGATTGAATTCTTTGCACAAGTGATGATTTGATACATGAACTTGTTCAAATTATAAGTATTAGTTAATTTTGTCTAAACAAAACCAGGTCTAGGTGCATAGCTCTCGTCATGCTCTTGAATCCTGTCAAAATCGCTTGTCAATCGGAATTCTGAATCAAAAGTTATGACAATTCAGGATTCAAGACAACAATTCTGCTCGAATCTGTGATTCTTTATTTAAAACTGTAATTCTAATTACAGTTCGTTAATGAAATGATACTTTGCCACATCCAATAAAATACAAGAAAACTAACAAGAAATGCTTCCAAGAAATGCTAGAAACAAACCATAGCTTGCCATTAATATTCAATGAGAAGGAGAAATACAAATGTTGAAGCCATGGCTGCTTGTTGAGAATACTATGATGATAGCTGCTGCAAGGTACACACCCTTTGCAATGGTGGGAAGGATGAAACCTTCTAGCTCCAAGAAGTGGAGTTTCAAGAAATGAATTGAAAAATATATCTTACATTGGCACTCTCTTGCCTTTTATACTCTAGCCTAAAATAGACTAATTGGCCTAATTAAAGTAGCATGAAAATTTCTTTATTACAATCAAAAGGTCCCCACATTTGGCCATACTCCACTATTTATAGCTAACCCTAATTAATGTGTCTAGCTCCTAAGCCTAGGTTAAATTTGCTTTATTACAAGCCATCCCGGCCTAAAGAAGCTTTGTCCTCAAAGCTTGAGAAAATGGGAAAGAATACAATGGAGGAAATAGTAGATCAAAGCATATGTGGCTAAAAAGATCCCATGATCGATGAAGCTCCACAAGAAATCTATAGTGAATTTCCTGCATGCTGGCATAACCGGGATGCCATAGTAAAATAGGCATAACTTTCGATAGATACATACAAATTGGACAAATGATATGACATATCGAAGTATATGATGTAGGCTACCCTCTCCAAGCAAAAATCCATGATTTTGACAAAGATAAATCATTTAATTCCATGACAGGAATTTAATACAGCAAGCTGTATTCTGCAGGAAAATCCATCTTCTTCAGCCTTTCTCCCATATAAACCATAAAGAAACCATGAGAAAAAAGTATCATTAAGTTTTGTATGTAGGATGCCTTGCTGCAAATGACTTTCTCTTAGTATAAGACCACCCGGGTCATATGGAATACCGAGATAATAACCATGAAGAGAAGTAGGATTGTCATGAACCATAAATGTCAAACGGAAAAGATACCTCATCATCATCATAAGGCATGTCTTCATTGATACTCTCATCAAAAGTATATGCATCCCAAACATTCTTCTCATGTACATCTCCATATGCATTCCAATCAACATCTTCTTCTATTGGCTGTAGCATACCAAAGTCATCAATGGACTGATAGAACCCATCATGTGTTTCCTCAATATCTTCATGTGATGCCTCAATATCCTCATGACATATATGATCAATATAATCCTCTTCAACATCATCATGAAATATATGTAAACCTTGAGTTTGCTCTTCTTGTTGTACACTAATGTACTCTTGATCAACTTTGTCATGTGTATCCTCTTGCTCTTCATCTTCATCTTCATCTTCATCTTCAGCTTTGTCTTCATTTTCATTTTCATCTTCATCTTTATCTTCAGCTTTATTTTCAACTTTTTCTTCAACTTCAACTCCATAAAACTCTTATTGTTGAACTTGGTAATCCCCTTCTTCATATTCACTTGAATCCTCCAAAACAATGGCTGTAGCAAAATGTTTGTTTCTACAGTAGTTGTCATGACTAGGAGTCCATCGTTCTTTACATTTATAGATAATGAATTGCCAACACATTTCCTTCAACTCTTGGTAAGCCTTCGTTGAACGCCATAAGGAGTGGGAAATTCTAGGACAACCGATACTTTAACATGCTTTGCCATGCATACATTTATGTGACCACAAATATCCTTCTCACCGCATTTATAACAAAACCCTTTTGAAGTGATATCCTCAAACATGCGACTTGACACATAGGTACCATGTACATTGTTGAATGAGAAAGGATGGATGGGTTCTTCTTCTTCAAAATAACTATCCATAACGTATGCTGGCTGACCTTGGTACTCTACATAGTGTATTCCATAGGCATCATTTGCTCCCATATTTTTCTCATTTGCATAAAGTTGATGCTGCCCATCAGTCTCATGAAAATAACCATGATTATGATCATATGAATGCTGCCCCATATGGTAATTCCTTGCATACTCTTGCTGACCATAAGGAGAATACCTATGAGATCTATCATCATAAGAACAATGCCCTTCATGCACTTGATGTCTATAGGAATGCTGATGATTAGGTTGTTGCCTTTGACTGAGCATAGGTCTCACACTTACATGTCTGTACCCCCTGTTATAAATGCTGTCCATAGTGACAATGATACCAATGTAAATGATACTTTCAAATGGTGAGTCAAATACAACTCGCTAAGCACTCAGTTGCATTTGTAGTTGTTGATGGACAATTGATGCCTTTGCAGACATCTCCACTGCCTTCCTATACAAAACATTATTAGGTTCCACATCAAAAACTTGTTGAAAACATTCTTCTGCCCTTGTGAAGTGCTCTTTGGCCTTTCGTGTCTTTGTTAATAGAAATCCCTGTGAGGTATAGGCATTCCATAGAAACCAAAGTGTTGTTGAAGGTTCTTGGATTCACTCGCTAGGCCTCCTCAAGTTTAGAAAGTTCTCCACAGTCAAAACTAGATGCGCCAAGTCTTGGAGTAGATAACAGGATTCTGCACATTCTTATTCCTGACTAGATCCTTAATTCGGTCACAGTTCTTATCGCAGACATGGCTGTTGCTTGTCAACCTGCACTAGCTTCCTCTACTGCTCTTTCATGAGCCTCTACGTGCGGATCTTTCCCTAGCTTTTGCTTCTCTTTTGCAAGCCTCTGTTGTAGCTCTTTCAATAGCAGCTCTCTCTCGTGCCTCTGCAGCTACTCATTCTTGTGCTTCGGCTGTGATTCTCTCAACAGTAGCCAGCGGATCTTTCCTTGGCTTCTGCTGCTCTTTCACAAGCCTCTACTATAGCTTCCGCCCTGATAACTTCGGTCCGGTGCTGGTAACAACTAGGCCAAGGATCATTACACGGAAGGAGCGGAGCTCATCGACTCCGTTAACTCAGATCTGCGAAAGCTTGTTGTGAATCTGATTCCATTTTCGCACTTGTACTTCTTCATGGTTGGATTTTCTCCCTTGACCTCTTCTACTTCACCAAAAATGGTCCATTTGAACAATAGAGCTCATCTATGAACAAGGATATGGCACATCTCAGAACAGGCACATTTCATGCTGCTATTCTGAACGTGATGAAGAGAATAGTAGGAAGGCTAATAGAGCCAAATCTCTATTCTATAGGTTGCTCAAGAGGTCAAGAACCAAGTTATGGAGTCCATTGTCATTGGAAGAGCCATGGTTGGAAGATTTAAGCAAGATATTGGCTATGGAGTATGAAGGGAGCTTGAAACGGGAGAGAGAAAGACTGTGTCTGAAAAGCAAACCCTTTCCTCCCAAAAGTAACCCCCACCAAACTCAACCTCAACTCAAGTTACCTGCATTTTGTCCATCTCTGTTCATTTTTTGAGCTAAAATTGAGCCACGACCTGTTAAAATTGGATGGAGCCCGCCATTTCCCACTGGATATTACCAAGATCCACCATCTTCAACACGGTTTGAAGTAGTACAGCAACGTGACTAGTCATTGTCAAGTAGAAACCAAACCATGTAACTGTGTCTTCAACTCTAGTTACACAGAAATGATGTTTGTAACCAAATCTTCCATGAAAATGACCTCCCCAACCAGATCATAATCATGAAAATGATGAAATTCAAGCTTTCCTTAGATCAAAGCAAGGCTCTAATACCAATTGAAATGATAATTTGCCACACTTTGCAACATCCAAGAAAATACAAGAAAACTAACAAGAAATGCTAGAAACAAACCGTAGCTTGCCATTCATATTCAATGAGAAGGAGAAATACAAATGTTGAAGCCATGGCTGCTTGTTGAGAATACTATGATGATAGCTGCTACAAGGTACACACCCTTTGCAATGGTGGGAAGGAAGAAACCTTCTAGCTCCAAGAAGTGGAGTTTCAAGAAATGAATTGAAAAAGATATCTTACATTGGCACTCTCTTGCCTTTTATACTCTAGCCTAAAATAGACTAATTGGCCTAATTAAAGTAGCATGAAAATTGCTTTATTACAATCAAAAGGTCCCCACATATGGCCATACTCCACTATTTATAGCTAACCCTAATTAATGTGTCTAGCTCCTAAGCCTAGGTTAAATTTGCTTTATTATAGTTAATCCCCAATTATAGTTTGTTAATCGCTCGTCTTCGTTAATGACGTTGATTACGACAAGCAAACATCTTGCTATTTTTAGCGATGTTTCATTCTTGTTCACGTTCTTTGTTCGACCGAAATAGCACTTTTCTTATACGCGTCATCTCATCTTGCACGTTACGTGTCTCTATTTCGGGCTTTCTTTTTAGTCACTCAATACTTTTCATCATTCTTACGTGCATCTCCCTATTTTGATTGTCATGCGTCTCTACTACGCTCGTCTTGTTCATGGTTTACAGATTCTGTGATCTCATCTTATTTGTTTTCTCTCGAGATACATGCATGGCCAATTGCGTAATTGTTAATGAATATCCGCCTGGCCAAGGTTCGGTTCCCTTCTTCCAAGGACAAGGCTTTCCTGGGTGGAAAGTAAAGATGATGCTAATTCTTGAAGGAGACGAATTATTTGATATTGTTTTGGGCGACTTGTCTTGCCCAATTCAACCTATTGATGTGATGAATGACAATTCTCTGATTATTGATGGGGCTCGTTATTTGAACAATGGAAAATTGATCATATTGATTGGATTCGTCGTGACAAAGCGGCTCGTCTTATATATTGTTTGCACTTCCTGACTCACTTATGTTGGATGTCTTTCATCTGGAAACCTCTCATGTTGTTTGGGAGTATCTTATCTCAACGTTTGAGAAGAAATCGGTCATCGAAATTTTATATCTCCAAACTCGTTTGAAGAATCTTCAATATAAGGTTGGTACTTCTATGCACTCTCGTATCGAGGCTTTTAAGGACATTATCAATCAGCTTGGTGCTGCCGGCGCTCCTGTTGCTAAAAATCAGATTGTTACTCAACTTCTTCATACCATCAAAGATCCTTTATATGACAATATCATCACTATTTTGTCTAACAAGGATGATATCCACTTTGACAAAGCATGTATATCTCTTATTGAATATTCTCAACGTCATGAGCATCATTTGGAAAAATTTGATGTTGTTTTGGTCACTCGCGAACAAAGGGATTTTGATACTACTTTTGTTGCTCGCAAGCGTCCCGCTTCACGTTTTCAACAGGGTGGACGCCCTAATCAAGGTGGTAAATCTTCTCGTCTTGCTTATCCTAGCTTATCCTAACAAACATTGTTCTTATTGTGATAAGAAAGGCCATGTGGCTTCTGATTGGTGGGCATGTCAATATGATGAGGAGCATGGAGTCACTATAAAGCAACCTCGCTCGTCCAAAATTTTTCCTCCTTGTGATTATTGTGCACATATAGATCATCCATCTAGTCATTGTTATAAACGCAGATATGATGAAGAACGTTCTTGAGCTTATATTGTTCAACAAACTGCAACTGATGATGATCATACTCATCAGGAGCTCAATTTCGTCCATCTTGATATATCTCCAGAAAAGGTACTTCATGTTCATGATGGTTCTCTATTCATCGTTGATTCAAGTGCCACTGGAAACATGACATACCAATCACAGTGGCTTCACAATTATCATTCTCTTCCTGTCAAGAATTTTGTTTACCTTGCGGATGATACGACTTGTCAAGTAAAAGGAGTGGGTGATTTATATCTGGGGACTGTTTCATCCACTAGAATATTAAGAGGAGTTCTTCATGTTCCAGATTTGCAAAGAAAACTTCTTTCTGTTGCTCGTCTAGTTGATCTTGGTTTGTTTGTTGGCTTTGATCATAATCAATGTCGTATAGAGAAAGACGGACATACTATAGCAGTGGCTCCTCGACATGGTAATCTATTTGAGCTATCATTAAACGATACGGTTGCAATTGTTGTTACTGCCCCTGGAGATGCAGATTGCAAATTATGGCATCAACGATTTGCACACTCCAATTTTGCCAAAATTCTTGATCTTCATCGTCATGGTCTTGTGCAAGGTATGGATCTTAAATCTCATCCACGTATGGGAATATGTGAGTACTGTGCACTTGGAAAACACCATTGTTCGCCTTTTCATACTTCTACTTCATCACATTCCTGTGCTCTCTTGGATTTGGTTCATACCGATATTTGTGGTCCTTTTCCTACCTCAAAGTCTCAATATCAATATTTTATAACTTTCATTGATAATTTCTCACGATACACACATGTCTATCTTCTTCGGCATAAGTCTGAGGCTTTATCTATATTTAAACAATACAAGATAAGTGTGGAGCTTTAAACTGGATTCTCTATAAAGACTCTTTGTAGTGACAATGGCGGTGAATATGTATCCAATCTATTTGATGACTTTTGGAAGGATCAAGGTATTCATCATGAGTTTATAGTTCCTTATTCTCGTCAGCAAAATGATGTTGCTGAGCGCAAAAATTGCACTATTCTTAATGCTATACGTTGCATGCTTATACAATCTGGTTTGTCTCGAAAGTTTTGGACAGCCGTTTTTATTCAAAATCATCTTCCAACAACTGCACCTACTAGTAAAATTCCTATAACAATTTGGATAGGGAAGACACATTCAGTCTCTCACTTTCGCACATTTGGCTGCATTACTTATATTCATGTGCCCAAGGACACTCGACATAAGTTGGATCCTCTAGGTTTGAAGGTTATTTTTCTTGGTTATTCAGATCATTCCAAAGGTTATAAATTTTATGATCCTTCTACTCAAAAGGTTATCATTAGTCGTGATGCTATATTTGATGAGAAGACTATGGGTGGCACATGGTCGTCAGATGTTTCAGATGATACACAATCTTTACTTAGTGCATTTCCTTACTTGCTTTGTGAGTCTACTAATGCTGATGATCATAAACCTCCTTCACCTCCAAAGAAGATTGATGAAAATTTGGAGATATATGTCGATCTTCCTATTGAGATAGAGCATGGATTCTATTCTATTGAATATGATGTCTTTGATGATGCTATGTCTGTCCAAGAGGATTCAATATCGTATATGGAAGCTATTAATTCGTCTCAAAGGGATCAATGGCAAGAAGCTATGCAAGCTAAGTACGATTCTTTAATCTCCAAAGGTACATGGATTCTTACTGAACTCCCCCCAAATCGTGTTCCTATCAAATGTAAATGGGTTTATAAAACCAAGACCAAAGCTGATGGCTCATTTGATAAGTTCAAAGCACGACTTGCTGCAAAAGGTTACTCGCAAATTGTAGAAGTAGATTATCAAGAAACATTTTCTCCCATTGTGCGCTCCACAGCTGTTCGTATGCTTTTGGCTTTTGCAACACTATTTGATCTAGAAATTCACCAAATGGATGTTAAAACGGCTTTTCTCAATGGAGATCTTGAAGAAGAAATCTATATGGAGCAACCTGAAGGTTTTATGATTGCAAGAAAGGAGCATCTTGTATGCCAGCTTCATCGTGCATTATATGGATTGAAGCAAGCCTCTCGTGCTTGGTATATTAAGATTGATCAGTTCCTCGCATCTAAAGGTTTTCTTGCATGTTTTGCTGACCCAAATCTTTACATCAAAAGGGAGGAAAAATGTTTTATTATTCTTGCTCTATATGTTGATGATACTATTCTTGTGTCAAATAATATTGCTTTCTTGGATGCTATGAAGAAGCTTTTATCGACTGCATTTGAAATGGTGGATCTTGGTGAGATATATTCTTGTTTGGGTATTCAAGCTCAACGACACCGACAACAAGGCATTCTTCTTCTTCGCCAGACAAAGTTTATTAATGATATTGTAAAGAAGTTTGGGTTGATAAATGCGCACTCTGCCAACACTCCCATTCTTTCGAGCTCTACCAAGGATACATCTACAACAGGCAATGAAGAATCAGCCATTCATCATGATACCTTTTGCTAATCTTGTTGGTTGTCTTCAATTTATTGGTTTAAACACAAGACCAGTTATTTTATTTGCAGCTAACTTTTTGGGATAGTACCTTTCTTCCCCTTCCACTATTCATTGGAGTGCTGCAAAACGTATTCTTAAGTACCTCAAGGGTACTAAGGAGTTTGGTCTTATTTATCGTCGTCGAGAGGATTCTTATTTATCTTCTTCAACTTCTCTTGACCTTATTGGATATACAAATGCTGATTGGGCAAGCTCACATTTATCCATGCAATCTACAAGTGGGAATTGTTTCTTTGTAAATGGATGTTTGGTTTCTTGGTCCAGCAAGAACAACGATGTGTTGCGGTTTCTACAACTGAGGCCGAATATGTTGCTGCATCATTAGTAGCTCGCGAGCTAGTTTGGCTTGGACAACTACTTGCAGATTTGGGACATCCTTCATCATCTAGTACACCTCTTCGATGTGACAACCAAAGTGCTATTAGTCTTACCAAAGACTATATACAACATAGTAAATCAAAGCATATTGCTATTCATTATCATTATGTTCTACATGAAGTCAAGAAAGGTTCCATTATGATGGAGCATTGTCCCAGTGATCAAATGGTTGCAGACATCTTCACAAAAGCTCTCAGTGAAGCTCGCTTTAGTTCATTAAGACATGCACTTGGTATTGTTCCAAGTTCTTGTCTCACTGATTGAGGCATGTATCATTGTATTCAAGAAAACTTTATAGTAAATCCTTTTTGTATCGTAGGTATGTGTAGGGGCTCGGGTTTTTCCCTTGTTCTCCCCAAGGGTTTTTTTCACTCGCAACCAGAGACCTTTGTTTGAGTGGGGATGTTACAACTATATATATCATCTCTCACTTGACTTGGGTCTGTAATATTGCCGCGTATCTGTACCGTAAATATTAACCTTCCGCATACCGTGTAAACCCTGTGTAAAAGGTATCTCTTGCATTGAAATTATTGACCGCATAAGGTGTGAGCCGCGCGCGTGAAATAGGGTCCTCCGTTTTGGTAAATCAAGACCGGGAGGGAAAAACCGCAAGAACCGCAAAAACACCCTCTTGGGAAGGGCAATTTAATTAAATTAATGCAAATTTTTTTATATATTTATCCCTTCCCCCAGCCGATGCATGGCTGGAGGAAAGGGAGTGTGGAGGGGAGGATGGCAAAGTGGGGGTTTGCATGGGGGAGTTCCCCACGTGGGTGGAGACCCCCTTCCCCACCCCCAAGGCTATAAAAACACCCCCATCAAGGGGGTGTGCTAGGTAAGAGGAGAGAGGAGGGAAGACTGTGAAGGAGAGGCTCTGTGAGAGAGAGAGAGAGCGTGAGTCGCCGCCGTGTAGAAGACCGCCGCCTCGCTGCCGCGGGTCCGCCAGTCCACCGTGCTGCCACCCAACTCCGCCCCAGTCCGTCTCTGCTGCCGCCCTGGCCGCCAGGCTCCTGTAGCTGCCACCATCCCGTCCGCCACGTTGATCGCCCACGTGCTCCCTGAAGCAAGCTTCTTTGGAAGCTTCTTTAGAAGCTTCCAAAAGGGGGCCTCAATAACCCCTCTTCACACGGCCCTCTTCCACCATTTGTAAAAAGGAGGCCTCCATAACCCCTTTTCCCACCACCTGGCCCAAAAGGCACTTTTCCACCCATTTCCAAAGGCACTTTCCCACCACTGTCCCGAGATACCCTTCCCACCACAATTTCGAGGAAGGACCATTAACACCTTTTTTCGGGAATTGAAGAGGGTCTATAAGGATCCCACTAGTCCGACGAATAGGGTCCCGCGAAGTCTTTTAAGGCCCTTCTCCGCAAGCGACCTACCGTAAAAGGATCTTCCGCCTACGAGGAAAGCAAAGGCCGGAAGGTTGCATATCAAAGCAAAACAATCCGTAGGCGACGAAAGCGAGTTCAGAAACCTAACCTGTGTGTGCAATGGCTCCAAAAAGATCCCAAGAGGCGACCGCGGGAGGCTCAACTCCGAATGTGCAAGTGGACATCACCCCGACTCCACAAGTCCAGGTTCTTCCGTGTTAATTCCGCATAAGGAAATGATTAGGCGCGCTTAGAAAGGAAATTGCACTTTTACGTTTAATTTGCATATGGAAATTGAAAGAAATGCATCTTTTGAACATTATGAAAGATTGAACGATTAGAGGGTTAGATGCATGTAGTTGGTACCTTATCAAGGTAAGGAATCTAATCCTAAGCAAGGAAACGGAATTTATATGTGCATTATTTGTCATCCTAGATATGGTAGATTAAGCGTATACTGCACATTAGGTAACATACCTCTCGTAATGATTTCATAGGAAAAGGTTAGCGCCATAAGGTTTCATTCGGAAAGAATTAATAGGGTACTAAAGTGAACGTATGACTTGCAAAATAGTTATAAGATGGAATAGAATAACACTAGTTTCGCTTGTGTTTCACCAACGACTTCGTGGCTAGGAGAATAATAGAAATTGCATAGTCGTCATGAGAAAAAGGTCAATCATTAAGAGCAGTAATTAGGTGTAAAAGCATAGAATGAAAAAGGGTAAACAACAAGGTTGTAGGTACGACTATTGATGTAAGACCTAGTAGGAGGTCCTAGGAAAAGTTAGTAACCAAATTATCGTACACCAAGGAAAGATTGTATGATTCGCCAAGGCATAAGTTTCGAGAGCATAGACTACAAAGTAGTAGGCTTGATTAATTAGGAAAGTTAGCGTACATATTAGTAAGTAATTTTACCTTACCAAGGGAACGGCAATCAATCGCATGTTTACGCGAATTGGATCCCGTTAGATTTTGGTTTATCACCCTAGAAGGATCATCCTTGTCACGGGACAAGCGTAATTAAATTGACTAAGTAATCTAAACCACAAGGATTCGTATAGACATGATTGAGTCGATATGATAGGAATCCTAAGTGTTAATTAGGGTTAGTGCAATAATAATTCGACCAATCTTTAGGCAAAAACCGTGAACCTAAAGATCCTACACATCTTCACTAAAATGTCGAAGCAATTGGATGTCCATCCTAAGGATCATTTGTCTTAATGATGGAACTCCGACAGAGTTGCATATTCTAGAATCATGAGCCAAACCTAATTAGAAATGACTTGGAGGATACCCCAAAATCCTGTTACTCAGCTAGGGTTAAATTCCGTGATCGGAACGCTAAGCAATGGATAGATTCCATGGAATAGATGCAATACTTGCGCACAAAGCCGCAACATTGTATAGTCTTGGAATTTGTCCGCAAAGAGTCTTGTCATCTCTCGAAATGAGGTTAGCAAGTTATTGAAAGAATTTAACTTACAAGAGGATGAGTAATCACCCTGTTAACTCACTTTTCTTGGGAAGTAATTGCCAAGGGAAAGGAAGATTAGGCGTTGCCTTGAAGCAAATGACCGACCATAATCTAAAGCGACATGGTCGCTGGAACCTACCACAACTAAACACTAAAGTATGGGTAGGGTATGACCCTAACCCAAGAATGATAGGAATCTTGCCAAGTTGCAATTGATTCCAGAATGAATGCGGATTGCATTCGGAGGAAAGGAAGTCACTCCTTAACAGTTTGCCAGCTAAAAGACCACTGAAATTGATTGTGCTTGTAACAGTTTAGAAAGGACTGTTTGCATTGTTTGCTCAATGAACTAAAGGATGAAAATATATCTAAAGCTTCAGGTTGGTGCCTGAGAGGCAGCTTCAGTTACCCCCGACTGCCTGCCTGACCCTAACCAAGGGGGTTGTGAACCGCGCCGGGAACGTGGACCGAACCCGCCGTGAGAGGTCTCTCCGTTGAGTTCTGCTTGGAGCAGGAGGACGCTTGGGTGCCAGGGGGGCTCTGGCTGTAAATCCCTCGCCTTTCGGGTCCTGCACAAGAGACTAACGTGACTCGGGATTGGATCTCGAGGCCCGCATACTAGTCTACGGGCGGAAACTTGGGATAGTAATCACAGGAAGGATTACTGGATAGCCTTCGGGCGGATTATGAAAGCGCCTACGGGCGGGAAACTCCTTGTATTTCAAAGATAAAAGGATATAATGATAATAAAGGAGTTGTTTGACATTGTTTTCTTTATGTCCTGTGATAAGATTACATGAAGGAACCAGTGCTTAACAAGGCTAATCAAGGAAGCTGTTTGTATATGTCAAACTAATGTGGTAGATAATTACATAACTAAAACAAACCGAGGAAAGTGCGGAGGATGGACCATGGGTCCGTCCTATGGATGGGTGGTCCCGGTTAGCCGAGAACTTTTCTCAAGGTCTTCGACGAACAGAAGGATGATCGTCATCACCAAAACAAGCAAGGAGAACAATGACTTGGAAGTACCGATTACCCGATTCAGGCTATTTTAGGGGAACGGAATGGGACTATGCCTTTGGCAGAGAGGTCGAGCCTTGCATCCCTCTCGTTTCCCATTCTCCTTGAACCAAGTGCAGCATGAATTTGCTTCAGACCGAGCGTTCTGCGTAAAGTAGTTCGATCAGGTCTGACGCTACTCGCTGTTAGCAAACGACCAAACAATTCCGTTCGATCCTAAGTGGAAAGCGCCCAGGACACTTCCGTTACGGGGCAGACGCGGAAAGTCCTAGATTACAAAACCCGCAACATTCCATGGGAGTGCCGGGTGGAGTCTTCTAGACAACCTTTCCGATGGACTGCTAAGACGTGTCCTAGAGGATGTTAGTGGACACGTTACAGGGTCTCACTTATATATACTAACTCTACATCAATATGAATCATTCTTTGGGAGCATGTCTTGTGTATCTCTCTCGTACTCTCTCTCTCTCTCAACACTAGAAAGATATATAAAGCTCTTCCAATATATGCACAAGTCGAGCTACAGAGCATGTGTATTAACTTTCATCCTAGTATCGTTCATTTTTTAGGACATATTGTGTATACATGTGAGGGGCATTTTATACTTACCTTTGATCATTGAAATAACTCAAATCTCCAATATTGTATAGATGAACCGAAGGCTATATGCCATAATATGCAATTATAGTACTCAAGTAATCCTTGCTACAATTTCTATTCAAACTTAAATAAACCAATGCCTATATGCTATGATATATAATGAAATTAAAACTTATTCAAATCTTATCACTTTCAATCCTTTGTCTCCTTCCACTTAGGTTTTACTTTTGTGCTAGGTGTAAAAGGGTTTTGTCCTCATTTTTTAATGAATAAGCAATAAATACATACTTTTCACACATAAATGGAGGTAGGATGAGCCAAATCATCATGCCCTACCCTCATTATAGATCCACATATGTACCCTTATTTTTTTGATAATTTTTAACATATTAAAACTAATTCTTTTCTATTTTTTCCTTGAAAAGACTAGTTTTCATATATTTTTCATTTATTTGAACATAAATTACTATTTTTTCTTGATTTTCTGATTTATGTGACTAGTGTGGACCACATCAACATATTAATTATTATCCCATGTGAACAACATTGAACCCTTCAAAATCCAACAAAAGTACTATTTTCGCATTAAATTTCACATCTCAGGTTTTGAGATTTGATCTTATTTATGGAAAGGACTAAATCTTTTATGATTTCAGATAGATACAAGAGATACAACATAATATGTAATAAATTGACACTTATGGTAAATCTCACACACGTGACACATCATATTTAAAAAAAAAGGAGCCATTGACACCATCACATAGCCATTGATGCTTCCAAATCCCTCAATCTACATGCCATCATGCCCCAAAACCATTGCGCATGTCAAAACCATCACATCAACTCTCCCTCTCTCTCGCTCAAATGTAGCCATAGAAATAAGGAATAAGAAGGATAGAGGAATAGGAGACAAATAGACTAGCTTTTGATATCTTCATTCAGTGCATCCTTTCTCTTGTTGTCTACATTGAAACAGAGTGTCAAAATAAGAGACCTCACTACCAAGGGGAGAAGGCATGATTTGAAGGGATGCAAAAACCAAAAATGTGTCAAGATTGTGGGAGAAGGAGTCTCACTTGTAGCTTTCTCACTTGCACAATGGGGGAATACACACAAAGGTGGAGGCTGAAAACAGTTTTCCTCTTCTTAGTTGTGTAAGCCAAAAAGAACACAAGTACAGAGAAATAGAAGAACCCTATATACGAGTCTCAAACCAAACTCAACTAACTAAGGTGGCATACTAACTAAGCCACGAACTAGAGTAGATAAGGATAGCTGTCATCTAGCTATTATTCATGGGCGGTGTACCAACCTCATCTTCAGCTAACAAGTCGGTGACATAAATGCACAACGGTCACCCTAGCATATCACGAGTGGAGCTCGATATCTCAACAAAATGGGATGTTGAAAAAAATGTGCCTACTCCCACTTGTGAATTTTTTGAGATTTGAAGCTTCTAACCTTCATTAATCACTAATTTGCAAATAATCTAGTTCATCTCCTTCCCATTGGCATAACCGAGAAGTAGTTTTGGGCCAAATAGAGAGAGGAAAATAGTCTTGAATTTGTAATTAGACTGGATGAGTGGCTATTGGCATGGAAAACTATTACCTTCGCTTCAAACACTTGCTTTCCAACTTCTAGATCAAGTAGTTGCTTTATAATGCTAAACCTTGTGGCCATTAAATGGGGGCTCAAATGGGCTCGGATCGATGAGTGGACACTTTCATTGGATTCCTAACATCAAAATCCATCTAGAAGTATTCCAACTCCTCGATCTATGATCTACATATTTTTTACCAAAACCACCGATGTTATAGCTCTCAAGCCACTTTTGCGCTTTTAAAGCCCATCTTAAAATCAACACCCATTGGTGACCATGAGATAGGGCAATTCATCCTTGCCAAACCCACAAACTGATTTGCATACACACAAAATGTAAAGAGCATCAAAGTGCTTCAAATGAAATGCAAAACACATCACTATAGATCCTATAGGATAATGGACCAAGCACTTCTGTAGGCAGGTACTCTTATATATACATATATATATATGTATATATATGTATATATATACATATATATATATGTATATATATACATATATATATATACATATATAAATACATACATACATACATACATACATACATACATATCCATTCTTGATCATCTGATACTTAGATGTGTAAAAAGGAGGGAGCTGAGCATTTTGTGACCCAAGGAGAATGGGGTATTAGTCTCATGTCGAGTTTTGGTATCCAAGGACCTACCAAGTTCTTGTGAAGCGACATGAAATTTTTCCTTTTATTCCTACTCACTTTTATTTTTTCTCAAACCATCCTTATTTCATTTTTAGCAAAATGCTACCCCTAGGAAGACAAGGCATTGACTGACTCATCCCCCCGAGGAACCTACTAGGCCTCCACAAGGCAATGAACATCAGCTCTTTGAAAATTTTTCTTATTTTTCCTTATTACATGGGTTATACCCTTCTTACAAACCTATTTTATATATATATATTAGATATATTTATTATTTTTCTATTTTATTTGGCAAGTTTCCCTAGTTGAATCACAAAGAACAAGGATTCCTAATACTAGCTCCCTAGTAGGTTGGAAGGATAGGGTCACTAGGACTACCCTTTAAGACAACTCTTTACATGCTCGACAATGTCTTCATAGGAGGTAGACAAGTATCAAACCTCTCCAAACATACCTAATCTAATCCTGGGACTTTATGCCTTGACTCCCAATCCCTAACACAAGAAAGAAAAATCCCCAAAATATACAAAACACATTCTACTTAAGGGAAAAGAACTTGGAAAGAAAAGTTATCACCTAGACTAGCCACAAAACGCTTCCACACAACAGTTGGCTCCCTTCTAGTCCTTCAAACCTATCTAGTGTAACAGTAAAAAAAAAGAACCATCAAACACATTTGCAATACACACATGGCTCTCTTAGTCTAACAAGATAAATCATCTCTCCATAAAAGGAAATGACCCTTTTGGTCTAACAAAATATATCACTTTACTACAAAAAGAAATCCCTCTTAGCCTAATGAAATTAACCATGGAGCACATCATTCAATAACCTACTACTAAAAGCAAACCCTTGGTCTCCACATAACCCTACTAAAGCACAAAACTAGACCAAGCAAATGGATTGCTCAGGCTACCGTGCACTAAATGTTTCAAATTATTAGTTGAACCCCTTGCATAAATGACAAGAGGAGTCAAGTGAATATGAAATTGAACAATCTGATGCATCCATGAAGCATCCATGAAAGAATAGGAAAATGGTCAATCACTACCTAGCTCATAACCCATACTAACTATCGGCAGCCAAAACAAGACATATCAGCAAACAAGTAGTCTCCATAGTAGCCCGGGACTGATATTAGAAGGCAATTGTAAAAGCTGCTTAGGACCACAATTGAGAAAGATATCTTCAACAAAGATATAATTATCTAGGGACTCTGTAAATCAATTCCACTAAGAGGGAATCAGCTGGCAAGTCACTACCTCAAAGATGTCAAGGATGTCTAAGGTTGTAATATGATACATCCTTAGAATGGGATTCCTCACACTAGGGATCCCATTCAATTGGTTGATCACTAACTAGGAGTCACCTTTCACCAATAATCGGTGTATACTATAACATCTAGCTAAATTTAGCCCCAAAAGCAAAGTGTTGTATTTTGCCATATTATTAGTAAAAGTGGTGCCTAAGTACACTCCCATTTTCCAAACCACTCAACGATGGGGGTCTATTATGGTAACCCCTACAATCACATGCTTAACTTGTCCTCATGAAGCTCTATCAAGATATACTATATAGACTAAGGCTTCATTGATGTAACCTGCCATAATGATCAACCTACTTGTACTTATGATAGCAAAAGTCTAACCTAGACGAGAGGATGTAAGATAGATACAATCTCTCCTTCCTCATTAAACTCAATGGGGATGGTAGTAAGAACCCGATGACAATGATGGCAATATACTTGAATGTCCCATGTGAAAGATCCATCTTGCCACTCAATAATGTGATAACCCTTACTCCACCAAATCACTTTGTCTTGGTAGTAACACTCCTCTAAATATGGATGCTTAACATAAGGAATGACTTTTCCTATTCAATAGACTTGGTACCATCTACAAGTCTAAACTAAATCCTAAAGGACCTGCAAAGGCACTAAGTCTGTCGACATCAATCCCTAAACATAATAGGACTTCAGTTTATTGAAGTTTAGTTTTGAACTCTATCTCTTGCAGATTTGCTAAAAGAGTTGTAGAGCCATTCTTTCCTATATGAACAATCTTATAAGGGCCATCCCACTTAGGTTCTATCTTGCTCAGGAATAGCTCATGATGGGCATCATAATATAGGACCAATTGGCCCTTGGTAAATTTATACTTCCTAGCACGAAAACCAAGAAGTACTTTCATCCAATTCTTTCCCCCTTCTTGATGTAACAAGGCTTGTAATCTAATCTCATCAAGATATGCAAAGGAAGTGAAAATTTCTTGCAACACTTTCTCTTCACCCAAAGAATGATTTAGAGCGAACCTTATTGTTAGAAGCTCAACCTCCAAAGGTAAAGTATACTCTTTTCTATATACTAATTTGAAAGGGGTTTGTCTTGTAGCTCTTTTAACTGTTGTATTATAAACCCAAACAACCACTTACAACTTTTTATCCCAATCGTGCTTACTTTTAGATACAATTTTAGATAAAAATCATCATACGATGCTTATTGGTACTCTCTACTTACCATTTTCTTATTTACTTGGGGATTATAAGGTATGGTCTTATTGTGTTTAATCTTTAGAGCTTCGGTCAAAGCCTTAATTACTTTATTCAACAAATATATCGCACGATTAGACACAAGCTCATTAGGTGGATCAAAATGGCAAACAATTCGCTCCTAAATGAAACTAGCCATCTCCTTAGTATTATCCTTCATTGTAGTGTGGGATTGAGACCACTTTATAAAATAGTTTATTTCCATGTCAATGATATGTTGCTCTTCTGTGTAGTAGACAAAGGGTTCATAGGTCCAACAAAGTCAATGCCCCACTTCTCAAAGGGAAAGGTTACTAGAATGGGATTTACTAGCCTCTCACGATTTTTTCTAAAAACATTTCTTTGATAGATATCACAAAGTTAACATATTGAAAAGCATCCTGGAGAAGCATCGGCCAATAACTAGCACGTAAAGCTTTGTCAACGATGGTAAGACATCCAACAAAATGACCCCCATATGCTAAATCATGGCATTCTTCTAAAATGAATGGTACCTCATTAGGCACCATGCAAGGATGATACACCTCATCCACACACTTTTGTATAAGATACTAGCTATAATGAAAAAGCAAAGTGCTTGTTGCTTAATCTTTTTCTCCTCAAATTTAAAACTAGTTTCTACCGGATTACCTATGGATAGATAATGCATAATAGATGCATACCATGATGGGATTGAGGCTGCATCAATCTTACATATGTCCTCACAGTCTCATAATATCAGTCTAGTCTTTCTTAGACTTACCAAAATCTACTAAACATTCAATAATTCCCTGCAATTTTGGTGGGTTGCTTCAAATCTCATAGTCAAACTCTTAAAAAGAGATTAACAACTTAGCTAGGCGATTAGGGAGTTAGAGTTTTCTCAACAATAATCATAGACTCCTCGGGTAAGATACTCATGAATGTATGTGTGCATCACATGGATTCATAATAAGTTATTTTTAAAATACCATTTTTATATATATTCTACATACAAAAGGGTGTAATATAAAGGGGTTATTAACATATTAAATAGAAAATGATTATTTTTGGGACCGAAAATAGGCCCAACATTGGCTCAATGGCATTAGTAGCTAGGCCTCTACTATGCACCCAAAGCATCCCTCAGAGCCTCGTGACTAGGAATGTCCTAAGGAATATACTACCCTAACCTCTAATGTAGAACTTTGTAATTTTATAGATTGTAATCCAACGGATAACCCTTCCCACACTTCTTAGAAGGAGTCCCTACATATATCAGTGTGATACACCTTGTAAGCACATACAAAGGGAGCACCCCTCGATTGATTGTCGTGGGCCCACTGTGGCTCTCCTACACCTCAAGGATTGGCCCCAAGATGTGTTGTTATGATGAGAACACATAAAGCACGTATGACACACACTCCACTCTTTTAATAAATCAATCCATGAGATAATAGATAGTCCCCTCATTGAATACTCCCCACGGAACAAACCACTAACCCTACAACTTAGGGTACCTCACCTCCTCTTCAATATAGGTCATCATTCATGAAAACAATTGCTATGCATTTAAGATAATACCATATATTTTGCATGCAATGAAATTGTGTATGATTTATAGTTCTCAAACATTTTTCTTATTAGCAACCAGCATTGTGAAGGTGCAAATTAAACATGTCTTTTCATGCCTTACTCTAAGTCGAGATTGCTGCATTACTTAAGACCAACATACCGAGCATGCTCGTGTTACTGGATCCTCTTAATTTTAAACCACACATCCTATATGCCACGCATTAAAAAAATATTAGAATTCAATGTATTATCAGTACTTAACACGCCCCTTCCCCCTATCGCTTAAGATTGTGCATTTGGTGGTAGGTTTAGAGAACATTTTATATGGATTTTTTATATATGAAACTAGGAAAATCCACTTTAACATAGAGATAGGAATGAACTAAGACTAAACCTCATGCCTCAACCTTATCATACATTCACAAATAAAAATATTTTTTCTTATTTTTTGGATGTAAAAAAATATTTTTTTGTATTTTACTATTTATTTTGATAAATACCCATATTTTTTGTTTACTGATTTAGAGCATTTGATCTTATTGAGAATTATTTTTTTAATTTAGATTGATTAATATTACTGAGAATTATTTTTCTATCATATTCCATTCTATATATAGACACCATACGCACAAGAAAACCCCAAAAATGTATGATTTCCCTTAAAACCATAATGTTGCGGATTTTGCGTGTTTATAAATAAATTATTAGATGAGTGATTTTTCTTAATTTCTTTAATATTTCTGATAAATCAGAGTATTGATAACCAAATATAACCATTTCCAATGAAAATTTATCATAAAACAATATAATATACTACTTACTCATAAAATCACTACAAGAAAATGGAGACATACTAACACTGGTTTGCGATACAAAATAGTGGCGTCTCTATTTGCATCGCAAAAAGTGTCACTAATTGCAAGGCTAATCATAATGCTTAGCAATGCAAACTATGACACTGATAATGATACTTAGCGATGCTAATTACAATAAAAATTTTTGAGAGAGGGAAAAAGAGAGAGCAAGAGAGTTCGTCGCCTTGAGAGGGAGAGAGAGAGGAAGAGGGAAAGAGAGAGGAGAGCTCCTCATCTCACCGCCACCGCCATACACAAAAGAAGAGGGAGAAGTGCACAAGGGAGGAGGATCATTGCCAAGAGGAGGCAAAAAAGAATTCATCCTCGAGCCTTTGTGGCAGATACATTGCCTCTTCTTGCTTTATTTTTGTGCAAAGAGAGATGAAGAGAGAAACAAGATATGAAGGAAGCGAGAGGAAGAGAGAAAGAGAGAGAGAAAGGGGGGAAGGGTAAAAAAGAGAGAGAGGAAGAGGGAAGGGTAACACACACACACACACACACACACATAGAAATGAGATATGAAGGGAGGGACAGAAGAAAATGAGTAAGAGAAACAATAGGGGGGAGAGAAAAAAAGAGAGAGGCAACAAAGAAAGAGAAAAAGAGAGGGAAAAGAAAGAGAAACAGAGAGTGAAGGAAGAGGTGGAAGAAAAGGGTGGGTTAAGTAGAGGAAGGAGAGCGAAAAGAAAAGAGAGAGGGGGAGGGGGAGAAAAAGGGATGGAGCTAGGGAGAAAAAGAGAGAACAATAATAGAGAGAGAGAGAGAGGGAGAGAGAAAAATGGAAACATCAAGAGAATTAGAGAGAATATAATGATAGTAAAATAAAGGGAGACACAAGAGAGGTGGAAAGAGAGGGTCTTTCAATGTCCTTGTTTATAAGCTTTTTATTTTCTATCTTTGATTTTGATTGTAACAAGATGCATTGAGTGAGAGTGGAGAGAAAAAGAAAGAAATAAATAGAGAGAAGAAGGGAGGGAAAGAAAAAGAGAGAGGAAGTAAGAGTGGGAGGGAAAATGGGGGGATAGAAAGAAACATTGAGAGAGGGAGGGGGAGAGAGAAACAAAGAAGGATGAAGGGATGCAAATAAAAAAAGAGAAAGAGGGGTGGCGAGAGAAACAAAGAAGGATGAAGGGAGTCAAATGGACAAAGAGAGATGGAGGGAGGCAAACAAATAAAGAGAAAGGGAGAGAAAAAGGAGTAGAGATTAAAATGGAGGAAGATTACCAATGAGGGGAACAAAAACCTATTGTTTGCCATAACATAAACCAAATGAAAAACGATGATGGTCGTGATGTCCAAGATTGTGAGGTATATCTTAATCAATGTGTCTCATGTCCTTGCACATAATGCAAGCTAGCAATGAGATGAAAGCATTGCTTGTCCATAGAACACTTTCATCAATAACCTTTCCAAAGATCATGCCAAAAGCACCTTATCAATCTCTATCTTACCATGGTATCTAGTGATAGTGGAATCATATTTCCATCTACAAACATGCTCTCACCGTTATTTTAATCCACAACTATCAAGCTCCAATTGAAATACATTATCTATCTACATGATGAGCTCAAAGTCTATCATGAAGCAAACTATGATGATCAGCTCTTCATCAAGGTATCCATCAACCAAAGCCCAAAGATCTTCATCATCAACTTGGTCACTTAAATCATTGCAAGCAAAGATTGATGTATATCTTCTATAGCAACAAGGACAAGGTCTCATGCTATATTCATCATTGTAATCTTACTTCTCTTGTAGCCAAAATGATTGGCAGAAAGTCTTTGTATTGCAAAAGAAAATCCTATTTTCTTTTGAGAAGGGAGGAGGATTGTTAAAAGATATTGTTAACAATTTTTAGACAGGGGGAATGTTAGAATATTAGAATGTACTATATGAACATGTACTTAGAGAATAAGAGAATATATCTAGGAAGACAATATCTAGATATTTAGGAGAACTAGATAAGATGGATCTAGAACATGTGTAGGATACTTTACAAAGAGAAGCTACCATATCCACACATTTATTGTATATATATGTGTACTCTCACCTATTCCAATGCAAGAGTGTAAGCAAGTGAGCATTACAAGTGGGTGGTTCATTCTCCATCTCATTGTCTCATTGTCTCTCTTTTTCTCTCACCATCACTTTCACTACATGGATTGCCTGAGCCGATATACCAATTGGAGGGCACGCCATAGACAATACCCTTGATACCAAAGGAGACAATGGGCCTTTCGAACCTTCCTCCAATCTTGAAGCATGAGATGGAGGCAATGATCGATGCATTAATGCCCATGGTCGCCGCATCATCTGATCCACTAAGAGAAAAAGCATATATACCATTATATGATGGGTGCCAAGTATCTCGCCTGAAGACGCTGCTTGCACTCCTAAAGTGTATAGGCAAAGTACACGTGGAGTGATGCAAGTGTGACTAACATGTTCAAGTACATGCTACACTCCATTGATTTTTTTGACTCTATTATAAAATAAAAGACACTTCTTATGCTCTTAAGGTGTCTTCTAATTTTTTTCAACTTGATAAAGTATCATATATTACCACCTAGAAACATGATGACCGATTTAATGAAGATGCAAGATTGGTGTCAGGAAAGGTTGGCATGGACTACAATAGCATCCATGCATGTGTCAATGATTGTGTGTTGTTTTGAGGAGACTACGGGACTATGGAGACATGTAGGAAGTGTGGTGCTCATAGGTATTGATAGGACTTGCAAGGGCAAACTATCCCTTAGAAGGTTCTCAAACACTTTTCACTTATACTGCGTATACATCATATGTTTTGTACGTTGGAAATGGTGAGCTTGACAATGTGGCATGCACAAGTATAGACTCATAGATGGAGTCCAATGAATATTATCATATTCACGTACATAAACTCACATTGACTCCACCTTTCCAAGCTTAGCATGAGAGCCAAGGAATCTTTGACTTGGTCTTGCTACAAATGATGTGAATCCATTTGGTCTCCGCTTAACTTCTTACATTTTGTGGCATGTAGTTCTTGTTAATTGCAACATCTTACCATGGCTTTGTATGAAGAAAGGACATCTGATTCTTAGATTGCTCATTCCTAGGCGCTATAAAGTTAAGAACATAGATGCCTACCTTTGTCCATTAGTTGATGAGCTCAAGATTTAATGGGAGGAGGGGGTCACTATGGAAGACATGAGCAAGCACGATGGTTGACAATCTGCTAATATATGAGGCATTCTCATGTGGACCATGCATGACTTTTCAGGATTTGAGGAGTGCTAGGTAAGTGGGCTCATTTAAGTTTATGTTCAAGTTTGTGAGATCTAACATAGCTCGTTCAAGTTTGTATTGACTAGATAGGGGTGTTGTGATAGGTCTGGTTACCTCAGGTTATCATAAAAGTCCATTGTGTGGGCCATAGTTAGACTCCCGAAGGTCACAGACCATGAAGAAGATGGTATATCAAGGATATGCCGCTTTCTTGTCAGAGGGTCATGAACTGAGAGAAAGTTTTCTTGGACAGACCTCCAGCACGAATGAATGCCCAAAGCTACTACGAGTTGAGTCCACAAGTAGTCACATCCAAGAAAAATGTGATAGTTCTCAGTTTTCTAAAAGTTGCCATATTGAACCCACTTACAAATCAACCATTTGTTGGATCCAATGTGTATTTTCAAGAATATGGGCAGCTTATTATGGGACCACATCATAGGAAAGAGAGACACTATAGGGGCATGAATGGATTTAAAGGAGATAGGCAAGATGGAGGCACTTTGGCCATATTTGAGCACCGATGGTCGCTTGTGACTAACTCATGCACCTTGGGTCCTATCCCCCAAACAAGAGCTCATCATGAAGCAAATTATTAGATCCATTTGTACCCTGACAGGTATGATGCATTCTCTTAGATCTACTTTCTTTAAAGATGATTTATTAGGGTTGAAATCCCATGATTGGCATAAGATATGTTAGGTTTGTTCTGATATTGGTTGCAATAGCCTTAATATTTTGCTATTTAATGCCTCACTCTAAGGAATACGCAAGGGGATTTATAGATTTTCTAGTTTAGTTCAATGGATCTCATAGAAGGAGATCAAGACATCCTCTATTGAATTCCCAAGGTGGGGAGCAATGAAGACGGTCTGTCTCTTTGAGAAGTACATGCCCACAAGCATACTCACAATACAAACTCGCCTCCTAGTGTATCTTGTAGATGAAGTGGAGATTGTGGGACCTATCCATATGCAATGGATTTTCTTCTTGGAGCGCTTCATGAAAACCCTAAAGGGATTTGTGCAAAACGAGCTCGGACAGAAGCTAGCATGGCTAAAGGTTGGATAGTGTCAGTGGCATTAGTGCATATTTTAGAGTGGCTACCAATATGGTGGATTCAGACAACAGTATGCTATGATTATTGAAGGACAATGATAGACTGACTAGAGATATGGTGATTGGAAATGGAGTAGAAAAAAGGATGGATACTACCATGGAGGAGAAAGTGAATCGTTTTTGTATGTTACATCATGCATCCATGAAGTGGCTCGCTAGGTATGAGCAGGTCCCTAGAAAAGACCGAGAAGAAGCATGATCGGAATTTCAATGTAGTACATGCCATCGATCGATTCAATATCATAAGGGCATGGTGGAGATTGATGTCGTGGTTTATATCGGTGGTGATTACATGGAGCTTTGATTGCAGCTTCTTGCGGAGGGGTAGAGGTCTATACTACCAAGGAGTGGGAATTCTTGAGGGGATATAGTCTGAAGGTGATCACATGCTTTATTTGCTATCATATCTAGATTTCATACACAACAACTAATATAACTATTTTGGTATACAATACCGAATCTATAGTGTGGTGTAGTCACGCGGGCGACATTTCCACGTTGAGTGCATCAATAAAATGCGCTCCATAGTAGATTGTGGTGTCATGGCAAAGTTTGAGCAAGAGAGCCGACAACAGGCCATGGATCCAAATACCGTGGTAGATGAGATGGAGTATTTTGAAAACTTGCAAAGTGTTATCTCAGTGGATTACCGTAGCTTCTCCATGATTATGTTCGACGTACAAAGATTTAAAGTGGTGTTGGAAGGAGTTGGGACAACCGTTTGGTGAGATCCATTTGGAATTCTGAAAATAGATTCTGAGAAAAGATGGACGACTTTGTGTGGCACGTTTGTCCTACCGGATCATTGTGAACATGTGCATGACCTATTTTTTAAAAATTTTCACAATGATAGGAAACAATCACAAATGTTGATTCACACTTATATGTCATATTGAACAGGTAATCTTCTATCCAGATCCTTTACAACCTCGATAGTGGTATGCTGTGCCATTAACTCCTCAGAGTGCACACGTGTATGATGAAAGAAATGTTCCCAGTGTAGAGATGAGGAGAGTATGCATGTAGAGGGGTCAATATTGTAGAGTGTGGAGGGTAAAGAGGGCTTAGAGTGTGTAGGGGGAGACATGCAGGGGTAACGTAGATGAAGAGATAGATGCCTAATAATTTTTTGAGGATGAAGGGGATTCCTCTTTTTGCGGTGACCTATCAATAGACCTTCCAATATAGGTCAATCTCTACTAGGAGATTGACATGGGACCGTAGGCTAAGTCGTATTTGCATCCCCTTACTCAATTCATTGATGAATCACTTTTAAGGGTACTTGAGATAGGGGATATATTTGGTTAATGGCTCGTAAGATTTCGTAATCTGCGCATCATTGTTCAACATGGTGGAGATGGTATCCAAGTCGATTGGTGTGGTCATCCATATATTCATCTCTACTCTTACTGCCTCCGTTCAATTGCCTAAGAAGATTAGACCATTACCCCAGTCTTTTATGATCCGTGCATTGTGCATCCATGGCCGGCCTAACAGGATGTCAGAGTCCACTCCCTTCATAACTATAAAGTCATGGTTTCCTGCAATCTTCGATGGCCAATTCTTTAGTACTCCAAATTTTCTGACTTTCATTCCATTGGCTATCAACATAACCCGTTCATAGGATTTTCTTGAACTCCTTGCGAAGTTAGGTAATAAATGTATTTATTGTAGCAAGTTCAAATTTTGGTTGACTTCACATAGAGCATTTGCTAGATCGAACTCACAAAAGTTTGCAACAATCTTTTTTCTTGCTACACCATTCTCTCTTTCGGCTTTCGGACAGCCTTACTCACCTCCTTTGCTTTTGACTTATGCTTGTTCTTAACCACAGGCTCCTCTAAGACACCTTCAAATTTAAGAGGACTCACCTAGGTATTGGCATTTGCAACCTTCTTGTCAACCACGATAGACTTAGGGTTAGCTTTACTTATACTTAGGTCATCATTCTAAACCTCTATTATTTTCTGACCCCTACTGACCACTCTTACATTGTTGGAGGTTACATTCCCACCATCAATTTGAAGCATCTCTACCAAACTAACCTCACTGGGCACTTCCTCTAGGGTGGCTTTTCCAGTTTGCAAGATTTTCTTAGGGCCTTTCTCTTGAGGATTCACATCATTTGAACCATGATTCAGTGTCCCTAATGACTGTTGATTGCCTTGCTCAAGTAAACTAACTCTCCTCCAATATGTATTGGCAATATGTCCTAAATTTCCATATATATCACACTTCACATGAGAGTGATTTTGCGGGAGGTACTGACCACCCCACCACTTACAAACTAAATCTTAATAGACCATCCTCTTCAAGATATCAACTTCTTATTAAGTTTTTCTTTTTCTTCAAGAAGTTTAAATCTGCGTCTATTTGTCTATATTGTTCAATTATCATGTCAATATAATGCTTCATCACATCCTTAACTTCCCCAAGAACATTGGATGCACTAGACTTATAATTGTAATCATTCACTTGGTGTCCCAATGGCTTAACAATCTAGTTAGGTATTAGTGACTCATTAGCTGTCATTACATAGGAATTCCACATTTGATGTTCATTATTTAATGGGCTCATCTGGCTAGCCAATGCTATAGCATCATTAGGAGGAGCTGGTAGCATAGGTAAATTTTGCATGATGCCTCCTCTTGCGTTAGGGTTTCTTATGGGCGGACTTATCACACATTGACCTCCATTAGTTGTCATAATGCCAAATTATTGTTAGGACCTAGACTTGAATAGAGAATTTTCCTACATGCATATGTTGCTTGTAATTGTGACTCTATCTCCTCCGCTCATGTAATGGTAGCATCTATATTAGTGACAAGAGGAACTAGTCAATTGGACTTGGGCATTGAAATTCAATCCATGTAGGAAGTACTATAGTTGGACACTAAGTCAAATGTGAATAGAGGCTTGCAATTTTTTTAGGAGACAAAGGACACACTTGATTCACTAATCTTGATAACGTTGAATACAATGATTTTGATACCCTAAATGGCCTCTTTATTAACATATTCTCTAGAGAAGGATCTCAAGAAGGATATGAAAATAATTTATTTTTCAAACTGACATGTCTGTGAAAAGAACAAAGAGAAAATTTGTGATTACATCACTCACATTTGGGGTCATTACAAAAGATTTCAATAGCAGAATGACCCACTCAGAATGTGGTCTCCACTATACCCATTGATGAGATAAAGGATGAGAAACTCTATAAGGTTCTAGTAAGAAATTCAAGTTTGCAAAGAGATATGCTAGTTGGGGTTTTCAAAGAAGCAATCCGTGTGGACAACCTACTAATAAGGAGAGAAATGCTAAAGCTATATAGCTTGCTATTGGCCTTACTGTCCATAGTAAAAAAGCCACAATCTGTAGTGATCAACCTCTCATAGATATCCAAGATAAATGAAATAGTATAGATATCTCAAAAAAAGTGATAGGACTTAAGTTGGAGATGGCAAAGATTAAGGATGCTTTGTGAGGATGACCTAGAATGTTAACTTACATGCTAGTCTCACTTCTAACATGCTTGCTTTATAGAAAATAGTAAAGGTTGTCTAGAAAATTTACTTTCTCCCTCCTCAATCTAGATTTCACTCCCATTGTTAGCCTAGTATGAGGTGAGGTCATCAACAACCAACACTTATGCATGGAGGGCTACTTGTTTGTAGCTGTGTGGCAATCATGTTCTATTAGAATGTCAAAATCCTCAACTATGCACCTATACAAACCATGGGAGAATGGGCCATGAGGCCATGTATCACCAAGTATCAATAAGGCTTCCATATTCTCAATCTCACCCACAATTGTTGTTAAAGGCATGATTAAGGCATAACTTAGGAGTTCCTTATCTGGTTTTGTAAGGGTATGTTAAACCTTTATAACTAGCCATATGTAAAAAGTCATGAGTAGATTATGAGTCTTTTTGGGAAGTTAGAAGGAGGAGTCGTGAGATTTCTAACTGTGTCTATTCGAGTCAGGAGAACATGAATTTTTGTAATCAATGTTTCCTAAGCAGAAGATGTGCACTACAAGATATAGGCCTTATACCAACGTTAAAAGCGACGAAAATATAAATAACAAAAATTTCCCCGGTCATCGCAAAAAGCATCGTTATTGGCGACGCCTAAGAACAATCGGTATTAGCATTGTTATCAACATCGTTATTTGCATCGGTATCAGCATCACATTGATACTAGCACAAATAGCGATGCTAATAATGACGCTCTGTGATGCTAATAATGCCGCAAATAACGACGCATGCAGGTAAATTTGTGACACTAATAGTGACGGTAATAGGGGAAAAAAAATTTTGTGGCAGGGCAGCATATAGCACTGTGTGCTTTATTTGGGCCATACAAAATAGTTTCTGCACTGTGTACAATGCTCGTGTAAACAAAAACAAAGTGTCCTAAAATCAAAACACTAATACATGAAATAAATACATGATCGCATAATGAAAGTGACTGGTACAATCATGACAAGATATCAGTACTACATAGAAAATGTCTACATAGATCAGCCGACCAAAAATGAAGGGTGTGTGAGCTCCAGGGATCCAAAGGCGAGCTACATATCCTCGCCATTCGAAAGCTCGTCCTGCCACAAAGGAGCATCGAACGGACTCTACAAGAAAAGAAACAACTACACATCAGTCCACCATACAATAGTGCATTCTAATTAAACACGGTAACTATGGACAAGAAAGATGAGTGGCTTACAGGGCCATCGAGTCTCTACAATTGGTTGATCAATGCAGTGAGACCGTGCCTCTCTACATATCGAGTCTCAAGGCCGGTCAGATCGCGATTTGTAATGGAGTGCTGCAAAGAAAACAAAATACTAACGGTTAGAAACATGATTGTCAGTACAAAGGATATTGCAAAAAAATAAGCAAGAAAAACAAAAGAAAAACTTACAAAGTCTTCTAGGTATGTCTTGTGGCCGCCACTCCCATGATGATGGACCACTCCGGCCTCTAGTCGTGCCCTCGCCACCTCGCACTGCTAACTCGAACGTCTTCGAGAATCTGTAGCCTCCTCCTTCAGTCGGCGCCAGTCGTCTGCGTCTAGCCACTTGGGCTTTGCAGTCCCACTCTTGAGTACCTTGCATGCGTCCAATTGTCTGTGTGACATATATGCACGCATGCAGTCCATCATCCAGCCTGTAGAAAATCTATCTTCTATGGCTAGAACCAGAAACTCCTCATGCAAGGATGCTAGTATGTAGTCCTTGCTCCAATGATCTAAGACGTTGTGCTGAAAAACTTTTTGGCAGAACTCTCTCATGCGAGCCATCACCCTCCTCTTCCCCACATTATTCATGAAGATGGCTCCTGACCTATCATCGACAAGATAGGAATATCCCTCTGGGGTATGCCTAAGATGGGTCCACTCCCACCTGCGTCCACGGTCCTGGGCATATCTAGGAGACCCCTTTACATCCGGTGTACCGACCGAGGTAGTATCTATCAGAGTAGCACCCATAGGGGTGCCATGTGCAGAGACGGCTGAGCAAAAGCCAGAGTAACTAGAGTAGACGTCCCCACAAGTGTGATAAATCCTGGAGGTGATGCAACTCCAGTAGAACGACGAGACGGAGACACCGCATCCATGCCTCCACAGTATCCACTTGAACCACGCTCCATGGAACCGCCATGAGAGCAAAGAGTCGCACCTGTATCCCGTGTGAATTGCGGGTTCACTACCTCCGTATATCTAGAGTATCCCCTTGACCTTAAAGCACTCCCTCCCTCTAGCCCACGTCTGGAGCATCGACCTCGTCTACTCGAACCTGAAGCATCTGATCGCACCAAAATAGATCTAGTAGAGTGGCCTGACGATGTTCGAGACACCTCCTAGTCCTCCATGTCTCTGAATCTTGCCATCTAATCGAGAGACATGTGCATGAAGATATCCTGCAACTCCTCATCGCTTATCCCTCGACTCATCCTGAAAAGGTCACCTGCATAAACAAAAAATGATGTTAGCATAATCAATTTAAATCATACAAAGCACGGTAATATAAATCCTTAAAAAATGATCTCACTTAAAATGCATATCTTATGTACCCTTATAAGTGATTAGTCAACGAATTGAGTAAGTGGATGCTCCAAGTATGAAGTATCCTATGGTCCCATGTCAATCCGCATACACTAGAAGGTTCTCCTGCTCGAACCTTGCCATGATACCATAGTCCATTGTGGAGCGCATTTTGTCAATACGCTCCACACGAAAATGCCGTCCCCGTGACCAGCCGCACTATATATTTTGTAATGTATATTAAAACACTCAAATTAGTTGTCGCATATAAAATATAGATACGACAAATCCTAAACACGTCATCACCTTTGAACTACATCCCCTCCAAAATTCCCACTCCTCCATTGAGATCTGCGCCGCTTTGCGAGACGCTGCGATCAAAGCTCCATGCAACCATCCGATTGACATGAACCATGGCATCTCCTCCATGCCCTCAAGATATCGAATCGGTCGATGGCGCATACTGCGTCAAAATTCAGATCGCGCTTCCTCTCGATCTTGCCTAGCGATCTGGTACTTGGCAAGCCATGTTTCCATAGAGGCATGGTGGAACATATAAAAGTGATTCACCTTCTCCTCCATTGCAGCATCCATTCTTTTTTCTACCCCATTTCCAACCACCACATCTCCGATCAGTCTATCATCATCCTTCAGCGACCATAGCATTTTGTTGTCTAGATCCACCATTGGTAGCCATTGTGAAATATGCACTAGCGCCTCAGACACCAACCAACCTTCAGCTATGCTACCTTCTGGCCGAACTTGTTGTCACACAAAGTCTTTCAGGGTTTTCATGAAGTGCTCTAAGAAGAACATCCATCACGTATGGACAGGTCCATTAATCTCCACTTCATCTACAATGTGTACAAGAAGGTGGATTTGTATCATGAGCATGTTGGTAGCCACGTATTTCTCAAAGAGACAGACCATCTCCACTGCTCCCTGCCTCGCAGATTCAATAGAGGACATCTTAATCTCTTTCTGTGAGATCCATTGCACCAAAGTCAACAACCTGTAAATGGCCCCGTGTATTTCTAGAGTAAGGCATCCTGCGATCGCGATCGGTAGTACAAACTGCCACAAATGAGAAAGCATTATGAACAATGGCCACACTCCAAATAGCAAAATGTGCAAGTCAATTACAATCCATTCGTAGTACAAACCTAACGTATCTTATGCTAGTCATGGGATTTTAGCCCTGATAATTGGTCATCTTTAGAAAATGCAGACCTGAGAGAACGCATCATACCCATCGGAGTGCGGATAGACTTGACTACTTGCTTCACAATGAGCTTTTCTTTAGTGGACAAAACCCAAGGAGCACGAGGTAGCTGCACGCGACCATCAGCAGTCGACTGTGACCAAAGCGCCTCCATCTTGCCTACCTCCTTCGAATCCATTCGTGCCCCTATAGTGTCTCTCTTTCCAATGATGTGGTCCCATAGCAAGCTGCCCACATTCTTGAAAATATGCATAGGATCCAACAAGTGGTTGATCTGTAAGTGGGTCCAATATGGTAATTCATAGAAAACTCAGAACTGTCACATTCCATTTGGATGTGACTCTGCGTGGACCATTTTCAGCTCGTACCAGCTTGCGGCATTCATAGGTATTGGAGGTCATCCAAGAAAACCTTCCCTCAGTTCATGACCCTCTGGCAAGAAAGCGGCATGTCCTTGATATACCATCTTCTTCATGGTTCATGAGCTTCGGGAGTCTAACTGTGACCCGCACAATGGACATGCATGATAACCTGAGGTAACTAGACCTGTTCCAACACCTCTATCCAGTGAATACAAACTTGAACGAGATAAAATATAGATATTACCAACGAGAACGGAAGCCTATTTACCTAAGTACTCTCCAAATCCCAAAAAGTCATGCATCGTCCACATGAGAATGGCTCGAATATTGGACATCGCGCTTGCTCATATCTTGCAAGGTGACCCCCTCCTCCCACAAAATCTTAAGCTCATCGACTAATGGACGAAGATATGCATCCATATTTTTGACTTTGTAGCAGCTGCAGACGATTAAGCTAAGGATGAGATATCCTTTCTTTGTAGAAAGCCATGGAGGGATATTGTAGTTGACAATGACTATAGGCCACACATTGTAAGAAGTTGAGCGCAGACCGAATGGGTTCATGCCATCCATTGCAAGACCAAGCCGAAGATTCCTTGGCTCTCGGACAAAGCCTGGGAAGGTAGAGTCAATGTGGCTCCATACACATGAATCCGCTGATATTTGTTGAACTCCATCTGTGGACCTATTCTGCGCATGCCACGTTGTCAAGCTCGCCATGTCGGATGTACATAACATGTGGTTTATGCGGGGGATAAGCGAAAAATGTCTGAGAACTTTTTGAGGGATGGTTTGCCCTTGCAAGTCCTATCGATACCTATGAGCACCACACTTTGGACATGTCTCCATAGTCTTGTATTCTCCTCGAAACAGTATGCAATCATTTATACATGCATGGATGCTGTTGTATGTTTCATTGTTTATGCTTGATTGAATTCTTTGCAGAAGAGATGATATATATAGTTGTAATGACATCCTTCATCATCTAGTACACCTCTTTGATGCAACAACCAAAGTGCTATTAGTCTTACCAAAGACTATATACAACATAGTAAATCAAAGCATATTGCTATTCATTATCATTATGTTCGGCATGAAGTCAAGAAAGGTTCCATTATGGTGGAGCATTGTCCCAGCGATCAAATGGTTGTAGACATCTTCACAAAAGCTCTTAGTGAAGCTCGCTTTAGTTCATTAAGACATGCACTTGGTATTGTTCCAAGTTCTTGTCTCACTGATTGAGGCATGTATCATTGTATTCAAGAAAACTTTATAGTAAATCATTTTTGTATCATAGGTATGTGTAGGGGCTCAGGTTTTTCCCTTGTTCTCCCCAAGGGTTTTTTCACTCGCAACCATAGATCTTTGTTTGAGTGGGGATGTTACAACTATATATATCATCTCTCACTTGACTTGGGTCTCACCTATATATACTAACTCTACATCAATATGAATCGTTCTTTGGGAGCATGTCTTGTGTATCTCTCTCGTACTCTTTCTCTCTCTTAACATTGTAGTCCATGCCAAGCTTTCGTAAAACATGTCGTGCATCATCACGAGACTCAGGCATGGTATTTGCAGGTGGTAATATATGATATTTCAATAACCTAAAAAAAATCATAAAACACCTTGAAAAAGCACAAATGTTTTTAATAATAGTGCTGAAAAGAAATCAACGAATCGTACGTACAAGGTACCTAAACAACTCGGTCACACTCGCATCGCTCCACCCGTTTTTTGCTTGCACACTTAGGAGTGCAAGTAGTGTCTTCAAGAGAAATACTCGACACCCATCATATAATGGTATGGATGCTTCCTCTCTAAGCAAATCAAAAGTCTTGACATCCATGGGAATCAATGCATCGATCATTGCCTCCATCTCAGGCTCCAAGATTGTAGGTAAGTCTAAAAGGCTGCGTGTCTCCTCTGGTATTGACGATATAGATTAGGTAGTGCCTTCCAAGTGGTGGATTGGCTCACGCACTCCATCCATGGCATGCCCACAAACTCTTCTAATTGGCCGCAAAGGGTACACTCCTCCTTTGGACGAGATGTCACCTCCCTGGATAGAAAATTTGCAGCCACACCCAGTCTTCTTATATATGGTATTCAATTAGCTTGCAAGTACAATGCATGATTGATATTAACTTTTCTTACCACGACCACGACCACGACTACGATGACCATGACCACGACTACGATTATGACCACGACCACGACCACGACCACAACCACGACCACGACCATGACTATGACTACGATGACCACGACCGCGACTATGGCCATGACCATGACCATGACCACGACCATGACTACGACCACGACCACGACTATGACTATGATGACCACAACTACAACTATGATTATGACCACAACCACGACCATGACTACGACTACAACTATGACCATGACCACGACCACGATCACGACCACGAACATGACCACGACCACGACCACGACCACGACCATGACTACTTATATAGAGAGGAAGAGAGTGATAAGAGTTAGGGAGAGAGTAAAGTTAGAGAAGAAGAGGAGAGAAGTGAGAGAGGTAGAAATAGAAAGAGAGATAGAGAGAGAAAAGAGATAGGGGGAGAGAGAAGGATTTAGGGAGAGTATAGGAAGAGAGAAAGAGGGAAGATTGAGGGAGAGAGAAGGGTTGAGAGAAGAGAGAGGAGAAAGAGAGAGAGATCTAACTGGAGCATTTGACACCCATACCGTGGAGAACTTGAGCACAAATTAACATTGACTTATGGCAAGAAAATCCACCACAAAACAATAGTTATAATAATTGAGATAGGATTTCAAAGTCTTACTGATTTCAATCGGTCATGGATGCCATACTATAGGTAGGTTTCACTCACTAAGAATAGAATTGTCTTTTCTATCTCATCTTCTCTCCATCATCAATAGAATTCCCCTTTACCATTTACAATTCACCCACCTTCTCTCCACACTATTGCACACTACAATCTCTATGAGGGCATGAGATTGGGATCTCCACAGATACCAAAGCATGATCTCTAGCTTGATGGTTGCATATATACTACTACTACTCATGAAAGGAATCTTAAAATAGTTATTATGCTCAAATATATGCTTGTTAGAGCAAAAATTTGTTCCTAAGACTATTCTAAGGATGAAAGAGGGTTAATGATAAAAGAGTATCCTTCCTTGCAAGTGATATTATATTATATTTTTAAATTAAAACTGATAGTTGAAGATGAGTTTCCTAAGAGACCTTGTGGTGATGAACATAAGGGACAATCTAAAAGTTATGTAGAAAAGAACCTTTACTACCTAGGCTACTCATCACCTAATATACTACCAGGACTAGAAGCTTTTAATAATGTAAGATAAATAAAGTACAATGATATACTTGGGATGGAATTGTTTATCTTTAGTACTAGTTATTATTATACTTAACATAACAAGGGCAAGTTATTGTGGATCGTATCTTCTTTTGCGAAGCATATGAATGATGCTATTTTAGTTTTTTGTATTTGTCTTTTTAAGAAGAGAATGATTTTTATGGAATATCCAAAGTTATTTTTGGATTTACGTTATGAAAAATGAATGTTTTTCTAACTGATAGGCTGATCACCTTTGTTGTATACTTCTACAAAAGTTCTTGTGCCCTCATAGGTGGATATTTGGTTACACACTAAACCTCCCCCAAGGTTAGTGGCTAGATCCCTTCACCAAGGGGATAGTTTGAGCGTGGTGGAGGCTAGGACAAGCCCCATGTATGAGAGGTTTCTTTGTAGGAAGGACATTATGTTAGGAGGCGCAAGTGTGCTAGGGTTCTCTAGTCATATATCCCTTAGGTTTGTTGAGGATCGGCCTAACCCCTATGAGCCTAGGATGAGCTTATTGTAGGTCTTATTTCCTTTTCTCTCTTTCTCTCCCTCTCTCATTTCCTCTCCCTCCCTCACCCTCACCCTCTCTTTCTCTCTTTCCCTATTATGTTTAATGATTTTTCTCTCTTTTTCTCTCTCCTCTCCCTCTCTCATTTTTTTTCTCTCTCATCTCCCTCTCTCATTTCCTTTTCTCTATTCCTCTCCCTCTCTTATTTCCTCTCCCTCCCTCACCCTCACCCTCACCCTCTCTTTCTCTCTTTCCCTATTATGTTTAACATCTTTTCTCTCCTTTTCTCTCTCGTCTTCTTCTCTCATTTTTTTTCTCATTCCTCTCCCTCTCTCATTTTCTTTTGCTCTTTTCCTCTCCCTCTCTGATTTCTTCTCCCTCCCTCACCCTCACCCTCACTCTCTCTTTCCCTATTATGTATAACATCTTTTCTCTCTTTTTCTCTCTCCTCTCCTTCTCTCATTTTTTCTCTCTCCTCTCCCTCTCTCATTTCCTTTTGCTCTTTTCCTCTCCCTCTCTCATTTCTTCTCCCTCCCTCACCCTCTCCCTCTCTTTCTCTCTTCCCCTATTATGTTTAATGATTTTTCTCTCTCCTCTCCCTCTCTCATTTCCTTTTCTCAAATCCTCTCCCTCTTTCATTTCCTCTCCCTCCCTCACCCTCACCCTCACCCTCTCTTTCTCTCTTTCCCTATTATGTTTAACATCTTTTCTCTCTTTTTCTCTCTCCTCTCCTTCTCTCATTTTTTTCTCTCTCCTCTCCCTCTCTCATTTCCTCTCCTTTCCTCACCCTCTCCCTCTTTTCTCTCTTTCCCTATTATGTTTAATGTTATTTCTCTATTTTCCTCTCCCTCCCCCTCTCTTTCTCTCTCCCTCCCTCTCCCTCTCCCTCTCCCTCTCTCATTTCCTCCCCCTCTCCCTCTCTTTCTCTCTCTCTCTCTCCCTTCCTCTTCCTTTCCCATTTCCTCCCTCTCTTACTTCCTCTCCCTCTCCCTCTCTCATTTCCTCTCCCTCTCTCAATACACATGAATTATACCAAAAACAAGTAATAGAGAGAGAGAAAACTCCCTCTTCCTCTCTCATTTTCTATCCCTCCCCCTCTCCCTCTCCCTCTCTTTCTCTCTCATTTCCTCTCCCTCTCTCAATACACAGATTATACCATAAACAAGTAAAAGAGAGAGAGAAAACTCCCTCTCCCTCTCTCATTTTCTCTCCCTCCCCCTCCCCCTCTCCCTCTCCCTCTCCCTCTCTTTATCACTCTCTCCCTCCCTCTCCCTCTCCCTCTCTTTATCTCTCATTCCTCTCCCTCTCTCAATACACACGGATTATACCAAAAACAAGTAAAAGAGAGAGAGAAAACTCCCTCTCCCTCTCTCATTTTCTCTCCCTCCCCCTCCCCCTCTCCCTCTCCCTCTCTTTCTCTCTCCCTCCCTCTCCCTCTCCCTCTCTCATTTCCTCTCCCTCCCTCTCCCTCTCTCATTTCCTCTCTCTCCCTCTCCCTCTCCCTCTCTTTCTCTCTCATTTCCTCTCCCTCTCTTAATACACACGAATTATACCAAAAAACAAATAAAAGAGAGAGAGAAAACACAAAAGCAAAGCAAGAATGGACAATGCACTCACCGTAAAGACTCGAAGAAGGGTTTGGCGGCTCCTCTTCATGACAGCAGCTCCTCTTCGCCCTTTGTACACCTCCTCCTCTTCGTCGCGAACGGCGACGGTGGCGGCAGCGGCGGTGGTGGTGGCGGTGGCGGTGAGAAGTCTTGTTTCTCTCTTTCTCTCCCTCTCAACAAGATGGTCGCTCTCCCTCTCGCTCTCTCTTTCGTGAATGTGCGAAAAATGACGCGCTCAGGTTTCGGCCCATGTTTTTTTTTTCTAGGTACCATCGCTATTAACATCGCTAATAGCGACACAAATAGTGATGCCACTATTTGTCGTCGCTACGCACATCGCTATAGCCTCATATCCTTGTAGTGGTGGAATATATAAAATAGATTAATCTCATTATGTCTCAATTTGTCTTACCCAATGTTTCCTATCTTCGTTTAAAGTGTATCTGAATTGCGAAATGAATTATGAAATGGAAAACTGGTCTGTATGTTGAAGTGATGTTCAATGGTGCATGATGATAAAGAGAGAAAGGCGAATATTAGCCGTAATCTAAATCTGTTTTATATTAGAGAGATGTTCGTTTTGGGTTAACTTAGGGGAATCTTTTTGACCCCTAACACTTGGTGATCCTACGAATTAGTCTTTGGGCATCAGGAAGGATGGTTCAGAATGGAATAGGTGCAAAAGATTCATGATTTAAAGGATACAGTCAGAAATGGATTCATGGCTTGAGGAATTTCAATATTGGACTACCAAAGAGGAGGAGCGGGAATCCTTTGCACAAGCTCTATTACAGGAGTTTCAGAATTGGGCAATAGAATAGGAGGAGTTTGAGGCATGTAGTCATGCATTTCTGAACACACAATTTTTTATTTACCTTTGGGCATTATTGGAAAGATCAAGGAAATAGTGTGAAAAGAACAGACAAAACAAGTTGCTCCTTTTGGTTTGAAGAATACAAGCAGAGTGTTCAGACAAATTTGGCACAATCAGTATCTTTGGAAATTTCTTCAACCATATGGGCTGAATTATACACCTAAATTGGTTAGGGGAAGATGAAAAAATTAGCATGGCTATGCAGGTCATCACTGTGAACATTGTGCACCTAGGTCTCAACAATAGAATAATCTGATAAGACAGAATAGGTGTATGGTGTATGTTTGCTGAAAAATACAGGGGTGAAGGTTTTAGAACCTATTATACAAGGCTACATGCAAAATTAGAACATGAAGAGAAACAAAAGAAGAAGGAATAACAGAGGTCGAGTAGTGGCAGCCATGTGGATATCCTAGATTTAGGGTATCTGAGTGATCAGAAAGTATAGACTGAAGAAGTAGGCCCTAGTCATATAGCGGGAGATGTTGTTACTGATCAGCAATTATAGGTTACACTAGGAGAGGAGGACAAAAACAGAAACTGATTTGTGGGACTACTAGCATGGTCTCAAATTCAGAGACAGACAAGGAGAAAACTAAGGTTTCAACCATTGCCTAAAAAACCAGTAAGAAGAAAGATTGCACAACACAACAGCCAGGATAATTGGCACAACCCCCTAATCTAGCAAATCTCAAAGTCAAATTTGCAAACTTGAAGGGTGAGTCCAAAAAGGAAGACCCTGCTGCACATGTAGTTCAATTCAGCACGAAATGGGAAGCAAGTGGATTAGGTGTATTGTATGGAGATGATGTGAAAAACCAGCAATTTGCTACCACGTTGGAGGGTAAGATTGTGAACTAGTTTATGTAGTATGGTGCAGTCCATTTTGCTAATACACAAGCATTACAAACAACATTTTTGGCAAGATTTAGAAGGTGGAAAACACCCCACTGATATTCTGAAGAAGCTTAAAACAATGAAACAGAAGAGGCTCCTTATGGAGGATTATGCACAACAGTTTTTAGATATGAATGGAAGACTTGCACCCAATGAAAGGCCAACAAATGAGATATTGGGAAAATGTTTCCGTAATGGGTTCAGGGAATCCCTAAGAACTGCAGTAGCCAATACATATATTTTTGGAGGTGCAGGAGGATTTAATCAGTTGTAGCACCTGCTAGAAGAGCATAGAAAAGGTTGGGAACCATCAAACATAAGAAGAAGAAGAAGTATAGCAGTGATTCAGATTCAGATACATATTTAGATTCAAACTCAGATTCAGAGTCTAACTCAAGTTCCGATTTAGAAGATGACAGTTCAGATTCCGATTCTGATGATTCAGAATATGAGGAATTGAAATCCAGAAGCAGGAAGAAGAAAAGGAAAGAGAAGCAGAGAAGTAAAGCTAGGGGAAAGAAGGAAAAAAATGGAAAGGGAAAAACAAAGAGCAAGTCTCAGAACTTGAATAAACAAATTATTGCAACTCTGAAGAATATGGAAATTTCAACATCTTAGAAGAAGAACAAACCATATTGTAATACATGCTAGAAGCATGGGCACACAGATGCTACTTGTTGGTATAATCCTAACAATAGGGCAAACCCAAGACAGCAAGTGCCAAGGGAAAATGCATCAGCTACTACAAGTGCAGTAGAACCAAACAAAAATAGAGCAATAGAAGGTCCACCTCAAAGATTTCAGGGGAGAAATAACTGGGGACCACCTAATCCTCAAGGAAATGGTAATTTGAATGATGACCCATGCACATACTGTGGATGAATGAATGACAGGCAGGATCCTAATTGCTCATTGTGGTGTAAACACAGAAAGGAGAGAGGTATTCCTATTATCAGATATAACAAATAGAGACCACCTGCATAGGCATAAGAGAATAGGCCACCACAGGCTAATGTAGTCATTGTGGAGGAAGCCAGGCAAGTTAATGAACCTGTGTTGCAGAAACAAGAAGGGGACTATCTCAATGTGTTGCATGCCCAGTGTGATTGTTCAAATTGTATACAGGTGGAGGAGATTCTTGAAAAATCAACATCAATTCTAGTTGTTACAAGATCATGTGGAAAGTATGTGGATGATCCTCTTATATCCCATAAGTATATGAAACACCCTCAGTATTGGGAGAATCAAAGACAAGTGAGACATGGATTTTTGAAGGAAATTCAGAAGAGTCAGAAAACTGGCTATGGTAAATAGAAAATGTAGCAACAAATGCTTGATATACAGTTAAGTATTCAAGAGGAGATCCAACATCAAGAGATAAGGGAGGCACAGTTGACAGCCAAAGTTTTGAGAAATACCATTGTTACAATGGATCAGATTTTAAATTTGGTTCTTGAGTTTAAAAGATAGGCAGAAAGTTGAGTGAGGAAGAAGATCAGGTGGATGAACCTGAAGCATGTAAGATTGAAGCTAAAAATGTGGATTACAAAGTACCCAACATCACTGTTAATTTTCAGGAAGAGGAGATTCAAGGAGCATTATTGGATGGAGGTTCAGGTGTAAATATTTTATCCGAGTTCTTGTATACCAAATTAAAGCTACTTGAGTTAGAAGAAGCTCCTTTTCAACTGAAGATGGCAGATCAGAGGAGGATTCAGCCTCTAGGAATTCTCCGAAATCAGTAGATTTTTGTTTCAGGACTTATCTTTCCAATGAATTTTGTGGTTCTGAAAATGGATAAAGGAGACAGCCCTTATCCAATTTTGTTGGGAAGGCCTTGGTTCAAACAAGCAAAGGTCAAATACGATTGGGGAGTTGCTAAAATTATAATAAAAAAGGGGAAGAATAAAGTGCATAAGAATATGGTACCTAGTGTAACTTTGCCTAGAGGAGCCAGAGCCTTGTATGCACAGGGTATTAACATGGTGAAGGAAGTTGTTGATGATGATGAAGATGCTTTCCTTAAAGTTAATGAATCAGTTGTACATGTTTTTTATATAGATGTGGTTATGGAGCCCCGAGAGGAACACCAAGGAAAATGGAATTCTCTTGCAAGAAAATCTATCTTGTAACATCAACAAGCTTGTTTATCATATTTCATATGATCACAATGAAGAAAAGAACACCAGGCACAACAAATCTTCATGCAGCATCATGTAAATCTCCCACGGTTTTTAATAAAATCAACCATATTCTTCAACATCTTCACAAAATCCATCAATATCACAAAGAAAACAAAGAAGTACACCATCTTTGAATGGAAATACATCACACAGTATTCATCTTCAATATCTTCATAGTCTTCTCTCTTAATCTCTCATATACAATCACTCTGTTTGAGTAGAATTGGCTATCTCTGACTCTCTCTCTCACACTCCATCAATAATACATCATATCCTCTCTACAATCTCTCAAAATTACTCTCAATAATCACTCTTAGGTCGTGGATACCCCTCCCAAGAGGTATGTCTGATATGAAAGGTCACCAGAGCCACTACAGTGTCTCTTCACAGCTCACTACTGTCACTTCACTCTAGTCTTCTCTTGAGTCTTCAACAGCTACTTCTTCCACTTCTTTCAGCTCTTTTGCACTTGTATTCACCTCTTTCCAAGGCTAGAAAACTTTCCCAAAATCACACATACATTCCACAGAACACTTACAGAACAGTCTACAGAACAATTACAGTACAGTTACAGTACAGAACAGAACAGAATAGTACAGAAGCAGAAGCTCTACAGAAGACCTACAGAAGGTTACAGAAGGTCATCAGAACTACATAACTCACTCTCAAATCATTCAAAACTCTCACAAACCATTCACTAAACTTTCCCAATATCTCATTCTTCATCAATCTATACTCCATCCCTCTTTACAGAAGACAATCAGAACAAAACAGAAGGTATACAGAACCAATCAGAACCTATCAAAACATCACAGAACCATCAACAAACATCATGATCTTCCAAAACACAATCAATATCATCTAAAACACTCTCAAACCACTTCCAAATCAATCAATCATCCCTTAAAATCAACCATTCAGCTCTCAAAAACAACAAAAATCAGCCAAAAAACAAGTCATTTCAACACTCAACATATCCCCACACTTAATAAGGAAGCGTCCTCGCGACCCAGGAAAAAGGTAATACAAGTTCATTTCAAAGCTTCACTTTGATCTTCAATATCTTCTCACAAAGAATCCATCCACCACGACCCCATCTTAGAACCTGTTTCTAATATAAAAATACAAAGAAAGGAAAACTCTTTCACACATTAACACCTCTTATCAAACTAAAAATCACCACAAATTTGTAAAGGATATAAGAGTTTGCTTCTTCTTCTTCTGCATCAGCTTCAACTCTCCAACCACGACCCCAACTCGAAAAATCTCCAAAACATAGCTCGTACACAAAATCCAATAGGAAACCACCACGTTCGTTTGACATAAATAAACTCACAACACTAATACACAACACAACCATCTGAATGACTTCTTCAAAAAGAAGAGTTTGGCATTAAAAAGCTTGCACCATACATTGGAAAGGCATCAATGAAGATGATCCCTCTTAAAAGATTGATGTTGTCTGAATCGATCCATAGATAAGGATTCATCTACAAAGTTTTTAGGAGGATTTTGGAAAAATTGGAGACAACACATCCTTTCCAACAGGACTAGGTATCTGCTAGGCAAACAGAGGGCATGAAAATACAGTATCTCCAACTGTTGGGAATCAATGCTTACATTGACATTCATGCACAACTTGGGGATAGGCTTTGAATCAGTATGGGAATGCCTATGCATATACGCCAGGTACCAAGCAAAGTGAGCAGTTAATCTCACTGAGGGATTGATGCCAGGAGGCATATTCCACGGTGGATTCCGTGAGGTTTTACGGTGGATTCCGTAAACTTAGATGACCGGGGCTCATACGCAAAGAGGATTCTTTGTGCGAGAAGTTGATGGGGACGCCTGTCCTTTTCGGGCGTTTCATTAATTTAGTGTGTACATGGGTGATTCCATAGCGGGTGATTCCGCAAAATGCATATTAAATTAATAAACGTTTATGAGTTTAGAGTGCGCACTCGTAATAAATTAAGGTTAGGATTTATTTCTAACCAGTTGATTTATTTATGTAGCTGAAGACTGCTAGGTATTCACTTTTGTCGGTTTAATTGTGTTATTTTACTAACGATTGTGAATGCTTCAGTTGATGTGTAGAGATAGCAGCAGTGGCGGAGGAAAGCATTGGAGTCTAGCGGGTTTCTGATCTTTGGACTATATTTTGATTATGTCTATAGAGACATCGACTATTTATTATTATTTTGTATGCGCTTATGCGCCTGGATATGTTATTTTTATTTGGACATTGAGATTGGGCGTGCCAGACTCTTTGGGCACCGTCCATTAGCTTTATTTTCCTATTTTTGGTAGAAAGCAAACTCAAAAGCTAAAAGCTTGTCATATTTTTGTAATTGGGCTATTTTTGAGCAAAAAGATTGAAAATATATATTAAATACATGCTTTGTGAAGCGCTCACACAAGGCATGGGGGAGATTCAACCCAATTTGTCTTTTGTCTCATGTCGTGCTTGTTTTTACATTGGTCTTTGTGCTAAAAAGTAGAGTGCTTTGTTCTTGGGGACCTTTGGGAATTCACTACGTGAGCTACCTGCGTCCGATCTGCGCACCAGTGGTATCAGAGCGGAGCAGAGATCAAGGGCTTCCAATCGCTACCAATCTCGGGCGAAGGCGGAGCTCCAGGAACAAACGGCCTCTACAGTCAATCTCGTCGCGAACCGTCGATACAGGCAGACTTCTGGCGATCAAGAACCCCTGTTTCCACTCTCAGATCGCGAAGGACCACTCTCTGTCGGCGGAGGACCACTCATCCATTCTCTTCATCAAATCGTGGTTAACAGACAAAAAGAGTAATTCTTTTTCTTCATTAAGCTTCAAAGCTTAAAGTTATCACTTACTAAGCTTAGTATAAGCTTAAGAAAGCTTTAAAAAAAAAACGATTCGATTATCGGCGGCGTGAGGCTGTTCTGGGCGGCGCAAATCCGTCAAGGACATATTCTTGTCCTCAAAATCCACGACGGATTAAGAAGCTTAAGCTTCTTAATCCACTAAGTCCAACAAAGCTTCTAAGCTTTCTGCAAGTCAGCTAAGGCAGACAAGTCAAAAAACTCCGGGTCACGCACTCCAGAAGACAAGTTTCGCAAGTCGACACTAATCAAGTCTTGCAAGTTCTGCAAGTCAGCTAAGTTCAGCAAGTTCACAACCCTGCAAGTCTGTTAAGTCTGCAACTCTGCAAGTCAGACTAAATCAGAACTGACTAACGCTTGAAACTCCTAGAAGACTTGTTCGTTTGCAAAAACTCAGAACTGGAAAGTTGTTCGCAGCAAGCTGTTTTACCTATCTGCAAGTTCGTTGAAGTACTTTCAGCAAACGGAGACAGAAATATTTCAGAATTTCTGAAAATTGAAGAAGAAAATACCCAAAATACATAGCCTTGTAACCCCAAATTTGAGCTACGCTCATCCCGCTAACTGATTTTGAGTGAGAAAGGTTTGTTGAGTTTTACAGGATGACTTCCCCACTTATGGATGATCCTATGGCTGAAGACGACCTACCCGAGCCTACCATGGAACAAAAGCTGGATCTTATCATGTTGCAATTGGACGAAGAGCGAAGAGCTAGGCAAGCCTTGCAAGCGCAATTGACAAAGCTACAAGGAGCGTCCACTGATAAAGAAGAACCTCAAGCTGAAGATTTGATACGCCGTACCATCGACGCCACTCTTGAAGCACAAACCATTCGCAAGGAATCCAAGATAAGTAAACGAAGTTTCAAGTTTCGCACTTTCAATGGCATAAGGGAAGGAAAGACTGTTTTATCATTCATTAGCCAGTTTGATGACTATTTCCATGAGGAAACTTATCCTGAGAAAGATAAAATCAAGTGTGTTACTAATCATCTGATAGATAGAGCATCACTTTGGTGGACTGTCGTCCGCAAGAGTATAGAATGTCCTGCTACATGGGAAGATTTCAAGAAGAAGTTCATGCAAAATTTCCTTCCACCGCAATTTCATGAGAAGGCTATCAAGCAATGGGATTTACTGCAACAACGCGACCGTGAGCCTATTCCACAGTATACAGAGCGTTTTTGGAATGCACTCCTACAGCTACGCATGCTTGAAGACGTACCAGAGACGACACATAAGCGGAAGTACATGTCTGGACTTCTTGGACATTACTACGCTGAGGTGAATATGTTCAAGCCTGCTACTCTTGAAGATGCCATCTCCTTAGCTCACGACACTGAAGATAAGTTACGTGGAAGAGATCGACGACCACAGCCATTCCAAGCAAATGGTAATTATGGATCTAAACAATTCAATTCAAATTTCAGAAGGTTTAATCCAGGTCGTTTTTCATCACCATCTTTCCGCAAGAATTGGCCTAAACCACCTGCATTACCAACCACTGTCAATCCAAATCCTAAGCCTATCCAACAAGCAAATCCAAATATACCCAGACTCCCAGCCATTGCAAATAATGTGACCAAAGCCAAGCCTATCGTATGTTACAAGTGTCACCAGCCAGGCCATCTCGCAGCAAATTGTCATTCAAAGAAGCCATCAGCACATATCAACTACCTTGGAGTTATGGACGAAGACGAGCATGAGGATATACCGGATTTCACTGAAGAAGAAGATGATCCTACTACTACTTCCGACACTTTACCAGGTATGCCTACTTTACATTCATTGTTGACTATGAAATGTATGGTGCATGGAAAAGAAAGAACTGTATTGCATGATGACGGTAGTACGCATGATTTTATTTCAGCAAAATTGGTAAAGGAATTGAAATTGCATACTGTACCTACGCATTATCGCATAAAAGCTGCATTTTTAGGCACTAGGTACAATGGCACACAAGAAGTTCAAAATTTAGAAATTCAAATTGGTCCATATATTGAAAGAAGAAATTTCTTAGTTGTCCCATTACAGTCTAGCGACATTATTCTAGGAATGCCATGGAGACATCAACATAATCCCAATATAGATTATTCCACACACACAATGAATATAAATTTTCAAGGAAAATCTATTACCTTATTTGGTATGCATGCATCTCATATGTTTCCACTGCTTTCGCATACTCAAGCAAAACGTGCACTACGAAAGAATACTAAATCATATCTCATTTGGGTGAATGAATTGCACGCAAAAGAAACTCATATGCACCCTAGGCATAAGGAATTTCTTGCATATTTTAAGGACTGTTTTGCAGAAGATCTACCACCAGGTTTACCTCCATCACGTCCAGAAGACCATAAGATTGACCTAATACCTGGCACACAACCACCTTGCAAAGCCCCATATAGGCACAATCAAATAGAGCAAAAAGAAATCCAGACTCAAGTAGAAGAATTACTAAATAGAGGCTTAATTCGACCTAGCAGTTCTCCATTCGGTGCACCTGTGCTCTTAGTCAAGAAAAAGAATAATACTTATCGGATGTGTATTGACTACCGAGCATTAAATAAGATCACTGTAAAGAATAGGTATCCTATACCTAGAGTTGATGACCTTATGGACAAACTGCAAGGATCTTCTATATTTAGTAAAATTGACCTTAAATCTGGATATCATCAGGTGAGGCTAGATAGATCCGACATATTTAAGACTGCATTCAGGACACAGTTTGGCCATTACGAATTCTTAGTTATGCCATTCGGATTAACTAATGCACCTGCCACTTTCAGTAGAATGATGAACCGTATTTTTCTAAAATATCAATATTGTGTGATTGTTTTCTTTGATGATATTTTAGTATTCAGTCAAAGTGAAAAAGAGCATTATGAGCATTTATCATTAGTTTTTCAATTACTGAAAGAAAATCAATTGTTTGCAAATCCTGACAAGAGTGAATTCTTTAAGACAGAAATAGAATATCTAGGTCATATTGTATCAAAAGAAGGAATAAAAGTTGATCCTAAGAAAATTGACGCAATATTGCATTGGCCTATTCCTAAAAATGTACATGAATTACGCTCATTCCTTGGTCTTGCTAGTTTCTATAGGAAGTTTGTACGTAATTTCTCATTACTTGCTTTACCACTGACCAAACTTCTTAAGAAAGGCATTGTTTATCAATGGACTGAAAACCAGCAGAAATCCTTTGATTTACTTAAACGTGCATTGACCAATGCCCCTGTCCTACAATTGCCTGACTTTAATAGACCATTCTTTCTAGTTGTGACCGATGCTAGCGGATCAGGAATAGGAGCCGTGTTAATGCAAGATAACCATCCAATAGCATATTCTAGTTCTAAGCTGAAACCCTCCGAGCTCAAATATTCCACTTATGACAAGGAACTCTTAGCAGTTGTCCAAGCATTGAAACAATGGAAGCATTATTTAATGGGTTCAGAATTCATGATAAAGACTGACCAGCAAAGCATTAGACATCTACTTAGCCAACCCCAAATTTCTGACCGCCATATCAAATGGGCTTCATTCATTCAAAGTTTCCATCCTATCATTCAATACCAACCTGGAAAAGAAAATGTAGTTGCCGATGCATTAAGTAGAAGACCTGCAATTCATAACATTTCTATCATATCTTTTGATTCTTTGATTGCTATGAAAGACACATATCACCAGGATATTACTTTTCATTCTGATTGGCAAAAATTAGTTCAAAATAATTTCATTCCTGTTGATTCATTATCATATAATGATGGATTCATGTTCTTTGAAAAGAGACTGTGTGTTACTATTCCATTCCGATCTTTTGTTTTAAATGAAATTCATTGTCCCCCATATCAAGGTCATAGAGGTATCATTTCTACATTACGCATGTTAACTGAAGATTTTTATTGGCCGCATATGGATGCAGATGTGTCTAATTTTGTCTCTGAATGTCTGATTTGTCAAAGAATAAAAAGACATCATGGTAAACAGTATGGATTATTAATGCCTTTATCTATTCCATCTAAACCTTGGGAACATATATCTATGGATTTTATTACTGGCTTACCAAATACTAAATCTAACCATGACATGATTTGGACAATTGTAGATAGATTTAGTAAGCAAGCATATTTCATTGCATGTAAGAAAACTTTAACAGCATCACAAGCAGCACAGTTATTTTTGAAAACTGTTTTTACCAACCATGGATTGCCGAAAGTGATTATTTCAGATAGAGATTCTAGATTTTGTAATAATTTCTGGATTACACTGTTTGCAAATCTAGGCACAAAGATTGATTTCTCATCTGCATTTCATCCAGAAACAAATGGACAAACAGAAGCCACAAATAGCACTATTCTAGATCTTTTACGTGCATACACTATCTCTAAACCTCAAACATGGGATACTCATTTGCATTTATTACAGTTTGCATATAACAATACACCACACACATCTACAAAGAAAGCACCTTTTGAAGTTATTTATGGATATAGATTATCTACACCTGTTGCATCTTTGTCTAATAGAATACAAAGTGCCGATGATATTGCTGTTATGCATAACACTATTTTTGATGAGGTAAAGGATATGATTGCTAAAGCCCAACAATCATATACCAAACAAGCCAACAAGAAAAGACAAGCCAAGAATTTCAAAGTTGATGATTATGTTTGGCTTAGAATAGAGAAACGTAGAGTGCAAAGTGTAGATAGACATCCAGTTGTCAAATTAGCCCCTAGATTCTACGGACCATTTAGAATCATTCATAAGATTAATGACAATGCATTCAAGTTAGAACTGCCATCTCATTGGAAAATTCATAATACCTTTCATATTAGTTTATTGAGACCATTTAGAGGACAATTACCTATCCACCCTGTCTATGAAAACCCACCTTTACTAGAAGAAGAGACTGAAATCCTTGAACCAGAGGCCATCATAGACACTGACTACATGATCACTAGAACTGGCCGAAGGTACTCTAGATATCTCGTGAAATTTAAGAACCATCCTGTAGAGGAAGCACAATGGATGCACGCTAGAGACCTAAATGCTTTCCCCACTCTGTTAGCTCCACATTGAGCTAATAGCAATTGAGGTCAATTGCTATCCCACCCCGGGGGTATGATGCCAGGAGGCATATTCCACGGTGGATTCCGTGAGGTTTTACGGTGGATTCCGTAAACTTAGATGACCGGGGCTCATACGCAAAGAGGATTCTTTGTGCGAGAAGTTGATGGGGACGCCTGTCCTTTTCGGGCGTTTCATTAATTTAGTGTGTACATGGGTGATTCCATAGCGGGTGATTCCGCAAAATGCATATTAAATTAATAAACGTTTATGAGTTTAGAGTGCGCACTCGTAATAAATTAAGGTTAGGATTTATTTCTAACCAGTTGATTTATTTATGTAGCTGAAGACTGCTAGGTATTCACTTTTGTCGGTTTAATTGTGTTATTTTACTAACGATTGTGAATGCTTCAGTTGATGTGTAGAGATAGCAGCAGTGGCGGAGGAAAGCATTGGAGTCTAGCGGGTTTCTGATCTTTGGACTATATTTTGATTATGTCTATAGAGACATCGACTATTTATTATTATTTTGTATGCGCTTATGCGCCTAGATATGTTATTTTTATTTGGACATTGAGATTGGGCGTGCCAGACTCTTTGGGCACCGTCCATTAGCTTTATTTTCCTATTTTTGGTAGAAAGCAAACTCAAAAGCTAAAAGCTTGTCATATTTTTGTAATTGGGCTATTTTTGAGCAAAAAGATTGAAAATATATATTAAATACATGCTTTGTGAAGCGCTCACACAAGGCATGGGGGAGATTCAACCCAATTTGTCTTTTGTCTCATGTCGTGCTTGTTTTTACATTGGTCTTTGTGCTAAAAAGTAGAGTGCTTTGTTCTTGGGGACCTTTGGGAATTCACTACGTGAGCTACCTGCGTCCGATCTGCGCACCAGGGATCTGCAGACTGTGAATATTGTTGGGCAAAATGAACATAGTTTTGATAAGCTTGACTTGAAACTGTCCATTCCCCTGGAATTACTGGCCAATTAATCTGCGGTCCTGTAAGGCAATCATCTGAACTCCATCCCCTTCTTCTGGAAATCTGATTATCAAAACCCGCACAGTCACTAACCAACTGAGGTGGTTGAGATATGGAAGTGTTAGGAGAGGGTAATGGAATAAGGGAAAGTGGATGTAGGGAAGGATAGGAAAAATCATAAAAGGAAGAAAAGGTTAAAGAAGGAGTGGCAGAAATTTGTAAGGAATCACTAAGGAACGGTGTTAATTGATAAATAGGAAATGTGGAGGGTACATTAATGAGGGGTGAAGGACAGGGTGGAGAAGGGGAAAATACCCTATCCTCAATAAAGGAACAGTAAGTGAAAATAGGAATTTGAGGGAAATTGGAAGGTTGGAAAAGAAGTGGTAAAATTACTGTGGAATGAGTTTGACAAAGGGAAAAATAGATAGCATAGCGGTGAGCCAATTGTTGATAATAGAGGAGAGTAGGAACAGAAGGTCCCAAGAGAGATCGTCTCTGATAGGCATCAAAGAAAGTAGCATCAAATGGATTATGTTTGGAAAGATAAGTTAAGAGATCCATCCTCAGTTGGTTAGTACTCTGGGCAAAGGTAGGAGCTGTGTTTTGTCTTTGATTTAGGACCACTGACGCAATCATAGGATGCCACGAATTATCCTGACAATCAGCCACTTTGGAGGAATAACTCTGGAATATATCAGCTATGCGCAACTCCAAATGATTGACATATAGAACAGCCTGTAAGACCACATCCCCCACATACCATGCCATATCTACCTCATCTAGAATTAACAAATCTCCTCGGAGATACATATATGACATCAACATGGTGTCTGGCGTGACAGAATCTTCAAAGAGCATTCTGACTACCTCTGTCAACAACTCAGCAGACCAAGCCCCACTCCAGCCATCCTCTGGAAAAGGTAAATCCATTGTGGAAAGCTTCATATAGAAGACCAGCTTCTGTAAGTGGTAGTGGACAAAGAAAGAATGGTCAGGTAAGACAAAGTCCTGAAACTGCTCAAAGGTAGACCATAACAAGTCCATTCTGGACTGCAATCTTTCCACTTTGTCTTGGAAGAGAGGGCACAAAGTAGCATGTCTCTGTAGGGCAGCCAAGTCCTGCTATGAAAGAGAAGGAAATAATGGAACAGGAGGGCTTGGAGGAACAGAGCGGGACTTCGCAAGCTGATCTTGCAACTGCTGGATTTGGGAGGCTTGGTTGGCCACTGTGTCATTAGCCATCTGTAAAGCTGAAAGCTTGTCATCTAAAAGAACTTGGAATTCTTTCGCTTCACTGGACATCCTCTCCTTCTCTGCTGAAAGGCTAGTAACCTGGGATTGAGCCTCGAATAACTGGGTTTTCAATGAAGAAATCTCATCGCTTTGAGTGGCAACCAGTTGGGTTTGTTGTTCCATTTGCTTAAATAGATCTGCTAGGGTATCCTTAGCAGAAGCTAACTCAGATGTTGCCTGATGCAACTGGTCTTTGGACTGCATGAGTTCCTCATAGAAAGATGCGTACAGCTGTTGAACACAGGCTGTCACTGACAACTCAATGGAACTTTGAATATCCTTGCAGAGGAAAGGAATGGCATCTCCTGAAACGAGACTGTTCAGGGAAGGAACTGAGATCTCCAAGGATCCTTCTCTATGTGCTCTGAATAGGTTATTGCAAGTGAGAAACCCAGGGAGGTCACTACCAGAAGTAGCAGGGATAGGCACTGAGGGAAGTACAGCAGGGGCTTTATCCGCTACCCTCTTCAAGCGTTTGCGCTGTATGACCAGTGGAGGCGGAGAATCATCATCCTCAATGTCAATAGGTGCTGACTCTTCTGAAGGTGGAGGAGGTGGTACTGGATCTGAAGGAGGAGGTGGAGGTACAGTCTTCTGTAAACCTGAATAGGTCAAGCAGGCTGACAAATAGGATCCATAGGTAACATTGGTAACATTACCCCTCGTGACTTTAACAAAATGCTGATCCATCTTAGTAAGGAGGTATGTGCTCCAATCAATGGCAACTCCTTTTAGCACCATCCTGGAAGCTGTGAAAAGCTCTTTGGACAAATAGTGTGACGGCGTTTTGGCAGGCATGAACCTGTCCTGAAGGAACTGGCACATGGTCTTCCAGACGGGATCAGTAATCATAGAAAACGAAACTCCTGAAGAGTTTATCACTTTCTTAACATCAAGGACCTCCCTTGTCTGCTTCTGCAACAGTTTGAGAATCTCTTCATTAGAGAAGAGCTGTCGAGTGGTCACAAAAGGTTCCCCTTTGGAGGGTAAGGACAAAGCCTTCCCTAAGCCTCGAGACGTCAATGTCATAGACATGCCTTGGACTACTCCTGTCTTCTTGCTGTAAGAGGCCAGGAACTCATCACATACGGACGGATCCTCTGGAAGTAATGGAAAAGGAGTGGCCACAAAAGCAGCAAGTCCTGCCTTCGTGAGGGGCTCAAAAGTAAGTAGGGACGAGTAATCCCTACTAACTAGTGGAACGTATTGAATAGGGGGAGGAGCATGAGAAGGCGCCATTCAGATGGTTACACACACACCACAAACACAGACAATCAAGGAGAATGCCTGCAAAGCAACAAACAAAAACCAAGGATAAGAGAATTACCAATCAAGACGTGACACGACCTACTAACCCCAGGCAAACCACATCCTAGAAAAAATTTGACATGACCTTGAGACAAATGCGACCGAAAGCTTCATGCGATGCATCAGACAAACACCCTGAACCCCGTATCAGGCAACAAAAGAAAAAAACTACATACCGTACCCGTAACTGTAACCGTAACTAAAACAGGAAACCAAAACCATACCATAGCAATATATCATCTGTACGACATCTGTGATAGAACCAAGACTGGACCATGGAAAACAACACTAATGACTGCGTATACCCATCCCACGAAACACTTCATTAAAAAGGGGATTAAGTGCAGTGAGGGGGGAATTAATTTAATGAAGGGTTGATTTTAATCAATTATTAAAAATGGGTGAATTTTTATTAGGTGATAAACCTTAATAAGAAAACGGCGGTTCCTTATTATAAATTTAATTACCAATTATTAGGTTAAACCGGTGCTTTTATACGATTCCCGGACTTCGATTCCCGACAGGGTCTCTAAATGCAATTCATTGATTATAATTAAAGTGATGTGGAGCGCTTTTTTGCCAGTGCGTGCTCATGTGACGGCTGGTTGATTTTAATTAAAAAATTTAAAGTACATCTTTAGCGCACGTAGCGCGTGCTAAGTGAACGGCTAGTTGATTTTAATTAAAAAAGATATGTGTGTTTAGCGCGAATGCGCGTGGAAACGGTGGGTGGATTAAAGGGTTTATTTTAACAAATAATTGTGATTAAGGGGGGAAATAAATAAATAAATAACAGAAAATAAATACCTGGCAGGGTGTGTATGAAATGCAGGAATGCGCACGGAAGAGTCCCAGGAAAGGAAAAGCAAAAAGCACTGATGAAACAACAAATAACACCTTAGCAGATGTATTAAGTTGATTGATGTTGGATTTTTATTTTTATTTATTTTATTGTATTTTTAGTTGTAATTTTTGTCTATATGAATAAATGGAAAATGAGCAAGGGAGGTGAGGGGAATTTTTTAGAAGGTTTTTAGAAATTTTTACAATTTTTTACAATTTTTAAATGATTTTTCCTATTTTTTTGGCAATTTATGGGTAATTTTAGGAAAGATGGATTTTTCTGAAATTTTAGGAAAGGCAATTCCTAGCAGACAAAGGTCCAAAAATTGGCAAAAGATAGAAGGAATTTTTAGAAATTTTTTTGAAATTTTTTATGGAAAAATGAATGTTGTGATTAAGTAAGTCACATAAATCACATAAATCACATAAGTCACATTAGTCACTAGTCACTTAAGTCACTTAAGTTACTTAGGTTACTTAAGTAACTTAAGTTAGGTTAGTCATGGAAATCAACCTAGGTTAGTTCTAACTAAGTCCGGTAAGTTAGTACTAACTAAGTTAGGTAGGATTAACTAGGTTAGTTAGGATTTAACTAGGTTAGTTACTAACTAGAGTTAGTAGTAACTACCTGGTAGGGAGGTAGGGGAGGAGGTGGAGATTGGAGGGGGGCGAGCCGGCGGCAGGCGGTGACAGGCGGCGAGGCAGTCGTGGCACGGCGAGGCGGTCCGGCGGCGATGACGACCACGGCGGCGGCGATGTGGCGAACGGCTGCGACGGCGGGAGGGAGGAAGAGAGGGAGAGGAGGAAGAAAGAAGAGGGAGGAGAGAAGGAAGAAGGGAGGAGAGGGCGATGGCGGGCAGGAGAGAAGGAGGAGAGAGAAGGGAGAGGAGAGAGAAGAAAGAAGAAGGGAGAGAGAGGAAAGAAGGGAGGAGAGGGCGATGGCGGGCAGGAGAGGAGGAGAGAGAAGGGAGAGGAGAGAGAATAAAGAAGAAGGGAGAGAGAGGAAAGAAGGGAGGAGAGAAGGAAGAAGGGAGGAGAGGGCGATGGCGGGCAGGAGAGAAGGAGGAGAGAGAAGGGAGAGGAGAGAGAAGAAAGAAGAAGGGAGAGAGAGGAGAGGATACGCGCAGAGAGGGAGAGAAAGAGAGAGAGAGAGAGAAAGAAAGAGAGAGAAGAGAGAGAGACGGTTGGCGGGAGGGGTACCCATTTTGTTTTTTTCTTTGTGTGCTTTTTTTTTTGAAATAATTTTTTTTTTAATGTTTGGAAAGAAAAGGTGGGCGGGCAGGGGTAAGGGAGGATGGGCGGGTTCAAGAGGGGACGGATCCTCGTCCCGCGCACGTGCGCGGGGCGAGGTAAAAAAAATTTGCCGTGACGGGATTGAAATGACGCGGGGATGACGGTACGGGGTACGCGGACACGACCAGGGCACGTGGAGACGCATTAAATCGAAAAAGGGCGCGGTCACGCGCAAAACGGGCGCGAGAAAAAACGTAAAAATAAAGAAAAATTAATAACTCCCAATCCGGATGTCAAAACGAAATATCGTAAAAATGAAAAGTGGGCAGGACGACAGGAGGGAAACAAGAAAAATACGGGACGGGGGTTCCGGGAGGGGTAAAGGGCGTTCACGTGCAAAAAAACACAAAAAAGAACCAAAAACGCAATTTAAAAATGAATATCGAAAGATCCGGGCATCGGAATGAGGTGCGGAAAAAAGGAAAACTGGGCAAAAAGATGTGCCCGACAATCCTATCCTGTCAAAGCAGAATTCCGACTAAGGTAAGATGCGTTCACACGGGAAAAACCCAAAAAACAAACCCAAAAATGGGCTTGGAAATTAATATCGGACGAACCGTTTACCGGAATGACATGCAGTAAGAAGGAAAAATGTGCGCAGGAAGGAGTGGCACAAGGTTATCATGTTAAACCGTAGTTCCGGCGGAAATAGGAGGGGTTCACATGTGAAAAACTCCAAAAATACTCCCGAAAACTCATTTAAAAATTAATAAGTGAAAATCGAGAAGTCGAAAAAGGGTGGAGAAAAAAGGAAAAAGGGAGGGGAGGGCACAGGGGACATGGCTGCTAAGTCAAATTGGAATTCCGATACAAATAGGGCAAGTTCACATGGAAAAATGTCAAAAATACGCACGAAAAAGTCGCGAAAAGCCGGAAAATTAATAACGGACAAACCGTGTATCGGAATGATGTGGAATAAAAAGGAAAAATGTCAGGGGAAAAGCTTTGGTCAGGGCTATGACGTCAGATCACGGTTCCGAAGCAAGAAAAGCGCATTCACATGGAAAACCAGCTAAATTGCGTAAAATGCTTCAAAAATTAATAACTCAAAAACCGTGCACCGGAACAGGGGCAGGTAAAAAGGAAAAATGGACCGTTCAATGGGAGAAACAGGGCTATAAGGTTGGATTTGGATTTAAGTGAACGTAGGGTGCATTCACATGGAAAAACCTCAAAATCAGGGAATGAAGGAATACTGCAAGGGAACAGTCCCAAGGGTGGGTGAAACATAACCGGGCGGGTGGGAAGGGACCCCAGGAGGGTAAAAGCAAGTCATGGTATACATGCATGAGCAAGATAAGGCATATGTAGATGAGTATGCAATGTAGACGCGCAGGGACGCGTCCCCACACTTAAGACCTTAACGGATAGGGTTAACCGAGCATTAGGGACCTAGGACCATGCCACAGACCATCCACTAACTTCCCCACACTTAAAACATGACCGTCACTAAGAAACAGAAATGGGAGGGTTAGAAAAACTTGGCCCATTTCGTCAAGAATCAAGATTGAGTGTCGACGGCACGTCCAGAGTTGTTGTCGGCGCTAGAGGGACCAAGGCATCTTCTTGGCACACGTTCGTCATGGCAGGGACCACGCAGCAGCACCCAGGGAGGTAGCTGATGAAAGGAATCACAGGAAATTCGTCGATGCTGAGGGATATTGCACTCAACTCACAGTCACTCAATTGGAATGAAAGAACAGTCACTCGCCCCATGACTAATATCACTCGAGGAAGCATGATTAAAATCCATATCTCATACCCGGTTGAGGAATCAACAAGGGGGAAATGGTGTAGAAAGGAGTATGCCAGGGTGCACGGTTGATAGTGCATTAGTGCGTCCAACCCGTCTGGCATAGGTGCAAGGAGGAAGGCAAGGGAGCCTTAGGGTGCAGTGTACAGAACAGGGTGATGTGTCTTGTGTTGACGGCAAAAACCCATCCCGTGGGTGCATAGGGAAATGGGAACATACCTGACTCCAAGTGTCGTAACGTCCCTCAATCTCACCTCTCGGTAAATGATTGAAGAAACTCCAGTCACACTCAACCCACCCTCTGTCTCACGCTCTGTTTGATAGATACAGAAGGGCAGCCTTTTCCTAAAACCCATTGATGTAATCCTCACAATCACTTGTGCAAAGATTGTATGCCTTGTGCGCATTTGATGGTGCAATTGTGCATCCCGCCCTGTGTCGGCATACGGTGCAAGAAGGAAGGCAAGGGAGCCTTATGGTGCAGTGCACAGGGACAAATTGTGCTTTGTGCATTGAGAGGCCCATCCCGTGCGTGCAACTCTTCATTCACACTTCTCACCTCTCATTTAATTTTGAAGGGAAAAGACTGGTCTCTCGCCCCACCCTCTGTCTCACTCTCTGTTGATAGATACAGAGGGGAACCATACTCACTTCCCCATCCGGTTAGGATGAAAGCTCACATCACTCAATTGTTTGTCGATGAAGATCGCGTCATCAGTTGTTGAAAAGGCGTACCCAAGGAGGTAGCCATCAAATTCGAACATTGTGTTGGATAGGAAGATGTCGTTTGCTAGAGGACAGTTAGTCACTTTTGCAAAGAGACACATGACACATCGTACCAAGGGAGGTAGCTTCGGGATTGGATCCGAGGGATATCAATCAATGAATCCACTTTCTGGACTGCTGGGTGTTACCACCTTTTCCACAGCCAGCTTCTCGCCCAAGGGTGTTTACCACCTTTTCTTGGAGCGAGGCCTGCGATGACAGGGAATTGCTTCCTTTTCTCTCATAACAGATTTGTTTTGTTTTTTTTTTTCTTCTTTGTTTTGTTCTTTTTCTTATTTTTCCCTATTCTCGAGGGTGTTTCCACCTTTTCTCGAAGAATAAGTCGGCATGACAGGGACCAAAGTCCTTTTCTCCCATGACCGATATGTTTTGTTTTTTTTTCTTTTTCTCTTTTCTTCAAATTGAACAAGGGAATGGTAGAAAAAACCATGTGTCAAGACCCACCTCGCCACTGTCGCTGGTGGAAAATAGAGGATAAGAAATCAAGGCTAGAAGGGGGTTTTGAGGGGACAGAGGGTTGCGTCCACTTCATCAGGAGTGATTGAAGAACGGCTAACAGAAGTGTCAACATAAGAAGTACAGTGCCGCGCCAACGAGGGAAAAGATCAAGTGACCGTAATTGTCAAGATCCCCAAGGAGGGAAGTACTTCTTCAGGCGATATCCATTGATCAGAAAGGGATCATCAGAGGCATCAACGGTCTGCACTTGGACAGAACCATTAGGGTTGACGGCAAGTACCTTATAGGGGCCCATCCACCGCTGTTGGAGCTTGCCAGGAAACTTGCCAAAGCGTGAATCATAGGCTAGGACCAAATCACCTTCTTTGAACTCCTTGTGCTTGATGAAGCTATCATGGTAAGCCTTACGTCGAGCTTGCGTGGCTTCCATGCACTGTAGAGCCATCCGACGAATTTCGTCCAAACATTCCAAGTGCAGGAGACGGCGTTGCAGTGAATCGTCATCTCCCAAACGCTCTTTGATCGCCACTCTCAAAGAGGGTAGTTCCAGTTCAACAGGAAAAACAGCTTCTGTACCATACACCAACTGGAAGGGTGTCTGTCCCGTTGCTGCTTTATGGGAGGTTCTGTACGCCCAGAGGGCCTCTGTAAGTCGATCATCCCAATCACGACGATGTGCGGCAATCGTCCTTGTCAGAATCGAGCAAAGGATGCGATTGGTGACTTCGACTTGGCCGTTGGCTCTGGGGTAATAGGGAGTGGACTTGCGATGGCGGATCTTATACAATTCTGTCAACTCTTCCATGACTTTGTTAAGGAAATGAGTGCCTTTGTCACTTACCAGCTCTAAGGGACTGCCAAAATGGGTGATGATATTCTCGTACATGAACAGGGCCACGCTGTTACCATCGTCCCGCTTGAGGGCTTTAGCTTCACACCACTTTGTGACATAATCCGTACATACGAGGATGTATCTGTTCTGTTTCCTTCTGGTGGGAGGATCGATTGGACCTACGAAGTCAATGCCCCACTTCTCAAACGTCTTCAAAGGAAGGATAGGTTGCAGCGGCATGGCACTTGTCTTGGTGGGTTTCCCCATTCTTTGACAAGCATCACATCTTTTACAGTAATCATAGGAATCTTTGTGAATGGTAGGCCACCAATATCCTGCTAGCAGAGCCTTCCTGGCTGTAGCTTCTCCTGCAAAGTGACCTCCACATGGCTCGTCGTGGCAAGCCTTCAGAACAATCCCAATCTCGTCTCCTGCAACACATCTTCTGAGCACTTCATCTTTGCCTTTCTTGTACAGTGCACCGCCTAGCAGGGTATATGGGGCTGATTCTAGCATGAGCTTCTTCCTTTCCCGACTAGAAATACCAGGAGGGTACTGTTGGGTTGCCAGTAGATTGGCAATGTCTGCATACCAGGGAGTTACAGTTTCGACCAAGAATAGGGAAGCATCAGGGAGGTCTGGATCATCCTGCTCCTCGTCTGCAGTTTGTGGGATACGCGACAGATGATCAGCCAGAACATGGGAACGACCAGGCTTAGTAATCACCTCAAAGTCGAACTCCTGGAATAAAAGGAGCCATCTCATCAATCGTCCTTTCACATCTGCTTTGTTCATTAAGAAGGACAGGGCCTCATGATCCACATAAAATTTAAAGTGGGTAGATAGGAGGTAATGGCGAAACTTCTCCAGGGCAAACACCATTGCCAAGCACTCCAGCTCTGTCACTGTATAGTTTCGTTCCCTATCAGTGACTTTTCGGCTTGCATAATAGATCGGTTGATCCAGCTTCGAGGAGCCCTTTTGGCAAAGGACTGCGCCTAAGCCTTCAATTGATGCATCAGTGTGTACGTGGAACTCTTTCGTCCAATCAGGAGGTTGCAGAATGGGTGCCTCTATCAGACACTGCTTCAGAGTGTGGAAGGCTTTGTCACATTCTTTTGTCCAAGTAAACTCTGCATCTTTCCTCAGGAGCTTGTGCAAGGAGGTTGCCTTTGTCGCAAAATGGGCTATGAACCTTCTGTAGTAACCCACATGGCCTAGGAATCCCCTCAACTGTTTGAGGTTGGTGGGTGCTTGCAGAGCTGAGATCTTTTCGATCTTTGCAGGGTCTGTTGATATCCCTTGTGCAGAGACAATGTGGCCCAACAAGACTCCAGAAGAGACCCCAAAAATGCATTTGTCGGGGTTGAGGGAAATCCCATACTCCCGGCATCGGCCAAAGCATTGTTCCAAATGTCCCCAGTGTTCACTGATCAAACTATAGACACAGAAGTCATCCAAATATACCTCAATAAAGTCATGCAGATGATTTTGAAATGCGGCCATCATGACTCATTGGAAAGTAGCAGGGGCATTGCAGAGCCCAAATGGCATCACTCGGTAAGCGTAGGTCCCCCATTCTGTGGTGAAGGTTGTTTTGGATTGGTCTTCTTCTGCGATTTGGACTTGGTTGTATCCACTGAATCCATCCAGAAGGGAATAAAGCTCATGTCCTGCCACTGTGTCCAACAGTTGGTCTGTGAAAGGGATAGGAAAGTGATCCTTCTTTGTCTTGGAATTAAGCTTTCGGAAATCCACACATATTCGCAATTTGCCATTCTTCTTGGGTACAACCACGATGGGTGAAACCCATTCACTGTTTGCCACTGGATAGATGAACTCGGCTTCCAGAAGCTTCAGCAGCTCCGCTTTCACCAATGTGGAATAATTCGGGTTCATTCGCCTCTGTCGTTGCCGTACTGGCTTGGCATCAGGCTCCAAGTCAATATGATGTTGACATATTGTGGGATCAATCCCCTTTAGGTCTTTGTAAGACCACGCAAACACGTCCAAATTTTCTTTCAACAAATTGTACAAGGTTAACAACTCCTCTTCTGGGAGACTGCTACCCACCTTCAAGTGGCGTTCAGTGCCTTTTGCATCCACAAAGGTTAACTGCCTTTCACCTTCTACTTCACGAATGAAGGTCCCGCGGACTGCTTCTGGATATAGATCCGACTCCTTCAAGGGAGTGATGTCCTCTTCTGATGTCCCACTAGAATCAACTTCTTCTTTTGGTGGAGACTTAGGTTGCTCCTTAAGACGTTGGAATGGGATAAGCGCCGTTTCGGATTTGGTTTCAAGGTTAATTACCTCGTGGCTTGAAGACTCATCTTCTGATGATACATCCAGGAACGTCACATAACAGGGACCCTCTGATGCTTGTTGGGTTGGTGGGACTGGTGCTTGTTGGCACGGTGCATCATCATCATCTTTCTTCGGCAAAAATAGGTTAGGACGGCAGGAGCCACACTTGAAAGACGGCTTGCTCTTCTTAATCCATTTCTTATAAAGGTTTTGCATATGAGAAGATCCATTTACCAGACCAAATGGTATCATTGCCATTCTGTCCCACAGCATGAGCTCATCGGCTTCTGATGCTTCTGGAACTTCTTCCTCAAATGTATCCTCTTCAGGTGGGATAGACTCTTCTGGCTCACTTTCATCATTCTCTTCGTCCATATCATACTCATCCTCTTCTGTCTCTGTCTCTGCTTCTGCTTCTGTCTCTGTTGATGCTTCTGCTTCTGCTTCTGCTTCTGTTTCTGTAGGAGCTCTGTAACAAAAGAACAGATTCTCTGGTTCCTCTCCTGCCTCTGCCTCTGCTGTGGCCATATAACAGGGAGAGCAGTACATCCATGCTTCTATCTCACTGTCAGAAGTGATTTCAGAAGGCATTCCTGGTTCAGGCAGGAAGTATTCACCCATTGATAATGGCTTTGCATCTTTTGGAAGTCGGCTTACAGTATCCATTGTTAAGGAATGTGCCACTGTTTTCTTGGGAAGGATCTGTTTGACAGCATCTTCGTCTGCTGACGTTCCATCTGTAGCCTCGTTAGGGGAATCAGAAGATAATTCCAAGGAGGTGGAGCCATGTCCTTTTTGAGAACCATACAGTTTCAGCACCACTTTGTTGGGTCCTCGAGTCAAGGTTCCTTTGAACCAATCCGTCCTTGCTCGGGCTTCAAAAAGCCATGGTCTACCTAGTAACAGAGGATAGGATGTACCATAAGAGTTTGGCTTCACCACCAGATAGGTTAGCCAATAATCTTTTCCAGCCACAGTAGTCTTCACATATGGGAGAATGCCCAAAGGCTTGATTCTAATCTGATCTGCCAGTCTAATGAGCCATTGGGTTGGTTGCACACCTTGTAAGCCTAGATCCTTCATCGTCACATCCGTCATAATGTTTACTGATGAACCTCCATCAATCAGTGCATTTGCAATGAAGCAGCCTTCTATCCACACGCCAGTCTCTGGGGTACCCGGATCTAGGAAAGCATTAGCCACATCCACTTCTTTTACAGGCTCTGGAGCCTTGTTGGACTTTGTCACTGTTGAGGGAGCAATCCTTAAACCACGTCTTCTTGTCAATATACTTTTGAATCTTTTCCGACAACTAGGAGACAACATCAATAATTGTCGGAATGTGAGGTTTGGTTTAAAGGTATCTAGATCTCTAACTAGATCGTATTCCTTAATAGGATCCACTGGCTTCTCTAACCGGTTAGGGAATGGGGCAACACCCATTTTCATTTTCCCTCTTTCTTCCAACAGAGGCATTACAGGAGCTTCTTCTGCCACTTGTGGCACTTTCTCCTCTTCTGTATCCTGGACCTCTGGTCCTGTCTCTGTAATTGTCTCTGTAACTCTCTGTGGCACTGTAGGGCTCTGTACGGCACTGTTAGGCTCTGTTCTGTTCTGTTCTTCTGGTGGAAGACTGAACTTCACTGTTCTGGCAGGAGGGTTATTTTCTTTCTGGATAGGTGGTTCCTTCTGCTTTGCACGCGTGATGGCAGCAACTTCCAATTCCACCAAATTGGAGGTAGGCTCTTGGGCCTTGGCTGGACTATCAGTAGCACTATTTTTCACTGGGGCTGGGCTTGGACAGTCTTTTGCAGTGTGGCCTTCTCCTTTGCATCGACTGCATAAGGGCTTGTAATCCACTGATCTTCGAGGATTTGGACAATTTGGTGAGATGTGGCCCTTTTCTCCACATCTGTAACACTCCACTTCTGATCTCTGACCACCGCCAGACTGTCTGCCTCTGTAACTTTGAGAAGGAAATCTTCTGGGTCCGAAATTAGGACCAAACTCTCTAGGCTTGGGTCCAATATCTTGTGTTGTCATTTTGGATTCCAGCAAGTTAAATCTTGCGTCTTCTTCCTTTCTTCTCCTATCATGCATTTCCTTCAGAGAGCAAATGTCCTCTGTATGGTTCTTCCGCAAACAGTAGGAACAGAAGGCTCCAGGGATTGTTGGTTTTCGTGTACATTCAGTGGCTAAATGATCTGCTTGATGACACTTACCACACCAAGTATTTGACCGCATCACATCTCTTCCTGCTCCTGCAACGTTGGATATGCTAGCGGTATTCACTTTCAACGTCTGTAGTTGTTCTGTAATCACATCCATCAACTCCTTTTTTATGTTTGCAACTGAGTTGGATAAATAATCCTTCAAGCTTTCTCCTCCGGGCGTACTGGCAGGAGGGTTTTGAGGAGGCTCTGTAATCACTGCATAAACGGGTTCGGCTGGTACAGAGGGGTCTCTGTTCTGGTTTTGATTCAGAGCTCCTGTTTGAACTGTTGGCTGTTGACTCCAGTTGGTAGGGTTCCACTGTTGCTGTTGATTTGGCATTGAGGAAATTGGTTGGGGCCATGGTTGTTGTGGTGGAACCACCATTTGAGGCATGGATTGTGGCCACTGTGGATTTGGTGCACTGTACTGTGAGACCGGGGGCATCTGTTGGTATGGATAGGGAACAGTCCCTGCAACTGCATTTGGTGGATACATCATTCCTGGCATCAGAGGAGGTAGGACTCCTCTTCCTGTATTCATTGCTAATCTAGCTTCCACTTCATCGTACAGTCTTGCACCTTCTGTTGCAGCTTGCAGGGTGGCTGGTCTTTGTAGCTCCACAAACTTACGGACTTCTGGTTGTAATCCTCTGAGAAACACTCCCTTCTGAATGCCATCATCTAGATTATGGTTAGTCCATCTCTTCAGGATGGATTCCATTCGTGAGACATAAGCTTCTACTCTTTCTCCAGAGGACTGACTTAGGTTCATGAATTCCTCTCTCATCCGCTCTTCAAAACCTTCACGCCTGAATTTAGTGAGGAAGGCCAACTTCAGGTCGTCCCATGTGCCAAAAGTTCCTGCTGCTTGTCTCTCATACCACTGAAACGCCGCGCCCTTGAAAGTGGCGGGGAATATTGCCAACCAATGCTCAGGGGTTCTGGCATTGTTAGCCACACACGCTACCATAAACTCTGCTACATGAAGATCGGGGTCTTCATTGTATTCTCCCTTAAAAACTGGCAATGGGACTACATTCGCTGGTCTGTCATCAATATTTCCAGGATGGATCTGGCTTGGAAGTGGACCTCCAGCAGGAGGAGGAAGGGCTTGATGTGCCATTGGGACTTCTGTAAAGAGTTCCGCAAGGGCGTCAAAGGCGGCTTCTGCTTCGAGCTCGCTCTCGGCTCTGATTCTTGCTTTCTCTCTTCTCACGTACCTCTGGACTCGTTCTAACGCTTGCCTTTTTATTGCGTCATTCATCAGGGGGTTGACTCCACTATGTTGTTAGTGCTCCACAGAGGGTTAACAGAAGGCTTCAGTCTCTGGAGGACTCTCTTGCCAACATTTCTTCTACTTCTTTCTTTTCAACGTCCCTAAATTCTGCTTTCATGCCACTGCACAGAGGAAGGTATTCGGTTCTGAAGGTGTCATAATGCATACGTCTGAGCATTGTGGTGGTGCCATCATCATAGTAATGCCAGCTTCTGATGGTTTCAACAGTGTATGTTGTGAAAAACACTCTGTCTACCAACTTCCAGTGGGTTGCTAATTGAACAAACAGAAGATTATCAGTACACCAAGCATCCCATGTATCTTGCTGTTGAGCGTCCACGAACAAATTCCAACTCTTTTCCTTCTTGTCCTTGTGAACCTCTACAGACCAAGACTCCTGAAGCTTCTTCACAATCTCCCACTTGATGTTGTCTGGAAACTTCTCAATGAATGCCAAATCTTCCATGGATGTTCATTCTCTCTGTTTCTGCTCTTCAGTTTGTTCCCAAACAGTTTGCCACCAAGATGCAAGTTTCTGCTGCTTTAATAGGAAGAGGAAACTGTCCACCACATAGAGCATGCATCATGATGGTGATGTGTTTCCTCCATTGTGGGATGAACTTCTTGTGGAAAGTGGCTTTGATTATGAGGAATTCCAACTCTTTTGTGGAAGAAGGAACTTTACAAACATCCATTGAATTCTTCTCTTCTTGGCAATGCCAATTCCTTCATTTTCAGCCTCTTTTGGTGCTTGTTGATGGCAAGGTTCCCCGGCTGCGCACCAAAAACATGGAGCCCCGAGAGGAACACCAAGGAAAAGGGAATTCTCTTGCAAGAAAATCTATCTTGTAACATCAACAAGCTTGTTTATCATATTTCATATGATCACAATGAAGAAAAGAACACCAGGCACAACAAATCTTCATGCAGCATCATGTAAATCTCCCACGGTTTTTAATAAAATCAACCATATTCTTCAACATCTTCACAAAATCCATCAATATCACAAAGAAAACAAAGAAGTACACCATCTTTGAATGGAAATACATCACATAGTATTCATCTTCAATATCTTCATAGTCTTCTCTCTTAATCTCTCATATACAATCACTCTGTTTGAGTAGAATTGGCTATCTCTGACTCTCTCTCACACACTCCATCAATAATACATCATATCCTCTCTACAATCTCTCAAAATTACTCTCAATAATCACTCTTAGGTCGTGGATACCCCTCCCAAGAGGTATGTCTGATATGAAAGGTCACCAGAGCCACTACAGTGTCTCTTCACAGCTCACTACTGTCACTTCACTCTAGTCTTCTCTTGAGTCTTCAACAGCTACTTCTTCCACTTCTTTCAGCTCTTTTGCACTTGTATTCACCTCTTTCCAAGGCTAGAAAACTTTCCCAAAATCACACATACATTCCACAGAACACTTACAGAACAGTCTACAGAATAGTTACAGTACAGTTACAGTACAGAACAGTACAGAAGCAGAAGCTCTACAGAAGACCTACAGAAGGTTACAGAAGGTCATCAGAACTACATAACTCACTCTCAAATCATTCAAAACTCTCACAAACCATTCACTAAACTTTCCCAATATCTCATTCTTCATCAATCTATACTCCATCCCTCTTTACAGAAGACAATCAGAACAAAACAGACCAAAACAGAACAAAACAGAAGGTATACAGAACCAATCAGAACCTATCAAAACATCACAGAACCATCAACAAACATCATGATCTTCCAAAACACAATCAATATCATCTAAAACACTCTCAAACCACTTCCAAATCAATCAATCATCCCTTAAAATCAACCATTCAGCTCTCAAAAACAACAAAAATCAGCCAAAAAACAAGTCATTTCAACACTCAACAGGTTAGAATTCTAGAACAGTTCAAGGAGCAGAAGGAATCTATAACCTCCCAACAACATAATGAGAGTAAACAAGAAGATCTTGTAGAAGAGGACATAAACATGAAGTTATTTGAAGAGGAGGAGAAGATGCATATTCAGCAAATTATTCAGGCTGAAAAGGCTTTTGAGGAGCAGATGGCTAAAATAGAAAGAGTCTAAGAAAATGATTTATAGGATCTTAATTTAGGTTATGCAAAGGATCCTCAGATGGTCAAAGTTAGTGTTCATGTGGAAGACCAGTTCAAAACAAATCTGAGTCAGCTATTACAGGAATTTAAATATATTTTTGCACAGATTTATACTGATATGAAGGGAGTGGATCCTAGGTTTTGTATGCACAGGATCAATCTAAAAAAAGATGCAGTTCCTGTTATTTCACGGAGATACAAGATGAATCCAAATTATATAAAGGCTGTCAAGGAGGAGTCGGATAAACTTTTGAAAGTGGAATTTATTTATCCTTTGGAGAAGGTTACATGGTTATCACCTATAGTGGTGGTGCCAAAGAAGAATGGAAAAATAAGAATTTTTGTTGACTACAGGAAACTGAATGCATCCACTATAACTGATCCTTTCCCATTACCATTTCAGGATACTCTGTTGGATGCAGTTGCAGGTCATCAAATGTATAGTTTCTTGGATGGATTTAGTGGTTACAATCAGATATTGATGGCAGAAGAAGACACAGAAAAGACTGCTTTTGTTACAGAGTGGGGAGTATATGCCAATAATGTAATGGTATTTGGCTTGAAAAATGCTCCACCTACATTTTAGAAATGGGTACAGGAAGTCTTTACTCCATACTTGACAACATTCATGAGAGTCTTTCTAGATGATTTTAGTGTGTTTGGGAAGGCTCTGGATCACCTTAATCAACTCAGATTATGCTTTGAAAGATGCAGAATGGCTAGTTTGAGTAAAAGAGAGCCAAATGTGCTTTTGTTGTTAAAAGAGGGATTTTATTAGGGCATACCATTTCAGAAGAAGGAATGCAAGTTGCTCCCAGGAAAGTGACAGCTATTCAAAAGGCCAAGGCACCAGGAAAATTGAAGGAATTGAGTAAATTTTTTGGACAGATCAAGTGGCATAACAGATTCTTGAAATATTTATCTCATGTCAATGTTCCATTGACCAAGTTGACCAAGAAGGATGTCAAGTATGTCTAGACAGAAGAACAGGAAAAAACATTTAGATTATTAAAGAAGATGTTCCAAGTAGCACCAATAATGCAACCTCTTGATTAGAGTTTACCATTCCATGTGTTTGAAGATGCCTTTGATATTGCAGCAATGGGAGATGTGTTAATGTAGGAAAAATAGAAAGGCTGGTTTAGACCAGTTTATAATGCGAGTAAGGTGATGACAAGAGTAGAAAGAAATTATTCTGTTACTGAAAGGGAGTGCCTACGAGTTATCTTTGCATTGAAAAATTTCAGGCATTATTTGTTGGCCGATTCAATCATAATTCATGTGGATCATCAGGCAATTTCTAGTTTATCTGAATGTAAAGAATGGCAAAATGTTCAACAGATGTTATTACACAATGCAACAGATTTGGATTTGTCAGATCCATTAATTTTAGTGAAACTTGAAAAGTCAGAGGGTGAGGTATTGACTGAAAATTGGGCTATTGTACCTATTGGGGGGAAGTGCAAACTTGTGTGTAAGAGGAGAATGCTGACTTTATAGAAGTGAATGTGATTGATACTCAAACAGAGGTCAATGTAGAAGATGTTCAGAAAATTGAACAAGTTGTTCGAAGAGGAGAGGAATAAAGCAAAAGTGATGCAGAGATTGAGAAATCAAATCAATCACTTTTAATTGATATTCAGGCAAAGCAAAATTGACAGTCAGGAATGCATGAATGAAATTCTCTAAACTGAAATGAAATCAAGGGATTTTGTGGGTCCACATCTACTATTTTGGGAAAATAGTAACCACCAGGTGTGCCAGTGTTAAAGGCATAACTTAGGAGTTCCTTATTTGGCTTTATAAGGGTATTTTAAACCTTTGTAACTGACTAGATATGAAAATTCATGAGTAGATTATGAGTTTTTTTGGGAAGTTAAAAGGAGGAGTTGTGAGATTTTTGACTGTGTCTCTTCGAGTCAGGAGAACAAGAATTTCTGTAATCGATGTTTTCCAAGCAGAAGATGTGGAATATACAGAATAGATTAATCTCGTTGTGTCTCAATTTGTCTTATACAATTTTTCTTGTCTTGGTTTAAAGTGTATCTGAATTTCAAAATGAATTATGAAATGGAAAACTGGTCCGTATGTTGAAGTGATGTTCAATTGTGTATCATGACAAAGACAAAAATGTGAATATTAGTCATAATCTTAATCTATTTTATATCAGAGAGATGTCCGTTTTGGGTTAACTTAGGGGAAGATTTTTTACCCCTAACAATTGTACTATGCAATGCATAGCTAGTTTAATTTTGGAAAAAGAGGCCCACTAGTTCTCACAGGGGATTCACTACTAGTAATAAGGAGACATCACTTGCGTGCAAGAAATATATGAAAATACCCTTATCTACCCCCTATTTATGGGACCTTACCTTATAAAATGTACCTTCCTTCCCTTAAATAACCCCCCTCTCTTACACTCACGTGGTACCATATGGTAAACCCTAGTGGATCCCCTGGGCTGGCTCTCACTTCACCTAATGACTAACAATCCATAGCTCCTAGGGCTAACATTAACCTAACATGAGTACCCTAATTACCAGGACGGATAGTCGCACATCCATCAAGTGATGTTGCAGTGTCAGGACCTAAAACGGGTCCGATTGTAGCTATAAGCACTAGCCGCGGGCCTCTCTATACTCAAAGAACCACACCCCCTCGACCTCATAGCCCAGGAGCATATAAGGGACACACTGCCCTAACTGCTATCATGAATCTTGCATTTGTTTTAAATTGTAGTCCAATGATAAAATCCCACACTCCTCAGAGGGAGTTCCTACACATAGATTGGTATAAAATACCTCATAATCACAAACAGAAGGAGGCACCTCTCTAGCTAAATGCCATGGCCCCACTGCAGCTCTCCTACACCGGGGGGAATTAGCCCCTCAACGCGCCGCTAACACAAATAACACGGGCATCACAAACTCCACTGTTATTTAAAACAATCCAAGAGATAATACATTTTCTCACTTAACAGTTTCCTAAGGAATGCGAACGCCTAAACCTATAGCTTAGGTATCTCACAACTCAACATGGGTCATATGTATAGGAAACTAATTGCAATGCATCCAGGAGTTACCATGTGATATGCACAATGCAACTTGAATGCCATCATGCTCAAACAATTTATGATTTATAAATCTGCATTGTGAAGTGTGACAAAAATTTATTTCAATGATTTCAATATACACGTCATGCTTCATTGCTAAGGGTCAGCATCCGCAAGCCTTCTTGTGCTACTTAACCCTCTTTTAACTTAATTTATAAATATCTTATATGGTATGCACAAAAAAATAGATCAGAATTTCCAACGTTAACAACAAATAATAAGTATCAAAATCCCTCTTCTCCCCCTATTGTTTAGGTTGTGCATCATTGATAGATGTAAAGAGTAGGTTTTCCATGTGTTTTTCTTGCAAAAAATAATAAAAATGGACTTTAACATGGAGACATAGCTAAATTGAGGCTTATCCCTCATGATACGGCCATGCCATACATTCACGGACATAAAGCATATTTTTTCTTAATTTTCTAGCAAATAAAACTAAAATTTTCTGAATTTTCACTATTTTTCTTCATTTATTTAAATAAAAATTTTGATATTTCTGATATACGGGCCGAGACTTATCACAATTACCAAACATTGATTTTATATTCGTTTCTACTCCATATATAACAACGGGTTTTGCATGTTTTGATATAAACCATTAGATGACTAAATTTTTTGGTTTTCTTCAAGATTTTTGATAAAATTCATTATTTTCAATCAAAGGAATCCATTTACAAACAATTTCATCAAACATCTTTCATAAAACCAATAAAATGAGTACTTATGCATAAAAATTCAGTTTTGGAGATGCGTAGTTAATGGTTGGGAGGCCGGTGTCGCCCATTTATGGCCACTGACACTCTCTCCAACTCTGATCTACAATCTACTTCGCTTCGGTACAATTATTCCATCAATCTCTCGCATACAACTCCTTCTCTTACTTTCATAGATTCATGCGTATGAACAACCCTCGAGAGGAGAGAGGAGGGAGGACAGAGAAAGACTAGATTTTCATCTTCCTCATCAAGAAGTCATTGTGCGGTCAGAGATTGGCAATAGGAAGCAAAGAATTCAAGAAAATCATTGCCTTCATCTGTTGTAGGGGTTGTGTTGCAGCCGTCAAAGCCATCTCCACCAGAAATCGACACAAAAATGGTGTTGTTCTACATGTCGTCGTTTGAAAGAAACACCCCTCCCCCATCACAAAATTTTTGAAAGGGGGCCAATTGGCCCTCCAAAAAGGGCCATGCCCAGTTTACCTTTCTTTCTCCATTTCAATCTTGCTATTGTCTGGCCTCTCGTCTAGCTCGTTCAACACCCGAATTCAGTTCTAAAAATCTTGCCTGACTGACTCGACATGCCGAACAGTTAGGAAACTATCTCTCTTCAATCTAGTTGTCAAAAAAATTACAAAAAAATGCAACCACGGTAATGGTCGAAGTTTTGCATTTCTGTCTTCCTTAATCTCTAAATTTGTCAGATCTTCAGCCGTTGGCTTTAAATTCCCGCCTAAAATTTGCACATATCCACTTCTTTTTGACACTTCATAGGGCTTTAAAACTTCTCTAATTGGCCACCATGGGATAGGGCAACTCGGCCCATCGAATCCCACAAATTGATTGCACAAACAACAACCAAAGAAAGCATCAAGCTGCCATTTTAAAAAAAAAACTCAACAAAGCACAAGAACAGCTCTCACCCTACCCCCTCATAGAATCAAGGTATGAAAATCCGTAAGGGATAGTTGTAACATAATTTGACAAAAATCGAGAGCGAGTCACTAACCAACTGCTCTAACATGGGGACTGGATAAAAAGTCTATCAAAGAGGTCATCCTAGTAGTGGTCTGAACTACCTACCTAACTGAGGACAACTGGAGGAGGGCCTCCTACTAGGCGAGGACTCCTATAGCCTGGTCATCATATTTTTCTTGTAACACATTTTCCTCCCTAAATTTCCATGCTCTGGCATGTAAAAAGGAGGGAGCTGAGTGTAACTTGACCCAAGGAGAACAGGGCATCAGCCTCAGGTCCTGACTCAAGACCCAATAACCTACCAAGCTCCCACAAGACAACACTTAATCCTTTTCTTTTACTCACTTTTATTTTCACTCCAACATTCCTTATATTTTTTCACCTAGCTACTATCCCTAGGAAGACAAGGCATGCTAACTCGTCCCCAGGAACCTACCAAGCCTCCACAAGAAGGCAATAAGCAACAACTTTCAGGAATTTTCTTCTATTTTCTTTTCCTTTTCTTATTGAGAGGTTAGAAATCCATTTTACACACTGTTGTAATTTTTACTTTTAGATATATTTAGAACATTATTTTCTTAATTAAGGAACTTGTTATGCAAAATATCTCCATGGTTGTTACAAAGTTGCTAAAGTTACTCTAATTCCCTTCTAGATAGACAATTCTGTCATTAAAAAACTCCACATCAAGAACCTCTTGAAACTCAAGGATGGGTAACTTGATGCCTTAGGAAGAAGCTCATAGCCTCGGCCACAAATAAGAATAAGAAGGGAGCTAATGAGAAGCCCTGTGTCATTGCTCTTTGGATGAAAATTTCCTTCATGTGGCTCCACTAGTCATAACTTGGCTATGTGTTGAGGAATAGTGTCAAAAGTGGGTGTAGTGATGCAAGCGTAAAAGAATGCTAGAATAGACTGCACAACACAAGAGAAAAGAGAACACATAAGAACAGATAAATACTGTGTAGAGAGAACTCAGAGATATGCTTGGGAAATGGAATCTTTTTTTAAGGCTTCTCTAACCGCCTCACACTAGCAGGGACTGTTAGCACAATTGCCTAGTAACCATGAAGGACAGGCTCACAAGGACTACCCTCTATCACAAATCTTTAATGCTTGACAATTTCCTAACATAAGGTAGACAACTACTTGAATCTCCCCCAAATATACCTAACCAAACCCTAGGACTTCACGTCTTTATTGTTGGTCCTTACAACTGAGAAGAAAATAACCCCCACATAAATATATATATAACACTATTAGCTTAAGGGAAAACTCGAGAAGGCAATGATACCACCTGGAATGGCCACAAGCATTAGAATATCAAGCTTCTGTTACTCTTCAGTCAGTCTATCTTTATGTGTGTGACCAACATTAGCTGGATACAGCTATACACATGTGTGACATTCAATAAGTTGGTGTAGTTAGTGACTTAACCACAGTTAGTATTAATTAGTCATACCTTTGCATGTAAGTCTCTTTTAGTTAGTATGATGGAAGAATAATGGAAGAAGAACAACAATAAGCTGAGGCTCATCTTCCGCTCCACCCTATCTCTCTCCCTCTCTTCCAACATGGTATTAGAGCTTGAACACCTGAAGCCTGAAGGCTTGGCAATGGCCGTTTGACATCAAGACATCAAATTTGAAGAAAACATCATCAAAGGAGATTGTGCCTGCATCCCGTTTTTTTATAGAAGCTATATCTTGCTACAGAAATGGTTTTTGAAGAAATGGCACACACAGACCTATACAGAGTAGCTGTTTACTGCAGTAAACAACAAGTGATTCTAGGGCATTGGTGCCTTTCATCCTAACAATGTATACGCCCTTATTATCATGCATTTGAGCATGATATTGGAGTGTTAAATGCCCAGTTTTGGAGCTTATTTGCAATCTAGAAACAGTGAATTGGTTGTTGTCCTGAGTTTGAAAACAATATATCTACATGGTTGAAGTATCTATGATGCTTATTTGCTACTAAAAAATGCGTGGTAGATGCTTTTTGGGATATTATGAATGCTAAAAGTCCAAATTTTGGACTCATTTGTTGTTGGTTATACTAGGGTATTGACTGGTCATTGTCTGTAGGAAGCATACCTATCATCTTCACTTGACATACATGCAATATATTTTGACCGGTTGGACATCTATCAACTCTTGCATAGAGTGGTAACTGAATGAGATGTTTTGGGGCTGCTTTGAGGTCTAAATACTCTTGTTTTAACAGAGAAATACTGTTGGTTATAGTAGTAGACCGGCTGTATTTGGTCTTGCTACTTGCATACAGTACAAACATTGATACTTGTATAGATATAGTTTGTTGCTTGGATGTTTTGCCACTATCATAGAATGTTATGAACTAATTTGAGCTTGGTTTATGCTAAGTTGGCTATGTTTTTTCATTGTTGGAATACAGTTTATAGCAAGCAGGTTGTGAAGAAAACTATCTTGAATTGCAAGAAACTATCCTGAATAGCAATAAATTGGTCCTGAACTGTAGGAAAACTAGTCAAATACTTACAGGTTGTATACATCATTGAATACCTAAGCTGCAACTATGGCAAATGATCAAGGCACTAATAATATCACTCAAATTGTGGGAGAAAAGCTGGAGAACAAAAATTTTGCTTTATGGAAGTTTCATATGAAGAATTTTTTGTTCGAATAGGTTATTGTGACTTATGTACATGTGATGAGGCTGAACCTGAAATGAATGAAAGGAATCTGACAAATGATCAGAAAAGGTCTCATAAGCTATGGGACTAAGAGAGCATGCAAGGTGTTACATTGGTTTTCCTTATGTATATCAAATGCTTTGGTTATACAAAGTACTGGATGCAGTTTCCCAAAGGATGCATGGGACATACTCATGAAGAATTATGCAAATGTAACACATGCAAGAAAGATTCAACTGAAGCAACAGTTCAATAACATGTCTAGGAATGGCATAAGCATTCAGGCCTACACTACAGAGATCAAGAACATAGTGGATCAGCTTGCCACCATTGGATCTTCAGTGTCTGAGGATGATATGATTGTAGTGACATTGAGTGGACTTGGCAAAGAGTATAAAGTATTTGATACATCTATTTCTGTGAGAGCTTAATCCCCTGATTGGGATGAGCTGATTGCTTTGATGTTGCATGAGGAAGTTAAGCTTGGGCTGAATAGAGGTTCTAGTACATCTCAAAGCAGAGACATTGTTATTTACTCTAGCCAGTGTGGTAGATGCGGTAGAGGTTGTGGCTCTTTTCGAGGTTGGAGACACTCGAAATGCTTATGGACAGCATCAGCAGAATGCCTAGCATGGCATAAATACATAGGGCTGGCGTGGATCTGGTAGCTTTAGAGACAAGGGGAGATCACCCCATGGTAGAGGTGGTGGATCTGGTTCATGGCAGTCAAATGATTAGTTGAATAGAGATAAGGACTCTCATTACTACGGCAGATATGGACACATTGCAAAGGATTGTTACAAGAAGTAGGGAGATATGAAGGCAAAGGGTAAACAATATGGGCACTATGCATCTTCTAGCGGTGCTCATGATGAGTAGGTTGATAGATTGTTTGCCATGCAGCATGTGTCTAAGAATGCATCTAGGCAGAATAGAGATAAGAGATGGTACATTGATTCAGGGGCTTCAAATCATATGACACTCCATGGAGAATGGTTTGATGAGATGGTTGCAGGTTCACATGGTTATGTGTGTACTGGGGATGACACCCAACATGACATTCAACGTACAGGAATTGTTCTGTTGTTGATGCTTGATGGCAAGAAAAAGATCCTGCATGATGTACTACATGTACCTACGATAACAAAGAATCTTTTCTCAGTTGGGGCAGACGGCAGAATAGAATCTGCATGTGAGATTTAATAGAGATAGATGCTTTGTTGAAGAACATGGTAATGGCTGCAAATTGATTGCTAGAGTCCAAAGAGATGGCAAAATGTTTACTCTTGATACGTCAATTCTAGAATTGAAAGCAGCCATGATTGTACATGATGATGGTGCTATATGGGATATTGGGATATGGCATGAGCACAGAAGGAGATTGTGCTTGGACTGCCTAAATTCAAGTATCATGACTTTGGACATGTATGTGATGCATGCCAGTTTGGAAAGCAAGCATGGTTTCCATTTATGAGACATGTACGGAATAGCTCATGATCCTTGCAGTTGGTATGTTCAGATGTATGGGATCAATCTCATAATGCTTTGTTTGGTGGTGCTTGTTACTATATATCCTTCATTGATGATTTCAGCAGGTATACTTGGCTTTACATACTAAAACATAAGGATGATGTGTTTGATGCATTCAAGGACTTCAAGAAGCATGCTGAAAATGAGTTGAGTTGTAAAATTTCATGTCTTAGATAAGATGGAGGTGGAGAATATGTCTCTAATTACTTTGACAGGTACCTTGCTAAACGTGGGATCAAAAGACAGTTAACTTGCAGCTATACACCACAGCAAAATGGTGTAGCAAAAAGGAAAAATAGGGTACTGATGGAATCAGTAAGAGCTATGTTGAATGAGAAGAGTTTGCCAAATTCTTAATGGGCTAAAGCATTAGTGACTGCTGTCTATGTGTTGAATAGAACCCCTACAGCAGGGATTCATGATGTAACTCCATATGAGAGGTTGTATGATCATAAGCCTGACATTTTACACTTGAAGGTATTTGGTAGCATTGAATATGTGCATGTTCTTGATGAAAAGAGTAAGAAATTGGATCCTAAAGCTTTCAAGAGTGTGTTCCTTCGTTATGCACAAGACCGGAAAGCTTAGAAGTGTTATGTACCATCTACACAAGAGACATTGATTAGCAGAGATGATGTTTTTCATGAGTTGGCATCGTGGTATGGTAATCCTGTTGCAGTGATCAACCAGCACTAGTAATGCTAAAAATTCACTTACAGTAAGTACATCTATGAGTGGTCCTAGAAGTGATATGTCACTTATAGTAAGTCCTTGGTCAATACGCTTGCGGAGTCGCACTCCTATGTCCACTGACATGGATATGTCAGTGAGGGGAGATTGGATAAGGGAAAAGAAAAGATGCTTGAGGATGTGACAAGTCCACTTATAGTAGGTTTTGAGTCATCTAGCAACAACAGTTTAGATAGTGAGTTGGGCATTCTGTCTATTACGATGCCTGGGCAAGGCAGAGTCGTTATGTACCACCTCATGAGAGACATGAAAGGGATGCGAGAGACGTGGGAGAGAAGAGCACACACAATGTAGGTGTTGTCAACAATGTTATGACTGCCTTATTGCACTTTCATATATATATATGAATAAGGAATATGGGCGGTCACTGTATACGGGAAAGCCCAAGGGTCTTTTACTCCAACAACCTCCCACTAAAAGACCAATGGGCCAAGGAGTGAAAAAACAAAAGAAAAGAAAAGAGACAAGGTGAGGAATCATGACATCTCATCAATGTCCAATCGGAAAGTGAGCTCTGTAATAAGTGGTAGGAACCTCCTCACAAGAAGAGTCAAGCATCCCTGAGTCCATGACATCCAGGAGATAAGCGATCCCATACCTCTAGAAAATAAAGCAATCCATGGCTACTTCCCATGAAGCAAGCAACACAACTTATAAATGCATGGCTGTAAAGCATCAGAGTGGCGCATAGCATCAGCAGAGCGCATAAAAGATAGCAGAGAGCATATAGACTCTCCAAGGTCAACATCGAAAGAGGTCCACTATCCCGGACACAAGTCAAACGGGGTCTCAAGACAGTATGTGGCCTCAGCAAAGTGGAAGATTGACATACGACTATAAATCACATAAAGCATCCATCTCAGTGTATCGTACATGGACTAGGCGACAATGCCATAACAATGCATGTGGTATTTGCGTAACTCCAACCATAGAATCTCCCATATGAGAGACATGCACTACATAATCACTACCATATCTAGCACCTCTAGCCAATACCAAGAAACCACAATGTATTTTCCATGAAGTATCCCCAAGAGAGACATAATATCTTGCACCATGCAATTGAGTGATAGAGATCAGGCTCTTATTGAGCGTAGGTATATGCAAGACATCACGGAGCATAAGAGAAGACCCATTTGGCAAAGCCAAGTGTATATCCCCTGTATCAGTAACATGACAATCTTGCTCAAGGCCCAAAGAAATACATCCGTCAACCTCCCTTTAAGAAGAGAACCAAGCTCTATGCAGAGTAACATGACAAGATGCCATATTGTCTAAAAGCCAATAAAAGGTATAGGATGTATCACTTAGCAAGTAATCTGCTGGGTAACATGATTCCAGGAGTCTAGGCTCAACTGCATCATCATGGGTAACTGCATGCACCATACCACTATCAACAGTGGTCTCACCTACTGTATCACTGACTCTACTCTCATATCTAGTGCAGCACAATCTTTTATCGTCTCTAATCCACTTGAAGCATTTATGCTTCACATGCCTTGTCTTTCCACGATGAAAGCAAACAGAACCTGTAAAACCTGTAGAAGAGGACAACTTCTCTCTAATAGCATGAGTAGGGTTGTCCAATACATCCAAGGAGCTCAAAGAATTAGGGGAACTCTCATCAGAGAGAATAGGCTCATCAAGAAGACTGTATTTGTGATGCAAAAGCTCCCACACGGACAAGCCTAGCAGAAAAAAGCATGACATATCCAACCACTATAGCTCAAAGCCATAAAAGCATAAGCATGCCTTGAAGCCATAAATGCATAAGCATCCCCGAAAAATAGGAGTATACATAACTTTGTAGTGTCTCATACCATGTACTCACATACATGTCTAACCAAGAATGGCAGGTGGCAAAGAAACCTACAAGAATCAAGCTCTAATAAAAGCCCAAATATCTATGTAAAAGCATCCAGGTAAGAGGCTCTGTAAAATACATAGCAACAGACCATGTGCATACATGGGTGGCCATAAAGATCAATTGCTCCCTGACATACACGGGCAATAGTAGCCCAAATAGCATAGATACCATACAACAAAGAAGCAGAACGACCATAACTGTAAATCCCAAGCACTATCCAAGTCCACTGATCAGAAATAAGTATCCCACATATCAAATGCAAACGAGCAATCACAGCTCAACAGGAAACTACCAAAACAAGGGAGGAGTCACTGCTCAATACCTGTAAGTGCATTCAAGCAATAGCCAAGATCCATAATCAAAGCATCAAATCCCATATAACATCCAAGGTTGTAATGGAAAAAACCAAGCTAATGTCCAACTTCTCAAGGGAATACTCAAATGAATGTCGAGACAAGCTCAAACAACTACCATCCATAGCCAAAACATAAAGCCATTCACCAAAACATCATAACCCGTACTAGGTAGCCTAGGCATAAACCATGTCATAGATAAAATGCCAGCTGCAAAGAAGTGATAGTCAAACCCAAATCAAGCTCTAATCTCAGCTCAAAAGCATTCGGGAGTATAAACAAGACACGTGGCATAGTCCAAATACATCATGACATCGTACCGAGTAGCTGGGAGCACCCCGTGACCAATAGGCATAACCCAACTATAGCATAAATAGCTTCAGCCTTGAAGTTTCTAGTAGCATATAACCTCTATAAATTGAGAAAATGAGTGCTTAAACCAAGCTCAAATCCATAGGCAAACCATAGGCATGCATTCCCGTATGTATAGGCACCAACCGAGCATAATCGGGCATCAAATGCCAAGACCTATAAGTATAAAATTGAAGTAATAGGTGGCTGCCCTATTTTGGACAGATCTGGGACTATTCAAAACAGTCAATGGCTGAGCTAAATCAGCTCCAAATGCATCTCACATGAGAGGCATAACATCCACAAGTGATCCGGTATCAATAGACATTAGTAGAATCATCACATAAGCCATAGGCATACAAATACATGCTGTCTCAAACCTGAAATCTTGCTTGAATTGGGTTTTGAATGCCCAAGTTATGACAAAAAGAGTGATTTTTGAGCCATTTTTGCAAACAGGTGCAAATAAAATGTGAGCATGCTGTTGTACTTGAGGAGCCAAATCAGCATGGGTAGGGGATAAGCAAGAGCCCAATGAAGGCCCACAATAGGCCTACACAAGCCTAGGACAAGTCCAAGCAAGAGGTGAAGAAAACAAGCTTCAAAATGATGGAATCTATGGCTGCCTCCTCATGAAACCCTACTATTCATGTCAAAGAATGGCTAAGAACTGAGTGAGAAGCAAGCTCTCATACCTCATGTAGATGCCGGGGCAAGCCAAGAAGTGCTCATGAAGGACCTTCTCTAATACCACTTGAAATGGATGCAAGAGACGTGGGACAGAAGAGCACACATAATGTAGGCGCTATCAACAATGTTATGACAACCTTATTCCACTTTCATATATATATGAATAAAGAATATGGGCAGTCACTATACACAGGTAGGCCCAAGGGCCTTTTACCCCAACAAGACAAGCTCAAAGTGAGCCACAGTTTACAGAGATCTGAGAGAGTCAGAAAACCAGTTCATAGGTTTACATACACTAGTTATTCAGCCTGCCATTATGCATATATGGCTAGAGTGACAGGTTACAAAGAACCTATAAAGTTTGATGATGCAGTTACAGATGATAACTGGTGTGTTGCCATGGATGAGGAGTATGTAGCCCTGGCTGAAAATGAGACATGGGAATTGGTTGAGTTTCCTAAAGGCAAAGTCCCTATTGGCTAAAAATGGTTGTACAAGGTTAAGTGCAAGTCAGATGGTTCGTTAGAACGCTATAAGGCCAAGTTGGTTGCAAAAGGTTATGCACAACGATATGGTCTTGACTATGAGGAGACTTTCAGCCTAGTGGCTAAAATGGCAACAATCAAAACTGCCATTGCTTTGGCAGCATGCAAAGGCTAGAAATGATGGCAAATGGATGTCAAGAATGCTTTCTTGAACGATGATTTGGTTGAGGAAGTATATATGGAGCAGCCTGAAGGCTATATCCAGTTAGACTTTCCTACACATGTATATAACCTAAAAAAGGCTTTATATGGTCTGAAACAAGCACCTAGAGCATGGAATGCTTGGATCAACAGTTATTTACAACAACATGGATTTAGATTGGGTGATGCAGATCACAGTCTGCTCACGAAGAAGACCGATCATGGATATGTATTTCTAGTGGTTTATGTCGATGATCTTATCATCACTGGAGATGATGAAGAGGGCATTGTTGAAATTAAATCATGTTTTTAGGCTGAATTTAGATTCAAAGACCTTGGTGAACTAAAGTATTTTCTTGGGATTGAGATAGTCTCTACACCTCAAGGTATATGGCTGCTACAGAAGTAGTATGATCGTGACATGTTACAGAAGTATGGTATGGATGAATGCAAGCCTATGGAGACACCTCTTGATCAGAATGTCAAGCTGTAGATTGATGTTGGGAATGACATAGAGAATGTGACCATGTATCAACAGATGGTGGAGAGCTTGATATACTTGACTATTACCCGTCTTGACTTATGTTATACAGTGGGGCTGATTAGTCAGTTCATGCAGAAGCCTCGCAAACCACATTTAGATATAGTCAGGATGATCATGAGATATATAAAGGGTACTACAGATTATGGATTGTTTTATGCATATAGAAAATCTTTTGACTTGACAGGTTTACTAATGCTAATTGGGCTAGTTATGCCTATGACAAGAGGTCAACTAGTGGTTATGCATTTTGATTGGGAAGCAGTATGATCAGTTAGCAGAGTAAGAAATAGCCTACTGTTGCATTGTTTAGTACAAAAGCTGAGTACAGAGGAGCTTCCTTAGCGGCTTGCGAAGTAGTTTGGTTGATGAAATTGCTGAAAGACTTGGGAATACATCTGGAAAGTAGATAGAGATTGCATTGTGATAACCTCAGTAGTGTTATGTTGGCTAGCAATCTTGTCTACCATGCTAGGTCCAAACATATTGAGGTTCACTACCATTTCATCAGAGAAATGGTTCTTACAAGGAAGATTGACTTGATTAATGTGAAGACTGAAGACTAGGTAGCAGATATATCTACCAAGTCTCTTGGTAAATAAAAGTTCATATACTTCAGATAGCTACTTGAAGTTTATCAGATAGTTTGAGCTTGAGGGGGAGTGTTAGAATATCAAGCTCCCGTTACTCTTTAGTCAATCTATCTTTATGTGTGTGACCGACATTAGTTACACGTGTGTAACATTCAATAAGTTGGTGTAGTCAATGAATTAACCACAGTTAGTCTTGGTTAGTCATGCCTATGTGTGTAAGTTTCTTTCAGCTAGTATGATGGAAGAATAATGGAAGAAGAACAACAATGAGCTGAGGCTCATCTTCCGCTCCACTTTGTCTCTTTCCCTCTCTCCCAAAAACAAGAGGCTCCTATGCAGGAAAGGGTCCCTCCTAGCACTTCATCCAACTTGTGTGATGCAATCACTAAAATAGAAAACCATTAAATGTACCTGACACTAAACAAATTTATGCCCCTCTTAGCCTAAAGAGATATGACATTTCACAACTAATAGAACGGCCCTCTTGGTCTTATGAAATAGAACATTAGAACTCGTCAAAAACATACCTCTTGGCCTAAAGAAATGAAACATTTTACTATCATCTAGCATAGCATACATGATAAGGCCTCTTCATCCCTACACTAAGTGCATCATGTTATTAGCTAACCCCTTGCATAAATATCAAGGGGTGTCCCCGACGAATATGACAATACACAATCCTATGTTTCCATGACAGAGTAGGAAGGTGCTCACTGGCTACGTGACTCATAATCCAAACTAACCATTAGTGGTTGAAATATGACATGTCAGAGCAAGACCCAAAGTAATCCAGGGCTAATGTTAATAGGTAGTTGCTTGGGGAAGTTACTATATGTATATCGTCTACATCACATGTGTTCAAGGCCTATTTATGAATATCCTTATCTCTGAATTTTTCCTAAATAAAACATAATCCTTTTCTATTCAATCTGTAAATAACCCCTTTATATTACACCCTTATCTCTTATGTAAAAAATGTATAAAAGTGATATTTAAAAAATACCTTATTTTGAACCCATGTGATGCACACATATAATCATGAGTAACTTACCCAAGGGTAATTATAAGGGCTCCCCTGGACCACAATTGAAAAAGACATCTTCCACGAAAGCATAGTTAGCCAGGGAATCCGCAAAGTGATTCCATTGTCGAGGAACTAACTGACAAGTCATCGTCTTAAAGATATGTAACATATCCAAGGTTGCATGACCATACATACGTACGATGGGATCCCGCACACTATAGGTCCCATTTAGCTGATTGATTACTAATTCCGAATCACCTTTAACTAATAATCGGCACATATCACCACACTAGTGATCAAGGCCTTGTATTCTGCCATATTATTAGTAGAATAGGATCTTAAATAGACTCCCATCTTAATGCTCATTTCTTTAGTGGGCCCTCTAGAAGCCCTGTCAAAATGCATTATAAATCTAGGCTCCATTGATAGGCCACACCATAATAATTAGCTCACTCGTACTTATGATAATCAAAATCAAGCCGAGAGAGAGGATTTATAACATGCACAATCCCTCCTTCTTCGCTGAACTCGATAGGAATGCTAGTGAGAATTCATTGAAAATGGTGGCAATAAGCCTTAATTTCTCACGTAAAGGATCCATCTTCCCACTGAGTAACCTCATATCATTTGCTCCACTAGATCATTTAACCTTGGTGGTAACGTTGCTCAAGGTACGAATGCTCCAAATAGGGAATGATGTGTCTCATCTACTTGTCTTGGTACCTAATACACGTTAAAGCTAAATCTTGAAGGACCTACACAAGCACCAAGCCCAACATTAGCTCTTACACATAGTAAGACTTCATTTTATTAAAGTTAACTTTAGTCTTATACTCTACCCCCTGTAAATCTGTGAAAAGGACCGTAGAGCCATTCTTTCCTAAATGTACAATCTTGTATGGTCCATTCCATTTGGGTTCTAATTTTCCTAGAAAGAGCTCCCCATGAGCATCATAATACAACACTAACTGACCTTTCGCAAATTTGTACTTCTTAGCCCAAAGATCATGCAGGGCTTTCATTCTTCTCTTCCTTACTTCTTGATGTAATAAAGCCTGCAAACTGAATCTCATTAAGATGTCCCAAAGAAGTATATTGTTCCTGTAATGCTTCTTCCTCTCCCAGCCAATGATTGAGGGAAAAATGCATAGTGGGGAGCTCTATTTTTAATGGCAAAACACACTCCTCCCCATACAATAGCTTGAACAAGGTGTGGCATGTGGCTCTCTTGAATGTCGTGTTGTAAGCCCACACTACCACATATAATTTCTTATCCCAATCGTGCTTGCTCTCTAATACAATCTTAGACAAGATTCCCACCAGGTGTTTATTTGTACTCTCAACCTGACCGTTCACTTTAGGATTATATGGGATAGTCTTGTTGTCCTTAATCTTTGAAGCTTCAGTTAGGGCCACTATAACCTTGTTCAAGAAGTGTGTCCCTTGATCAGACACAATCTCCTTTGATGGACCAAAATGGCAAACAATTTGCTCCATAATGAAATTGGTCATCTCCTTGGTCCTTCACTGTTGCTCGAGCTTCAAACCACATTGTAAAGTAGTCCATTGCTACAATAATATACCACTTTCGCATAGTTGATGAAGGGTATATTGGTCCTAAAAAATCAATACCCCATTTTTCAAAGGGTAATGTAACCAAATTAGGATTTAGAGGTTGCCTACAATTTTCCCTCGCATCGTGTCTTTGACAGACATCACAATGCTTAACATTATTGAAAATATATAGAAAACTTTACCTCTTCTTGGTGCTTTTAGGATTGGTACTTTTGCTAATTCTTACTTCACATCCTCAAAGGATACTTGATAGAGGCTTCCTTCCACTCAAACATATAGTTAAAATATAGAAGGCTTGTCAATGGGGCAACGCTCTTTCTATTAGTGCATTGATAAATCTTCAATAGTATCCCACTGATGACAGAGAGGTGTGCACCTCTTTTGGAGTATGCAGCGGGCTCATAGAGGCTATAACCTTTATTGTTTTAGGGTCAATTGCAATACCAACTAAACTAACCACATGGCCAAGTAACAACCCATAGGGCACTCCAAATATGCACTTCCTAGGGTTAAGAGCAATGCAAAACTATCTACAATACTCAAAACATTTCCTCAGAATAATTAATTGTTGCTCCCTTATGGTGGTTGCTCCGAGATCATCAATAAAGTCTTTTAACTGCTCTGGGGAGATATCACCAAGAGGTCTTATCAGCTGTTTATTTGCCAAGACCCAACCGCATTGCATAGAACAAAGGCCATCAGATGATATGGAAAGGTAGCAAAGACAATGATAAATGTCATTTTCAATTTGTCTTCCTCTACAATAGCCATCTGGTTATATCCATCAAAGAAATCCATAAACAAATAGATTTCCCTACCCGTTAACTGATCCAAAATATGATCAATGAAAGGAAATGGGTAGTATTCCTCAACCATCTACTTATTAAGCTCTCTAAAATCTATCCAGAGCCAAATTTGATTGTTCTTCTTCTTCCTGATAACAACTAGTGAACACCATTCCATGTGTTGAACCAGAAATATTAGGCCAACCTCTCACAGCTTTGTCAATTCTTTGAATAGCACGTCCCTTAATTCAAAAGTCATACGCCTTACTTTCTGTCGCATAGGGCAGCTTCCTTGCTTCAAAGGAATCGTATGAACAACCAGGCTAGGAGGAATGCCTCTCAGCTCATCATAGCTCCAAGCAAAGATATCGCATAATTCTTGAATCAAGGACACATAGTTCTTCCTTTCTTCCAAACTGCGCATGGACCCTAATTTATTTGGCCATGAATCATTCATCATACCAAGGTCAATCTCAATTTCATCTGCATCCCTTATCCTCTCCTGAGCCTCTATTGGCTCATTCAAAGTCACTTACTAGATATCTTCTGTAGTGGATCCCTCATTGGATTCGTCACTTGATGACGTGTCACTAGCAGATGGAGCATCTAGCATATCAAACTCTGACAAAGATAAAGGAAATCTCTCACTTTGAGGAGATTGAGGATAAACATCTACTACTACACGTTTGGCACCTTGACCAAAGATCAATCATCCAGTGGGTATATCTACCTGACAGCCCATTTGTAGGATCCGTGGCCTGCCTAGCAATACTTGATAGCTAGGTCGCCCTGCAAACCTAATGACCCTAAAGTCCAAAATGCATTGTACATTGGCAACAATCACATGGACTTTAGTAATGCAACCTTTGGGTTGTCTTAAACTGTCATCATCCATTCAGAGGATTGTGGAGGTATCTTTTTTTATTTCTAATCCCAGTCTCTCCATCAATTCCAAACTCATAATGTTGAGAGAGGATCCTATGCCATAATAGCATGGTCCACTAATATTCCATTAACATATGCTGCTACCCTCATACAATGCTTTTTAGTATACTCAAATCAATTATCTCCTACTCGTGCTATTCCCAAAGGCTCAACGATATACCCTGTGCATAGAATCTTCTTAAATTCCTTGCGCACTCCTTGAGACAACTTAATCAATTGTAGAAGATTTATATATGGCTTAACTTTGCAAAGAGAACTCGTGAAATCAAATTCATGATAGCTAGCAAGAGCTCACTTTTCTCACCAGACCATTCTCTCTTTTGGTCTTTGAACCGGTCTTGCTGCTTCTTTCTTGGCTTTTGCCTTCTTCTTTGGCAACTCCTTATCCTTCAAGGGGTCAGCTTTACCATCTACAGCCTTGAGAGGTCTGCCTACCCTTTTGACCTCTCATAACAACCCATAGATTAGAAGCCTCAGTGCCATTGACACAAACAACTTGTATAATGCTAACTCCACTTCCACTTGGTACCTCCTCTACCATAGATTTTCCTCTTTGTAATATTTGTTTCGATCCTTCATCTTGCTGGAGATTATTCCCTTGTGCTCGATGATTAACTAGACTTGGTTATTTACTTCCTTCTTGGAGAGAGCTAATCTTACTCCAACAAGTACTAGCTAAATGGTTGGATTTCCCACATATATCACATTTTACATTTTGACCATTCCTAGGGAAATGTTGACCACCACACTACTTACAATTGAATCTTGAGGGACCCCTCTTTAGGGGGTCGACTCCCTATCAAATTCTGTTGTTTCTTAAGAAAATTAATATCAATGGATATTTTTCTATATTGTTCGCTAATCATATTAGTATAGTGTTTCATCATATTCTTAACTTTGCCAAGGACCTTCAAGGCACTTGACTCATAGCCGTTATTGTCTACCTATCGTTCCATTGGCCTAATCACTTGATTAGGGATTGGATCTTGATTCCCTGGAACAATGGTAGGATTTAACATTGGGCTTCCAATAGTCAGTGGAGCCATTTGACTAGTCATAGGCATTGTCAAACTAGGAGGAGCTGGCAACAAGGGCACATTTGGACTTGTACTTCCTCTCCCATTAGGAGGACTCATGGGCAGCCCTTAACCTCCATTTGTCATCATCACTGAAGTATTTCCAAACCCTCAACTTGAATTCCAGTTTGACCTAGAGGCATAAGCTGCTTGTAATCACCATTCTACCTCTTCTACTTGTGTAATAGCCGTATCAATGTCGGCAAGAGCAACACTACTCAACTACACTTGAATGTTAAAGTCTAGCCCATTCAAAAAATATTGCAACTGAGCAGCATCTTGAGTAGGAATATAGGTTTCCAACTTCTGAAATACCTCCTTCAATTTCTTGGCATACCCACGAACATTCTCGTGAGGCTCTTGATGTGTAACATTGAGGACACATAGCCAATATTGACCTCCCCTTTCAAGGGAAAACTCTCTTTGAAAGGAAAAAAAAAAAGTCGATCATAGTTATGGTTTCAGCCTTTAGGATGAGATATCATAGTGCAGGTTGTCCTTTCATAGTCATGTTGAAGAACATCATCAAGTCTCCCTCATCTTGAATCCGATAATTAAAAATTAACTTGTGGAATTCGTTAATATGCAGCTCTGTATCTTCCTTTGCTAACCCATTAAAAATGGATAGAGGAAACCCTAGGGTTGGCAAATCTATCATTCCAATAGAGATTGCAATAGGTTGCATCACCATGGTAATAACCGAATTCGCTAAAGGAGTTTGCACAACTGGAACTATCACTCCACTCGAAGTGGATAGACTAATTGGAAGGGAGAAAGTACTAGAGCTTCCTCCCCCTAACTTACTAATTCATGCAAAGGTGATAAATCTAGCCCTCATGCATGTGGGGCAACATCTCTATGCGAGAAGTAGTGCCCACCTTATCCCATAACCACTCCACGATGGATCTCATTGAGCATGATGTAGCATTTGACATATATGTTTTGTGCACTGAGGTGCAAGAGGATAGTGATGAAGACATTGACACACCCACTTGGCCACAACTAGAGTATTTCAAGAGGGAGCTTGAGGAGATCACACTCGATTCAAGTGTAGAGGCAGCACAAAGCTTAGCCATTGTGCACCTACCTCCTTGCCCTGATGAGACATCGACAAGTGATGAGCCACCCCTCGCTTCTCTCCATGCTATCATCATCAAGGGGGTGGAATATCTACTTATGTAGGATGTACTAGAAATTTTGGAGCTAAGAGAAGAAGAACTATATGCATGGTGTGTGATGCACCTGATGATTTTATAGATTTTGATATACAAGATGCCCCAGCACATGTTGATGAGGTGGCTCGATATGATGGCATGAGTGTTGATGATATCTCTACCATTGTGAGCATCCAAGAGCAAATTGAGAATGCAGTACCATAGTATGAGATCTCACATGAGGAGTTTGATCGATTTTAAGAAAGCATTTTTGGACCTCGACCCCCAACTTCACAGCACCTTCCCAAGAGAGAGACGAGGGTGGCCTAGTTGCAGGAGTAGACCTAGATGCTCCATTACAGCAGCATATAGATGATGTAGAGAAGATAATTTTATCAGATTAATGTTATTGAATTTTCTCAAAAATTAACCAATAGGGCCACTAGGGAAAACTCAGGCTCTCAGACGAGAGCCTCCAGCCACCAAAGGGCTGCTGGGGGACCTAATCCCAGCAAAATTTCATCTCCATGCTCTCGATTCCCTAGAGGCCCTACTGGTAAATTTTTGTGCAAATCCGATGTATATATCTTTAGCACACTTCATGCACGGGGAGTCTGACACTAAACTCATGTGATGCAGGACATTGTCTATATAGATGAATTTTCATCTAGACAAGGTGGCTAATCTTGTAGCCAAGGAAGGGTACATGACTTGGCATTGAAGGAGTATATCGACCAGCTTGTGAGCAACATTATTGTATTTCATAAGACATGCTCTCTAGCTTTTGCTGAGAACTTCCTGAAGTTGAGGGCACTAATGAAGGCTGGGCCTTTCAAGACCATCTCAATGAACTCTAGCTTGGAGAAAATAGTGTTGCTTCAATGTTTGAAGCTCCTCTACTTATTCTCTAGTACTAGGTCTGGGCCACTTTTTTCCATGGTGGGCCATGGAATGGTTGCTGGTGTTCAAGACCCCAATGTCATTAGTAGGGCAAAATGTGTTGCTGCATATGATCAAGAATAGCTCTGACCATGGGGAGTGTAGCTCGAAGAAGCCTATGAGAGAGTAGATATACCTATTGCCAAATGATATCTCATCATCAATGTAATGCAATTTGTAATTTTCTCTTGAAGAAATGAAAATCGATATTTGTTGGATTTTCATGCAATGTAGTTTGTCATACATATCATTTATTATTATTTTTTATTTGAATGTTACGTTTATTTATCAGATTTTTGCGCAACACGATTCCTACCCTAAATTTAATATGTAGTGCTTTATCGAGTTAGTGCGCAACATGTATTCATTCAAATGCATGTAACGATAACTCAAAGACATAATTTTTTAAAAAAAAGTAAATAAACAAAAATAAGACGCGCCAAAAAATTTGTATTCATATTCATAACATTTTACATGGGATCCATTACAACCAGGGTTTTACAAAATCTCTTTGCTACATTTCATATATGTTTTGGTAGTAGACCCCTATCATTGTTGATCTTTATGAGGGCTATCCTTTCATCACTGAAAGAACCTCACTATCCGCAAATCCCTATCGATGACAGTGACTCTCCTTGCATGCACTGATGCATAGACCGAGTCTCTGAACAAGTCAATGAGATAAGCTTTGACAGCGTCTTGTAATGCAAGGAGGGCTTGGTCGATCGGGTTATTGCAAGCGTGATCCATTTGGAAAGTGCCTCCTGCTATTCTTAATTAGTATGTCATCCATAATCTCCTGCACTAGCTTCTGGAATGGAGCCTTTGGTATCAGGTGTGTGGTCTTCTAGTAATGGCAAATCTCACAAAGAGCCAATGTACCTAGCCTCCATCGATGCTTGTGATGTTGGCATGGTGATGGTGGTGGTGGTAGTGGAGTTGGGGGAGGTGGCCTCTACGTAGGATTTCTAGGGGGGAGTCTCCGAGCCACTTGCTTGGTGTGTGACGTGTCTTCTAGGAGAGAAAACTCAAAACTCAAAAGTGAAATGTGTAAAATGAGGTGAAACTTTAAACTTATACAAAAGTTTTAAAAAAACCCTTAAACTTGAATTAATGTATCCAGGCTTTGGAAAAATATGACCAGTGATCCGATTGATGTGAAATTTTACATGTGGACTTCTCTAGGATACATCAACTACTCAAAAAAAAAAGGTCTCACAAGAAGTCTCTGGGACACATGTCCGAAGGTTGGCGTTTGGGGCCCTAGACCCGAGCCTCTGGAGAGGTGTGCGAGAGGCTTCTGATGGGGCCAATTTTTTAATATCCATGAGTTTTTATGATACTCAGCATGTGGATGAAGTTTCATGAGATTTTGATTTATAAAATTTTTTGAAAATGCATTAATTTGATTCACCACCACACCGAGTGTGTGCAACTGCATACTAAATGTGTTGTCAACAAAACTACGTGAAATATTGAAAACTTAAAAATTCACCAAAAATAAGTAATGGGTCAAATGGAATATCGCATATCGGATATAGTGTTGCCAAACCGCTAAATACAATAAAGATATAGTGCATCGGTCTCATGTACAACTGATCATTGATGTGTGTGTGATTGCGCATTGAATTTATCCTCAATAAAAACTACTTTCAAAATTAGAAACCTAAAAATATGCACAATTCAAATTATGGCAAAATAGAATATCAAACATCAGATTTGGCATCATGAAACCATGAAATACACAGTAGATAGTCCATCGCACCAAGTACAACTAGAGCTAGGCAAAATTTAGCTTCATTTTGCAAGTCATTGCTATCAAATACTTGAAGGTCTACTTGAAAGATATCCCAAAACTAAGCTCCTTAAAATTTACAACCAAACCTGAGCTAAAAACATAGATCCAATTACAAGGTAGCTTCTATAAGCATATTGTTAACATTAAGATTAAATGCATCCTTGTTGCTGAACATCCTACGAATAAGAACCATATCTATAGACTTAATAGTGATACATCGGGCATGAATAGCTAAAAGTTGACAGTCACCCATTGAATCAATCAAGTAACTTTCAAATGCTTCTTGGAGAGCAAGCAAGGCTTGGCTTCTTGAAAAGAACTTGAGATGATGCCCTAATTACAAATCTTGTAGTATTTCGCACACCAACCTAGAGAATGGTGCCTTAGGAATAATCAAGTTAGCACTCTTCTGGAATTTCCTTATCTCACTTAGTGTATTTGTGCCTAGTTTCCATCTTCACTTCTTATGTGTTGGAAGATGTGTATTACCAGTTGGAGCAGTAGTGGGAGATGAAGAAATTGCAGCATGTGGACCACCATTTCTGGACAATGGCAAACCATCATTATTGACCACACTAGGGCCACCATTTGTGCCTAGTTTCCATCTTCACTTCTTATGTGTTGGAAGATGTGTATTACCAGTTGGAGCAGTAGTGGGAGGTGAAGAAATTGCAGCATGTGGACCACCATTTCTGGACAATGGTAAACCATCATTATTGACCACACTAGGGCCAACATTGTCAACTACCAAGGGACCTTTGTGACTCACAGTATGCTCACTAGATTTAGAAGAGTGTTGAGCTCTTGCTCTTGCAGGTGCCTTCTTGATAGGAAGCTTGGAACGTGCCATGGTTGTGATGATGAAGGATAGAAAGGTGGAGGATAAAGTGAAGAGTAATGGGAAAAAATGAAAGGAGAGACTTGACTTAAATACGAAACTTTTAAACTTATTGTGGTGTAAATGAACTTTAAAATTATCATTTCACTTCATTTGTCCATCTCATCCCTGCCTCTCTCTGTCTCTTACCACCCCCCTCATGCCGCTCTCTGTCTAGGCTAGTGAATGTTCCAAGGTTTGGAATTTTCATATCTTTGTCTTAGGTTTTTGAAATCAAATTTTCATAATTAAAAAACATAGTTTGAAATTGACTTTGAAAAAAATAGTGACAAACCTTCGAAAATGTGAACAAAATTTGCAAGACATCTCATGTTGAAGATAGGAGTATTGATGTGTCATATCCTAGGTTCCTATGCTCTCTTGTGGAATCTAAATGCATCAAAAGTATTATCTTTATCTAGGTCTCCATTTCTTGCCATCTCTCTCTTGGGTTACAAACCATTCTATGTGGCATTGTCTAGCTGTATTATTTTCATATCTTGCTTTTCTCACTTCATATATTGCCCTACTTATAAATTCTTCTTGAGAGGTTTTGGACTTCTTTTCTTTTTCCTCATATCATATCTCTAATCTCCTATACCACCATTGTAATAATAGCCTCATAGAATTGGAATCATTGATGCCACCTCCATGATCAATTTCCTTTTAAAAAGCACAACGAGCTTGCCAATGAGATCATTCCATGCCTTGAGTTGACCATATTGCCAAACTTCCTTGATCTGCAAAGTATGGACCATGTGCTTCAAGTATATGTTGCACAAGAAGAGAGATTAGAAACACAAACTAACTTGAAATTATGATATTCTTTTGTAATGGTGACAATATTGACCATGTAGTGTGTTATAGTGTTTGTAGTCCATGCTCGCACCATGGACTTATGAAATTTAGCAACTATCTCTTTAAATGTATTGGCATCACCATCCCCAAACCTCAACTTTTGTAAGAGAGCTGCTTATATATCTAGGTGTATCCACACTTATTCCTTTGCAATCCTCATTCGTCCCCCATTGCTCCAATCCGAAACAACAAGGTGCAACTTTTTCCATGTTTTACAAGTATATTGTCTTCCTCATGTCAAGGTGTAGATATAAACTTCTTGGCCTTGGGTCCGCCAAAGCATGGTTTACAAGGGATATTTCCACTCTTTCCCAAAATTTTCTCATCCTTTTTTATTTCTACTTGGCCCTCGTGCAATCCAACTTCAGAAAGGACTTGTTTTACCTTCTTGCATGTATCATCAACTTCTGACACAGGTTGCATCTTGTATGCAAAGCATATATATTCATATAAATGCAATGTGCAAAAGTGAACAATTGTTAGTGGTATTTCCAACATAGGGTGCCAATTTGCCACTAGAACTAGCATTTCATTTATCATGACTTTTTGATCACGTGTTGGAGCACCTTATTGTCCTGCCTTGGCAAGACATTCTTTCTTTCCATCTTTCCCTTTCTTCCTAGTTTGCATGTTGTATATGCACGAAATTGTTTCATTCGCTGCATTTGATAAACCAAACATACACTTCAATGTTTTTAAATCACTTGCAAGATGCCATTCAACTTGATAGTCCCTGCGCCCCTCTATGTGTAAAATTGCTTCATTATTTTGCTATTGAGTAACATTGGGTATGTTAGTGAGATTTAAAAAAACTTTAAGTACTTCATGGTCCTCCTTTGGTAATTCAAATACTGCAAGCCACCATATTTCATTCTCTGATTGTATGCTGAAGTATAAAGGATGGTTTTCATCAATGTTGGGATCCAATGCTTGACTCATAAGTGTTATACTCACACATTCAAGTTTTTGCCCCTTAATAATCTCACTCTCATCAAGTTTGAGGACAAAATTAAGATTGCCTATACATTCTTCCATGGATATATTGTAGAACTTGACCATAGCAATTTGAACCCTACATATATCCAATACAAAGTTATTGGATGCATTCAATACAAATGCAACTTATTTGGAGCCATACTTCAATATGTGCATATTTTCCATATGCATTGGCTCACCAATTAGTTCTAAAACTTTTTCATTTAGTTGTTCTCGAGCCTTCTTCACATGAAATGGTTTTGGCAGATGCATTATTCGCTTCGTTTTGAAGACTTGCTTAAATCATGTATCCAATTGTTGATAGAGTATACTATATGACTCAAAACTCATTCACACCTTGTCACATAATCCATGAGCATCTGTAGCAGTGAACAATTTGCTCACATCCCTAAGATGTTCACTTGCGACACCATCTACAATGTCCATAAATTTACAAATTTCCAATGCATTTTTTACGATATCCTTGCTTAGGACTTTAGCAATAGTATTATTCTCTGCATGAGGGAACAGATTTCTCAGTGTAGCAGATTGAGTATATATCTGTCTATGATATTGTTCACTTCCTTTGGTTAATTGGTGAATTGGTTTAACTAATTGGATGCACCGATGTGCTTCTTTTGGTTTTTAAAGTGGGCCCAATCTCCTAAGTTTTTGTGAGCTTCCTCTTTATGTTTCGATTCTCCTTCTCCAAGTCCATAACTTTAGACTGTAACTCCATATTCTGCACGTGTGTAGCATGCATAGCATCTTCAATGATAGACATTGCTTGATGTAGGCTCTACTTCGCCCTATCCTTCTCAGCCAATAATCTATACTTTTCCATCAAAGACTGCATATTCCCTTGTAATCTTGTTTGCATATTTGTCAAAGCTTGATGAACCCCTGCTAATCCTTGTGTGACAAGTCTGCATGTGTATCCATATAATCCTTCATTGCCTTCACAATTCAAACTGTGGTGGCCTTTGAGTGACTGGATTGGGTGGATAAATGCACCCATCAACCCAAAGGTCCACATTTCTTTCCCTACATTTCTTTCTTCTTACATCATGTATCTTTTTGCATCATCCCTTTCTACAGTTCTTTTGAACATTGGTGCATATTCATCCTCCAATTGAAAGTGAATATCTCTCTTTCTCTTGGTACATCATGCACATGCATCCTGTAAAGAAAAATATATGTCAATTTTAACTTGGGTTAAGATTCAAATCACACAATTACACCCCTTTAATTCACTATATTTGTGTTCTTTTCACCAAGTTGGATCTTGTCTCTTTCTCTTGATTTTAGTCATGATAGACCCTAATCGACCCCTAATCTGCCTATAATCTTAGAATTTAATCTACCTCTAATCAGTATCCAATCTTATCTTCTGTCCAAAATATTCTCTCTCTCTCTCTATATATATATATATATATATATGAATTGACACTTAGGGATTAAACAACAATTATGAAGAATAATAACATTACAAAGATTTAAAAAAGGAAGATACCTCCATTATCACTTAATTTATTGTAGTATAGAGTGTTGAAGAGGAAGATATCTTATAGTAGAGTATTGAAGAGGGAGATTGCTCAAGGTAGAGAGTGTTGTAGATAGAGATTATTTGATTTCAGCAAATGCTATCAAAATCACTCCTAAGATTGGTTGTAGCAAGGTAGAGAGTGTTGTAGATAATACTGAGTGATGCTTCAAAAGAATTCATATGCAAGAAACCATATTTGGAGGGAAGAAGAAGAGCACAAAATTTCGGACAAAACTAGAGCTTTGAGAGGGAATGAAGAAATGCCTAGAAATATGCATATACTTGTCCAAAAAAGATAAAAATTTACAAGGAAACTCTCGAGTCAAAATGGTGTCTCTAGGTAATTTGATCATGAATCTCAGGTCCTATGGTTTCTACTCTTTGCTAAGCCTGTGGCAAGCCTCTCTAACAAGCATTGAAGGTCTCATTTCATTCTTGACGTAAGAGACGGATTTTTTTTTATTGTGGTAACAAGGGAATCCATATATACTTACTAAAATCATTCAAAATCTTGAAGATTTGAAGGGGATTTTGACTCTTTTGAACTCATGGGGGTGAGATTAAGCTCCAATATTCATTACTTCCTCAATGTTGATACATATCCTAATACTTGGAAGCATTTCCTTTCTAAAAATTAAAATGGAAAGCATGAGGCGTTTACTAACACTTGAGGAGAGTCAACTTTTGATGAATATCAACTTTGAGTTCTAATTCAAAAATCTCAAGTTTTGAAAAGATTTATAGAATTTAAAGAAATGAGTAAAAATAGGTCATTGTTGTGCCACTATGCGGACACGGTATGAAAAAATCTAGAGTGCATCATCATCTAACTTTCTTATTGATCAAGAGAGTCAATGTGATCAGAGTCACTAGTACTAGTGTGAGTGGCATGAATGGTCCAAAAATACTAGATTTTTGGATAATTTTAGCCTATTTGTAATCTTATTTATTGTAAAAATCTAAAAACATTGGAAAAGCTTCTAGATTAGGATGGCATGCAAAAAGCAAGTTGCGTTTTTAGCCAGTTATTGGATTTTTCATAAAAAAGAAAGAGAGACGAAATCGCGCGCATCACGATCGTTGTTGACAAGCTAAAAACTGCACTTTGAATTGGAAGAAGAAGAAGAAGGAGTGAACTGGGATATCCCTAAGTAGGCATGCTAAAGTTTTATCCCCCTTTCAAAGCCAACGGAGCCATCAGATTCTGGTTCCGAGTAGCAAAGATGGAGCTGTTATTTTGATGCAAGTTTTTACTCTACAAAGAAGCTCCAGGAGATCTAATGCTGGGAGATTGTTTTTGAGTAGTGCCAAGTAAGGGATTTCAAATTCTATCAATACATATTGATTCAATTCATCGTGCTTTGTCTTTGTCGTGTTTACCTCTTGTCTATTCTTTTTCTTCTCTTCCATCACCTATCTCTACTTTCTTCTACCTCTGATCCCCAGTGGATATGACCTTTCAAACAAAACCCCCTTCGACATTAGTGAACCCGACGTGAAAGGTCATCAGAAGAAGGGAAGACAAGATGGAGAACCTTTGAACATAATCTCTAGTGATGTTTTGCAGTATAGTTAGTGCAAAATATGAATATGCTTATGTAGGTACAACAACAACAATAGGTGATGCAGGCTTCTGCTCAAACAGAAAGTGTTGTGATGAATGCTCTACAAGCAGTTGAGTGTTAGATGAAGTTATTCAATGGTAGGAATATATCTACATATGTATTTACCTATGCTAAAAAGATGGAATTCTTTGGGGTGGCTCAACTTGCATGGAGGAGGTATTTTTTTTCGAATCATTGTATATGAACTGAAAGCACAAATTAGTGAATTATACATGCACGATGCTGATTGGGTAGCTTTAAAGAACACACTCAGGGAAGAATTTTACATTGAAGATACCAATTTGATTATGCACAAGACTTTTCAGGAGTGGGTTTTACAACCCAATAAGGGTCTTGTGGCCACAGAATTGTTAAGAGAACTTGAAAGTCCATTTGAGCAGTTGGATCTTGCAGAATAGCAAGCTCTTTCAAGTCAGAAAATTGAATTGTTTCTACAAGTAGCAGATCCTAAGCTTCAAGAGAAGCTTGATGATTTGCTAGAAGATCATAATACAGAGACAAGTCTGAAAACATAGTGGAGACATGTCAAGGAAGCTATTACTGCACTTGTGAAAAAGCATAGAAGAAGAGAAATATTGCATGTCTCTAGCTTGCCCACTAGTAGCGGCAAAACAATTGAAGTATCAAGTAAGCCACTTGGTTCTGTGGCTAAGCCTATGGCTGTACCTGCTATTATTCCCTCTGTTAGGGAAGTTGTCTTAGATGAATTTTTCAAAGGCATGCGGGATATTCAATTGAAGGTTGCAAAATTGGATGAAAAAGGACAAGAGGAAAGGGGATGAGCAACAACTCCTAAGCCAGGAAAAAGATGTATGTGGTGTGATAGTTTGCAGCATCCGAGAAAGGATTGTGCTACCTATCAGGAGGACTTGGCACGATAGCTCATCTTTTGAAAAGATGGAAAGATCCATGCACAAAAAACGGGATTGCCTCTTGTTTTGAATTTTGGAAAGGGAGATATGCATAAGTTCTTGGAAGACTTGGCTTTCTGAAATGCTTATGCGGTGATACATGCTTCTGCTTTTGGTCTATAGTTGTGGAGAGAATGCATGGCCAAGTGATGGTTGGTCCAAAGGCTGAAATATGGACACATGCTTTACATGTAGTTGAAAAGAGGAAGGTTACTAATAGTGAAATGTCTCATGTAGGGAAAGACATTAGTGACATAACTAGTTGGGAATCACCGGTAGATGCATATTCAATGCATGCATATTTAGCAAAGGTACAAAACACAGATGTACTTGTGGAAGAGAAACGAAAGAGAGATGAAGATAATGCAAGGTCATCCAAAAGAGTGACAAGAAGAAGTATGGATCAGCCTAAAGCTACAAATCAGCCACCTCCCGATCATGTTATGGAAGAGGTTAGTTAGGAGCAAAAATAGAATAACAACAAGAGGGCAAAAATAAGGGCAAGCAACCAGGATATAAGTTGCAATTTGACATTGAGACAGCCATAGATCTTAAGAAGGTTCTTGAAGAATGGATCTTAAGTAGTTGGGTGGAATTTACCTTGGGAGAGGTGCTTGGCATCGCCAAGCAAGAATTTCATGATGAGATCATTGACATAATTAAGAGGAAGCATCAATTTCTTGGTGATACCACTGGTGCATTGTTGCAATTTGAAGAGGAAACTGGTTTGTTGGGTATTCACACTAAATATGAGCATGAAGTAAGTACTAGATTATCTATGCATGATGCTACTAATCAGTGGACAGCATGTGGAAAAGAGAAGAAAGGGGCTAAAAATACATTGTCTTGTAGCAATATGCATGGTGGACTAAGGCAGATGCAACAATATGGGGAAGAGACTCTAGGATTTATTCCTAAAAGTCATTACACAAGAAATCATTGGGCTAGGGATACCACTGAAATGGTAGTGAAAATAGGGGAATGTGAAACTCCTTTTGTTGCTTTACTTGACCATGGTTCTAAGATAAATGTTATTGAGCATGGATTGTATGAAAACAGTGCATGACCTGTGGACAGTGATCATGGTTGGCATATTAGGGCTGCAAATAATTCTTCGAGAGAGCTTTATGTTGCATGTCCTAATGTAAAAGTGACAATTTGTGATGTACAAGAAGAGCAACACTTCTTTGTGCAAGATAATTCTTCATATGCGGTGATTTGAGGACAGCCCTATATTACAGGAGTGCATATGGAAACAAAGGTGCTTGATGATTATTCTGCTTATGCAAGAGTTAGAAGCAAGGATGGGAGGAAAGAAGTCCAATTTCTTATTGTTTGTGTTAATCATCCTAGAATGGGATCCTAAAGATATAGGTCATCAATTTACATCTAAAACACTATAGGAATTGAAAGTTGGTGCATAAGGGTTTCTTTCACATGTTGAAAGAGATTATTTTATGCACACGTTGGCTAGGCATGGAAAGGCATTTTCATTTAAGCCAACTAAAATAGGCTGTGTGGATCCAAATGTTGTCTCTCCTATGGTAATATTTACTGTGCCACATGTACCATGGAACTTGAGGCCTATTCTAGTGCCTAAAGCTTACTTGCCAAAGTTGATGGATTTATTAAATGAAAATATTCGCATGAAGATCTTGGAGCCCTCTTCATCCCCATACTCAAATCATTGGTTTACTGTGCCCAAAAAGAATGGGGCTTTGAGATTTATTCAAGACATGCAACCGATCAATAAAGCGACCATAAGAAATGTGGGTGCAGGTCCTGTGGTTGATGAATTTGCATAGGCTTTTGCCAACGGAGCAATCTATTCTTTTGGTGATCTTTACTCAAGGTATGATTACTTTTAGCTTGCAATTGAAATCAGGGATATCATAACCATGAAGACTCCCTTGTGGTTAGTATGGATGTGTACTCTCCCACTCTTACGCGAGCAGTGATCAAGAGCAATCCTCACTCACAACCCGATAACGAGACATTAAGGAGTGCCGATTGGGGTAGTTGACTTTGTCAAATGCACAACACAACTTGAAAATTTTAAATATTCAACAATACACCACAAACCACACACGAAAACAAGATAACACACAATGCCTCTTAAAGCTCAAAACAACTAAAAACCCGAATGTGGGTAGAGCATCACACAACCACAACACAACGAAAATACCAACAATTTGAAAATAAACCAAGTGATATATATTTTCGTACCTTAACAACCTTGAGCCGATGCTCGGTGCTTTGACACCCAAAAGCTCCAACTTCAGAATTGGCATGACAAGAGCTCACTCTAGCATATGACCCTCCACTCTTCTCTCTCACATAATACAATTGTAAGCAAGGGGGAAGACCCTTAACTCTCCATTCTTATCTCCTTATATAGTTTTCTATCCACACTCACACATATTAGGCTTTTTGGTTTCAGCTTTTAGCTTTTGCTTTTCTACTACTTTCCACTATTTTCATTTTTTTTGTCTTATGTCTGTTTGCAACTTGTTTGGATCATAACTTTGTCATTTGAACTTCGAATATGGTCGTTCGAGTAGTCAAAACGATCGGAACACATCTGATTGACAAGTTAGCACAATTAGAATTACAAAAATCTATCAAAAATGGACAAAAATACTAATATTCGTAAATCATATCATTTTTCTCTATCTTTTATCTTGGACGACTTATTTCCTTCCTTAGCCTATTGTTATTGTAATTGCACACACTTTCACCACACATGTCCTCTTTTTCTTCAAAAAATACTTGCTGACGATGTAAAGCGTACGATCTTTTCCTTCGATCCTTGAGTCTTCAAAATAAACATTCTCTAGATATGAACCTGTTTTTTATGCAGTGTGCCCTAGCAAAAATATGGTATTTTAAATGAACTTCGTGCCCAATCATTCATGATTTGGAAAAATATGCAATGTTGGATCCATGACATGCTACCATTCAAAGAATGCACACACAAAAAAAATATGGATGCACTGAAGAAATTGTGCCTAGTCTATCTACATGTGCCAGTGCGTCATGCAAAATGCAAACAAAATTCCTTGTTAATTAAATCCTCATCCTCACCTCTCAATTCTCATTAATAAAATATCAATCTCCGCTCCACCCATCCAAAATCTCATAATCTCTCAAGAAAATGATGGTCCTCAAGATGCTGACTAGATGTGAACAACCCATCTCAAAATTGACGGCGTCCTTCATGACCCTCAAACTCACCCAACCTCCTTACACTCTCAACTAGAGGTTTCTAATTTTGTGATGAACATCCCAAATGGTACGTGCAAAAATGTGTGTGCTCAATGGTAGGTTCTCTCTCATGTGCGTGTGCATCTAAAACTTACTGCATATAGCTGCAGCAGACCTCATGCTGTGCTAGTGCTCAATGATGGTGCAAAATGTGCATAATCCCAATCCATGGCATGGAAGTATTTGATAAGAACTGGAGACGAGCCCCAAGTGTAGTGCATCAACAAGTGCAACGTGAAGTGCTCGTGAATCCATTATCCTTGTGATGTGCAAAAGTCTTGACAAGAAAACATACCTAGCTCCTCAATGTTCAGTAGCTATTGACAAACACAAGCTTCATCTTGTTTAAAAAAATACCAAGCTCGACCAAGGCTATCAAGTTTCACACTCAACAAATCAAACAAAATGATAGAAACAAATCCTAAGCTAGACAAACACAAGAAATTCAACTACGAAATAACAAAACAAACTGTCACACAAACAACTAAGCTAGCAAAAATCAAATCTAACTACAGTTTGACTAGGGCTTTTCAGTTTTCAGAAAAACACTTGACATATTTAGCCCTCCCCCTATTCTGCAAACATTCATGTGCAGCAGTTGCTTTCAGAAAACGATGCAACATTTATAAGCCAATCAAAAATCAAATCCAATGATCTATCCACAATCTTCTCAATAAACACAAATGGTACATTTCTCTCAAACAACTCCTTTACAAGTAGACAAAATTCATCCATGAAATTCTCATCAAAATCCTTGAGACAATCCTCACCATCTAAGGAAAATACATCATCCTCTAAATTCTTCAAATCCCAACCATAATCTGTAACGTGTCCACTTGTATCTCCAAGACACGTCTTAAAAGTCCATCGGAAAGGGCGTCTAGAAAGATCTGCCCGGCACTCCCATGGAATGTTATGGGGTTTGTGATCTAGGGCTTTCCGCATCTGCCACGTAGCAGACGTATTCCGGCCGTTCTCACTTAGAATCGACCTGAATTAGGGTTTTCCTTATTGGTCATTTCCTAACAGCAACTAGCGTGACCCAAGCGAACTACTTTACACAAAAATGACAGGTCTGAAGCGGATTCACATTGCACTTGGTTCAAGGAGAATGGGAAACGAGAGGGATGCAAAGCTCAACCTCTTTGCAATAAGGCATAGTCCCATTCTGTTCCCCTAAAACAACGTAAATCGGGTCCACTCTTAACTCCAAGTCAACGCTTTAGTTGTTCGTATTCTTTGACGATCTTCCTGCTATCCATCGTGAATTTGAGAAAAACTCCTAGCCGACCAGGACCGCCCATCCGTAGGACAGACCTATGGCCCATCCTCCACACTTTCCTTGGGTTGTTTTAGTTATTTAATTACCTAACACATTAGTTGGACATGTAACAACCAGCTTCTTTAATTAACCCGTTAGGCACTGGTTCTTTCACGTAATCTTATCACTTGACATAGAAAAATAATATCAGACAAGTTCCTTATTAACGGGTTCTCATATTTATCTTTGAAATACAAAGAGTCCAGCCCATAGGCTTATCCCTAATCCGCCCGAAGGCTATCCAAAAATCCACAGGGATCACTAATCCAAGTTTCCACCCGTAGACTAGTATGCGGGCCTCGAGATCCAATCCCGAGTCACGTTAGCCTCTTGTGTAGGACCGGGAAGGTGAGGGATTTACGGCCAGAGCCCCCCCTAGCACCCAAGCATCCTCCTGCTCCAAGTAGCGCTCAACGAGAGACCTCCTTGGTTAGGGTCAGGCAGGCAGGCAGGCCACTTTCGCGGCAAGCAGGTCAACAACCCCCTTGGTTAGGGTCAGGCGGGCAGTCGGGGGTAACTGAAGCTGCCTCTCCCTTCAGGACTTCAACTTGAAGTATAGATATCCATTTATCTTTTAATTCATTGATCAAACAAAGCCAAACAGTGCTCTAAAATCTGTAGCACAAACATTTCCATTGATCGTTTTTGTTGTTGGCAAACTGCTAAGGAATGAATCCTTCCTTTCGAATGCGTCCAGCACTCGATCTGGGATAACTTGCAACTTGGCAAAATCCCCTATATCCTGGGTTAGGGCATGCCCTATTAACCTGACTTGGTCAAACCTTAAGTTTATCAGTTGGTCTTTAGTTTCCAAACATTCTTTCTTACTCAAGAAGGATACTAAATTAGGATGATTATTCATCCTCTTGCAAGATAACTTGCGTAAGGACATGTCAACTTCATTGCGAGAATTTGGCCATTCCCTTGTGATCCAATCACAAGATCATATAACTCTGCACTTGTTGTGCAAGTTCTGCATCGAACTATGAGACTATGGAGTCACGAAACAATCTGTTTCAGATTCTTTAAGCTGACGTCGTTAGACCTAGGGTTTCCAAGCTTCCTCTTTGTAAGATTCTCAGGGACAAACCCTAGTTCCTTTTACGATTACAATTCACTGTCCCTACATTCAGTGAATGTGGGCAAGTATTTAAGGTATAGGCATTTCTTGGAATTTAACTCATTCCCAACGAGTATTTCGCAACTTAGGTGTTTTAAGTTTATGTCAATTTGGTTAACTCTAGAAGATAATTTCGAGATTATTTCCACATGATTCATCGTCTATGCGTAAATTGATTTTTCAATCCTAAAATTTATCGATTTGAGGTTAGGTTAATTCCAAATAATCTTCCTACACTTTGCGAACAAAATTCATGCTAAACAAGCAACCTTTTACTTGATAATTTATGCTGTTGACAAATGATATTTTCCTAGAGTTTATGCATCGTAAGAATCATTTCATGCTTGCACTTTCCATGATGATTCATTGCAAAGGGGATATGGATTAATAGCAGAAGATGCAGTTTATACTTCTAGGCCTAATCGAAGTACACTATTTCAATGGATAATAATCTAATCTTATAATTCATTTCAATGCATAAGCTATTTGCTAGAAATGCTTTTATGCTTTCTTTATTTTTCATATTTCATTAAAAGTATTAATGACTAAGTTCCTTCGTCGTGAGCTTCTAGGACAAAAATATATCCTATTTCTAACAATTAACCTTGCAAGATTGAATTATAACAATATCAAATAATAATTAGGAAGGAAAACCTGGGCTTGGGGTGAGATATCCACATGGATGCCCGGAGATGACCCTCCCGCGACTACGCCTTGGACTTTCTTAGGAGGCATCGCAACTGTAGTTTTTCGGACGTGGAAGCTGCTTTACAACTCCTCCTTGGAGTTCCACCGTCGCTCCCTTGTACCACCCATCGAAAGTACTTTTTGGAAGGCTCCCTCCTTGAAGTCGAGGATTCGAAAGGGTGTTTCAGAATATTTTACGACTAAGTCCCATTGAAGCCATGGGGAAGGCTTAATGGTCTTTTAATGACTCGTTCAAACGAGGAATGAAAAGGGATGGAAAAGACACAAGGTGCGGGAGAGAACTCCAAGGGAATATAGTAACTGTAAAGGTTATAAGTAAGGTCGAAGGACCCTTAGGTCAAACTTGGAGAAAAGGGGTTTCAATACGCCACAAGGGGAGGGGCTAGGGAAGGTTTAAACACGGAGGAAAGAGGGGTGGTTCCAAAGCCAAGGGATAGGGGTTTAAGGGATTAACACAGGGGGGTGTGGTTTCAGGATGCCCAAGGAAAAGGTTTAAGGGTTAATACACGGGGGGTGTGGTTCCAAGGAAAAGGGGGCTTAAGGATTTTTATAAAAACACGGAGGTAATAAGACCTTTAAGGCCTTAGTTCTTCTAGGGGGAAAAAGGGGGCTTATAAAGGTTTAAAAAACCAAGGGGTAACAGCCCAAAAGAAGGGGGCTTAAAATACGGGGGGTAATAAAATGTTTTTCTTAGAAGGCACAAGAAGGGGGGCTTAAGAAGGCCCCCCCCTTGGAAGCTTCTGAGCTTCCAGAAGCATTCCACGTGGAGGAGGGGCGTGAAAATCCGTCCGTCGATGGCGGATGAAGGTGGCAGCAGCTCCTCCCTCCTTCCTTTTGTGCTCGATGGCATCGCGTCCCTCTGCCCAGGCGGCTAGCGCAGCGAGTCCGTCCCCCTCTCCATCCTTCAAGCGGCACAGGCAAAATTCCTCTCACTCATGGGCGGCAGCCTGCCCCTCAGTCCTCACACATATCAGCCCTCCCTCCTTCAGCCTGCGCCCCTCCCCCCCCCCCCCCCCTCCCCCTCAATTATATAGGGGAGGGGATAAGGTCCTCCTCACCCTTGTGTGTCTATTGGCATGGCCATGAGGCTGAGCAAGCTCCAGCGAGGAGCTTGCTGGCCTTCTATTTCCCTCTCCCCTTCTAGCACGACCGTCGCCGACGGTGAGAAGAAGTAAAAAAAAATTCCCATGAATTTCCAATGTTTGATATATTACATAATACAACATCTTCAAATCCCACCCATCCTCCCTAGGAAAAACCATGTTACTTTTAGAGTCTCTAAATAAAGTTTTGACCCTTTCTTTGTTTCCAATGTCAAATTCATCCACTGTTTCATCTACAACTTCTCCTAAATATACTATGTAAGGATCTCCCAACTCATTATCCAAATTAAACACAACATCAAAAGGGGTCAACTCCAGACTCATAACACCACAAAAACCAACAACATCCACAAATGGGGTCACTCCAGGACACCCAACCACATCACTCAACTCATCAACAATACAAGACTCCATCGAGTCTTTCACACACAAAGAGTGGTAAACACCTTCCATAGTATCCTTACAAGCAACCTCACAAGAAACATCATCATTACAAATAACATCTTCACAATGCAACAACTTCGGGTCAATAACCTCAACCAAAGACTCCTCATCTACCAAATCCTTAACTTCCTCCTCACAAATACCTTTCAACTCTTCTCTAATAGCTACTTGAACATCTTCAGGCCTTCTTTCTAGCTGCTATATGCACAAAGTCAACAACTCTTCTCTAATGATGCCTTCCTCCCAAGGTAGAAGACTCCATGTGAGAATAGATTCTTCAATCGGCATAATTGTTTGTTGTCCATGCATAAGTTCAACTGGCATATAGCCAGTCACTGTACTATGAGTAGTCTGGTCAGCCCATAATGCAAAAGGTAGCATTTGAGGCCATTCATTTATCTTTCCTCTATAAGACTTTGCTGGAGCTTTGAGAATAGGTTGATGTCCTCTCTCACTCTTTCCATTGCCTTTAGGATTGTAGGCTCATGTCAAATCCAACTTGATACCCGATTGAGCCAAGAAGTTGTGTGCCTCATCGGCATTCAAATCTCCTCTATCTGCAATTACCTTGCCAACACAACCATATCTGCAAAATATTTTTTCAAGCAAAAGGTGACAAACGGCTTGAGTAATCTTGGTTGCTAAAGCTTTACATTCAACTTGATTGGTTAGATCTTCTCTTGCAAGCACTAAATACCGCATATTCCATATCCATGTAGGCATGGTTACAAGATCAATAACCCATCTATAATGTATACACAAGGGATAAGTCCGTTGTAACCCATCTCGATGCTTGACCATAGACTACATTTGACACACATAACATGTTTCAACAAAATGCTTTATATCTCGATACATGTTCTGCCACCAGTATTTTTCTTTGACTTTAATAAAGGTTCCCTATATACCTCTATGGCCAGCCCATAAGCTTTCATGAAATTCCTTCATTACTTGTAGTTGCAACCCTTTATTACCTAAAACTCGGACAGGCGCTCCTTTCTTCTTCTTTGTGTGCTTCCATAGATGCCCATTTTTAAGAAAGAAGCCATAAGCTTTCCTCTTAATATGCTTGAACTCTTCATCATTCCAAGTCGCTTTCTTCTTCATTGTGCTCAAATATTGGTTGATCTTCAGTCAATCTTCTTCATAATCTTCTTCAAGGAAATGAACTAGAACTTGAGCAATGCAATGAGCATGCTAGCTTCTAGTTGACCACCCTTCTTCCATAGATAAATCTTTGATCTTTGTTGCTATATGCTGATTTACAACATTGCCTTTTTGTTGTTCTTACTGTACTTAATGCCACTGAAACTGCATTTTGACTTACTAGCCCTATCCACAAGTTTACTTCACATTTTTTCTTTTTGTTGTACTCCATTCTGATACACCCTACTACTGTGCCAAAATGGTGTGTCTATCACTTCCCCACTAATATTTTTTGTTCATTATTCCTTGTTTCGACAACTAGATTTTTTCGTATTAATTTTTATTTACCTTTTCAAGTGTGTTTTTACCGTTTTTTCCATGTAAATGGGTCTTGTCCCAATTGGAGCTGCGTTCTGATGTCATAGGCATGTCTGTGTTTTCATTATGTATGAGTTTTATTCTTTCCACCTTTCGTTTCGACTGACAAATTTTGTAAAATTAATTTTCAAGTGTGTTTTCATGCTCCATTTTTTTTATATTTTTTTGTGTGAACCTCCCTTTTTGTTGCAAAACGTGTCAGTTGCATTGTCCATCTCATTCCCTCCATCATCTTGCCGATTTTTCTTTATATAGCATCTTGATCCGATGGCCGGATCTCTCCAAATTAAATTTTCAAGTTAATTTTTCATTTTCACACTTGCTTGTCATGTTAGTGGCTGATTTTCACTTTGATATGCATGTTCATCTTGCGCCACATCCTGTGCCCGACATCCTACTTTTAAGTTGCAACCGCCCATTCCCATCGATGCAAATTTTTTTTACCCCTCCCTCCCCACCGCCACATTTTTTTGCACGATAGGGGAGGGAGGGCATGCTTTATTAAAACAAAAATAATTTTAAAAAACAAAAAAAAATCAACCAATACACCAAACAAAACCAAGATAACAAACACACCATGCCATTTAAAAAATTTTTAAAAACCAAGAAACTAGAGAAAAACAACCAAAAACACAAATTTTCCACTCCCAACCATCCCGACCCTCCCACTTTTCCTCCCTCTCTCTCTCTCTCCATCCCCACATGTGTTTCCCCTCCTTCCTCCACCATCACCCCCTCCTCCTCTTCTTCCTTCCCCCACCTCCCTCCATCCTTCCCCTCCACCTCCTCCTCCACCTTCCCTCCCTCCTCCATCACCCCTCCTTCCTCCCACATCCTACTCCTGCCTCCCTCTTCTTCCCCCCTTCTCCCTACCACCGGACCTGTCCAAGGACGCACCACCCCTGCCACACTCCAAGGGACGCACCGCCCGCCCGTGCACTCAATGGCGGCCCGCAGTGCCTCGTTGCTCGCACCCCATCCGCACAGCCTGACGCCATTTTTGCCTGTGGCCTAGCCCTACTGCCTGCGCACTTGACGGCCACCCGTAGTGCCTCATCCCCTGCACCCCTCCCCAAAGCATGACGTCGCCACTACTTGTGGCCTAGCCCTACCAACTCGCTCGCCGACCACACCTCAAGGAGCCGCCAACTACCATGTTACTCACAGATTGTCCTTACCCCCTTGCCCACCCACCACCCCCATAGTCCCCCCTACCCCACCCAATTCTGAACCCTCGCTGCCCATCATCCGTGCCCCCCCTTAAGGTAACCCTCCCAACCTTTTTTTTTCAAATTACATTTTAAAAAACAAAAACAAAAGAAAAACAATCATCCCCTAAATTGCCCCCACCTTTTCTTTTTTAAATCTATTTCAATTTACAAAAACCAAACTTAATTTAAAAATCCAAAAAAAAACACAAACCACACTACCAACATATTAATACTAATAATAATACTCATCACATAAACACAAAAACTTTCCCCCAACCTTTCCCCTCTTGATTTTCAGCCTTTGTCGCGTATATTTCATTCTTCAGCGCGTGACCGCCCCCTTTTCTGTCATTGTGCCCATTGTCAAGTGTTTTTCTGAAAACTGAAAAGCCCTAGTCAAACTGTAGTTAGGTTTGATTTTTGCTAGCTTATTTATTTGCGTGACAGTTTGTCTTGTTATTTCATAGTTGGATTTCTTGTATTTGTTTAGCCTAGGATTTGCTTATGTCATTTTGTTTGATTTGTTGAGTGTGAAACTTGATAGCCTTGGTCGAGCTAGGTATTTTTTTGGACAGGATAAAGCTTGTGATTGTCAATAGCTACTGAACATTGAGGAGCTAGGTATATTTTCTTATCGAGACTTTTGCACATCACGGGGATAATGGATTCATGAGCACTTCACGTTGCACTTGTTGATGCACTACACTTGGGGGACGTCTCCTGTTCTTATCAAATACTTCCATGCCATGGGTTGGGATTATGCATGTTTTGCACCATCATTGAGCACTAGCATGGTATGAGGTCCGCTGCAGCTATATGCAGTAAATTTTAGATGCACACGCACATGAGAGAGCACTTGTCATTGAGCATGCGCATTTCTTGCACACACCATTTGGGATGTTCATCACAAAGTTAGGAATCTCTGGTTGAGAGTGTAAGGTGGTTGGGTGAGTTCGAGGGTCGTGAAGGACGCCACCAATTGTGAGATGGGTTATTCTTATTTGGTCAACATCTTGAGGACCATCATTTTCTTGAGAGATTGTGAGAATTGGATAGGAGAAGTGGAGTATATCATATCTTTTTGAAGAGCGTTGAGAGGTGAGGATAAGGATTTTAAATAATCAAGGAACTATGTTTGCATTTTGCATGATGCACGATCACATCTAGATAGGCTTATGCACAATTCTTCAAATGCATTCATTATTTTCGTGTGAGCATGGATTGATTGATTGCATATCATGGATCCAACATTGCATGTTTTCTCAAATCATGTATGGTTGAGCACGGAGTTCTCTTTCATAGCATATTCCTGCTAGGGCACACTGCATTACAAAACATGTTCATATCCAGAGAATGTTTATTTGAAGACTCAAGGATCAAAGGAAAAGATCGTACATTTTATATTGTCAGCGAGTATTTCTTGAAGGAAAAGAGGACATGTGTGTTGAAAGTGTGTGCAATTACAAGAACAATAGGCCAAGGAAGGGAATAAGTCGTCCAAGATAAAAGATGGAGCAAAATGATGCGATTTACGAATATCTATATTTTTGCCTTATTTTTATAGATTTTCGTAATTCTACCCGCTGGCTTGTCGACCAGATGCGTTCCAATCGTTTTGAGTACCCGAACAACTATATTCGAAGTTTAAATGATGAAGTTATGAACCAAACAAGTTGCAAACAGGCATAGGGGAGAAAGAACGAAAATAGTGAAAAGCAGTAGAAAAGCAAAAGCCAAAAGCTAAAAGCAAGAAGCCTAATGTATGTGAGTGTGAATAGAAAACTATATAAGGAGAGGAGATTGAAGAGTTAAGGGCCTTCCCCCTTCATTACAATTGTATTTTTTGAGAGAGAAGAGTAGAGGGTCGCATACTAGAGTGAGCTCTTGTCATGCCAATTTGGAAGTTTGAGCTTTTGGGTGTCAAAGCGCCGAGCATCAGCTCAAGGTTGTTAAGGTACGAAAATATATCTCACTTGGTTTGTTTTCGAATTATTGGTATTTTCGTTGTATTGTGGTTGTGTGATGCTCTACCCACATTCGAGTTTTTACTTGTTTTGAGCTTCAAGAGGCATTGTGTTTTGTTTTGTTTTTGTGTGGCTTGTGGTATATTATCGAATATTTGAATTTTTCAAATTGTGTTGTGCATTCGACAAAGTCAATTACCCCAATCAGCACTCCTTAACGTCTCGTTATCTGGTTGTGAGTGAGGCTTGCTCTTGATCACCGCTCGCGTAACATCTCTTTTTCGGTGCCCCCGCCGAGGAGTGCCGAAATTGACATTGTTGTTATTTTGAATGTAAGTTTGTTTTGATTTCTTGTGATTGTTGAAAATGGTAGATAATTGTAACATGTCCACCTGTTTACTTGTAGGACATGTCTTAGCAGCCCATCGGGAAGAGAGTCTAGAAAGCTTGCCCGGCACTCCCATGGAATGTTACAGGGTTTGAGATCTAGGTCTTCCCAAGTCTGCCACATAGCGGAAGTATTTCGGTAGCTCCCACTTATGACCGACTTGAATCAGGGTTTCCCTAATGGTCAAATTCTTAGAACGGCGGCTAGCGTCAAACCCCAAGCGAACTACTTTACGGAGAAACGTCAGGGTCGAAGCAGATTCATGCTGCACTTGGTTCAAGGAGAATGGGAAACGAGAGGGATGCAAAGCTCGACCTCTCTACCCATAAGGCATAGTCCCATTTCGTTCCCCTAAAACAACATAAATCAGAATTCTAGTAACCTAGACTCTAGGTCAACGTTCCTCGCTATTTAGTTCCATTGAGCAAAGTTTCCTGTTGCCGATTTCGTTCGAGAAAAGTTCCTGGCCAACCGGGACCACCCATCCGTAGGACGGTCGGACCCATGGCCACATCCATCGCACTTTCCTTAGGGTTGCTTTAGTTGTCTAATTACCTACCACATTTAGTTGGACACACATAAAACAACTTCCTTAATTAGCCAGTTAATCACCGGTTCCTTCATGTAATGTTAGCATTGACATAGAAAAACAGTGTCAAACAAGTTCCTTTCCAACAGGTTATCCTATTTATCTTTGGAAAACATCATATAATCCAGCTTGTAGGCTAATCCATAATCCACCCGAAGGCAATCCAGCAATCCACAGGGATTACTAATCCAAGATTCCACCCTAGACTAGTATGCGGGCCTCGAGATCCAATCCCGAGTTGCGTTGGCCTCTTGTGCAGGGCCGGAAAGGCAAGGGATTTACGGCCAGAGCCCTCTTGGCACCCAAGCATCCTCTTGCTCCAAGTAGTGCCCAACGGAGAGAGCTCTCGCGGCGGGTTAGGGTTAGGCAGACAGTCGGGGGTAACTGATGCTGCCTCTCCCTTCAGGCCTTCAACCTAAAGCATTAATTTTCTTTCCATCTTTAGCTCCTTGAGCAAACAATGCAAACACTGCTCCTAAACTGTTACAAACACAATCAATCCAGTGGTCGTTTAATTGGCCAACTGCTAAGGGGTAAATCCTTCTCTCTGAATGCATCTAGCATTCGATCCGGGATCAATTGCGACTTGGCAAGATCCCCAAGGGTTTGTTTGTTTACCCTTTTATCCTTGGGTTAGGGTCATACCCTATCAACCCAATTTAACCAACACCTTAGGTTTCATAAATTAAGATAGTAAATCATGGCGACCATGTCGCTCGAACTTGATTGATCCTTTGCTTACTAGACAATACATAACTTCCCTTAACTTGGCAAATTAGCCCAAGAAAGGTGATGTAACAGGATGTCTACTCATCCTCTTGCAAGTTAGACTTGCGCTAGAACCTGCCAACCTTATTCCAAGGAGTGGCAAATTTATCTTGTGGTTAAACCACAAAGCTATGTGATGTTGCAACTTGTTGCATAAGTGTCGCACCTAGCTCATGGGATCATTTCACCCTTTGAACGGGGTTTCCTGGTCAAGGAATTTTGTTTAGACAAGATGCAGGGTTTAGGGTGTCTTCTTACCCAACCCAACCCTAATTGTACTAGGCCGACAACGTTTGGTCCTAGGGTTTCCAAACTCAATCCGAGTTTAGGGTGTCTTCTTACCCAACCCAACCCTAATTGTACTAGGCCACGGTCCTAGGGTTTCCAAACTCAATCCGAGTTTTAACATTAGGTCGGTCGATCCTTAGGGTAGAAACCCTAAATCGTTGTTTGCATGGGGGTCCAATTGACCCAAACATTCCGTGAATGTAGGTAGGACCTTTGGGTTGGAGGGTTTCGACTTGGCATCCAAGTACGATACTAGGCTGCATTTCTAACGTGCCAAGCCCTAGCTAGTACTTGAGGTGTTTATCGTATCGACTAATTATGCCTATATGAATCCCTAATGGTTATAATATTACAAGTGATTTAGCTAAATTGATCTACTTGTCTTGCAACAAGGACGATCCTTTCCTAGAGATGCTAAACTTGTTCTAAAGATGTAAATAGTTGCAATACATCACAATACATGTAAACATGAGATTCATTACTTCTATGCAACTATAAGGATTGCAATAACCCTTCTCTTTCCTTGCTAAAGTTGTGACAAACGACAATTTGGAGAATAATTTACATAGGACCTACTAGGATTTACATCAAGGAACTATGCCTACAACCTTTTGTCTAAGCATTTGAATTTCATGCTTTGATAAGCCATGCAACCTTTCCTAAATGCAACTCTTGATGAATGAATTTTTTGCATGATGAATATGTAACATGCAACCCTTTTCTAGATACAACATTGTTAATGAAGTTCATGTGACATGCAACCTTTAATCCGTTCGACAAACATCTTCGCATGCAACGTGCACGTTTATGGCCCCATTTCTATGCTATGCAATTTATTTGGACAACATTTAGCAGATGTTAACGATTTTTTTTTCCCATGCGAATCACAACAAGGAAGATATTGCCTAAATGCAACATATGCTTATTCTTTCCATGGCCAATCAAAAATGCACTTAACAATTTCATCTTTTACCCTAAGCAATATGTGTTTAGGCTCATTACTTTGGAAATGCACCAAAATGGCAACATGCGACTATGCTCGTAAGATGAATAAGCAATTTATATTCATAGCTTCCCTATGAATTTTAAACATGCCCAATGTGGAATTAAACTTTCAAGAACCTGGGTTTGTGGATCCGTGGGGATGTCCACGTGTAACCTTGGGCTCGAATCTTCCACATGTGCTCCTTGCGACTTGGACTTTGGAGCCATCGTAGACGTAGTGTGTTTATGGACTCCGTGGATTCCTTCTAGCCTTTATTCACGCTCTCCGAGGCTGCGTGTAGGTCGATACCTTTTCCCTTGCATAGGAATTGGAGCTACGAGTGTGGGTTATAAGCACCCGGGGTGAACAACGGCAGCCTGGCGGCAATTTTGGCAGCGTTCACATGACAGGTAGTGGTCCTTCTCAGCACGACAGCATTTGTCCTCTCCTCTCTTATCGTGCCTCCCCCCAATGCCTAAGGGGGAGGTTATATAGTGCTAAGGGGGGGGGAGAGACTCCACACACGTGGAGCCCTCATGCTTCTCTCTTCTTCCCATGCACTCCACCTCTACACATCCCTCACCCACTCCCTCCCCCTCCAGCCATGCATCGGCTGGGGGAAGGGATAATTAGTAAAAACAAAATTTCCTAAATTTTCATCATTATCCATTTCCCCTTTATCTAGGAAGGGTGTTCTTGCGCGGCTTGTGGTCTTTGTGCCCCGGCCTTAATTGCACCTCGCGGATGGGGATTTTTATCATGCGCACGGGATAACCACTTAGCCACTGTCATTAGTCAACACGGGAGATGACTTTGCACAGCTTTTACGCAGGCGTGCGGGGTTCGAGTTCCATAATATTTTTGGGCGGAAATATTACAATAATTTTCCTGAGTTCCATGGTAATCATACTGAAGATCCTGAAAGATTTTTAGAAAAAATAGAGCTGTGTTGTTTGATAGAGAGAGTGACTAATCTTGAGGATAAACTCCATATTTTTAGATATCAATTGTAGGGAGAAGCACAAAATTGGTTGCTTGACTTTGAGAGAAGCTTGAAATTTAGGAGATAAAATTTGGACTATGAGACTATTAAAAATGCATTTCTATCTAGGTTTAAAAAAAGAGAAAGCCAATGTGAGATATGGGCCAAAATAGAAACTTGTGTCCAAAAAGATGATCAATATGTTGAGGATTTTGCTAGGGAGTTTGAAAGATTGTGGAATCAATGGAGTTTAGCATTGTTAGAAGGTGAGATAGCCCCAGTTATGTTGAAGATAATGTATTTTGTAAATGGGTTGAAATTAGAAGATTGGAGAGTGAAATTAGAGGTAAAAAACCCTAGGACTTTTGAGGAAGCGGTGAAGATAGCTCAATATCAAGAGAGGAAGACCAAAAGAAAAAAAGAGTTAGGGTTTGATGAACCAAGGGAAAGGGTGAGTTCAAGGCAAGTTGAGAGAAAACTTTTTGGGGAAAAGAGAGTTAGTTATGCCTATCTTGAGAGAGGTATACTATATTCTCTATTCAGGAGAGATGAGTTGACTTGTGAGAAATCAATTGAAGTCTGTGAGGAGAAACTCCCTAGGGTGGTTGAGGAGAAAAATACTTGTTTGACTGATTGGAGTGAAGATTCTAGGGGTGTGAATTCATACCCATTGACCACGGATACTTCTATTTCAGTGATTAGTGATTTAACTAAAGAAGAGGGATCAACCGATGATACTTTGGAGCTTGAGGACTATAGAGATGAGCCAGAGATGGATCTGTGTTGTAAAGAAGAAAATGAGAGACCATATGATTTTAAGGACCAAGAGTTTTCATGTTCTTTGGGAGAGGATGAGAGTCAAGAAAGTTTTGATATTTCTGATGAGGGAAGGTGTGATGAAAATTTTGATAGTCATGGCAGTGTTGAAGAGAGTAAATACAATTTAGAGAGTGAGCTTGTTTTCCTTGGTGATAGTATAGATGGATCTGATTGCTTGAAAGATGAAGAGAGAATAGAGGATGAATTTTTGAGTTTGTTAGAAGACCATGAGGGGGAGGGCTTAGAAACTGTAAGTTTTCAAGATGAAGTTAAGGGTTTGAATTTGTTGCCTGATGAGTTTGTTGAGTTTGGTTATGAGTTTGTTAATCAAGAGAGTATTGAGGTTTTAGGTTCTGACTCTTGTTGTGATTTTGGTGTTGGTGTTGTTGACTCAGTTGAGTCTTGTGAGTTGGTTAGTGATGTTTTGAGTAGCCCTAGAGAGGCTTTTGTTTGTGGTGTTGATGATGTGGTTTTGAGTAGACCTAATCTCTTACTCCTTGATAGTTGTGATGATGATTGTTTGGTTCTTTTAGGCAAGAATGATGAAGAGAAAACTTCATTTGATAGTCTTGTAGTTTCTTTGAATTCTCCAGAAGTTTTTGATGAAGTTTGTGATGATTCTAATTGGAGTTTTAAGGATCTTGAGTGACATTGAAGAGGATGTGAGAGAAAATTTGAATAAGGCTTTGGAAAGAATTGAAAAGTTGAGGGAAGAGAGATCTAACACTAAGGGTAAAAAGTGTGAAGAAAGTTGTGAGGTTGAAGAAAATTGGACAATTAGGTGTTTGGATAAGGATAATATGTTGCCTAAGGTGTATGTATGTGATCTTTGTGGAAAGTCTTATCACATTTTTTGTGAGAATGATGTAGGAAAGATTGTTTGTTGTGTTTGTTTTTTTGAAGAGATGAAGTCTCGTTGTTTGGATGGAAGCTTTAAAGAGATTTATTTTTCTGAGATTTTTGCAATGTTTGTGGATAAGTTTGATTTTGGCAACATAGAAAGAGTTCAAACCTTGTTTCAAAACCCTAGCTTTGTCATGTTTTACTTTTGGGAGGATGGGAACGGTATGTGGATTGTCAATGTGGGTGATGAGATGTTTTGCTTTGACAATGTGAGTTGTTTTGAGAAATTTGGATTTGAAAATTTTGAGGATTCCAAAGAGAAATTTGTTGATGATTTTTGTGTGCTCGTTCAGAAGTGGTTTGCGAATGGTGTGTCATGGATTTTTTTAATTTATGAATTTGAAGAACTCGGAGATAGATCATTGGATTTGATTTTTGATTGGCTCATAAATGTTGCATCGTTTTATGAAAGAAACTGTTGCACATGAATGTTTGCAGACTAGGGGGAGGGCTAAATGTGTCAAGTGTTTTTCTGAAAACTAAAAAGCCCTAGTCAAACTGTAGTTAGGTTTGATTTTTGCTAGCTTACTTATTTGCGTGACAGTTTGTCTTGTTATTTCGTAGTTGGATTTCTTGTATTTGTTTAGCCTAGGATTTGCTTCTGTCATTTTGTTTGATTTGTTGAGTGTGAAACTTGATAGCCTTGGTCGAGCTTGGTATTTTTTTGGACAGGATGAAGCTTGTGATTGTCAATAGCTACTGAACATTGAGGAGCTAGGTATATTTTCTTGTCGAGACTTTTGCACATCACGGGGATAATGGGTTTACGAGCACTTCACGTTGCACTTGTTGATGCACTACACTTGGGGGACATCTCCTGTTCTTATCAAATACTTCCATGCCATGGTTTGGGATTATGCACATTTTGCACCATCATTGAGCACTAGCATGGTATGAGGTCCGCTGCAGCTATATGCAGTAAATTTTAGATGCACGCGCACATGAGAGAGCACTTGTCATTGAGCACGCACATTTCTTGCACACACCATTTGGGATGTTCATCACAAAGTTAGGAACCTCTGGTTGAGAGTGTAAGGTGGTTGGGTTTCGAGGGCCGTGAAGGACGCCACCAATTGTGAGATGGGTTATTCTTATTTGGTCAACATCTTGAGGACCATCATTTTCTTGAGAGATTGTGAGAATTGGATGGGAGGAGTGGAGTATATCATATCTTTTTGAAGAGCGTTGAGAGGTGAGGATAAGGATTTTAAATAATCAAGGAACTATGTTTGCATTTTGCATGATGCACGATCACATCTAGATAGGCTAGGCACAATTCTTCAAATGCATTCATTATTTTTGTGTGAGCATGGATTGATTGATTGCATATCATGGATCCAGCATTGCATGTTTTCTCAAATCATGTATGGTTGTGCACGGAGTTCTCTTTCATAGCATATTCCTGCTAGGGCACACTGCATTACAAAACATGTTCATATCCAGAGAATGTTTATTTGAAGACTCAAGGATCAAAGAAAAAGATCGTACGTTTTACATCGTCAGCGAGTATTTCTTGAAGGAAAAGAGGACATGTGTGCTGAAAGTGTGTGCAATTACAAGAACAATAGGCCAAGGAAGGGAATAAGTCGTCCAAGATAAAAGATGGAGCAAAATGATGCGATTTACGAATATCTATATTTTTGCCTTATTTTTATAGATTTTCGTAATTCTACCCGCTGGCTTGTCGACCAGATGCATTCCAATCGTTTTGAGTACCCGAACAACTATATTCGAAGTTTAAATGATGAAGTTATGAACCAAACAAGTTGCAAACAGGCATAGGGGAGAAAGAACGAAAATAATGAAAAGCAGTAGAAAAGCAAAAGCCAAAAGCTAAAAGCAAGAAGCCTAATCTATGTGAGTGTGAATAGAAAACTATATAAGGAGAGGAGATTGAAGAGTTAAGGGCCTTCCCCCTTGATTACAATTGTATTTTGTGAGAGAGGAGAGTGGAGGGTCGCATGCTAGAGTGAGCTCTTGTCATGCCAATTTGGAAGTTTGAGCTTTTGGGTGTCAAAGCGCCGAGCATCAGGTTGTTAAGGTACAAAAATATATCTCACTTGGTTTGTTTTCGAATTGTTGGTATTTTCGTTGTATTGTGGTTGTGTGATGCTCAACCCACATTCGAGTTTTTACTTGTTTTGAGCTTCAAGAGGCATTGTGTTTTGTTTTGTTTTTGTGTGGCTTGTGGTATATTATCGAATATTTGAATTTTTCAAATTGTGTTGTGCATTCGACAAAGTCCATTACCCCAACTGGCACTCCTTAACATCTCGTTATCGGGTTGTGAGTGAGGCTTTCTCTCGATCACCGCTCGCATAACAACGTATTGCTCCTTTTTCACGTCTTGTTCCCGTGCCAAAATTTGGACCCGTTGTGCATGTTCATGATTGTGATGGTTCATGCATGAGGACGCATGTGTGGTTTTTTTGGCGAGGCAGTGAGCTAGCTGTTGTTTACACACCATTGACACACAACTCATTTTCGGGTATATTTTTTTGAATTTTTGATCTTTCAAAATTTAAAACCCTTATAAACACACATTAAAAATTATAAAAACCCATACAAAATCATAAAAATTCCAAATAAATATGGATTTTTAATAGAAAAATTGATGATATAATTTAACACTTTTAAAAAAATTTAAGAAATTTTCTCAATTGAAAATGCCAACATAAAATTAGAAAAAAAACCTTCAATTTCATGAAAATTTACCCAAAAATTCTTGAAAATTTTCTTTAAAATCCAAAAAATTTCTCAAAATTTCCATAAAATCATACTAACTTGCCTTTACATTTTTGGATCGTTCAGATATGCTAAAATTATCAAAATTATATGGGAACTAAGTATTGGAATAATAAACCCTTATTAAACATCCAAATTCTTGAAAAAATCATTTTCAACTCTGAAAAATGGCTAGAAAAGTTTTGAATTTAAAAAAAAAAATCTATTGGACTTTTGTGCTTAGCTTTCAATCTACATTGTTGAATGAACAAAAGAGAAAAATATTAATCACACATCCATATCAAAACTCGGTAAGAAGAAAGACAAAAGCTCACAGAAAAATCCTAAATTGACAAATAAACTGAAACACACATAGTAAAACCAAATTAAAGATATTCCATAGAGATGAATGAAAACATGACAGAGAAAAGAAACATATCACAATTTATTGAAAAATATTCTCTTTGATGTTTGGTTTATTTAGCTTATATTGGTAAAATTTTCCAGCTCATTTGATTTTCTCTTTGGATTTCATTGTGGTTGCATCATATCCATACTAATTGTACATTCAACCTTTACTTGTATACACACCCTCCTCCATGTACTCTGTTCCTTTCCTTATTTTTCTTTTTGCACAAACATCACAAATTTTATAAAAAAACAACAACAAAAAAAGAACCAGTTGATCACATTTTGCATGTGAATTCGCACTAAACACATATTTTACTTAATTAAGAAGAACCATCATTCACGAAGCATGCGCTTCGTGCGACAAATGCACTTATTAATTTGTAATAAACACTAAAAAAAATGCTACACACATTAATTTGTAAAAATGAACTTGCATTTAGAGATCCAAAGTCCCCAGGCATGTTAATAAGTACCGTCAACTTAATGAGTTTTTAATGGATAAAATAAACCCTCATTTTTTTATTAATGTTAATCACCTAATTTTTAAAAAATAACCCTTTGATAATTAAATTGTAAAATGAACCGACAATTAAATCCCCCTTTCCTCTCACATTGTACATTCCCCCTTTCAATGAAGCATTACGTGGGGTGGATGACATTGCAATTAGTTGAAGTTTTTATTGGTAGTCTTAGTCAATTGAAGTTTGGTACAACATTCGATTTTAGGATTTTGGTTTGGTATATTTATTGATTATTTGATTAGAATTGGGGATACATTGTGTATTTATTTTTCTTTTCTGTTTGATACGGGGATATTGGGTGCTTATATATATGCATTACATGAAGCTTTCGGTCGCATAAGTGTAGAGGTCATGTCATTTTTTTTATAGGATGTGGATTGCTTGGGATAGTTAGTTAGTTCGTCAAGTCTGTGAGAGTTTTTGTGGTCGATATCTTATTTCTTGTTATTTTGGTTGTTTTACAAGCATTCTTTGTGATTGTTTGTGTATGAGTGTGGTATGTGAAAATCATCTGAATGATGGTGCCATGTACTCCTCCCCCAATCTAGTATATTCCTTTGGTGTCTCATGACTACTCATTATTGTTGGATTCGGATATTATCAGTAAGGCAGGCTTATCCAAGTTTGTGGCACTTTCATTACCATTTATCCTAGAGGATACTGGTGTCTATGATCAGTTTTTAGCCTCTTACAATAAGAGGTCTGGCTCTCTTAGAGGAACAATTATCCATATGATGCCTAAGAGCCTAGGCAAAGATCTGTCTTTACCATATTGAGGAGATCCTTTTCCTGCTACCAATTGTTCTCTAACGAGGATATTCTCAAGTTGTTGCAAAAGCAAATACATGTTGTGTTGGACCCTAAGAGAGTTATTACTACTTCAGCCACTAGTGTCTCCATGATCTCTAATCATGTCTAGAAGCAATTATACCAATTCCTTTAGGATAGGTTTATGCCTGCAAAAACCCCTTCTAACTACCTTTTGAAGGAGTTATTCAAAGCTTTCTGAATGGTGTTGAAAGGAATTACTATTGATTGGAGTTCCTATCTCCTATCAAAGATGGATCATCATTTTGTCTGAGCCACAAGGGGTAATGTGACTAATGTCACATTTGGTTCTTATCTTTTTTCTTCTTGGAATTTATTACCATCGTAAATGAAGCTCCTACCTTACCAGTTGATCCTCCAAAGGTTCCTCTTCCTCCTACTGAAAGCACTGATGTTGTCATTGAGGATCTTGATCCCCTCCTACCTATGATAATTCATAGGAAGCGATTTAAACGAGTGGTTGAATCAGCACTAGCTCCTCCTCTTGTCTCCATTTCTGTTCGGTCTAGCAGTTAGGTGCTAGCTTTACTCAGAATGTCGAATCTTTTTAGAGCACATCGAGATGGTACTTTGGAGATTTCCATTCCCTCTATACAATGCTTGGTGATAGGAGACGCAATTCTTTTCTTATGCAAAGATATCTAGAGTTCTATTAAACTCTTGGTTACTGCCTATATCCAACAACTCTATTCTTTTTGTTATGAAGAAGTTCAACAAACCAAAGAAGAGTTGAATAAACTGAATAATGAGCTAGCTTATGCTCAAGAAAGGTTATTTGTACTTTGTACCCAGATGGAGCAGCAAACTAAGATTATTGATACCCAAAGAGTGGAGATTTCTAATTTGCAAAGTCAGTTGGCTGACACTAAATCCCAAGTGGTTACTGTGAATGAGGAGAGGGATAGATTGTTGCAGCAATCTCAAGAGCTTAAATCTTTGATATCTACCTAGATAGGAGAGCTTAAATTAGCTAATACCAACCTCAAACAGAGCAACAGTTAGATTCAACAACTTAAGGAACAACTGACTCAATCCCGTTCTACTTTGCAAGAGCTAGTTCCTTTCTTATCCCCTGTGGATTTTACATTCCTTCAAAGAAATGCTACCTTATGCCCCTTATTCCAAGCCAAGGTGGAAAGACTTCAATCCAGAATAGATTTATTGTGGTCATCATTTGCGCAGTTTCAGGAGTTTGTTCCTCCATACCATTCTTTCTTTGTTCATTATCAACAGCACAAGTTGGCATTCTATATTAAGCTTTCAATGATGGATTTTCTTCTTTTAAAGGATGGTTGGAGTGGAGCTTTGTTTTTTGATTTATTTGACTTAAGTGGCTAGAATGGTCTTTGAAGACTCTATGACTATAGACACTATGCTGATGTCTTATATGTAGTTGGGAGGTGATTCATTGATCAGTTCTTGATTTATCTTGTTATTAGTAGATGGCCCATAGATATGATGCTTATCTTGCCCTTTATAAATCTAACTCACTAGTTATTTTACCTCTTCTTTTTCAACCTCAAGGTGCTCCTCAAATTCCTATTTTCACTCAGTGTTCTTTTATTGAGGATTAGGTATTTTCCCCTCCTCCGTCTTGTCCTTCCATGTTTATAAATATTCCTTCCACTTTTCCAGCCTATTTATTAACATAATTTTTAATAGATTCTCCTAAGTTCTCAGCTAATCTCTCTTTAGCTCATTCTTTCCTTTATGATTTTTCTTACCCATCCCTTCATCCTCTTTCATTGGTTCCTCTTTCCTCTTTTGCTACTTCTATCTCTCATCCCCCTTAGTTGGTTAATGGCTATGCAAGCTTTGATCAGAAGATTCCTAGAAGACAAGGAACGAGTGCAGGAGACTCACTTACAGGACCTCAAATCAATTGGGCATTGATTCCAAGAGAATGTACAACTACTAATCAAGATTTTCACAACTATCTTTATTTTTCTCAGCAGCATTCATAGTCTTCAAATCCTTTAGTGAAATTGACTGCTCACTTAGCTTAGTATCTAGTGTATATGCATAGGCATTTGCATAATATTCAAAAGTCCCATTCTTCATTATTTAGAATATTGGGACTCTAAAAATACATATTTCAGATTACCAAAGCTATCATGTGACACACCATTGGAAACCTTATGAAAAATAGAATCTAATGAGCTATTGAACAATAAATTGGAACAACCATGTGAGAGTTATAGCAAAAAGAGAAAGTTTTGATCATGAGTCCTAAACTTATGGAAAAATTCCAAATTCACTAATAGTGTGTTTTTGCATTTCGTTGCGATTCCTTATTAGATAAAGAGAATAGAAACAAATGAAGATTGAATTGAGCTATTATTTTGAACTTCTATTCTCTTTTTCCTAGGTTGCGACGAGGATGCTCCTTGATTAAGTATGGGGACATGTTGAGGGTTGAAATGACTTGCTTTTTGGCTGATTTTTATTTTTTTTGTGGACTGAATGGTTAATTTTTTATGGATTTTGTATGATGTTTAGCTGTTTTGAAAGTGTTTGGAAGTGTTTTAAATGAGATTGATTATGTTTTGAAAGCTCATGATGTTTTATAGTGGAGATATGATGTTCTAACATGTTCTCTTGATGTCCTGAAGTGTTTGATTGGTTTTGTTTGGGTCTATTGAGCTTTCATTTTGCTCTATTTTCCTTTTGTATAAGGGGTTGGAATAATGATTGATGGAGTTTGAGAGTGTTTGGAAGCTTACTGATTGATTCTTGATGGGTTTGAATGATTTAAGTGAGCTCATGACTTTTTGATTGATTCTTTCTTAGTTCTCTTAATGAGGATTGGAGGTCGGATGGGTAAGAGGCAACCCATTCATCTTTTCAACACTCATTTTTTGTGCCCCTGTTGAGGAGTTCTCAAGCTACTCTCAACAATTTCTATGAAGGAAGAAATATCTAAGGAGTTGTCATCTTCTTCAACGAATGTTTGTCAAGGAATCAATAAGGAGGAATCTTCATCAAACCCTATTCAATGGATTCATTGCTCAAGAGTACCACTATGGTCTTCAAAAGAATCTCAAGAAAAGAATAATCTTTATCGGCAAACATCACGTATGTGGGTAAAGCAAGTTAATTACACACGCCCTTCTTTTCTTCAAAAGAAATCTTGCTCTCATCAAGTCTCTAGGTCAAGGCATTGTGTTGAGTGCTTAATGTCTAGTGTAAAGACACTCCCTAAGGAGCCTCATCTTAAAGTGGTGAAGGCACTTTTGAATTTTGGGATTAATAAGTTTTTGGAGGGGGAGTTACACATCAATGGTGTGCGGTATTAGTGAGAGGCTACATATGGTGATGCGCTTCAACTACTACTAGCAAGAAGGCTCAAAGTAATTGAGAAGGTAGCTATCGAAGCCTATGAACTTTACAAGACTGATGATGGTCACACTAAAGCTAGGCTAATCATTGGTGAGAAAATCTTTTGCATCTCTTGAATGGTGGGATCTAAGAGACCAGAGCTTCAACAACATGATTCATGAAAGTCTGTAGTGAAAATTTGTAGTTAATGCATAAATGACTACTCCTACTTTCTACAACTTCCAATCGGTTCAAAACATTCGGATGGATGTGTGTATTAGTAGAAAGATACATTTTCAGCAAAGGTTGGTATTCTATTTTGGAGCCTTCTCTTTAGTTCTAAAGGGTGATGCTCAAGTGTAGTATCAAGCTCTCCCAGAGGCTATAAGGGGTAACTGGGAGGATATCAAGACCCCATTCTTGCATAAGTATCAAGATACAAAGCTGCCTGAAGATATTTGGAGACAACTCCTAGATCTTTGCCAAACCTTACTAGGGGAGTACCAAGCATATGAAGGCATGTTTATAAAATTATGGGATAAATGGATAGCCTCCTTAGCCGAGGGAGAGAGAGTACCTGATTATCTTAAGAAAGATTATTTTCTGGCCGGACTCCACCCTCTACTAAGGGATAAGATCAAATGAAAGTTTCCCGCATCCTATGAAGAATCATTCACTTATGCCAGGCAGAAAGATAGAAAATTGAAGTATCAAGCCCATTTGAAGGGGGAAGTTGAGCCCATGTAGGTTTTACTAACCAGGCCAAGGCCTAAAGAAATAGCAGAGGCTCCAACTAAACCGGAGATGCCACAACAAGAGCTTCTACAATGCATTACTAATCAACTTGAAAGCCTTTCGTTGAATTTGGTGCAATAAGTATGGCCCCCTCCCCTCACAAATGAAGGTAATCGGGGCCTAAGGAGACAAGAAAGAGAGTATATTTGCTATAATTGTGGGGAGACTGGCCATGGTATGTACTTTTGTCCTTATCCCAGGCATCTGCCAAGAAATGGATTCCAATCAAGAAGGAGGGGACAACAAGTGACACCACCTAGGGAGAGGCTAGTTCCACCGAGTCCAGCGCCTCCACAACTGGTTCAAGTTCTCTAGCATCCTTGACCACTTGCAAAGGTGCCACCCTTGCCTGTCCAGCCGCCAGAGAATTGTGACATCAGGATGATTAGTTTGGATGAGAGTGATGTCAAAGGGAAGGCCAAATTAGTAGAGGTTGAAGCAATGCCGGTGAAGAAAGCCCGTAGAATTGAGAGGACAAAGCCTACACCACTAGGGGAGGTTGAAAATATGGAAGAGGAGGTAGAGTCTTCAAAGGCTGCAAAGACACGCAGCAGTAAAAGAGAAGGGTTCCCTTACGCCGACGCATTGAGCCAAATGATTTTTCCCTGGGTAAAGGTACTAGAGCTTATGATTTGCTTGCTGATGTGAGGGATCAAGGGCCAAAAATTTCATGGCCACAATTACTACGTCTGTCTTCAACAGTGCGGTGACAATGGTCAAAGATGGTAAGCATTAGACCCATGAAGAATAGATACGTGAATGCAATCCAAACTAGAAAGACAAAAGATATTGTGCCTCTAGTGGAAGTTGAAATCAATGGGCAGAGAGTATCAAAGACATATGTGGATAGAGGTGCAGAGAGTTGTATCATGACAGAAAAGTTGATGCATCATTTGGGATTAGAGGTAAATGAAACTACTAAATTTAGGGCCAAAATGGCTAACAATGTAGTAGTAAATTGTTTGGGAGTTATAAAGAAAGTCAAGGTAAAGGTGTGTGGAGTGCAATTGGAGCTTGACATGTATGTGATGTCAGTGAAGGGGGATGAGTATCCACTCATTCTTGGGCGACCATGGCTAATGGGAATGAAATCCAGACAAGATTGGGAGACAGGGGCTTTAGAGCTAAGGCCACAGAAGGGGTTGCAAAAAAAATGGAAGAGCACTATCTACAACATGAAGGAGGGCCGACAGGAGGATCTTGTGTTAGAGACCACCGTTGGTGAATGGAGTTCGAGTGAGGATTGGCCATCTACGATAGAGGGGAAGTCTTCTAATGAGGAGGAAGAAAGCTCTCTAGACGTGATGGGGATTACATTGAAAGGGCCTTCTAGTAGTGAAATTCCACAGCACCTACCAAAGGTCAAGGAGGGGTTAGAAAATTTTTTAGCTAATGATCTATCAGCTAAGGAGAAGGCAGCCTACACGAAAGTGGTGATAAACACTCTGCACTTTTTATTTCTGATTATGAACACATCACAGGTGTGACGACAGTACAACATCACATAAATCTGAAAGAGGGAGCAAGGCTAGTGGTGCAGCGACTACGAGGTTGGGAGTAGTTCAACAAAATGTTCTACTCACTGAGGTGCAGTGACTTTTGAAGGCAGGTTTCATCTATCCAATCGGGGACTCAGAGTGGGTTTCACCTGTAGTGGTGGTGACACCCAAGAAGAATGACAAATGGAATATTTTTGTGGACTACAAGCCGCTAAATGTTGCAACAAAGAGAGATCACTTTCCTCTTCCCTTTCAGGATGAAATAGTCAATGAGGTGGCCGGGCATGGGAGATACACTGTTTGTGATGGGTATTCAAGTTATTTCCAGATCCAAATAGGTGAGGAGGATCAACAAAAGACCACCTTCATTACGCCTTGGGGGTGTTTTGCTTACAAAGTAATGCCATTTAGATTAACAAATGCCCTAGCTACCTTCCAGCGATTCATGAATTATGTCTTCTAGCCATATTTTGGGAAGTCCATCAGGATCTTTATTGATGATTTTTGTATTTATAGTTCTAAGGCTCTACATATAGGGAAGGTGAATGAAGGTTTTAACCGCCTTGCACAAATGGGGGGGCAGCTAAACCATGAGAAGTGTTGTATTGGCAAAAGTATTGTAACTTTGTTAGGGCATGTCGTAAGTGAGAGGGGCCTTGAAGCAGATCCAAACAAAATTAAGGCCCTATTGGCGGTTCCATCACCATCTTCTATGAAGAAACTAACCTCTTTCATTCAGAAGGTGCGATATATGGGGCGGTTCATTAATCTCCTCTTCCAATTAGTATTTCCACTGCAACATTTGACCCACTCTGAGGTGCGATATATGGGGCGGTTCATTAATCTCCTCTTCCAATTAGTATTTCCACTGCAACAGCTGACCCACTCTGAGGAGCTCATGTGGAGTGACGAAAGCAAAATGTGCTTTCACGAGGTGAAGAAGACTCTCAGCACCCTTCCCATAATTTTACAGCCTTGTTGGGATCAATATTTTTTTGTCAACTTGAGTTTTGGGAAAGATGCTCTAGGGGCAACACTAATACAAAAGGATGCTAAAACTGGCCTGATGAGGTCGGTTTACTTTTCTAGTAGAGTAATGACAACATCAGAACAAGGGTACAAGATGGTGGAGCTGATGGTTTTGTCTCTAATGTTTACTATAAGAAAGTTTCATCCTTATCTTCTCCCTTGGCCATTCTTAGTGATCACGACAGAAGAGCATTTTCCCTATGCCTTACAGCACATGGATGTTTCAGCCAGAATCGCTAAGTGGGTGACACAACTCCAAGAGTTTGACTACACCTTCAAGGTGGAGGACTCTACTTGGGCCTACCTAGCTGATTTGTTGACCCATAGATGCCATCAAAAGAAGAAAAAGAGAAGGGAAATGTAAAAGAAGAGACGCCTCCTCTTGAGGACCCGCCACGGGTGGAGAATGCCCATGCCCTCTACTTTGATAGGGCCTACAAGCGTATTAAAGATAAAGCAACAGTAGGAATAGTGGTGTTCAGTCCCAAATGTGAAAAACTTTATGGAGAAGGTATCAGCTTGGAGGATGTCCATTCTAACAACAATGAGGCAGAATATCAAGCCTTGCTTTTAGGTTTGAGGTGTTGTCTCTCACATGGTGTCACTCGACTTAATGTTTTTGGGGATTCTATGCTAATTGTTAAGCAAATGAAAGGAATATAGGCTTGTGAAAATGATAACTTAGCAGTGAAAATGAGAGAAGCTAAAACTCTCATGAGGAAGCTATAGAAAGCCCAAATCTATTTTCTACCAAGGGGCACAAATGGCGAGGCAAATTCTCTAGCAGCTGAAAAAATAAAAGAGGTAATGGTGGGCATCATTGTAGTAAAGCTTCCCTTGTTCCAGTGTAAGTTTCAACTACAAGATGTGCTTTATTTTTGTGAGCATAGTGAGGCACCTACATATATGAGTAAGAGTGAGAAAAGGTGGCTAGCTACTAAGACCACTAAACATCGATTGATAAATTATGTGTTGTATTGCAAAGGAAAGGATGCAGTGCTTAGAAGGGTGCCAACAACAAAGGAGATTCTGAATGTGATTAAGAGCTTCCATGAGGGGGTTTGTGGTGGACATTTTGCTCAAGAAATAACCATTAGAAAGATTCTTCAAGCCAGTTTTGTGTGGCCTAGTCTACATCGAGATGTGCAACATTGGTGTCACACTTGTGATGCTTGCCAAAAGGCCGGACCAAGGAAGCTAGTGCATGAGAAACAAAATCACATAACTACGTATGGTCCATTTGAGAAATGGGGGATTGTTGCAATAGGGCCACTCCCATGAACTCAGTGTGGCAAGGAATACATCATAATGGGTACGGACTACATGACAAGGTGGGCAGAGGCTTCGGTAATTAGTAGGATCACAGCCCAAGAAGTTGGAAAATTTGTATTTGAAAACATTTGTTGCAGGTTTGGCACACCTTTGGAAATTATCTATGACTGGGGTCCTGGTTTAGGGCTAATCTAGTGGGGGAGCTAATGGAAAGGCTAAAAATCAAGTGCATGCATTCTACTTCCTACTATCCACAGTGTAATGGTTTGGTCGAAAAAGTGAATGGGCTGATTTGTAAGATAATTACCAAGAAAGTACACATTCACCCCAAGCACTAGGATAAAAAATTGAGTGCATCTCTTTGGGCCTATAGGACTTCATTCAGAACCTCACTTGTCTATACTCCATTTCACCTCGTCTATGGCCAAGAGGCTTTGCTTTCTATAGAGGTGGAACTGACCAGCTTACGTATTTTAGTAGCCGGTCAAGAGAATAATGTATTCCCTTATTAAATGTAGGCTGAAGAGAGGAGGAAGACATTTAATAAAAAGCTGGCTAGCAAGCACATAAGGGAAGGATCACTTGTGCAACACTACGATAACCGCTTTGATAACAGAAAGGATGCTAAACTTGTGTTGAAGTGGAAAGGGCCATTCATAGTCATAAGGAGATATCCAAATGGCAGCTATAAGCTAGGTGACATGGATGGGAGAGTTCACAAGACAAGGGTAAATGGATGGCGACTCAAGCCTTATTTTCAAAGAAATATGGACACTTTGGAGCAATCATTCAACAAAGAGCCACCAATGAGGGGGTGCAGTCCTCCCTCCTCTATTGGACCATCATTAGTAAGCTAGAGGCATCAATGCCTCTAGCCTAAGGGGAAGGCTAATGATCTGGGTTTTTTACAAACTGGATTTCTACCACAAATTTTGGCCAAAACCCCTATCAAGAGCCTTACCATATCACTTTGGATTTACTCTTCAAGCACTAGGTATTCTACATTGCTTCTCGATTATGATAACTCTAGAAAATGGGGAGAACAAGTTCTTAGGAGGGGTGTCAATGTAAAGGGTAAAAGGGATGGTTATCTTAGTGAAGATGGAAATGGATTACACCTAGGAGTTGAGTGAGTGCATAGATTTTTCAAAGGACTAGCCTCCAACTACATGTGGGTTTTGCATGCATCACTAAGATTTGGAATTTATCACCATCATTAGATGACAGCTCACCCTAGTACACAAGTCAATATCCACATCATGGTGTCATTTAGATGTTACACAAAAGCTTACAAGCATGGACCCCTTCTATCACATGCTTATATGTATTTATATATATATAAGGAACTAAAGTCAAAGCAGATTTTGGAAGCCGTTTTTTATCATCTCAATAACTCCCAAGGAAAAGAGAATTTCAAGATTCTTCACCGATTTGAAGTTACGAAGGCACAGACTATTGGCTACATGCAATTTTTCTTCTCTTTCACCACATCAACTTTCCATTTTATTCTTATTGTAAATATATTATAATAATGTACTTTGGGCACCCACCTCTTGTAATCTATCTCACTTTCTCTATTTTGTCTACCACCATCCTTGGCTTCTCGCATGATGACCAAGGTGGAGACTCGTCCCATCCACTATTCTCCATATTTTCAAAGATGCCATACACAACATAGCTCCTACGAAAAAATTCAAAGCACCAATGTGCACATGAAAGGTGAGTATTCAATCTAGGGCTTGTAGAATTGGTGTTGTGGTGGTCAGAGTCTTTTTCAGTTCCTCATATGCATGTTGGCATTCCTTAGTCCATTTGAATATGATCAACAGCGTGCATAGAGGTCTAGTAATCAATGCATAGCTCAATATGAACCATCAATAATACCTTGTGTGTCCTAAGAAGCATTGAACATCCTTGAAATCAGTTGGGGGTGGAAGATCAACAATGACCTTAACCTTTAAGAAGTCTATGGCAATGCCATTCTTTGACACCATGTGTCCTAGGATACATCCATGCTTTACCCAAAATTGACACTTCAAGGGGTTTAAGGAAAAATGATATAGTTGACATTGTTCAAAGACCGGTCGGAGTTTATCTAAGTGTTCTTGCCAAGTAGAATGAACACACAAGTCGTCCACAAAGACCTCTAACTCCTTCCTCAACATGTCTTTGAATATTATACACATCAGTCCGCTGGAGGTGACTAGCACGTTAGGCAATTCGAAAGGCATGACTATGTAGGCAAAGATGCCCCATTCCATGGCGAATGCAATTTTATGCCTACTGTTAGGATGTACTTGCACCTGATTGTATCCAAAGTAGTCTAGGAAACTCTAGGCTTCTTTTCCAGCCACTCTCGCATCGGTGTACGGAAGGGGGTAGTTATCTCTCTTTGTAGCGATGTTTACCATCTTGTAATTGACACACACACTCTAATCTTTCCATTGACTATGGGGGGAAACCCAGTCCATGTCTTCAATTTTGTAGATGAATCCTGCTCTCATTAGATTGTCAATTTCTTCCTTGATAGCATGGGCGTGCTTAGGATTCATGGGATATAGTTGCTGCTTGACCAGTGTTGTGTTAGGTGTCATGGGTATGTTGTGAGTCACCACACTCGGGTCTACCCATTTGAGCTTTTCTAGGGACCAAGCAAAGACATCTATATACTCCTGCAAGAGAGAAATGAGACATGTTTCCTCTTCCTTAGTCAAGCCATCGGCTATAGATAGTGGGTTTTGGGATCTCTCCTTACTTGGTTAAATTGACCTCCTTAACCTTGGTGGGTCCCTTGATTGGTTCACTTGCTTTCCCTTGCCATTTGGCTCCCAACAAGATCACCACCCTATCTCCCTTTTTGAAAATCATGAATTGTTTTGGCAGGTCTTGTAGTTTTTGTTGTTCTTCTGTCTGCCTTTCTTTCGATAGCTTCCGCTGTTCCTCCTTTAACCGTCCGTGCCTCAGGTGGACGGGTAGGTCCCCCTTGGTGTGTCTAGTCTTGGGGGGTGGAGGTATTCCACGATTGCTATCTGATCTGACCTCCAATTCAGAATTGAACTCTCCATCTTTGCTAGAATAGGGGCTCTCTCCTGGTGGTCGTACCTCAGAAGGTGAGTCTGTTCGCAGTACTTGTGTATCACTCGGTGGAGCTAGGCCTGCCTGCTCATAGTTGATTGCATCTATGTGCTCCATATCGTAGTCCTTGTTTCAGACTCCTTTCGTTACTCTAAGGGCACTCTACTTGCGTGGTCTAGGTTCTATTCGTATTTGTTCAATCATACATCCGCCAGTGTCATATTCTAGGGTATCAATTTCTCTTTCGCTCTCATCATTGAAGGAAAAACAGTCCTCATATTCGTTGTTAGAGCTGTCTTTGTTCCGTTTCTCATCATTCTCTAGGTTTTGACATATCTCTTCTTGCTAGTCGAGGATGAAGGCCCAATTGTATCTCAAGTTTAAATCATGCACTTTGGACTATCGCCGTTTAGGCTTGTCTAAGAGATCTTGGAGTGGCTTAAGATTCATTGCTAGATTGCTAGCTAGTTTGTCAGTCAAGTACCCAAGGACCTCTAGGAGCTCTTGTATATTGTTTAGGACTTGGAACGCAATAGGGTTGGTTTTTCCTTGTAGACTTCCAGTAATCATGCATAGACTAACACTAAGGGTGTGTCCTTGGATTTTCCAATTGCCTTGATGGCTTGTTTATGCTCCTCAGTGTCTGAGAACGGTAGGTCAATGATAGCAAGAACATGCATCCAGTCTTGCTTGTCCTCAGGGCACGAGATATACTTGGTAAGGGTCCCATAGGATCCCTTAGTCTGTTTGTCACCCTTTCGCATGATGGAGATGGCATCCAAGTTGATAGGTGTAGTCTTCCATGTGTCCATCTCCACTCGTATGGCCTCTATTCAATTACCCAAGAAGATAATACTTTTGCCCCAATCCTCTATGACTCTTGCACTGCACATCCAGGGTCGACCTAGTAGGATATTGTAATCCAGTCCTTTCATGACTATAAAGTGGACATAGAATTTGATTCCTGTGATCTACACTTGCCAATTTTTCAACACTCCGAATGGTTTCACCTTCATTCCATTAGCCGGTGGACATTAAACCTAGTAGTCTCAATCGGTGGGTTACCCCAAGTTTTGAGTATCACGTGGCTTAGCACACTCACTCCTGCCCCCATGTCCACAATCCCCTTTTTGGTGATGTCTCCTAGTGCTAAGACTGCCAAGATTACATGCATTTCTGTGCCTTCCCAAAAGGCATTAACGTGCAAGGATCTAGGCATGGAGTGTAGCGTTAGACTTGGTATTTGAGTTTGTGCATCGTGCTCAACAATTCTGTAGTAATTGGCTCATTTGGTTCTTCAATCCACCATTTCAACTCTAGCCATAGCATTGGATGTTGCCTAAGCAAGTCGCCTAAGAATAGAGTTATAGGGGTCCTCACCAGTGTATTGAGGAGGTTGCTACTCCCTTGCCTCTCTCTTAAGTTTGCAGTTCTTGGCCAATGGCCTTGACTGGTTTGCTGGCCCAAAGCATTTAGCCTTTGTGTAGGTGGCCCAGCTTGTGGTTTCATCGCCTCCCTTGATCTTAGTCATAGGAGAGAGATTGGCATGCTTATGCTTGAGAGATCATTGACCTCGTCTTCTAGTATGGGCTCAACATCCCTTTGGGTGCTCCTGGTCCTCCTTCACCCATTCTTTCACTTTCGTGATGGCTTCAAGTTGGTGCTTCGGGTTGGGGTATTCCATGCCTTAGCACTTCCCTTTTCAACCATCTGTGGAGCTGACGTCTCTTCCTTTGCATCAATGACTTTCCTTTCAACTGGCAGTGTTGTTGCACTATTGGTCTTGATTGTGACCTTAGCATTTGGTCTTTTATTTCTTAGTCTCCAGCTCTTCTTTCCAATTGAGGTTGTGTCAGGGTTGCTAGGCCCTGGCAATGAGATTATAGCTAACTTTGTATGTACGTGGGTCATGATATACAATGGGATAGGCATGGCCTACCCATCAAGTGTCTCGACACCAAACAACCCCAATGGAACCGATATACAATGGGATAGGCATGGCCTCCCCATCAAGTGTCTTGACACCAAACAACCCCAATGGAACCGTTGTCTCATTTTCCAAACTAGAGGATGGCCTCTGCCTAGGGCAATCGACAAAGAGATGAGTGATTTCACACTCAATGTATCTTAGATTAGCCTTATCTCTATTTGCTTGCTCCCTCTCAAGGCAGTGCAAAGAGATGTGTCCTAGGTGACCGCAAGTACAACATATGATTTGGCTCTTGGGTTTGTGCTCCTATGCCTCTACCTCTCCCCCTACCTAATGCCATCACCAGTACTAGTCGGTAGTCCATAAGGATTGCATTGCCTTCCTCATCGTATGACACGTATGGGTTTACATAAGGCTCGTCGCTGCTAGGCTCGTCCACATAGTGGACTGGAGTATTACACGATGGGTGGGTCATGTAGGGTCCAGGTAGTCTAGAGATACATGTAGGATTTATTTCCATCCTAGGGATGGGCGGCTTAGCATCATTAGGTGCTGGGAGAGCCAATGGGGCTCCCTTCTAAGAAAATTTGGTGGCCTATTCTCAAGGTAGGGTTGACCATAAGGCTGTGGGTACGAGAGTCTCCGAGGTAGTCTACAACGCATAGTGTCATGGCCAAACCTACCACAATTAGTGCAAGGTCCTGACCTAGGGTCCTGGCACTTGGCTAGCAAGTGGTTCCCGTCACAATGCACGCATTGGACATCTGGGCGCATTGGTTATCTCATCATCTCCTATAGTTTGGTTATGTCCATCCTAATATCTGCTAGCTCTTGTCACGAGTTAGTACCTTTCCCTTTGTCCTGCGTGCTTGGGCTTGCTCTCTCATGCGGCATTGAGGCCCTCTCAAAACTCCTGGTACTAGAATCTTCTCGATTGGAGCATTTGGAGCTTCTTTCCTTGAGTTGATCATCCATTCTAATAGCTTCCTTAAAGACCCTTGCAAGTGTTTCTCGCTACAAGATCGACTTGCTGGCCAAGGCTTTGTAGAGCTCTTCACTTTGTATTCCACTGATGAATATTGTGGGTATTGCTATTTCAATTGGTCTCTCACCCATTGGGATTCTCTTGAAGAGGCTCCTCAATTGGGTCATGTAATATCAAATATCCTATTTCTCTCTCTGCTTGACGTTCATGAGTAACACTAGCATTTTGTCGGAGTACCTAGGTTTGGAAAATCTCTTGATTAAGATATTTTTCAAGCCATTGAAATTGGCATGCTCTGCAATATCCAAACTCGTGTATCAAGTTCGGCCTTGTCACCTAAGCACAGTCCAAAAGCTTGGGAGCATTGAGTAGGTTCGGTAAGGCTGTTGGCCTTGCAAACATGCTCAAACTATTTCACAAAGCTATACAAATCATCTTTTTCTTGGTATTTTTCCAGCTACTTCACCACCACAGGGATTTTTGATTGGCTCTTAGAGCCTTGGTTAACCCCTAACCCTACTATCAATGATGTTGCTAATGCTATAGTGCTTTGCTCTACTGCAGTGTTATCTAGCAGTTGCTTCACTTAGTGTGAGGTCTCCCTCTAGAGCTCTCTTGCTCTTTGATTGATTTCTACCTGCTAGGGCTAGCACTCTCTAGATCTCTCACATTTTCAAATTTTGGCACAAGCTCCCAGTCTGATAGTCTTGGTTGTACATAGCTAGGCCTTGCACAACCTTGCAAGCTAGCTTCCTCTCTTTCTCGAGGTCTGCTATGATGCCCTCTATAGGTCTATCGCGGTGTTCTAGCTATGTTTGAACATCGTACTTATGCACTAACTATTGGATGGCCTCAGGAAAATTGCCTAGGTCCAACTCTTTGTTGCATCTACGGCATGTTTGGGGATAAGATGGGAAGATATGGCTGACAGAGACTGGTGCTCCTCTTGACACGAACTTTGGTAAGGGAGGCATGAAGAAGCTCGTTGATGATATGGCTGCGCGATCAGCTTATCTGAGTGTTAGAGGAGATGCTTCAGCTTATGGAGTCCAGCTTGAGCAGAAATCAGATGGAGACTCTGCCTTATGGTCCTCTGCCTTGGAGATAGTGAGAAGAGGGAAAGTTCAGCCATCCACTATGACTTGTGTGGGCTCCAGCATCCGAGGAGAAACGGGATGGGATTCTCCTGTTGACAGGTATTCTATTTTTGCTTATATGGCGAAAGCACAGGGTTTAGATGCCATGGTTGAGGAAAAGAGAAGAAGAGATGAGGAGGGTCTCAGCACCTCCAAAAAGACTAGAGGGGGTGACTTTGTTTCACCACCTGTTACAGCTCCACCTATGACGAGTTCTCCAGCACAATCAGGTCCTGAACAACCTATGGCAAACAAACAGATGAAAGAAAAGAGACAACCAAGAAAGGAGCCAGGATTCAAGCTCTTGTAAGACCTTGACATGCAAACGGATATGAGTAAGATTTTTCATGAAAGAATTTTAAATAGTGAAGTCACTTTTACTGTTGGTGAAGCTCTTGGGATTGCTAGAAGAGAAATACAGGATTAGATGCAGGATCTTTTGCGGAGGAAACGACATGCAATGGAAGGACCTGCTTTACAGGGGTTATAACATGGAGCTCTTGGGGAAGAGCAAGATGATGCAGTGATGGTTGAGAATGCTTCTGTCAACCCGCAGTTGGAGAAAATAGTTCAGCCTATGCAGTATGAGGATGATGATACCCCTATCCTCATTCCTCGCAGCCATTTTTCACGTAGTCATTGGGCTAGAGCAACCACTGAGACGGTGGTAAGGATTGGAGAGAAACAGATTCCTTTGGTCGCTTTAGTCGATCATGGTTCCAAGATTAATCTTATTGCTTGAGGTGTTTATGAGAGTGGCAAGTGGCCTATGGATGCAGAGCATGGTTGGCGCATGAGAGCAACCAATAATACTTCTGGTGATATGTATGCTTCTTGTCCGAGCATCAGAATTTCTATTGGCAATGTTGAAGAGGATTATCATTGCTTTGTTTAGGATTCTTTCTCTTATCCGATTATTCTTGGATAGCCTTTCATTACAGAAGCAAGAATGGAGACGAAAGTGATGGATGATGGCTCAGCCTATGCACGGATACGCAGTAAGGATGGTATGCGAGCTGTTCAGTTTATGAACTGTTGGAGTAAATCATCCGAGAAACAGGGACTCATTGCCTGAGGCACCACTACCTACGAAGGAGTTGTATTTTCATTAGGTACCACTGTCTTGCGAGACGCCAGTGGTACGAAGCGGAGAAAAGAGGAGATCTCGCCTCCTAGTAGCCACTCTTTCTCCACTAATTTTTTTGGTTTTTCTTTAGATAGTTCAGTGAGTTATCAGAAAATTTCAGATTTTTCTAGAACTGCCAGACAATACATTGGTCGTAAGGAGAAAGAGTTGAAGACTATAGGTATTTTGCAAGCAGAAGAGCATGTGGATGGGATGTATGAAGGAATGTCTTATGCAGATACATTGTCTGAGATGGGAAATATGCTAAAAACTGATGTATGTAAGGGCTCAAAGATCATACCTGTGCAAACCTTAGATATGTATCAGAAAATTTCTGATTTTATGCTGAAAACAGAGTTAGAGGCTGAGAAAACTCAGCAAACCGAATCTATGGCTGATCTTGATCAGTTTTCAGAGTTGCAGAGGGCTGAAACCTTTTAGCCATCAAAATTAAATGCTGGAAAAGTTTAGCATATAGAGTATGAGGCTGCATCATGGCAGTCCACAGAGTTGCAGAGGGCTGAAACTTTTCAGCCAGCAGAATTAAATGCTGGAAAAGTTCAGCATATAGAGTATGAGGCTGCATCATGGCAGTCCACGGATCAGAGGGCTGAAACCTTTCAGCCAACAGAGTTTAATGCTGAAGAATTTCAGTATACAGAGTTTCAAGCTGCACCCATGCAGTCCATAGAGCAGAGGGCTGAAATCTTTCAACCCCAACAGAGTTGAGAGTTGTTGAAAAATTACAGAAATTGCAACAAAGAAAAGAGTGTCTGACTGATGCCAAGGTTGACACGAAGTATAAAACAGTTGACAAGAAGGTTAAGCCGGTTGCAGGGCCGCTTCCTCTTGATAGTGATGAGCAGATAGAAAAAGCTATGAAGCAGCCTATGTTGAGAGATCCTGCAAATATTGGTCATGAATTTACAGCTGAAACTCTTGCAGAATTGAAGATTGGAAATGATGATTTCTTGCTTCCAGTGGAAAAAGAATGTTTTAGAGAGATGCTTGGACGACATGGTAAGGCATTTTCTTTCTTTCCTCATGAAATTGGCTGCATTAGTCCCAAATTGGTTGCGCCTATGGTTATCTTCACTGTTCCTCATGTGCCATGGAATATACGTCCTATACCTGTACCTAGAGCACACTTGCCAAAGCTGATAGAGTTGCTGAATGAGAAGATTAAGATGGGGATTTTGGAACCCTCTTCTGCACCCTATTCTAACAAGTGGTTTAGTGTACCAAAGAAGAATGGAACCTTGAGATTTATTCAGGATATGCAGCCCGTGAATAGAGTGACAATCAGGAATGTGGAAATAGGACCAGTTGTGGACGATTTTGCCGAGGCTTTTGTAGGACGAGCCATCTATTCCCTAGGTGACTTGTATTCTGGTTATGATCAGTTTCAGCTTGCCTTAGAAAGCAAGGATATTACCACTATGTAGACACCTATTGGTCTTGTGAGGATGTGTACCTTGCCTCAAGGTGCCACCAACTCAGTTGCTTATATGATGAATGCTATGCATAAAGTTCTGCGAGACTATATTCCGCAGTATACCATTCCTTTCTTAGATGATGTGCCTATTAAGGGTTGTGCAGAAGAAGAAAAGAATGAGAGTCTTGATTTGCGAGGATGTAGACAGTTTGTGGTGAACACTTGGTTGCTTGTGAGTAAATATTGACACGATTAGAGGAGGTGAATTTGACTCTTTCAGGGCTGAAATCTGTCTTTGGTGTTAATGAAGTCATCATAGTTGGGCATATGGTTGGTTATTATGGTAGGAAGCCTTCACCTGCAAAGGTGGATGCCATAAGCAGGATTGCAGAGTATTGCTCGACTACTTCAGAGGTGCAGAGATTTGTGGGAGCTTATGTATTTTACATGATTTGGATTCCTCATTTTGCTCACATAGCAGATGTTCTCTATCAGCTGCTTCGAAAGGGGCAGAAGTTTCATTGGGATGAGAAGCATTCGAAAGCCATGCGTAAACTCAAGAAGCTGTTGCAGTCAGCTCCTACTCTTCGCAAGGTGGATTATCAGTGTGTGGACGGCCAATCATGTTGACAGTTGATACTAGCCCTATTGGCATAGGTTGGGCAATGGGACAGGATGATTCTGATGGAAATAGATATGCAATCCGCTTTGGAGCTAAAGTTCTTAATGAGCGACAGAGAAGATATCCGCAGATTAAAAGAGAGTTATGGGGAGTAGTCACTACACTGAAGTGTGATAAAGAGTATTTTATTGGTGCTTCAGTTGTTGTGGAAACAGATTGCTTGCCTTTGCTTGGCATGATTATTAGCTGTTCGACTCCAGATATAGCGATGCTTCGGTGGATTGCCTACATCAAATCATTAAATCCAGAATTTCGACATATAGTAGGAAAAGATAATCCAGGCTGACATGCTGTCTAGAGCGAGATATGAGGATGAGGAGTCATTGCTTGCAGAAGATGATGAGACAGAGTTTGCAGCTTCTGTCCTTATTCATGATTGTCATGTATCTACTGTTGAAGCCTTATTGAAGAACTCTATGTTGGGGAGTGGCTGCAAATTGGTCAGTATCTGAGTTCATTGACTCGAAGAGCTGATTGGACAGATGATGCATTCAAGAAAATCAGAAGAAAGGCTTATGGGTATTTCTTGAAAGATGGTTTTATTTGGAAGCACCCAAAGAAAAGAGGCCGCCTACCCTTGAGAGTAGTTTGTGAGGTAGTGATGCAGATACAGATTATGCGAGAGTTTCATGAGAGTTCTTGGGCTGGACATAGAGGTGTGTGGGCTACCCATGAGAAAATCAAAGAAAGATACTGGTGGAAAGGGATGTATAAGGATGTTTCCCACTTTGTGGAGACTTGCAGGGACTGTCAGCTCTACTCTTTTACATCCGCCAATAGTTAAGGCATTGGCAAAAGCTTGTAGAGGTCGGATTGGAGATTGGCCGAGATTACTACCTTTTGCATTGTGGACAGACCGCTCTACACATAGCGTGACTACTGGATATATGCCTGCAGAGTTGATGCATGGGCAAAAACGTGTCATGCCTACTGAAATTTGTGCTCTCATGTGGAGTGCTCTTCCTTGGCATGAGAATTTATCAAGAGAGGAGCTTCTAGCTCTTCGGATTCGTCAACTAGAGAGAAGGGCATAAGATGTGTAGCTAGCAGTTGATCCTTTGAAGGCAGCTCGACTCAGAAACAAGGACAGGTTTGATTTGAGGCATCGCTTGCGGCCTAGAGCCATAAAAGAGGGAGATGGGGTTCTAGTCTACGACAGTAGCCTAGAGAATCAGCATAGCAGCATGAGAAAAATGGTTCAAAGATGGTTTGGACCGTATGAGGTGAAACAGGTTTTTGACAATGCTACCTATGAGTTGGATGAATTGGATGGGACGGTATTGAGGGTGCCCATTACTGGAAAACGAGTCAAGATTTTCAAGAGAAGAGAAGATGAAGAGTATGCACTTGAAGCATTGGTAGAAGAAGAGCAGTCAGAATAAATTCTAGCAGAAGAAGCAGAGAATATGGATGATGTAGCTGATGGAGAAACAGGTCTACCGGAAACTGATGAAGGACTGGACCTGTTTGTGGACTTAGATAATCATGGATAGTTGGCTCATCCGGAGGATGTGCAAGTTTAGAGGGGGTGGATGTCGTGCTGCTGCGCATCCGAGCCGTAAACACCTCCATTTTTGTTGTGCATCTGTGTTATCTTTTCACATGTGTTTCATTGTGTTTGATTGCTGCGTTATCTTTCCGTCCTTTCCTATACCCGCATCCAATGTACATACTCCACTTGTGTGTTTGTGTTTGCGTGTGTTTCTGTTTGTGTGCATGTTGTGTGTGTTTCAGAAAAATATGAAAAACTGATGCCAAAGAATATTATCATGCCGTCAATTTCAATGATGAATTCCAAGAAAAGTGCAGGAAACTGTGGAATCAAAGGAAGCTTTATAGAAGTCGAAATTTAAGCTATGAAGATAAAGGTTGCACGTGAACAAGGCCAACGTAACATGCGGGACAAAGCATTTTTGAAGAAGATACATTGGCACTACATGCAATGGAGATTATGATGGAGAGGGGCCCTTGAAGAAAAGAGACCTACTTGAGGGTCAAAGACAATACAACTCTTTAGTTCACTCCATTCAGGAAAAGGTTACCAAGCAGCCTATTATGCTAACAGGCGGAGAGTTGTGACCATATCAGCTAGAAGGTTTGCAGTGGATGTTGTCTCTGTACAATAACAACTTGAATGGCATATTGGCTAATGAAATGGGGCTTGGAAAAACCATTCAAACAATAGCTCTATTGGCATATTTTATGGAAAACAAAGGATTAAGTGGCCCACATCTTATCATCGCATCGAAGGCATTTCTTTCCAATTGGGCTTATGAATTTGCCACTTGGGCATCAAGTATTGCTATAGTTCTGTACGATGGACGCCGTATTGACTGCAAAGACTTGAGGGATTTATACAAAGAAGAGGAAAGATTTAATGTTTTAATCACTCATTACGATTTAATCATGCGTGACAGGAGACCTTTTGGGCCATGCCTATTCTTGTCACAGAGGACTAAACCTAAAGAAAAACGAGGTAAAGCCTTAGTGGCTTTTTCTCTTGCCCAAGCAGTCAATCAAGGAATCTATCGAATCAGCCTCAGGGCTCTTCACTGATGTCTCCACCCTCTATCCCTCTTAAAAACTCCTCTGACGCCACCCTCTGTAGCTTATCGCGGCATCACTTGCTATGCTTTTAATGGCAACATGGCGGCACCTTCCTCAATGCAACAGAGTTCGGCGAATAATGCGGTAAGGATGCTATACTGAAGATGAAGCAGTGAGGAGGATGCAATGTGAACGCTGCGTTGAAGATGATGGGGGAAGGACAATTATGAGTGGAAGGCAATGATCAAAAAAGAGGAGATGCTGCTGGAAAAGAGGACATACAAAAGAACCAGATGAGAAGAAGGACGAGGTTGCAACAAGAAAGCATCGTCAACAGAGGTCGAGTATCGATGAAGAAGTTGTAGTTGAGGATGAGACAGACGAAGGCTTTAGCAAACGCAGTTATGCAGACGTAAAGACGACGAATCAACCTGCCTACTACCATGAACAAGGACGTGTTTGCCACAAAGTAGGAGATGAGGAGGATAACGAGGAACGACCAAACCTTGGTGTTTGTGACTATAATAACAGGAGGGGATGTCAAAACCCAGAGCGGATGGAAGGACAAGCATGCTACTACGACAAAGGAATGACAAGTTTGAAAGATGAAGCCTCGGAAGAAGATGACATAAAGCAGAAAAAGATGACATAGAAGACGTGGATGGTGAGCTCGGAGATCGTGATTACATCATCGAAAAAGACGCTGCTTTCTCTGAGGGTCACTCTGAATTATACTAGGCCTTCCTTAAGATAGTAGTAGTAGTGCTGGTACAGTTTTGGACAGCATTCTGTCTCAGAGATACTCAGTGGACAACTCTCTTAATTGTTGCCTATTTCTTTGGAGCCTTCCTCAATCACAACCTTTTTCTGGCAATACATGAACTAAGTCATAATCTGGCCTTCTCTACACCGATATACAACCGACTTCTTGGAATTTTTTTGAAAACTTGCCTGTGGGGTGCCAATGTCAATGACATTTCAAAAGTATCAACTGGATCATCACAGGTATAAAGGGGTGGAAGGACTGGATATGGACATACCTAACTATTTGGAAGGAAGGCTTATTACAAACACATTCTAAAAAGCTTGTTGAATCTTGTTTCAGCTCTTCTTCTATGCCCTTGGGCCATTATTTCTGAGGATCCAGTTTCTTCCGCAACTCATCTGGCACATGAACATACACAATGCAGCCAAACACTTTCAAGTGTGAAACATCAGGCTTCTTACCTGTAAAACATTCTTCGAGGGTCATACCATGAACTGCAGCTGTGGGAGTTCTGTTTATAATATAAACAGCAGTATGAACAGCCTCAGACCAAAAATGCTTAGGCATATTCTTTTCAGCCATCAAGGCGCGTGCAACTTCTGTAATATGCCTATTTTTCCTTTCTGCAAACCCATTTTGCTGTGGGGTATACCTGCATGTGAACTGTCTCTTTATCCCATGAGACCTCAGAAAATCACTGAACTCATTTGAGAGGTACTCTCCCCCTCCATCTGACCTCAGGCACTTTACTTTCAAGCCTGTTTCTCTTTCAACTGCAGCCTTGAAAGTTCTAAAGTGCTCAAACGCTTCACTCTTTTCCTTCATAAAATATACCCACAGCTTTCTAGAACAATCATCAATGAATGTGACGAAGTATGAACTACCTCCAAGAGATACATTTTGTGTAGGCCCCCAAATGTCTGTATGTATAACATCAAGGATATTTCTGCTTACATCTCTATCATGTGAAAAGGGTTGTCTTGCCTGCTTACCAAACTGACATGCTTCACATACCTTTTGAAAATCTGCAACTTTAAATGTAGGCAAACCTGTAACCAACCCTTTGGACTGCATTAATTTCAGCCTTTGTACATTTGCATGTCCAATGCGTTTGTGCCAAATTTCAATGTCTGCAACAATACCTTTTCCTTTGGCATACATAGCAGCATTCATAGTAGGAATTCCAGCATCTAGAGTGAACATACGTCCAACTCTACTTCCCTTTGCTACCAACCTGCACTTGTCATTGAAGTCTTCTACAAAGCAGCCCTTTGCATTAAATCTGACTTGCAGCCCTTGTTCTACCATTTGACCGACTGACACCAAGTTCTTTGTAATAGATGGCATATGTAATACATCTGAAAGACTCTTTGTCTTACCATCATGCAAGGACAAGGGAACTTTTCCAATGTGTGAAATTGGGTGGCATGAGTCATCACCCGTCTGCACATAACCTGCATTCTGCAAATCTTGCATCTCTCCAAACCATTCTGCATGGCTGGTCATATGATTGGATGCACTTGAATCAACATACCAAACATCTTCATGTGTTCCCTTTCCTGTAACAGCATTCAGCATATGCTGCATAACGAACAAACGTTCATTTTTGTCTTCATTCTGTCATGAAGACGATGCATAGTTTCCTTGCTGCAACTTACCACTGCGGATATCATCTCTCTTAGCATAACATTGGGCTGCAATATGACCTGTTTTGCCACAGTAGTGGCACACAATACCAGAGTTGTTAGAACCTCTATTCTGCCATCCACCTCTTCCTCTAAAGCTCCCCCTGCCTTTAAAGTTACCACGACCTCCTGAAAGCTGCATATCGCCAAATTGCTGATTCAATCTATTTTGCTGGTTATCACTACTACGTCCTGTACCACGGCCTCTTGAAGAGAACCTACCACGTCCCCTTTCTGAACTGGAGTAGAAAGCCTGGACCTGTTCACCACTTCGTTCAGATGTCTCACTCTGCATGTTGATTTCTTCAGTGATCATTAGAGAGACCAACTCATCGAAATCTGGAAATGGCTTTCTGACATATACGAAAGTTACAAAAGACTTCCAAGCCTTTTCATTGTTAAGTCCACCCAAGGTAGACAACACCAAATCATCATCATCGGGCATTGCATCAATCGCTGCCAATGCATTTGCAATGCTCCTTACCTTCAATGCATACTCATTGATAGACATCTTCCCTTTCTTCAATGTATTCAACTCTTGCTTGAGTTGAATCTTTCGTGCCTTTGTATTTACAGAAAACATACTTTCAAGTATGGTCCAAGCTGCATATGCATTCTCTGCATTTCTAATGTATCCCGGCATATTATTGTCAATTATTGCAGACAACCAATACATGACCTTCTTGTCTTTTGCATTCCATTCCTTTCGTGCCTTTGTCTCTTCTGCAGTTGGAGGATCACTCACCTCCGGCTCCTTTTCTTCACCTGAAACGAACTCTAGAGGCCTTTTCCAATAAGGAAGTTCGTGACACGAAACTTCCATGATGGGTAGTTGTTCTTGTCGAGCTTCTCAATGATGGGGCTTCCACTGTTCTCTACCATTATCACAAAATTAATACCAACAGCAAGCAAATCTTCTACAATCCTTGACCTGTAGTGCACAGCAATACACCAGACAACCTTTTTCACTGTCTGCTCAACAATACATGCAATCTGCAACCAGTTTGCAGATAAACCTTGTGTTTACTCACTCGTAAACACCTTTGAACTTACAGATCTGAAATCTGTAACCTGCGCACCCACGTTCGGTCAATACAGTCGAAGTCACAGTGTACCTTGAAACTGTTGTCCCCAACTTTGCGGCTCTAAAACGGGCCCTGAAACGGCCTCAGATGCCCAAAATAACTGCGGGAAAGCCCTAAAGGGCACATCTGCACAATACACATCGCTCTTCGTGCACACCAAATCTCACTGCAATCTGAGATTTTTGCTCTGCCCTGCTTCCGGTGCCTCCACAGGCACTATCCAAGAGAAAGAGTTGAAGGATGGGAGAGCTTCTTACCCGTGGCTTGCTTGCTCGAACCTTGCTTCTTCTCCTTTGCTTCAACCTTCGAAATCAGCCTCTCTCAATGGCGCGGCTCTGATCCCATGTCAAGAATCATGTGGTGGAGGGAGTTGCTCAAGATACTGTGCCAAACACACACAGAGTGCACAAGGAGAAGCTCACTCAAGAGACAAGAAGAGAGATGGAGGCCAAAACGTTTTCTTGCTGATTTCTTCTTCTTCTTCCACACACTTTACAATGTTCACAAAGTATAGATAAGATACAACATAAAAGGAAAGTGGCCTACTAAGTCAAACAATGCATAACTAACTACACTAGTCGACTGGCGCTATAACTATGCCAGTTGTAAATAGGTGTAACGACCTGAATATAATAAGTAATGAGTCAGTGGCCATGTGAGATGCATAATGACCACCGATGTGCTAAGTGCAGACGTGTGGACCCATCTAACCAGGCAGTCCATCATCCATGTCCACATGTGTTGAGCTTGCCATCTCAACACGGTTCGAGTCCCAGAATTGGACCCTCCCATAATCGGACCACCAGAATTGGACACTCGGATCAGCCCGTCCGATTTTAGAAATCAGACCACCCTGTTCGATCGGACCATTCGGATGAATCGGACACCCAAAATCGGACCAGCCCAGAATCGGACCACCCTTGTCCGATTCATTGAACACTTGCTCGTCCGATTTTGAAAATCGAACACTCGGACTCTGAGACTACTACTCAAATCTGACACACCTAGTTTGATTCCCAGAATCGGACCACTGGTAAATCGGACGACCGAGTCCCAGAGTCGAACAAAAAAAAAAGAGCGATTGGAAGTGCAACCCGCTCCAGGACGACATGGCAAACGCCGTGTAGGCAGTTTCCGACGTAGGAGTCAAGACCAAGGGACATACTAGAGCATCCCCCAGTGATCTACCCCCTAGAACCCACTAGAACGGCCAGGACTTGAGTAACAAAACCTATCAGGCCCGAAACGAGCAAGCATGAGTAAGATGCCGGGAAATTGCTTGCAGCACTCACGTTGAATTTCCGCACTTGAAGTACACTTAGGAAAGCTGAAAGCCTGATTGAGCACAAGTGCACGAGGAACAACACACTCACCGAGTGACCATAAGTTGAGAATTGTATTCAGTAATTAAAGGAACTTACTCAGATAAATCGCTCAAAAAACCCACCAATAGGAGAGGACCCAAGACATAGACAAATACGCGAAGCGCAGGGTAGAACCAAGCAAGGAGCGCCAACGACAAGGATTTGTCACAACTAGTCAACCTGATCGACAACGCAGTGAGGCACAAGAATTCGGCCATGACGGAAGAAAGCTCAGACAATTGGTCTACCGAGGAGCTCGATGTGAGTGTATTCCCAGACGCTATACAGCAAATGGTGAGCAGTTACGATGCACACGCCCGGTACGAGCACCGTGGTAGGACGGTAGATGCAATCATTGCAGACCTAGAGGAGGAGAGAAGGCTAGCCCGTAAGGCATTGCAAGGCATAGCTGAGTATAATAGGGATCAACAAGCTAGGAGCCAAAGGCAAAGCATGGAGCTGCATGAGGTGCAACGAGTGTTGAACTTGGCTGGTCGGAACCGAACAGACCATGAGAGAGCACTAGAGGGAGATCTGACACTAAGCGAGCTCCTCATGAAATGGCTGCTCGATAACACCACAGTAGAGCAGAGTGCCACTGCACTAGCGACGTCTCTGCTTGCAAGATTAGGGGCAAACCAGGGCTCAAAGAGCCAAGCCAAAATACCAATTGTTGCCAAGTAACTCAACAAGTACCAACCGCATGACGATCCGTACAGCTTCGTTGAGCAGTTTGAGCAAGTATGCGAAGCCAACGGCCTCAACGACTAGACTAGACTCAACGTTCGCAAGCATTTGGACTTTGCTTAAGCGATAATGGTAGGACATGGTATACAAGCCTCGATGCCCTGGAACGAGCCAACTTCAATAATCTCAAGGATCTCTTCGTCAAGAGGTTCACCGAGCCCGGATACTCCGACAACCTACTAGTATGCTTGATGAATGTCAAACAAAAGGAGAAGGAGGACATCTGTGACTACGTGACCCACGTGAGAAGTCTCTTTAAGAGAATCCCTTTAGGCGAGCGACCGACTGACAGAGCATTTTCAACTGTATTCATCAACGGAATTAGAGATGAGGATTTATATAAGGCATTGGCAGGCAATTCAAGCTTGCAGCGGGATGTGGTGGCTAGAGTTTTTGAGGAAGCCATCAGAGTCGATTGACCAGCTGAAAGAGCGAAGCTCTAGGAGCTCAACTCTGGAAGAGACTAACCCGCAAAGCTTAGAACGAACGTCAACCTCTAGTGAGCGGTCAAACCCATCATCCCAAGATAAGGGGAAGACCACCGAGACAGACCAAGGCTCAAGATGGAATTAGCCAAGATACAAGACTTGTTGAGACGACCAACGCGCCCGCACATCCAGTGCATGTACTGTGGCGAAAACCACATGCCAGCAGAGTGTCAAGACCCTAGGTCAAGACCTTGTGCTAACTGGGGTAGGTTCGGCCATGATGCCACACATTGCAAACTGCCACGAAGACTTCCATACTCGCAACCCTACGGCCAGCCTTATCCAACTAATAGGCTGTAGCCATTCTTCGGAAGGGGAGCCCTGGTAGCCCTACTTGCACCTGACGATATGAAACCAGCTGTCCCTAGAATGGACATAAATCTTATCGGCATTCCTAGACCGCCTGGTCCTTATGTGACCCACCCACCGAGCGATGCTCCCGTACACTACGTGGAGGAGCCCAGTGACAAAGAGACCTACATATACCCTTACGTCTCGCATGACGATGAGGGCAACGTGGTCCTCATGGATTATCGACCCGTTCCGGTGATGGCATTAGGACGAGGACAGGGTAGAGGCCTAGGAGAGCAACCACCACAGGATCCGGTCACTTGTGGACTTATGGATACCCTAGTCATGTCTCATCACACTGCCCTGAAAGAGAGCAGCAAAATAGGGACAAAGCTGACCAAAGGTGCGCAGAGTGCGGAATCACCCATCTTTTCATAGACTGCCTAAAGCGGAAGTCGTCCTCCGGTTCAACTAATTTTCCATCCCTCCCATTGGGGCTGTTTGGTGTTGAAAACCCCGATGGGGAGGCCACACCTATTCCCTTGCGAGTTATGACCCAAGCCCAAACAAAGCAGGCCAGGATCTCTCTACCAGGACCTAGCAATCTTGACGCGACCTTAGTAGGAAAGAAAAACCATAGGCGAAGAAAGAAGAGATCGAAAGCTAAGGTCGCATTAAAGACCGACAATGCTACGACCTTACCTAATGGGAAGAAAGTCTCAGATGCAGAGGCAAAGACTTCAGCCCCTAAAACAGCCCAAAAGGGAAGCGCTAAGATAGGGGAATATCTGCATCCAAAGAGGCAATTAGAGGCCATAGAAAAGATGAAGGAATGGGTGAGGGAGGCTCAGCAGCATCTCAAAGATGCTGAACCCATCATAGAGGAAGAGATCGATGATCTCTCTAGCATGAGTGCACCAATGTCGCCACCTCAACCTAAGTCGGCCGAAGCCACTACGCCACAAGCAGTGCTGCTGAGACCAAGTCTAGACGCAATAGAACCGTAGAACAGCCGCGGCCAGTGGCCAGGACAGTCTAGGCTAAGAGAAGGACAACCTCTTGACCACGTTAGTGACCACACTTGTAATACTTAGCCTGGGGGACCTGCTTAAGCAGCACCCTGCCCTATGGCAAGACCTTAAGCAGTGGGTCGAGGGATCGCAAGAGCAGGCCATGGCAGACCCTCAAGACCAGGATGCGGAAACACAATTACCAAGTCTGACACTACACTCCATGCCTAAATCCTTGCACGTCAATGCCTTTTGGGAGGGCTCTGAGATGCACGCAGTGGGTGACACAACAAGGAAGGGAATTGTAGACACGGATGCCGGGGTTAGTGTGCTTAGCCACGCAGTGCTGCAGACTTGGGGAAACCTGCCTGTCGAAGCTGCTCGATTTAATGTCACGCTAGCAAACGGTATGAGAGTGAAGCCATTCGGGGTCTTGAAGAATTGGCCAATAAAGATCGCAGGTGTCGAGTTCTCTGTCGACTTTATATTCATGAAGGGAGTGGACTATGATATCCTATTGGGCCGACCCTGGATGCGCAATGCTAGAGTCATCAAAGATTGGGGTAACAGCCTGATCTTCCTTGGTAATATAACTGATGCTGTAAGAATAGAGATGGACACTTGGAAGACCTCACCAGTCGACCTAGACGCCATCTTTGCTATGCTCAAAGGGAACACTCACGTCAGGGAACCCTATGGGTCCTTGACTAAGTATATCCCATGCCCAGAGGATGAGTGGGATTGGATGCACATTCTCACTACAATTGACCTGCCATTCTCAGACCATGAGGCGTATGAGCAGGCCATCAAAACAATTGGCAAGACAAACGAAGCACTCTCTACACCCATCTACATGATGGCAGCAGGCCTCCATGGAAAGCCTAAGCCTGTTACCTTCCAAGTGCCATCCAACAAAAAGGAACTACAGGGGGTACTGGAATACCTAGCAGACCAGCTAGCAGGTAACCCAGCTGCCAACTTCAAACTGCTCCAGGATCTCTTAGAGGATCCTAAGTGGCAATGGACCAGAGTGCACGAGCTTAACCTCATGTATAACTGGGCCCTGATTCCAGACCAACGACACGGGGCATTCCAAGCCCTAGGAGACGATGGGCAGTTGAATGACAAAGATTCCTGCGATGAATACGAAGACTACCAATCCTTCAGTGATGAGAGCGAGGGTGAAGTGGATACCATAGAGTATGACACTGATGGATGAGAAATTGAGCAGATACGAGCAGACGCCAAGCCACAGAAAAGGCACGCCCTTAGACTGGAGCAAGGAGTCATGCACATGGAATGTGATCGTGTATGGTTGGAATGTATGGGGGCCATAGACCTGGAGCAAGCAGGCCTAGCCCAATCAAGAACGACACCAATACTTAGAACCGAATCGCCATCTGAATTGTTGCCACCAGGGGAGACCACCTCTTCTAGCAAAGATGGAATGTTTGACTCTGAATCGGAAGTTACTTTGGATAGCGACCCAGAGATCCCTAGGCCGCCCATGACCAGACGCACCAAGGGCGCCTCTTTGAACGGTGCCGCTTATATCATTTGTCCCTGAACCCCTTGAAATGTCAGTTTTGGGTGAAGCACGGATGCATCTTAGGACACGTGGTGTCGAAGAACGGCATTGCCACGGACTTCTCGAAGGTCAGGATTATCATTGACCTTCCATCCCCAAGTAATTACAAGGGAGTTCAATGCTTCTTAGGTCACACAGGATACTATCGGCGATTTGTACTAAACTATGCACTGATCACTAGGCCATTGTACAAGCTACTAATTGTCTTCAAGTGGACCGAGGCATGCCAACGGGCGTATGAAGAATTGAAAAAGGCTCTAACAACGACACCGATTCTACGAGCCCCAGACTGGACCATTACCTTCCACGTACACATTGACACTTCTATGTTTGCCGTGGGGGCAGTGTTATTCCAACCTGGTGAGCATAACCTAGATTACCCAGTGAGTTTTGCTAGCAGGCAACTCACTGAGACGGAGATGAATTATTCGACAACGGAAAGGGAGGGATTAGCCATGGTGTTCACCGTGAAGAAGTTCCGGCATTACCTATTGGCCACCCCTTTCACCTTCTTCGTGGACCATCAAGCCCTGCTCTATTTAGTGAACAAACCTTGTGCTACAGGACGCATAGCTCGATGGCTCCTCCTGCTCCTAGAGTTCGATTTCTCCGTGGTGGTACGAAAGGGAAAACAACATTACATGGGTGATCATATGTCCCGTATACCCATGGGAGAAGCTGCTGGACAAGACATCATGGACGAGTTACCTGATGCCCATTTATTCCACCTATCTAGCGAAGGAGACCTATTTAGGGCCAATCTGACACCATACTGGGTAGATGACATAGTCCAAGTGCTCGAGCATGGACTATCAAAGCGACCAATAGAAAGGGCACGGCTTAGGCGCTTGATCCTGAAAATCCAGCCCTACTAGCTGATTGCAGGCCAACTTTATAGGCTGGGGCAAGACGGATTGCTGCGTAGGTGCATGTGTGAGCATGAGATGCATGATGTGCTCTTAGAGGCGCATAGCCGCATTACAGGAGGACACTTTAGCGGAGACACGACAGCACGGAAGGTGCTGCAATCCCAGCTATTGTGGCCCACACTTTTCCGCGACACTAAGCAATTCGTCAAGCATTGTGACGAGTGCCAACGGACAAAAGTCCCGATTCGTAAAGATAAAATGGAGTTAACCCCTGTTATTGCATGCAGAGTCGCCATTTCTATGAGGTTTGAAACTGTCCCAATGTTGTTTTACGTATTGCCGAGTACCACGGACGCAGGCATGGAGTCATTGCTCGGGCGAACCTTTAAAAAGCAGACTCACTGCAATGTTGATTATGAGTCGCAGCGCATGCACTTAGCAATCGGCAACATGCACATTGTCACAGCTTTCAGCAAGGGCTTCGTAACACCATCATCGTCCATAGGATCACCGATAGAAACAGCCATAGGCAAGACTAAGGAGGAGTGTAATGCATGTCTTCCGCTCCCAGATTCCCATAAACCGCAGGCTGCAACAAGCAAAGCAAAACCCCAACAGCCTCGCTTCCAATGGGTGCCTAAACAGCCTCGAGAACCGCCTAGGACTAGACGCGCATGTCTGCATAAGACCTACAACTCTAAATCTAGGAAATCAAAACGCAATCACTGGAATCGCCGCGTGATTAAGCAAATATGGGTCCCTAAAGTCCTCCTGCATGAGCAAGGCTACTATGAGGGGAATGCCTCGCTGTGGATCCCTAAGGCCCCTACTGCCAAGGGCACCAGTCCTACGCCGACCTCAAGTCTGATCAACCCATGCCCCCCGATACCTCAAGACCATAGGTTGCAGTGCTCTCCAGAGCCCCAACCATCCGACTCCTCTATGCGTCGGCCCAAGAGAGTCGCACAAACCTATCGGCCCAAACAACGGCCACCACCATAGGTGGCATCATCTGACCAAGTCAACCCGCCTCTCCGCAGCCTAGCTGACTGCAGCAGCCCAGCTACTGTGATCGAACCTAACCCACCCATCTTGCCAAGAGCCAGGTTGTCGACTCAAAGGGACTCCCAGCCGTAGCTCTATACAGTCAAAACCTCTAGTTCTAGCAGACCTCAACCACTCGTCAGCCTTACGCCCTCCTATGAACGAAAGTCATTTCTAACGCTGGCCACTGACCTTGTAGAGGACACCGGAGATGATGTGGTGGACTACATCAAACAGCTCGATGCCACCTTTGTAGCACTGGCCCTCAGCTATGACCGCTTGGACTTGGGTCTATTAGAAGAACCCTTTGCAAGAGAAGTGTAATGTGTCCCCTAGTATCATCCAGGACATGTCTTAGCAGTCCATCGAAAATGATGTCTAGAAAACTCTGCCCGACACTCCCATGGAATGTTACGGGTTTTGCAATCTAGGTCTTTCCGCGTCTGCCACGTAGCGGAAGTATCCTGGCCGTTCCCACTTAGGATCGACCCGAATTAGGGTTTCCCTGATTGGTCATTAGCTAACAGCAACTAGCGTCAAACCCGAGTGAACTACTTTACGCAAAAACGCCAGGTCCGAAGTAGATTCACGCTACACTTGGTTCAAGGAGAGTGGGAAACGAGAGGGATGCAAAGCTCAACCTCTCTGCCATAAGGCATAGTCCCATTTTGTTTCCCTAAAACAGCCTAAATCGAGTAAGACGTAACTCTAGGTCATCGTTCTCATTATTTGTTTTGATGATGATGATTATCCCGCTGTTCTTCAAGATTTTTGAGAAAAGTTCCAAGCTAACCGGGACCACCCAACTGTAGGACGGACCCATGGCCCATCCTCTGCACTTTCCTTGGTTTGTTTTAGTTATGTAATTATCTAACACATTAATTTGAAATATAACAATCAGCTTCTTTAATTAATCTTGTTAAGCACTGGTTCCTTCACGTAATCTTATCATGTGACATAGAAAAACAATATCAAGCAAGTTCTTTTTTTTAAAATACATTTCATCATTTTATCTTTGAAATACAAGGAGTTCCGCCCGTAGGCTTGTCCATAATCCACCCGAAGGCTATCCAGTAATCCCTAGGGATCACTATTCCAAGCTTCCGCCCGTAAACTAGTATGCGGGCCTCGAGATCCAATCCCGAGTAACGTTAGCCTCTTGTGCAGGACCCAGAAGGCGAGGGATTTACGGCCAGAGCCCCCCTGGCACCCAAGCATCCTTTTGCTCCAAGTAGAGCTCAACGGAGAGACCTCTCGCGGCGGGTTTGGTCCACATTCCCGGCGCAGTCAACAATCCCCTTGGTTAGGGTCAGGCAGGCAGTCGGGGGTAACTGAAACTGCCTCTCCCTTTAGGCCTTAAACCTGAAGCATTAGATATCTTTTCATCCTTTAGTTCCTTGAATAAACAATGCAAACAGTGCTTTCTAAACTGTTACAGGCATAATCATTTCCAATGGTCGTTTATTTGGCCAATTGCTAAGGAGTGAATCCTTCTCTCCGAATGCATCTAGCACTCGATCCGGGATTGATTGCGACTTGGCAAGATCCCCAAGGGTTTGTTTGTTAACCCCTTATGTCCTTGGGTTAGCGTGTCCTCATATCCCATCCATTTCTGATTGTACTAGGTCAACCTTGTTGGTCCTGGGGTTCCAATTCAAACCCAGTTTCATCCTTTTAGTGAGCGACCCTTAGGGTAACAGACCCTAGATCGTTTCTCGCAAGTATGTCCTATTTTTGCTACATTCCGTGAATGTGGGCAGGTCTTTAGGGTATGAGAGTTTCAACTTGGAAATAAGAACAACTAGGTTACGTCCTCAACGTTCTAAATCCTAGTTAGCACTTGGGATATGTTTTCTTTGATTTAACCATTTCCAAGCGAGTCCCTCGCGGTTTAGGTGTTTAGGGTGAACTAATCTACTTGTCTCTTCTTGAAGATTTTTACGATACCATTCTCATAATCACATGATTCATTGCCTACATATGATTAGATTTACCAACCCTAACTTTCCTGGTTAAGATCAAGGCATAGGTTAAGTTACGACATAATTTTCATTGACCCTTCTAAACATGCATTTCATGATTTATGCTGCTAGGCTTTTGGGGTTTATGTTAAAATGGACCATGCAACCTCATCCTAATTTTATTTCTGAATGAATTATTCGTAGGCTAAATGAGCAATACACCAACTTTCGTAACTACTTACGTAATTGATTGAGATTTATGCAACAACAAAAAACTAGAGTTAACTTATTCCAATTTACAATCCATGCCACCCGCAAATTTCTAGAATCATTTCTAGGCTCTTCTATTTTCTACGGGATTAATGACTTTCCCTAATGAATCATTCAATGAAGATTTGTCTAAAAATACAACATGGGATTAATCTTTCCATGCCTAATCAAAGGTTCACTTTAATAATTTTTGACCTTATAAGGATAGGCAATAGGTGTTCTAGGCCGTCACTTTGACGTCATGCACGCAAGGGAAACTACTAATAAGGTCGTGAGATGCATAGATAATTTACATTATTTTGTTCATCATGTTGGAAATACCAATGACCACTTCATGTCATGAGCTAATTATTCAAATAGTCAATCTATTTCCAATTGCATTTAACTAGGCTAGGTGAATTTGACATGCGTAGGTGCTTCCTAGTCCCTCAATTTATCGTGCATAATGCCTTACTTTTGCGACGAATCAAAATTAGTAAAAACCTTGACTTGTGAACTCAGGGAGATATCCACGTGAATGTTAGGAGAAGAACCTCCCGCGGTTGCACCTTGTGGTTTTTTAGGGGCCATCGCGAATTCGACCTTGTTGCCTTGGCCGCAGACTTATGATCTTGGCCCGTCTCCCTGGCATGCGCAATTCCTTTTTAGATTCGGCTTCCTTGACCGATGCCTCGTCTTGTGGAATTGGCTTTGGAAGACCTTATAGGCTTCCTTCTTGAAGCTTATGAGGGAAAGAACTTTGGGCTTCCTTCTTGAAGCTTATGAGGGAAAGAACTTTGGGCTTCCTTCTTGAAGCTTATGAGGGAAATAACTTTGGGCTTCCTTCTTGAAGCTTATGAGGGAAAAGAACTTTGGGATTTCGGAGGGTTCAAAAAGGGAAGGGCCTTTTAATTTGGTTAGAAAAATGAGCTTGCAGGTGGATCCAATAGGAAGGGGACTTAAAATCCCGGGGTAAAATGGATTTATGGGAAATCCACGAGAAGGGCTTTACAACCGGGGTAAAATGGCTTTTGGGGGATGCAAGGGGAAAGGGGGCTTAAATCTGGGGGGGGGGAGGGGGGGTAAAGACCACTTGTGTAGGATGCAATGGGAAGGGGGCTTATGGAAGCCCCCTTAGAAGCTTCTAAGAGCTTCTAGGTGTATGCAGACCACGTGGAAGGGGCAAAATCCAATAGGACACGTGGAAGGCGGCATGAAAATGGTGCCGACTGGCCAATGGCAGCCCGCACGGCAGCTAGCGGCTCCCTTCCCTCCTCACGGCACATCTCACCATCCACCCTCTTCCTCCTCCTCATGGATGCAACACGGCAACTGGTAGCTTGAGTAGGCAGCGGCAATCTTACGCAGCTCCTCCACTCAAGCCGACTTCGACATTTTCTTCAGCTACCTCATCCCATGGTACAATCGTAGCCTATCGCAGCTGTCCTTCCTCCCTCCACGGTTGTCTATGGCAGCCTCGACCTTCTCAAAATCTCTCTTCCCATGCCTCTGGCAGCATCCCATCCTCTCGTCGAGCCCCTCCCTTCTCCCTCACATAGCCATGGTTTTTATAGTTAGAGGGAGAGGTACCTCCCTCCCTCCACGTGGCCTCGCTGCATGGTATTCACCCCCCCTCAGGCATCCAACAAGGATGCTTAGTCATCCTGCCTTCCCTCCCTCTCCCCTAGCACGACAGTCGGCTGGGGGAAGGAGGGAATAATTTAAAAAAAATTTCATAATACTAACAATTTAATCATTTGGATTTTTAGTAAGAGGAGGTTCTCGTGAGAAGTGCGATTTTGAGATCAGAATTGTTACATTCTCTCCCCCTTGGAGGAATCGAGATGTCCTCATCTCGAGATAAACTGGGATATTGATGGTTGAGAGTGCTTTCATCTATCCAAGTGGTATCCTCCTCAGGATAGTCTTTCCACTGGACGAGGCATTCTCTCAAGGTTCTGGATCTCAGTTGTTTCTCCCTAACATCTAAGATCCTATCAGGCCGTAGCTCAAGGACTCCTTGACTAGGCATTACAACTTGTTGGTCATCAAGTACATGGTTAGGATTAGGTACATACTTCTTCAATAGACTGATATGGAATACATTATGAACCCTTAGGTTCTCAGGGAGTTGCAGTCTATACGCATTAGGTCTTAAGCACTTGAGGATCTTGTATGGTCCACAATACCTTGGACTTAGCTTCTTGCAATCTCCTAAGGATAGAGAACTCTTCTTTGGGCATACATGAATGAAGACCATGTCTCCTTCCTCAAATATTCCATCTTGACACTTCAAATCCGCGTATGCCTTCTGTCTATCCTTTGCACCTTCAATGTCCTGTCTTATTGACTTTACTTGGTCATCCATCTCTTCCAACATCTGTCTTGAAGCTTAAACCCTCAAGGTTGGATGTGAGAAGTTTAGGGGACTTCAACAGTCATGACCATACAATGCTTGAAAAGGGGTCATCTGAATACTTTGTTGGTAAGAAGCATTGTAGGCAATTTCCACCAAAGGCAAGTATTGAATCCACCTTTTTGGTTCACAACAGGAGTGTGCCCTAAGCATATCCTCGATAACTTGATTGACTCACTCTGTTTGACCATAGGTTTGGGGATGGTAAGCTGTGCTAAAACAGAGTTGAGTCCCAATGGCTTCAAAGACAGCTCTCAAGAAGTGTGATGTGAAGAGAGAATCATGATCACTAATGATTCTTCTAGGTAACCCATGTAGCTTGAATATCTCCTTGATAACAACATTGCAATGTCTAAGGCTTTATAGTTTATCTTTACTGGAATAAGGTGTGCAACCTTAGTCAGCATGTCAACCACAACCATGATGGAGTGGTATCCTCCCTGAACTTGGGGTAGGCCAACAACAAAGTCCATACTGATGAATTTCCATTTCATTTGGGGAATGTCGAGTGGTTGCAACTTCCTTGGCATCTTGACATGTTCGATTTTAATACGTTGACAAGACAAACACTCAGTGACATATTTGAAAATGCCGCCTTTAAGACTCTCCCAATAGTAGCTCATCCTAACTGCATTGAGAGACTTGGCATAGCCAGGATGTCCTGAGGAAGGGGAATCATGAGCTTCGCACAATATGTTCTGCTTAAGTGACTGGCTTGCCGGTATACATGCTCTCATTCAATAGTAGACAAGTCCACTATTGACACAGAATTCATGATACTTAGCCTATAGCTTTTGTTCCTGGTCCTTGATAGAGATTTTCCTTAGCATCTTTTGATAGGCTAGATCATGGCATGCTTCTTGTCTAGCTAGCTCAAGTATTGGGTTGTTTGGCACAGACACCTTTGTAGCTAGAGATCTAGCTATTGATGGATTTTTCAAGATTAGTGAATTAAGGAATGCCTTGCGACTAAGTGCATCAGCAACTACATTCTCCTTTCCCAGTCGGTACTTGATTTCAAAGTCATACTCCTCCAGCACTTCAATCCACCGACGTTGCCTCATGTTGAGCTCGTTCTGGGTAAAGATCCACTTGAGACTCTTATGATCAGTCACTAGTGTAAACTTGTTACCCAACAGGTAGTGTCTCCAAAGCTTGACAACTAAAAGTTCAAGATCATGGGTAGCATAATTCTTCTCATGGCTCTTCAGTTTCTTGAAGATTATGCTATAGGATGACTTTTCTACATGAGCACACATCCTAAGGCAAGCATGCTAGTATCAGTTACTACCTCAAACTCCTTACTGTGGTCTAGAAGTTTTAGGATCGGTGCTGATACCAAACTTTGCTTCAACCTATCAAAGCTAGTTTGTTCGGTAGTTGACCATGCAATGTTTGCTTCTTCAGTAAGTCTGTCAAAGGTGCTACAATCAAAGCATAGTTTTTGATGAAGACCCTACACCATCTTGTCAATCCAAGAAAACTGCGTATTTCTTTGACAGTTGTTGGTATTTGGCCATCCTAGAACATTTTTGACTTAGGCCGGCTCCACTGAGATTCCTTCTGCTGACAAGATGAATCCCAGATAACTAATTTGATGTTTTGAGGAATGCACATTTCGTTATCTTAGCATACAGCTTGTGTGACCTCCTTGTCTCAAGGAAAATCCAAAGTTGGGGTTCATGATCTCCTTCATGTTTGGAATAGACTAGAGTGTCATCAAAGAAGACGAGCACGAAGTTATCAAGATATGGTCTAAAGATATCCTGCATTAACCTATTGAGGGTGGCAGGCGCATTCGTAAGCCCTAATGACATAACTAGAACTCAAAGTGTCCATATCTAGTGTTGAAGGTCGTCTTTGGGATATCTTCTTCTTTGATTCTTATCTGATAGTAACCAGACCTAAGATAATCTTGGAGAAGATCTTGGCACCCTGAAGACGATGAAGAAGCTCATCTATTCTAGGAATATGATATTTTTTCTTGAATGTTGATTGATTCAACCCTCTGTAATCAATACATAGTCGAAGTGTTCCATCTTTTCTTTTTCTGGAACAGTACTGGTGCTTCCCATGGTGAACTGCTAGGACGGATGTAGCCCTGATCTAGTAGTTGCTTGAGTTGTTCCTTCAGCTCAATTGCTTCCGGTATAGACATTCTATAGGGTCTCTTCGCAATTGGCGCAGCTCCTATTACTAGCTTGATCTCATGATCTACTTCACTTTGAAGCGGGGAGTTTTGTTAACTCTTCAGGAAATACGTCCGCGTATTCCTTTAGCCAAAAAGGTCCTTCACTAGACTCCTGCTTCTAACCTAACTTATTGAGCTTAATTAAGTAGACATGTAGTCCCTTTCTAACTCCCTTTTTAATCCGAGATGCTTTTAGCGAATTGAATTTTTGGCTTTCCAGCCTCACCTGGAGTTTGTAACCAATTTCCCTTCAGAGTTTGGAAAATAACTTCGCCCCTTTTCACAATGAATGTGGGCATTATTAGATTTAAGCCAATCCATTCCGAGTAGATACTCATGGATACCTAGGTTTATGATCCCGAATTTGATCGAAGTCGACTTTTCCTCCTAGTGAGAATTCCACATTACATCACATATCTACTTCAACTTTTAGCCAAGTGATCAAGTCACTTTTCTTTGTTAACAATATTCACAGTCAAGACAATCGTTGATTTTAAAAAAAGTTTTTTTCCATTCATATCGGCATAGCCTTTCGAGGTACAATTATTTCTTGGGGTGATGGAACAAGTTGATACATTAATTCGAGGAGAATAAGATGTTGTTGCATTCAGCTACAGGAACTGAGTAGTAGTACGGATTGAGGTCATCGATTTTCAAGAATCGATAGTTCATTGGAAGATTAGGGCATCTTTTCCTTTGATATCCATTCTTCTCATGACGTCCCAACACCTTGATTCGGTCGGCAGGGATTCTTCGAACCACTTCCCCGTACACATACTTATTCTGATTAACCCTTCGACCTCCGACCTGTAGGGTCGCGTTTGCGTGAGCCTCAACAAAGACGAAAAGCTTCACGATCTTCAAATCCTCCATCCACTTGCTTCTCTTCAAGTTAATTTGAAGGTACGCAGGTCGATGGGCAGTTATGTAATAGATCCCTGAAACACCCATCCATCTCCGTTCCACGTACACAGGCGATGGATTGTAAATGCGGTCTAGGATGTTCATTATCTCAACCCTTTGTCGATAATCCATAGAATGCATCGCGGTCATAAACATGACTCGGAACACTAAGAACCTGTTCCATGCTTCATAATTCTGCAAGACAGCATTGAAAGTAAGGAAATGTTTTGGACAGTAACATTTGCTTTACTTCTTCTTATTAAAATTTCTTAAAAACAAGTCCTTTGTTGGTTTGCTCTGATACCAACTGTAACGTGTCTCCTAGTATCATCCAGGACACGTCTTAGCAGTCCATCAGAAAGGATGTCTAGAAAACTCCGCCCGACACTCCCATGGAATGTTACGGGTTTTGCGATCTAGGTCTTTCCGCGTCTGCCACGTAGCGGAAGTATCATGGCCGTTCCCACTTAGGATCGACCCAAATTAGGGTTTCCCTAATTGATCATTAGCAAATAGCAACTAGCGTCAGACCCGAGTGAACTACTTTACGCAGAAACGCCAAGTCCGAAGCGGATTCACGTTGCACTTGGTTCAAGGAGAGTGGGAAACGAGAGGGATGCAAAGCTCAACCTCTTTGCCATAAGGCATAGTCCCATTCCGTTCCCCTGAAACAGTGTTAATCGGGTAAGACGTAACTCTAGGTCATCGTTCTCGTTATTTGTTTTGATGATGATGATTATCCCGCTGTTCTTCGAGATTTTTGAGAAAAGTTCCCGGCTAACCGGGACCACCCAACCGTAGGATGGACCCATGGCCCATCCTCCGCACTTTCCTCGGTTTGTTTTAGTTATGTACTTATCTAACACATTAATTTGACATATAACAATCAGCTTCTTTAATTAATCCTGTTAAGCACTGGTTCCTTCACGTAATCTTATCACGTGACATAGAAAAACAATATCAAACAAGTTCTTTTTTTTTTTTTACATTTCATCATTTCATCTTTGAAATAGAAGGAGTTCCGCCCGTAGGCTTGTCCATAATCTGCCCGAAGGCTATCCAGTAATCCCCAGGGATCACTATTCTAAGCTTCCTCTCGTAAACTAGTATGCGGGCCTCGAGATCCAATCCCAAGTAATGTTAGCCTCTTGTGCAGGACCCGGAAGGTGAGGGATTTATGGCCAGAGCCCCCCCTGGCACCCAAGCGTCCTCCTGCTCCAAGTAGAGCTCAACGGAGAGACCTCTCGCAGCGGGTTCGGTCCACGTTCACGGCGCGGTCAACAATCCCCTTGGTTGGGGTCAGGCAGGCAGTCGCGAGTAACTGAAACTGCCTCTCCCTTTAGGCCTTAAACCTAAAGCATTAGATATCTTTTCATCCTTTAGTTCCTTGAGTAAACAATGCAAACAGTGCTTTCTAAACTGTTACAGGCACAATCATTTCCAATGGTCGTTTATTTGGCCAATTGCTAAGGAGTGAATCCTTCTCTCCGAATGCATCCAGCACTCGATTCGGGATCGATTGCGACTTGGCAAGATCCCCAAGGGTTTGTTTGTTAACCCCTTATGTCCTTGGGTTAGGGTGTCCTCATATCCAATCCATTTCTGATTGTACTAGGTCAACCTTGTTGGTCCTAGGGTTCCAATTCAAACCGAGTTTCATCCTTTTAGTGAGCAACCCTTAGGGTAACAGACCCTAGATCGTTTCTCGCAAGTATGTCCTATTTTTGCTACATTCCGTGAATGTGGGCAGGTCTTTAGGGTATGAGAGTTTCAACTTGGCAATAAGAACAACTAGGTTACGTACTCAACGTTCTAAATCCTAGTTAGCACTTGGGATATGTTTGCTTTGATTTAACCATTTCCAAGCGAGTCCCTCGCGGTTTAGGTGTTTAGGGTGAACTAATCTACTTGTCTCTTCTTGAAGATTTTTATGATACCATTCTCATAATCACATGATTCATTGCCTACATATGATTAGATTTACCAACCCTAACTTTCCTGGTTAAGATCAAGGCATAGGTTAAGTTACGACATAATTTTCATTGACCCTTCTAAACATGCATTTCATGATTTATGCTGCTAGGCTTTTGGGGTTTATGTTAAAATGGACCATGCAGCCTCATCCTAATTTTATTTCTGAATGAATTATTCGTAGGCTAAATGAGCAATACACCAACTTTCATAACTACTTACGTAATTGATTGAAATTTATGCAACAAAAAAAACTAGAGTTAACTTATTCCAATTTACAATCCATGCCACCCGCAAATTTCTAGAATCATATCTAGGCTCTTCTATTTTCTACGGGATTAATAACTTTCCCTAATGAATCATTCAATGAAGATTTGTCTAAAAATACAACATGGGATTAATCTTTCCATGCCTAATCAAAGGTTCACTTTAATAATTTTTGACCTTATAAGGATAGGCAATAGGTGTTCTAGGCCGTTACTTTGACATGCACGCAAGGGAAACTACTAATAAGGTCATGAGATGCATAGGTAATTTATAATATTTTGTTCGTCATGTTGGAAATTCCAATGACCACTTCATGTCATGAGCTAATTACTCAAATAGTCAATCTATTTCCAATTGCATTTAACTAGGCTAGGTGAATTTGACATGCGTGGGTGCTTCCTAGTCCCTGAATTTATCGTGCATAATGCCTTACTTTTGCGACGAATCAAAATTAGTAAAAACCTGGACTTGTGAACTCAGGGAGATATCCATGTGAATGTTAGGAGAAGAACCTCCCGCAGTTGCACCTTGTGGCTTTTTAGGGGCCATCGCGAATTCGACCTTCTTGCCTTGGCTGCAGACTTATGATCTTGGCCCTTCTGCCTCGCATGCGCAATTCCTTTTTAGATTCGGCTTCCTTGAGCGATGCCTCATCTTGTGGAATTGGCTTTGGAAGACCTTATAGGCTTCCTTCTTGAAGCTTATGAGGGAAAGAACTTTGGGCTTCCTTCTTGAAGCTTATGAGGGAAAGAACTTTGGGCTTCCTTCTTGAAGCTTATGAGGGAAAAGAACTTTGGGCTTTCGGAGGGTTCAAAAAGGGAAGGGCCTTTTAATTTGGTTAGAAAAATGAGGTTGCAGGTGGATCCAATAGGAAGGGGACTTAAAATCCCGGGGTAAAATGGATTTATGAGAAATCCACGGGAAGGGCTTTACAACCGGGGTAAAATGGCTTTTGGGGGATGCAAGGGGAAAGGGGGCTTAAATCCGGGGGGGTAAATACCGCTTGTGTAGGATGCAATGGGAAGGGGGACTTATGGAAGCCCCCTTAGAAGCTTCTAAGAGCTTCTAGGTGTATGCAGACCACGTGGAAGGGGCAAAAGCCAATAGGACACGTGGAAGGCGGCATGAAGATGGTGCCAACTGGCCAATGGCAGCCCGCATGGCAGCTAGCGGCTCCCTTCCCTCCTCACGACACATCTCACCATCCACCCTCTTCCTCCTCCTCACGGATGCAACACGTCAACTGGTAGCTTGAGCAGGCAGCGGCAGTCTTACGCAGCTCCTCCACCCAAGCCGGCTTCGACATTTCCTTCAGCTACCTCATCCCATGGTACAATCGTAGCCTGTCGCAGCTATCCTTCCTCCCTCCACGGTTGTCTATGGTAGCCTCGACCTTCTCAAACTCTCTCTTCCCAGGCCTGGCAGCCTCCCGTCCTCTCATCCAGCCCCTCCCTTCTCCCTCACATAGCCATGGTTTTTATAGGAAGAGGGAGAGGTACCTCCCTCCCTCCACGCGGCCTGGCTGCATGGTATTCACCCCCCCTCAGGCATCCAACAAGGATGCTTAGTCATCCTGCCTTCCCTCCCTCTCCCCTAGCACGACAGTCGGCTGGGGGAAGGAGGGAATAATTTAAAAAAAAATTCATAATACTAACAATTTAGTCATTTGGATTTTTAGTAAGAGGAGGTTCTCGTGAGTAGTGCAATTTTGAGATCAGAATTGTTACATTCTCTCCCGCTTGGAGGAATCGAGATGTCCTCATCTCGAGATAAAGTGGGATATTGATGGTTGAGAGTGCTTTCATCTATCCAAGTGGTATCCTCCTCAGGATAGTCTTTCCACTGGACGAGGCATTCTCTCAAGTTTCTGGATCTCAGTTGTTTCTCCCTAACATCTAAGATCCTATCAGGCCGTAGCTCAAGGACTCCTTGACTAGGCATTACAACTTGTTGGTCATCAAGTACATGGTTAGGATTAGGCACATACTTCTTCAATAGACTGATATGGAATATAGTTTGAACCCTTAGGTTCTCAAGGAGTTGCAGTCTATACGCATTAGGTCTTAAGCACTTGAGGATCTTGTATGGTCCACAATACCTTGGACTTAGCTTCTTGCAATCTCCTAAGGATAGAGAACTCTTCTTTGGGCATACGTGAATGAAGACCATGTCTCCTTCCTCAAATATTCCATCTTGACACTTCAAATCCGCGTACGCCTTCTGTCTATCCTTTGCACCTTCGATGTCCTGTCTTATTGACTTTACTTGGTCATCCATCTCTTCCAACATCTGCCTTGAAGCTTAAACCCTCAAGGTTGGATCTGAGAAGTTTAGGGGACTTCAACAGTCATGACCATACAATGCTTGAAAAGGGGTCATCTGAATACTTTGTTGGTAAGAAGCATTGTAGGCAAATTCCACCAAAGACAAGTATTGAATCCACCTTTTTGGTTCACAACAGGAGTGTGCCCTAAGCATATCCTCGATAACTTGATTGACTCACTCTGTTTGACCATAGGTTTGGGGATGGTAAGCTGTGCTAAAATAGAGTTGAGTCCCAATGGCTTCAAAGATAGCTCTCCAGAAGTTTGATGTGAAGAGAGAATCATGATCACTAATGATTCTTCTAGGTAACCCATGTAGCTTGAATATCTCCTTGATAACAACCTTGCAATGTCTGAGGCTTTATAGTTTATCTTTACTGGAATAAGGTGTGCAACCTTAGTCAGCATGTCAACCACAACCATGATGGAGTGGTATCCTCCCTGAACTTGGGGTAGGCCAACAACAAAGTCCATACTGATGAATTTCCATTTCATTTGGGGAATGTCGAGTGGTTGCAACTTCCTTGGCATCTTGACATGTTCGATTTTAATACGTTGACAAGACAAACACTCAGTGACATATTTGAAAATGCCACCTTTAAGACTCTCCCAATAGTAGCTCATCCTAACTGCATTGAGAGACTTGGCATAGCCAGGATGTCTTGAGGAAGGGGAATCATGAGCTTCGCACAATATGTTCTGCTTAAGTGACTGGCTTGCCGGTATACATGCTCTCATTCAATAGTAGACAAGTCCACTATTGACAGAGAATTCATGATACTTAGCCTATAGCTTTTGTTCCTGGTCCTTGATAGAGATTTCCCTTAGCATCTTTTGATAGGCTAGATCATGGCATGCTTCTTCTCTAGCTAGCTCAAGTATTGGGTTGTTTGGCACGGACACCTTTGTAGCTAGAGATCTAGCTATTGATGGATTTTGCAAGATTAGTGAATTAAGGAATGCCTTGCGACTAAGTGCATCAGCAACTACATTCTCCTTTCCCAGTCGGTACTTGATTTCAAAGTCATACTCCTCCAGCACTTCAATCCACCGACGTTGCCTCATGTTGAGCTCGTTCTGGGTAAAGATCCACTTGAGACTCTTATGATCAGTCACTAGTGTAAACTTGTTACCCAACAGGTAGTGTCTCCAAAGCTTGACAACTAAAAGTTCAAGATCATGGGTAGCATAATTCTTCTCATGGCTCTTCAGTTTCTTGAAGATTATGCTATAGGATGACTTTTCTACATGAGCACACATCCTAAGGCAAGCATGCTAGTATCAGTTACTACCTCAAACTCCTTACTGTGGTCTAGAAGTTTTAGGATCGGTGCTGATACCAAACTTTGCTTCAACCTATCAAAGCTAGTTTGTTCGGTAGTTGACCATGCAATGTTTGCTTCTTCAGTAAGTCTGTCAAAGGTGCTACAATCAAAGCATAGTTTTTGATGAAGACCCTACACCATCTTGTCAATCCAAGAAAACTGCGTATTTCTTTGACAGTTGTTGGTATTTGGCCATCCTAGAACATTTTTGACTTAGGCCGGCTCCACTGAGATTCCTTCTGCTGACAAGATGAATCCCAGATAACTAATTTGATGTTTTGAGGAATGCACATTTCGTTATCTTAGCATACAGCTTGTGTGACCTCCTTGTCTCAAGGAAAATCCGAAGTTAGGGTTCATGATCTCCTTCATGTTTGGAATAGACTAGAGTGTCATCAAAGAAGACGAGCACGAAGTTATCAAGATATGGTCTAAAGATATCCTGCATTAACCTATTGAGGGTGGCAGGTGCATTCGTAAGCCCTAATGACATAACTAGAACTCAAAGTGTCCATATCTAGTGTTGAAGGTCGTCTTTGGGATATCTCCTTCTTTGATTCTTATCTGATAGTAACCAGACCTAAGATAATCTTGGAGAAGATCTTGGCACCCTGAAGACGATGAAGAAGCTCATCTATTCTAGGAATATGATATTTTTTCTTGAATGTTGATTGATTCAACCCTCTGTAATCAATACATAGTCGAAGTGTTCCATCTTTTCTTTTTCTGGAACAGTATTGGTGCTTCCCATGGTGAATTGCTAGGATGGATGTAGCCCTGATCTAGTAGTTGCTTGAGTTGTTCCTTCAGCTCAATTGCTTCCGGTATAGACATTCTATAGGGTCTCTTCGCAATTGGCGCAGCTCCTATTACTAGCTTGATCTCATGATCTACTTCACTTTGAAGCGGGGAGTTTTGTTAACTCTTCAGGAAATACATCCGCGTATTCCTTTAGCCAAAAAGGTCCTTCACTAGACTCCTGCTTCTAACCTAACTTATTGAGCTTAATTAAGTAGACATGTAGTCCCTTTCTAACTCCCTTTTTAATCCGAGATGCTTTTAGCGAATTGAATTTTTGGCTTTCCAGCCTCACCTGGAGTTTGTAACCAATTTCCCTTCAGAGTTTGGAAAATAACTTCGCCCCTTTTCACAATGAATGTGGGCATTATTAGATTTAAGCCAATCCATTCCGAGTAGATACTCATGGATACCTAGGTTTATGATCCCGAATTTGATCGAAGTTGACTTTTTCTCCTAGTGAGAATTCCACATTACATCACATATCTACTTCAGCTTTTAGCCAAGTGATCAAGTCACTTTTCTTTGTTAACAATATTCACAGTCAAGACAATCGTTGATTTTAAAAAAAGTTTTTTTCCATTCATATCGGCATAGCCTTTCGAGGTACAATTATTTCTTGGGGTGATGGAACAAGTTGATACATTAATTCGAGGAGAATAAGATGTTGTTGCATTCAGCTACAGGAACTGAGTAGTAGTACGGATTGAGGTCATCGATTTTCAAGAATCGATAGTTCATTGGAAGATTAGGGCATCTTTTCCTTTGATATCCATTCTTCTCATGACGTCCCAACACCTTGATTCGGTCGGCAGGGATTCTTCGAACCACTTCCCCGTACACATACTTATTCTGATTAACCCTTCGACCTCCGACCTGTAGGGTCGCGTTTGCGTGAGCCTCAACAAAGACGAACAGCTTCACGATCTTCAAATCCTCCATCCACTTGCTTCTCTTCAAGTTAATTTGAAGGTACGCAGGTCGATGGGCAGTTATGTAATAGATCCCTGAAACACCCATCCATCTCCATTCCACGTACACAGGCGATGGATTGTAAATGCGGTCTAGGATGTTCATCATCTCAACCCTTTGTCGATAATTCGTAGAATGCATCGCGGTCATAAACATGACTCGGAACACTAAGAACCTGTTCCATGCTTCATAATTCTGCAAGACAGCATTGAAAGTAAGGAAATGTTTTGGACAGTAACATTTGCTTTACTTCTTCTTATTAAAATTTCTTAAAAACAAGTCCTTTGTTGGTTTGCTCTGATACCAACTGTAACGTGTCTCCTAGTATCATCCAGGACACGTCTTAGCAGTCCATCAGAAAGGATGTCTAGAAAACTCCGCCCGACACTCCCATGGAATGTTACGGGTTTTGCGATCTAGGTCTTTCCGCGTCTGCCACGTAGCGGAAGTATCATGGCCGTTCCCACTTAGGATCGACCCAAATTAGGGTTTCCCTAATTGGTCATTAGCTAACAGCAACTAGCGTTAGACCCGAGCGAACTACTTTACGCAGAAACGCCAGGTCCGAAGCGGATTCACGCTGCACTTGGTTCAAGGAGAGTGGGAAACGAGAGGGATGCAAAGCTCAACCTCTTTGCCATAAGGCATAGTCCCATTCCGTTCCCCTGAAACAGTGTTAATCGGGTAAGACATAACTCTAGGTCATCGTTCGCGTTATTTGTTTTGATGATGATGATTATCCCGCTGTTCTTCGAGATTTTTGAGAAAAGTTCCCGGCTAACCGGGACCACCCAACCGTAGGACGGACCCATGGCCCATCCTCCGCACTTTCCTCGGTTTGTTTTAGTTATGTACTTATCTAACACATTAATTTGACATATAACAATCAGCTTCTTTAATTAATCCTGTTAAGCACTCGTTCCTTCACGTAATCTTATCACGTGACATAGAAAAACAATATCAAGCAAGTTTTTTTATTTTTTTACATTTCATCATTTTATCTTTGAAATAGAAGGAGTTCCGCCCGTAGGCTTGTCCATAATCTGCCCGAAGGCTATCCAGTAATCCCTAGGGATCACTATTCTAAGCTTCCGCCCGTAAACTAGTATGCGGGCCTCGAGATCCAATCCCGAGTAATGTTAGCCTCTTGTGCAGGACCCGGAAGGTGAGGGATTTATGGCCAGAGCCCCCCTGGCACCCAAGCGTCCTCCTGCTCCAAGTAGAGCTAAACGGAGAGACCTCTCGTAGCGGGTTCGGTCCACGTTCACGTCGCGGTCAACAATCCCCTTGGTTAGGGTCACGCAGGCAGTCGGAGGTAACTAAAACTGCCTCTCCCTTTAGGCCTTAAACCTAAAGCATTAGATATCTTTTCATCCTTTAGTTCCTTGAGTAAACAATGCAAACAGTGTTTTCTAAATTGTTACAGGCACAATCATTTCCAATGGTCGTTTATTTGGCCAATTTCTAAGGAGTGAATCCTTCTCTCCGAATGCATCCAGCACTCGATCCGGGATCGATTGCGACTTGGCAAGATCCCCAAGGGTTTGTTTGTTAACCCCTTATGTCCTTGGGTTAGGGTGTCCTCATATCCAATCCATTTCTGATTGTACTAGGTCAACCTTATTGGTCCTAGGGTTCCAATTCAAACCCAGTTTCATCCTTTTAGTGAGCAACCCTTAGGGTAACAGACCCTAGATCATTTCTCGCAAGTATGTCCTATTTTTGCTACATTCCGTGAATGTGGGCATGTCTTTAGGGTATGAGAGTTTCAACTTGGCAATAAGAACAACTAGGTTACGTACTCAACGTTCTAAATCCTAGTTAGCACTTGGGATATGTTTGCTTTGATTTAACCATTTCCAAGCGAGTCCCTCGCGGTTTAGGTGTTTAGGGTGAACTAATCTACTTGTCTCTTCTTGAAGATTTTTACGATACCATTCTCATAATCACATGATTCATTGCCTACATATGATTAGATTTACCAACCCTAACTTTCTTGGTTAAGATCAAGGCATAGGTTAAGTTACGACATAATTTTCATTGACCCTTCTAAACATGCATTTCATGATTTATGATGCTAGGCTTTTGGGGTTTATGTTAAAATGGACCATGCAGCCTCATCCTAATTTTATTTCTGAATGAATTATTCGTAGGCTAAATGAGAAATACACCAACTTTCCTAACTACTTACGTAATTGATTGAAATTTATGCAACAAAAAAAACTAGAGTTAACTTATTCCAATTTACAATCCATGCCACCCGCAAATTTCTAGAATCATATCTAGGCTCTTCTATTTTCTACGGGATTAATGACTTTCCCTAATGAATCATTCAATGAAGATTTGTCTAAAAATACAACATGGGATTAATCTTTCCATGCCTAATCAAAGGATCACTTTAATAATTTTTGACCTTATAAGGATAGGCAATAGGTGTTCTAGGCCGTTACTTTGACATGCACGCAAGGGAAACTACTAATAAGGTCGTGAGATGCATAGGTAATTTACATTATTTTGTTCATCATGTTGGAAATACCAATGACCACTTCATGTCATGAGCTAATTACTCAAATAGTCAATCTATTTCCAATTGCATTTAACTAGGCTAGGTGAATTTGACATGCGTGGGTGCTTCCTAGTCCCTGAATTTATCGTGCATAATGCCTTACTTTTGCGACGAATCAAAATTAGTAAAAACCTGGACTTGTGAACTCAGGGAGATATCCATGTGAATGTTAGGAGAAGAACCTCCCGCGGTTGCACCTTGTGGCTTTTTAGGGGCCATCGTGAATTCGACCTTCTTGTTTTGGCTGCAAACTTATGATCTTGGCCCGTCTCCCTCGCATGCGCAATTCCTTTTTAGATTCGGCTTCCTTGAGCGATGCCTCATCTTGTGGAATTGGCTTTGGAAGACCTTATAGGCTTCCTTCTTGAAGCTTATGAGGGAAAGAACTTTGGGCTTCCTTCTTGAAGCTTATGAGGGAAAGAACTTTGGGCTTCCTTCTTGAAGCTTATGAGGGAAAAGAACTTTGGGCTTTCGGAGGGTTCAAAAAGGGAAGGGCCTTTTAATTTGGTTAGAAAAATGAGGTTGCAGGTGGATCCAATAGGAAGGGGACTTAAAATCCCGGGGTAAAATGGATTTATGGGAAATCCACGGGAAGGGCTTTACAACCAGGGTAAAATGGCTTTTGGGGGATGCAAGGGGAAAGGGGGACTTAAATCCGGGGGGGTAAAGACTGCTTGTGTAGGATGCAATGGGAAGGGGGCTTATGGAAGCCCCCTTAGAAGCTTCTAAGAGCTTCTGGGTGTATGTAGACCACCTGGAAGGGGCAAAATCCAATAGGACACGTGGAAGGCGGCATGAAGATGGTGCCGACTGGCCAATGGCAGCCCGCACGGCAGCTAGGGGCTCCCTTCCCTCCTCACGGCACATCTCACCATCCACCCTCTTGCTCCTCCTCACGGGTGCAACAAGGCAACTGGTAGCTTGAGTAGGCAGTGGGAGTCTTACGCAGATCCTCCACCCAAGCCGGCTTCGACATTTCCTTCAGCTACCTCATCCCATGGTACAATCGTAGCCTGTCGCAGCTGTCCTTCCTCCCTCCACAGTTGTCTATGGTAGCCTCGACCTTCTCAAACTCTCTCTTCCCAGGCCTGGCAGTGTCCCGTCCTCTCGTCCAGCCCCTCCCTTCTCCCTCACATAGCCATGGTTTTTATAGGTAGAGGGAGAGGTACCTCCCTTCCTCCACGCGGCCCGGCTGCATGGTATTCACCCCCCCTCAGGCATCCAACAAGGATGCTTAGTCATCCGGCCTTCCCTCCCTCTCCCCTAGCACGACAGTTGGCTGGGGGAAGGAGGGAATAATTTTAAAAAAAATCATAATACTAACAATTTAATCATTTGGATTTTTAGTAAGAGGAGGTTCTCGTGAGTAGTGCAATTTTGAGATCAGAATTGTTACATTCTCTCCCCCTTGGAGGAATCGAGATGTCCTCATCTCGAGATAAACTGGGATATTGATGGTTGAGAGTGCTTTCATCTATCCAAGTGGTATCCTCCTCAGGATAGTCTTTCCACTGGACGAGGCATTCTCTCAAGGTTCTGGATCTCAGTTGTTTCTCCCTAACATCTAAGATCCTATCAGGCCGTAGCTCAAGGACTCCTTGACTAGGCATTACAACTTGTTGGTCATCAAGTACATGGTTAGGATTAGGCACATACTTCTTCAATAGACTGATATGGAATACATTATGAACCCTTAGGTTCTCAGGGAGTTGCAGTCTATACGCATTAGGTCTTAAGCACTTGAGGATCTTGTATGGTCCACAATACCTTGGACTTAGCTTCTTGCAATCTCCTAAGGATAGAGAACTCTTCTTTGGGCATACGTGAATGAAGACCATGTCTCCTTCCTCAAATATTCCATCTTGACACTTCAAATCCGCGTACGCCTTCTGTCTATCCTTTGCACCTTCGATGTCCTGTCTTATTGACTTTACTTGGTCATCCATCTCTTCCAACATCTGCCTTGAAGCTTAAACCCTCAAGGTTGGATCTGAGAAGTTTAGGGAACTTCAATAGTCATGACCATACAATGCTTGAAAAGGGGTCATCTGAATACTTTGTTGGTAAGAAGCATTGTAGGCAAATTCCACCAAAGACAAGTATTGAATCCACCTTTTTGGTTCACAACAGGAGTGTGCCCTAAGCATATCCTCGATAACTTGATTGACTCACTCTGTTTGACCATAGGTTTGGGGATGGTAAGTTGTGCTAAAACAGAGTTGAGTCCCAATGGCTTCAAAGATAGCTCTCCAGAAGTGTGATGTGAAGAGAGAATCATGATCACTAATGATTCTTCTGGGTAACCCATGTAGCTTGAATATCTCCTTGATAACAACCTTGCAATGTCTAAGGCTTTATAGTTTATCTTTACTAGAATAAGGTGTGCAACCTTAGTCAGCATGTCAACCACAACCATGATGGAGTGGTATCCTCCCTGAACTTGGGGTAGGCCAGCAACAAAGTCCATACTGATGAATTTCCATTTCATTTGGGGAATGTCGAGTGGTTGCAACTTCCTTGGCATCTTGACATGTTCGATTTTAATACGTTGACAAGACAAACACTCAGTGACATATTTGAAAATGCCACCTTTAAGACTCTCCCAATAGTAGCTCATCCTAACTGCATTGAGAGACTTGGCATAGCCAGGATGTCCTAAGAAAGGGGAATCATGAGCTTCGCACAATATCTTCTGCTTAAGTGACTGGCTTGCCAGTACACATGCTCTCATTCAATAGTAGACAAGTCCACTATTGACAGAGAATTCATGATACTTAGCCTGTAGCTTTTGTTCCTGGTCCTTGATAGAGATTTCCCTTAGCATCTTTTGATAGGCTGGATCATGGCATGCTTCTTCTCTAGCTAGCTCAAGTATTGGGTTGTTTGGCACGTACACCTTTGTAGCTAGAGATCTAGCTATTGATGGATTTTGCAAGATTAGTGAATTAAGGAATGCCTTGCGACTAAGTGCATCAGCAACTACATTCTCCTTTCCCAGTCGGTACTTGATTTCAAAGTCATACTCCTCCAACACTTCAATCCACCGACGTTGCCTCATGTTGAGCTCGTTCTGGGTAAAGATCCACTTGAGACTCTTATGATTAGTCACTAGTGTAAACTTGTTACCCAGTAGGTAGTGTCTCCAAAGCTTGACAACTAAAAGTTCAAGATCATGGGTAGCATAATTCTTCTCATGGCTCTTCAGTTTCTTGAAGATTATGCTATAGGATGACTTTTCTACATGAGCACACATCCTAAGGCAAGCATGCTAGTATCAGTTACTACCTCAAACTCCTTACTGTGGTCTAGAAGTTTTAGGATCGGTGCTGATACCAAACATTGCTTCAACCTATCAAAGCTAGTTTGTTCGGTAGTTGACCATGCAATGTTTGCTTCTTCAGTAAGTCTGTCGATGCTTCAATCAAAGCATAGTTTTTTATGAAGACCCTATATCATCTTGTCAATCCAAGAAAACTACGTATTTCTTTGACAGTTGTTGGTATTTGGCCATCCTAGAACATTTTTGACTTAGGCCGGCTCCACTGAGATTCCTTCTGCTAACATGATGAATCCCAGATAACCAATCTGATGTTTGAGGAATTCACATTTCGTTATCTTAGCATACAGCTTGTGTGACCTCCTTGTCTCAAGGAAAATCCGAAGTTGGGATTCATGATCTCCTTCATGTTTGGAATAGACTAGAGTGTCATCAAAGAAGAAGAGCACGAATTTATCAAGATATCGTCTAAAGACATCCTGCATTAACCTATTGAGGGTGGCAGGCGCATTCGTAAGCCCTAATGACATAACTAGAACTCAAAGTGTCCATATCTAGTGTTGAAGGTCGTCTTTGGGATATCTTCTTCTTTGATTCTTATCTGATAGTAACCAGACCTAAGATAATCTTGGAGAAGATCTTGGCACCCTGAAGACGATGAAGAAGCTCATCTATTCTAGGAATATGATATTTGTTCTTGAATGTTGATTGATTCAACCCTCTGTAATCAATACATAGTCGAAGTGTTCCATCTTTTCTTTTTCTGGAATAGTACTGGTGGTTCCCATGGTGAACTGCTAGGACGGATGTAGCCCTGATCTAGCAGTTGCTTGAGTTGTTCCTTCAGCTCAATTGCTTCCGATATAGACATTCTATAGGGTCTCTTCGCAATTGACGCAGCTCCTATTACTAGCTTTATCTCATGATCTACTTCACTTTGAAGCAGGGAGTTTTGTTAACTCTTCAGGAAATACGTCCGCGTATTCCTTTAGCCAAAAAGATCCTTCACTAGACTCCTGCTTCTAACCTAACTTATTGAGCTTAATTAAGTAGACATATAGTCCCTTTCTAACTCCCTTTTTAATCCGAGATGCTTTAAGCGAATTGAATTTTTGGCTTTCCAGCCTCACCTGGAGTTTGTAACCAATTTCCCTTCAGAGTTTGGAAAAGAACTTGACCCCTTTTCACAATGAATGTGGGCATTATTAGATTTAAGCCAATCCATTCCGAGTAGACAGCTCATGGATATCTAGGTTCATGATCCCGAATCTGATCGAAGTCGACTTTTCCTCCCAGTAAGAATTCCACATTACATCACATATCTACTTCAGCTTTTAGCCAAGTGATCAAGTCACTTTTCTTTGTTAACAATATTCACAGTCAAGACAATCTTTGATTTTAAAAAAAGTTTTTTTCCATTCATATCGGCATAGCCTTTCGAGGTACAATTATTTCTTGGGGTGATGGAACAAGTTGATACATTAATTCGAGGAGAATATGATGTTGTTGCATTCAGCTACAGGAACTGAGTAGTAGTACGGATTGGGGTCATCGATTTTCAAGAATCGATAGTTCATTGGAAGATTAGGGTATCTTTTCCTTTGATATCCATTCTTCTCATGACGTCCCAACACCTTGATTTGGTCGGCAGGGATTCTTCGAACCACTTCCCCGTACACATACTTATTCTGATTAACCATTCGACCTCCGACCTGTAGGGTCACGTTTGCATGAGCCTCAACAAAGTCGAACAGCTTCACGATCTTCAAATCCTCCATCCACTTGCTTCTCTTCAAGTTAATTTGAAGGTACGCAGGTCGATGGGCAGTTATGTAATAGATCCCTGAAACACCCATCAATCTCCGTTCCACGTACATAGGCGATGGATTGTAAATGCAGTCTAGGATGTTCATCATCTCAACCCTTTGTCGATAATCCATAGAATGCATCGCAGTCATAAACATGACTCGGAACACTAAGAACCTGTTCCATGCTTCATAATTCTGCAAGACAGCATTGAAAGTAAGGAAATGTTTTGGACAATAACATTTGCTTTACTTCTTCTTATTAAAATTTCTTAAAAACAAGTCCTTTGCTGGTTTGCTCTGATACCAACTGTAACGTGTTTCCTAGTATCATCTAGGACACGTCTTAGCAGTCCATCGGAAAGGATGTCTAGAAAACTCGGCCCGACACTCCCATGGAATGTTACGGGTTTTGCGATCTAGGTCTTTCCGCGTCTGCCACGTAGCGGAAGTATACTGGCCGTTCCCACTTAGGATCGACCCGAATTAGGGTTTCCCTGATTGGTCATTAGCTAACAACAACTAGCGTCAGACCCTAGCAAACTACTTTACGCAGAAACGCCAGGTCCGAAGCGGATTCACGCTGCACTTGGTTCAAGGAGAGTGGGAAACGAGAGGGATGCAAAGCTCAACCTCTCTGCCATAAGGCATAGTCCCATTCCGTTCCCCTAAAACAACGTTAATCGGGTAAGGCGTAACTCTAGGTCATCATTCTCGTTATTTGTTTTGATGATGATGATCATCTCGCTGTTCTTCGAGATTTTTGAGAAATGTTCTCGGCTAACCGGGACCACCCAACCGTAGGACGGACCCATGGCCCATCCTCCGCACTTTCCTCGGTTTGTTTTAGTTATGTAATTATATAACAGATTAATTTGACATATAAGAATCAGCTTCTTTAATTAATCCTGTTAAGCACTGGTTCCTTCACATAATCTTATCACGTGACATAGAAAAGCAATATCAAGCAAGTTCTTTTTTTTTTATACATTTCATCATTTTATCTTTGAAATACAAGGAGTTCTGCCCATAGGCTTGTCCATAATCTGCCCGAAGGCTATCCAGTAATCCCCAGGGATCACTATTCCAAGCTTGTGCCCGTAAACTAGTATGCGGGCCTCAAGATCCAATCCCGAGTCACGTTAGCCTCTTGTGCAGGACCCGAAAGGCGAGGGATTTACATCCAGAGCCCCCTGGCACCCAAGCGTCCTCCTGCTCCAAGTAGAGCTCAATGGAGAGACCTCTCGCGGCAGGTTCGGTCCACGTTCGCGGCGCGGTCAACAACCCCCTTGGTTAGGGTCAGGGAGGCAGTCGGGGGTAACTGAAACTACCTCTCCCTTCAGGCCTTAAACCTGAAGCATTAGATATCTTTTCATCCTTAGGTCCTTGAGTAAACAATGCAAACAATGCTTTCTAAACTGTTACAGGCACAATCATTTCCAATGGTCGTTTATTTGGCCAACTGCTAAGGAGTGAATCCTTCTCTCCGAATGCATCCAGGACTCGATCCGGGATCGATTGCGACTTGGCAAGATCCCCAAGGGTTTGTTTGTTAACCCCTTATGTCCTTGGGTTAGGGTGTCCTCATATCCAATCCATTTCTGATTGTACTAGGTCAACCTTGTTGGTCCTAGGGTTCCAATTCAAACCCAGTTTCATCCTTTTAGTGAGCGACCCTTAGGGTAACAGACCCTAGATCGTTTCTCGCAAGTATGTCCTATTTTTGCTACATTCCGTGAATGTGGGCAGGTCTTTAGGGTATGAGAGTTTCAACTTGGCAATAAGAACAACTAGGTTACGTACTCAACGTTCTAAATCCTAGTTAGCACTTGGGATATGTTTGCTTTGATTTAACCATTTCCAAGCGAGTCCCTCACGGTTTAGGTGTTTAGGGTGAACTAATCTACTTGTCTCTTCTTGAAGATTTTTATGATACCATTCTCATAATCACATGATTCATTGCCTACATATGATTAGATTTACCAACCCTAACTTTCCTGGTTAAGATCAAGGCATAGGTTAAGTTACGACATAATTTTCATTGACCCTTCTAAACATGCATTTCATGATTTATGCTGCTAGGCTTTTGGGGTTTATGTTAAAATGGACCATGCAACCTCATCCTAATTTTATTTTTGAATGAATTATTCGTAGGCTAAATGAGAAATACACCAACTTTCCTAACTACTTACGTAATTGATTGAAATTTATGCAACAAAAAAAACTAGAGTTAACTTATTCCAATTTACAATCCATGCCACTCGCAAATTTCTAGAATCATATCTAGGCTCTTCTATTTTCTACGGGATTAATGACTTTCCCTAATGAATCATTCAATGAAGATTTGTCTAAAAATACAACATGGGATTAATCTTTCCATGCCTAATCAAAGGTTCACTTTAATAATTTTTGACCTTATAAGGATAGGCAATAGGTGTTCTAGGCCGTTACTTTGACATGCACGCAAGGGAAACTACTAATAAGGTCGTGAGATGCATAGGTAATTTACATTATTTTGTTCATCATGTTGGAAATACCAATGACCACTTCATGTCATGAGCTAATTACTCAAATAGTCAATCTATTTCCAATTGCATTTAACTAGGCTAGGTGAATTTGACATGCGTGGGTGCTTCCTAGTCCCTGAATTTATTGTGCATAATGCCTTACTTTTGCGACGAATCAAAATTAGTAAAAACCTGGACTTGTGAACTCAGGGAGATATCCATGTCAATGTTAGGAGAAGAACCTCTCGCGGTTGCACCTTGTGGCTTTTTAGGGGCCATCGTGAATTCGACCTTCTTGCCTTGGCTGCAAACTTAAGATCTTGGCCCGTCTCCCTCGCATGCGCAATTCCTTTTTAGATTCGGCTTCCTTGATCGATGCCTCGTCTTGTGGAATTGGCTTTGGAAGACCTTATAGGCTTCCTTCTTGAAGCTTATGAGGGAAAGAACTTTGGGCTTCCTTCTTGAAGCTTATGAGGGAAAGAACTTTGGGCTTCCTTCTTGAAGCTTATGAGGGAAAAGAACTTTGGGCTTTCGGAGGGTTCAAAAAGGGAAGGGCCTTTTAATTTGGTTAGAAAAATGAGGTTGCAGGTGGATCCAATAGGAAGGGGACTTAAAATCCCGGGGTAAAATGGATTTATGGGAAATCCACGAGAAGGGCTTTACAACTGGGGTAAAATCGCTTTTGGGGGATGCAAGGGGAAAGGGGGACTTAAATCCGGGGGGGTAAAGACCGCTTGTGTAGGATGCAATGGGAAGGGGGCTTATGGAAGCCCCCTTAGAAGCTTCTAAGAGCTTCTGGGTGTATGTAGACCACGTGGAAGGGGCAAAAGCCAATAGGACACGTGGAAGGCGGCATGAAGATGGTGCCGACTGGCCAATGGCAGCCCGCACGGCAGCTAGGGGCTCCCTTGCCTCCTCACGACACATCTCACTATCCACCCTCTTCCTCCTCCTCACGGATGCAACACGGCAACTGGTAGCTTGAGTAGGCAGTGGCAGTCTTATGCAGATCCCCCACCCAAGCCGGCTTCGACATTTCCTTCAGCTACCTCATCCCATGGTACAATCGTAGCCTGTCGCAGCTGTCCTTCCTCCCTCCACAGTTGTCTATGGTAGCCTCGACCTTCTCAAACTCTCTCTTCCGAGGCGTGGCAGCGTCCCGTCCTCTAGTCCAGCCCCTCCCTTCTCCCTCACATAGCTATAGTTTTTATAGGTAGAGGGAGAGGTACCTCCCTCCCTTGACGCGGCCTGGCTGCATGGTATTCACCCCCCCTCATGAATCCAACAAGGATGCTTAGTCATCCTGCCTTCCCTCCCTCTCCCCCAGCACGACAGTCGGCTGGGGGAAGGAGGGAATAATTAAATTTTTTTTTCATAATACTAACAATTTAATCATTTGGATTTTTAGTAAGAGGAGGTTCTCGTGAGAAGTGCAATTTTGAGATCAAAATGTAAAATATTACACGGCGCAGCGAACAGAATCTGAGAAAGAGATAGAGAGTACACAACAGATAAGAGGAGAATCAGTAAAATTCTTTAACTCCAAACAACTGATACAAAGATGGCTCTGTCCACCCGTGCGCTTCCAATGAATGAAGCTTAGATGGCGATCTAGACAGAAGATAGGTGAAGAGCTTAAGGCTAGCTGGAACAACAACTCTGACTGGGTGAAAGATGAGTGTAAGATGGCTGCGAAGGGGTTTAGCTTTTATAGCCCGCGAAGGTCGTTAGGTCGGCCTGCTGACCGACCTACCATATGAGCCTCCACTAGTCGGCCAGGGAATATTCCAGGGAATATTCCCTTTACCATCGGGCCGGGGGCGCTGCCCCCGGACCCCCGCCAGGGGGGCCGCTGGCCCCCCTGGGACCCCCCAGCCAGGGGCCGCTTCCGCGGCCCCCGGACCCCACAATAGGGGCCCCTTTTAACTCCCTTACCACGCAACTCAATGCAATGTGCCTCGAGTTGCTACCAGCATAACCACTCCGTCTAACCCAAAGATTAGACCCACAACAGTCACCTTTTTGCCATCCGGTCACATAGACCTCATCTGATATACAAGTCAGGACTCAACCAATGTCCGGGCTCACATTTGGCTTCTCCTCATAATGGGGGCCTTACAACTTTGAGCACCATGGATCATTGGTAGCACCTAATGAGGGTGGGGCATTGATCATATCTAACACCCCCCCTCAATGTCCACCCATAGGTGAACTATCTCCTCGGCCCAATGCCGAGTCTCTGAAGATGAACTTGAAGCAGATCCTTCGTAAGTGCTTTGGTGAAGATATCTGCTCCATTCTCCTCTGTTGGACAGTAGACCAATTCCACTATCCCATCCTCCATCAAATCACGCACATAGTGATACTGGATCTCTATATGTTTGGTGCGTGCATGAAACACTGGATTTTTGGCAATGGCGATGCAACTCTGATTGTCACATCTCAGCACAGTTGGTTCTTCATCCTGCACTCCCATATGCCATAGAATCCTTCTCAACCATACGGCCTCACATGCAGCAAAACAAGCTGCCTTGTACTCTGCTTCGGTAGAAGACAATGCCACTGTTGGTTGCTTCTTACTAATCCAAGAGAAAATTCCTGAACCCAAAGAGAAACAATAACCAGAAACTGACTTCCTGGAATCAATGTCTCCTGCCCAATCTGAGTCACAGTTCCCCACAAGAGAAGTTCCGAAACTGTATGTGATACCATAGTCAAGAGTTTTCTTCAAGTATCTGAGCACCCGCATCCCAGCCTTCCAATGACTCTCATGAGGTTTGTTTGAGAACCTGCTCAAAACACCAACAGCAAAACTGATATCTGGTCTGGTGTTACACAAGTAGATTAGACTGCCGACCAACCTCCTATACCTCCCAATGTCTGCTAGTGCTGATGTATCCTCAACGGATAACTTTACATTCACCTCCATAGGTGTAGCTATCTCCTTGCACTCGGTCATGCCAAATGCCTTCAAGATCTCCCATGCATACTTCTTCTGAGAGATGAAGATCTTTCCTGGCTCTTGCCAGACTTCAATCCCCAAACAATAGTGCAGCAAGCCCAAGTCTGTCATTTCAAACTCAAAACTCAAAGCCTTTCGAGTTTGGTTGATCATATCTTCATAGTCACCTGTAATAAGAAGGTCGTCCACATATAGGACAATCACTACAGACTTTTTACCATCCCTGTAAACATACAAGTTAGCATCTGAGGCACATCTTTTGAAGTTTAGGTTTAAAAAGAACCTATCTATCCGCTGGTACCATGCTCTGGGGGCTTGTTTCAGCCCATACAATGCCTTCTTCAATTTACACACTTTGTTCTCAGAATGGGGGGCCTCAAACCCTGGTGGCTGAGCCACGTACACCTCCTCCTTGAGGTCACCATTTAAGAACGCTGACTTAACATCCATTTGGTACACTGGCCACTTCTTGTGGGCAGCCACTGCAAGTACCGTGCGAATAGTGGTCATTCTGGCAGTTGGGGCAAATGACTCTTGAAAATCAAACCCTTCAACTTGTGAAAATCCTTGGGCAACCAGTCTAGCTTTGTACTTTTCTAAGGTACCATCAGCCTTGTACTTTACCTTCCAGATCCACTTGGTGCCAATAATCTTCCGCTTTGCTGGCCGATCCACTAGCTCCCAAGTGTCATTCTTCATTATGCTGTCATACTCCGCCTGCATAGCAGCCTTCCATGATGGATCTGCAAGTGCTTCTTCTAAGTCAGTTGGCTCCTTTACTTCTCTCATAATCTCAACCATCAAGGCCATGTTGACTATGTGAGCAGAAGCCCTCCTTTGCTCCTCTATTCTCTGAGACCTCCTTGGTCCGTCTGCCTTCTCCTCAACAGATGCAGGCATAGGATTATTGTGGTCATAGAGCTGCTTCACCCAGCGCGGCAATGGCTTTTCCGGTGGGGTGATGTCAGGTTGGTGAACTTTTTCCTCATCATCTGAAGATGATGCTTCCTCCTCCTTAAGGATAGGGATAGCTCTCGGGACAGGTTCATAGTGGACTACTTCTTCGCTTGATGATAAAGTGGAAGACCTTGCCTTCTCCTCCTCCACTGTATGCGGCTCCTCCTTGAACACCACATCACGGCTCGCGATGATCTTCTTTGCCTCTTGGTCATATAACTTGTAAGCCTTCTGCTCATCACTATAACCCAAGAAGATACATTTTCTGCTTTTTGGTTGTAACTTGTTTCTCTTCTCATCTGGAACATGTGCATAACATTCACATCCAAAAATTCTGAAATGTGAAACAGATGGTTTCTTACCAGTGTAAGCCTCATGAGGTGTTTTTCCCTTGAGAGCCTTTGTGTAGCTCCGATTTAGAATGTAGACTGCAGTATTAACAGCTTCAGCCCAAAAATGGTTAGGCAATCCCTTGCCCTTTAGCATGCATCTTGCCATCTCCACAATGGTACGATTCCTGCGTTCCACAACACCATTCTGCTGAGGTGTGTGAGGCGTCGTCAATTGACGCTTGATCCCTTTGCTCTTGCAAAAGCCTTCAAACTCCTTTGAGTTGAACTCACCACCACCATCTGTTCTAAATTTCTTCACACTTTTCCCTGTTTCATTCTCAACAAGTATTAGCCATTCTTTAAACTTACCAAAAGCTTGAGCCTTATCACGAAGGAAGTACACCCACATCTTCCTACTGTAGTCGTCGACAATCAACATAAAATAAGAAGATCCCCCCAAGGCCTGTGTAGGCATCTTACCACACAAGTCAGCATGCACCAACTCTAGAGGAGCATGTGCTCTATTCTTGCTTTCTTGTGGAAATGCCTTTCTCTGTTGCTTGCCCATCATACAAGCTTCACATGGTTCCTTCAATTCAGTTATTGTAGGTAGGTGAGCAACCATACCTTGCTTCTGCATCTCCTTCAATACTGCAAATCCGATGTGTCCAAACCTTTCATGCCAAAGCTTACTTGTGCCCACTCCAGCGGTGGCTGTAAGAGCACTTAGCTCATACAGGTTGTTCCTTCTTTCTCCTTTGCCAACAATTGTGCCAGCACTATCAATAATTTCTGCACCTGTCTTCTTGAACCTCACTTCATGACCAAGATCAGTTATGGCAGCAACTGATAAGAGATTTCTCCTGATTTCGGGAACATACAACACATTTGAAAGCTTTTTGACTTCACCATTTGCAGCAACAAAAGAAATAGTACCTGTGCCCGCAGCAGGGCATTTAGCATCATTTCCAACCGTCACAGTGATGGATTCTTGTAGAGGCTGCATAGAACTGTATAGACCTTTCTTGTTGGTCATGTGACGGGAGGCCCCACTATCCAACACCCAAGAGTCAGTGGTAGATTCTTCTTGCGCCGAGGAGCACACTTCCTCAATGGTCGCCATGAATAATTCCAACTCTGCTTCAGCCGTATTGGCTGTCTCTTTCCCTTTAGTTTTAAGGGTACCATTCTTTTCATCTGCCTTCTTGACACGACAATCTGCAATCGCATGTCCTTTCTTCTTACAGTAGAAGCACTCTCCTTGAAACTTCTTCTTGCCGCCCTTTTTCTTTTTGTCACCATCATTTTTGGTGGAGGAAACACCTTTGCCTTTTGCATTGGCAGAGAATGCAGCATCTCCATTGTTGCTTCCTTCTCGGGCTTTCAGCCTCAACTCCTCCTCCATTAATAATGCACAAAACTCCTCAAAAGTCAAAGCTTGAGGTCTCACCTGAGTATTAAGGGCAGTTACTAGTCCATCAAACTTTTGTGGACAAATCCGAAGACACCTCCGAGCTAGCTCTTCGCTAGTCTTTTGTATCCCAGCGCCAGCCATCTGGTCGCGCAGATTCTTAATCCGAGTGATGAATGCTTCAACCGTCTCTCCTTCAGCAAACTTCTCCGCTGCTAGTTGATTCTCCAAGTTTTGAATCCTTGTTTGGTTTCGTGTTTCATACTGACTCCTTAGTACATTCCAAGCCTCTGACGCTTTGGTTGTATGCTGAATCAGAGTCAAAACACTGTCAGAACAGCTTGTAACTAAGGCACACAATGCATCTGCATTCCTTCGTTTCCAAGCTCGTAGAAGATCTGCATTCGGAGGAATCATCACACTAGGATTTGATGGGTCGGGGGTAGGCTGTGGTTCTGCGTCAGTCCCCAGCACAGTCTCCAGAAGCTCATAAGAATCAAGGATAGTAGTAATTTTGAACTTCCACAAGGTGTAGTTTGTACCATCTAACTTGCCTTCGCTGAAGGTTGGTGGACGAATCCTCAGTGTTTGAATAGCCGGTACAGCAGCACCACCTCCTGCACCGCTTCCTGATGCGCCAGAACTGCTTCCCGGAGTCGACATCGTTTCTCTTTGCTGTTGAAGCCTTTGCCTCTTGCACTCTCTCCGATCTCTAGAGCCCCCTGGGCTCTGATACCATGTAAAATATTACACGGCGCAGCGAACAGAATCTGAGAAAGAGATAGAGAGTACACAACAGATAAGAGGAGAATCAGTAAAATTCTTTAACTCCAAACAACTGATACAAAGATGGCTCTGTCCACCCGTGCGCTTCCAATGAATGAAGCTTAGATGGCGATCTAGACAGAAGATAGGTGAAGAGCTTAAGGCTAGCTGGAACAACAACTCTGACTGGGTGAAAGATGAGTGTAAGATGGCTGCGAAGGGGTTTAGCTTTTATAGCCCGCGAAGGTCGTTAGGTCGGCCTGCTGACCGACCTACCATATGAGCCTCCACTAGTCGGCCAGGGAATATTCCAGGGAATATTCCCTTTACCATCGCGCAACTCAATGCAATGTGCCTCGAGTTGCTACCAGCATAACCACTCCGTCTAACCCAAAGATTAGACCCACAACAGTCACCTTTTTGCCATCCGGTCACATAGACCTCATCTGATATACAAGTCAGGACTCAACCAATGTCCGGGCTCACATTTGGCTTCTCCTCATAATGGGGGCCTTACAACTTTGAGCACCATGGATCATTGGTAGCACCTAATGAGGGTGGGGCATTGATCATATCTAACACAAAATTGTTACAAGAAGTGCACAATATGCCTTGCTCTTGGGAGACTTTTGAATTCGCCTTTGCGCAGGCTTCTCGCTCTGCCGGTGAGTTGCTCGCTAGCGAGGTCTCCAAAGAGCAAGCCATTAAGCAATGCCTCATCACATCATATGACCCATGGACAATGTCTGCCATCACCGACCAAGAGATCGCAAGGTTATCCCACCTTGCTGATACGGGATCAGCCTTCTTGAGGCAGTGGTACACTCTTAGGTTGCAATGGGAAGTCAACGGATGTCGCATAATGACCAACGCCGAACAACGTCGAGCCATCAAAACGGCCGAGTATGATCCCACCTACATCGTGCCTACCTCGTATAGAGTGCTAACCACTCTTCGGGGTCGACCCATGGATGAGCATATCATAGGGCACCCCTATCTTGACTGCCTCTTAACAGAGGAAGAGCTCCACATCGCAAGTCGGGTCGACTCCGGTGATTTCCTCACAGATGTCCTCATGTACATCACACATGTAGGAATTTGACCCTTTGATCTGGACCGCGCTGCTCAACTGGAATATAACCCCAACTTCTACGCTTGGCTCCTACATAAATAAAGATGAACGCCTTGGCCTCACAACCTCCAATCCTGGGACGGATTCTTCTTTTCCAAAGGGGGGAAGGGGTAGTAAGGTGGATAAACGAAATAAAATCTAAAAAGTAAACCAAGTGTGAAACACTTAAATTTGAAATGCAAAGGTAAAAGGTGGTGATAGAAGTCTGAAAGGCAAAGTTAAGGCTATGTTCAATAAAATCTGCTATGCTTTTGTTCTTCCAGCAAATTAGTTGCCAAAAAGTACTAAAAATGGAAATGGCTAAATGTGCAGGTGGCGACCATGGCAAGCCGGGACAAAGCAGGCAAGCTTCCCTTCTTAGAGGAGGAACAAGTAAAGTACGGCCTCATGGTGGAAACAAGAGCTTTCAACCAGTTAAAGTTCCGCCACATCTTCAACCTTGAAGACGTAGCCATCGAAGAACTGGCGGTACGCCAAATCATAGAGCAGTGCCACCTACAGAAGTGCCTAGACATAGTGGGCCGGAGGGTAGATTACACCTTGTGCGTTGATTTCTTGCGTACCTTCAACAAAAACAGGGGCACCATCACGGTGTGTGACAATGAAGCTACCAGACAGGTGCAGATCAAGCTAACCCCCGAGTTGGTGGAAAGGGCACTAGGGCTGCCAAATAAGGTGGAAAGGAAACCAAAAAGAGACATCTACGCCATGTTGGGGATGGATAAAGTGAAGGTTCACACCAATGATGGAATTAGCCTGGCGGACATCCCCAACCAGGAAATTCAGCTGCAGGCAAAGATGGTGCCCGCCCTGTTCTCAAGCCAGAGGTACAACAGCATTATGACCCGAATCAATGTACCTCTTCTCGACAGCATTGTGGCGCAATCGCTGGATGAGGTGAACCTTAATGGGTTTGTGAGAAAGACAATTGAGGCCTCGGCGAAGGCCCTGGCAACAGGAGGAAGAGCCGTGGCAGGAGAGTCCCCGTCATCCCAATCGACCTGCAAGGCATAATCCTCCAAGGCCTCCACCATAGGGTTTGGAGGTGTCCTTACCGCAATCATCCAAGAAGCGATAGGGTAGGGACAAGCAAGAGAAGACAAAGAGGGAGGTGACGAGGAAAGTGGCGAGTCACCATCATAGTCCCCACCTCACATAGAAGAGCAGTAGAGGTCATCTGATGAAACAGAGACAGATGCCGACGAAGAGGGAGAATCCCAAGCTACACCACAAAGGCACGCAGAACAACGAACCAAAGCCCTGCATGGAAAAAGAGAGGAGGAGCGAAAGAAGAAAGAGAAGGAAGATCTGGAAAGGGCTCGAAGGGAGTCGGTGAAGGATGAGGAGGAAAGAAAAAAGAAGGCCGAGGAGGAGCTGAGAAGGAAGGAAGAGGAAGAATTGGAGCTAGCAACCCGTCGCTCCATCGAGGAGCAACACAGAAGAGACGAGGAAGGAGCACAGGGTCCGCATCAACCTGAGGCACCCGATCCCAGTACCAGTGTGCCGGAAATCACACCCCTGCCCCCTCCAGAAGGAAGAGGAAAGGACCCGATCAAGCCAACTTCCCCCCTCCTCATACCATCCATGCCAGCGACTCCTATCATGATGACACCCCTTGCCACCGCCACCCAAGGGCCCACCCCAAAAGTTGACGAAAGCAATGTGGTCACTTGGCTACAATTTTTGGTGGAACAGGAGCTGGAAAGGGAAGCGGTCGTGACCACCCTAGCTTCAGGAGACAAAAGGGCAGCCATGGCTGAATTGGAGTCAAAGCCGGAATTGAAAAGGCAAAAAATAGAAGATGTTGCCACCACTACGACCATGCCCCACCCCGCACCTCTACCAGGCCAATATGACGAGTATGTTAAGAAACTGCTCTCGCAGTTGCAAAGGGCCAAGGAAGAAAGGAGGACAGCCGTTGAGGAGCTGGCAGCGAAACGAGAATCACAAGCCGCCCTCCAACTGAAGAGAACAAAGCAGATAACAGAATATCAAAGGAAAATCGCTGTGCTCAGGGAGGAAGCCAGCACTAAGGAGGCAGAAGAATTAAAAGCCTTGAAGGAACGTGACGCTGTCTGGGAGGGAAGGAGAAAAATCTTGATGAAGCATCTCAACGGGGAGAGGGAAACGAATGCCCACCTTTGGCGCAAAAATGATCTGCTATCTGCAGTCAACCTGGAAGCACAAAGCCAGCTTGACAAGATCACACAGGAGGCTGCAGAGCTGGACCAGTTAAGGGCAGAACAGGTGCGAAGGATGTAGGTGAAGCTGGACCAACTCAATGCACAGATCGCAGATGAACGCTAGGAGCAGACCCGCCTGCACCGTGAGCTCGAGGCCAAGCAGCAACAGCTCATGGCAATGACCCTCCATCAGGGGGAGAGCCTGGAAGATATGGAAAAAAGAGCAAAGAATGGGCTGATCACAATGAGCAGAGAGTACGGGACTTAGCATGCCGGCTAGCCAAGGCCAAAGGAGACAGGGTGCTGGCTAAGAATCAGGCAGAGGCGGCCCAACTCTCCATGATAGACCAGTAGCACACCTTCCTCAATACGCTGCTCCACTCCACCAAACCGGAAGGAGATGAAGCCAATGATCAGCTACAAAGGAAACTAACCATTACACGCAGAGCTCTCACAGCAGGCTTGCACGTGCCGCTGCAGCTAAGATGCCCACTGCAGAGCCTAGAGGAGCAGAGGAGATAGCTTGCACAGGTAGGCCTGACGGCGCAGGAAATAGATGACCTCAGTTTCATAGAGGCAAAAGCACAAGAAGACGAGTAAGCAGAAGGGGGTGAACCGGAGTTCGATCTGGGACCTCAGGAGGAGGAATATGTCCCACCACCCCCTCAGCCACAACAAGCGGAAGTGCAGCCCCTTGATACATCTGCCGAGAGAAGAGTGGCCCAAACCAACCGCAGGAAAGAGATAGTGGAGAAGGCAAGAAGAAAGCTGAATACTAGACCCGTTCCAAGACAGCCTGCCCCTCTCCTACTGCGCACCCAAGATCCCCCTGCTGAATTCCGTGCCGAATTGATTATCTGGGAACAGTAGGAGTATAACCATGACCTCTTCGACTTGCGCTTTGAGTTTCCCACTGCCTTGAATAGGGTACTACCCATTCAACTGGTAGAGGATGTCATTGCTATGGGGGCAAGGCTCAAAGCCAAGTGGTTAGTGGAGCATGAGGCTCACCCAACTGCTTGGGGAGCCGAGGACCGTGAATTTTGGCAAGATAAAGTCCTCCAGGTGCCTAGATCAGTGGAATGCTATAATTGCCAACCCACCTGGAGGAGACGCATTTTTTATGTCAACCTTGACACGTGGATGGCATTTTGCAACACCCTCCCTTCGGAGAGAAATGACCCTACTTTTATGACGTATCCTCGAATGGTAGGGGTAGACTTCAATCCGACCATCCATGACAGGTTCAATTTCCCCATTATCTATAATACCAATATCACCTCCCATAGGGACACCCTTCTCTTCACCCTCCCCTATTTGTATAGCTCTATAGATAGATTTCTTAGCGAGTTCACCTCTTGTCCCGACCCCGCATTCATCACCACTTGTAATTATCTTAGGCTAATTAGGATCCTAGTTCACCAAGAGCCGCACCCCAAGAACGCCACCTCCCACCCCTCTATTTTGATCCCAATGCCATATACAGCAACACCATGACTCGCCTCATGATGCGTGCTTCTCTTTTGCCATCTTTCTGTGTTGCACTACTTGAAGACATGAACGACAGCAAATTCACCCAGTGCAACCATCCCTTCCTTTCTACCACCACCCTCAAAACCTGCCTCCACATCAAAGGCTACTTGTTGAGTCGAAAGTTCCTTAACAAGGCCCCCCGCCCTCTGCCATCCTCTACCCGCCATTCAGATGATGAGGAGTAAACTCCTGTCATGCCCTTGTACCGCTTGCCTCCATGTATACGCCTCCTCATGCTATTATATTTATATAAAAAAAAGAAAAAAGAAAGAAAGAAAGAAAGACGCACCACAATCATCGCACCTAGGATCCTCCCTAGTCCCCCCCCCCACTTCACACTTAGGGCACATCAAGGGCAGGACTTTCAGACCTGTCACCCTAAGACTTGCACTGCACTTCCAACAAAGCACGAACTGGGTCCTCAAGTGTGGGACGTTACTAAGGGCTTGCCCAAGGTCAGATCCAACTCCCAGTTCCATTGCCACGCGCACCACACACTACACAGCAAGACAGACACACCCCTTAGGGAGTGCACAACTTTTCTTGCAGGTTATGTTCGCACTTCAAGACATGGCTACCCGCGGAGAAGGATCGCCCACAACTTCCCTTAATGGTCAACACTTCTTTTCCTGTACCGGCATCCGGCCATCTGCCTGCTGATGGCCACCCTGATTGAATCAAGTCAAGACAGAGATGCCATTGGCATAGATCTTGGAACCTCATCGTCCAATGATCCATGCCCAACGCCCCAAGATCTACAGATCGCTTATTGATTCCACCAGCCTATAGACCTTCAACTCAAAACTGAAGACCTTCAAATCAAAGACAAGGATCTTCAATCGACGCCACGGGTTTTCAAACCAAACAGCATTCGGGGGGTTTCTCTAGAATAAATCCCTCCAATACCATCATCCTAAGGGATTGCTTATTGCTTCAAGCGTTTCTCATACTCAAAAGACGACCGGCTACATAACCAGTGCCACAACCATGTGACAGACGCCAAGTATCTCCATCGAGCCTAAAGCACACCGGCATCTCTCCTAGTCATCATTCCTAACCACCCACCTACCTATTCCGCCTAACAACCGACCTAACTTGCCACTATGTCCCTCCGCAGTGCCATGGGACTGGCACTTGGCTAGGAAGGGGATAATGCTATCGTGTTTTCGACCGTGGTTTCGCAGCACAAAGGAGCAGAAAATAGAAAGAAGAGAAAATAGCAAAAAGGCACAGGATAAAAGCAAAAAAAGATAAAAACAGAAAAAGGCACCTTGACCAACAACCAATCCCTGAAAAATTCAAATGATCGGACACGACCCGCAAGAAGCTTTGATGTCGGTCCAAGGCAACGAAAGAGGAAAAAGGCACACCATTAAAATGCAGAAGCACCCTCGAATCTGTGTAAAAGAGTGCCAGGCTCGCTCCTGAGCAAAGTGTAGGCATTAGTTGGGAATAGGATAAATTAGAATGGTGGGTAATGGGAAAAAGGGCCTAGGCTACGGCCGGCCATGTAAAAGAGGAATGACCGCCCAAAAAGGATTTAGGGCTTTGTATATAAAGTTGAAAAAAGAGAATGGGAAGCTCATTCTTTGGTGTGTGGCAAAAAAGAGTCTTCTTCTTCCTCTCTTCTTCTCTCCTTCTTGCTTGTGTGTGCTCTTGAGAGAGGGAGTGTGAGAGTGAGGGAGTGAGTGTGTGTGAGAGTGAGGGATCAAGAGGGTGAAGCTCTTCACCATCTCCTCTCCTCTTCTTCTCTTCTCTTCTCTTTTCTTCTCTTGCGCGCATGGCTATGGAGGATGGAGCTTGGAGATGGAGGAGGCTTGAGGATGCTTGAGCTAGCATCAAGAATCGTGGAGCTATCGGAGTGCAAGAGAGAGGAGGGTACTCGATCGGGCATCAAGGTAAACTCAGAACACTCGTAGGATCGACGGCGCATTGGCTAGGTGAGAGATAGCCATTAGAGCTCGCTTGGAATGCTTGAAACAATAAGCGGTCCATGGGTCTTGGCAGTTGATCGAAAGCTCCCACACTATTAAAAAAAATGTAGGCAATGCAAGGCCGGGTTCTACAACATGTGTGTCAAGGGCTACTTGTAGAAAACACGTCTACTTTGGTATCACCTAGCTAATAGTATGGTTGCCCAACCTATTTGATGTCGGCGAAGTATAGTAATAGTGTTTTCTAGTGTGGTAGATGCTGCCTAAGAGTAAAATGAAAATCTACCTTGGTAAAAAGAGCCTAAAAAAGGGGCTGGAAATAAGCCACCCTACCCTATTTGAATCCAAGTGCATGGTTTGTAGCATGTAGGGATGACACCTAGCAAGTTTCATCATAGATAGTATGCTCCTCTTTGAGATCTCCGACTCCCAAGCATGGCTCTAATACCATGTGAGAGTATGCAATGAAAACACAAAAGTGAACATAGAGAGAAGAAAGAGACAAAGAGTGAACACGAGAGAGAGAAGAACAATGCCATTACAATGGTTGAAGATATAAGGCTCAATGGTCGACCACCCTGATACCCAGCTCAATGAATTTGTGTGGGTACAAAGTGGTAGCAGGGGGATGAGAGAATGAGGAGGGTTGGCTCATTATGAAGAATCAATGATGGATAATGGATAATGAAAGTGGAAGGGTATGCTACCTATATATAAGCCAAAAAGAAAGAAAATCCTAAATGTAGTCAATCCCCTATAAAATAGCCCAAAGTGCACAAAAAGAAAATCACTAATGTGCTCTCCATCTAAAGTTTCTAAAACACATAAATTAATAAAAAAATACAATGTTAGATCTCCTAACGTCCTCATGTAACTCAAACTAAGGCTCACAAGCAAGACATGACCACACAAGGTATCCATGGCTGCTAACAAACTCTTTTTTCACAATGTCTTGCAACCTTCCCTTTTGACTCGAATGGATCTTTGGCTGCAATAGTACCACTTCCAGTACAACCCATTCCCCCCACTATGACCCCAATCTCTTGACCCAATTGGACCCCAACTCAGCCTTCCCTCCCAATCCCAACCCACAACACACCTTATTGCCTACCATCCCTCCTCTAGTGGCCCTCCTCATCCCACTTTCACACCAATACCAAATCCAACACAATGATGTTTGTCACACAGAGGATAATGGCGACATCAATGAGTAATTCTATGGGTTCAAGTCCACTATTCATACCAATGTTAAAATTGGTAGTGGTAGCAATATTTAAAGCAAGGGCCGACATCATGTTTATGAGTGGAAGAGACTTGCCCAAGCAGAAGATTTGGGAGAGGATTGAGGGATAAAAATCTTGACTGTTACATTTTCTGTCTATCCCTTCAACCATTCCTTTAACTAGCATCTAAGTACTACTACAATAGCAAAGTTGTCTCTTTTATACATCATGAGTCACAAATTTAGGAAATAGTATTGTCATTGTATATGAATCATAGTTAGTTTGAGTCTATGAGATATTATGGTCCCTCCATTGATTGTTCTTGGATATTTTGTCACTATTATTTCCATCTCTAATGGCTATTGTACTACTTCATTTATCAATACACATTTGAGTATTTTCCTCATTGAGCATCTTGGTATGTGTTTTCATTGGTTTAACCATGTCAAACTCTGTACATTTAACATTGACAATAGATTAGGATGTTGGTGTCCACTTATGTTGGCTCTAAGGATGATTGTCTTTTACTCTGTGGTGGTGGTAGTGCTTGTATCCGATTATAGTAATAGACATTAAAGATGCAACTTGACTTATGAACTTGGGATACCATGTGGATTTATAGAGGTTAGAATGTTATAAGAGCTATCACTACCAAGGATGGATATCTATGCGCAAGATACATGCAAGATGGGATATCTATGCTCTTATGAATCAAGTGGGAGTAGCTGGACTCACAACATGAAGATGATAGGTGTTTGGGTTTTTAAATCCTGCTGGGCTATTTGTGTGGCACCTCCAAAGGACATGTAGGTTTGGAGCAGGTGGATGTCATGGGGTTTTTTTATACAAAGTGTGAAAGTGAGGTATGCTCTATCTTATGGAAGAATCCATGCTTTATCTATAGAATGGTAAATGAAAAACTTCGTAGTTAGTGGACTTCTCTAACTTGCTCATTGTCATGATAATAAGAGTTAGTCAAGTGGAGTCTTAGGAGTTAATGGCCATGTGACTTTGAGTAGTCATTAGTAGTTACTTAAGTGACTTGTTTTTTGGGCTATGTGGTGGAGAATGAAGAATGAGATCAAGAACACCATTTGATATAGATTTAGGGGGGGCATCAATAGGACTAATTGGGTAGTTGCTATCCAATGTGGCCACAAAGGTGAAGGAGATGGCATGAAAGGTGGGGGAAGGAGACAAAGAAAGTAAGTGGTGTGGAGGATCATGTATTGGAGAGGAGAGAGGAGAGTTTTGGGACTATTTTGAATAAGGGAAAACATGGGAAGACAAGGTAGCAAGCTAACCTTGAATTTCTTCATCTCTTATAGGATATTTGAGGCAATCTCTCACTTGATTCTTGGACTTGAACAAAATGGGAATCCTCCTTGATCATTAAAGAGTCTTGATGGGTTTATGTCCTTTATGTGGACTATTTTGGGCTATGGTTAATACACAAGAACAATGTAGTAAGCTGAAAATGGAGATTTGATGCTCAAATAGGGCTTTTATTGAGTTTTGATTATTGATTCTTGATCTCTACCTTTGGTAGACATAGTATACACAACAAAGATAAAGTTTTTTTGGGATTTTTGGGATTCTATAATAAAACAATAATAATAGGTCTGAAGTGCTTTAAAGGTTTGTAGAGGGTATTTATAGGGATTTATGCATTCCTATTCATGTGTCTTATCTATGGAGGTGCCATCTATAATCTTCTATCAATATATTGATATATACATAAGATTTTGAGGTGTTACTTATAGATTTTAAATTATGTTTAGTAGATATTATTCATGTATTAGTTTGTACACTGAGCCATAGTCTCAGTTTATGTTGGGCTATCATCCCAAGTGTGCAGATATGCCTTTGTCTTGGGCATATCCATTAAATTTATCAAATGTATTGCAAATTGATTGCTCTATTGAGACATATAAAATGAAGTCACTTGATTTTATCTCTATTTGTCTCCATTAAATCTTCCAAATTCTAAATTCTCTTTCTTTCATCTTGTTCCATCTCTCAATCTACCTACACCCTTTTATCTCTAAACTTTGTGGTAGACCTTCAACCCTACACACTTCGACAACATAGAGGCAAATTACAAAGGAAGCCTAGTAGTCTCCCAAGCCTCTTCTTATATATTTTATAGCCCATCAAGCTTTTCATTGGGCCTAGCAGCCTCGGTTAGATACAATATAGTCTCATGGCCCTATCGAAAATATTGAAAAGCCTATTGGGCTTTTAGGTTTATAAGTTGCCCTTTACTTGCTCAAGAGTGATCAAATTTTGTTTTAATTACATTAATAAAGTAATCATGTATCTTATTTGTAATAAAAATTTTAAGTAACTATGTAAATATTCAATCCCTACTACATTGTTGAATAAGCTTCTTATCTCAATCATTCTATTGAGATTGTGGTAGATTAGATAGTGATAAGTATGGGTATCACGGTAGGGAATTTTTGGCATTGTTGTTTATAGTTAGGAGAGTCACAATCATATAGAAGAAGCAAATGCTACCCATGAGGGTGATATTTTTTATTGCACCTTTCTCAATATGGCAAGACTATTTGGTCCTTAAACAAGCACTCATAGTACCATGTAGGCTAGTTTCTTGGTGAAAAGATAGAAACCCTTAAGAATTGAAAAACTAGATTGAAAAAGAGATGTGTCTATTAAAGACTTTACCTTGAGAATGGAGCTTTAAAGGGAACACCAAACATATGGGGAAGAAATTGCAAGAAAATCTATCTTATTTCATCAACAAACTTGATCTTTATGCTTTAGGAAACCACAAGAAAGAAAAAGAACACTAGGAACAAACTTTGTACGTTATGTATTACTCCCATGGATTTACTATAGATCACTACATATTTTTCATAACAACAAATTAACAATGGTTTGAACAAGGAAAAACTCAAATTTGAATGGAATTAATCACATAGATCTCATTATTTATGTTTCAAAGTTTGTTTCTCTCGATCTCTCATATAGATACATTGTTTTCAGGCTTATCCTCTTCTAATTTCACAACTTTAGCTTCCTTCTCTTTAATAGTGGCTTGGGAGAAGAGGGGGTACCAAGGATGGGTAGGGGTAAGGGGGGGGGGGGGGTAGCAAGGGACTATGTGGGATGGGGATTAGTTGAGGGGGTGGAAAGGGGATGGTGGGAATCTGGTTGGTTGGGAAGGGGATAGAGGGTGTAGAGGGAGTTTGGAGGAGGGGGAGGAGGAGAAAGTGGAGGTGTAGGGCAGTGGCAACGACGTACTAAGCGATTACAACATACTGAGCACTGACCGCAGTGACCACATTGGTTGGAGATGGGACGTCAAAGAGGCAGAGGCAACCTGGACAATGCAATGGGCAGTTGCGAGACAATAGTGCTGGTGGTGAGGGACACATGCACTAGTGTTTGAAAATTAGTATCGTCAGATCCGCCTATCGAAACAAAGTTTAATGAAAATGAAAAATATCCAAGTTGATGTTGAGAGAGAGAGAGAGTATGAGAGAGATACACAAAACGTGCTCCCAAAGAATGATTCATATTGATGTAGAGTTAGTATATATAGGTGAGACCCAAGTCAAGTGAGAGATGATATATATAGTTGTAACATCCCCACTCAAACAAAGGTCTCTGGTTGCGAGTGAAAAAACCCTTGGGGAGAACAAGGGAAAAACCCGAGCCCCTACACATACCTACGATACAAAAATGGTTTACTATAAAGTTTTCTTGAATACAATGATACATGCCTCAATCAGTGAGACAAGAACTTGGAACAATACCAAGTGCATGTCTTAATGAACTAAAGGGAGCTTCACTAAGAGCTTTTGTGAAGTGTGGATAATAGAGAGATGTATTGAGTTAATTTTGGACAGAGCAATCACGCCAGTCGACCTCGACTCTCCTCCACTTTAATCCTTAACTAAGAGCTCACTGGGACAATGATCCACCATAATGGAACCTTTCTTGACTTCATGTCGAACATAATGATAATGAATAGCAATATGCTTTGATTTACTATGTTGTATATAGTCTTTGGTAAGATTAATAGCACTTTGGTTATCGCATCGAAGAGGTGTACTAGATGATGAAGGATGTCCCAAATCTGCAAGTAGTTGTTGAAGCCAAACTAGCTCGCGAGCTACTAATGATGCAGCAACATATTCGGCCTCAGTTGTAGAAACCGCAACACATCGTTGTTTCTTGCTGGACCAAGAAACCAAACATCCATTTACAAAGAAACAATTCCCACTTGTAGATCGCATGGATAAGTGTGAACTTGCCCAATCAGCATCTGTATATCCAATAAGGTCAAGAGAAGTTGAAGAAGATAAAGAAGAATCCTCTCGACGACGATAAATAAGACCAAATTCCTTAGTACCCTTGAGGTACTTAAGAATACGTTTTGCAGCACTCCAATGAATAGTGGAAGGGGAAGAAAGATACTGTCCCAAAAAATTAGCTGCAAATAAAATATCTGGTCTTGTATTTAAACCAATGAATTGAAGACAACCAACAAGATTAGCAAAAGGTTGATGAATGGCTGATTCTTCATTGCGTGTTGTAGATGTACCCTTGGTAGAGCTTGAAAGAATGAGAGTGTTGGCAGAGTGTGCATTTATCAACCCAAACTTCTTAACAATATCATTAATAAACTTTGTCTGGAGAAGAATAAGAATTCCTTGTTGTCGGTGTTGTTGAACTTGAATACCCAAACAAGAATGTATCTCACCAAGATCCACCATTTCAAATGCAGTCGATAAAAGCTTCTTCATAGCATCCAAGAAAGCAATATTATTTGACACAAGAATAGTATCATCAACATATAGAGCAAGAATAATAAAATTTTTGTCCTCCCTTTTGATATAAAGATTTGGGTCAACAAAACATGCAACAAAACCTTTAGATGTGAGGAACTGATCAATCTTAATATACCAAGCATGAGAGGCTTGCTTCAATCCATATAATGCACGATGAAGCTGGCATACAAGATGCTCCTTTCCTGCAATCATAAAACCTTCAGGTTGCTCCATATAGATTTCTTCTTCAAGATCTCCATTGAGAAAAGCCGTTTTAACATCCATTTGGTGAATTTCTAGATCAAATAGTGTTGCAAAAGCCAAAATCATACGAACAGTTGTGGAGCACACAACAGGAGAAAATGTTTCTTGATAATCTACTCCTGCAATCTGTGAGTAACCTTTTGCAACAAGTCATGCTTTGAACTTATCAAACGAGCCATCAGCTTTGGTCTTGGTTTTATAAACCCATTTACATTTGATAGGAACACGATTTGGGGGGAGTTCAGTAAGAATCCATGTACCTTTGGAGATTAAAGAATCGTACTCAGCTTGCATAGCCTCTTGCCATTGATCCCTTTGAGACAAATTGATAGCTTCCATATACGATATTGGATCCTCTTGGACAGACATAGCATCATCAAAGACATCATATTCAATAGAATAGAATCCATGCTCTATCTCAATAGGAAGATCGACATAGATCTCCAAATTTTCATCAATCTTCTTTGGAGGTGAAGGAGGTTTATGATAATCAGAATTAGTAGAATCACAAAGCAAGTAAGGAAATGCACTAAGCAAAGACTGTGTATCATCTGAAACATCTGACGACCATGTGCCACCCATAGTCTTCTCATCAAATATAGCATCACGACTAATGATAACCTTTTGAGTAGAAGGATCATAAAATTTGTAACCTTTGGAATGATCTGAATAACCAAGAAAAATAACCTTCAAACCTAGAGGATCCAACTTATGTCGAGTGTCCTTGGGCACATGAATATAAGCAATGCAGCCAAATGTGCAAAAGTGAGATACTGAAGGTGTCTTCCCTGTCCAGATTGTTATAGGAATTTTACCAGCAGGTGTAGTAGTTGGAAGATGATTTTGAATAAAAATGGCTGTTAGAAGTGCTTCAGTCCAAAACTTTTGAGACAAACCAGAGTGTATAAGCATGCAACGTATAGCATTAAGAATAGTGCGATTTTTGTGCTCAGCAACACCATTTTGCTGAGGAGAATAAGGAACTGTAAACTCATGATGAATACCTTGATCCTTACAAAAGTCATCAAATAGATTGGATACATATTCACCGCCATTGTCACTGCGAAGCATCTTTATAGAAAATCCAGTTTGAAGCTCCACACTTATCTTGTATTGTTTAAATATAGATAAAGCCTCAGACTTATGTCGAAGAAGATAGACATGTGTGTACCGTGAGAAATCATCAATGAAAGTTATAAAATATCGATATTGAGACTTTGAGGCAGGAAAAGGACCGCAAATATCGGTATGAACCAAATCCAAGAGAGCACAGGAATGTGATGAAATAGAAGTGTGGAAAGGCAAACGATGGTGTTTTCCAAGTGCACAGTACTCACATATTCCCATACGTGGATGAGATTTAAGATCCATACCTTACACAAGACGATGACGATGAAGATCAAGAATTTTGGCAAAATCGGAGTGTGCAAATCGTTGATGCCATAATTTGCAATCTGCATCTCCAGGGGCAGTAACAACATTTGCAATTGTATCGTTCAGTGATAGCTCAAATAGATTACCATGTCGAGGAGCCATTGCTATAGTATGCCCGTCTTTCTCTATACGACATTGATTATGATCAAAGCCAACAAACAAACCAAGATCAACTAGACGAGCAACAGAAAGAAGATTTCTTTGCAAATCTGGAACATGAAGAACTCCTCTTAATATTCTAGTGGATGAAACAGTCCCCAGATATAAATCACCCACTCCTTTGACTTGACAAGTCGTATCATCCACAAGGTAAACAAACTTCTTGATAGGAAGAGAATGATAATTGTGAAGCCACTGCGATTGGTATGTCATGTTTCCAGTGGCACCTGAATCAAGGATGAATAGAGAACCATCATGAACATGAAGTACGTTTTCTGAAGAGATATCATGATGGACGAAATTGAGCTCCTGATGAGTATGATCATCATCAGTTGTAGTTTGTTGAACAATATAAGCTCGAGAACGTTCTTCATCATATCTGGTTTATAACAACGATGAGATGGATGATCTGTATGTGCACAATAATCACAAGGAGGAAAACTTTTGGACGAGCGAGGTTGCTTTGTAGTAACTCCATGCTCCTCATCATATTGATGTGCCCAGAAATCAGAAGCCACATGGCCTTTCTTATCACAATAAGAATAGTGTTTGTTAGGATAAGCAAGATGAGAAGATTTACTACCTTGATTAGGGCGTCCACCCTGCTGAAAACGTGAAGCGGGACGCTTGCGAGCAACAAAAGCAGCATCAAAATCCCTTTGTTCGTGAGTGACCAAAACATCATCAGATTTTTCCAAATGATGCTCATGACGGAGAATATTCAATAAGAGATATACATGCTCTGTCAAAGTGGATATCATCCTTGTTAGACAAAATAGTGATGATATTGTCATATAAAGGATCTTTGATGGTATGAAGAAGTTGAGTAACAATCTGATTTTTAGCAACAAGAGCGCCGGCAACACCAAGCTGATTGATAATGTCTTTAAAAGCCTCGATATGAGAGTGCATAGAAGTACCAACCTTATATTGAAGATTCTTCAAACAAGTTTGGAGATATAAAATTTCGGTGACCGATTTCTTCTCAAACGTTGAGATAAGATACTCCCAAATAGCATGAGAGGTTTCCAGATGAAAGACATCCAACATAAGTGAGTCAGGAAGTGCAGACAATATATAACGACGAGCCGCTTTGTCACGACGAATCCAATCAGTATGATCAATTTTCCATTGTTCAAATAATGGACCATCAGTAATCACAGAATTGTTATTCATCACATCAATAGGGTGAACTGGGCAAGACAGGTTGCCCAAAACAATATCAAATAATTCGTCACCTTCAAGAATAAGCATCATCTTTGCTTTCCACCTAGGAAAGCCTTGTCCTTGGAAGAAGGGAACTGAACGTTGGCCAAACGGATATCCATTAACAATTACGAAATTGGCCATGCCTGTATGTCGAGAGAAAACAAATAAGATGAGATTGCAGAATCTGCAAACCATGATCAAGACGAGCGTAGTTGAGACGCATGACAATCAAAATAGGGATATGCACGTAAGAACGACGAAAAGTATTGAGTGACTAAAAAGAAAGCCTGAAATAGAGAGGTGTAACGTGCAAGACGAGATGACGCATATAAGAAAAGTACTCTTTCGATTGAGCAAAGAACGTGAACGATAATAAAACATCGCTAAAATTAGCAAGATGTTTGCTTGTCGTAATCAACATCATTAACGAAGACCAGGAATTAACAAACTGTAATTGGGGATTAACGAACTATAATTAGAATTACAGTTTTAAATAAAGAATCGGAGATTCGAGCAGAATTGCTGTCTTGAATCCTGAACTGTCATAACTTTTGATCCAGAACTCCGATTGACAAGCGGTTTTGACAGGATTCGAGAGCACGACAAGCGGTTTTTAAAGACAAAATTAACTAATACTTCTAATTTGAACAAGTTCATGTATCAAATCATCACTTGTGCAAAGAATTCAATCAAGTATAAACAATAAAACAACTTATCTTCCTTGTTGTTGCTACGCATCCATAGCTCTGATACCATGTTGAGAGAGAGAGAGAGTACGAGAGAGATACACAAAACATGCTCCCAAAGAATGATTCATATTTATGTAGAGTTAGTATATATAGGTGAGACCCAAGTCAAGTGAGAGATGATATATATAGTTGTAACAGTTGACAAGCTACACATGGTTGTCTAGTCAAAACACAATCTAGATGTGAAAGGGGTAGGTTCTCATGGAAAAATGTCAAAAAGCACACATGTAAGATGGATCAATATTTAATTTGAGAAGATCTATGAGTCAGAATAGAAGGCAGTGAAGAGGAAAAATGTCAAGCTTGAAATGCTTGACAAGGCTAACAAGTCAAGATGCAGTTTTGGTGGCAATGAAGCATATTTGCATGGATAAAATGACAAAAAAACGTACAAAAACCCAATAACAAATTAATAACAAGAAACCTATTTGTCCGAACAAGATACAAGAAAAAGGAAAAAAATTTCTAGTTTGATGAGTCATAGAGGGCTATCCTATTAGAACATAGTTTTAATGAGATAAACAATGTTTAAATGGAAAAATAACAAATACACGTAAAATTAATACTCGTAAACATGCAAAAATTAATAACGTCCAATCCATGCATCAAATTAAAAAGCTATAGAAAGAAAAAATATCCAAGGAAGAGAAAAGGTCAGGGTTGTCATGCCAAATCTTTGTTTTGATGTGAAAAAAATGTATTGGTATGAAAATATATCTGATTCATGTAAAATCCTTCAAAAATTAATAAGCTATGAATTGTTGCTCTAAACAGAGGCCTCTAAAAGAGAAAAGTGTCTAATTTGAAGGGAAAAATAAGGTTGTGATATCAAATTTAAGTTTTGATAAACTTAGGAAATATTCACATGAAAAACTCGTGAATTAAAAAATGGCAAAATGGGAAGGGAAACCCGCCCTAGTATGGAGTGATATGATAGTAGATGGGGCAGGGATCCTAGCAAGATATAAATAAAAAAAAAATTTAGTTGATTAATTGTAAAGAGTATTTGTATGGGTTTATGCAAGATGGATGTGCAAGGATGCATCCCCACACTTATGACTTTATTTGATTAGGTGATGAAAATCTATAGAGGCTACCCATTGTGACAAATGACTAGACCGTAATGCTCCCATACTTAAGATATAACACACATATACATACAAAAGAGTAGGGTTAGAAGCACTTGGTCCATTTAGTAGGTGGTCGAAGTAGACAATCCTTGTGGCATGAGGTGTCATAGTTGACTGTGCAAGAGGTGCCACATTAGCAAAGTAAGGGAACACACGATAGGGACTATGCAGCGATACCCAGGGAGGTAGCATTGTCCATGAAAGAATGCAAGTTGTCATTATCAAAGCACATTACCCTCGATCTTACCAGGCACTTATGTTGAAAGGAGAGATCATTTACTCATCCCAATTACTCACATTGCATAATAGATGTTGAAGGATCCATATCTTACACACTAGTTTAGAATTTGATAAGATGAGGAGACTTAAAGAAAGTATATAAATATGTGAAATGGATGGTGTATCCATGTGTCCCAACCAGCTAACATGGGTGCGAGAATGAAGGCCAAGGAGTCTCATAGTGCAATGCATAGAATAGAGTGACATGTCTTGTGGTAGTAGAAGGGACCCATCCATGTGTGTAGGGGAAAATGAGAATGTACTTGATTTTTCCAGTTATCATAATGTCCCTCAATCCTCACGTCTTAGTTGAGTGAAGGGAAAATCACTCACACGTCCCTCCCTCTATCTCATACTATATTGATAGATACAAGAGGGCACAATGCTCCAATTTGCACATCATACCTTCCATTAATTGATTGAAGAAAATGACTTGTCACTTGTAATATTCCCCTTCGGAAAATATTACCCAACTTGGCTTGCCGCACACCACGTGAATCCCATGCAAAGGTTATCTTCCATATTGGAATTGCCAACAGTGTAATATGTAACCCACACGTGAGAAATTGAGACCTCTGCATTGGCAAAGTGAGTCCGGGGGGGTTCAAACCCACAAACCATGGGTAAACACCCTCTTGGGAGGGGGTTAAGTGGATAATGTGCAATCTATTGCAAATTGTTGTACTAATTTTCCCCCAGTCGATGCGTGGCTGAGGAAAGGGGATAGGCTAGGTGGGAGAGGTGGTTACATGAGGGAGTCGTCGGCTACATGCACAGCCCACGTGGGGGAGGTCCCCTCTCCCCCCTTGGCCTATAAAAACCCCCTTAGTGGAGGGGGGTAAGGAGGATGAAGCAGAGAGGCCGTGCTGACATCGTGGAGAGAGAAGGGAAGCTATTGTGATGCTGCCCAGCCCTGGAGGCCGCTGCCGTGAAGCCAAACGCCGCCTCCTGCAGTGCTGACAGCCGCCGCCATCCCTCATGCCATCATCCCTCTTCCACGTCGATTTCTTATTGCCCCCTCCCTCTTCCATGTGGATCTGTCCATATACAGAAGCTTCTCTAAGGGGGCTTCTATAAGCCCCTTTCACACAAGCCACCTTAAAGCCCATTTTCCATAGGCTTTTCCCGCAGCTTCATTCACAAAAGGCCTTTTTTCACAAATAGGCTTCAAATCCCACAAGCCATCCGTAAGCCCATTCCTAGCCACCCCGATTTTCCCTAAAGAATCTCATAAAGCCTCCTTTCCCGCAAGCACCATTCGTAAGAGCCTTTTCGCAAAAACCCCTCGCAAAGCTTCAAATTCCATACTTCCAAATCCCATGAGCCCAAGTCTCACAAGCCCGGCCTTTTCAAGATCCGAAGTCCCGTAAAGGTATCTCCTGCATACGAGGGAGAAGGGAAAGATCTTGAGGATGCATACCAAGGCGAGTAAATTCATAGTCCGCGAAGGCAAACCGGAAGCCAAAATCACACCTACAATGGCCCCTAAAAAGTCACAAGGCACGCCTGCAGGAGGTTCATCTCCTAGTATTCACGTGGATATTTCCCCGAGCCCACAAGTCCAGGTTTTTTTTTTCTATTTTGATTTTACATAGAAGTATTGCATTATGCACGATAATTTCATGGATTAGGATGCATCTATGCATGTCAAATCCACCTAGCTAAATGCAATTGGAAATAAATTGGCTATTTGAACATTTACTAGGATTAGCTCAAGATATGAAAATTGGTCATTGGTACTTTCAATGGAATGAATGAAAAAAACATAAGGTGTCTATGCATTTTTAGGACCTTATCAGTAAGTTTCCTTTTGTGCATTTCAAAGTGACGATATTGCCTATCATTATAATGTTGAAATTATTGAAGTACACCTTTGACTAGGCATGGAAAGATTAATGGCATGTCACATTTTTAGACAAATCTTCTTTGTAATGATTCATTAAGAAAGTCATTATCACTCATAGGAATTAGCAAAACATGGAAATGATTCTAAGGGCTGCATGAAATAGGTTAACTCTAGCTTCAATTGGCATGAATTTCATTTAACTACGTTGTAGTTAGGAAAGGATTGCATGTTGCACATTCGTCATACGCAAGAATTTCATTCATCAAGAGTTGTATTGAGGGAAAGGCTGCATGGTTCATTTAAGCATGAAATCTTAAAAAGCTTAGAAAAAGAATTGTGAGCATGATCCTTGAATGTAAGACCTAGTAGGTTCAATGGAAGTGATGCTGCAATGTAACATGCATTTTTGTCTTAACAAGAAATATTAGGGTTATTGTGAATCTAGTCGTACGTAGAAGCAATGAATGGCGTGCTTATGTGAATTGTGACATAATGCAACTAGTCTTCCCCTTTTAGATCAAGTTAACATCTCTACGAATGGTTCATCCTTGTCGCAAGACAAGTAAATCGAATTACCTAAATCACCTAACTCACAAGGGATTCACATAGGATGGTTCAAGCGATACGATAAATATCCCATGTGCTAACTAGGGTTTAGTACGATAAGGACTCGACCTAGTTTCGCACGTTTTGCCAAGTCAAATCCCTCATACCCAAAGGTCCTACCCACATTCACGGTATGTAGGGGCAATTGGACGCGCATGCTAATAATGATCTAGAGTTTCTACCCTAAGGATCAATCGACTAGGTGTTAAAACAATTTGAGTTTGGAATCCCTAGGAGGTTGTCGGCCTAGTGCAAATTAGGATTGGATTGGGTAAGAAGACACCCTAAATCCCCTTCTTGTCCACTCATAATTCCTTGACTAGAAAACACCGTTCAAAGGGTGAAATAATCCCTTGGAATAGATGCGACACTTGTGCAACAAGTTGCAACGTCGCATGGTCTTGTGGTTTGGTCGCAAGAAAGTTTTGCCATTCCTTGGAATGAGGTTGGCAGATTCTTGCACAAGTTTTAACTTGCAGGAGGATGAGTAGTCGTCCTGCTACAGCAACTTTCTTGGGGAAAAATTTCCAAGATAAGGGAAATTAGGTATTTTCTTGGAAGCAAAGGATTAGTTAAGAATTTAGAGTGACATGGTCGCCAGGAGTTATTGCTAATGTATGAAATCTAAGGTATTGGTTAAGTTGGGTTAACAGGGTATGGCCTAATCCCAAGCAGAAAAGGGAGAACAAACAAACCCTTAGGGATCTTTCCAAGTTGCAATTGATCCCGCATCGAATGTTGGATGCATTCAGAGAGAAGGATTCACTCCTTAGCAGTTGGCCAAGTAAAGGACCACTGGAATTGATTGTGCTTGTAACAGTTTAGGAGCACTGTTTGCATTGTTTGCTCAAGGGACTAAAGGATGGAAATATATTTAATGCTTCAGGTTGAAGACCTGAAGGGAGAGGCAGTTTCAGTTACCCTCGACTGTCTGCCTGACCCTGATCAAGGGGGTTGTTAGCCGCGCCAAGAACGTAGACCAAACCCGTCGCGTGAGGTCTCTCCGTTGAGCGCTACTTAGAGTAGGAGGACGCTTGGGTGCTAGGGGGGCTCTGGCCCCGTAAATCTCTTACCTTCGGGGCCCTGCACAAGAGGCCAACGTGACTCGAGATTGGATCTCGAGGTCTGCATACTAGTCTACGAGTGGAATCTTGGATTAGTAATCCTTGTGGACTGCTGGATAGCCTTCGGACGAATTATGGATATCCTTCGGGCGGATTATGGATTAGCTTGCTGGCTGAACTTTATGGATGTATTCCAAAGATAAATAAGATAACCTATTGTAAAGGGACTTGTTTGACACTACTTTTCTATGTCAAGTGCTAAGATTACGTGAAGGAACTAGTGTCTAACGGGCTAATTAAGGAAGCTGGTTGATGTATGTCCAACTAAATGTGGTAGGTAATTAGACAAATAAAGCAACCTTGAGGAAAGTGAGGTGGATGTGGCCATGGGTCCGTCCTATGGATGGGTGGTCCTCATTGGCCGGGAACTTTTCTCAATCAAAATGGACAGTAAATGAGATCTTCCTAAAGGAAATGAATAGCAAGGGTGCTGACCTAGAGTCTAGGTTATATAAATCCTGGTTAATGCTGTTTTAGGGGAACAGAATGGGACTATGCCTTATGGTAGAGAGGTTGAGCCTTGCATCCCTCTCGTTTTCCATTCTCCTTGAACCAAGTGCAACGTGAATCCACTTTGGCCCTGACATTTCTACGTAAAGTAGTTCGCTTGGGGTTCGATCCTAGTTGCCGTTTAGGAAAATGACCATTAGGGGAAACCCTGATTTAGGTCGGTCCTAAGTGGGAACGACCGGAATACTTCCGCTATGTGGCAGACGCGAAAAGTCCTAGATCGCAAACCTCGTAACATTCCATGGGAGTGCCGGGCGGAGGTTTCTAGACTCTCTTTCCGATGGACTGCTAAGACGTGTCTTGAAAGGGAACAAGTGGACACGTTACAATTGGTATCAGAGCGAACCAATGAAGGATATGTCTTTATAAGAAATCTTAATAAGAAGAAGTAAAGCAAATATTGATGTTAAGAACATTTCCTTACTTTCGATGCTGTCTTGCAGAATTATGAAGCATGGAACAGGTTCTTAGTGTTCCGAGTCATGTTTATGACCGCGATGCATTCCTTAGATTATCGACAAAGGATTGATATGATGAACATCCTAGACCATATTTATAATCCATCGCCTTTGTACGTGGAATGGAGGTGGATGGGTGACTCAGGAATCTACTACATAGTTGCCCACTGGTTTGCGTACCTTCAAACCAACCTAAAGAGGATTAAGTGGTTGGAGGACTTGAAGATCGTGAAGCTATTCATCTTTGTTGAAGCTCACGTAAACACAACTTTACATGTCGAAGGTCAGAGGGTCGAGCTGAACTCATATGTATATGAGGAAGTGACCCACATAATCCTCGTTGATAGGATCAAGGTATTGGGACACTACGAGAAGAATGGGTACCAAAGGAAAGGATACCCTAATCTTCCGATGACTTATCGATTCGTGAAGATCCATAACCCGAAACCATACTATTATCCAGTTCCCATGGCTAAATGTAACACAACATTATTCTTCCCAAATTAATGTATCAATTGCTCTACCATCCCAAGAAATATTGTACTCCGAAAGAGCTATGCCCATATAAATGAGATAAGACTCCTTTTTATCAATGTTTGTCTTGTCTATGAGAATTGATAAAAAGTTAAGTGGCTAGGTTTCTTGGCTGAAAGATGAATTGGGTATGAAATATAATCATAACGATTAGCGAGTTGTAACATTAAGAATCCTCTATCCAGGCACAACCCTAGATACAGGTTCCCAGTCTGTCCCCTACATCAAGTACGACCGTGATTTAGGAGAAGAAGTTTCCTCTCAAGCAGATCAAGCCACCAGAATTTGACGAGAATGGAAGGATTGTCCAAGTGGATGCTGAGATTTGGATGGAGTCCATGGAATATTACTTTCAAGCAGCCAGTACTACACCCGCCAACTAGGCAATGCTCGCCAAGCTGAAGCTCACCGACGAAGCCAAGCTTTGGTGGAAGTAATGGTGCAGAGATCAAGGAATCTCAGAAGGATCCGTTACTAGGGAAAAGGTGAAGAAAGCTGTGCAAGGAAGATACTTACCACCTGCGTATCGCACACAGAAAATGAATGAGTTCTATGACCTGCAATACCTGGGTCTTACTCTTAACGCTGTCGAAGGATTTGCCAAAGCAAAGAAAAGTCATGTCTACAGAAAACCTTGACTAATTCCAGGATAGAAGATCAATCAAGCAAGTTCAGGTTATACTGGACAATTTCTCTTTTCTCTAGGCTCCCACATTTAGCATACATATCAACAAGAGCATCTTCATCCAACAAACTGTAAGCAGGTCTTTCTTTCCTATACAACCCTGTATAAGGCAAAATACAATGCTAGAAAAGTAGTTATGTCTTTACTGGACCTTGCAGTCCATAGATTGTAATGCAAAAGAGAGTTGTTCTTCTTAACAGAATTTTCTGCCTGTGTCATGCCATCTTTTCTGTAAGACACCGCAATTTCAGTCTGAAATATTTAAACTTTTTCCATCTAACCAGTTATGTAATTTTGAATTTTTGTTTTTACTTTTGTGATATATGTCTGTTTATAAGTCCATAGTTTGATCTGCTTTCGGGAATGGCAATATCCTGCTGTGATTTATTATGATAAGGGCTCACTACCATGCACTGACAAGTCCTGCACAACTGCATTTATCCTTCTTAAATCAAAATTGGCGGGACTATTGTTAAGCTGTGCCTTGTTCACAGCAACATTTGTTGGCGAATTTCCTTCCCTTTTTCCACGTTCACTAGGCACACTTGCCACAGTAGCGTCTGCCTCCAGATCTGCGCGGCCTCATCGTTGTAATCACCCTATGATCCTCCAGCATCTTTGCCGCAACAGCCTTCATCGATGATCACTCTTCTTCTCTAATTGCAAGTCATTAACTGCAGTGGGTTTTCTTCATCACCTTGCATCTTCAGTTGTCCATCTTCGTCTACAGGTTAGCGTTTCCTTCAGTTTCTTAAGCATTCCTCTGTCATTTTCTGCTATCTTCTTTACTTCGATCACACAAGCAATCATCGACATGATTACTTTACTTCGTTTGCATGTTAATTTTCTCCCTCGGTCATTCTTCAGTTAATTTTCATCATTGTCCTCAGCGTATTCATCCGACATGCCGTTTTCATCAATCTTTTTACAGTTCAGAGATCATCATTGACTTCCTTCGCCTTCAACAGAGTTCACCGATGCTTTTTCGTGGCCTTCAATTCCTTCCGAACTCATCGAAGTCCCCTTTTTTATTTTACTGAGAGGTGACCCTAAGATCTCTGATCATCTCACAGCAACAGATGTAGCTGGACAAGTTGTATATTGCCTTGTATATATTTAGATAGCTGACGGTTGATCTTCTTCTTATTAGCACTAGTTGTCGTCTTCGCTACAACAACTTTGTCTCCTCTTCAACTGCAATTCCGTAAGCTTTTCTTTGTCTCGATTTCTCTTCACAACAACGTCCTCCCAGTTGATCTGTCTTCTTCGTCTTCACCATCCCAATCAGAAATCAGCCCAATCGAGTTATAATGATTTGAAGTCCTTCCTTCTCCCTTTCACCCGTCGTATGTTTCTCATGCGCAGTGAGGAGATTGTCTGCACCACTCACAACAGCCTGAGTGCCTCCTCTTCCTTTGCCAGGTAATGGGAGTGACCAGCCTCTGAATTTTAGGAACCTTGCTGCGCTTCTTACCAGTGGAAGAGGTCCATGTCCGGCGGTCAGGAGCTTCCGATACTCAGAAGCTTTTTGCTTAGCTTTTTCTTTCCCCCCCCTTTGATCCCTGAGAAAAACAAAATGACCGATAAAGCTCTTCTTTTCTCCCACAATAGCCTCAGAAAGGCAGCCCTTTTCATGGTCTCGAAACTAAATATGAAACACCAGAATTCAAGACTGCCATCAATTGCCTTAGAAGATTCAAGATCGCAGTCAATTCCCCTGTAATCGTAGTCAATTTCCATGTTGCAAGGAATTGAATAACAACAGAATGCGTCTTCATAAGTCTTGCACACAGTTGCAACTGCTCATTTCCTGTCAAATGTATCTCTCTTCCTCGTTGCATTGGGACTTTTCAAAGCAAGATTTTGCCGCCGCTAGATACCATGTTCTTCTCCTTTTGAATTTCCCTCGGAACTTATTTTCCCAAAGCTTTTGCTTTTGTTGCAAAACTTTTTCATGTTCATGTTGTAACTCTTTCAGTTTTTGACCTACAGCATGCCTTTTTGTTCTTTCATAAATAAGCTACCCTTTTAAATCTTGCACCTTTCTCTGAAACTCTACTTTAGTTGGAGTGGCTTTACACCCTTTCAGTGGTATTGATACAAATCTTGAGACGTCTAACAGTGAATTTCCATGCCAAAATGTGACCTGCTCAACAAGTTCCACAAAACAATGTGAGCCTTTGGTGCCCTTCGTTTAGTTTCCATTGCAATGATACTGAAAAGAAGTATTCGTACAGCTGAGCTAGTGACATACCAAAAAGATCCACTTATTCCATATGTAAAAGTCTCATTTGCTGACTATAAGATAGTTGAAACCCATGTCCAATGGCTGACAAAATCTGAACAAACACCCTCTAATTACATATGATGATAAGAAGCAAGTGCCTTGACAAATGGTCCATGTTCAGCATAACCTTTTTGGTGGATTCCACATCTCGGATGCGCAATAGTACGACATCCACCCCCTCTAATCCTGCGCATCCTCCGGATGGGCCAACTACCCATGATCGTTATCATTAAGATCCACAAACAGATCAATCTCTTCATTATGCATTTCCGGTATATCAACAAGATTATCTGTCATATCATCTGTCTCTTCCATTGGAGTTTCTTCTCGTTGTTCTTCTCTTGCAAATTCTTCCAATGCATAATCTTCATCATCTCTTTTCTTGAAAATCTTGATTCTTTTTCCAGCAATAGGCACTCTAAGCACTGTCCCATCCAATTCTGTCAACTCATATGTTGCATTATCAAAAACATGTCTGACTATGTAAGGGCCAAACCATCTTTTCGCCATCTTTCAAAGTGCAGTATGCTGATTTTCAAGGCTGCTATCAAAGACTAATACCCAATCGCCCTCTTCTATTGCTCTAGGCCGCAAGCGATGCCTGCTGTCAAACCTGTCCTTATTTCTTAGTCTAGCAACCTTCAACCTGTCAATAGCTAGCTGAATATCCTCTGGTCTTCTCTCCAACTGTCGAATCCGAAGAGCCAAGAGCTCCTCTCTCATCAAATCCTCCTGCCAAGGTAAAACTGACCAAGTCAAAGCACAAGTCTCAGTTGGCATAACAGGTTTCTAACCATACATCAACTCTGCAGGCATATATCCTGTGGTAACACTATGAGTCGTACGATCAGTCCACAAAGCAAATGGTAGAAGTCTCGGCCATTCTCTAATCCGTCCTCTGCATGCTTTGGCTAATGCTTTCACTATCGGCGGATGTCCTCTTTCACTCTTCCCATTTCCCTCTGGATTATATGCTGTAGTTAGAGCCAACTTGATTCCTAGCTGAGAGAAAAACTCCCTAGCTTCATCTGCATCCAATTCACCAAGATCCTCAGTGATCTTACCCACACAACAATACTCTGCAATCTTGCCTATAGCATTCACCTTATCAGGTGAGGGTTTCCTGCCATAATACCCACACATATGTCCAACAATGACAACCTCATTCACTCCAAAAATAGATTTTTGCCCTGAAAGTGTCAAGTTCACTTCTTCTAACCTGGCCAAAATCTTCTCACATGCTGAAATATGATCAGCCACAAAGGATCTGCATCCCTGCTCATTTAGACTCTCATTTTTCTCTTCTTTTGCACACCCCTTAATGGGCACATCATCCAAGAAAGGCATAATAAGCTAAGGTATGTAATCCTGAAGGACCTTATGCATGGCATTCATCATATGCACAACAGAATTAGTGGCACCTTGAGGCAAGGTACACATCCTGACAAGCCCAATAGGAGTTCTCATGGTGGTTATGTCCCTGCTTTCCAAAGCCAGCTGAAACTGATCATATCCCGAATACAAATCACCTAAAGAATAGATGGCAGGTCCAGCAAATGCTTCTGCAAACTCATCCACAACTGGACCTATACCAACATTCCTGATAGTAACTCTGTTCACTGGCTGCATGTCCTGAATAAATCGGAGAGTACCATTCTTCTTTGGAGCTGTAAACCACCTGTTTGAGTATGGTGCAGATGAAGGCTCAAGAATTTCCATCCTAATTTTCTCATTCAATAAATCAATCAGCTTTGGCAAGTGTGCTTTAGGCACTGGAATAGGTCGGAGATTCCATGGAATATGAGGAATAGTAAAAATGACCATAGGAGCAACAATATCAGGATTCACACATCCAATCTCATGTGGGAAAAAAGCAAATCCCCTTCCATGTCGCTCAAGCATCTCCTGAAAGCATTGCTTCTCTATGGGTAACAAAAATTCACCATTTCCAATTTTCAATTCAGCAAGAGTCTCTGCTGAAAATTTATGACCAATATGATTCGGATTCCTCAAAATTTGTTGTTTAGCAGCCCTCTCTATTTGCTGATCACTGTTAGGTGGAAGCGGTACAGCTACCGGCTTCACCTTCTTATCCACAGTTTTGTATTTCGTGTCAACCCTAGCTTCATTATGCTCTTCTGTATTACTCAAATCTTGCTATAAATCAGCAATTCTGAACTCCAATGGGCTGAATATCCTCAGCCCTCTGCTCTATGGACTGCATAGAAACAGCCCTAAACTCTGGATGCTGAAATATTTCAGTAGTAAACTCTGTTGGCTGAAAGTTTTCAGCCCTCTGTGTCTCTGAAAGCTGATCATAACCAGCTGGAAACTCTGTTTGCTGAATTTCTTCAGCACTCAACACTCTTTGCTGAGTTACCTCAGCCTCTGACTCAATCTGTGACACAAAATCTGCAATTTCGTGAAATATATCCAGGGACTGCACTAATACATTACTGTGACAACTCTGCATATCAGTTTTCAGCATATCTCCCATCTCTGTCATCGTATCTGCACAAATCACACTGTCATACATCCCATCTATGTGCTCATCATCCTCCAAAATTCCTGCATTTTTCAAAATTTTCTCATTCCTGCATATATACTTCCTGGCAGCTCTAGGCAACCTAGAAGTCTTCTGATAGCTCATCGAACTGTTTGCTGAAATCCCAACAAAACCGGAGGAGAAAACACCGCTGCCAGGAGGCGAGAACTCCAATCTCCTCTGCTCTGTACCACCGTCATCTCACGAAACGGCGGTACCTAATGAAAACCCGAATCCCTCACAGTGGGCAAAGGTGCATCTCTAAGAGTATCCCTGTTTCTAACATGGTTCACACACACAGTCATAAATTGAACTGCTCTCATACCATCTTTACTGCGAATCCGTGCATAAGCAGATCCATCATCCATGACCTTTGTTTCCATGCGCATCTCTGTGATGAATGGCTGTCCAAGAATTATAGGATAAGAGCATGAATCCTGCACAAAGAAATGAAAATCCTCCTCTACATCACCAATAGAAACCTTGACACTAGGACAGGCAGCATACAAATCACCTACAGTGTTATTGGCAGCTCTCATACGCCACCCATGCTCTACATCCATAGGCCAGCTATTACTCTCATAAACTCTACGAACTATGAGATTAATCTCTGAACCATGATCCACCAATGCAACATAAGGCACCTGTTTCTCTCCAATCTTTACCATCGTCTCTGTAGTTTCCCTAGCCCAATGGCTCCACGAAAAGTGACTACGCGGTATCAAGACAGGCTCATCAATTTCAGCATAATGCATAGGCTGAACCCTCTTCTCTACCTGCAGAAAAACAGAAGCATTCTCAACCATAACCTCATCCTCATCATCATCCAACTCCCCAATCAAAACTCCCTGTGTATCAGTGGTAGACAATGCATGTCTTTTCCTCTTTAAAACCTCCTGAAACTGATCCTGAAACTCTCTTTTTGAGATGCCCAAAACCTCACAAATAGTGAAAGTCACCTCACTGCCAAGTATCTTGTCATTAAAGATTTTCTTCATGTCCGTAGATGTCTCAATATCGGACATCAATCTAAACCCTGGCTGCTTTCTCTCTCTAGGCTCTTGCCTCTTTTCTCTCTTTTGAGCATCTTCCATCTATCGATTTGGCCCTGATCTTAAAGACGGTCCTGCAGTAGGTGGAGTAACAAACTCACCCCCTCTAGTCTTCTTAGCTGCACTTGGATTTTCTTCATCCCTCTTACGCTTCTCCTCAACAAGTACATCTGCTCCCTGAGACTTAGCCAAATAAGCATAAATAGAGTACATGTCAACAGGCGAGTCCCAACCTGTCTTTGATCTGATGCTAGAGCCTGCACTAGTCAAAACAATTTGCTGAATTTTTCCCTTGTTTGCAGTCTCCATAGCATAAGTCCATAGCGCTGACTGAGTCTCTGATCCCTTCTCAATCTGGACTCCATATGCAGAAGCATCACCTCTAGCTGTCACATAAGAAGTACGCGCAGCCATGTCATCCACTAACTTCTTCATTCCACCTTACCAAGTGGAGCTCCTGTCTCAGTCAACCAAATCTTACCATCTTGTCCCCAATATACCAAATTCTTCCTCCTTGCATCCTGAAAAGATTCACAATCCCTGCAATGCTGATGGTCCGTACTATCGCACCAAATACATCTCCGATCTCTCCTAGGTGCACTAGGAGCACTCCTAGGTGTAGTAGGAGCACTAGAAGAAGTAGTAGGCGCAGTTGAAGCAAACTGCTCTTTCAACTTTCCCACCAACTCCGCTTTGACTGACTCCAGTGTCAAATCTGTTATGCCTTTGATTATGTCATCAAGAGAGGTAGGCACCGATGGAGCGGATGGATTTGGAGTAGAAGGTGTAGGCATCGGTCGTGGAACAGGAGGAATAGGTGAAGTGAAAACAATAGGCACTGGCATAGGCCAAGAAACTGGCTGAGGAGGAGAAGAAATAACAGGGATAGAAGCAGGCATAGGAGCAGATGACGGTATAGGTTTCATGGAACCATTCTGTAGGCGAGTCTTCCATATCCTCCTCTTGGTCAAAGTCGAGACTGCATTCTGAGCATCCTGCCAATCTGTTTTAAGACCCATAGGCTTCGTGCGATCCTCAAGAAGCTCACCCAATTCTTCTTGAAGAGCAGGATCTGTAGCTTGCAAGAAAAGCTCAACTTTTTCAACATCCAATGCTCTTTGTTCAATGGCATCAAGCTGACTATACCTCTCCTCAAATTCTCGAATCAACTCTGAAGCAGCTAGACCGTTGTTTGGCATGTAGACCCACTCTCGGAATGACCGCCGCGTAGCCATACCAAAGTCCTCAAGGAAATATTCTTCCTTCAAGGCCTTCTTAAAATCTTGCCAATGTGTATTTTGAATAAAAAGATTAGTCACTTTTGCCCTCAAAGCGGATGTGACAAGACGAAGGAAATACTTGCTCATAAGTCCAGCTAGAACTCCAAAAAACCCCATCTTGATCTCATATGTCTTCAAATATGCTGAAACATTTTGGCCGTCAAACAGCTTCTTCTCATTCTCAACTGCTTCAATAGCCTTAGTCGCGCTGTTTGCATTCTCCTGCTCCGAATAGAGTTGCCTTTGCTGAGACAATTGTTGTTGATGCAATTATTGCTGCTGCTGCATATACAATTGTGTCTGCTGATTTTGGAGCTGCATATACATGGACATATTCTGCAAAATCTGCTTTAGATCCTCTGTTGAAGTACTTGACGTAGCAGTCATTGATGGAGCTAAAGTAGAGGACGCAGCTGGAATTGTAGAAGAGGCTGAAATAGAGGCTGAAGTATCTCCCATCCTGAAATTTCTGCGATGCTTTCACGTCGGGTTCACCAAAGATGTCGAAGGATTTGCCAAAGCAAAGCAAAGTTGTGTCTACAGAAGACCTTGACTAATTCCAGGATAGAAGATCAATCGAGCAAGTTCAGGTTATACTGGACAATTTCTCTGTTCTCTAGGCTCCCACATTTAGCATACATATCAACAAGAGCATCTTCATCCAACAAACTGTAAGCAGGTCTTTCTTTCCTATACAACCCTGTATAAGGAAAAATACAATGCTAGAAAAGTCGTTATGTCTTTACTGGACCTTGCAGTCCATAGATTGTAATGCAAAAGAGAGTTGTTCTTCTTAACAGAATTTTCTGCTTGTGTCATGCCATCTTTTCTGTAAGACACCGTAATTTCAGTCTGAAATATTTAAACTTTTTCCATCTAACCAGTTGTGTAATTTTGCATTTTTGTTTTTACTTTTGTGATATATGTCTGTTTATAAGTCCATAGTTTGATCTGCTTTCGGGAATGGCAATATCCTGCTGTGATTTATTATGATAAGGGCTCACTACCATGCACTGACAAGTCCTGCACAACTGCATTTATCCTTCTTAAATCAAAATTGGCGGGACTATCGTTAAACTGCGCCTCATTCACAGCAACATCTGTTGGCGAATTTCCTTCCCTTTTTCCACGTTCACTAGGCACACTTGCCATAGTAGCGTCTGCCTCCAGATCTGCACGGCCTCATCGTTGTAATCACCCTCTGATCCTCCAGCATCTTTGCCGCAACAACCTTCATCGATGATCACTCTTCTTCTCTAATTGCAAGTCACTAAATGCACTGGGTTTTCTTCATCACCTTGCGTCTTCAGTTGTCCATCTTCGTCTACAGGTTAGCGTTTCCTTCAATTTCTTCAGCATTCCTCTGTCATTTTCTGCTATCTTCTTTACTTCGATCACACAAGCAATCATCGACATGATTACTTTACTTCGTTTGCATGTTAATTTTCTCCCTCGATCATTCTTCAATTAATTTTCATCATTGTCCTCAGCGTATTCATCCGACATGCCGTTTTCATCAATCTTTTTACAGTTCAGAGATCATCATTGACTTCCTTCGCCTTCAACAGAGTTCACCGATGCTTTTTTGTGGCCTTCAATTCCTTCCGAACTCATCGAAGTCCCCTTTTTTTTTTACTGAGAGGTGACCCTAAGATCTTTGATCATCTCACAGCAACAGATGTAGCTGGACAAGTTGTATATTGCCTTGTATATATTCAGATAGCTGACGGTTGATCTTCTTCTTATTAGCACTAGTTGTCGTCTTCGCTGCAACAACTTTGTCTCCTCTTCAACTACAATTCCGTAAGCTTTTCTTTGTCTCGATTTCTCTTCACAACAACGTCCTCCCAGTTGATCTGTCTTCTTCGTCTTCACCATCCCAATCAGAAATCAGCCCAATCGAGTTATAATGATTTGAAGTCCTTCCTTCTCCCTTTCACCCGTCGTATGTTTCTCATGCGCAGTGAGGAGATTGCCTGCACCACTCACAACAGCCTCAGTGCCTCCTCTTCCTTTGCCAGGTAATGGGAGTGACCAGCCTCTGAATTTTAGGAACCTTGCTGCGCTTCTTACCAGTGGAAGAGGTCCATGTCCGGCAGTCAGGAGCTTCCGATACTTAGAAGCTTTTTGCTTAGCTTTTTCTTTCCCCCCCCTTTGATCCCTGAGAAAAACAAAATGATTGATAAAGCTCTTCTTTTCTCCCACAATAGCCTCAGAAAGGCGGCCCTTTTCATGGTCTCGAAACTAAATATGAAACACCAGAATTCAAGACTGCCATCAATTGCCTTAGAAGATTCAAGATCGCAGTCAATTCACCTGTAATCATAGTCAATTTCCATGTTGCAAGGAATTGAATAACAACAGAATGCGTCTTCATAAGTCTTGCACACAGTTGCAACTGCTCATTTCCTGTCAAATGTATCTCTCTTCCTCGTTGCATTGGGACTTTTCAAAGCAAGATTTTGCCGCCGCTAGATACCATGTTCTTCTCCTTTTGAATTTCCCTCGGAACTTATTTTCCCAAAGCTTTTGCTTTTGTTGCAAAACTTTTTCATGTTCATGTCGTAACTCTTCCAGTTTTTGACCTACAGCATGCCTTTTTGTTCTTTCATAAATAAGCTGCCCTTTTAAATCTTGCACCTTTCTCTGAAACTCTACTTTAGTTGGAGTGGATTTACACCCTTTCACTGGTATTGATACAAATCTTGAGACGTCTAACGGTGAATTTCCGTGCCAAAATGTGACCTTCTCGACAAGTTCCACAAAACAATGTGAGCCTTTGGTGCCCTTCGTTTAGTTTCCATTGCAATGATACTGAAAAGAAGTATTCGTACAGTTGAGCTAGTGACATACCAAAAAGATCCACTTATTCCATATGTAAAAGTCTCATTTGCGGACTATAAGATAGTTGAAACCCATGTCCAATGGCTGACAAAATCTGAACAAACACCCTCTAATTACATATGATGATAAGAAGCAAGTGCCTTGACAAATGGTCCATGTTCAGCATAACCTTTTTGGTGGATTCCACATCTCGGATGTGCAGCAGTACAACAACACATACTACTCAAAGTTTGTCTCACTTTTGAAGTATGCACCACAAATTGATATGACACAGTAGGTATCGAAATTTTGTGCCGATTTAAACCCACCAGTGAATACGCACCTCGATCTATGCGCCCAACAGATCTAAAGGACGCACTCATTCAAGCTGCACCCATAATTCAGGAGGTGCAGGCTAGGCCAAGAAATAACAAGACTTGGTCTTATAATGACCAGAACAAAGGAGCATATAGGCCCCAAGCGAAGAGAGTTCAAGGTCAAAATCCAGGGCAAAGAAAGAAAGCAAGGACCAATAATGTCAATAACTTTGTCCCTACCCAAAGCAATGGCCACAATCTTCATTGCTTCCACTCCAACGAGCCCAATTATTTCAAAAGGCAATGTCCCAAGCTTGGCAGAGGACAACATCAAGCTCCTTTCCAAGGAAGTGGCCGTGGCCAAGGAGCCACCACCCGAGACAGAGGAAGAACTACCTGTGTTGCCAACAGGGAAATGTGCGAAGAAGAAGACCCGACCATGAAAGCAAAGTTTGAGAGGGCAACAGTCTATGCCGCCCTTCACAAGAAAGGCCCGAATCGCTAGTTTTCGGTGATTCAAACACCATCAGACTATCAAGGTAAAGGCTTCAAAACCTTGATTGATTGTGGCAGTACGCATTCCTTTATCTCACCAGCTTGTGCAAGAAGATTAGGAATAGCCACAGTAGAAGAACCTACATTGCTTGTGGAATTAGCGAATGGTCGTGAGGTCACTTGTACAAGGCAAACTGCTAAGGTGGAATTCTTTCTAGGACGAAAGTCAACTTCGGTCAAATTCAGGGTCATGAACCTTCATTGTGGAAAGGGCCAAGTTTCCTTTCAAAACTCTAAAGGGGAATTGGTCACAACTCAAGGAGAGGCTAGGAAGCCGAAAATTCAATTGGCCAAAGCATCTCGGATTATAAAAGGAGTTAGAAAGGGACTACTTGTCTACTTGATTAAGCTTAATAAGTTAGATCAGAAGCAGGAGTCTAGTGAAGAACCTTCATGGCTAAAGGAGTACGCAGACGTATTTCTTGAAAAACTGACAGAACTCTCGCCTCAAAGGGAAGTGGATCATGAGATCAAGCTAGTGCCAGGAGCTGCGCCAATTGCAAAGAGGCCTTATAGAATGTCCATTCCGGAGGCAATTGACCTGAAGGAGCAACTCAAGCAACTATTAGATCAGGGCTACATCCGACCTAGTAGTTCACCATGGGGAGCTCCAATGCTATTCCAGAAGAAGAAAGATGGAATGCTTCGACTGTGTATTGATTACAGAGGGTTGAATCAATCAACTGTTAAGAACAAGTACCCTATTCCTAGAATAGATGAGCTTCTTGACCGTCTTCATGGTGCGAAGATTTTCTCCAAGATTGATCTCAGGTCTGGTTACTATCAGATAAGGATCAAGGAAGAAGATATCCCAAAGATAGCCTTGAACACAAGATATGGACACTTGGAGTTCCTAGTCATGTCATTCAGGCTGATGAATGCACCTGCCACCTTCAATAGGTTAATGCACGATATCTTTAGGCCATATCTTGATGACTTTGTACTCGTCTTCTTCAATGACATCTTAGTCTATTCCAAACAGGAAGAAGATCATGAACCCTAGCTTAGCATTGTCCTTGAGACAATGAGGGCACACAAGCTTTATGCTAAGATGAAGAAGTGTGCATTCTTCAAATGTCAGATTGAATATCTGGGATTCATCATATCAGTGAAAGGGATCTCAGTGGATCCTGCGGCCAAAGTCAGACATGTTCTAGAATGGCCAATACCAACAGCTGTCAAAGAAATACACAGTTTTCTTGGATTGATAGGATGGTATAGGGTTTTCATAAAAAACTATGCTTTGATTGTAGCACCTCTGAGATAGATTTACTGAAGAAGCAAACATCGATTGCATGGTCAACTGCCAAACAATCTAGCTTTGATAGATTAAAGCAAAGTTTAGTATCAGCACCTATCCTTAAACTTCCAAACCTCAATATGGAGTTCAAAGTAGTAACTGATGCTAGCACGCTTGCCTTAGGATGTGTGCTTATGCAAGAAGGTCATCCTGTAGCTTACTCTTCAAGAAAACTAAAGAGCCATGAGAAGAATTATGCTACCCATGATCTGGAACTGTTAGCTGTCATCCATGCTCTAAAGCTTTGGAGACACTATCTTTTGGGTAACAAGTTTACTCTACTGATGGATCATAAAAGTCTCAAGTTGATATTTACCCGGAATGAGCTCAACAAGAGGCAACGTCGGTGGATTGAAGTGCTGGAGGAGTGTGATTTTGAAATCAAATACCGACCTGGAAAGGAGAATGTGGTTTCCTATGCACTCAGTCGGAAGGTATTCCTTAATTCTCTAATCTTGCAAAATCCATCAACAACTAGATCTCTTGCCACAAAGGTATCCATGCCAAACAACCCAATACTTGAGCTAGCTAGAGAAGAAGCATGCCATGATCCAACCTATCAAAGGATGCTAAGGGAGATCCCTATCAAGGATCATGACCAAAATCTACAAGCTAAGTATCATGAATTCTCTATCAATAGTGGACTTGTCTACTATAGAACGAGATTATGCATACCAGCAAGCTAGTCACTTAAGCAGTTGGGAAGCTCATGATTCCCCTTTCTCAGGACATCCCGGCTATGCCAAGACTCTCAATGCATTCAGGAAGAGCTGCTTTTGGGAGAGTCTTAAAGGTGACGTTCTCAAATATTTCACTGAGTGTTTGTCTTGTCAACGTATTAAGGCCGAACATGTCAAAATGCCACGAAAGTTGCAACCACTTGACATTCCCCAAATGAAATGGGAATTCATCAGCATGGAATTTTTTGTTGGCCTACCCCAAGTTCAGGGAGGATACAACTCCATCATGGTTGTGGTTGATATGCTTACTAAGGTTGCACACCTTATTCCTGTTAAGACAAACTATAAAGCTTCAGACATTGCAAGGTTCTTCATCAAGGAGATATTCAAGCTACATGGGTTGCCCAGAAGAATCATTAGTGATCGTGATTCTCTCTTCATATCACACTTCTAGAGAGCTATCTTTGAAGCCATTGGGACTCAACTTTGTTTTAGTACAGCTTACCATCCCCAAACTGATGGTCAAACAGAGTGAGTCAATCAAGTCATCGAGGATATGCTAAGGGCACACTATTGCCATGAACCAAAAAGGTGGATTCAATACTTGCCTTTGGTTGAATTTGCCTACAATTCTTCTTACCAACAAAGCATTCAGATGACCCCTTTTCAAGCATTGTACGGGCATGACTGTGGAAGTCCTTTAAACATCTCAGATCTAATTTTGAGGGTTGAAGCTTCAAGGCAGATATTGGAAGAGATGGATGACCAAATGAAGTCAATTAGACTTGACATCCAAGCCGCCAAGGATAGACAGAAGGCATACGCGGATTTGAAGCGTCAAGATAGAACCTTTGAGGAAGGAGACATGGTCTTCATTCACATACGGCCAAAGAAGAGTTCCCTATCCTTAAGATATTGCAAGAAGCTAAGTTCAAGGTATTGTGGACCATACAAGATCCTCAAGTGCCTAGGACCCAATGCTTATAGACTGCAACTCCCTGAGAACCTAAGGGTTCATAATGTATTCCATATCAGCCTACTGAATAATTATGTACCTAATCCTAGCTATGTACTTGATGACCAACAAGTTGTAATGCCTAGCCAAGGAGTCCTTGAGCTACGGCCTGACAGGATCTTGATGTTAGGGAGAGACAACTGAGATCCAGAACCTTGAGAGAATGCCTCGTCTAGTGGAAAGATTATCCCGAGGAGGATGCCACTTGGATGGATGAAAGCACTCTCAACCAACAATATCCCTAGTTCTTCTCGAGATGAGGACATCTCGATTCCTCCAAGAGGAAGAGAAGATAATATTCCCATTGGGAAAATATTACCCAACTTGGCTTCCCGTACACCACGTGAATCCCATGCAAAGGTTATCTTCCGTATTGGAATTGCCGGCAGTGTAATCTGTAACCCGCATGCGAGAAATCGAGACCTCCGCATTGGTAAAGCGAGCCCGAGGGGGTTCAAACCCATAAACCGCGGGTAAACACCCTCTTGGGAGGGGGTTAAGTGGATAATGTGCAATTAATTGCAATTTTCTTTGCTAATTTTCCCCCAGTCGATGCGTGGCTGAGGGAAGGGGATGGGCTAGGTGGGAGAGGTGGTTACATGAGGGAGTTGTGGGCTGCATGCACAGCCCATGTGGGGGAGGTCCCCTCTCCCCCCTTGGCCTATAAAAACCCCCTTAGTGGACGGGGGTAAGGAGGATGAAGTAGAGAGGCCATGCTGAAGTTGTGGAGAAAGAAGGGAAGCTATTGTGATGCCGCCCAGCTGTGGAGGTCGCCGCCGTGAAGCCAAACTCCGCCTCCTGTAGCGCTGACAGCCGCTGCCATCCCTCACGCCATCATCCCTCTTCCACGTCGTTTTCTTATTGTCCCCTCCCTCTTCCACGTGGATCTGTCCACAAACAGAAGCTTCTTTAAGAAGCTTCTAAGGGGGCTTCTATAAGCCCCTTTCACACAAGCCACCTTAGAGCCCATTTCCCATAGGCTTTTCTCGCAGCTTCATTCGCAAGAGGCCTTTTTTCGCAAATAGGCTTCAAAGCCCACAAGCCATCCATAAGCCCATTCCTAGCCACCCTAGTTTTCCCTAAAGAAGCTCATAAAGCCTCCTTTCCCACAAGCACCATTCGTAAGAGCCTTTCCCCAAAAACCCCTCGCAAAGCTCCAAATTCCATATAGCCAAATCCCATAAGCCCAAGTCTCACAAGCCCGCCCTTTTAAAGATCCGAAGTCCCGTAAAGGTATCTCCTGCGTACGAGGGAGAAGGGCAAGATCTTGAGGCTGCATACCAAGGCGAGTAAATTCATAGTCCACAAAGGCAAACCGGAAGCCGAAATCACACCTACAATGGCCCCTAAAAAGTCACAAGGCGCACCTGCAGGAGGTTCATCTCCTAGTATTCAAGTGGATATTTTCCCGAGCCCACAAGTCCAGGTTTTTTTTTCTATTTTGATTTTACATAGACGCATTGCATTATGCACGATAATTTCATGGATTAGGATGCACCTATGCATGTCAAATCTAGCTAGCTAAATGCAATTGGAAATAAATTGGCTATTTGAACATTTACTAGGATTAGCTCAAGATATGAAAATTGGTCATTGGTACTTTCAATGGAATGAACGAAAAAAACATTAGGTGTCTATGCATTTTTAGTACCTTATCAGTAAGTTTCCTTTTGTGCATTTCAAAGTGACAAGCCTAGGACAACTATTGCCTATCATTGTAAGGTTGAAATTATTAAAGTACACCTTTGACTAGGCATGGAACGATTAATGGTATGTCACATTTTTAGACAAATATTCTTTGTAATGATTCATTAAGGAAGTCGTTATCACCCGTAGGAACTAGCAAAGCATGGGAATGATTCTAAGGCTACATGAAATAGGTTAACTCTAGCTTCAATTGGCATGAATTTCATTTAACTACGTTGTAGTTAGGAAAGGATTGCATGTTGCACATTCGTTGTACGCAAGAATTTCATTCATCAAGAGTTGTATTGAGGGAAAGGCTGCATGGTTCATTTAAGCATGAAATCTTAAAAAGCTTAGAAAAAGAATTGTGAGCATGATCCTTGAATGTAAGACCTAGTAGGTTCAATGGAAGTGATGCTGCAATGTAACATGCATTTTTGTCTTAACAAGAAATGTTAGGGTTATTGTGAATCTAGTCGTACGTAGAAGCAATGAATGGCGTGCGTATGTGAATTGTGACATAATGCAACTAGTCTTCCCCTTTTAGATCAAGTTAACATCTCTAGGAATGGTTCATCCTTGTCGTAAGACAAGTAAATCGAATTACCTAAATCACCTAACTCACAAGGGATTCGCATCGGATGGTTCAATCGATACGATAAATATCCCATGTGCTAACTAGGGTTTAGTACGATAAGGACTCGACCTAGTTTCTCACGTGTTGCCAAGTCAAATCCCTCATACCCAAAGGTCCTACCCACATTCACGGTATGTAGGGGTAATTGGACGCGCATGCTAATAACGATCTAGAGTTTCTACCCTAAGGATCAATCGACCAGGTGTTAAAACAATTTGAGTTTGGAATCCCTAGGACGTTGTCGGCCTAGTGCAAATTAGGATTGGATTGGGTAAGAAGACACCCTAAATCCCCTTCTTGTCCACTCATAATTCCTTGACTAGAAAACACCGTTCAAAGGGTGAAATAATCCCTTGGAATAGATGCGACACTTGTGCAACAAGTTGCAACGTCGCATGGTCTTGTGGTTTGGTCGCAAGAAAGTTTTGCCATTCCTTGGAATGAGGTTGGTAGATTCTTGCACAAGTTTTAACTTGCAGGAGGATGAGCAGTCGTCTTGCTACAGCAACTTTCTTGGGGAAAAATTGCCAAGATAAGGGAAATTAGGTATTTTCTTGGGAGCAAAGGATCAGTTAAGAATTTAGAGCGACATGGTCGCCAGGAGTTATTGCTAATGTATGAAATCTAAGGTATTGGTTAAGTTGGGTTAACAGGGTATGGCCTAATCCCAAGCAGAAAAGGGAGAACAAACAAACCCTTAGGGATCTTGCCAAGTTGCAATTGATCCCGGATCGAATGTTGAATGCATTCAGAGAGAAGGATTCACTCCTTAGTATTTGGCCAAGTAAAGGACCACTAGAATTGATTGTGCTTGTAACAGTTTAGGAGCATTGTTTGCATTGTTTGCTCAAGGGAGTAAAGGATGGAAAGATATTTAATGCTGCAGGTTGAAGACCTGAAGGGAGAGGCAGTTTCAGTTACCCTCGAATGTCTGCCTGACCCTAATCAAGGGGGTTTTTAGCCGCGCCGAGAATGTGGACCGAACCCGTCGCTTGAGGTCTCTCCGTTGAGCGCTACTTAGAGTAGGAGGACGCTTGGGTGCTAGGGGGTCTCTGGCCCCATAAATCCCTTACCTTCCGGGCCCTGCACAAGAGGCCAACGTGACTCGAGATTTGATCTCGAGGTCTGCATACTAGTCTACGAGCGGAATCTTGGATTAGTAATCCTTGTGGATTGCTGGATAGCCTTCTAGCGATTTATGGATATCCTTTGGGCGGATTATGGATTAGCTTGCTGGCTGAACTTTATGGATGTATTCCAAAGATAAATAAGATAACCTATTGTAAAGGAACTTGTTTGACACTACTTTTCTATGTCAAGTGCTAAGATCGGGCTAATTAAGGAAGCTGGTTGATGTATGTCCAACTAAATGTGGTAGGTTATTAGACAAATAAAGCAACCTTGAGGAAAGTGTGGTGGATGTGGCCATGGGTCCGTCCTATGGATGGGTGGTCCTCGTTGGCCGGGAACTTTTCTCAATCAAAATGGATAGTAAATGAGATCTTCCTAAAGGAAATGAGTAGCAAGGGCACTGACCTAGAGTCTAGGTTACATAAATCCTGGTTTATGCTGTTTTAGGGGAATAGAATGGGACTATGCCTTATGGTAGAGAGGTTGAGCCTTGCATCCCTCTCGTTTCCCATTCTCCTTGAACCAAGTGCAACGTGAATCCACTTTGGCCCTGACATTTCTGCGTAAAGTAGTTTGCTTGGGGTTCGACCCTAGTTGCTGTTTAGGAAAATGACCATTAGGGGAAACCCTGATTTAGGTCGGTCCTAAGCGAAAACGGCCGGAATACTTCTGCTATGTGGCAGACGCGAAAAGTCCTAGATCGCAAACCTCATAACATTCCATGGGAGTGCCGGGCAGAGGTTTCTAGACTCTCTTTCCGATGGACTGCTAAGACGTGTCCTGAAAGGGAACAAGTGGACTTGTTTGACACTGCTTTTACGTACTAAACCCTAGTTAGCACATGGGATATTTATTGTATCGCTTGAACCATCCTATGCGAATCCCTTGTGAGTTAGGTGATTTAGGTAATTTGATTTACTTGTCTTGCGACAAGGATGAACCATTCCTAGAGATGTTAACTTGATCTAAAAGGGGAAGACTAGTTGCATTATGTCACAATTCACATAAGCACGCCATTCATTGCTTCTACGTACGACTAGATTCACAATAACCCTAACATTTCTATGCACAGCCCACATGGGGGAGGTCCCCTCTCCCCCCTTGGCCTATAAAAACCCCCTTAGTGGAGGGGGGTAAGGAGGATGAAGCAGAGAGGCCGTGCTGAAGTCGTGGAGAGAGAAGGGAAGCTATTGTGATGCCGCCTAGCCGTGGAGGCCGCTGCCGTGAAGCCAAACGCCGCCTCTTGCACCGCTGACAGCCGCCACCATCCCTCACGCCATCATCCCTCTTCCACATCGATTTCTTATTGCCCCCTCCCTCTTCCATGTGGATCTGTCCATATACAGAAGCTTCTCTAAGGGGGCTTCTATAAGTCCCTTTCACACAAGCCACCTTAAAGCCCATTTCCCATACGCTTTTCCCGCAGCTTCATTCACAAAAGGCCTTTTTTCGCAAATAGGCTTCAAATCCCACAAGCCATCCGTAAGCCCATTCCTAGCCACCCCGATTTTCCCTAAAGAATCTCATAAAGCCTCCTTTCCCGCAAGCACCATTCGTAAGAGCCTTTCCGCAAAAACCCCTCGCAAAGCTCCAAATTCCATACACCCAAATCCCATGATCCCAAGTCTCACAAGCCCGCCCTTTTAAAGATCCGAAGTCCCGTAAAGGTATCTCCTGCGTACGAGGGAGAAGGGCAAGATCTTGAGGATGCATACCAAGGCGAGTAAATTCATAGTCCGCGAAGGCAAACCGGAAGCCAAAATCACACCTACAATGACCCCTAAAAAGTCACAAGGTGCGCCTGCAAGAGGTTCATATCCTAGTATTCACGTGGATATTTCCCCGAGCCCACAAGTCCAGGTTTTTTTTTTCTATTTTGGTTTTACATAGAAGTATTGCATTATGCACGATAATTTCATGGATTAGGATGCATCTATGCATGTCAAATCCACCTAGCTAAATGCAACTGCAAATAAATTGGCTATTTGAACATTTACTAGGATTAGCTCAAGATATGAAAATTGGTCATTGGTACTTTCAATGGAATGAATGAAAAAAACATAAGGTGTCTATGCATTTTTAGGACCTTATCAGTAAGTTTCCTTTTGTGCATTTCAAAGTGACGAGCCTAGGACAACTATTGCCTATCATTATAATGTTGAAATTATTGAAGTACACCTTTGACTAGGCATGGAAAGATTAATGGCATGTCACATTTTTAGACAAATCTTCTTTGTAATGATTCATTAAGGAAGTCATTATCACTCATAGGAATTAGCAAAACATGGAAATGATTCTAAGGGCTGCATGGAATAGGTTAACTCTAGCTTCAATTGGCATGAATTTCATTTAACTACGTTGTAGTTAGGAAAGGATTGCATGTTGCACATTCGTCATACGCAAGAATTTCATTCATCAAGAGTTGTATTGAGGGAAAGGCTGCATGGTTCATTTAAGCATGAAATCTTAAAAAGCTTAGAAAAAGAATTGTGAGCATGATCCTTGAATGTAAGACCTAGTAGGTTCAATGGAAGTGATGCTGCAATGTAACATGCATTTTTGTCTTAACAAGAAATGTTAGGGTTATTGTGAATCTAGTCGTACGTAGAAGCAATGAATGGCGTGCTTATGTGAATTGTGACATAATGCAACTAGTCTTCCCCTTTTAGATCAAGTTAACATCTCTAGGAATGGTTCATCCTTGTCGCAAGACAAGTAAATCGAATTACCTAAATCACCTAACTCACAAGGGATTCGCATCGGATGGTTCAAGCGATACGATAAATATCCCATGTGCTAACTAGGGTTTAGTACGATAAGGACTCGACCTAGTTTCGCACGTGTTGCCAAGTCAAATCCCTCATACCCAAAGGTCCTACCCACATTCACGGTATGTAGGGGCAATTGGACGCGCATGCTAATAACGATCTAGAGTTTCTACCCTAAGGATCAATCAACCAGGTGTTAAAACAATTTGAGTTTGGAATCCCTAGGACGTTGTCGGCCTAGTGCAAATTAGGATTGGATTGGGTAAGAAGACACCCTAAATCCCCTTCTTGTCCACTCATAATTCCTTGACTAGAAAACACCGTTCAAAGGGTGAAATAATCCCTTGGAATAGATGCAACACTTGTGCAACAAGTTGCAACGTCGCATGGTCTTGTGGTTTGGTCGCAAGAAAGTTTTGCCATTCCTTGGAATGAGGTTGGCAGATTCTTGCACAAGTTTTAACTTGCAGGAGGATGAGTAGTAGTCCTGCTACAGCAACTTTCTTGGGGAAAATTGCCAAGATAAGGGAAATTAGGTATTTTCTTGGAAGCAAAGGATCAGTTAAGAATTTAGAGCAACATGGTCGCAAGGAGTTATTGCTAATGTATGAAATCTAAGGTATTGGTTAAGTTGGGTTAACAGGGTATGGCCTAATCCCAAGCAGAAAAGGGAGAACAAACAAACCCTTAGGGATCTTGCCAAGTTGCAATTGATCCCGGATCGAATGTTGGATGCATTTAGAGAGAAGGATTCACTCCTTAGCAGTTGGCCAAGTAAAGGACCACTGGAATTGATTGTGCTTGTAACAGTTTAGGAGCATTGTTTGCATTGTTTGCTCAAGGGACTAAAGGATGGAAATATATTTAATGCTTCAGGTTGAAGACCTGAAGGGAGAGGCAGTTTCAGTTACCCTCGACCGTCTGCCTGACCCTGATCAAGGGGGTTGTTAGCTGCGCCAAGAACGTGGACCGAACCCGTCGCGTGAGGTCTCTCCGTTGAGCGCTACTTAGAGTAGGAGGACGCTTGGGTGCTAGGGGGGCTCTGGCCCCGTAAATCCCTTACCTTCGGGGCCCTGCACAAGAGGCCAACGTGACTCGAGATTGGATCTCGAGGTCTGCATACTAGTCTACGAGTGGAATCTTGGATTAGTAATCCTTGTGGACTGCTGGATAGCCTTCGGGCGAATTATTGATATCCTTCGGCCGGATTATGGATTAGCTTGCTGGCTGAACTTTATGGATGTATTCCAAGGATAAATAAGATAACCTATTGTAAAGGAACTTGTTTGACACTGCTTTTCTATGTCAAGTGCTAAGATTACATGAAGGAACCAGTGTCTAACGGGCTAATTAAGGAAGCTGCTTGATGCATGTCCAAGTAAATGTGGTAGGTAATTAGACAACTAAAGCAACCTTGAGGAAAGTGCGGTGGATGTGGCCATGGGTCCATCCTACGGATGGGTGGTCCCGGTTTGTCGGGTACTTTTCTCAATCAAAACGGATAGTAAAGGAGATCTTCCCAAAGGAAATGAATAGCAAGGGCGCTGACCTAGAGTCTAGGTTACAAAAATCCCGGTTTATGCTGTTTTAGGGAAACGGAATGGGACTATCCCTTATGGCAGAGAGGTCGAGCCTTGCATCCCTCTCGTTTTCCATTCTCCTTGAACCAAGTGCAACGTGAATCCGCTTTGGCCCTGGCATTTCTGCGTAAAGTAGTTCGCTTGGGGTTCGACGTTAGTTGCCGTTTAGGAAGATGACCATTAGGGGAAACCCTGATTCAGGTCGTCCTAAGTGGGAACGGCCAGAATACTTCCGCTATGTGCCAGATGCAGAAAGTCCTAGATCGCAAACCCCATAACATTCCATGGGAGTACCAGGCGGAGCTTTCTAGACTCTCTTTCCGATGGACTACTACGACGTGTCCTGAAAGGGAACATGTGACACTTTACATCACTTACCCCACACTCTATCTCACACTCTTTTGATATATACAGAGGGAAGCCTATACTCATATTGCCATCTAGTTATTAGGATGAAAGTTAATATTTCTCAAGGGGTTATCGATGAGAATCGCTGATTGATGTCAGAGTGTTGCTGCAAAGGCATATCAAAGAAGGTAGCCGATAGATCTAGAGCTTGGTTTAAGTGTATAAGATTTCATCTATTAGTATGTATTTATTTTTCTTCCTTCTAGTTGGAGGATCAATTGGGCCCATGAAGTCAATGCCCCATTTCTCGAATGGCTTCAAGGGAAGGATTGGCTGTAGCAATATGGCACTAGACGTGGTGGGCTTTCCTATACATTGATAGGGATCACATTGATTGTAGTAATCATAGACATCCTTATGGAGGATCGACTATCACTATCCTACGAAAAAAGCCTTTCAAGTTGTGGTTTCTCTTGTTGCGAAGTGTCCTCCACATGGCTTATCATTGCAAGCCTTTAGAAAAATTGTGATCTTGTCTCTTGGAACACATCTTTGTAGCACTTTTTCTTTTTCTTTTGAGGGCTGAAAAGATGAATGGGTTGCCTCTTGCCCATCCAACCTCCAATCCTCACTAAGAGAACTAAGAGGGGCATCACTTAGCGAAAGGGAGGATGGGCTAGGACATCCCTTTTCTCAAAGAGAATCAAAAGAACCAAGACACAACTTCACGAGAGAGAATATATGTACTAGACACCATATTAGAATATGAGAGTGAGAGAGATGAGAAGAGAGGGAGACAAGAGAAGAAGAGGTAGAGGAAGCTTTCCATTATGTATTCATGAAATGAGAAGATGAGAAGAGAGGGAGACAAGATGAGAAGAGAAGAGAGGGAGACAAGAGGAGAAGAGGTAGAGGAAGCTTTCCATCATGGAATGAGAAGATGAGAAGAGAGGGAGACAAGAGGAGAAGAGGTAGATGAAGCTTGCCATTATGCTACATAATAAAGGAACTCATCCATAGCTTGCCTCAAGGAGATGGACTAGCATGAGGGTATTCTAGAGTGCTCTCATGTGCTTGTCATTGTCCTTGTGTACATCTCCATGGGCTCCTTATATAGCCTCCATGAGGGATTAGATTAAGCTAATCTTCTTGGTTAACATAATCCTAGATGATGTATCACCACCACGGAGAAGTCATACTCCAAAAGCAAAAGAAGCCATCTAGCGATGCGTCCTGTAGCGCATGGTTTGTTAACAAGATACAATAAGGCTTGATGGTCAACAAAGAAAGTAAAATCCATAGCCAAAAGATAATATCAAAATATCTTTATGGAAAACACCATGGCCAAGCGCTCTCTCTCCGTTGTTGAGTAATTCATTTTAGTCTCAATGAGTTATTTGCTAGCAAAGCTCACTGGGTAATCCAGGTTGTGTTCACCAAGTTGGCCATAAAGGGAAGAAGCATTACATGGCTGACCATCTATCTCGCATCCCCACGAGAGAAGTGGTTAGACAAGGCATTGGGGATGAACTTTTAGATGCGCATCTATTCCACTTATCTAGTGAAAAAGATTTATTTAGAGGTGGCATGACGATGTATTGGGTAGATGACATAGTTCAAGTGCTTGAGCATGGACTGCCGGAACGACCAATAGAAAAAGTCCGACTTAGGTGGCTCATCCTAAAGATCCAACCATATCAATTGATAGCAAGCCAATTTTACAATTTGGGGAAAGATGGGTTATAGCATGTAGATGCATATGTGAATATGAGATGCATCAACTACTGATAGAGGCACACGATGGAATGGTAGGAGGACATTTTAGTGGAGACGCGACAGCCTGCAAAGTGCTGCAGCCCCAGTTCTGGTGGCCTACCCTCTTCCTAGATGTGGCACGATTTGTGAAGCATTATGATGAGTGCCAATAGACTAAAGTTATGATTCATAAGGATCACATGGAGCTAATTGCAATTATTGCATGACAACCCTTCGAGAAATGGAGAATTGACTTCATCAGACCCATTAGTCATGCGACATAGTATTCACAAGCCAAATACATAATTGTGGCCACCGATTATCTAACAAAATGGGGTAGAAGCATGAGCTATGAGGATGAACGACACTAGGACCACTTCTAAGTTCCTATGAGAGCAAGTGATCTCATGATTTGGCTACCCCATCGAACTAGTTAGTGACCAAGGCTCACCTCCTGTCCTCCTTTTTGATCATCCATCAAACATCCTGGCCTTACTACCCTCAAGAAAATGGTCAATCCAAATCCACAAATAAAATCTTGATAAACTTCTTGACCAAAGTCATCTCTGCTTTCATGCTATGATTGGGATAACAAGTTGATGGTGGCCTTGTGGGCCTATGCACAGCTTACAAGAAGACTATAGGACAAACCCCGTTTAGATTGACATATGGTACAGAGGCAATCCTTCCCTTGCAATTCTTCGTACCAAGTCTTAGGATAGGCCCTCAAGAGAGATGGGATGGGAAGGAGGCATGGACAAAATGCTTGATGGAACTCAAACACTTATCAAAAACCTGGCTTCTAGCGACCCATGAGCTAATATGAGAAAAGGCAAGACACAAACATTGGTTTGATGAGCATGTCAAGCATCATAACTTTGAACAAGGTGACTTAGTACTGATGTACTTAGTCAAAGGACATAAGATAAAGCTAAAGTTTTGGGGGCTAGAATCTTTTAAGGTCCGAACCATCAACTGAACTGGCAACGTAGAGCTCGAAACCCTGAAAGGTGAGGGCATAGGTTTCTTCAATCGCAACCATATAAAGAAGTACTTTTCCCCCTCACACTCCTTGCATGAGCCTTCAATGCTAGCACCCCTTGTCCATGTATGAGTAGCCACTATAATTGAGGTGGACTGTGAGGATGAAAAAGCAGTACCACGAGCTTACCTAAGCATGACGATCACTGCTAGGCACACATGCACCCTCAACAAATTGATCGACAAGGGAAATGATTTTAATATCCTAATCCATGACCATTGAACCCGAATCGACACACCGCAGTTGCAGCCCACTAATGCTAAGCTCAGCCCTTATGGAGGCCAACTCTACACACTCTTGGGAAAGTGCAAGGCTACAGTTTCTATCGAGTCTGAAAACATGCCGATAATATTCTATGTGTTTCCCAACACTAAATATGTAGACACAAAGTCACTGTTAGGATAAACCTTTCAGAAGCAAGCTTGTTGCAATGTTTACTATGAGTCGTAGTGCATCCACCTAATCGTGGGTAATGTCTGCATAGTTAAGGCTTTAAACAAGGGTGGTGGGACTCCTTCCAAGTCTGTAAAGCCACCGGTAGAGAAACCCATCGTCAAGAGTAAGGAGGGGAGTCATGACTCATCACAACCTGCCAAGCCTCAATGTGAGCAACCCACTAACCCAATGCTAAAGCCCATGAACCCCAGTTCAAATGGGAAGTAGCAGGGATAGCTACCTAGGAATAGAAACCCACAGCCTCACAAGGCTAATGACCCACACTCAAAACCTAGAAAGCCAAGATGGCACCATAAGCATCGACGTACGGTCAGCCCCGAATGGGTCCCCAAGCCTTATTGGAAGCACAAGGCTACTATGCAGGTAACACCCGGATTTGGCTACCTAAAGCCCAAGCAACCAAAGGCCCTACTCAAACGCCACCTTCAAGCTTGACCACACAAAATGTCTCATTAGAGACACTCAAATCAAAAGAGAATCAGGCCGCTAAGTCCATGGAACCTCCAAAGCCTAGCTCAGTAGGGCATAAACCAACCTATTACCCAAAATCGAAACCTACTACTAACGAACCGACAACATCTAGTCTCAGTGATGCCCCTAAGATCTTCGAAGTGCCTACTGGCATGTCAACTGCAGCTACAACCAATCCCATCAAATATAAGGCCAAGCTACAACCTAAGGAGCAAACCAAGCAACAAATATTAGATGTTGACCTCTCTAGCATTGTCAAACCTCAACCACTTGTCGGGATTAGACCCTCTTATGAGTGAAATCAACCTTGGCTACAGATGTTTACCAGCACAAATGAGCGGGAAATGGAAAAAAGAAAATAGAAAAAGGCACAAGACAAAAGGAAGAAAAAGGCGCCTTAACCGGTAACCAGACCCTGAAAAAATTAAAAGCACAGGCATAACCCTCAGGAGGTCTTAGAGTCGCCCAAGGAAAGTAAAAGAGTAAAAAGTGCACCATTAAGTGTGAAAGCGCTCCCGAATCCTTGTAAAAGAGCGCCAGGCTCACTCCTATGCAAATTGTATGCATTAGTTGCGAATAGGATAGATTAGAATGGTGGGAAATGAGAAATGGGCCTAGGCTAATGGCCGCCCATGTAAAAAAGGGGATGACCGCCCATGAAAAGTAGGGCATGTATATAAAATTCAAAAAGTGAATGAGAAGATCATTCTTGTGTGTGGCCAAAGCTTCTTCTTCTTCTTCCCTTATTTCTTACCTTCTTGCTTGTGCTTGAGAGAGGGATTGAGAGAGTGTGAGGGAGTGAGGGAGTGATTGCGTGAGAGTGAGGGATCTTGGAGAAGAAGCTCTCCATCTTCTCTCTTCATCTTCCCCTCCTCTCTTCTCTTCTCTTGTCTCGCACGTGGCTATGGAGGATGAAGCTCATGGGAGAGGGATTGAGGTTGCTTGAGCTTGCCTCAAGGATCGTGGAGCTACCGGTGTGCAAGAAAGAGGAGGGTACTCGATCGAGCATCAAGGTAAGATTACTACACCCGTAAGGTAGGCATTGCGCGTCGGCTATGTGAGAGGTAGCCATGGCCGCTCGGTTCGAAACACTTGAGCAATAAGTGGTTCGTAGGTCTCGAGGTAGAGCTTGTAGCTCCCCTTCATTTTGGTTCTGTTTTGCCGGGACCGACGGAATCGAGTCTTGAGCACCGCGCACATCAAATCGAGCATAGAAGTAGGGTTTGTAGCCCGAACCGGTGTTTGAGATAGCTAGGAGATTTAGGAGGTTTTAATCCATGAAACAAGTAAGTGTTTTGGTTTGTTGGAAGCATTAGTGTAGGACTACCATTCTGCATCTCTATTTTGCATTTTGGCTGAACTAGATTAAGGTTAGATTAGGTTAAGAAAAGAGAAAACAGAAGGTTTTGGCTGCTGCTGGAAACAGGGAAACAGGGGACCAAATTCAAATTTCTGAGTAAAATAGGGAAAAGGGAACTGGCTTTAAGGTTTTGCAGTGCTAGGAAAGGACCTTAAGAGGCTTGGGAGGCCAGGGCAAACCTCATTTCACTGGTTAGTTTTGTGAGAGAGAGAGAGAGAAAGAGCTTCTGGTTTCCAAGAAGAGGGAGCGCTATCACGATTCTGGGTGCCATCGATTTGTGCTACTCCAGGTGAGTCTGGTGCTTCTTAGTAGTGCCCTAATCATATCTGGAAAGTCTCGTGATTGTGTGTAACAGGCGTCAAAAGGGATCGAAACGCGTCGAAATCACGCCTGCCACACCAGACGTAGTCGGACCAGGTCTCAGTGGTCCGATTCCCAGAATCGGACCACCCGAGTCCCTGGAGTTAGACCGTCCGTTTCTAAGAATTGGACCGTCCGACTGAGAGAGTCGGATTGCGTGCTAGTCGGACCATCCAACATTCGGATCAGACCAAACAATTTCAGAATCGGACCCCACTACCGGATCGGACAGTCCGATTGGACGTGCCACGTGGCACTCGGACCAGCCCTGTCTGATTGCAAGAATCGGATCGTCCGACTACTAGAGTCGGACCAGCCTTGTCCGATTGCAAGAATCGGACTGTCCGACTACTAGAGTCAGACCAATCCAGTCCGATTCCCAGAATCGGACCATCCTGTTAGAAGGAAAAATAAGGATCTTTAGTTGACCCTGCCACAGACCTGACCCCCAGGACACAACCCTGAACACCCCCAAGACCCAGTTTGACCATTAGAACCTCAGAGACCAATCGAACTTAGAGCAGAATAGAAAACGCAGCACAGACCTTCAGAAAGACCATAGAATACACAGGAACCGAGGCTTAGAACTCAAATCAGGCTAAGAATGTGGAGAGAAACAGAGTGGAGTTCGCATTAAACGTTTTCTGCATCAGCACTTCACTCTTATGTTCCACTAAGTTTGCACAGCAAGAAAAGAGAAAAGCCTGTTTTTGCACCAAGCACCACAAAATCACTAAGCATAACATGTGAATAAGGATTGCAGTTGCTTTCAAATAACAAGGAACACATCAGGATCTCTAATAACATTAAGGAACCCACTAATAGGAGAAGACCCCAAGACTTAGACAGGTGCCTGAGTGCCCTACTAGTAGGACCTGGAGAAGACACGAAGACACGGAAAGCAACAATATAGAGGATTGGACGCTGCCGGAGCTTCTTGGATTTATTGACAACCTCGTGGAGCTGGAAGCAGAAACAATGTCGGGATCAAGAGGCGAACGAGGAGAGGACCAATTAGACTTAGGAGAATTTCCAACCTCGAACGAGGAGAGGACCAATTAGACTTAGGAGAATTTCCAACCTCAGTCCAAGAACTGGTCCACAACTACGATCTACTCACTAGGACCGTGATCCAGGGCAGACCTGTAGAGGAAGTGGTAGCAAACCTGGAAGAAGACAGAAGAGCAATCAAGAGAGCGCTAGAAGGCATAATTGCCTACAACCATGAGCAAAGGGCTAGAAGGCTACAACAAGACGTAGATATGTATGAGGCTAGACGAGTGCTAGACCTAGCTGGAGCGGCCAAATCTGGATCGAATATAGAGAGGGAACGGGCAGCAGAGGCTGACATGACATTGAGCGAACTAGTAGCAAAGCGACTCTTGGACAATACATCCATTGAATAGAGCGCTACTTCCCTAGCCACCGCGCTACTATCGGGATTGGGAGTCATGCAAGGGGCTAAAGGGCAGGCTAGAATCCCCATCGTAGCAAAACAACTAGCTAGATACGAACCTAGCAGTGACCCGTACAGCTTCATGGAGCAGTTCGAGCAAGTATGTGAGGCAAACGATCTTACTGACCCTGCGCAGCGAGCTCAATCTTTCAGCCTATGCTTAGGCGATAAGGGGAGGACTTGGTATTCTAGTCTAGATTGTTAGATTTCATGGATGCAGGAAAGAGAGCCACACGGAGTGAAGCAACATGCTTCCTCTCTCTATTCTTCTCATTATTCATTTAGCACACACATAGTGCATATACAACCTAAGGTCATAAAGACCATTCACACTAGAAGTAGAACCGACTTATTTAATATACCTAACTGATCTAGCCAGACTAGCTGTGTCCAGCTCATGTCGGTCAAACACACATGTACGAGCTTGATATTCTAACACTCCCCCTCAAGCTCAAGACAGCATATGTACTCCAAGTAGCTGTCTAAAACCACAGAACTTATCTTTACATAAGGACTTGGTAAAGATATCTGCTACCTGTTCATCAGTCTTCACATGCATAAGATCAACTCGTCCTGCAAGAACCATCTCTCTGATGAAATGGTAGTGTACCTCTATGTGTTTCGTCCTGGCATGATAGACTGGATTCATAGCCAGGAGTACACTACTCAGATTATCACATAGTAACTTCACTGGAGCATCTACCTGTATGTCCAAATCAGCCATAAGCTTGAGCAGCCATGAAATCTCGCATGCTGCCAATGCAGCACCCCTGTACTCTGCCTCAGTACTCGACAAAGCAACTGTAGGCTGCTTCTTGCTGCTCCAACTAATCATGCCGCTACCAAATCCAAATGCATATCCATTCGTAGATCTACGATCATATGAGCAACCTGCCCAATCTGCATCCGTGTATCCAGTCAATATCAAGGGCTTATCTTGACATAGAACAGCCCATACTCTACAGTGGACTTAACATATCTCATAATGCGTCTAACCGAATCCACATAATGCTGAAAATCAGGGTGAACATACCCTTCCGGCTGAACCATATAGACATCCTCTGCTAGGTCATCGTTAAGAAATGCATTCTTAACGTCCATCCGCTGCAATTTCCAGCCTTTAGCAGCAGCCAAGGCAATCAGTGCGTATAGTTGCCATCTTGGCAACTTGATTGAATGTTTCCTCATAATCAAGTCCATACTGTTGGGCATACCCCTTTGCGACTAGCCTGGCTTTGTATCTCTCCACACTGCCATCTGACTTGCATTTGATTTTGTAGACCCATTTGCAGCCAATGGTCTTTTTCCCTTCAGGCAGTGGTACTAAATCCCATGTTTTATTTTCAGCCAAGGCATTCATTTCTTCATCCATGGCTACACACCAATTCTCATTTTCACTGCTTCACCATATGTACTTGGTTCTTTGACCTCCATCACTTTTGTCATGTACGCATAATGCTTTGCAGAGTAGCCACTGTATGTCAACCTGTCAACAGGGTATCTGACCCTTTGCAAGTGTCTAAGCTATGGTGCACTACTCGATTCCCCTCTCTCATGAGGTGGAATATACCTGCTCTGCCTTGTGCCAGGCGTATAGACAATCGGAATACCAAGTTTGCTGTCTAGAGTATCACTAGAATCATAGCGAGAAGTCATTCTGCCAGGTGTCATCATCCCAGATGCATCCTCAATAACTTTCTCTTTTCCTTTGCTGTCCAAGATGTCATGTCTCCCCCTCACTGACATACCGGTGTCAGTGGACAACGAGCTCCTCAATCTCCCTGTCCATGGGGATATTGTCTGACTACTAGGTCCTGTCATAACAGTGCTTTGCTGTAAATCAATTGTAGAAGCATGAGTGGAAGGCATATCCGCTGGCACTGCAACTGGTGATACATACCAAGAACCCATCTCATCAAAGATAACATCCCTTCTTACCAAAGTCTCCCTGGTAGAGGGATCATAGCATTTGTATGCCTTCTTCTCCTGCAAATATCCAATGAAAACACACTTATGTGCTTTGGGATCCAACTTCTTCCTTTTCTCATCTGGAATATGCACATAAGCAAGACAGCCAAAGACTTTCATGTGACTTACATCCGGCTTATAGCCATACAACTTCTCAAAAGGTGTCACCTCATGAATACCTGCAGTGGGAGTCCTGTTCAAAATGTATACGGCTGTCATAACAGCCTCTGCCCAATAGTAAAGTGGCATATGCTTTTCATTCATCATAGCCCTAGCAGCTTCCATCAGAACCCTATTCTTCCTTTCAGCTACTCCGTTTTGCTGCGGAGTGTAGATGCAGGTTAGCTACCTACGAATGCCATTTTCAGCCAAAAAATCATCAAATTCGTTTGATACATACTCCCCACCACTATCAGATCTCAAGCAATAGATGTAGCATTCACACTCCTTCTCAATCTGTGCTTTAAATTGCTGAAAAACAGCAAAGACCTCATCTTTTGTTTTCAATATGTAAAGCCAGGTATAGCGACTGTAGTCGTCAATGAAGGATACATAATATCTGGAACCTCTCATAGATACATTATGAGCTGGCCCCCAAAAATCAGAGTACACTAACTGCAATGGACGTGTACTCTTTCGTACATGCCTGACAAATGGCAATCGTGACTGCTTACCGAACTGGCAAGCCTCGCATACATGACCAATATCTAAATATTGGAACTTCGGTAACCCTGTAACCAGTTGTTTCTTTTGCATAATTTGCAGCCTTTGCAAATTGACATGCCCCACTCTCTTGTGCCATATTTTCAAATCCCTAACAGTGCCAGAACCATGGGCAAACATAGCTGAATTCAGCTCTGGCAAAGAAGCATCAAGAGTAAACATTCTGCCATTCCTGTGACCACGAGCCATCAACTTGCAACCATTGCCAAATTCTTCAATAAAGCAGCCATGCTTATTGAATCTAACTGGCAAGTTCTACTTCGTCATCTGACCAATAGATAACAAGTTCTTCGTAATTGAAGGGACATGCAATACATCATGCAAACTTTTCTTTCTGCCATTATGCACCACAAGAGGCACTTTGCCTTTATGCTCAATGCTATGCTGCATGTCATCACCTGTGCATACATAGCCATGCTTTTCAGCCACCATATCCGTGAACCAATCACCGTGAGGGGTCATGTGATTCGATGCCCCCGTGTCAATGTACCACACTGCTTCATCAGATGATTTTTCAGCAGCCTTATCTTTGACATACTGCATGGCAAACAGTCTATCACCAGAGTCATCTACCTGACTGGACGTAGCATAATGTCCATGCTGCTTGCCCTTCTGGTTTCCCTGGTTCTTCCAGCAGTCCTTTGCAATATGCCCATACTTTCCGTAGTAGTGAAAATCCTTATCTTTATTTAGATTGTCTAACTGACGCTGCTGCTGCCATGAGCCTCTACTGCAGGAGTTAGATCTTCCCCTGCCTCGAAAGTTTCCACCACCTCTTGCATTTGATGGCTGTTGATTGCTATTACTGTAGGATGCATTCTGCTGGCCTCCTCTGCCAGATCCATAGCCTCTACCACGGCTACCACGACCACACTGATTTGAGTAAAAAACTGCATCCTTATTCTTTGAGCTGCTTGACCCTCTAGCTAAGCCAAGCTTCACCTCTTCATGAATCAATAATGCAACCAGCTCAACCATATCCTCATCTTCTACCTGTGAGCCAATAGATGCCAGATGATCTGCTATGGTCTTAACCTCTGTGACATAATCTTATATGGATCTGTTCTTCCTCTCCATGTTATTGAATTTCTGCTTCAGTTGTATCTTCCTTGCACTTGCAGTTGTGCCATAGTATTTGACCAATATATTCCATGCATCTGCTGGGGATTTACAGTTCATGATCTGCATCACCATAGCATCCGAGATACATAATGACAACCAATGTAAAACCCTGCGAGCTCTTTCCATCCAGGCTCGATGCGCTCGTCTTTGATCAGCTATAGGATTCCTTTCTGGAACTTCAGGTTCAGCCTCAACACCTGTCACTAAGTCCCAGTATCCTTTGCCTATCAGAAAGTTCTCCATGCGGAACTTCCATATTGCATAATTCTTGCTATCAAGCTTTTCTCCCACAATCTGGGTTACATTATCAGTTCTATCAGCATTTGCCATGTTGTAAACCTTGCCTGACTACCTGCAAACCAAGATCTTCTTAACAGTTCAACTTCAGCCCGGAACTGTTTACGACAGTTTTCTGCAATTAATTGCAATAAAAAACCAGGGTATTTCAGCCCATTAACAGTCCAAAACAGCTCACAACCAAGTGGCTTAACCTGTGAGTAAAGCAATCAGTGCAAATACTATGTATTCACTTTGGTTTGAACTCCTGCAACCTCACTACCAGGGTACATATATGCAGTCTGAAAACTGTAATTCTGTGAGTGACCAGCAGAGATTTCAAGCCCAAAACTGAGTAGTATACATGTCATACATGTCCCAAACTTCCATAGATAGTTGCTAGTACATGTGTCAAGCCATGCATAGGCATAGAACCACAAACCAGCATATATGAATATCGTAAATAAATTCCCAGATTTCAAACAGCCAATGCACTGGCAACAGGGATTAATTTCAGTCCCAAAAACCCATAAACCATTTGCATCACTTCCGTTTCCAATGCTCAAGCATTCAACAGTCATAGACCAAGTCTTCAAGTACCTGTGGAACAAACCAAGCCAACTAGTTCTTCAGAAATAACCAATTAGTGCTTTATGTCTGCAAATTTTGTTTTTTCAGTTTTCAACCTATCACAAGCTCTCAGATCAGGCCATTCCAAGCTCCAAGTTTATGTCAAAATACCCAAGAAATATGACATGTCTTCTACCAAGCATCAAGTGCTACATTCAAGTTCAATGTACATGCCAAAGAGCATCCAAAAATGCAGACTTCCCAAGTGTATAATGTCACTGTAACTTCAATGACAGTTCAGTCCTGTGTATTCAGATCTGTACACCTCTATTACAACTCCCAAATGAGCTCCCACAAGAGCAATAGTAAGGTATACCCTTCAAGAACCTTCCTTGGTATGCATCCAAGCTCTATGCCACCTGACAAGTGCTATACTTCTTGAATCTCAGCCAATGAGAGCAGCCTGTTCATAGGCACAGTCCACACAGACTGTTCAGAGTATATTCAGATCAGATTTGCCCACTTGTTGATGCTCAATGGAGCTTTGGTGAGTCTCTAGACAAGCCACACTCTCGGTGAGCAGTGTGCTCAATCTCAGCCATGGAGTTCAGCCTGAAAACAGGCGCAAACACGCTGGCTGGCCTGACCTCTGCTGCTGCCTATTTTGCTGATTATTATTATAATAAGGCACTCACTCTTGCTCAACCAATCCTTGGGAGACTCCTCAGCAAGCCACAGCTCCTGCTTCAAGCAATGATTCACAGTACATACCTCGGTGTGACCATTGATGAAAATGACTGTCAGTCCACTTCCTTTTCCAGCTCTTCAATTCACTCTTCAAGTCTTCTTCTTGAGTGCATTCCACCAGTGAGCCCATTCATGGCTCTGATACCATGTTAGATTTCATGGATGCAGGAAAGAGAGCCACACGGAGTGAAGCAACATGCTTCCTCTCTCTATTCTTCTCATTATTCATTTAGCACACACATAGTGCATATACAACCTAAGGTCATAAAGACCATTCACACTAGAAGTAGAACTGACTTATTTAATATACCTAACTGATCTAGCCAGACTAGCTGTGTCCAGCTCATGTCGGTCAAACACACATGTACGAGCTTGATATTCTAACATAGATGACGCAGAATGTACGAACTTTGTTCACCTTAAGGGCCTCTTCATCAAGAGGTTTTCAAAGGCACGGTATTCAGATAACCTCATCGTTAGGTTGATGAATATCAGTCAAAGTGAGAAGGAAGACGTTAGGGATTACGTCACTCAGGTGCATAGCCTCTACAAGAGAATCCCTGCCAATAAGCGACCTACCGAGAGGGCAGTGTCTATAGTGTTCATGAACGGGATTCGGAGTGAGGAGCTTTACAAGGCTTTGGCCAGTAACTCCACCTTGCAAGGAGACATGCTAGCTAGAGTTTTCGAGGAGACAATACGCGTAGACGATCAACTCAGGGAACGCAGCATGAGGACTACCAACCGAGAGAGTGCAAGCCAGAGGGACCCTGAGAGATCAACTACTTCGGGGGGAAAAGCAACTGCTAGTGTGCAGGATAAGGGAAAGAGTGTAGACCACAACCAAGGGATGGCAGAAATGAGAATGGAGATTGCACGGTTGCAAGAGCTGGTAAGGAAGCCTGTGAGATCGCATGTACAATGTATATATTGCGGCGGCAATCACCTCCTAGTTGAGTGCCAAGATCCTAGATCTCGGCCATGCTCAAATTGTGGTAGATTCAGGCATGATGCAATGCATTGCAAAATTTCGAGGAGATTCCCATACGCGCAGCAGTACAACCCTCCATACTTAGGTAATAGGCCACCCAATTTCTTTGGGAGGGAAGCCCAATTAGCTCTCCCAGCACCGATGACTCAAGACCTGCCGTACCTAGGCTAGAGATGAACCCAACTGGTATACCCAGACCACGAGGGCCTTTTGTAACCCACCCATCTAGTGATGCTCCTGTTCACTTTGTGGAGGATCCTAATGAGGAAGAAACATATGTCAACCCATACATATCCTATGATGAGGAGGGCAACCCAGTCCTGATGGACTATCGGCCGGTGCCGGTGATGGTTTTAGGAAGAGGAAGAGGCAGAGGCTTTGGAGGGCCAAGCCAAGCCCTAGCCACCCAGGTCACATTTCATCATGCTACCCAGAACGAGAACAAGCTAACAAGGACAAAGCGGATCTCCGATGCACAGAGTGTGGAATCACACATCTGTTTCCTGATTGTCCTAGGCGAAAGCCATCAACCAGCTCTGCCAACATGCCATCGGTGCCTTTGGGGCTTTTTGGAGTGGAAACCTTTGACAGTGAGGATACACCCATCCCACTACATGTTATGACACGAGCTCAAACAAAACAGGTAGGCATCTCTTTGCCTGGGCCAAGTAACCTTGACACAACCTCAATAGGAAAGAAAAGCCGGAGGAGACGAAAAAAGAGAACCGATGCAAAGATAACTCTTAAAACCAAGGAAGCGACTACGTTAGTAACGGGAAAGAGGGTCACAGACGCAGAGGCGGAGACCTCAGCTCCTAAGACAGCCCAGCTAGGGAGTGCCAAGGTAAGGGAATATCCCCATCCCAAACGGCAACTCGAGGCTATAGCTAAGGTCAAGGAGTGGGTCAAGGACACCCAAAAGCACCTCAAGGATGCTGAACCCATATTAGAAGATCCTATTGATGATTTCTCCAGCGTGAGCACACCAGTCTCACCTTCAAAACCACAAGCTGCGAGCATACCTGCACCACTGGGGGAAACTCAGCAGCAAGGCCAAGGGGAAACTTGCCAGGGAAGACATAACGCATGACCTAGAAATGCTAGCCTCAGGGGAAGACAAGAGCCCAGTAGCCTCCTCACAACCTTGTTGTCTACTCTAGTAACTCTAAGCTTGGAAGACCTGCTTAGGCAGAATCATTCCTTATGGCAGGAGTTAAAAGACTTGATGGAGGGACACATAGGACTTGCGGGTGCTGAGCTGCAAGATCATGATGTGGTTACACAGATCCCAAGTCTAACTCTACACTCAACTCCTAAGTCTTTGCACATCAATGCTTTTTGGGAAGGCACTGAAATGCATGCAATTTTACCCATCCTAGCCTTAGGAGATATGACTCGAAAAGGAATTGTAGACATAGGCGCAGGTGTTAGTGTACTAAGCCATGCAGTCTTAGAGGCATGGGAAAACCCTCCTGTAGAGACTGCCAGGTTTAACGTCACGTTAGCAAATGGAATGAAGGTAAGACCATTCGGGGTCTTAAAGAATTGGCCAGTAAAGATTGCCAGTGTGCAGTTTTTCGTAAACTTCATTGTCATGAAGGGAGTGGATTACGACATACTATGAGGCTGACCTTGGATGAGGAATGTGCATGTCATTGAGGACTGGGGCAATGGTTTGATTTTCCTAGGGAACAGAACTAGTGCAGTAAGGGTAGAGATGGACACTTGGAAGACGACCCCTGTTGACCTAGATGCCATCTCAGCTATGCTAAAAGGCGATACTCAAATGACCAAACCCTATGGATCACTCACTAAATATATTCCTTGCCCTGAGGATGAGAGGGATTGGATGCACGTTTTGGCAACCATTGAGCTACCATTCTCGGATGAGGAAGAACTATATCGGCAGGCTGCTAAAGCTACAACCATGCCAATTGAGGAGCCAATTGTGCCACTCTGCATGATGGCAGGAAGCTCACTCAACCCAAGCAAACTAGCCTCGTTCCATATCCCCAACAACAAACTAGAGCTTCAGGAAATTGTAGAGTATCTGACCAATAAACTGGAAGGCAACTTGGCTACTAACTTAAAACCTCTATGTGATCTATTAGCTAAGCCAGAATGGAAATGGACCAAGGTCCACGACCTGAATTTGTTATATAACTAGGCTTTAGTTACTGATGACAAGGAGACTGGAGAGAAAAGCTTAGGTGATGACGAGCAGTCAGAAGGACTGGACTCTGATGACAAGGAGTATGAGGACTGTCGCTCTACAGGAGAGGAGAGTGAAAAAGGGATAGATACAATAGAGTACGACACGGAAGGAAAAGTGATAGAATAAATCAGGGCAGACTCAAGGCCTAGGAGAGGAAGGACCAATCAGAACGAAAAAGGAGTCATGCAAATGGAGTGTGACAGATCCTGGCTAGAACACATAGGAGCCATGGATTAGGAGCAAACCAAAGTGGCACGACCATGGATAATCCCAGTGCTCAAGACGGATGCACCTACTAAACTACGACCCCCTGGGGAAACACCTTCCTCAAGTGAGGGATGCGAGTTTAACTCAGAGTCGGAAGCCAGCACTGAGAGTGATCCTGAGATACCACAACCTTCTAAAGTCAAATGCACCAAGGGAGACTTGCCAGTCCACCTAAGGTGCAGGAGGCTAAAGGAGGAGGCCAGGAAGCAAGCAAAGGACTCAGAAGCAGAAAGGCAAAAGAAACCGCAGGATCTACCCAAACAGTTTACAAAATTTAAAAAGGGTGACAGAGTGGTGATTCTGCTAGGTGCAAAAAGACAAGGCCAAACTAGTGAATCGATCGAGGGACCCGCCAAAGTCAAGGAAGTTAACTTGGCTGGGGAAGGTGAAAAGCCAAGACCTATATTCATTGCAGATGACTTGACGGAGGATGAGGAGACCAAACTTGTTGCACTCTTGCAAGAGTACATTGACGTATTTGCCTGGACATTGGATGAACTTAAGGGAGTTGACCCTAGGGTTGTGACTCATAATATCCCAATGGTCCCTGATGCAGTGCCAACGAAACAACGACCTTACCCCATGAATCCCAAACACGCCCATGCAGTAAAAGAGGAGATTGATAAACTCATGAGGGTAGGATTCATATATGAGATCGAGCACATGGACTGGGTATCACCTATCGTGATTGTCATGAAGAAAAATGGAAAAATCTAAGTGTGCGTGAACTACAAGAAAGTGAATGCCGCTATAAAGAGGGATAACTATCATTTACCTTACACCGAGCACATGCTTGAGAGGGTAGCAGGTAAAGAATCCTACAGTTTTCTAGATGGTTTCTTGGGCTATAATCAAGTGCAAGTGCACCTCGACGACAGGCACAAGAGTGCCTTTGCCACGGAATGGGGTGTATTCGCCTACATTGTTATGCCTTTTGGGCTGATGAACGCACCTGCAGCTTTTCAACGCCTAATGTGCAGTATCTTTAAGGACATGCGTAGGCGCGAACTGGAAGTGTTTGTAGATGACTTATGCATACACTCTAGTTGGGCCGAACACTTAGAGAAATTGAGAGCTGTCTTTGAAAGGTGTAGGTTGTACCACCTCTCGTTGAACCTCTTAAAGTGCCAGTTTTGGGTGAAACAGAAATGCATCTTAGGGCACGTAGTGTCAAGGAATGGCATTGCCACTGACTTTTCTAAAGTCAGAGTCATTGTTGACTTACTGCCACCCGATAACTGCAAGGGAGTTCAGTGCTTCTTAGGACACACTGGATATTATCAATGTTTTGTACTAAATTACGCACTAATTGCTAGACCATTGTACAAGCTGTTGATAGTGTTCAAGTGGACTGAGGAATGCCAGCGCGCATATGAGAAGTTGAAAAAGGCTCTTACTACTACACCAATCTTACGAGCCCTAGACTGGAAAATAACATTTCATGTACACATAGACGCCTCTAAGTTCGCTATTGGAGCCGTGCTATGCCAGCCTGGTGAACATAACTTAGATTACCCGGTGAGTTTTGCCAGCAGGCAGCTCACAGAGACCGAGATGAACTATTCCACGATAGAAAGGGAGGGGTTGGCCATGGTATTTGCGGTAAAGAAATTTAGGCATTACCTGTTGGCCACTCCCTTTGTCTTCTTTGTTGACCATCAAGCCTTGCTATATCTTGTGAACAAGCCTTGCGCTACGGGACGCATAGCTAGATGGTTACTCCTTCTACTGGAGTTTGACTTCTCTATGGTTGTACTCAAAGGAAAGCAGCATTACATGGCTGACCACATGTCCCGCATACCCACAGGAGAAGCCGCTAGACAAGGCATACCTGATGATTTACCGAACGCTCATCTCTTTAACCTATCTAGCGAGAGAGAATTGTTTAAAGCTGATCTGACGCCGTACTGGACCGATGACATAGTGCAAGTGCTAGAGAGCGGACTACTTGAGAGACCCATTGAGAAGGCCAGGCTGAGAAGACTTATCCTGAAAATTCAGCCATACCAACTGATAGCCGGCCAACTCTACAGGTTGGGACAAGACGGTTTACTACGCAGATGCGTATGTGAGTGCGAGATGCACGATGCATTGAAAGAAGCGCATGGTGGAATGGCTGGAGGACACTTTAGCAGGGACACAATAGCCCGAAAGGTGCTACAATCCCAACTATGGTGGCCCACCCTTTTTTGCGATGCAGCTAAATTCATGAAGCACTGCGATGAGTGCCAAAGGACCAAAGTTCCTGTGCGGAAAGACAAGATGGAGTTGACCCCTGTCATAGCCCGACAACCCTTTGAAAAATGGGGCATCGATTTTATTGGACCTATCAGTCCTACGGCACAATATTCCCAAGCTCGCTACATCATAGTGGCAATCGATTATCTAATGAAGTGGACAGAGGCACAAGCCATGAGGAAGAATGATGCTAGAACCACTGTAAAGTTCTTGTGGGAGCAGGTCATTTCACGGTTTGGCTGTCCAATCGAACTTGTAAGCGACCAAGGCATGCACTTCATTAATGAGGTAGTTTCCCACCTGCTCTCTACCTTCCTAATAATTCATCGGAAGTCCTCTCCCTATTACCCTCAGGCTAATGGCCAAGCCAAATCCATGAATAAAATCTTAGTCAACGTGCTTACAAAGGTAGTGTCTACTTCAAGAAGTGATTGGGACAACAAGCTAATGGCGGCCTTGTGGGCCTATCGCACAGCTTATAAAATGGCTGTATGGAACTGAAGCCATTTTACCCTTAGAATTCTTCATCCCTAGCTTAAGGATAGCAGTCCAGGAGCGTTGGGAGGGAAGAGAGGCTTGGACCAATCGCTTAGTGGAGTTAGAGCGCCTAACGGAGACCCGACTCCTTGCCACTCACTCTCTAATTTGTGAGAAGGCTCGACAAAAGATGTGGTTTGACAAGCATGTCAAACATCGAGACTTTGAACAAGGGGACCTTGTTCTGCTATACTCTGTAAAAGGACATAAACAGAAGATGAAGTTTCGGGGGCTAGGGCCTTTCAGAGTACGCATGATTGGTAGAACAGGGAGCCGCATAAAGAAGTACTATCGTCCTTCCCATCCATTACATGAGCCACCCATGCTAGAACCCCCAATGAACGTCTGCATGGCTACTATAACCGACCTTACAGATCAGGATGAAGAAGCAGTGGCACCAGCCTATCTACGAATCATAGTCACAGTAGGAGCGTCATATTCTTTTGATGCCTTGATTGATGAAGGTGCCAACTACAACACATTGACGCATGACCATTGGACACGCATTGGTCAACCGAAACTACAGCCCACTAATGCCAAACTCACCCCGTTTAGGGGTAATTCTTATTCACTCCTAGGGAAGTGCAAGGTAGTCATTTCTATCAAGTCTGAAAGTTTACCAGCTTTCTTCCATGTGTTGCCTGACACTAAAGGAGCCGGTAATATGTCACTATTAGGTCATACTTTCAAGAAGCAAACGAGCTGTAATGTGGATTACAACCTAAACTGCATTCATCTTGCTATAGGCAATGTGCATATAGTGACGACTTTCAACAAGGGCTATTCTGACTCCTCCACCATTACGAAGCCACCGATAGAAACCCCTACGACCACGCTTCAGCCCAAGTCTAAACAGAAGAAAACTAAGGCCTCATGCCAGGCTCTCGACCCTAGGCCCCAACCCACCAAGAGTGCTCACAAGGCCAAGGAGTCCAAGATTATATGGGTGCCAAAATGGCAAAGACCACATCTGAGTAGACCACCCAAACGTGATTCTAAATGCCAAAATAATCAGTCACATCACGGCCTAAGAGACAGTCTAGACGCTATCGACGTAGACACACAAACACGCCGCGATGGATCCCCAAAGATCTCTTGCAAGCACAAGGATACTACAAGGGCAACCCCTGGATTTGGGTGCCTAAAAATGGCAAGTTTAAAAGCTCATCTACAAGCAATCTCACCCCAGTGAGGGAGGCTTGCACACATGGTGCCCAGGGCAGAGTCAGCAAACCATTGCCCACTGTGGCGAGTAAGCCCCAGCTCATCTATCGACCAAAGCAAACGCCACAAGCCTTAGACTTACCTAATCCAAAGAACTTAAATACCCCCATGACTGCTCACTCAGAACCCAGCACAACTCCCATGCCCCCAAAGCTTCCTACAGCACCTCAAAGTTCTTCGGAGTGCAAAGCCACACCTGTGACACCAATGATGGAGTCACCACTATCCAATCCATTTGCACCATTCCCACCAGCAGGTCTTAAACCTTCCTACGCGGTACGACCTTTCCTTTCCTTGGCTAAAGACCTCGCCGCGACTTCTGGGGATGACTTAGTAACCTGCATCAAGATGTTGGACAAAACTTTCACTACATTTGCTAGAAGTTATGAGAGGCTAGACCTAGGTCTTCTTGACAAAACACTTGCTTTGGATGTTCGTGCATTACCATGCACTTGGGAAGAATACGAACTTATGATTGGTGAATTCCCCAAAATTGCTGTTGAACTGATAGCAAACGACGAAATCTCAAAGGAGCAAGCTGCCTTCAGAAGACTAATCACTTCATATCGTAAGCCTCCTCGTTCTGTTCCTGAGCACGAGTTGCAAGAGCTCACACAGATGGCAAGCTCGCCTTCCACATTCTTGCAGCAGTGGTTTGCTCTGAGAATCCAATGGGAGAAAAAAGGTTGCTGGATAATGACCAATGCTGAGCAATGCAGGGCAGTTAAAACCATCGAATATGACCCTACTTATGTGGCACCTATCTTTAGACGACCATGTGCTCGCTCACCCTTACATTGACCAATTCCTTACGGAAGAGGAATTACATGTTGCAAGCCGCCTTAATACTGGAGATCTCTTTCATGATGTCTTGACCTACATCTCCCAAGTCTCCATCCAACCATCTGCTCTTGATTGTCATGCCCAACTTGAATACAATCAAAGCTTCTATGATTGGTTATTGGCTAAGTAAGTCAATCCATGAAAAACAGCATTTGCCTCGTACTTCCTGTGCTAATCCTAGGAAGGACTCCTTGAAAGATCCAAGACGGGGGGGAGCAATGTGAGCAAGAGCAGAGCAAAATGAGAGTCAGCAAAATGAGAGTCATGCTATCTAGCAGAATGTTATGATTAATTGAGTTTCAATGGAAGATACTGCAAAGGGAAAAGAATAGCAATTGCTGTTGTGAGCCTGTCTCTAAAATTCAAGCCTTTAAGCAAGTATACCAATTTTTGACGCATACATTTTTCTCTCAAAATTGAATTTTGTTAGAAATAAGCTGATTTTTAAGTGTTAATGTTGGCATGGTGTGTTGACAGGTAACCACCATGGCAGGACAAGACAAAGGGGACAAACTCCCATTCTCTAAAGAAGAGATGACCAAGTTCGGCATCAACGTCGAGACACGAGGATTCAGTCAATTCACCTTCAAGCACACCCTGAACCTAGATGAGGCCATCTTGGAGGAACCTGCAGTCAAAGAATTAGTGGACAGATGCCACCTCCACAAGTATGTGGAAAAGGTAAGGCAGGCCGTGGATTACGGCATGTGTGCTGAATTTTTGAGGAACTTTGACAAGGGCAGGAATGGTGGCACTGTCACAGTGAGGACAGGGGAGCAGGAAAGAAGAGTTCAAGTGCCCCTCAATGTGTCAATCATAGAGAAGGCCTTGGGGCTCGTACCCAAGAAAGAGAGGCGGCCGAGAAGGGATGTTTACACCATGCTAGGGGTAAAGAAAGAAGAGGCACACACAGTGGATGGAATCAGCTTGGCTGACATCCCGGATCCAGTAGTGAAGGTGTAAGCAAAGATGATCCACACACTCTTCTCGGGCCAAAGGTACAACGCATTGATGAACAAGATCAGGGTCCCATTGTTACAAAGCATCGCAGCAGGAGTCCCTGAGGAGGTAGATTGGAATGGGTTCGTGCAGAAAACCATTCAAAGCTCAGCTGCCCTTCTCACTCCAGCGGAAGCACCAGCAAGAGAGAATTCCCTGCCTCAACAGCACGCTCCACAAGGAAGAAACCTGCCTCAAAGGCGGCCACAATTAGATATGGTGGTGTTTTGATAGCCATCATAAATGAAGCAATGAAGGATGCTGGAGTCATGGAAAAGCAAGCTGCACATCAAAGCCCACCTCACCACGAAGGAGAAGAATCAAGTGAAAGAACGATAAGTGACAAGGGAGAACAGGAGGTGCCGCCTACACAAGCAAGCAAACCAGAAGGACAAAAGAAAGGGGACATGAGACAGAAGGAAAGGAAAGAGGAATTAAGCAAAGAAGAACGAGCTGAAATCAAGAGGGCTCAAAGAGAGTCTAGGAGGGCTGAGGAAGAAAGAAGGAGGAAAGAGGAGGAAGAGCTTGCAAAGATAAGAGAAGAATCAAAGAAGGCAGAAGAGGACAGGAAAAGAAGGGCGGAAGAAGAAGCTGAAGAACAGAGATTGAAGGAGCTGGCCAAGTTGGCAGAGGCTACACGAAGATCTGTGGAAGAGACCCACGGGGGTGGAGAGCTCGAAACTGTGAGCCCCCCTCATAAAGCCGAAGCTAGTTCAAGTGTGGAAGCAGCTCCAGTGGGCTGTAGGAAAGGGCAAGTCCCTACTACATCCACTCCCTTCCTGAAACCACGACTACAACCACCATACAACCCACACCTCCCCTCGACATGGCACAGCTAATGAACATGATGCAAATGCTAGTGAGCAAAGTAGCTGAGATTGTGCTAGAAACCGGATTGAAAAGGCCCGCTGCCGCAGATGCAAAGTCACGATAAGACCCTAAAAGACAGGCTGGAGGCATCAACCACCACACCCCATACTCCCATGCCTGCCGACACTGACTATGACGCATATGTGGCTGAGTTGTTGGCACAACTAGACAAGGCAAAGGAAGAAAAGAAAGTGGCCTTGATGAAGCTAGAAAAAGAAAAAGAAACGTCAACTGCTCTTAGGCTAGAAGTCTCAAGGCAGTGAGCCGACCGACGAAGAGAAATGAAGGCTCTGTAGGACTAGCTAGTAGCAAAAGCAAAGGAAGCCCAAGACAATGAAAGCCGCCTTAGACAAAGGCTGGAAGATGAAGAGCAGAACCTGGTGGCATAGCAAAGGAGTCTAAAGCTACTAGTGCAGCAATACAATGATCTACAGCAAAAGGTCGCTCAAGTGGAAACGCTAAGATAGGAGGTTCAGGAAGGTGAAGCCAGTACACCACAAGAACATACCATGGAGCTCCGTTTGTGGCAGGAGCTAGAAGAACAAAATAGATTAATAAGTGAAATCGAGTTTCTGAAGAGTGAAGGGCCAGGAGTCTTAGCAGTAGAAGCAAAATGGCTACAAGATGAAGCGCAAAGATTACAAGATGCATTGGAGGCCTCCCAGGAAGATGTAGAGGCCCTCATGGCCATGGCTTTCAATCAAAAAAGGCTATTCCTTGCTGAGATCCAAAGCCAAGAGCAGCTGGTGCAGGAAAAATTAGAAGTAGTGGCCGAGGTGCAACAAAGGCTCAGCATTGTAGATCAAGCCAAAGGGATTGCTGAAGAGCAGCTAGCTCAGAAGTTAAGAGAAAGGAACTAGTTATGGTTTTTAACAAATGAGCAGCAGGTAGTGACCACCCTGGTGAGCCAACTAGAGGAAGAGAGAAAAAGGATGGAAGAAAGAGCTATGGATTGGGAAATGAATAATTTTGACAGGGTGAGAGACTTGACCAAATGCTTGGCAGGCAGAATGCGAAAGGGTGCTTGCAGAAGCCAGGGTTGAAGCTGCCGAAATAACTACTAAAACACAACGGCAGGCCTTCCTCAACATGGTACTCCATGTCACACAAGCTGAGGGCGATGATCCAGTGGAAAAGGTGAAAAGAAAGTTGGAGCTAATCACCTGAGCTCTAAGATATGGTCTTCAAGAGCGGGAACTCCCAACGAGTACAGGGATCACTAAGGAGCAACAATTCCACTACTTACGCTGTATAGGCCTTTCCACTGTTGAGCTCAAGGAGCTAGGTTTTGAGAAGCATAAACAGCCACCACCACCACCACCACCAGTCATCCCATCTGTGGTTGAGCGACATGTCGAAGAGGGTCCGATTTTGAGCAAGGTGATGAAGAAGAGCAACAAAGAATGCCGAGTCCGCCTCAACCCAATCTCCTACAGGAAGAACCTGCAGATGCCCATCTGCCTGAGTGTATAGCTGCAGCAAGGAGGAGAAGACAAGAATTAGCTGAGGAGGCCCAACGCCAAGCACGCACAATTCCAAGACAACTTCTTGAAGAGCCCATGCCACTGAGAGGTGATGTACATCATGTAGACTGGCCCCAGGAGTTGGTCTTCTGGTGTTAGAGAGAGTTCCAGAAAAGGCCGTTTGAGCTCTCATTTGCTTTCCCACGCTCTCTGGACCGGGCCTTGCCTCTAGGAGTTTTAGCCAAGATCAAGGATCTGGCTAATGAACTTGCAAACAGGTGGATTGAAGAGAGGAGCCTGATAATAACTAGGTGGCGACAAGAACCACAGGATTACTGGGAAGATAAGGTCAATCTGGTTCCCAAAACCGTCCACGGCTACGAGGCACAGCCGAAATGGCGGAGGAGGATTTGGGACACCAATTTTGATGCATGGAAAGCCTTTTGCAGTTCACTCCCCGAAGAGCGCAATGATCCTATCTACATGCCCTACCCTCGTAGGCATGGAGTGGACTATGATAGAGACTTGCATGGGGATTACGACTTCCCAAAAATATATAATGTAAATGCTAGGAGCCCTGAGGAATGATTAGTGTTTAGGTTAGAAGATATACTTCCTTCTATAAATCGTTTCCTTGCAGACTTCTCTTCATGCCCAGATCCAGCGTTTTTGACCACTTGTAATTACCTCCGACTTATCAAATTCCTGCTACTCCAAAAATCCACAGCAGATTAAGCCCATCTCCCCACACTCTTCTTTGATATCAACCTAGGAATAGATAGTAGAGCTATGACTAGGTTAATGATGCAGGCTACTCTCCTTCCTTCCTTCTGTCTAGAGCTCTTAGAAAATATGAGTGACACCCGCTTCACAAGGTGTAATCACCCTTTCTTGTCAACCACTCCTCTGAGAGCTAAGGCCTATATTAAAGAAAACCTACAAAGTCGTGCATTCTTATCTCAATGCCTGCGACCGCCCCGTGATTAAATGGGTGTGATATGCCTTGACAATTGTACTCCCTCTCTCATTCTCAAAAAAAAGAAAAAAAAAAGAAAAGAAAAGAAAGTAAAGAGAGAAAAAGCCACAAGGAAACAAAGACAAGGTGACTGGAGAGAAAGACAAGAGCAAAAAATAGCAAAGCTGAAAGATGAATCCACTACTAAGCAAGTTAACAAGGAGAACACTTCACATGTGCTTGCAATCTCCCTTCATTGTTATTGTGCACCACACTCACTGCATCTAGGGTTCTCCCTAGCCCCTTCCCCATTTCACACTTAGGGCACATCAAGGGCAGGACTTTCAGACCTGTCACCCTAAGTTTTGCACTGCACCTCGAATGACGTACGAACTGGGTCCTCAAGTGTGGGACATTACCAAGGGCTTGCCCAAGGTTAGACCCATCTCCCAGTTCCACTGGCACGGGCACCATGCACTACACAGTGAGACGGACACACCCCCTAGGAAGTGCACAACTTTTCTTGCAGGTTATGTTCATGTTTCAAGAACTGGCTGCTTGGCTGAAGAAGATCATCCACTACATCCTCCAATGACAAGGAATTTTTCCATGAGTCGGACATGACTCCATTACTGCCACTTCAGGAGCTTCGCTGTGAAGGTTTAAATGGCTCAACAGATTTCATGTTGCCAATCATCCGCCTACTGTGGCTGCCATGACTGAACCAAATCGAGCAAAAGGAAAATCTAGTGATGAATCTGCCATTGGCTTAGATTTTGGAACCTCATCTTCTAAAGATGCATGCCTACCACCTCAAGATCTACAGATTGCTTATTGATTCCACAAGCCTGAAGATTTTCAATGCAAGGTTCAAGATCTTCAGCTCAGCACTGAAGATCTTGAGATCAAACCTGAAGATCTTGAAATCAAAGCTGAAGATCTTCAAATCGAAGACAAGGATCCTCAGGATAACAAGATCTTCAAAACAAAGACAATGATCTTCCATGCCAAGACAAAGCAAACCTTTGTCAAGACAGAGTTCAGGGGGGTTTCTCCAGGATAAATCCCTCCAACACCATTCTCCTAAGGGATTGCTTATTGATCAAGTGTTTCTGTTAACCAAAGGATAACTGACTACCTATTTTCCACCAGCCAATTGGAACATCTATCAGCCGTCTCGCAGAATGGGAGCCACAACTGTGTGTGAAATCCCAAGCATTTTCATGAAGTCTAAATCACGCTGGAATCTCTCCTGGTCATCGTCATCAAACTCCATCACCTCTCATTCACAAGCATCAGTGTCATCTACCCACCAGTTCCACCTAACAATAGCATCATCTATCCCACTACTTCCCACCACAGTGCCATGGGACTGGCACTTGGCTAGGAGGGGGGTAATGTTTACCGTAGCACAGAGGAGCGGGAAATGGAAAAAAGGAAATAGCAAAAGGTGCAAGACAAAAGGAAGAAAAAGGTGCCTTAACCGGTAACCAGACCCTGAAAAAATTAAAAGCACGGGCATGACCCTTAGGAAGTCCTAGAGTCACCCAAGGAAAGTAAAAGAGTAAAAAGCGCACCATTAAGTGTGAAAGCACTCCCGAATTCTTGTAAAAGAGCACCATGCTCACTCCTGTGCAAATTGTATGCATTAGTTGGGAATAGGATAGATTAGAATGGTGGGAAATGAGAAATGGGCCTAGGCTAATGGCCGGCCATGTAAAAAAGGGGATGACCGCCCATGAAAAGTAGGGCATGTATATAAAGTTTAAAAAGTGAATGAGAAGATCATTCTTGTGTGTGGCCAAAGCCTCTTCTTCTTCTTCTCTTGTTTCTTGCCTTCTTGCTTGTGCTTGAGAGAGGGATTGAGAGAGTGTGAGGGAGTGAGGGAGTGATTGTGTGAGAGTGAGGGATCTTGGAGAAGAAGTTCTCCATCTTCTCTCTTCATATTCCCCTTCTCTCTTCTCTTCTCTTGTCTCCCACGTGGCTATGGAGGATGAAGCTCATGGGAGAGGGATTGAGGTTGCTTGAGCTTGCCTCAAGGATTATGGAGCTACCGGTGTGCAAGAAAGAGGAGGGTACTCGATCGAGCATCAAGGTAAGCTCACTACACCCGTAAGGTAGGCATTGTGCGTCGGCTATGTGAGAGGTAGCCATGGCCGCTCGATTCGAAACACTTGAGAAATAAGTGGTTCATAGGTCTCGGGGTAGAGCTTGTAGCTCCCCTTCAACTGACTTAGTTGAAAATACATGGGATGACTTGGTTGCTTGCCTCTGACGCTTGGATGCTACTTTCATGATATTTGCTACAAGCTATGATCGACTAAACTTAGGCCTCTTGGAGGAATCTATAACAATGGAAGTATGAACACTCCCCTACTCTTAGGAGGAATCTATAACAATGGAAGTACAAACACTCCCCTACTCTCAGGAGGAGTCATAATTTGTATTTGTTAAGGCTTTCGAAGCAACTGTAGAGTTAATTGCAATTGAGATATCCAAGGAACAAGCAATCAAACATCATCTCATTAAGTCATATAGCAAGAACATGATCATGGCCACAAACCAGAAAATTGAAAAGTTGAAACACCTTGCTAACAACAACTCCTCCTTTTTGCAAAAATGGTATGCTTTACGTGTGCAATGAGAGCTAAAGGATGCCAAATAATGACCCATGCTGAAGAACAATGCACAATCAAGGCATCAAAATATGGTCCAACCTATGTAGCTCCAACTTCTTATAGGGTGTTGATTACCATTCGTAAAACTGACCCCTAGAAGAACACATTAAGGGACATCCTTATTTAGATCTCATCCTCACTGAGGAGGAGTTGCATGTGGCTAGCTGAGTGGACTCCTGTGACTTTTTGCTTGATGTTCTCACTTACATTATGCATGTAGGCATATGCCCTTTAGGCATGGATAGCTATGCTACTTTAGAATACAACCTTAACTTCTATGCTTGGCTCATGCAACAGTAAGCATTAAGATTATGTGTTGTAGGTGCTTCATCTGCTAAACATTAAATCCTAGGAAGGATTCTTCTCAATTCAAAATAGGAGGGGGGTAAGGTAAATCATCAAACCAAATACAAAATGAAAATAATAAACATGGAAAACAATAAAGGAACGGTACATATTAGTAGGATGGAACAACTTGTGAGTGCGGAAAAGGTCAATAAAATTTGAAATCAACAGACTAATTGGATGAAAAGTTGATTCTTGCATTCTAGAAATTCAGTTCAGTAAATATGTAATCATCCCCTTTTGTGTGTGATTATTATGAATAACACTAATGGTGAATATGGTTTCATAATAGGCACCTATCATGGCAGGCCAAGAAAGGATGGCAAATTGCCCTTTTCAGAAGAAGAACAGAAAAGTATGGCCTTTCAATGGAGACACTTGCCTTCAACCAATTCAAGTTTTGGCATATCTTCAACCTAGAAGACATGTCCATTGAAGAACAAGCAGTGAGAGGTAGATCATTGAGCAATGCAATCTGCAGAAATATGTGGAAGCGGTAGGCCAGGAGGTGGACTAATTCCACTATGCATAGTTTTTGAGGACCTTCGTTGCTCCAAATGAGCTTCTTAATTCACTTTTTGACTGGGGCTGTCTTGTCCACCCCTTACTTTGTTGTGCTTGCCTAGTGGCCCATTGCATAGGATGGGAAGTGCATTGCGTAGATGATGGGGTCTCTAGAGCTAGTGGTCGGGGCCTTTATTTATATACAGAAAAAAAAGAAATGTACACTACTTGGGGGATGTTTTTTCCTTACTGTGGAGTGTGTGGTGCCCATGCTTGTGGATCTAGGACATGGGTCTACCCATGGTGGTGTCCCACACTTGAGGACCTAGTTTGTGCATAAGGGAGATGTAGTGCAGGAGGCTTAGGGTAACAGGTCTACCCATAGGCGAGTGTTACCTCCCTAGGTGTGCGCTACCCTGATGTGCCCTAAGCATGAACTGGGGAATCAAAATGAGGCTAGGGGTTTAGGGATGGAGCTAGCCGACCGAGGCCGTCAGACACACCTAACTTGAGGACCCCTAGGTGCAATGACTGTGATCGATATGCAACTTGCAATGTCTACGTGTGATTTATTTTTGTTTTTATTTTTCTTGTTCTTTCTTCTTCTCTTTAACAAAATAAAAAAAAAGTTACGTAGTAGTGATAGAACTTTAATCTTTGTCATTGAAGTGAGGTGGAGAAGGGGGCTTAATAGTTTTGTTAAGAAACTGGTAGCTTTGGAGATAGCCCTTGAGGTTTAGGCAGACCTGAAGGGTGGTGGTGGAGAGGAATGGATGATTGCAGCAAGTAAAGCGGCTATCATTCATGTCCTCTAGAAGGGCTAAGCAACATGAAGGTAATAGAGAAACTCGCATCATTAGTCGAGCCATTGTGTAACTATCTATAGCATTAGGATCAGAATGGAGTACTGGAAGTCTGCACTCCTATGGGGTGGGGTCTTGCGAGGAAGGAGGGAGAGTCCATACATGAAATGAAAAAGAAACTAGGGTATCCAAGAAGGCATGTTGTTGGGTGTGGAAGCTCACTTGGGCGGCTTTCGCTTTGCTTTCACCAAGTATCTTTTCTTTTTTGACTTAAGCGAGACGGCCTACCAAGGATTTGACCCTTTTTTCATTTTGATCAGCCCATTCTTCCATCCTCTTATTCATATATTTGAGGCTTTCCCCCTGCCTTTGAGCTAGCACTATCAGCCTTCATTCTTGATCTTCCATTTCTACCCTTATCTTTTGCTGCTCTTCCTGTGCTGAGGAAGCCTCTTAGGTTAGTTTCTCCACCTCTCTTTCATACCTGCGAGCTCTTTCCTCGCTCAACTCCTCAAACTCTTCTATGGCTTTAGTGATTTTCTCCATTTCAGCTTGTATATATTCGTAGCATGTTAAAATATCTCCATTGTGCCGTTCTAGGCATCGTATGGCTTTGGTTTCTTCATTCACTTGCATTTGCCATTCTACTTCTATCTCTTCCTTAGCTTGTATCTACTCCTTTAGCTCATGAACTTCCCTTTGGGCCATGGCCATTTGAAATGTTTTCTCCAACTTGGATGCAGCCATGGCCTCTTTTTCTAGTTCAAGTTCTGCTACCGCGATTTTCTTCTCCTCATCTTTCTCTAATTGAAAGAGGAGCTTCTTAACATACTCGTTGTATGCTTTGGATGGCCTCTCTGTTGCGGAAACTAAGGTTATGGAGCCTGCCACCTTTTGCCTCTTAGGGTCTTGCCTCAACTCAGTGTGTCTGCCATAGCTGGCCTTTTGGTTCCTACCAAGGGGGTTCCTTCTCCTATTCCTTTGTCCACTTCTTTATTCACAAAGTACTAGACCCAAGCCATTAAGTTGCTAGCATCCACATGGGTCCTTGAAGTGGGAGTGGAGAGGGCAGTGGTGGTGGTGAGTGTCAAGAGAGCAGGAATGGGGCTAATTGGGGCCTTGCCCTTGCCTTCTCCATTTGTTGATCAGGGGGCAATGGGAATGGGGATAATTGGGGCCTTGTGCTTTCCTTCTCCATTTGTTGATCAGGGGGCAATGGGAATGGGGGCGACACAAACAAATAAGCCGATGGACCTACGCGTGGCTATAATATTTACACACAATTAAAAGTTAGTTAGTTTGAAAGTTAGTTATTCAATTAATAAGTTAGCAAGGTTACTAACTAAAGACTAACTAAGGTAAAAACTAACTAACATTAATAACTAAAATTTTTATTTAATTAAAAAATTATTTAAAAAATCGAGTCATAAATCTGATATTTTTCTCAGATTAACAAGGACCATAGCCACCCTTCACGAAAGTTACAACGTGAACAAGAGTTATGAGCCATATTAATCACTAGTGTTAATATGTATAGTATGGATGGTCCAAAAATATTAGATTTTGGGCAAAACTAGTATATTCTAGATATTTTAGATATTATCCTAAAAAGATATGGAGATTTCTAGAATTGGATGTCATTTAAAATAAAAGACAAGTGATGTTTTAGTTAGTTTTGGAGATTTTATAAAAAGAAAAAAATAAAGAAAGTGATAGCCGAAATCGTGTGCGCTGTGATCGCAGTCTACAAGAAACAGACAGCACTTTGAACAAGGAGAGAAAGAAAGAGTGATTTGAAAGATTTATAACCAAGTTTCTTAAGTGTTTTGGGATTTTACCCCCCTTTTGGAGCCAATGGAACCATCAGATTTATGATTTGAGCATCAGATCATTGATTTTTCCAAGAGTCCCTCCACCAAGAACTCTTGTTCTTAGGCACATCCCCTCTTCTCTAATTCTATATAAATATGACGCATGGGGAGACACAAGAGAGCATAAGGAGACTCCAAGAGGATGCTATAGAGAGGTAAAGGGAAGGATACCCCTCCAAGAGATTGTGAGAGAGCTTGAGAGAGAGAGGAGTTACCTCGAGAGGCTATAAAGGAGAAAGTTAGCTCAATTCTCTCTATCTCAATCCTCCACTTTGTCACGAATCACGTGGTGGGGGTACTTGCTCAAGGTGCTGCGCCAAACACACAGAATGCACAAGGAGAAGCTTACTCAAGAGACAAGAAGAGAGATGGAGGCCAAAACGTTTTCTTGCTAGTTTCTTCTTCTTCTTCCACCCGCTTTACAATGTACACAAAGTATAGATAAGATACAACATAAAGGAAAGTGGCCTACTAAGTCAAACAATGCATAACCGACTACACTAGTCGACTGGCGCTATAACTATGCCAGTTGTAAATAGGTGTAACAACCTGAATATAATAAGTAATTAATCAATGGTCATGTGAGAGTCATAATGACCAGCGATGTGCTAAGTGTAGATGTGTGGACCCATCTAACCAGGCGGTCCATCATTTATGTCCGTATGTGTTGAGCTTATCATCTCAACACTCCCCCTCACGCTCAACTGCATCTCTGCAACTCCAAGTAAGCTTCGAAACTTTTGAAGCTTCTCTATACCCAATACCTTCGTGAAGATGTCAGCTATCTCATCTTGTGTGCTAACATATACCAAGTCAATCTCACCTACTAGTACCTTCTCTCTCACAAAGTGGTAGTGTACCTCAATATGTTTTGTCGTGGCATGGAACATAGGGTTCCTAGCCAACTATATACTTCTCATGTTGTTACAATAAATGACAATTGGACCTTCCATCTGCACATCTAAATCAGCTAATAACTTTTGCAACCATACTACCTCACATGCTGCAACAGCAGTATCTCTATACCTAGCCTTTGTACTTGACAAAGCAACTGTAGATTACTTTTTGCTGCTCCAAGTAATTGTTGCACTACCAAGAGAGAACATGTATTCGCTGGTAGATCTTCTATCAGACATACTACTAGCCCAATCTATATCTGTGTATCCAAACACCTATACATTTGTACCTGCCTCATAGAAAAGTCCATAATGTAATGTGGACTTTAATATCTCAATATGTGTGTGACTACATCCAAATGTGGCTTTCTAGGTACTTGCATAAACTGACTCACAAGACCAATAGCGTAGCTCAAGTTTGGCCTTGTAATGGTCATGTAGATCAAACTCCGCACTATCCTCCTGAACATAGTAGGGTCTTCTATCTCATCCCAAACATCAGCACTCAACTTTACATTCTGCTCCAATAGGACTGAAAGTGGTTTGCATGCTATCATATCATACATGGACAACATATCCAAGCCATACTGTCTTTGGGACAGCCATATACCATCATCACATCTTATCACCTCAATGCCAAGGAAGTACCTTAGCTCACCTAAATCCTTCATCTCAAACTTCTTCTTCAAAAAGTCCTTGACTCAGCAATCCCACTATCACTTTCACCTATAATAATCAAGTCATCCACATAGATGACTATGATGACCAAACCTGCATCTCCCTTTCTCACATAAAGTGAGTGATCAGCATCAGAAACATAAAAGCCAATATTGACAAGATACTCTCTGATCTTGTCAGACCATGCTCTAGGTGCTTGCTTGAGCCTATAGAGCGCCTTCTTCAACCTGCATACATATGTGGGATGCTCTAAATCTTCATAACCTACTCGTTGATCCATATACACTTTTTCCTACAAATCACCGTGCAAGAAGGAATTCTTCACATCCATTTGCTGCAACCTCCAACCTTTGGCTGCTGTCAAAGCAATCACACATCTGATAGTTGCCATCCTAGCAACTGGACTGAAGGTTTCTTCATAATCTATGCCATATGTTTGGGCATAGCCTTTTGCAACCAGTCTAGCTTTATACCTACTAATAGAACCATCTGCATTGTGCTTAATCTTATAAACCCACTTACATCCAATAGCTTTCTTGCCCTTTGGCAATGATACTAGATCCCAAGTCTTATTGGCCTCTAATGAAGCCATCTCCTCATCCAATGTTGTATCCCAATGAGCATGACCAATAGCCTCCTCAAAACATGTGGGCTCAACATTCTCAATCACTTTCACCATATAAGCATAATGGTGAGCTGCATAACCCTTAAAACCAAATCTGTTAATAGGGTATCTCACCTTGCTAGATCTGCGTACCACTGGATCACTCAATGGAGTCTTTGCATTGACACGTGCTCTCTGCACACCTGGAGTCCTCACTGAAGGAATGCCAAGCTCATCATCCAAGCTCTCTGAGCCACTGGAGTCTCCATCAAGAACTGCATCAATGCCATCTGACACTTTATTCTTTCCTTTCTCTTTACCCGTAGTGCTACTAGATGCACCTGAAGATGTAGAGCTACTCCTTAGTCTCCCAGACCAAGGACTACCAGATGATGTCTCTGGTCCACTAAGAGTCCATGATTCTTGCTTTTCAGCCCCTGCACATGAGTGTCATGATCATCATCATCATCCAATGCATCACCACTAGATGCATACCAACTTCTCATTTCATCAAAGATGACATCTCTGCTCACTCTGAACTTACATGTGACAGCGTTATAACAACGATACCCTTTTTTCTCTAAAGAGTATCCAACGAAGACACACTTTTCAGCCTTTGGATCTAGTTTCTTCCGCAACTCATCTGGCACATGAACATATGCAATACAGCCAAACACTTTCAAGTGCGAGACATCAGGCTTCTTACCTGTAAAACATTCTTCGAGGGTCATACCATGAACTGTAGCTATGGGAGTTCTATTCATAATATAAACAACAGTATGAACAGCCTCAGACAAAAAATGCTTAGGCATATTGTTTTTAGCCACCATCAAGGCGCATGCAACTTCTGCAATATGCCTGTTTTTCCTTTCTGCAACCCCATTTTGTTGTGCGGTATACCTGCATGTGAACTGTCTCTTTATCCCATGAGACCTCATAAAATCACTAAACTCATTTGAGAGGTACTCTCCCCCTTCATCTGACCTCAAGCACTTTACTTTCAAGCCTGTTTCTCTTTCAACTTGCAACCTTGAAAGTTCTAAAGTGCTCAAATGCTTCACTCTTTTTCTTCATAAAATATACCTATAGCTTTCTAGAACAATCATCAATGAATGTGACAAAGTATGAACTGCCTCCAAGAGATACATTTTGTGTAGGCCCCCAAATATCTGTATGCACAACATCAAGGATATTTCTGCTTAAATCTTTGTCATGTGAAAAGGGTTGTCTTGCCTGCTTACCAAACTGACATGCTTCGCATACCTTATGAAATTCCACAATTCTAAATGTAGGAAAACCTGTAACCAACCCTTTGGACTGCATTAATTTCAGCCTTTCAACATTTGCATATCCAATGTGTTTGTGCCAAATTTCAATATCTGCAACAACACCTTTTCCTTTAGTATACATACCAGCATTCATAGTAGGAATTCCAGCATCTAGAATAGACATACATCCAACTCTACTTCCCTTTGCAACCAACCTGTACTTGTCATTGAATGTAATGTGTCCACCTATTCTCTTCAGGACACATCTTAGCAGTCCATTGGGTAGGAGATCTAGAAAGCTCCGCCTGGGACTCCCATGGAATGTTACGGGGTTTACGATCTAGGACTTTCCGTGTCTCCCACGTAGCAGAAGTATTCTGGCCGTTCCCACTTAGGACCGATCTAAATCAGGGTTTTCCCTAATGGTCCTTTCCTAAACAACAACTAGCATCGAATCCCGAGTGAACTACTTCACGCAAAAACGCCAGGGCCGAAGCGGATTCACGTTGCACTTGGTTCAAGGAGAATGGGAAATGAGAGGGATGCAAGGCTCAACCTCTCTGCCATAAGGCATAGTCCCATTCCGTTCCCCTAAAACAACGTAAATCGGGATTATTATAACCTAGACTCTAGTTCAGCGCCCTTGCTATTCATTTCCTTTGAAACGATCTCCTTGCTGTCTATTAAGATTGAGAAAAGTTTTCGGCCAATCGGGACCACCCATCCGTAGGACGGACCCATGGCCACATCCACTGCACTTTCCTCAAGTTGTTTTAGTTGTCTAATTACCTACCACATTTAGTTGAACAGGCATCAAGTAGCTTCCTTAATTAGCCCATTAGACACTGATTCCTTTACATACTCTTAGCACTTGACATAGAAAAGTAGTGTCAAACAAATTCCTTTTCAACAGGTTATCATATTTATCTTTGGAATACATTCATCAAGTCCAGCCCGCAGGCTTTATCCATAATCCACCCGAAGGCTATCCAACAATCCATAGGGATTACCAATCCAAGATTCCGCCCGTAGACTAGTATGCGGGCCTTGAGATCCAATCCTGAGTCACGTTGGCCTCTTGTGCAAGGCCCGAAAGGCAAGGGATTTACGGCCAGATCCCCTCCGGCACCCAAGCATCCTCCTGCTCCAAGTAGCGCTCAACGAAGATACCTCTCGCGATGGGTCCGGTCCACCTTCCCGGTGCAGCTAACAACCCCCTTGGTTAGAGTTAGGCAGACTAAGGCTGCCTCTCCCTTCAGGCCTTCAACCTAAAGCATTAGATATCTTTTCATCCTTTAGTTCCTTGAGCAAACAAAGTAAACAATGCTATCTAAACTATTACAATCACATTCATTTCCAGTGGTCGTTAATTAGCCAACTGCTAAGGAGTGAATCCTTCTCTCTGAATGCATCTAGCATTCGATCCGGGATCAATTGCGACTCGGCAAGATCCCCAAGGGTTTGTTTGTTAACCCTTATGTCCTTGGGTTAGGGCCATTACCCTATTAACCCAACTTAACCAATACCTTAAGTTCTATTAACAGTAAATATGTTGCTCCAAATTATTGGTTGGTCCTTTGCTTCCAAGCAAATATCTAATTCCCTTATCTTGGTCACTTTTTCCAAAAAATGTACTATATCAGGATGACTACTCATCCTCTTGCAAGATAAACTTGTGCAAGAATCTGCCAATATCATTCCGAGGAATTGGCCATTCTCTTGTGATCAAACCACAAGATCATGCGACGTTGAAACTTGTTGCACAAGTGTCCCATCTAATCCATGGGACTATTTCACCCATCGAACGACGTCTTCTAATCACGAAGTCATGATTAGAAAAGAAATAGGGTTTAGGGTGTCTTCATATCCAATCCATTCCCGCTTGCACTAGGCCAACATCGTTGGTCCTAGGGTTCCAACTCAATCTGAGTTTCATCTTTTTAACGAGTGATCCTTAGGGTAGAAACTCTAGATCGTTTCTTGCAAGTACGTCCTATTGTCCCTACATTTCGTGAATGTGGGAAGGACTTTAGGGTATGAGAGTTTTGACTTGGCAATAAGTGCGACTAGGTCAAGTCCTTAACGTGCTAAACGCTAGTTAGCACTTGGAGTATATTGTATCGATTTAACCACCTAAGTGAATCCTTTGCGGTTTAGGAGTTTAGGGTAAACCAATTTACTTGTCTATTCCTAAATATATTGTCTTGATCAAAGAGGGAAAAAATAATTGCATTACATCATAATTCATGTAAGCATGCGATTCATTTCCTCTAGACTCTCAATCCCTAAATTTTCTTGTTAAGACCAAGCACATGTTAAAATCCGCATAACTTCCATTGGTCCTACTAGGACATGCATTCACGACTCATGCTACTAAGCTTTTAAGGTTTTATGTTAAACAAACCATGCAGCCTTCCCTAACTACATTTCTGAATGAAATATTCGTACGCTGATTGAGCATTATGCAGCCTTTCCTAACTACTACGTAGTTGAATGAGATTTATGCAAATTGACTAGATCAGTTAACCTACTTCATACAGCCCTAGAATCATTTCCATGCCTTGCAATTTCCTATGCTTGTTAGCAACTTTCTTAATGAATCATTACAAAGAAAGATTTGTCTAATAATGCGACATGCGATTTAATCTTTCCATGCATAATCGAAGGTGTACTACAATAATCTCGACTTTGTAATGATAGTCATTATTTGTTCTAGATTCGTTACTTTGCAACGCATAGACAACTTGCTAAAAATGCATAGACATCTTTTGTTCATTCCATTCAAAAAATACAAATGACCAATCTTCAATCGTGAGTTATTTATTTTAAAAAAAATAGAAAATGTAATTTAATGGCAAAAGTGCATCCTAATTCCATGAATTAACCATGCATAATTGCAATATTTCGATGTAAATCAAAAATAGGAAGAAAACCTGGACTTGTGGGTTCGGTGAAATATCCACATGAATATTAGGAGATGATCCTCCTGCAGTTGCGCCTTGTGCCTTTTTAGGGGCCATCGTGAATTTAACCTTCTTGCCTTGGCTGTAGTTTTATGATCTTGGCCCGTCTCCCTCGTACGCCCAATTCCCTTTGAGGTACGACTTCCTTGACCGAAGTACCGATTTGCGGAATTGGGCTTTGGAAGGCCTTAGGGTTCGGAGCTTGGGCCTTCTTTCTTTTAGAAAAGAGGGATTCGTGAGAGGGTTCTTGCAAAAGCCTTGCGGAAACGGAGGCTTGAGAGATTCTTGCCCTTGAAATTCCGGCTAGGAATGGTTTTATGGGCTTTGCGGAAATGGGGACTTATGAACTCCTCCTTCCTTTCATAGAAGTTCCGGGGATAAAGATCTTTGTGGAGAGGGAGTTTGGGGGAAAAATTAGAGATGGGTTTATGGGGGAAATGGAGTGGGAAGGGTTTAGAGAAACCCCTCTTCTTCTTACAAGAACTGGGGCTAGGGCCTTAGTAACCTCCTTTGCTTCAAAGTCGGGATGGGCTTATTGAGAATCTAAAAGAAAGGCCTTTAAAAACCCACATAGGGAATGGCTTGTGTGGGATCCAAAGGGGAAGGGGGCTTAAATCCCGGGGTACAATGGGATTTATAGGGACTCCACGCGAAGGGGGCTTAAAAATCAAGGTTAATATGGACTTATGGGAGTTACAATGGGAAGGGGGCTTAGAGAAGCCCCCTTAGAAGCTTCCAAGAAGCTTCTAAGGGGTGTGTGTGTAGGACCAAATGGACAAGGAAGAAGGCCAATTAGTGGATGAGGGAAGGGCGGCGTCAACAGCAGCCGGCCGTGGCATAGAGAAAGGTGGAGTTGGCGGCGTACTCCACCACGGTGGCTGACGGCTTGAAGCCGGCGACCACCACTCTCTCACCACGACAATCCCCAACAGCAACAAAGGCTCTCTCTTCCTCTTACACACGTCTACAATGATCCTCCCATAGTCTGGCGCAATCCCTTCTTTTTCCATCCCCCTTAGAGGGGTGTATTTATAGGACAAGGGGGGAAGAGGGCTCCAGTTTCCCATTATAGCCCATCCCTTTCCCTCAGCCACACTTCGGCTGGGGAAAGGTAAATAATAAACTTTTTTTGTAAGAAACCTATCATTATCCTCTTGACCTCCTCCCAAGAGGGAGTTCACCTGCAGTTATGCGGGTTTTTAACCTTGGTCACGATTTGCCAATGGAGAGGTCATGATTCCTTGGTACGGTTTTATAGATTGCACTGTCGGTAACTCCAATGCCAAAATTGACCTTTGCATGAGTTTCATGCAGGGTATGGAAAGTCAGACTAGTAATATTTTTCAATGGAAATATTACATTCTCTCCCCCTTGGAGGAATCGAGATGTCCTCATCTCGACATAAACTGGGGATATTGATGGTTGAGAGTGCTTTCATCCATCCAAGTGGCATCCTCCTCGGGATAATCTTTCCACCGGACGAGGCATTCTCTCAAGGTTCTGGATCTCAGTTGTCTCTCCCTAACATCTAAGATCCTGTCAAGCTGTAGCTCAAGGACTCCTTGGCTAAGCATTACAATTTGTTGCTCATCAAGTACATGGCTAGGATTAGGTGCATACTTTTTTAGTAGGCTAATATGGAATACACTATGAACCCTTAGGTTCTAAGGGAGTTGGAGTCTATCAGCATTAGGTCCTAGGTACTTGAGGGTCTTGTATGGCCCACAATACCTTGGACTTAGCTTCTTGCAATCTCCTAAGGATAGGAAACTCTTCTTTGTGCGTACGGGAATGAAGACCATGTCTCCTTCCTGGAAGAATCGACCTTGACGCTTCAAATCCATGTATGCCTTCTATTTATCCTTGGTAGCTTGGAAGTCCTGTCTTATTGACTTTATTTCGTCATCCATCTCTTCCAGCATCTGCCTTGAAGCTTCAATGCTCAAGGTTGGATCTGAGAATTTTAGGGCACTTCGATAGTCATGACCATACAATGCTTGAAAAGGGGTCATCTCAATGCTTTGTTGGTAAGAAGCATTGTAGGCAAACTCAACCAAGGGCAAGCATTGAATCCACCTTTTTGGTTCACGACGGCAATGTGCCCTTAGTATATCCTTGATAACTTGATTGACTCGCTCCGTTTGGCCATCAGTTTGGGGATGGTAAGCTATACTAAAACAGAGTTGAGTCCCAATGGCTTCAAAGATAGCTCTCTAGAAGTGTGATGTGAAGAGAGAATCACGATCACTAATGATTCTTTTGGGTAACCCGTGTAAAGCTCTGATTGTCAGTTCCAGCTTCTTCCTCATTCTCTCCACCGAGTCCTCGCCTTCAACTTGTGTGACATGAAGCACAATGCCAAAAAAGGCTTGCCTTTGCGTATTGGAGCATGCTTCAACAGCCTCAACTCTGGACTCTACGAGCACCCTCTCACATTTTGATACTGCTAGGCACTCTATCAGCCCCTACACTCTTTCAAGGTTACATTCCTCCCATTGCTATGCCTTTTCTTCCATGTTTTCCTTACCCCTCTCCATCTCTTGAGACATCATCATCACCACATGTTACTGCTCGGCTCTAGATTTCCATCATCTGGGTCTTCTCTTTATCCCAGTGGTTCACTGCTCCTCGGCCATCCACCTACCTTGCTCAACCACAAAGAACTATTGGTAGGCTTCTATGATCCGTTCTAATAGATCTTCAGTAGTTTGCACACAACTTTCAAGCTATGCCCGGTGTAGCTTCCTTTCATAGTTTGTCTTAACAGGAATAAGGTGTGCAACCTTAGTAAGCATGTCAACCATAACCATGATGGAGTTGTATCCTCCCTAAACTTGAGGTAGGCCAACAACAAAGTCCATACTGATGAATTTCCATTTCATTTGGGGAATGTCATTTTTTGACATGTTTGGCTTTGATACGTTGACAAGACAAACACTTAGTGACATATTTGAGAACGTCACCTTTAAGCCTCTCCCAATAGTAGCTCTTTCTAACTGCATTGAGAGTCTTCCCATAGTCAGGATGTCCTGAGAAAGGGGAATCATGAGGTTCCCACAATATCTTCTGCTTAAGTGTCTAGCTTGTCGGTATATATAATCTCGTTCTATAGTAGACAAGTCCACTATTGATAGAGAATTCATGATACTTAGCATGTAGCTTTTGGTCTTGGTCCTTGATAGGGATCTCCCTTAGCATCTTTTGATAGGCTAGATCATGGCATGCTTCTTCTCTAGCTAGCTCAAGTATTGGGTTGTTTGGCATGGATACCTTTGTGGCTAGAGATCTAGCTGTTGATGGATTTTGCAGGATTAGAGAATTAGAGAATGCCTTGCGACTGAGTGCATCGGCAACTACATCCTCCTTTCCCGGTTGGTACTTAATTTCAAAATCATACTCCTCCAGCACTTCAATCCACCGATGTTGCCTCATGTTGGGCTCGTTCTGGGTAAAGATCTGGGTAAAGATCCACTTGAGGCTTTTATGATCAGTCACTAAAGTAAACTTGTTACCCAACAGGTAGTGTCTCCAAAGATTTAGAGCATGGATGATAGCTAATAGTTCTAGATTATGGGTAGCATAATTCTTCTCTTGGCTCTTCAATTTTCTTGAAGAGTATGGTACTGGATGACCTTTATGCATGAGCACATATCCTAAAGAAAGTGTGCTAGCATCAGTTACTACCTCAAACTCCTTACTGAGGTCCGGGAGTTTCAGTATAGGTGCCGATACCAAACTTTGCTTTAATCTATCAAAGCTAGATTGTTCGGCAGCTAACCATGCAATGGATGTTTGCTTCTTCAGTAGATCCGTCAGAGGTGCTGCAATCAAAGCATAGTTTTTGATGAAGACCCTATACCATCATGTCAATCCAAGAAAACTGTGTATTTCTTTGACAGTTGTTGGTATTGGCCATTCTAGAACATCCCTGACTTTGGTGGATCCACTGAGATTCCTTCCACTGATACGATGAATCCCATATATTAAATCTGACGCTTGAAGAGTGCACACTTCTTCATCTTAGCATAGAGCTTGTGTGCCCTCATTGTCTCAAGGACAATCCGAAGTTGGGGTTCATGATCTTCTTCTTGTTTGGAAGACTAGGGTATCATTGAAGAAGACGAGTACGAAGTCATCAAGATATGGACTAAAGATATCCTGCATTAACCCGTTAAAGGTGGCAGGCACATTTGTGAGCCCGAATGACATAAGTAGAAACTCAAAGTGTCCATATCTTGTGTTGAAGGCCGTCTTTGGGATATCTTCTTCCTTGATCCTTATCTGATAGTAACTAGACCTAAGATCAATCTTGGAGAATATCATTGCACCCTGAAGATGATCAAGAATCTCATCTATTCTAGGAATAGGGTACTTGTTCTTAACAGTTGATTGATTCAACCCTCTATAATCAATACACAGTCGAAGCGTTCCATCTTTCTTTTTCTGGAACAGTACTAGAGCTCCCCATGGTGAACTGCTAGGACAGATGTAGCCCTGATCTAACAATTGCTTGAGTTACTCCTTCAACTCAATTACTTCCGGGATGGACATCCTATAAGGTCTCTTTGCAATTGGCGCAACTCTTGGCACGAGCTTGATCTCATGATCCACTTCTATTTGAGGTAAGAGTTCTGTTAGCTCTTCAGGAAATACATCCACGTACTCCTTTAGCCATGAAGGTTCTTCACTAGACTCCTGCTTCTGATCTAACTTATTGAGCTTAATCAAGTAGACAGGTAGTCCCTTTATAACTCCCTTTATAATCCGAGATGCTTTGGCCAATTGAATTTTCGGCTTTCCAGCCTCACCTTGAGTTGTGACCAATTCCCCTTCAGAGTTTTGAAAGGAAATTTGGCCCTTTCCACAATGAATGTGGGCGTCATTAGGTTTAAGCCAATCCATTCCGAGTAAACACTCGTGGATACCAAGGTTCATGACTCTGAATTTGACCAGAGTCATCTTTCCTCCCAGAAAGAATTCCACCTTAGCAGTTTTCCTGGTACAAGTGACCTCACGACCATTTGCTAATTCCACAAGCAAGGTAGGTGCTTCTACTGTGGCTATTCCTAATCTTCTTGCACAAGATGGTGAGATAAAGGAATGTGTATTGCCACAATCAGTCAAGGTCTTGAAACCTTTACCTTGATAGTTCGATGGTGTCTAAATCATCAAAAACTGGCGATTTGGGCCTTTCTTGTGAAGAGCGACATGGAGTGTCACCCTTTCAAACTCTACTTCCATGGTCGGGTCTTCTTCTTCGCATATTTCTCTGTTGGAAACACAGGTGGTTCTTCCTCTGCCTTGGGTGGCTGCTCCCTAGCCATGGCTAGTTCCTTGGAAAGGTACTTGACGATGTCCTCCGCCAAGCTTGGACATTGACTCTTGAAATGACCGAGCTCATTGCAGTGGAAACAACGGAGATTTCGGCCATTGCTTTGGGTAGGGACAAAGTTGTTGACATTATTAGTCCTTGCTCTCTTTCTTTGTCCCCGGTTTTGACCTTGAACTCTCTTTGCTTGGAGTCTATATGTTCCTCTGTTCTGGTCATGATAAGACCAAGTTTTGTTACTTCTTGGCCTAGCCTGCACCTCTTGAATTATGGGCACAACTCGAATGAGTGCGTCCTGTAGATCTATTGGGTGCATAGATTCGAGGCGGGTATTCACTGATGGGTTTAAACCAGTACAAAATTTTGACACCTGCTGTGTCATGTCCATCTGTGGCACATACTTAAGAAGTGAGACGAATTTTGAGTAGTATGTGTCAAGAGTGAGTCCTAGTTGTTTCAGCTCGTAGAACTCGTTCATTTTCTACATGCGATATGTAGGTGGTAAGTATCTTCCTTGCATAGCTTTCTTCAGCTTTTCCCAGGTAACGGATCCTTCCCCAATCCCTTGATCTCTGCACCATTGCTTCCACCAAAGCCTGGCTTTGCCGGTGAGCTTCAACTTGGCGAGCATAGCCTGGTTGGCGGGTGCAGCATTGGCTGCTTCAAAGTAATCTTCCATGGACTCTATCCAAATCTTAGCATCTACTTGGACAGTCCTACCTTTCCCGTCAAATTCAGGCAGCTTGATCTGCTTGAGAAGAAACTTCTTCTCCTGGATCATGGCTGTACTTGATGTAGGAGGCAAACTGGGAACCTGTACCTAGGGTTGTGCCTGGATAGAGATTTCTTAACGTTATAACTCGCTAATTGTTTATGATTTGTATTTCATATCCAATTCAGCTATTAACCAAGAAACCTAGCCACTTAACCTTTTTATCAATTCTCATGGCCAAGACAGACATTGATAAAAAAGAAGTCTTTTTATTTATGTGGGCATAATCCTTTTGGAGTACAATAATTACTGTGATGATAGAGCAACTGTTACATTAGTTTGGGGAGAATAATGTCGTGTTACATTTAGCTATGGGAACTGGATAATAATATGGTTTCGGGTCATGGATCTTCAGGAATTGGTAAGTCATCGGAAGATTCGAGTATCCTTTCCTTTGGAACCCATTCTTCTCATAGCGCCCCAACACCTTGATCGTGTCGGCGGGGATGACACGGGTTACTTTCTCATATATATATGAGTTCAGCTCAACCCTCCAACCTTCGATATACAAAGTTGAGTTTACGTGAGCCTCCAAAAAATGAACAGCTTCACGATCTTCAGGTCCTCCAACCACTTGATCCTCTTTAGGTTGGTTCGAAGGTATCCTTTCCTTTGGAACCCATTCTTCTCATAGCACCCCAACACCTTGATCCTGTCGGCGGGGATTACACGGGTTACTTTCTTATATATATATGAGTTCAGCTCAACCCTCCGACCTTCGATATACAAAGTTGAGTTTACATGAGCCTCCACAAAAATGAACAGCTTCACGATTTTCAGGTCCTCCAACCACTTGATCCTCTTTAGGTTGGTTCAAAGGTACGCAAACCGGTGGGCAGCTATGTAGTAGATTCCTGAATCACCCATCCATCTCCGTTCCTTGTTCAAAGGTGATGGATTATAAATACGATCTAAGATGTTCATCATATCAACCCTTTGTCGATAATTTGTGGAATGCATCGCGGTCATAAACATGACTCGAAATACTACGAACATGTTCCATGCTTCGTAATTCTGCAAGACAGCATCGAAAGTAAGGAAATGTTCTTAACAGCAACATTTGCTTCACTTCTTCTTATTAAGATTTAAAAAACAAATCCTTCGTTGGTTCGCTCTGATACCAACTGTAACGTGTCCACCTGTCCCCTTCAGGACACGTCTTAGCAGTCCATTGGAAAGGAGATCTAGAAAGCTCTGCTCGGCACTCCCATGGAATGTTATGGGGTTTGTGATCTAGGACTTTCCGCGTCTACCACGTAGCGGAAGTATTCTGGTCGTTCCCACTTAGGACCGACCTGAATTAGGGTTTCCCCTAATGGTCATTTCCTAAACGACAACTAGCGTCGAACCACCCCGAGCAAACTACTTTATGCAGAAACGCCAGGGCCGAAGAGGATTCACATTGCATTTGGTTCAACGAGAATGGGAAATGAGAGGGATGCAAGGCTTGACCTCTCTGCCATAAGGCATAGTCCCATTCCATTCCCCTAAAACATTGTCAACCATGATTATTATAACCTAGACTCTAGGTCAGCGCCCTTGCTATTGATTTCCTTTGAAACGATCTCCTTGCTGTCCATTATGATTGAGAAAAGTTCCCGGCCAACTGGGACCACCCATCCGTAAGACGGACCCATGGCCACATCCACCGCACTTTCCTCAAGTTGTTTTAGTTGTCTAATTACCTACCACATTTAGTTGGACAGGCATCAAGCAGCTTCTTTAATTAGCCCGTTAGACACTGATTCCTTCACATAATCTTAGCACTTGACATAGAAAATCAGTGTCAAACAAATTCCTTTTCAACAGGTTATCATATTTATCTTTGGAATACATTCATAAAGTCGAGCCCATAGGCTTTATCCATAATCCGCCCGAAGGCTATCTAGCAATCCATAGGGATTACCAATCCAAGATTCCACCTGTAGACTAGTATGTGGGCATCGAGATCCAATCCTGAGTCATGTTGGCCTCTTGTGCAAGGCCCGAAAGGCAAGAGATTTACAGCCAGAGCCCCCCTAGCATGCAAGCATCCTCCTGCTCCAAGTAGCACTCAAGGGGGAGACCTCTCACGTTGGGTTTGGTCCACCTTACCGACGTGGCTAAAAACCCCCTTAGTTAGGGTCAAGCAGACAATCAAGGGTAACTGAGGCTACCTCTCCCTTTAGGCCTTCAACCTGAAGCATTATATATCTTTTTATTCTTTAGTTCCTTGAGCAAACAAAGCAAACAATGCTCTCTAAACTGTTACAAGCACAATCATTTCCAGTGGTCGTTAATTGGCCAACTGCTAAGGAGTGAATCCTTCTCTCCGAATGCATCGAGCATTCGATCCGGGGTCAAATTGTGACTCAGCAAGATACCCAAGGATTTGTTTGTTAACCCTTATGTCCTTGGGTTAGGGTCGTTACCCTATTAACCCAACTTAACCAATACCTTAAGTTCTATTAACAGTAAATATATTGCTCCAAATTATTGGTTGGTCCTTTGCTTCCAAGAAAATACCTAATTCCCTTATCTTGGTCACTTTTTCCAAGAAAGGTGCTATATCAAGACGACTGCTCATCCTCTTGAAAGACATACTTGCGCAAGAATCTGCCAATATCATTCCGAGGAATTGGTCATTCTCTTATGATCAAACCACAAGATCATGCGACGTTGCAACTTGTTGCACAAGTGTCGCATCTAATCCATGGGACTATTTCACCCATCGAATGGCGTCTTCTAATCACGGAATCATGATTTGAAAAGAAACAGGGTTTAGGGTGTCTTCATATCCAATCCATTCCCTCTTGCACTAGGACGACATTGTCGATCCTAGGGTTCCAACTCAATGTGAGTTTCATCTTTTTAACGAGTGATCCTTAGGGTAGAAACCCTAGATCGTTTCTTGCAAGTACATCCTATTGTCCCTAAATTGCGTGAATATGGGCAGGACTTTAGGGTATGAGAGTTTCGACTTGGCAATAAGTGCGACTAGGTCAAGTCCTTAACATGCTAAACCCTAGTTAGCACTTGGAGTATATTGTATCGATTTAACCATCCTAAGCGAATCCTTTGCGGTTTAGGAGTTTAGGGTAAACCAATTTACTTGTCTATTCCTAAAGATATTGTCTTGATCAAAGAGGGGAAAAATCAATTGCATTACGTCATAAATCATGTAAGCATGCGATTCATTTCCTCTAGATTCGCAATCCCTAACTTTTCTTGTTAAGACCAAGCACATGTTAAAATTCGCATAACCAAGACATATATTTTTTCTCTTCTTTTCTTTTGGTCATCCGTTTCATTGTTCTTTGTCGTGGTCACGGTGTAGCTCATTTTTGTTTTTCTATTCAACAGGAGGACTCTTGGCAGTCAACTGTTTGACCGTTTTGTGGATTTTTGTGGACTGGGCATTCCACTTTTGGAGGTTGTGATTTTAGACTTCGTAGGCAGACCCACACATTACCAAGTTCCTTCCTTTTTCCCCCACTTGCACAATAACACACATTAATTGTAAATAAAATCAACCGAACGTTGCACACACATAATTAACAAACTACACCTCATAAATTGTAAATAAAATGAACCGGATGTTAATTGTAAAAAGAACCCGCGCCGTTGCACGTGCACCTTTGTACCCTAACCCACATAAGTTGTAAATTAAAATCAATTCACAAATGCACACGCACACGCGTTTCAGTCACATTAACTTGTAATTAAAATCAACCCACGAAGTCACGCATGCATGCACGCAAGTGCCATACATCATCTAATTATAATAAGAAACTGCATTAGTAGAGACCCAGTCAGTCAGTCCAGTCGTGTCAAAATCTGAGTGGGGTTGGGTTACGATGTCGACTCACCATGCATTAACATGTTAATTTAATAATGAACGATGCTTAATTATTTATATAATGAGTCATTAGTTTCACTCACACACTCCGCCGCACTGTAGGACATGAATGCTACGTGGGAGTGGGAGTAGTAATCTGGCATTGGTCAACATGGTATTTATTCTCATTTTTAGTCAGAATATTTGATTGCGTCATGATTTTTTTTGAGTCTCTGTCTGGGCTACGGAATGTAGTTTTATTTTATTTTCTGCCTGATACGAGATTACAGGGTGCATGTATGTCTGCATAGCATGAAGCTATCGATCGCACGTGTGTAGAGGTCATGCCGATTTTTTTTCTAGGATGTGGTTTGCCTAGGGGTTGTTATGGTCCAGTCAGTCGTGTCAATTAGTCAATTTCCTGTCGATGGTCTCAGTCTTGGTTTTGTTTTTGGGTTTTGCAGGTTTTCTTTTTGTTTTTCTGGTTGTGTGTGTGGGTTTTTTTTACCATAGTCTGAATGGCACCTCTTTCTACGCCTCCAATTGTGGTCCAGCATGTTCCTCTTGCGGTCCATGACTATTCTCTTCTGTTAGAGGCAGATTATATTCGACAAGCTGGCCTTCGTCCATTTGTGGCTCTCACTTTACCACCTGTGGATGAGAAGCTGTGTTATTCTTTCCTCGTTTTTTACAAAAACCAGTCTGGCCTGGCTTACAACCGGACATTCTGTTTATCAGTAGCCAATATCAGTGAAGCATTATGTTTGCCCTTATCTGCTTCCTTTGTGCCTAGTGGTAACCAGCTACTGATGTGGCTGAGGAGATAGTCACACTGATGAAGAAGGAAACTTCCACCCCCTTGCTTCTTAACCAGCTCATTAATAGCTCACGGGTGTCTGTTGCCCACATTTCTTCTCCAGTCTGGAAGCACTTATGCCAGTTCCTATAGTACCGGTTCATGTTAGGAAAGGCTACATCCAAATACCTATCAAAAGAATTATTCACAGCTTCTGTGAAGATTCTGGAGGGAGGTAAATTCAACTGGGCAAGTTTTCTGTTATCTAAGATTGAGTGCGAAATTTTGATGTCGAGAAGTGCTTAAAAACAGCTAAAAATTACCAATATCAAGGGAAAAATATTCAACGTTGAAGGCGGCGGCTCGACCTAGGACGATTTTAAGCGTCAAAGTGCTTTAAAGGCACCCAAGTGACACTTGTTGATTTTTGATAATTTTTCAGACTGTCGTGCGGGTTGTTAGGAGTTACTGGCCAATGCGGGATGTCAAGCCGAATGCCCAGGATTTTTCAGAGCTCGATTCGGACACTGGACGGGGAAGGAGCCAAGAAATGGGCAAGATTTGAAAAGGTGGACAAAACTTTAGTGGTCATGACCTTTGGGGGGGGACATGTAGCATTTTATGAAACATGCAAATCGTGGGCAAGATGAGAAGAAAAAAAAACGTGGATGAAGGTGCCTATCAACGACCGCATTTTGCGCCATGAAATCATGGGGATGGAGATGTGGGGCTGAATGCAACCCACCCAACTGACTATGGGGCTTGCCTACCCTCTGTATGTTGATCTTATCGGCGCCTCTCGCCGTCAAATGGTGGCCTCAATGGAAATCTCTGATTTCAGTCTTTCTCTCTCCTCCCTCTCTCTTCCTTAAGGGGTTGTTCTTGTGTGGAAGAAGACAATGAAGAATGATAGAGGAAAGCTTGTCCGGATGAGACTGGATTGCTTCCGGGTGGATGAAGACATGAAGATTTCTGTTCTTGAAGATGCTGGACATTGAATGAGGGCTGACACGCAGTCCCATAGCAAAACCGAGATCCCGGGACACAAAGCCTAAGCAGTAATTCAATTTTTATGAAGAAAAAATGAGTTTTTATGCTATTTGGTTGATGAAAAATTAATGGTATAAAATCCGTAAAACACGCGTTTAAGAGGCAAAATGGGTTTTTTTTGCAAAATAAAGGGGAAACATGAGATATAACATCAACAAAACCTAAAATTTTACTGTCAAAAATCCTAAGGGCCGTAGCCCATAATCAATTTCAATTTCTAGTCATTTTTTATTGGAAATAATAGAGGAAAAATACCAAAAAATGGTGGAAAATGGGTTTTAAATAGGAAAAAATTAGGAAACGATAAAAGGAAAATTCCAAAAAATTACATAAGTGTTTGTGCAATGTATAATGAAGGTAGAGCACGAGGTTAGCCTCGGTTTACCCTCATTTCTATGTTTTTGTCTGTATTTATTGCTTTCTCTACAAAGAAATACACATAAAATGACTCTTACATCTATCAACGATTGCAAAACATTAAACGGTAGGGTGAGAGGGGAGTTTGAGCGTCAAAGTACAATCTTAAATCCGATTTATGTGTTGCATCATGGCTATAGGACATTGTTTCAAAATAAAGGAAAAGGCAGCATGAGTGTAAGGCTCGGTGTCTCTCCTCGTTTCAATACATAAACGTTAGCATGGAAATCATGAAAAGATTGGTTGCACACGATGCACAATGCTGATTTTCTATTGTTTGTGCACTAAATCATTCACATTATGCACTATGCATGGTTCATGGTATCGAAGGAAAAATCTGCTGGACTGCATAGCAATTGTCTTCTTAGGAGTTTGACCCACGATTGAGAGTGTGAGGTTATCCCTTGCCGTAGGATAGAGGGTCGGTTTCCCAAGGGACGGTGAAGTGAGGAAGCATGGTATATCTCCTGGAAATACGAGAAATATAAAAGAGAGGATTTTGTGCTTGTTTGTGTTATATGTTTAGTAGCGCATCAAAGGGCCAATCCCTGCGATGTAGGAGAGCTGCAGTGGGGCTCTGACTATTAGTCGGTGGAGTGCCTCCTATATGCATGTGAAGAGGCGTTATGCCTAAGTACTTTGGGATCTCCCTCTGAGGAGTTTTAGGGAAACGTTGGACTATAGACTATAAACGCATGAATTAAGCTTTAGGGCAGCTTGTCCTTTAGCATTAGATTGACGTTGTCGAAGGGTTTTCGAAAGCAAAGTGGTGACCACAGAGGTTCTTGAGAAATTCCAAGATAGAAGATTAATCAAGTAAGATCAGGCTATGCAACAGTAAACTCCAAACTCTTCATATTGAATGAAAAATTTGTTGATTTAACATGCATCTGTTCAATAAACTTGCTGTTCACAGCCTGAAGAGCTATTGAATCCAAGCACCACCGGTTCTAGTAATCAAAGGCCAGTTTCTGAGGAGCAGTTATTTGACCCTGCACAAGTATGACATACACTATGGTACTACTTTATTGGTAGGTTCCATGACTCTACTGAAGGCTAGGTTTGCCTCCATTTCATGTTGGATTCCATGGTAAGTTCAGCTGTTAAACATATAAAGACAACTCATACACATCATAACTATCTGAATGGCCAACATCACGATTGCCCTTTTACCAGAAAATTAGAGGATTATTACTTCTGAGAAACTCCAAGATGGACCCATTACTTACACCTCTATAAATTGAAAAGCAGGACTTGTAAAGGCACAAGTTCTCATCTCAAGAACTAGCAGCTTTCAGAAATAATTGGTTTCCTGAAGCAGGTCTATGATTGAATGACCTATAAATTGAAGGCAGATCCATGTGTGAGAATATAGCTATTCCCTGGCGAGCTGTAGTCAATAATCCTCCATACATCCATAATCTGTGAATGTAATATATGCTCAACCACAGCTTGTCACTGGACACTTGATGATTCGGCAATTCTCTTCAACATGCGAAACTTTAGACATCCCTGTCATAGTTGCCAAAACACCAGGAGTAGTACGAGCAAATTGCAAAGCACATTGTGCAGGTGATCTTTCATCCCCAAGCTCAGGGAACTTTTCCTTGACTTCTTGATTCAAATCCTTGACAAGCTCTCCCCTGGAACAAAGGAGTGAAGTAGGGTGTCAAGATACACCTCCTGCCAGCAGGCCCCAAATCCGCTTTTTGTCCCCTTTGACATCGACTCTGATCCAGCGCAATCTTTGTCTGCAGTCGTAAACTCTATCATGACAACCAACACATATGATCATGCTTTCCTGCCAGCTTGGAGCACACAGCATGCCATGATCCCTTCAGCTCACAATTTTGGCGCTATGACTGCGAATCTGACTAGGCCTGTCTTGTAATGAGTATAACCTCCTCTAAAGTCATGTTGCTACCACAAAAGCGCGATCAGTCCCAGGGTCGTCGATGATCACGACAAGTTTGCTCAATCTTCTCCTCATTGGAGTGATGTCTTCCTTTCCATCATCACGTTTAGAAATCAGCGCAAATCGAGTTATAAAGCCTTATATAAACTATGGCTTGAAGCCCTCGTAGCCACACTCTGCAAGCTCACATTTAGATGGACGTTCTATCCTTGCATTGTGCTCCTTCTTGATTCCCTTCAGACTGTCGAACGGCTCTATTCTGTCCCTTTCTTTATAGACGCAATCCTTCTATCCTAGGAACAAGCACCTCTGCTACTTTCCTCTCTCTCTCCCAATTTCTCTGCTCCTTTGCTTTTCATCAGCACCATCTCCTTTAAGTTGTCGTAAGGACGTGAGTGATATTTTCCCAAAAAGCCTGAAACAGGGCCATGTTTCCCCAAACGAACAAGCAACCGCGTGCACTCTGAAAAGCAGCCTCCTTTTTTCTACCAGAAAAGTGGCCCCTTCCTTCTATCAGAAAAGCGGCCTTCAATTTCAGGTTCAGACTGGCCAACATATGCACCATTGTCTTCTAAATCGTAATTGTGCCGTGTTCCAATCATGGTTCTCTTCATAACCCTGTATCATTGCAGTCCAAAACATGATATCTTTAGAAGGCAGCTTTCTAAACATATACTAGCCTTCCACAACTGCTTCACATTTACAATATGTATCTATTAATGTATTGGCCACAAAACAATCCATTTCCAAGCCTCTCTTGTCAATCTCGACATGCAGTTTATGACCTGTCTCTAAGTCTCCTACATCACCGCAAGCTTTCAAAGTGAACAAATATGTCACAGCATCAGTAGTTTTGCCTTGTAGCTGCATTTGATGGAGACAGCATAGAAGTTCCTTGTTAAACCCAAATTCAGCATATCCAGCAAAATCATTGCTTTCTATGAGACTGCATCTTGCACTGGTAATTGGTCAAACACTAGGCGAGCATCTGCAAAGCAACCCACACTTTGAGTACATACACACCACTGCGTTGCCCATACAAATCTCCCTTTCTAATCCCCATTTTGTTGATTCAGTGTGTAATTGTTGGCATGTTGGAATGGAGACTATACTGGCACAAGATTTCAAATTGCACAAAAATGTGCCAGCATCCAAGGATAGGCCTTCTTTTTGCATCTCCCTGAAACAGTTGAGCACTTCCTCACTGAGCCCATATTTAGAGTATCCAGCAATCATTGCCTTCCATGAGATTGCATCTCAAACCTGCAATCCATTGAATACGTTTTGTGCTTCTGGAAGCAAGCCACCTTTGCCATACATGTCCACTAGTGTACTGCCTACATGCAACTCTATTTCCAAACCTCTTTTAGTTATGTTAGCATGGACATCTTGACCTGCTTCTAGAGCCCCCATAGTGCCGCAAGCTTTCAGACGGACAAAAAGACAACCCTATTGGGAAACACACCTTCCTATTCCATCCATCCATAAAGTTCAATACTGGCTAGATCATGACCTTGTAGAAAAACACTAGCAATCATTACACCCCATGATCCTACATCTGAATTTTCCGGCTCATTGAACACTTCATATGCTTCAGCAGGTTCTCCATGTTTGGAGTACATATCAATGAGTGCATTTCCTACTTCTACATCAAAATCGGATTCTGTCCTGATTATTTGATCAGATATCATTCTACCATGCCTTACGACCCCAATTCTATTACAAGCTTTTAGAACACATGTCAATATGAACTTGTTTGGCACATGGCCCTCATGCTGCATAATATCATACTAATGGAGAGCCTTCTCTCCCTATACTGCCCACGCAAAACAAAAATGTTATGTACAAAGTAACAAATGTCACACACACAACTTTTTGTTGGATTCCACACCTCGAATGAGCAGCAGTACGACATCCACCCCCTCTAATCCTGCACATCCTCCAAATGGGCCAACTACCCATGATCATTATCGTCAAGATCCACGAACATATCAATCTCTTCATTGTGTATTTCCGGTATTTTAGCAAGATTATCTGTCATATCATCTGTCTCTTCTACTAGAGTTTCTTCTCGTTGCTCTTCTCTTGCAAAATTTTCCAATGCATAATTCTCATCATCTCTTTTCTTGAAAATCTTGATTCTTTTTCCTGCAATAGGCACTCTAAGCACTGTCCCATCCAATTCTGTCAGCTCATATGTTGCATTATCAAAGACATGTCTGACTATGTACGGTCCAAACCATCTTTTCACCATCTTCCGAAGTGCAGTATGCTGATTTTCAAGGCTGCTATCAAAGACTAATACCCAATCTCCCTCTTCTATTGCTCTAGGCCGCAAGCGATGCCTGCTGTCAAACATGTCCTTATTTCTAAGTCTAGCAACCTTCAACCTGTCAATAGCTAGCTGAATATCCTTTGGTCTTCTCTCCAACTGCCGGATCCGAAGAGCTAAGAGCTCCTCCCTCATCAAATCCTCCTGCCAAGGTAAAACTGACCAAGTCAAAGCACAAGTTTCAGTCGGCATAATCGGTTTCTAACCATACATCAACTCTGCGGTCATATATCCTGTGGTAACACTGTGAATCGTACGATGAGCCCACAAAGCAAATGGTAGAAGTCTCGGCCATTCTCCAATCTGTTCTCTGCATGCTTTGGCTAATGCTTTCACTATCGGCGGATGTCCTCTTTCACTCTTCCCATTTCCCTCTGGATTGTATGCTGTGGTTAGAGCCAACTTGATTCCTAGTTGAGAGAAAAACTCCCTAGCTTCATCTGCATCCAATTCACCACGATCTGCAGTGATCTTACCCACACAGCCATACCTGCAGAAAATTTCTTCCAATAAGAACTTACATACTGCACTAGTGGTCTTCGTTCTCAAAGGTCTGCCCTCAACATGATTGGTAAGATCCTCTCTAGCCAAGACAATATATCTCATCTGCCATAGACCCATAGGCATAATAACCAAGTCAACTACCCACTTATAATGAATGCATAGCGGATAGGTCGGATGAAGCTCATCTCGATAACGCACTACCGAATAAATCTGGCAGTCTCTGCAAGTCTCTACAAAGTGAGAAACATCTCTATACATGCCTTTCCACCAATATTTCTCCTTGATTTTCTCATAAATAGCCCACACTCCTCTATGACCAACCCAAGGACTCTCATGAAACTCCCTCATCACCTGTATATGTGTCTCTTTATCGCAGACAACCCGCAAGGGTAATCCACCTCTTTTCTTTGGATGCTTCCAAAGAAATCTGTCCTTGAGAAAATAACCATAGGCTTTTCTTCTGATCTTCTTGAACTCTTAATCTATCCATTCATCTCTTTTGCTTAGTGTACTAAGGTACTTGCCAATCTGCAACCAATCTCCAACATAGAGTTCTTCTATGAAAGCCACAATATCATAGACATGACAAACATGATCAACCATAGCAGCTGAAATTTCTACATCATCCTCTTCTGCAAGTAGTGTCTCCTTATCATCATATCTGGCTCTAGACAGCATATCTGCCATTGGATTATCCTTTCCTGCTATGTGTTTAAATTCTAGATTTAATGACTTGATGTATGCAATCCATCTCAGCATAGCTATATCCGGAGTAGAGCAACTCGTAATCATACCTATCAATGGCAAGCAATCTGTCTCTACCACAACTGAGGCTCCAATAAAGTACTCCTTGTCACATTTGAGAGTTGTAACAATCCCTAGTAACTCCCTCTTGATTTGTGGATATCTCCTCTATCTCTCGTTTAGGACTTTCGCCCCAAACCGAATAGCATACCTAAGAACTTGTGCTTTTACGAGTCCTACTTTTCAATTTATAGAGGTGTAAGTAATGGGTCCATCTTGGAGTTTCTCAAAAGTAATAATCCTCTAATTTTCTGGTAAAAGGGCAATCGTGATGTTGGCCATTTAGATAGTTATGATGTGTATGAGTTGTCTTTATATGTTTAACAGTTGAACTTACCATGGAATCCAACATGAAATGGAGGCAAACCTAGCCTTCAGCAGAGTCATGGAACCCAGCAATAAAGTAGTACCATAGTGTATGTCATACTTGTGCAGGGTCAAATAACTGCTACTCAGAAACTAGCCTTTGATTACTGGAACCGGTGGTGCTTGGATTCAATAGCTCTTCAGACTGTGAACAGCAAGTTTATTGAACAGATGCATGTTAAATCAACAATCTTTGCATTCAATATGAAGAGTCTGGAGTTTACTACTGTATAGCTTGACATCTTTAGTGAACCCGACGTGAAAGCGTCGCATAAATTTCAGGATGGGAGATACTTCAGCATCAGTTTCAGCCTCTTCTGCGATTCCTACTTTGTCCTCTACTTCAGCTCCATCATTGACTGCTGCTTCAAGTACTTCAATGAATGATTTAAAGCAGATTTTGCAGAATATTTCTATGTATATGCAGCTTCAAAATCAGCAGACGCAATTGTATATGAAGCAGCCGCAGCAGTTGCATCAACAATAGTTGTCTCAGTAAAGGCAACTGTATTCGGAGCAAGAGAATGCAATCAGCGCGAATAAGGCGATTGAAGCAGTTGAGAATGAGAAGAAGCTATTTGATGGCTGTAATGTTTCGGATTATTTGAAGACGTATGAGATCAAGATGGGATTTTTTGGAGTACCAGCAGGACTTATGAGTAAGTATTTCCTTCGTCTTGTCACACTCGCCTTGAGGGCAAAAGTGACTAATCTTTTTATTCAAAATTCGCATTGGCAAGATTTTAAGAAGGCCCTGAAAGAAGAGTATTTCCTTGAGGACTTTGGGATGGCTACATGGCGGTCATTCCGAGAGTGGGTCTACATGACAAACAAAGGTCTAGCTGCTTCAGTGTTGATATGAGAATTTGAAGAGAGGTATAGTCAGCTTGATGCCATTGAACAAAGAGCATTGGATGTTGAGAAAGTTGAGCTTTTCTTGCAAGCTGTAGATCCTGCTCTTCAGGAAGAATTAGGAGAGCTTCTTGAGGATCGCACGAAGCCTATGGGTCTTAAAACGGATTGGCAAGATGCCCAGGATGCAGTCTTGACTTTGACCAAGAGAAGGATATAAAAGACTCGCCTACAGAATGGATCTATGACACCGACGTCGTCTTCTGCTCCTATGCCTGCTTCTATCCCTGTTATTTCTTCTCTTCCTCAGCCAATTTCTTGGCCTATGCCAGTGCCTACTGTTTCTACTCCTCCCGTTCCTCCTGTTCCAAGACCGATGCTGGCTCCTTTTGCTCCAATACCATCCGCTCCGTCGGTGCCTTCCTCTCTTGATAACATAATCAAAGGCATAACGGATTTGACACTGGAGTCAATTAAAGCAGAATTGGTGGGAAAATTGAAAGAGCAGTTTGCTTCGACCGTGCCTACTATTCCTTCTGGTGCTCCTACTGCACCTAGGAGTGCTGCTAGTGCACCTAGGAGAGATCGAAGATGTATTTGGTGTGATAGTACGAACCATCAGCATTGTAGGGATTGTGAATCTTTTCAAGATGAAAGGAGGAAGAATTTGGTATTTTGGGGACAAGATGGTAAGATCTGGTTAACTGAAATAGGAGCTCCGCTTGCTACCAATTTTGGGAAAGGCGGAATGAAGAAATTAGTGGATGATATGGCTGCGCGTACTTCTGTGGCAGCTAGAGGAGATGCCTCTGCATATGGAGTCCAGATTGAGAAAGGATCAGAGAACCAGTCAGCATTATGGACCTATGCTATGGAGACGACAAACAAGGGGAAAATTCAAGAGACTGTTTTGACTAATGCAGGTTCTAGCATCCGATCTGAGATAGGTTGGGATTCGCCTGTTGACAGGTACACTATTTATGCCTACTTGGCTAAGTCTCAGGGAGCAGATGTACTTGTTGAGGAGAAGCATAAGAGGGATGAAGAAAATTAAAATGCAGCTAAAAAGACTAGAGGGGGTGAGTTTGTTACTCCACCTACTGTAGGACCATCTTTGAGGCCAAGGCCAGATCGACAGATGGAAGATGTTCAAAAGAAAGAAAAGAGGCAAGAGCCTAGAGAGAGAAAGAAGCCAGAGTTTAGATTGATGTCTGATATTGAGACATCTACGGACATGATGAAAATCTTTAATGACAAGATACTTGGCAGTGAGGTGACTTTTACTATTTCTGAGGTTTTGGGCATCTCGAAAAGAGAGTTTCAAGATCAGTTCCAAGAAGTCTTGAAGAGGAAAAGACATGCATTGCCTACTACTGATACACAAGGAGTTTTGATTGGGGAGTTGGATGAGGATGAGGATGAGGTTATGGTTGAGAATGCTTCTGTTTTTTCACAGATAGAGAAAAGGGTTCAGCCTATGCATTATGCTGAAACTGATGAGCCTGTCTTGATACCGCGTAGTCACTTTTCGCGGAGTCATTGGGCTAGGGAAACTACAGAAACAATGGTTAAAATTGGAGAGAAACGGGTGCCTTATGTTACTTTGGTGGATCATGGTTCAGAGTTTAATCTCATAGTTCGTGGAGTTTATGAAAGTAATAGATGGCCTATGGATGTAGAGCATGGGTGGCGTATGAGAGCCGCCAACAACACTGTAGGTGATTTGTATGCTGCCTGTCCCAGTGTCAGGGTCTCTATTGGAGATGTAGAGGAGGATTTCCATTTCTTTGTGCAGGATTCATGCTCTTATCCCATAATTCTTGGACAGCCATTCATTACAGAGATGCGCATGGAAACAAAAGTAATGCATGATGGATCTGCTTATCCACGAATTCGCAGTAAAGATGGTATGAGAGCAGTTCAGTTTATGACTGTGTGTGAACCATGTTAGAAATAGGGATACTCTTAGAGATGCACCTTTGCCCACTGTGAGGGATTCGGGTTTTCATTAGGTACCGCTGTTTTGTGAGACGACAGTGGTACAGAGCAAAGGAGATTGGAGTTCTCGCCTCCTGGCAGCAGTGTTTTCTCCTCCAGTTTTGTTGGAATTTTAGCAAAACAGTTCGATGAGTTATCAGAAGACTTCTAAGTTACCTAGAGCTGCCATACAATACATATGCAGGAAGGAGAAAATTTTGAAAAATGCAGGTATTTTAGAGGATGATGAGCATATAGATGGGATGTATGAAGGTATGATTTGTGCAGATACGATGACAGAGATTTAAAATATGCTAAAAACTGATATGCAGAGTTGTCACAGTAATGTATCAGTGCAATCCTTGGACATATTTCATGAAATTGTAGATTTTGTGTCACAGATAGAGTTAGAGGCTGAGGTGACTCAACAAAAAGTGTTGAGTGATGAAGAAATTCAGCAAACAGAGTTTCCGGCTGATTATGATAAGATTACAAAGACAAAGAGGGCTGAAAACTTTCAGCCAACAGAGTTTACTGCTGAAATATTTCAGCATCCAGAGTTTAGGGCCGTTCCTATTTAGTCCATAGAGTTTACAGCAAGATTTGAGTAATGCAGAGGATCATAATGAAGCCAGGGTTGACAGGAAATACAAGACTGTGGATAAGAAGGTGAAGTCGGTAGCTGTATCGCTTCCACCTGACAGTGATCACCAAATAGAGAGGGCTTCCAAATAGCCAATTTTGAGGAATCCAGAGCATATAGGCCATAAATTTTCAGCAGAGACTCTTGTTGAATTAAAAATTGGAAATGGTGATTTCTTGCTACCCACAGAGAAGCAATGCTTTCAGGAGATGCTTGAGCGACATGGAAAGGGGTTTGCTTTTTTCCCACATGAGATTGGATGTGTGAATCCGGATATTGTTGCTCCTATGGTGACCTTTACTATTCCTCATATTCCATGGAACCTCCGACCTATTCCAGTGCCTAAGGCACACCTGCCAAAGTTGATTGACTTGTTGAATGAGAAAATTAGGATGGGAATCCTAGAGCCGTCATCTGCACCATACTCAAATAGGTGGTTTACAGTTCCAAAGAAGAATGGTACTCTCCGATTTATACATGACATGCAGTCAGTAAATAGAGTTACTATCAGGAATGTTGGTATAGGTCCAGTTGTGGATGAGTTTGCAGAAGCATTTGCTAGACATGCTATCTATTCTTTAGGTGATTTATATTTGGTATATGATCAGTTTCAGTTGGCTTTGGAAAGCAGGGACATAACCACTATGAGAACTCCTGTTGGGCTTGTTAGGATGTATACCTTGCCTCAAGGTGCCACTAATTCTGTTGTGCATATGATGAATGCCATGCATAAGGTCCTTCGTGATTACATACCTCAGCTTACCATGCCTTTTTTGGATGATGTGCCTATTAAGGGGTGTGCAGAAGAAGAGAAGAATGAGAGTCTAAATGAGCAGGGATGCAGATATTTTGTGGCTGGTCATATTTCATCTTGTGAAAAGTTTTTGGCCAGGTTAGAAGAAGTGAATTTGACACTATCAGGGCAAAAATCTGTTTTTGGAGAAAATGAGGTTGTCATTGTTGGACATATGTGTGGGTATTATGGCAGGAAACCCTCACCTGAGAAGGTGGATGCTATAGGCAAGATTACAGAGTATTGTTCTACCACTTCAGAGGTACGGAGATTCATTGGATCTTGTGTGTTTTATATGATTTGGATACCCCATTTTGCACACATAGCAGATTGTTTATATCAGCTGCTTCGAAAGGGGTAGAAATTTTATTGGGATGACAATCACACTAGAGCCATGCGAAAATTGAAGAAGTTATTGCAGATTGCTCCTACTCTCAAGAAAGCGGATTATAATTGCTGAAGGCCTATTGTATTGGCAATTGACACTAGTCCAATTGGCATAGGTTGGGCTGTGGGTCAAGATGATGCAGATGGAAGAACTAGCAGCTTTCAGAAATAATTGGTTTGCTGAAGCAGGTCTATGATTGAATGACCTATAAATTGAAGGCAGATCCATGTGTGAGAATATAGCTATTCCCTGGCAGACTGTAGTCAATAATCCTCCATAAATCCATAATTTGTGAATGTAATATATGCTCAACCAAAGCTTGTCACTGGACACTTGATGATTCGGCAATTCTCTTCAACATGCGAAACTTTAGACATCCCTGTCACAGTTGCCAAAACACTAGGAGTAGTACGAGAAAATTGCAAAGCACATTGTGCAGGTGATCTTTCATCCCCCAGCTCAGGGAGCTTATCCTTGACTTCTTGATTCAAATCCTTGACAAGCTCTCCCCTAGAACAAAGGAGTGAAGTAGGGTGTCAAGATACACCTCCTGCCAGCAGGCCCCAAATCCGCTTTTTCTCCCCTTTCACATCGACTCTGATCCAACGCAATCTTTGTCTGCAGTCATAAACTCTGTCATGACAACCAACACATATGATCATGCTTTCCTACCAGCTTGGAGCACACAGCAGGCCATGATCCCTTCAGCTCACGAATCTGGCGCTATGACTGCGAATCTGACTAGGCCTGTCTTGTAATGAGTATAACCTCCTCTAAAGTCATGTTGCTCCCACAAAAGCGCGATCAGTCCTAGGGTCGTTGATGATCACGACAAGTTTTCTCAATCTTCTCCTCATTGGAGTGATGTATTCCTTTCCATCATCACGTTTAGAAATCAACGCAAATCGAGTTATAAAGCCTTGTATAAACTATGGCTTGAAGCCCTCGTAGCCACACTCTGCAAGCTCACATTTAGATGGACCTTTTATCCTTGCATTGTGCTCCTTCGTGATTCCCTTCAGACTGTCGACGGCTCTATTCTGTCCCTTTCTTTGTAGACACAATCCTTCTATCCCAGGAATAAGCACCTCTGCTACTTTCCTCTCTCTCTCTCTCCCAATTCCTCTGCTCCTTTGCTTTTCATCAGCACCATCTCCTTTAAGTTGTTGTAAGGACGTGAGTGATATTTTCCCAAAAATCCTAAAACAGGGCCAAGTCTCCCCAAATGAACAAGCAATCGCATGCGCTCTGAAAAGCACCCTCCTTTTTTCTACCAAAAAAGCGGCCCCTTCCTTCTACTAGAAAAGCGGCCTTCAATTTCAGGTTCAGACTGGCCAACATATGCACCATTGTCTTCCAAATCGTAATTGTGCCGTGTTCCAATCATGGTTCTCTTCATAACCCTGTATCATTGCAGTCCAAAACACGACATCTTTAGAAGGCAGCTTTCTAAACATATACTGGCCTTCCACAACTGCTCCACATTTACAATATGTATCTATTAATGTATTGGCCATAGAACAATCCATTTCCAAGCCTCTCTTGTCAATCTTGGCATGCAGTTTATGACCTGTCTCTAAGTCTCCTACATCACCGCAAGCTTTTAGAGTGAACAAATATGTCACAGCATCAGTAGCTTTGCCTTGTAGATGCATTTGATGGAGACAGCATAGAAGTTCCTTGTTAAACCCAAATTCAGCATATCCAGCAATCATTGCTTTCTATGAGACTGCATCTTGCACTGGTAATTCGTCAAACACTAGGCGAGCCTCTGCAAAGCAACCCACACTTTGAGTACATACACACCACTGCGCTGCCCATACAAATCTCCCTTTCTAATCCCCATTTTGTTGATTCAGTGTGTAATTGTTGGCATGTTGCAATGGAGACTATACTGGCACAAGATTTCAAACTGCACAAAAATGTGCCAGCATCCAAGGATAGGCCTTCTTTTTGCATCTCCCTGAAACAGTTGAGCACTTCCTCACTGAGCCCATATTTAGAGTATCCAGCAATCATTGCCTTCCATGAGATTGCATCTTAGACCTGCAATCCATTGAATACGTTTTGTGCTTCTGGAAGTAAGCCACCTTTGCCATACATGTCCACTAGTGTACTGCCTACATGCAGCTCCATTTCCAAACCTCTTTTAGTTATGTCAGCATGGACATCTTGACCTGCTTCTAGAGCCCCCATAGTGCCACAAGCTTTCAGACGGACAAAAAGACAACCCTGTTGGGAAACACACCTTCCTGTTCCATCCATCCATAAAGTTCAATACTGGCTAGATTATGACCTTGTAGAAAAACACCAGCAATCATTGCACCCCATGATCCTAGATCTGAATTTGCCAGCTCATTGAACACTTCATATGCTTCAGTAGGTTCTCCATGTTTGGAGTACATATCAATGAGTGGATTTCCTACTTCTACATCAAAATCAGATTCTGTCCTGATTATCTGTTCAGATATCATTCTACCATGCCTTACGGCCCCAATGCTATTACAAGCTTTTAAAACACATGTCAATATGAACTTGTTTGGCACAGGGCCCTCATGCTGCATAATATCATACTAATGGAGAGCCTTCTCTCCCTATACTGCCCACGCAGAACAAAAATGTAAACACAACAACTAAATATGTACAAAGTAACAAATGTCACACACACAACTTTTTGGTGGATTCCACACCTCGAATGCGCAGCAGTACAACAACGCTCCTGGTCCGCGAGGCCGTGAGGGTGTTTGTGTGTCATGAGCATGAGGTCCGGCTAGTGCTATAGCCAGTGCCGGCCCATTTCAGGTCCCATCAGTGGTGCATCTGCCGGGAGCCACTTATAAGTGGTGGTTTTTGGATCTAGGGTTTCTAGGGACCAAAAGGAATTTGGTTTATGTCCTCTGACAAGGACCGTCAAGCCGAAATCCAAAAAGCAGAACGTGCTGAGAGGGCTAGGCGGCGGTTAGAGATTGTAAGCCGTTATTCGCCTCAAAGGAGTAGCCCAGTACGTATACGAAGCAGTGGTCCTAGTCACCCAGCTGCTCCACATATTCCGTTAGGTGCATGAGGAAGCGTAAGCTCTTCCTCTTCTCCACCAAGTTTACCCACTTCAAGTGGGGGGGTGAATTCACCCATTCAAGCTCCTATTGCTAATCCGATTGTCACCATGGCACAGCCTATTGCGATTCCTGCAAGGACGCCGGATTTACCAGCCTTAGGAGTTCCCTTGTCCATTTTTAATGGGTTAGCGAAAGAGGATGCAGAATTTCACATTTGTGAATTTCAGAGATTGATGTTCAATTATCGCATCCAGGGCGAGGGACATCTCATTATGTTCTTCAATATGACGTTAAAAGGAAGGGCTATGGTATGGTATCACAGCATAGAGTTTGAAACCATAACCACCATTGATCAATTCTATGTAGCTTTTCAAGAAGAATATGCCCCTGAAAGAGGGGGCTAATATTGGTTGCGGGTCTTGAATGTAACACGTCAAGATCCTCATGAGAATGTGAAAGTATATGCTAAGAAGTTGAAGGAAGTATTCTGTAAGTTGCAAACTTACATTCCCATTCCGCCGGCTGCCCAATTGCAATACTTTTTGCATGGGTTGGATTTTAATATCCAAGTACAATTGAGCAATGTGGCCTTAGCGGATATAGACACCGCTATTACGTGGGCAGAGGGAGTAGAAGCACGATTACAAATGGCCTACTCCTCTCGAATGAATGTTAATGGGGATTAGTACCTAGTGGCAATCCATCATTGACGAATGGAAGTCAAGGGATGCCTATGACTAACCCTATTGGGAGAGGGAGTATGGTTTCAAATGTACCTTTATTACCGGCTCCTCCCAGTGTGACTATGCCTATGGCAAGTCAGTTGGCTCCATCAAATGTTGGAGGCCAAGTTTCGAATTTTAACGTTGTTCCTGTAGGTCAACAGCCAATGCCAAATCAGATTGTTAGGCCAATGGAGCGACGAGTTGACGATCGAGGCTACGAGTCGAGTGCATCTAATGTCCTTGGCGAAGTCAAGGATATGATGAAGCATTATATCGACATGATATCCGCACAATATCGACAAATAGCCGTCGACGTTAATTTTTTGAAGAAGAAACAAAACCTGATAGGGAGTCGACGCCCTGAAGAGGGTGGACCCTCTAGATTCAGTTGTAAATGGTGTGGTGGACAGCACTTCCCCAGAAACTGTCCAAATGTGAAATGTGACATTTGTGGGAAGTCGGGCCACTTAGCTGCTACCTGTTGGAGTAAGATTTTCTCTCCAACAAGGGAGTAAACAGCCGGGTCCTGTGAATCATAGAGCGCAAGGAAATAACTTGCAGCAGAATGATGCACCAAGACAAATATTACAGAGGGGGAAAACAAATATAGAAGAGTTTCCACAAGGCAACGGAGTCAGCCTTATTGAGGCTATACGAGTTAATGATGCTGAAACCTCTAACTTAAGAGCTGTGACAAGAGGCCAAAAGGCTAAAGAGATTGGCAAAGATAATGCAAAACCGGTAGAGGCAAACCCTAAACAAGGGGATAAGGGGATGCAAGTCCAGAATTCTAGCATAGAAGGGGGACCGCTAAGACCGATTGACAAGAAAGTTGACCCTAAAAAGGATGAGGAAGTGCCAAGAAAGAAGGCAAGAGCTAAGAAAGAAGCACTAAAACTGGTCCAAAGACCAAAAGAGAGGATGGTTTGGCGAGAAAAGAGAGCTTTGGCTACTTGTCATGACTTTGATTTAGCAAGTTCTCTTTGCGAAGTTAAACCAGATGTGAACCTCTTGCAATTGATCAAATTATCTCCAGGAGTACACAAGGAATTTAAGAAGATCCTGCGTATCGGGTATATTGTGGAACCCCTAGGCATAGCACGAGTAGGGGAAGATTGGTTTGACCATGCTGAAAAGAACTGTCCTAGGGTTCTAGCTTATGTGGATGGAATATTAGTGGAACATGTCATTGTAGACATTGGATCCTCCGTCAACATCATGAGTTCAGAGTTGATGGAGAGGTTGGGTCTAGGCATCCAGAAAGACAACTCCACCCTTCTGAGAATGGCTGATGATAGTCTAAGACAACCAAAAGGTTGCATTACTAAGGTCCATGTTACAGTTGCGAGTATAGAATGTTTTTTGGACTTTAGGGTGATAAGATTTGCAGGACGCCCTAGCTATCGAGTCTTGCTAGGTAGGCCTTGGATCTTACTAATAGACTATCAAGTCGATATACCCGCCGGTCGAGTGGTTCTAGGTAGAGGTGCTAATTGAGTAATAGTTGATGCTTATCCTGAGTCTTCTCAAAGTGAGACAGCTCCTTTATCTTCCACTGAATTAGAGACAACAGATGATCCATCTAGTAGTGAGACATCATCTAGTGATGAATCTAAGGAGGGGTCCACTACAGAGGATATCTATCAGATAACTCTAAATGAGCCGATAGAGCCTCAAGATAGGATAAGAGATGCAGATGTGATTGAGTTAGACCTTGGCACGCTGAATGATTCGCAGCCAATTAAATTAGGTTCTATGCTCAGTTCAGCAGAAAGGGAGGACTATGTGTCCTTGATTCAATAATTCCGCGATATCTTTGCTTGGAGTTATGATGAGCTGAGAGGTATTCCTCCCAGCCTGGCTATTCATACTATTCCTGTAAAAGAAGGTAGTTGTCTTGTGAGGCAGAAGGTAAGGCATATGCCTTTTGAATTGAGGGACGGGATATTTGAAGAGTTACAAAAGTTATGGAAAGCTGGTTTAATCTTCCCTGTACAACACACAGAATGGTGTTTCCCATTGTTATCAGGAAGAAGAAAAACAACCAGATCCGTTTATGTGTAGATTTTAGAGAGCTGAATAAGCAAACGGTTAAGGATTACTACCCGTTACCATTTATTGACTAGATTTTGGATCAATTAGCAGGTAGGGAAATATATTCATTTATGGATTGCTTTGCAGGATATAACCAGATGGCAATTGCAGAAGAGGACAAGTTGAAAACAACTTTTATTACTGTCTTTGGTACTTTCACGTACCATGTGATGGCCTTTGGTTTGTGCAATGCACCTGGATCGTGGCAATGAACAGCAGACAAGACCTTTGGTGACATTTCCCCAGATGAGTTGAAAGTATTTATCGATGACCTGGGGGGGCAGCCACTGTAAGGGAAAGGATATTGATTATTTTAAGAAAGTGCTTTGAGCATTGCAGACAATTTTGTATCACTCTTAACCCACGGAAGTGTGTCTTTGGAGTGCCTTATGGGCTATTGCTGGGCCATGTGGTCAGTTCAGTAGGGATAGAAATTGACCCTGAAAAGATCAAGGTTATAGTTGCTATGAGTCCACTGTGCACTCCGAAAGAGGTTCATAGCTTTCTGTCATCGATAGGGTACTATCGGAGGTTTATAAATGCCTTGGTATAAAGAACGTTGCCATTAACGAATTTATTATCCTTTAGCTGTTCATTTGAGTGGAGCGACCCTTGTAAGGTAGCTTTTGAGGATGTGAAGCACGAGCTAGTAAAGGCACCTGTTTTAAAAGCACCTAAAAGAGGTGAGGTGTTCTATATATTTTCAGCAGCCACCATGCATAGTATCAGCTGTCTGCTGTTTAGCCCAAATTTGGGAGGAAAAGTGGTATCATCCGATAGCTTTTGCTAGTCGGAAATTGGGCATTTCAGAGATCACCTATACCTACATGGAGAAGTTGTGTCTTGAGATGGTCTTTGGGACTAAGAAATTCAGGCACTACATCCTCTATGAAAAGGTAGTGTTCTATACGAAGACGGAAGGACTTAGATTTCTTATGAATAAGCTACAGCCACCTGATCGGTTGGCAAAGTGGTTAATCACTTTGCAGGAGTTCGATTATGAGATTAAGAGTAAGCCACCGAGGTTGCAGGGTATTGTGGAATGCCTTGTGGATATCGGGGAGCCGAAAGAGACTTTGGCTGAAGGAAGTGATATTGAGGAAATGTTTAAGATTGATACAACTTCTATTCCATCTTGGTATGCTGCTATTACACACTATCTATCAACAGGAGAGATGGGAGCTGGTTTGTCAAAGTCTGAAAAGAGGAAGATTAAACAACAGGCATTGAAGTTTTCCTTGATCGCAGGGACGCTATATCGGCAAGGTGTTGATGATATCTATCGCCGATGTGTGATGCCTGACGAGGTTCCTTTTATCTTGGAGGAGTGTCATGACTCTACATGTGGAGGGCACTTCGCGGGACGGTTGACGGCACAGAAAGCTTTAAGAGCTAGATATTGGTGGCCGTCTATCTTCCAAGATTCTTTTGAGTATGTTAAGAAATGTGATACCTGTCAAACACATGACAGTAGAGAGAATAGGAAACGCCCACTTACGCCTATCATGGCTATCCTTCCATTTGAGAAGTGGGGCATTGATTTTGTGGGTCCTATTACCCTGTCGTCTACTACCCAGAAGAGGTACATTATAGTGGCCACTAATTATTTCACAAAAGTGTCAGAAGCGCGGGCGACGAGGCATGACAATGTAAAAGAGACTGCAAGTTTCCTTTTAGAGCAGATTATCTGCTGTTTTAGTCCACCAAAAGAATTAGTGTCGGACCTGGAACACACTTTTTGAATAAAGTGATCAAAAGCCTAACAAAGCCTTGGTAAATCAAGCATAATAAAATGACTCCTTATAATCTGCAGCAAATGGGCAGGTGGAAAGTACTAATAAGCAGCTTGTGGGGATCTTGTCTAAGATAGTCTCTGAGAAGAAATGAGACTGGGACAGGAAGTTGTATGTGGCAGTATGGCCGGATAATACAACGTTCAAGTGAGCTATCGGCCATACTCCATTTAAATTGGTTTATGGGGAAGAGTGTGTGTGAAATTGAGTTGCCAACCATACGGTTTGCAATTAACCATTCCTTGGGAGATAAGGATTCCCTTTTTGAACGTTTTACTACTATAGCCCACCTAGATGAGCTGAAGTTGCAGAGCTTATTACACCAGGAGGTAGGTAAACGTCGGATGAAGCAATTGCATGACCTTAGAGCAAGGAAATATACCTTTAAAAAAGGGCAATTAGTCTTCTATTACGATGCGCGTAGGGAGCTGTTTCCAGGGAAGCTGGAACCTAAATGGGATGGCCCCTACAAGATTGTTAGGCTCGGGAAAAATAGGTCTACGGCTCTATTAGCTGATCTATAGGAAGTAGAGTTTAAGAAAAAGGTTAATCTTAATAAGATTAAACCTTATTATTTCTAAGTATGCTAATACAAAGAAAATGCATTGCAGGTCCATGCTGGGGATGATTTGAGACCTGCAAAAGAGCTTTAAAGCCGGTGGATGGGGCAGTTAATTCCTTATTTGGAGCACCCATATTTGGAGCAGAGATACCATCAGGGGAAACTCATCTAGTGGAGCAAAGGATACAAAGTAATTGAGCAAGAAGACGGAACCTTTGTGTGGGAGATTAAAGTCTTTTGCCATCACTGCTTGTGACTGTTGATGAGTATCCCTGTTGAGTTCAATGAAGAAGGTGGGATGGAGCCATCAGTTCATCCTCGCAACATGCTAAACTTTGACTACCATAATTACGAATAGAGGAGTTCGTGATGGCGGGCTGTGTAAACCCATTGTGGACATACACATTATATTTTGACGGAGCGTCCAGGGGCCCTAATAAAAAAGGGAGTGTTGGAGTAGTAATCCGAGATTCCCGACGTAGAGTTACGTTGAAGCTAGCTGCTTATCTCAGGGTAGGATTCACTAACAATATGGCGGAGTATAAAGCCTTGATTATGGGACTGCATATTGCCAAACAAGGTGGTATTCGTTGGTTGTTAGTAAAAGGGCATTCCCAGTTGATCCTGAATTAGCTAGATGGGACATACAGAGTGCGGAATCCCATTCTTTGTATGTATCATCAGACTGCCATGACCCTACTAAAGGAGTTTGAGAGAGTGTCTTTTCAGCTGATTCCACGATATTGGAATCAGTTTGCAGATTCATTATCAAATCTTGCTTATGAGGAAGACCTTTTCTTTAACTGCGGTCCCAGTTTGGATATTATGATCAATGATGAAACAGGACTCGGTCGCTTGTGGGGAATGTTATCAGAGCATGCAATATATGGCAGACGATGGTTGATATGGGTGATGCAAAGAGTAGCCGAGACCAATCTACCGTTATTATCCTGGACCCATAGGTTAATTAGAAAACATGTTATGCGTATGCCTCTTGCTATGGGCTATGAGCCCTGTTTTTTTCCTCCTTGGAAAGGAGCCTATTATTTTATATCTGGATTCTTTCAGGGAGGGATGTGTAGGTGTTATTCTGTTTGATCTCGTCAGGCCAAGAGGTCCCATTTTGCGAGGTTTTGAATGTTTTATTTCGTTAGGCCAAGAGGGCCGATTAAGTTTTGTGGTGAAGTGCTTTATTTCATTAGGCCAAGAGGGCTAGTTGTCTGTTTAGTGCAAGTACGGTTAATGGTTTCTTGTTTTAGTTTTGTGCTAGACAGGTATGGAAGAAGAGCTTGGAAGGACCCTTTTGTTGCGCGGAAGCTTCTTGTGGCCCTATCCAGGTGATATTTCTCCTTTATGAGTACTGTCGTTGTTGTGCTATATGTGTTTGTGTACTTTTTGAGGGGTTTTTTTGTTTCTTGTTGGTGACCGGAGTCCAAGGCATGAAGTCCCGAGGTTTTGGTTAAGTATGTTTGAGGGAGGTCTGAGTAGTCATTGCCTCCTGTAAAGACATTGTCAAGCATCAAAAGACCTGCTTTAGACGGGAGCCCTAGTGACCCTGTTTTGCTAGCTTGCTAGGCAGCCATTCCAGGAGTTCTTGTTAGTTGTGAGGCAGTTAGAGAAGCCTTCTAGAAGAAAAATAATGATGATAAAGGAAAAGAAACCCTGAATATATCAAAGATAATAAATATATGCAAAGGTGTGTAAAAAGGGGTTCTAACCCCTATCAAAGAAAAGAAAAGAAATAAAAATATATAAGCAGTTGATCATCGCCTAGGGGAGGCCTGGTAGGTTCCTGGGGACGAGTTAGACCCGGGGCCGATGCCTTGTCTTCCTAGGGGTGGCATCTTGCTAGGAAAGAAGAAAGGAAGGAAGGTTGGAGCAAAAATAAAAGTGAGCGTTAGAAAAGGATTAAGTGTCACCTTGCAAGGGCTTGGTAGGTTCTTGGGTACCGAGACAGGACCTGAGGCCGATGCCCTGTTCTCCTTGGGTCACTACGCTCAGCTTCCTCCTTTTTACATACCCGAGTATGTCAATAAAATAAAAACTCTAAAAGAAGAAATGTGCTACAAGAAAATACTTCTTGATCAGGCTATAGGAGTCCTCGCCTAGTAGAAGCTCCTAGTTGTGTTGTCCTTAGTTAGCTAGGTAGTTCAGACCACCACTTAGGGCAACCTCTTTGATAGTTCTTTTTAGTCTGGCCGTGTTGGAGTAGTTGGTTAGTGACTTGCTTCGGACCTTTTATCAGATTATGCTAGGCCTACTCCTTGTGGATGTCATGCCTCGGTTCTGTCAGGGGGGTAAGGTGCGCGTTGTGATGTGTCTAGTATGTATCTATTTTGTATCAGCTTGATGCTTCCTTTGGTTGTTTTGTGCAGATCTACTGTAGGATTCGATGGGCTGAGTCGCCCTATCCCGTGGTCGCCAATGAGTGCGAAATTTTGTGCAAAATTTTGATGCCGAGAAGTGCTTAAAAATAGCTAAAAATTACGAATATCAAGGGAAAAATATTCAACGTCGAAGGCGGCGGCTCAACCTAGGACGATTTTAAGCGTCAAAGTGCTTTAAAGGCGCCCGAGCAACACTTGTTGATTTTTGATAATTTTTCAGACTGCCGTGCGGGTTGTCAGGAGTTACTAGCCAATGCGGAATGTCACGCCGGACGCCCAGGATTTTTCAGAGCTCGATTCGGACACCGGACGGGGAAGGAGCCAAGAAATGGGCAAGATTTGAAAAGGTGGACCAAACTTTGGTCAAGTGGTCATGACCTTTGGGGGGGACATGTAGCATTTTATGAAACATTCAAATTGTGCGCAAGATGAGAAGAAAAAAAAACGTGGATGAAGGCGCCTGTCAACGGCCGCATTTTGCGCCATGAAATCATGGGGATGGAGATGTGGGGCTGAATGCAACCCACCTAATTGACTATGGGGCTTGCCTACCCCCTGTATGCTGATCTTATCGGCGCCTCTCGCCCGTCAAATGGTGGCCTCAATGGAAATCTCTGATTTCAGTCTTTCTCTCTCCTCCCTCTCTCTTCCTTAAGGGGTTGTTCTTGTGTGGAAGAAGACAATGAAGAATGATAGAGGAAAGCTTGTCCGGATGAGACTGGATTGCTTCCGGGTGGATGAAGACATGAAGATTTCTGTTCTTGAAGATGCTGGACATTGAATGAGGGCTGACACGCAGTCCCATAGCAAAACCGAGATCCCGGGACACAAAGCCTAAGCAGTAATTCAATTTTTATGAAGAAAAAATGAGTTTTTATGCTATTTGGTTGATGAAATATTGTTCCCATGGGCTAATTATGCATTGTGTTGTTTTTTGCTATGAGTTTGATGAGTTTATGCTCAAAAAATCAGAAAAACATAAGTGTTATGACTGAAATTAATGGTATAAAACCCGTAAAACACACGTTTAAGAGGCAAAATGGGTTTTTTTTACAAAATAAAGGGGAAACATGAGATATAACATCAATAAAACCTGAAATTTTGCTGTCCAAAAACCTAAGGGCCATAGCCCATAATAAATTTCAATTTCTAGTCATTTTTATTGGAAATAATAGAGGAAAAATACCAAAAAATGGTAGAAAATGGTTTTTAAATGGGGGAAAATTAGAAAACGATAAAAGGAAAGTTCTAGAAAATTATATAAGTGTTTGTGCAATGTATAATGAAGGTAGAGCATGAGGTTAGCCTCGGTTTACCCTCATTTCTATGTTTTTGTCCGTATTTATTGCTTTCTCTACAAAGAAATACACATAAAATGACTCTTACACCTATCAACGATTGCAAAACATTAAACGGTAGGGTGAGAGGGGAGTTTGAGCGTCAAAGTACAATCTTAAATCTGATTTATGTGTTGCATCATGGCTATAGGACGTTGTTTTAAAATAAAGGAAAAGGCAACATGAGCGTAAGGCTCGGTGTCTCTCCTCATTTCAATACATAAACGTTAGCATGGAAATCATGAAAAGATTGGTTGCGCACGATGCACAATACTGATTTTCTATTGTTTGTACACTAAACCATTCACATTATGCACTATGCATGGTTCATGTTATCGAAGGAAAAATCTCCTGGACTGCATAGCAATTGTCTTCTTAGGAGTTTGACCCACGATTGAGAGTGTGAAGTTATCCCTTGATGTAGGATAGAGGGTCGGTTTCCTAAGGGACGGTGAAGTGAGGAAGCATGGTATATCTCCTGGAAATACGAGAAATATAAAAGAGAGGATTTTGTGCTCGTTTGTATTATATGTTTAGCAGCGCATCAAAGGGCCAATCCCTGCGATGTAGGAGAGCTGCAGTGGGGCTTCGACTATTAGTTGGTGGAGTACCTCCTATATGCGTGTGACGAGGCGTTATGCCTAAGTACTTTGGGATCTCCCTCTGAGGAGTTTTAGGGAAACGTTAGACTATAGACTATAAACGCATGAATTAAGCTTTAGGGCAGCTTGTCCTTTAGCATTAGATTGACGCTCTTGGTCCGCGAGGCCGTGAGGGTGTTTGTGTGTCATGAGCATGAGGTCCAACTAGTGCTATAGCCAGTGCCGGCCCATTTCAGGTCCCATAAAAGATGGATCAACATTTCCAGCGTGTTAGGAAGGGTCCAAATAGTACTGTTTCTTATGGTGCCTTCCTACAGAGGATCCTTACTTTTGCACCTCCTCCTGGTGGTGTTCCAATGCCAAATCTAGCTCCTTTACCAGTGCAGCCTACAGTATCAGTTTCTTCTCCTAGGCCCATGCAGCTTAATTTGGAAGATGAGGAGTCACCTGTTATTTTTTCTAGAAAGAAACGCCTTCGCACAAAGGGACCTTCCAATCCTTCTGTCCAAGATCCACTGGTGCAAACATCCACTCCTGCTGTGTCTGGCAGTGCCCTTCCTTCATTCCTTTCCTGTACCAATCTATTTGCCACTCAAAAGGAAGAAAAATTAGATTCACAGATCCCTTCATCATTACAAACCATTTTAGCTGGACCCATGCTTCCACAGATGGTTTCCAATGTCCAGTCTACTCTGGAAACTTCCCTTACTTCCTGTCTTCAGACACTGTACACCAATGTCTACACTTCCATGCAAGACAAGGTGGATTCCCTCACTAGTCAATTGAGTAAGGCACTCGAGGATCTATCTTCAGAAAGGGCTACCCTCAGTGATATCCACAATCAGATGACTACTGCCACGGCCTTAATGGGTTCACAGAAGGTCATTATTCAGGAGCTAGAAGCTAAGGTTGTTAAACTAGAGGAGGAGAATGCATCTTTGATGCTTGAGAAGAGTTATTCCCTTGCAGAGATGGTCACTTTGGCTAGTAAGCTTGCTACTAGTGAGGGTCAGTTCCAACAATCTCAGGACACTGTAGAGTCCCAACAAAAACTCATTGAAGAACTTAATCAGAAGGTGGATGTTCTTTCTGTTTCCCCTCCTACTCCTATATCTTCTGTTGTGTCATCCCAAGAGGAGCTTAATTAGTTGCAACATAAGGCTAAGCTCTGTGATGGGTTCTCAACTAAGGTTGATCGCCTTCAACAGCGGATGGATTGTGTGCAGAATGATTTTTTCCATTATACTGAATTGGTGTCACCTCCTCCATCCTTTTGGATGAAATATCATCAACAGAGGTTTGCCTTATATATCTCTTTGAGCAATGTGGATTTAGAGCCTCCAGAGGATGGATGGTCCAATCTCTAGCCTGGGGTCTCTTATGAGCTATTTTTGACAGATTTGTGGATGACTTGATTTCCCATGAGGTCCAGTTACTCTCTTTCATGTATCTTACAGGCTATCTACAGATCCCTGATGAGGAAGATTTAAAAGTTTATGTGGGAGATGTCATCTTACACGCAGTGATGTATGTACATTCAGTTGAGCTTCTGTTAGCAGAGAGTTTCCGAACTTGTCATGAGCCGACGTCTTGGTGCAAGGGATATGCTTGGCATCCACCTTTGGAGGATGTTGCTTTGGAACCTCGCTGCCTCAGAAGTGTCTTTCATAAATCAGATATCCAGCCTCTTCAATCTTAGTTGTTGAGCTTCATTGCTAATAACCCATTATTTACTGAGTCTTTCTTTCAAGATTTAAATTTCCAATGTTCTATTTATCCTTTAGATCCTGCTGATCTTTTATCATATTCCCTAATATCTTATCGTTTCCCATTATATGTTTCTCTTCTTTCATCTAGTCCTGATAATATTCCTCTCTTATCATTTACCCCTTCAGGATTTCCTCACATTCCAGTGTTCACTACATGTCCTTTCATTTGCTGATCCTACATTATCTCCTACTCCTTTTGACATTCCACCTATTGTTCCTCCTGTTCCTTCAGTTTTTCCAACAGAATCCCTTCATACATTTTCTATGTATTCTCCATCTTTTCCACCTTCTTTATCCCTTCAATTACCCTCTTTTTATGAGTTGTCCTATCCTCCATTACAATGCTCTCCTTTCATTCCATTACCCTCTCCGACAGATTACATTAACCTTCCTCCCCAAACAGTGCTGAATACCCCAGGGTATGATGGTGACATCCTTCGTAGAAGACAGTTGACATTACATGATTCAGTGAGACATGTCCAGTGTTTAATTGGCCTCTCATTCCAGGGTCCTAGGATACTTCTGCAACGTGTTCCAATTCTTACCTCCACTTTGCTAGGGTACATCGTACTTCTTGAGATACCACAGTTCGTCTTGCTGCTCACTTTTGCTGGTATCTTGCATTCATACATCATCAGTCACACTTGAATACTCGCAAGGGTATCCTCCAGATGCTGATTAATCCAAATGAGGATGTAGCAGTTGCTCAAATGGATCTCTTATATTATTTTGCACAGGCCTTCCCTACCAGATTCATCATTTTATTGGAAAGGATGTGTTGCCTACAATTCCTCCAAAATGTACCTCAGTACTTTGTGGATGAAAACAAAGCCTTGGACCGTCTTAAAATTAGTCTGCAGTTTAAGAAGAAATACCTTCATCCTACTTAGTAGGAGGGTTTTCTTGATTGTAACCACTCTCTTCTTTTTAATGGAAATTTCTTCTTTCTCTTCAATATTTTTGAGGAGTTGTGCCATTCAGATTATATTTGTGTATGGGTATTTTTTGTATTGGGTATTGTTGTTTTTCTTTGAGGATGAGGAGGTGATGAAGATGGAGCTGTGAAGATTGATGATGTTGCTTATTAGATGGATGAAGTTGCAGTTGAAGATTTGGAAGCTGAAACATATTATATAGGTTTTATGAAGCTGATGTTGGGGTCGTGATCGTAGTTGGTACATTGTGCTGATTGAAGATTTTTTAGCAAAGAGATTAGAGCTTTTATTCATTTTTTCCTGAGGTCGCGAGGACGCTTCCTTGTCTAAGTGTGGGGATATGTTGAGTGTGAAATATGTTAGTTTTTTGGCTGATTTTTTGTTGTTTTTGATGATAAATGGTTATTTTTTATGACTGATTGTTTGAATTTGAAGATATTTTGAAGTTTTTGGAAAGGTTTGGATAAGTTTGAAGGGTTTTTGATGGTTTTTGATGAGGATGTTTGATTCTGTAAGGTCTAATTTTCTTATGTTTTGTTCCTGTTTTGGTAGTAAAGATGGTTGAAAGAATGTTTTGAGAGATGATTGAAGTTGTGTGAAGAGGTTTATGAAAGATTGAATTGGTTTTGTTTTGGTTTTTATGATTTTTATGGGTTATCTTGATCTTCTGTAAAGTTCTGTAAGCTTCTGTAGCTCTGTTGTTCTGTACTTATGTTGCTCTGTGGTTCTGTTTTGTTGTTTCTGTTGAGTGTTATGATGGATGTGTGGATATTTTGGGAAGTGTTTTTGTCTTAGGAAAGGATGAATGGAAGCTCTATCCAAGCTAATTGAAGTGAAGAAGTAACTACTGAAGATTCACAGAAGGTTACAGAAGACAGTGACAGAAGACAAATATCACAGGACACTATGAAGTCTCTCGTGCCCCTTCATACCACACATACCTTTTGGAAGGTGTATCCACGACCAAGAGAGGAGTATTATATGTGATTATTGATTATTGTAGTGAGGAGATTATGTACATTTGAGAGAGTATCATTGAGAGAGAGAGAAGTGAGAGATAGTCAATTTTATGCATGAAAATAATGTATCTACATGAGAGAGAAGAGAGAAGGACTATGAAGAAAACAAAGAAGAATACTATGTGATGTATTTCCAAGCAAAAGTGCTGTCTTTCTTTGGTGTTTTATTGTTCTTTTGATGGAGATTATGAAGATTATGAAGAATATGGTTGATTTTATAAAATCCGTGCGTGGGAGATCTACATGATGCAGCATGAAGATTTGTTGTGCCTGGTGTTCTTTTCTTCATTGTGATCATACAAAACCTAATAAAAGCTTGTTGATGTTACAAGATAGATTTTCTTGCAAGAGAATTCCCTTTTTCTTGGTGTTCTCTTGGGGCTCCACCCTTAATCCTTTCTTGTGGGCCTTTTCGACCAATGGAAATGATTGTGCTTGTTATAGATTTAAGAGCACTGTTTTGCTTTGTTTGATCAAAGAATTCAATGATAAATGGGTATCTAATGCTTCAGGATGAAGGCTTGAAGGGAGAGGCAGTTTCAGTTACCCCCGAATGCCTGCCTGACCCTAACCAAGGGGGTTATTAACCGCGCCGGGAAGGCAGACCAAACCCGCCATAAGAGGTCTCTCCGTTGAGCGCTACTAAGAGCAGGAGGACGCTTGGGTGCCAGGGGGGCTCTGGTCGTAAATCCCTCGCCTTCCGGGCCCTGCATAAGAGGCTAACGTAACTCGGGATTGGATCTCGAGTCCCACATACTAGTCTACGGGCGGAATCTTGGATTAGTGATCCCTGTAGATTGCTGGATACCCTTCGGGGCGGATTATGGATAAGCCTACAGGCTGGACTTATGTATTTCAAAGATAAATATGATAACATGTTAAGAAGGAACTTGTTTGACATTGCTTTTCTATGTCAAGTGCTATGGTTATGTGAAGGAACCAGTGCCTAACGGACTAATTAAGGAAGCTGATTGATACATGTCCAACTAAATGTGTTAGGTAATTAAATAACTAAAACAACATGAGGAAAGTGCAGAGGATGGGCCATGGGTCCGTCCTACGGATGGGTGGTCCCGGTTGGCCGGGAACTTTTCTCAAATCACGATGGACAGTAAGAAGATCGTTCAAAGGACACGAACAACAAGAGCGTTGACCTAGAGTCTAAGTTATAAATGATCCCGATTTACGTTGTTTTAGGGGAATGAAATGGGAATATGCCTTATGGCAAAGAGGTTGAGCTTCACATCCCTCTCATTTTCCATTCTCATTGAACCAAGTGCAGCGTGAATCCGCTTCGGACCTGGCATTTTTGCGTAAAGTAGTTCGCTCGGGTTCAATGCTAGTTGCCATTAGGAAATGACCAATAGGGAAAACCCTAATTCAGGTCGGTCCTAAGTGGGAACGGCCGGAATACTTCTGCTACGTGGCAAACACGAAAAGTCCTAGATCGCAAACCCCGTAACATTCCATGGGAGTGCCGGGCGGAGCTTACTAGACATCCTTTCCAATGGACTGCTAAGATGTGTCCTGAAGATAACAAGTGGACACGTTACAGTTGGTATCAGAGCCAACCAACAAAGGATTTGTTTTTATGAAATCTCAATGAGGTGAAGTAAAGCAAATGTTGCTGTCCAAATATTTCCTTACTTTCAATGCTGTCTTATAGAACTATGAAGCATGGAACAGGTTCTTGTTATTTCCAATCATGTTTATGGCTGCGATGCATTCCCTGCATTATCGGCAAAGGGTTGATATGATGAACATCCTAGAACGTATTTATAATCCATCGCCTTTGTACATGGAACGAAGATGGACGGGTACCTCAGGAATCTACTATATAGCTGCCCACCGGTTTGTATACCTTTAAACAAACCTAAAGAGGATCAAATGGTTGGAAGACCTGAAAGTCGTGAAGCTATTCAATTTTGTGGAGGCTCACATAAATTCAACTTTACATATTCGAGGTCGGAGGGTTGAACTGAACTCATATGTATATGAGGAAGTGACTCGTGTAATCCTCGCCGACAGGATTAAAGTATTGGGGCGCCATGAGAAGAAAGGGTTCCAAAGGAAGGGATATCCTGATCTTCCAATGACTTACCAATTCCTGAAGATCCATGACCCGAAACCATGCATACTATTATCTAGTTCCTGTAGATAAATGTAATACAACATTGTTCTCCCTAAACTAAATGTAAACAGTTGGCTTATCATCCCAAAACATGTTGTATTCCGAAAGGGCTATGCCCATATAAATATAAATAAGACTTCTTTTTATCAATGTCTGATTGTGCATGAAAATTGATAAAAAGTTAAGTGGTTAGATTGCTTGGTTGATAGCGAAAATGGAGATGAAATATAAATCATAATGATTATTGTGTAATAATGTTAAGAAACCTTTATCCAGGCACAACCCCAGGTACAAGTTCCCAGTTCGCCTCCTACATCAAGTACTGCTGTAATCCAGGAGAAGAAGTTTCTTCTCAAGCATATTAAGCATATTAAGTTTCCATGGAGGATTACTTTGAAGCAATCGGTACTACACCCGCCAACCAGGCTATGCTCGCCAAGCTAAAGCTCACCGGCGAAGCCAGGCTTTGGTGGAAGCAGTGGTGTAGAGATCAAGGGATCGCGGAAGGATCTGTTACCTGGGAGAAGCTGAAGAATGCCGTGCAGGGAAGATACTTACCACCTGCATATCGCACCTAGAAAATAAATGAGTTCTACGAGCTAAAACAACTGGGACTCACTCTTCACGCATACTACTCCAAATTTGTCTCACTTCTTAAGTATGCGCCACAGATGGACATGACACAACAGGTGTCAAAATTTTGTGCTGGTTTAAGTCCACCAGTGAATACCCGTCTCGAATCTATGCGCCCATCCGATCTACAAGACACACTCATTCAAGCTACCCCTATAATTCAGGAGGTGCAAGCTAGACCAAGAGGTAACAAAACTTGGTCTTATAATGACCCGAACAGAGGAGCATTCAAGCCTCACATGAAGAAAGTTTAAGGTCAAAATCAAGGACAAAGAAAGAAAGCAAGGACTAATAATGTCAACAACTTTGTCCCTACTCAAAGCAATCGCGGAAACCTCCGTTGTTTCCACTGCAACGAGCCCGGTCATTTCAAGAGGCAATGTCCCAAGCTTGGAGGAGGACATCACCAAGCACCTTTCCAAGGAACTGGCCGTGGATAGGGAGCCGCTACTCAAGGCAGAGGAAGAACCACCTGCATTTCCAATAGGCAAATGTGCACAGAAGAAGATCCAACCATGGAAGCAGAGTTTGAAAGGGTGGCAGTCCATGCCGCTCTTCACAAGAAAGGGGGCCGAATCGCCAGTTCTCGGTGATTCAGACACCGTCGGATTATCAAGGTAAAAGTTTTAAGACCTTGATTGATTGTGGCAGTACACATTCCTTTATCTCACCAGCTTGTGCAAAAAGATTAGGAATAGCCATAGTAGAAGCATCTATCTTGCTTGTGGAATTGGCAAATGGTCGTGAGGTTACTTGTACCACGCAAGCTGCTAAGGTGGAATTCTTTCTGGGAGGAAGGACAACTTCAGTCAAATTCAGAGTCATGAGCCTAGGTATCCATGAGTGTCTACTCGGAATGGATTGGCTTAAACCTAATGATGCCCACATTCATTGTGGAAAGGGCCAAGTTTCCTTTCGAAACTCTGAAAGGGAATTAGTCACAACTCAAGGAGAGGCTGGAAATCCAAAAATTCAATTGGCCAAGGCATCTTGGATTATAAAGGGAGTCAGAAAAGGACTACCTGTCTACTTAATTAAGCTCAACAAGTTAGATCAGAAGCAAGAGTCTAGTGAAGGACCTTCTTGGCTAAAGGAATACGCAGACGTATTTCCTGAAGAATTAATAGAACTCCCGCCTCAAAGAGAAGTGGATCATGAGATTAAGCTAGTACCAGGAGCTGGGCCAATTGCAAAGAGACCTTATAGGATGTCTATACCGGAAGCAATTGAGCTGAAGGAACAACTCAAGCAACTACTACATCAGCGCTACATCCGTCCTAGTAGTTCACCATGGGGAGCTCCAGTACTATTCAGAAAAAGAAAGATGGAACACTTTGACTATGTATTGATTACAGAGGGTTGAATCAATCAACTGTCAAGAACAAGTACCCTATTCCTAGAATAGATGAGCTTCTTGATCGTCTTCAGGGTGCGAAGATCTTGTTAGATATGATCAATGCCCCACCCTCATTAGGTACTACCAATGATCCATGGTGCTCAAAGTTGTAAGGCCCCCATTATGAGGAGAAGCCAAGTGTGAGCCCGGACATTGGTGGAGTCCTGACTTGTATATCAGATGAGGTCTATGTGACCGGATGGCAAAAAGGTGACCATTGTGGGTCTAATCTTTGGGTTAGACGGAGTGGTTAAGCTGGTAGCAACTCGAGGCACATTGCATTGAGTTGCGTGGTAAGGGAGTTAAAAGGGGCCCCTATTGTGGGGTCCGGGGGCCGCGGAAGCGGCCCCTGGCTGGGGGGTCCCAGGGGGGCCAGCGGCCCCCCTGGCGGGGGTCCGGGGGCAGCGCCCCCGGCCCGATGGTAAAGGGAATATTCCCTGGAATATTCCCTGGCCGACTAGTGGAGGCTCATATGGTAGGTCGGTCAGCAGGCCGACCTAACGACCTTCGCGGGCTATAAAAGCTAAACCCCTTCGCAGCCATCACACACTCATCTTTCACCCAGTCAGAGTTGTTGTTCCAGCTAGCCTTAAGCTCTTCACCTATCTTCTGTCTAGATCGCCATCTAAGCTTCACTCAGTGGAAGCGCACGGGTGGACAGAGCCATCTTTGTATCAGTTGTTTGGAGTTAAAGAATTTACTGATTCTCCTCTTATCTGTTGTGTACTCTCTATCTCTTTCTCAGATTCTGTTCGCTGCGCCGTGTAATATTTTACATGGTATCAGAGCCCAGGGGGCTCTAGAGATCGGAGAGCGTGCAAGAGGCAAAGGCTTCAACAGCAAAGAGAAACGATGTCGACTCCGGGAAGCAGTTCTGGCGCATCAGGAAGCGGTGCAGGAGGTGGTGCTGCTGTACCGGCTATTCAAACACTGAGGATTCGTCCACCAACCTTCAGCGAAGGCAAGTTAGATGGTACAAACTACACCTTGTGGAAGTTCAAAATTACTACTATCCTTGATTCTTATGAGCTTCTGGAGACTGTGCTGGGGACTGACGCAGAACCACAGCCTACCCCCGACCCATCAAATCCTAGTGTGATGATTCCTCCGAATGCAGATCTTCTACGAGCTTGGAAACGAAGGAATGCAGATGCATTGTGTGCCTTAGTTACAAGCTGTTCTGACAGTGTTTTGACTCTGATTCAGCATACAACCAAAGCGTCAGAGGCTTGGAATGTACTAAGGAGTCAGTATGAAACACGAAACCAAACAAGGATTCAAAACTTGGAGAATCAACTAGCAGCGGAGAAGTTTGCTGAAGGAGAGACGGTTGAAGCATTCATCACTCGGATTAAGAATCTGCGCGACCAGATGGCTGGCGCTGGGATACAAAAGACTAGCGAAGAGCTAGCTCGGAGGTGTCTTCGGATTTGTCCACAAAAGTTTGATGGACTAGTAACTGCCCTTAATACTCAGGTGAGACCTCAAGCTTTGACTTTTGAGGAGTTTTGTGCATTATTAATGGAGGAGGAGTTGAGGCTGAAAGCCCGAGAAGGAAGCAACAATGGAGATGCTGCATTCTCTGCCAATGCAAAAGGCAAAGGTGTTTCCTCCACCAAAAATGATGGTGACAAAAAGAAAAAGGGCGGCAAGAAGAAGTTTCAAGGAGAGTGCTTCTACTGTAAGAAGAAAGGACATGCAATTGCAGATTGTCGTGTCAAGAAGGCAGATGAAAAGAATGGTACCCTTAAAACTAAAGGGAAAGAGACAGCCAATACGGCTGAAGCAGAGTTGGAATTATTCATGGCGACCATTGAGGAAGTGTGCTCCTCGGCGCAAGAAGAATCTACCACTGACTCTTGGGTGTTGGATAGTGGGGCCTCCCGTCACATGACCAACAAGAAAGGTCTATACAGTTCTATGCAGCCTCTACAAGAATCCATCACTGTGACGGTTGGAAATGATGCTAAATGCCCTGCTGCGGGCACAGGTACTATTTCTTTTGTTGCTGCAAATGGTGAAGTCAAAAAGCTTTCAAATGTGTTGTATGTTCCCGAAATCAGGAGAAATCTCTTATCAGTTGCTGCCATAACTGATCTTGGTCATGAAGTGAGGTTCAAGAAGACAGGTGCAGAAATTATTGATAGTGCTGGCACAATTGTTGGCAAAGGAGAAAGAAGGAACAACCTGTATGAGCTAAGTGCTCTTACAGCCACCGCTGGAGTGGGCACAAGTAAGCTTTGGCATGAAAGGTTTGGACACATCGGATTTGCAGTATTGAAGGAGATGCAAAAGCAAGGTATGGTTGCTCACCTACCTACAATAACTGAATTGAAGGAACCATGTGAAGCTTGTATGATGGGCAAGCAACAGAGAAAGGCATTTCCACAAGAAAGCAAGAATAGAGCACATGCTCCTCTAGAGTTGGTGCATGCTGACTTGTGTGGTAAGATGCCTACACAGGCCTTGGGGGGATCTTCTTATTTTATGTTGATTGTCGACGACTACAGTAGGAAGATGTGGGTGTACTTCCTTCGTGATAAGGCTCAAGCTTTTGGTAAGTTTAAAGAATGGCTAATACTTGTTGAGAATGAAACAGGGAAAAGTGTGAAGAAATTTAGAACAGATGGTGGTGGTGAGTTCAACTCAAAGGAGTTTGAAGGCTTTTGCAAGAGCAAAGGGATCAAGCGTCAATTGACGACGCCTCACACACCTCAGCAGAATGGTGTTGTGGAACGCAGGAATCGTACCATTGTGGAGATGGCAAGATGCATGCTAAAGGGCAAGGGATTGCCTAACCATTTTTGGGCTGAAGCTGTTAATACTGCAGTCTACATTCTAAATCGGAGCTACACAAAGGCTCTCAAGGGAAAAACACCTCATGAGGCTTACACTGGTAAGAAACCATCTGTTTCACATTTCAGAATTTTTGGATGTGAATGTTATGCACATGTTCCAGATGAGAAGAGAAACAAGTTACAACCAAAAAGCAGAAAATGTATCTTCTTGGGTTATAGTGATGAGCAGAAGGCTTACAAGTTATATGACCAAGAGGCAAAGAAGATCATCGCGAGCCGTGATGTGGTGTTCAAGGAGGAGCCGCATACAGTGGAGGAGGAGAAGGCAAGGTCTTCCACTTTATCATCAAGCGAAGAAGTAGTCCACTATGAACCTGTCCCGAGAGCTATCCCTATCCTTAAGGAGGAGGAAGCATCATCTTCAGATGATGAGGAAAAAGTTCACCAACCTGACATCACCCCACCGGAAAAGCCATTGCCGCGCTGGGTGAAGCAGCTCTATGACCACAATAATCCTAGGCCTGCATCTGTTGAGGAGAAGGCAGACGGACCAAGGAGGTCTCAGAGAATAGAGGAGCAAAGGAGGGCTTCTGCTCACATAGTCAACATGGCCTTGATGGTTGAGATTATGAGAGAAGTAAAGGAGCCAACTGACTTAGAAGAAGCACTTGCAGATCCATCATGGAAGGCTGCTATGCAGGCGGAGTATGACAGCATAATGAAGAATGACACTTGGGAGCTAGTGGATCGGCCAGCAAAGCGGAAGATTATTGGCACCAAGTGGATCTGGAAGGTAAAGTACAAGGCTGATGGTACCTTAGAAAAGTACAAAGCTAGACTGGTTGCCCAAGGATTTTCACAAGTTGAAGGGTTTGATTTTCAAGAGTCATTTGCCCCAACTGCCAGAATGACCACTATTCGCACGGTACTTGCAGTGGCTGCCCACAAGAAGTGGCCAGTGTACCAAATGGATGTTAAGTCAGCGTTCTTAAATGGTGACCTCAAGGAGGAGGTGTACGTGGCTCAGCCACCAGGGTTTGAGGCCCCCCATTCTGAGAACAAAGTGTGTAAACTGAAGAAGGCATTGTATGGGCTGAAACAAGCCCCCAGAGCATGGTACCAGCGGATAGATAGGTTCTTTTTAAACCTAAACTTCAAAAGATGTGCCTCAGATGCTAACTTGTATGTTTACAGGGATGGTAAAAAGTCTGCAGTGATTGTCCTATATGTGGACGACCTTCTTATTACAGGTGACTATGAAGATATGATCAACCAAACTCGAAAGGCTTTGAGTTTTGAGTTTGAAATGACAGACTTGGGCTTGCTGCACTATTGTTTGGGGATTGAAGTCTGGCAAGAGCCAGGAAAGATCTTCATCTCTCAGAAGAAGTATGCATGGGAGATCTTGAAGGCATTTGGTATGACCGAGTGCAAGGAGATAGCTACACCTATGGAGGTGAATGTAAAGTTATCCGTTGAGGATACATCAGCACTAGCAGACATTGGGAGGTATAGGAGGTTGGTCGGCAGTCTAATCTACTTGTGTAACACCAGACCAGATATCAGTTTTGCTGTTGGTGTTTTGAGCAGGTTCTCAAACAAACCTCATGAGAGTCATTGGAAGGCTGGGATGCGGGTGCTCAGATACTTGAAGAAAACTCTTGACTATGGTATCACATACAGTTTCGGAACTTCTCTTGTGGGGAACTGTGACTCAGATTGGGCAGGAGACATTGATTCCAGGAAGTCAGTTTCTGGTTATTGTTTCTCTTTGGGTTCAGGAATTTTCTCTTGGATTAGTAAGAAGCAACCAACAGTGGCATTGTCTTCTACCGAAGCAGAGTACAAGGCAGCTTGTTTTGCTGCATGTGAGGCCGTATGGTTGAGAAGGATTCTATGGCATATGGGAGTGCAGGATGAAGAACCAACTGTGCTGAGATGTGACAATCAGAGTTGCATCGCCATTGCCAAAAATCCAGTGTTTCATGCACGCACCAAACATATAGAGATCCAGTATCACTATGTGCGTGATTTGATGGAGGATGGGATAGTGGAATTGGTCTACTGTCCAACAGAGGAGAATGGAGCAGATATCTTCACCAAAGCACTTACGAAGGATCTGCTTCAAGTTCATCTTCAGAGACTCGGCATTGGGCCGAGGAGATAGTTCACCTATGGGTGGACATTGAGGGGGGGTGTTAGATATGATCAATGCCCCACCCTCATTAGGTACTACCAATGATCCATGGTGCTCAAAGTTGTAAGGCCCCCATTATGAGGAGAAGCCAAGTGTGAGCCCGGACATTGGTGGAGTCCTGACTTGTATATCAGATGAGGTCTATGTGACCGGATGGCAAAAAGGTGACCATTGTGGGTCTAATCTTTGGGTTAGACGGAGTGGTTAAGCTGGTAGCAACTCGAGGCACATTGCATTGAGTTGCGTGGTAAGGGAGTTAAAAGGGGCCCCTATTGTGGGGTCCGGGGGCCGCGGAAGCGGCCCCTGGCTGGGGGGTCCCAGGGGGGCCAGCGGCCCCCCTGGCGGGGGTCCGGGGGCAGCGCCCCCGGCCCGATGGTAAAGGGAATATTCCCTGGAATATTCCCTGGCCGACTAGTGGAGGCTCATATGGTAGGTCGGTCAGCAGGCCGACCTAACGACCTTCGCGGGCTATAAAAGCTAAACCCCTTCGCAGCCATCACACACTCATCTTTCACCCAGTCAGAGTTGTTGTTCCAGCTAGCCTTAAGCTCTTCACCTATCTTCTGTCTAGATCGCCATCTAAGCTTCACTCAGTGGAAGCGCACGGGTGGACAGAGCCATCTTTGTATCAGTTGTTTGGAGTTAAAGAATTTACTGATTCTCCTCTTATCTGTTGTGTACTCTCTATCTCTTTCTCAGATTCTGTTCGCTGCGCCGTGTAATATTTTACAGATCTTCTCCAAGATTGATCTCAGGTTTGGTTACTATTAGATAAGGATCAAGGAAGAAGATATCCCAAAGACGGCCTTCAACACAAGATATGGGCACTTTGAGTTCTTAGTTATGTCATTCGGGCTTACGAATGCGCTTGCCACCTTTAACAAGTTAATGCAGGATATCTTTAGGCCATATCTTGATGATTTCGTGCTCATCTTCTTCGACGACACTCTAGTCTATTCTAAACAAGAAGAAGATCATGAATCCCAACTTCGGATTGTCCTTGAGACAATGAGGTCACATAAGTTGTACGCTAAGATGAAGAAATGCGCATTCTTCAAGCGTCGGATTGAATATCTAGGATTCATCGTATCAGCGGAAGGAATCTCAGTAGACTCAGCCAAAGTGAGAGATGTGCTAGAAAGGCCAATACCAACATCTGTCAAAGAAATACACAGTTTTCTTGGATTGATAGGATGGTATAGGGTCTTCATAAAAAGCTATGCTTTAATTGCAGCACCTCTGACGGACTTACTGAAAAAGCAAACATCCATTGCATGGTCAACTCCCGAATAAACCAGCTTTGATAGACTGAAGAAAAGTTTGGTATCAGCATCTATCCTAAAACTTCTAGACCTCAATAAGGAGTTCGAGGTACTAATTGATGCTAGCACACTTGCCTTGGGATGTGTGCTCATGCAAGAAAGTCATCCTGTAGCATACTCTTCAAGGAAGATGAAGAGTCATGAGAAGAATTATGCTACCCATGATTTAGAATTGTTAGCTGTCATCCATGCTCTAAAGCTTTGGAGACACTACCTGTTGGGTAATAAGTTTACTCTAGTGACTGATCATAAGAGTCTCAAGTGGATCTTTACCCAGAACGAGCTCAACATGAGTCAACGTCGGTGGATTGAAGTGTTGGAGGAGTATGACTTGGAGATCAAGTACCGACCAGGAAAAGAGAATGTAGTTGCCGATGCACTCAGTCACAAGGCATTCCTTAATTCTCTAATCTTGCAAAATCCATCAGCAGCTAGATCTCTAGCCACAAAGGTATCCATGCCAAACAACCCAATACTTGAATTAGCTAGAGAGGAAGCATGCCATGATCCAGCCTATCAATTGATGCTAAGGGAAATCTCTATCAAGGATTAGGATCAAAAGCTGCAGGCTAAGTATCATGAATTCTCTGTCAATAGTGGACTTGTCTACTATAGAATGAGGCTATGTATACCAGAAATCTAGTCACTTAAGTAGAAGATATTGTGGGAAGCTCATGATTCCCCTTTCTCAGGACATCCTGGCTATGCCAAGACTCTCAATGCAATTAGGAAGAGCTACCATTGGGAGAGGCTTAAAGGTGACGTTCTCAAATATGTCACCGAGTGTTTGTCTTGTCAACGTATCAAAGCCGAACATGTCAAAATGCTAGGGAAGTTGCAACCACTTGACATTCCCCAAATGAAATGGGAATTCATCAATATGGATTTTGTTGTTGGCCTACCCCAAGTTTAGGGGGGATACAACTCCATCATGGTTGTGGTTGACATGCTAACTAAGGTTGCACACCTTATTCCATTAAAGACAAACTATAAAGCCTCAGACATTGCAAGATTGTTTATCAAGGAGATATTCAAGCTACATGGGCTACCAAGAAGAATCGTTAGTGATCGCGATTCTCTCTTCACATCACACTTCTGGAGAGCCATCTTTGAAGCCATTGGGACTCAACTCTATTTTAGCACAGCTTACCATCCCCAAACGGATGGCCAAACAAAGCGAGTAAATCAAGTCATCGAGGATATGCTTATGGCATACTGCGGTCGTCAACCAAAAAGGTGGATTCAACACTTACCTTTGGTTGAATTTGCCTACAATGCTTCTTACCAACAAAGCATTCAGATGACCCCTTTCCAAGCATTGTACGGTCATGATTGTCAAAGTCCCCTAAACTTCTCAGATCCAGCCTTGAGGGTTAAAGCTTCAAGGCAGATGTTGGAAGAGATGGATGACCAAATAAAGTCAATAAGACAGGACATCCAAGCTGTCAAGGATAGAAAGAAGGCATACGCGGATTTGAAGCATCAAGATAGAGTCTTTGAAGAAGGAGACATGGTCTTTATTCGCATATGCCCAAAGAAGAGTTCCCTATCCTTAGGAGATTGCAAGAACCTAAGTCCAAGGTATTGTGGACCGTACAAGATCCTCAAGTGCCTAGGACCTAATGCTTATAGACTACAACTCCTTAAGAACCTAAAGGTTCATAATGTATTTCATATCAGCCTATTGAAGAAGTATGTACCTAATCCTAACCATGTACTTGATGATCAACAAGTTGTAATGCCTAGTCAAGGAGTCCTTGAACTAAGGCCTGACAGGATATTAGATGTTAGGGAGAGACAACTGAGATCCGGAACCTTGAGAGAATGCCTCGTCCAGTGGAAAGATTATATTGAGGAGGATGCCACTTGGATTAATGAAAGCACTCTCAACCATCAATATCCCCAGTTTATCTCGAGATGAGGACATCTCGAATCCTCCAAGGGGGAGAGAATGTAATATTTCTACCAAAAATATATATTGAGGCCATGTGAATTCTTGGCAAAAGACAATGCCGGCATTGGGTCCCGGACGGTACGAACTTAGATACGATGTATCATTATCTCCTTTGGCAAAAACCGGGACTATGAAACCGCATATGTCGCATGAATCCCCTCTTGGGAAGAGGTCATGGGGATAATATTTGAATTGGATAATGGAATTTTTTTAAAATTATTATTCCCCTTACCCCCTAGCCGACTGTCGTGCTGGAGGGGAGGGGAATATCATATATGAATAAGCTCCTTGATGGAGCTTGCAGGGGGAAAGATCCCATGCGAAATGACACGTGGGGGAGGGAGGATCCCCTCCCCTCACCTATTTAATCTGTGACAGAGGCTACAGAGGCTAGGGAGGCTAAGGTAGTAAATGGAAGGGTGGTCGACTGTCGTGGAGCAAGAAGAAGACGTCGTCAGACGGCCATCGAGAGAGAGAGTCGACACTCTGATGTAGGCCGGCACACTGATGCTGCCGTACTGGAGGGGAAAGTCGTTGCTGCCGCCCAGAGGAGGGCCGTGAGGCTGCGGACATCACCACCAAGAGTGGAGGGAGGAGTCCTTAGACTCCTCGTCACTGCCGTGGAGAAGAAGAAGAGCGTGAAGCCGCCGAAGTGCCTCTGTCGCCCGCCACCATCCCATAGCCCAAAACCCCACATGCTTCTTTCTAGAAGCTTTAGAAGCTTTGAAAGCTATTAAGGGGGGGGCTCTATAAGCCCCCTTTGCCCCCCAAATTTGCCTTGAAGGGTCTTCATGTGGTATCCTTAAGCCCTTCCCCCCCCCCCCCCCCGCCCCCCAATACAAAATTCCCTCCTAAGGGCTCTTTAAGCCCCTTTTCCCCTTCCCACACAAAATCCCCTATTTCCTGTGGGTCTTAAAAATGCCTTTCAAAGTGGGTTGATAAATCCCCCTCCCCCGGGACTTAAAACCCTCCTCGTGGGTTTACCCCACCCCCGCAATCCAAAGCCTCTTAATCGTTTCTTGTGGGCCTTTCCCAAAAGCCCCTATCATGGTTCTTATACCCCCTGCCCTTCGGGATTTTTCCACCCATTTCCATGTGAATTCTACCTAATCCCCTTCCTGTGAGGTTTCCCACAAGTCCTCAAAGCCTTCTTGTGGATTTTTCCTTCCCTAGCCAGTTTTAAGGCCTTCTAAAGCCAATTCACAAAGGGAGTTCACATAAGAAGGAGACGGACAAGATCGTAACTCGGTTCCCAAGGCGAAAAGGCTGAATTGGCAATGGCTCCTAAGAAAGCACAAGGCGCCGCCAGAGAAGGATCGTCTCCTAACATCCACGTGGACATCTCACCACAATTCCAGGTTTTTTTCCCTAATTTTTATTTTACTTCGTTATAATTTAATCGTGCATGGATGATTTTTGGAGATATTATGCATTTTTTATCTCAAATACTTTGGTTAATTTAAAAGAATTAGCTCACGACGGAAGATATCGGTCATTAGTATTTCAATAAAACAAAAAAAAAAAGTGACCAGAAGATTGATATGCATTTCTAGCAAGTAGTTTTTGTGCATTGCAATGAATTGAAATTAGATTAATGTCCATATTTACAAAACGGAATTATGAAAGTACACTCCGATTAAGCATGAAAGGAATAAATTGCATATTGCATTATTGAATATCTTTTGTTTGAAATGACTCTTAAAGAAAGTTATTAGCAATCGTAGGAAATTGCTAGGACTACATGAAGAAGATTTAACTAGGCAACTGGTCTAAAAACTTAATTTAACGGAAGGGTGTGTAAGTTCTACATATGACAAATTCATTCGAAAATGAAACTAGAAAAAGGCTATGTGTTTTAGCATGAATCTTATTCGCATGTTATAGGATGATTAATTGGAATTAGGCTATAACCTAACCTATGCTTAATCTTAAATAGAAAGGTTAGGATTTGAAAATCAACTTACGCGTAGACAATGAGTCATGTGGTTATGGAAATGATAGCGTAATTATCTTCAAGAATAGATAGGTTAAATTGGCATAAACCTAAACAACTAAAATCGTGGAGTACTCGTTTAGAAAAGGGTTATTTCAATGCAACGTATCCCAAGGAACTGACTAGGGTTAGCACGATGAAGACATTTACCTAGTCGCACGTATTGCCAAAAATGAAACTCCTATACCCTAAATACTTGCCCACATTCACGGAATGTAGGGACAGTAGGACATACTTGCGAGAAAAGATCTAGGGTTTGTTCGTAAGAATCTCTTGCTAAAAAGATAAAACTTGGAACCCTAGGACCAACAATGTTGGCCTAATGCAATCAGGAACGGTTTGTTATATCTAATCATGACACCGTGATTGGAAGACACCGCTGACAGATAGAATAGTCCCATAGTTTGATGCAACACTTGTGCAACAAGTTGCAAAGTCACATGATCTTGTGATTGGATCACAAGGGAATGGCCAATTCCTCGGAATGAGGTTGGCAGATTCTTAGGAAAGTTATCTTGCAAGAGGATGAATAATCGTCCTAATATAGTATCTTTCTTGGGTAAAGATAATTGCTTGGAAGCAAAAGACCCACCAATAAATTGGAATAACATATAAACTTAAGGTTATGATCAAGTCGGGTTAATAGGGTACGTCCTAACCCAGGATATAGGGGAGCTTGCCAAGTCAAAATTAATCCCGGATTGACAACTGGATGCATTCGGAAAGAAGGATTCACTCTTTAGCAGTTGGCCAACAATAACAACCAATGGAAATGATTGTGCTTATTACAGATTTAAGAGCACTATTTTGCTTTGTTTGATCAAAGAATTAAATAATAAATGGGTATCTAATGCTTTAGGATGAAGGCCTGAAGGGAGAGGCAGCTTCAGTTACCCTCGACTGGCTTCTTGACCCTAACCAAGGGGGTTGTTAACCCCGCCGGGAAGGTGGACCGAACCAACCATGAGAGGTCTCTTTGTTGAGCGCTACTTGGAGCAGGAGGATGCTTGGGTGCCAGGGGGGGCTCTGGCCATAAATCCCTTACCTTCCGGGCCCTGCATAAGAGGCTAACATGACTCGGGATTGGATCTCAAGGCTCGCATACTAGTCTACAGGCGGAATCTTGGATTAGTGATCCCTGTGGATTGCTGGATAGCCTTCGGGCAGATTAGGGATAAGCCTACGGGCTGGACTTATGTATTTTAAAGATAAATATGATAACCTCTTAAGAAGGAACTTGTTTGACATTGCTTTTCTATGTCAAGTGCTATGGTTTCATGAAGGAACCTTTGCCTAACAGGCTAATTAAGGAAGCTGATTGATACATGTCCAACTAAATGTGTTAGGTAATTAAATAACTACAACAACATGAGGAAAGTGCGGAGGATGGGCCATGGGTCCGTCCTATGGATGGGTGGTCCCTGTTGGCCGGGAACTTTTCTCAAATCACGATGGACAGCAGGAAGATCGTTCAAAGGACACGAACAGCAAGAGTGTTGACCTAGAGTCTAAGTTATAAATGATCCCGATTTACGCTATTTTAGGGGAACGGAATGGGACTATGCCTTATGGTAGAGAGGTTGAGCTTCACATCCCTCTCGTTTCCCATTCTCCTTGAACCAAGTGCAGCGTGAATCCGCTTCGGAACTGGTGTTTCTGCGTAAAGTAGTTCGGTCGGGTTCGACGCTAGTTGCCGTTAGGAAATGACCAATAGGGAAAACCCTAATTCAGGTTGGTCCTAAGTGGGAACGGCCGGAATACTTCCGCTACGTGGCAGACGCGGAAAGTCCTAGATCGCAAACCCCGTAACATTCCATGGGAGTGCCAGGTGGAGCTTTCTAGACATCCTTTCCGATGGACTGCTAAGATGTGTCCTGAAGATAATAGGTGGACACGTTACAAAACTAAAGCTATCAAGGGAAGCGGGTGGCAAAACCCCAACGAGTCTGTCCTATGGCCTCGGGTAAGTTACTCATGAATATATGTGTATATCACATGGGTTCAAAATAAGGTATTTTTAAAATATAATTTTTATACATTTTTTACATACATGAGGGTGTAATATAAAGGGGTTATTTACAGGTGCATGCTACAATTGGTATTAGAGAGAAACTTCGTAATGATATGGGATTGATTAATGTATGGTTTGTAGACATATCTTAAACAGAATAACCTAAATGGTATGGTTGATTGTCATGCACCTTCTGCATCCATGAATGCTGACATGCAAGAGAATAAATTCCTTCCCAAGTAAAATAAGGCACCTGAGTTTGATAGAGAAGGGTAAAACATCACAATAGAGGTGGATTCATGGATTGAATCCATTGATGACTATTTCTCTGCTTCGGGAACTACCTCTATCAATCAAGCAATGATAGCCACTTAAGTTAGTTCGTAAGGCTCGATTATGGTGGAAGCAATGGTGTAAAGATCAAGGTATTTCTGAAGCTGTGCCACTTGGGCTCAGCTGAAAGATGTTGTACGTGGAACGATACCTTTTGCCAACCTACCAAACTTTGAAGATGAATGAATTCTTCAAGCTCAAGCAACTAGAATTAACCCTGGAAGCTTATTACTCAAAGTTTGTAACCCTACTAAAATTTGCACCACCTATGAATATTGCATAGAAAGTATCCAAGTTTTTCCATGGCCTAAACACTCCTTTCAACCACCGTCTTGAACCAATGTGTCCAACAAACTTTCAAGATGCATTACTTTGAGCGAATCCAATCGTCAAAGAACTTAAATCAAGCAATTGTAGCAAAGATGACTCTCGAGATTAGGGTAAAAGATGCCATACATGCGGAGAGACAGGGCACATTCATAGGAGATGTCCCTACCATCAATGCTTTGATTGTAATAAGCTAGGACACATCCAAGTAGACTACCCTGATCTAAGTCTAGAATACATTGAGCTTCCAAGAAAATGAAGCTACACAGGAGCAGTTTGTAGATATATAGAGGAAATCAGATGAAGACGAAGACCTAGAACCTACAACACCTCTTCAGGATTATTAGAAATCCTAGAAATTTTTTCAACATGAAATACAACTTGTATTGGAATAAACTTTACTCTTGTAACTACAATTAACTTGAGTAATATGAGTTGCATCTATTTTGAGCCTGGAACTTGCAAATGATTAGAGATACTCTGGCAAGGAATGACAATTATAACTTGCAATGAATTTCTCTTAAGTCATTTCTTCTCAACTGATATGGATTGGGTCTTACCAGAATCTTCAAGCTTGGAAGTATTCTTTAGTATTATAGGCAAAGCCAATTTTCCATTCCTAAACTATGAAGATGACAATTTGGGAACATAGTTTCCAAGATAAAGGGCCACTTCAATGTGCTAAAACTTGGATCCTATGACAATTTGGTCTAAAGAAGAAACTCTTGCCAAGGACAACCAAGAACCTCGTGACCGCAAGTGATAAATCTCCGTGATGTTTCTATTGTAGAGTGTTAGGTCATTTCAAAAGGGAATGTCCGAAGCACCCTAAACACCGATGTTCTGAGTGCCACAACATTGGATATAACTACATCAATTGTCCCAACAAAACTTGAAGAGAACTTGAGCTTACAAGAAATGAAGTTGTACAAGCTCAAGTGATCTAGAACCTACCAAGAAATTATCCGATACTTAGGAAAAACCTAGAAGATATTCATGAGATGTAACTACAATAAATTTTCTCTTCTAATCAAGACTTGGCTATATCAAATACAATGATCAGAATAGCGTAGCAAAAGCATGGTGGGCCCACAACCCACACATTCCAAAATGATACCTTCAGTTTCTCTCAAGATGAGGACACCTCGATTCCTCTAAGGGGAGGAGGATGTAATATTTCTACACAATTAAAAGTTAGTTGGTTAGTTTGAAAGTTACTTATTCAATTAATAAGTTAATAAGGTTACTAACTAAAGACTAACTAAGTTAAAAACTAACTAACATTAATAACTAACAATTTTCATTTAATTAAAAATATTTTATTTAAAAAACTCAAGAGTCACAAATCCAATATTTTTCTCGGATTAACAAGGACCATAGCCACCCTTCATGGTGAGGGCTGAAATGATGAACGGGTTGCCTCTTACCCATCCAACCTCCAATCCTCACTAAGAGAACTAAAGAGGGGCACCACCTAGCCAAAGGGAGGATGGGCTAGGACATCCCTATTCTCAAAGAGAATCAAGAGAGCCAAGACACAAATTTACAAGAGAGAATATATGTGCTAGACACCACATTGGAATATAAGAGAGAGAGATGAGAGGAGAGGGAGACAAGAGGAGAAGAGGTAGAAGAAGCTTGCCATTATGCTACATGGAATGAGAAGATGAGAAGAGAGGGAGATAATAGGAGAAGAGGTAGAGGAAGCTTGCCATTATGCTACATGGAATGAGAAGATGAGAAGAGAGGGAGATAATAGGAGAAGAGGTAGAGGAAGCTTGCCATTATACTACATAATAAAAGAACTCACTCATAGCTTACCTCAAAGAGATGAGGGTATTGTAGAGTGCTCTCATGGACTTGTCATTCTCCCTCTTCCCCTTCTCTTCATTCTCCATGGGCTCTTTATATAGCCTCCATGAGGGATTAGATTAAGCTAATCTTCTTGATTAACATAATCCTAGATGATATATGGCATCTTTGAAAATATGGAGCATAGTGGATGGGACAAGTCCCCACCTTGATCATCATGCAAGAAGCCAAGGGTGGTGGTAGACAAAATAGAGAAATGGAGATAGATTACAAGAGGTGGGTGCCCAAAGCACATTATTATAATATATTTACAAGAAGGATAGAGTGGAAAGTTGGTGTGGTGAAAGAGAGAAGAAATTTGCATATAGCCAGCAGTCTGCGCCTTCGTAACTTCAAATCCGTGAGGAATTTGGAAAAAGTTTATTCTGCAACTTTGTAGACCAGGTCGAAACCGATCGGGATTCGAGAGAATTTTCTTGAAATTCGCTTTTTCTTGGGAGTTATTGAGATTATAAAAAACGGCTTCTAAAAGCTGCTTTGACTTTAGTCCCCCATATGTATATAAATACATATAAGCATGTGACAAAAGGGGTCCATGCTTGTAAGCTTTTGTGCAAGATCCAAATGACACCATGATGTGGATATTGACTTGTGTGTAAGGGTGAGATGTCCTCTAATGATGGTGATAGATTCCAAATCTTAGTGATGCAGACGGGGCCCATGTGTAGTTGGAGGCTAGTCCTTTGAAAAATCTATGCATTCACTCAACTCCTAGGTGTAATCCATTTTCATCTTCACTAAGATAATCGTCCCTTTTACCCTTTACATTGACATGCCTCCTAAGAACTTGTTCCCCCCATTTGCTAGAGTTATCGTAATCGAGAAGCAATGTAGCATACCTAGTGCTTGAAGAGTAAACCCAGAGTGATATGGTAGGCTCTTGATAGGGGCTTTGGCCAAAATTTTGTGGTAGTAATCCGGGTTGTAAAAAACCCGGATCATTAGACCTCCCCTTAGGCTAGAGGTATTCATGCCTCTAGCTTGATAATGATGGTCCAATAAAGCAAGGAGGACTGCACCCCCTCATTGGTGGCTCTTCATTGAATGACTACTCCAAAGTGTTCATATTTCTTTGAAAATAAGGCTTCAGTCGCCATCCATTTACCCTTGTCTTGTGAACCTTCCCATCCATGTCACCTAGCTTATAGCTGCCATTTGGATATCTCCTTATGACCATGAATGGCCCTTCCCACTTGAACACAAGTTTAGCATCCTTTCTGTTATTAAAGCGGTTATCATAGCGTAGCACAAGTGATCCTTCCCTTATGTGTTTGCTAGCCAGCTTCTTATTAAAGGTCTTCCTCCTCTCTTCAGCCTGCATGGAATAGTGTTGGACTGCTGCTTCTCTATCTAACTCCAGCCTCTCTAGATCCAAGATCCTTTCCTCTAACTTCTTATCTTGATTCTTCTCTTGACTGGCTACTAAAACACGCAAAGTGGCCAGTTCCACCTCTATAGGAAGCAAAGCTTCTTGGCCATAGACGAGGTGAAATGGAGTATAGCCAAGCGAGGTTCTAAATGATGTCCTGTAGGGCCAAAGATCTGCATTTAATTTTTTTATCCCAGTGCTTGGGGTGCATGTGTACCTGCTTGGTAATTATCTTACAAATCAGCCCATTCACTTTTTCAACCAAACCATTACACTGTGGAAGTAGGGAGTAGAATGCCTGTGCTTGATTTTTAGCCTTTCCATTAGCTCCCCTACTAGGTTTGCCCTAAAACTAGGACCCGATCAGAGATAATTTCCAAAGGTGTGCCAAACCTGCAACAAATATTTTCAAACACAAATTTTCCCACTTCTTGGGCTGTGATCCTACTAGTTGCTGAAGCCTCTGCCCACCTCGTCATGTAGTCCACTCCCATTATGATGTATTCCTTGCCAGATTGAGTTCGTGGGAGTGGCCCTATTGCATCAATCCCCCATTTCTCAAATGGGCCATATGTAGTTATGGGATTTTGTTCCTCATGCACTAGCTTCCTTGGTCCGGCCTTTTGGCAATCGTCACAAGTGCGGCACCAATGTTGCACATCTCGATGTAGACTAGGTCACACAAAACCGGCTTGGAGAATCTTTCTGCTGGTTATTTCTTGAGCAAAATGTCCGCCACAAACCCCTTCATGGCAGCTCTTAATCACATCTATAATCTCCTTTGCTGTTGGCACCCTTCTAAGCACTGCATCCTTTCCTTTGCAATACAACATATCATTTATCAAGCGGTATTTGGTGGCCTTAGTAGCTAGCCACCTTTTCTCACTTTTACTCATATGTGTAGGTGCCTCACCTTGCTCAAGAAAATAAAGCACATCTTGTAGTTGAAACTTACCTTGAAACAAGGGAAGCTTTACGGCAATGATGCCCACCATTGCCTCTTTCAATTTTTCAGCTACTAGAGCATCTGCGTCGCCATTTGTGCACCTTGGCACAAAATAGATTTGGGCTTTCTGTAGCTTTCTCATGAGAGTTTTAGCTTCCCTCATTTTCACTGCTAAGTTATCATTTTTACAAGCCCAGATTCCTTTCATTAGCTTAACAATGAGCATAGAATCCCCAAAAACATTAAGTCAAGTGATACCATGTGAGAGACACCACCTCAAACCTAAAAGCAAGGCTTGATATTCTGCTTCATTGTTAGAATGGACATCCTCCAAGCTGATACCTTCTCCATAAATTTTGTCACCTTCGGGACTGAACACCACTATTCCTGTTGCCGCTCTGTCTTTAATACGCTTGTAGGCCCCATCAAAGTAGAGGGCATGGGCATTCTCCACCCGTGGCGGCTCCTCAAGAGGAGGTGTCTCCTCTTTTACCTTTCCCTTCTCCTTTTCCTTCTTTTGATGGCATCTATAGGTCAACAAATCAGCTAGGCAAGCTCGAGTAGAATCCTTCACCTTGAAGGTGTAGTCAAACTCTTGGAGTTGTATCACCCACTTAGCGATTCTAGCTGAAACATCCATGTGCTGTAAGGCATAGGGAAAATGCTCTTCTGTCGTGATCACTCTGAATGGCCTAGGGAGAAGATAAGGACGAAACTTCCTTACAGCAAACATTAGAGACAAAACCATCACCTCGACCATCTTGTACCCTCGTTCTCGTGCTGTCATTACTCTACTAGAAAAGTAAACCGGTCTCATTAGTCCAGTTTTAGCATCCTTTTGTATTAGTGCTGCCCCTAGAGCATCTTCCCCAAAACTCGGGTTGACAAGAAACTCTTGATCCCAACAAGGCTGTAAAATTATAGGAAGGGTGCTAAGAGCCTTCTTCACCTCGTGAAAGCACATTTCGCTTTCGTCACTCCATAGGAGCTCCTCGGAGTGGGTTAACTGTTGCAATGGAAATATTAATTGGGAGAGGAGATGAATGAACCGCCCCATATATCGCGCCTTCTGAATGAAAGAGGTTAGTTGCTTCACAGAAGATGGTGATGGCACCGCCAATAGGGCGTTAACTTTGTTTGGATCTGCTTCAATGCCCCTCTCACTTACGACATGCCCTAACAAAGTTACACTGCTTTCGCCAATGCGACACTTCTCATGGTTTAATTGCCCCCCCATTTGTGCAAGGCGGTTGAAAGCTTCATCCACCTTTCCTAGATGTAAAGCCTTAGAACTATAAATACAAAAATCATCAATAAAGACCCTGATGGATTTCCCAAAATATGGCTGGAAGACATAATTCATGAATCGTTGGAAGGTAGCTAGGGCATTTGTTAATCCAAATGGCATTACTTTGTAAGCAAAACAACCCCAAGGTGTAATGAAGGTGGTCTTCTGTTAATCCTCCTCAGCTATTCGAATTTGGAAATAACCTGAATACCCATCACAAACAGTGTATCTCTCATGCCTGGCCACCTCGTTGAGTATTTCATCCTGAAAGGGAAGAGGAAAGTGTTCTCTCTTTGTTGCAGTATTCAGCGGCTTGTAATCCACACAAATCCTCCATTTTCCATTCTTCTTGGATATCACCACCACAGGTGAAACCCACTCTGAGTCCCCTATTGGATAGATGAAGCCTGCCTTTAAAAGTCGTTGCACCTCAGTGAGTAGAGCATTTTGTTGAACTACTCCCAATCGTCGTAGTCGCTGCACCACTGGCCGTGCTCCCTCTTTTAGATTAATGTGATGTTGTATTGATGTCACACCTGTGATGTGTTCATAATCAGAAATAAAAAGTGCAGAGTGTTTTATGACCACTTCCATGTAGGCTGCCTTCTCCTCAACTGATAGATCCTTAGCCAACATTTTTTCTAACCCCTCCTTCTCGACCTTTGGAAGCTGCTGTGGAATTTCACTACTAGAAGGCCCTTTTAATGTAATCCCCATCACTTCTAGAGAGCTTTCTTCCTCCTCATTAGAAGACTCTCCCTCTGTCATAGATGACCAACCCTCGCTGGAACTCCATTCATCAGCGGTGGTTTCTAACACAAGATCCTCCTGTCGGCCCTCCTTCATGTTGTAGATAGTGCTCTTCCATTTTTTATGCAGCCCCTTTTGTGGCCTTAGCTCTAAAGCCCCTGTCTCCCAATCTTGTCTGGCTTTCATTCCCATTAGCCATGGTCGCCCAAGGATGAGCAGATAGCCGTCCCCCTTCACTGGCATCACATACATGTCAAGCTCCAATTGCACTCCACACACCTTTACCTTGACTTTGTTTATAACTCCCAAACAATTTACTACCACATTGTTAGCCATTTTGGCCCCAAATTTAGTAGTTTCATTTACCTCTAATCCCAAACGATGCATCAACTTTTCCGTCATAACACAAATCTCTGCACCTCCATCCACATATGTCTTTGACACTCTCTGCCCATTGATTTCGGCTTCCACTAGAGGTACAATATCTTTCATCTTTCTAGCCTGGATTGCATTCACATGTCTATTCTTCATGGGTCTAATGCTTACCATCTTTGACCATTGTCGTCGCACTGTTGGAGATAGATGTAGTAATTGTGGCCATGAAATTTTTGGCCCTTGATTCCTCACATCAGCAAGCAAATCATAAGCTCTAGTACCTTTACCCAAGGGAAAATCATCTGGCTCAATGTGTCGGCGTGAGCGAGCCCTCCTCTTTTTACTATTGCGTGTCTTTGCAGCCATTGATGACTCTGCCTCCTCTTCCATATTTTCAACCTCCTTTGGTGGTGTAGGCTCCATTCTCTCAATTCTACGGGCTTTCTTCACCGGCATTGCTTCAACCTCTACTACTTTGTCCTTCCCTTTAACATCATGATTCTCTGGCGGTTGAACAGGCAAGGGCGACACCTCTGCAAGTGGTCGAGGATGCTGGAGAACTTGAACCGGTGGTGGAGGCCTTGGATTCGGTGGAACAAACCTTTCCCTAGGTGGTGTCACTTGTTGTCCCCTCCTTCTTGGTTGGAACCCATTTCCTGGAAAACGCCTAGGATGAGGGCAAAAGTACATACCATGGCCAGTCTCCCCACAATTATAGCAAACATACTCTCTTTCTTGTCTTCTTGGACCTCGATTGCCTTCATTTATGAGGGGAGGGGGCCTTACTCCTTGCACCAAATTTAACGAAAGGCTTTCAAGTTGATTAGTAATGCGTTGTAGGAGCTCTTGCTATGGTATCTCCGATTCAAGTGGGGCCTCTGCTATTTCTCTAGGCCTTGGCATGGTTGGTAAAACCTGCATGGGCTCAACTCCCCCCTTCAACTGGGCTTGATACTTCAATTTTCTATCTTTCTCCCTTGCATAAGTGACTGATTCTTCATATGATGTGGGAAACTTTCCTTTGACCTTCTCCCTTAGTAGAGGATGGAGTCCGGCTAGAAAACAATCTTTCTTAAGGCAATCAGGTACTCTTTCTCCCTCGGCTAAAGAGGCTGTCCGTTTATCCCACAATTTTATAAACATGCCTTCATAGGTTTGGTACTCCCCTGCTATGGTTTGGCGAAGATCTAAGAGTTGTCTCCAAATATCTTCAGGTGGCTCTATATCTTGGTACTTGTGCATGAATGCGGTCTTGAGATCCTCCCAATTACCCTTTGTAGCCTCTGAGAGAGCTTGATACCACACTCGAGCATCACCCTTTAGAACTAAAGGAAAGGCCCGTACTTTGGTTGCTTCATCATCCCGGCCTGTGACTAGAAAGGCCATTTCTAAGTCATCCAAAAAGTCCAAAGATTTCTCCCCTTTGTGCCCAAAAAAACTTGGAAAAGCCATGATAGGAAGATGTTGATCTAGCTCAATACAAAATAAAGATGAACACGTCCAGGCCCAAGTCATATCTTATTAAGGGTAGAATAAATGGATTTACAGATGCATTAATCTCAGCAAGACGACGAGGGCCCAATAAGACCCTTATAACATTTTGAAACCTGAGCTTTGTGCTAACAATTATATGCACGGTTTGTCTAGCAAGTGGACGGATAGGTCCATACAAGTCCCTATGGTTCATGGGATACACTTAGAGTAGAATGAATATGTGTACATTAAAGGAGATGTTATAATCCAAAATAGGGAGTATTATGGGATCAGGAGACAACAAGATCTCTCTCAACCTCTCAGCTGCAAAATAGAAGACCAACCTTTGCTGAAAATGTATCTTTCTACTAATGCACACATCCACCCGAATGTTTTGAACCGATTGAAAGTTGTAGAAAGTAGGAGTAGTCATTTATGCATTAACTATAAATTTACACTACAAACTTTCATGAAGTGTGTCGTTGAAGCTATGGCCTCTTAGATCCCACCATTCGAGAGATGCGAAGGATTTGCTCACCACTGATTAGCGTAGCTTTTGTGTGACCATCATCAGCCTTGTAAAGTTCATAGGCTTCGATAGCTATCTTTTCAATTACTTTGAGTCTTCTTGCTAGTAGTAGTTGAAGCGCATCACCATATGTAGCCTCTCGCCAATACCGCACACCATTGATGTGTAACTCACCCTCCAAAAACTTGTTAATCCCTGAATTTGAAAGCGCCTTCACCACTTGAAGACGAAGCTCCGTAGGGAGTGTCTTTACACTAGACACCAAGCACTCAACACAATGCCTTGACGTAGAGACTTGATGAGAGAAAGATTTCTCATGAAGCACAGAAGGATGTGTGTAATTAACTTGCTTTACCCGCATACGTGCCGTTTGTCGATAAAGATCCTTCTTCTCTTGAGCTTCTTTTGGAGACCATTGCGGTACTCTTGAGCGGCGAATCCCTTGAATAGGGTTTGATGAAGATTCCTCCTTAGTGATTTCTTGACGAACACTCGTTGAAGAAGAGGACAACTCCTTAGATGTTTCTTTCTTCATAGAAGTTGTAGAGCGTAGCTTGAGAACTCCTCAGTGGGGGCACCAAAAATGAGGGCTGAAATGATGAACGGGTTGCCTCTTATCCATCCAACCTCCAATCCTCACTAAGAGAACTAAAGAGGGGCACCACCTAGCCAAAGGGAGGATGGGCTAGGACATCCCTATTCTCAAAGAGAATCAAGAGAGCCAAGACACAAATTTACAAGAGAGAATATATGTGCTAGACACCACATTGGAATATAAGAGAGAGAGATGAGAGGAGAGGGAGACAAGAGGAGAAGAGGTAGAAGAAGCTTGCCATTATGCTACATGGAATGAGAAGATGAGAAGAGAGGGAGATAATAGGAGAAGAGGTAGAGGAAGCTTGCCATTATACTACATAATAAAAGAACTCACTCATAGCTTACCTCAAAGAGATGAGGGTATTGTAGAGTGCTCTCATGGACTTGTCATTCTCCCTCTTCCCCTTCTCTTCATTCTCCATGGGCTCTTTATATAGCCTCCATGAGGGATTAGATTAAGCTAATCTTCTTGATTAACATAATCCTAGATGGTGTATGGCATCTTTGAAAATATGGAGCATAGTGGATGGGACAAGTCCCCACCTTGGTCATCATGCAAGAAGCCAAGGGTGGTGGTAGACAAAATAGAGAAATGGAGCTAGATTACAAGAGGTGGGTGCCCAAAGCACATTATTATAATATATTTACAAGAAGGATAGAGTGGAAAGTTGGTGTGGTGAAAGAGAGAAGAAAATTGCATATAGCCAGCAGTCTGCGCCTTCGTAACTTCAAATCCGTGAGGAATTTGGAAAAAGTTTCTTCTGCAACTTTGTAGACCAGGTCGAAATCGATCGGGCGTAGCGAGAATTTTCTTGAAATTCACTTTTTCTTGGGAGTTATTGAGATTATAAAAAACGGCTTCTAAAAGCTGCTTTGACTTTAGTCCCCCATATGTATATAAATACATATAAGCATGTGACAAAAGGGGTCCATGCTTGTAAGCTTTTGTGCAAGATCCAAATGACACCATGATGTGGATATTGACTTGTGTGCAAGGGTGAGGTGTCCTCTAATGATGGTGATAGATTCCAAATCTTAGTGATGCAGATGGGGCCCATGTGTAGTTGGAGGCTAGTCCTTTGAAAAAACTATGCATTCACTCAACTCCTAGGTGTAATCCATTTTCATCTTCACTAAGATAACCGTCCCTTTTACCCTTTACATTGACATACCTCCTAAGAACTTGTTCCCTCCATTTGCTAGAGTTATTGTAATCGAGAAGAAATGTAGCATACCTAGTGCTTGAAGAGTAAACCCAGAGTGATATGGTAGGCTCTTGATAGGGGCTTTGGCCAAAATTTTGTGGTAGTAATCCGGGTTGTAAAAAACCCGGATCAATGGGAGTTACAACATGAACAAGAGTGACGAGCCATATTAATCACTAGTGTTAATATGTATAGTATGGATGGTCCAAAAATATTAGATTTTGGAAAATTCTAGCATATTCTAGATATTTTAGATATTATCCTAAAGATATATGGAGATTTCTAGAACTGGATGTCATTTAAAAGAAAAGACAAGTGATGTTTTAGTTATTTTTGGAGGTTTTATAAAAAAGAAAAAAAATAAAGAGAGTGATTGGCAAAATCGCGCGTGTCACGATTGTAGTCTATAGGCAACACACAACACTTCGAACCGGGAAAAAAAGAAGGAGCGATCTGAAATATTTATAAGCTAGTGTCTTGGGTTCTAGCCCCCTTTTGGAGCTAATGGAACCATCAGATTTAGGATTTGAGCATCAGATCACTGATTCTTCCAAGAGCTCCTCCACTAAGAACTCTTGTTCTCAAGCACATCCCCTCTTCTCTAATTCATTATAAATATGAGGCATGGGGAGGCACAAGAGAGCATAAGGAGACCCCACGAGGCTATGATAGAGAGGTAGAGGGAATGATACCCTTCAAAGAGATTGTGAGAGAGAGCTTGAGAGAGAGAGAGAGAGAGAGAGAGAGAGAGAGAGAGAGAGGAGTTACCTTGAGAGGCTGCAAGGAAGAGAGTTGGCTCAATTTCTTATATCTCGATCCTCGACTTAGCCATCTTCTCATATGCTCTCCCATCTCGAATCTATTCCGCTTTCTTAATCTCTTGAATATACTTGCGGACAATGGCCTCCAAGCAAAGAATGTCGTGTACGGATGGGAATCCTACAATCAGCAACAAAGCTTCGTGCAAAGGCATCATTGTCAATCCAACTATGATTTCGACTATAAGTAATGTATTTCTAAATTAATAGATGCTTGCTTTGATTCTTGCATAAGATACATTAGGCCCATATTATGAGGTAAGAGAATAGGTCATGGGAAGGAATAAGCTTTTTCTCACATATTCAAAAGACGGAGTTTACAAAATGCATGTATCAAGGGAAGTTAATTGCACTTAGTTGCGTATGGCTTATTCGTTGTTGATAGAGCAATGGGTCATGGGTTATGAATAGCATAATTGTAAAAATAATGACATTAAGAATTGTGCATACAAGTGTTAAATAAAATTTGCATAGAATCTCTCTTTAATATCCCAAGGGAAAGAGGGAATATGCAATGGAATTATTATCGCCTCTATTCTTGTATTGTTTGGAAAAACTACAAGTAGTTTTGTTGGATTATTGAACAACACCCTAAATGTTTTTCTTCAATCAAATGATTGTTGCATTGTGATTTGGATAAATATTTCAAGTGCTTGTGTTTGATGGTAAAATCATGGCAAGGGTTAATAATGACAAGTAGCCATGGGAAATAAAGGAATGTTTCACTGAAAGATGATATTAGGTTGATTACCTTGATCGTGCTTGATTCCTAAATGGATCAATTAAGGAAGGATATTTTGAACGGGTGGATCAGCTCCAAGATTGCACCACAGATTACCCCGAGAGGGTACTACTCGATTCATAGGTCAAAGGTCGAGTGGTGAAAAGGCCAACCACGAAAGTTGTGTCTCACTCCCATGTCGCTTGGGGTCAGTGGATCTCTGGACACCCCCTGCCTAGACCGGAACATGATTGTAGACTGTTGTGAGCCCAACCTCTGGGCATTGGAAGATCTTATTCTAGATAAAGGATGGAAATTATGGTGCCATGTGATTTGGAATGGGTACTTTTATTGGACAATAGAAGGGATACATAATTCTCATCTATGGGCAGGAGACAAATATTAACTTGAAGATAAGTTAAGAAACTTGTTTGTCAAAAGGACTGCTTGTTTTGTTTTCATGTTTGTGCTGTAAATTACACGAACAAACCCTATTTTCGCTAAAAGCCCTAATTAATGAAGCTGATTTTAAATTTCGCACATAAATGTGGTAGGACCTAATTAGAAAACTAAAGCTATCAAGAAAAGTGGGTGTGGGCAGAACCCCGACATGTCTGTCGTCCTACGGGAGGGTTATCCTAGAGGACTCGGAGGCTTCTCACAAGGTTTTACCATCGTTTGACTTTTAGGTATGGTTAAGTTAGAACCCGATTCATGCCGTTTTAGGGGACTAGAATGGGACTATGCCCTGCGGCCAAAGAGGTTGAGTGGTACATTCCTCTAGTTTTCCATTTTCTTTGAACCAAGTGCAGTATAGATCTACTTCGGATTAGGTATCTCTACATAAAGTAGGATGTCCAAACCTTGACACTAGAATGCTGTTAGGAGACCTTGGCCCTAGAAACCCAGATTTAAGGTCGATCCTAGTGGTCCATGAACGTTCCGTTGTGAGGCGAACTCGAGAAACCCTAGTCGACAAACCCCAAAACATTCCTTGGGAGGAGTGTCGGGCGGCGATGCTTAGATTCATTTCTTGATGGACCGCTAAAACATGCTTGGATAGCCGATAGGTGGGCATGTTACAGTTGCAATGGCCATGTCTTCCTCCTTTTTTTTCAACTCCTCCTCCTCTTCCTGCTTTCTCCTTCTTTCCTCCTTGACTTTTTTGGACTCCCTGTGGGCCTTCTGTAGGTCTGCCTTTTATTTTTTCCTCCTCTCCTCTTCCTACTGTTCTTTTCTTCTTAGAATTCTTAGTGTTTCCCTGGCTAGTTTGTTCTTCCTACCCCTTGCTTTATTCTTCCTCACTTAGTATCCTTTCGTTGGATTGCGCCTCCTGCTCTTGGTGAGGTGGTGACTGGCTTGGCGTTCCATCTACTCCTTCTCCTACTTCTTCCTGCCCTTATCCCAAGGCTTCCCTGATGATCACGATGAGGACTCCATTGAATCCAATGGTTGGGGCCTTTGAAGAGAAAGCCTTTCTTTTAGCTTTAGTGGTGGCAGGAGATTCTCCTTGGGCAGGTTGTCCTCTCGTTGCCAGAGCTTTTGCCGACGAGGTTTCAATGGTCTTCCTCACAAAACTGTTGAGGTTCACCTCATCCAGCAACCTTGTTACGATGCTCTCTAGTAGGGGGACATTGATGCGGCTCATGATGGTGTTGTATCTTTGACTAGAAAACAATGCGTGCCCATCTTGGCCTGGAGTTGGATTTCGGGGTCAAATATCTGCCAAGCCAATGCAGTCGTTGTTGTGGACCCTTACCTTGTCCATTCCTAGAAATGCATATACATCTCTCTTTGGCTTCCTCTCTACTTTGTTCACCAAGGCCAAGGCCTTTCCACCAGCTTCGGGGTCTGTTCAATCTACGCCCGAAAAATTTCCTCTCCCTCATGCACAATTATTGTGCCGCAGTTCCATGGAGTGGGTCTCTTAACTTGGAAGATCATTTCTTTGTATCGCAGCAGCAATAGTTGTATCAGCACAATTGGATCAACAATGACTTGTTGGTGATGATCTCTACCCAAACATGTTGCCAGACACCAGCGTAGGAGTAGGTAGTCTGAGGTCACTCCCGATGGCATTGATCCCTCTAGGACAACTTTTGTGTCCTACGTGCGAACTCCTTGTTCTCCAGCTCTATTCATCTTCTAGTTCATCTGTTCATCATTGCAGTCTTTTTCTCATTATGCTAACTTAGGATGTAGCACCTTCTTCTCGTTGTGCTCACTTGATTGCAGAATAAGTCACGATTTTGCATTGCTCCTATTGCCTTCAATAGCTTCCTCAACTTTGTTGCAGTGCAAAACATAGCATATGTAATCCTTGCAACTTCTCTATCTTTTTCAACATTGACGACAGCCTGTTAAAAATTCATCCCATGGAAATACTGCAATCTATGCTAACTAATGGTGCCCTCCTTCCTCCAAAGTTTGTTGAACCTTGCATTAGCTTGTAATTGCTTTTTTTAAAACACATGTCAAGCCTCCTATCCAAAAATATGGTGTTTGTTTCCTAAAAGCACTCCTCCTTTCCTTGATGAATAGCCTCCCATGAATAGTACTCCCAAAATATCCAATTAGTAACTAGGGGAAAAGCAGGAAGACCATCTTTCTCATAAAAGTGATGCCCTCCTATCATCACAACACTGCGAGAGGTCTTGTTTGTAACTTGCGCAACATGAAGGAAAGGAAATTATTAAGATAGTTGTTTCACTTAGCCATGATTCCAATCTTTTGTAACCTTGATGATATTATTTGCCAACACATCTATGTGCATTTTGAATAATCCTTTTGATTTGCACAAATTGAACATGTTGAGTCTCCAAACAAGGATAGATAGACAAGCCTTTGGCTTGTGTTCAAACAAGGATAGATAGACAACCCTTTGCTCAAATTGAACATGTTGAGTCTCCAAACAAGGATAGATAGACAACCCTTTGGCTTTTGTTCAACTTAATCTTCATATTTGAGGATACCGACTTCTAGAGATAGACGTTAGAGAGACATACATAAGCTGGAGTATCCTTACGATCTAGCTCTACAACATGTTCAAACACTTCACTTGCAAGCTTCATGTTGCCACACATTTGACAAGCATGCAACAACATATGCCACATCACAAGATCAGCCTCAAATGACATCTTTTTTTTGTAATGAGTAATGCTTTGTCTAGTTGGCCCATTTCCATTAAACCTGCATGGCTACATGCTATAAGCACAATGATGAATGTGACCTCACTTGGCTTAAAACCTTCCAAAACTAGTTGATAAAAAACATGAAAAACATTCTCATTCAGTCCAGGATGTGCATATCCTCTTATATTCATGTTGTCACCTAATATTGATGTCAAACAAGACTTTGCTATTTTCATGATGATTGAGTGGTAGTTCAAACTATTTTTGGTGGTGTTGCTAATGCGAGCTCTTTCATCCCACATATGTTCCACTAGATTTGACTCCTTGTCTTCTTCATGTGCCAGCTTCAGACTAGATCCTCAATAATAGAACAAACAAGCACTTATATGAGCTACCACACACACAGACATATACGGGGTTAGTTACACCTAAGTACTACTCAACGAAAACAAAAAATTTAGGATGGAACCAAGCAATCAAATTTTCAAACCGACAGTTCAAACTGAACAGCAAACAAAAAGACACACTCAATGGAAAAATAATTCCTAAATAATGACGCTAACTAATGAGTTCAAATTCGTGGCAAAAAACTCTACCCTCAGGTTCGCAATGGTGGATGTGCAACATCATGACAACGGGAAGAGGAAAAGAGACAAGAGGGGGCCAACAATTGAGGGGGTAATGTGAGGGAAAAGTCGTGGTATGGATTATGAGTAGTTTTTATAATAAATAAAAGTTTGGTGTGTGAATTTATGATAGTGTTTATTGTGTGATGGTTAGGGTGTGAGAAGTATATATATATATGTATATAGGGATGGGGTTTGTTGGCTAGTTGAAATAGTATATTTGTTTGTATAAAAAAACAATGTTAAATGAGGTGGGGGTGTTTGTGGGTTTTTTGTTGTTGGGGTGTTATGTTTTTTTTTGTGTGGTTAAGTTATTGTTTTTTAGGTTATTGTGGTAGGTAAAAGGAAGGTGTGGTGGTTGGGTTTTGTTTGAATGTTAAGGATGTGTGTGTTTTTTTGTCAATACAAATTGAAAAGGGGGGTGGGGTGGGCAGGATAATTAGGCGAGGAGGGTAGGCGGTTAGGAGGGAATGGTGGCGAGGTAAGTGGCGGGTAAGGGGCACAAGTGGGCAGGGTGGGTTAGGAGGGAACAGTGGGTAGGGTAAGTGGCAGGTAGGGGGCACATCCGGGCAGAATTGTCAAGGTTCGCGTGGATGACGTGGGCGAGGCCTAGGGTAGCGATGTTGTTGAGGCCTAGGCATGGGGCGACCTTGACAAGGCCTAGAAGGGGCAAGCATGTGGCAAATGGAGCGGTGGCATGTGGTGAACGGGGCGACAGTACGGGTGGAGAAGAAGGTTGTCGGGGAGAAGTCATGTGAGGGAGGGAAGAGAGGGGAAGGAAGGTAGTCGGGGAGAAGGCACGTGAGGGAGGGAAGAGAGGGGAAGGAAGGGGATGATTGGTAGGGAGGGGAGGAAGGAAGGGATGAAGGGGGGGTTCATGGGAGAGGGAGGGTAGTAGGGAGGGCTAGGCATTGTAGGAGGGCGGGCACCATAGGGGGCAACGTAAGGGTAGGGTGGGCACCATAGGGGGGGCCACATAAGGGGGCGTGGACATCATAGGGGGCGGGCACCATAGGGGGCTACATAAGGGGGGGTGGGCACAATAGGGGGAGCCACGTAAGGGGGGCTGGGCATGGTCTCGAGGAAGTTACTATATGTATATCCTCTACATCACATGCGTTCAAGGCCTATTTATAAATATCCTTATTTGTGAATTTTTTCTAAGTAAAACATAACCCTTTTCTATTCAATATGTAAATAACCCCTTTATGTTACACCCTTCTGTATGTAAAAAAATGTATAAAATGGTATTTTAAAAATTCCTTATTTTGAACCCACATGATGCACACATATATTCATGAGTAACTTACCCGACGGCATGGTATATGGGTGGTAGGGGGTGTTGTGTGTTTAGGTTTTATTTTGTTATGTTTATGTGTTTTGTTTGTTTTTTTTTTTAATAAATAAAATTGTATGTGGTTGTTGTTTGTTTGTTTTGTGGGGTCGCGTGGTCTAAGGGTTAAAGAAATTTGCGTTTTGAGGATTGAGAGGGCGTGCCAGAACATATGTGGGTGGAGGACGGTGTGACAAACATGTCGACACGCTTGAGAAGCTGTAATCAGGGATGGTCACGCACAAACATGCAGAATATCGAAATAGAAATTCACAAAAAAAAATAATTCTAAAAAATTTGACTATCAAAATGAAATGCAGAAACAAGAAAAAGTGTGCAGAATAACGTGCTAGACAATCCTGTTAGATGAGAATGTCATTCCGATAGGGATAGGATGCATTCACATGGCAAAAATCAAAAAAACACATTTGAAATTGAAATTAAAAATTAATATGGACAGATCCACCGGGCGAAACACGGCAAGATGAACACAAAAATGGTCCATATGAAGATATCAAACATGATAGCTAGGGTGGAATGTGGTTCTAGGGATGGTAGAGTGCATTCGCATGGGACAAACTGTAAACATACCAACAAAAACACACTCGAAAATTAATATAGAAAAATCTGTGCATCAAAAAGGAAAACTCTCCATGTCAAAGGAAAAAAGAGGGCTATAAGGTCATATTGTAATTTTGGTGAATATAGGATGCGTTCACATGGAAAAGAAGCAAAACAAAGGAAAAAGGCAAACAGACAAGGAACAACACCAAGACGGGTTGACAAGAGGAGGGGTGGGTAGGGAAGGGACCCCATTAGGGTAGGACCAAGACATGGTATGCTTAAGTCATCGGATAGGGATATTTCCAAGAGGGTATACATAGCGAACGCACAAGTATACTTCCCCACACTTAGGACTTGAATAACTCAGATTGATAATAGGACAGGGTCCTAACAAAGGAGCATAACCCATACACGTACCTCCCCATACTTAAAACATGACTGACTCGTGAAATAAAAAAGGGTAGGGTCTGAAAAACTTGGTCCGATTTGCAGATGGTGGAGGTGAACCATCATTGACTCATGAAGAGTGGTGATTGTCGGTGGCATGAGATACCACAAATGGCCATGTCGTACTCGTCTCATATGGTAGGAACCATGCAACAACACCTAGGAGAGGGAGATAGCTTTGTTGATGAAACATTGGTTACATTGTCGATATGAAGAGGCATACACCACTCAATTTCCATAGTCACGCATGTGAAAATGATAAATTAGTTGCTTATCCCATGGCACACGTCACTTGAAGCATAATGATTGAAACCCATAACTCACATTCAGTTTAGAAATTAACAAAGGGAATGGTTCAGAGGAGAGAGTATGCCAATGTGCAGAGTTGATGGTGCATCAGTGCATCCCAACCCATTTGGCATAGGTGCAAGGAGGAAGGCTAGGGAGCCTCATCGTGCAGTGTGCCAAGAGAATGAGGTGTAGAGTGATGACAAAGGAGGCATGTCATGCATGTGCATAGGGAAACGAGAACGTACATGTCTCCAAGTGTCGGAACATCCCTCAATCCTCACCTCTCAGTTGATAAAAGGAAAATCAATCATGCTCAGCTTCCCTCTCTCTCACGCTCTGTTTGATGATAACATGAGGGAAACCGAGTTCCTCATATCTCATTTATTAAATCCTCACTGACACTGGTACAAAGGTTGTATGCCTTGTGCACAATTCATGGTGCAAGAGTGTATCCTGCTGCCCGGTGCCAGGATACGGTGCGAGAAGGGAAGGCCAGGGAGCCTTATATTGTCATGCATATGAACAATTTTGTGCTTTATGCATTGAGAGGACCATCTCGTGCACGTGTATCATTCCATTTACGCATCCCACCTCTCTATTGAATAGCAAGGGTAAGGACTAGTCACTCACCCCACCCTCTGTCTCACGCTCAGTTGATGAATACAAAGGCTAGTCCATACTCACATCCCCATCCAGTTTAGGATGAAAGCTCACATCACTCTAGGTTTGTTGATGAAGATTGGCTTTGTCTAGTTCATGATATCAACGTGGATTAGTTGATGAAGAGGCATACATACCCACGGAGGTAGCCACCAACAAGAGCTGGTACTTGGATTGTATAAGAGAAATATTGTCTGTTGTAGGAGTCGGAAGAACTGATGGGTTATAGGATGTAGCGCACTAAGGGAGATGGCTTGGGAACTTCTAGTGCAAGAGTTCTGCTAGAGATTGAGCTCTCTTGGATTGTGGGGTGTTACCACTTTTCCATAGCCAGCTTTCTGTCCAAGGGTATGTGCCACCGTATCTTCGAACGAGGCCTATTATGACACAAAATTTCTTCCTTTTCTCCCATAACAGTTTTGCTTCTTCTTTTTTTGGGTTTTCTTTTCTTTTGCCTTACTCCCGAGAGTGTTTCCATCTTTTCTCAAAAAATAGGTCGGCATGAGAGGGCCCAAAGTCCTTTTCTCCCATGACCGATATATGTTTTTTTTTTTTTTTTTTGAAAGAGAAGATTAGTAGGAATGCCATGTATCAAAACCGTCCTTGCCACCTCTACCGTATCAGATATAAAGGAAGCCAAGGAGGGGTGGAAGGTGGATGTGAGGGGCTAACATAATCATGCCACATCATCAAGATTAGCAAGAGGGCTACCAGGAGCATTAGGTAAAGCCGTATCAACCTTCGTGCAAGGAAGGAGGGAGCTATCAGTGGTGATTATTAGGATCCCTAGGGAGGGTAATACATCTTGAGACGATAGCCACTAATCAAGAAGGGATCATCCGAAGCATCAATTGTGTGGACTTGAGTAGAGCCATTTGGGTTGACGACATGTACCTTAAAAGGACCCATCCATCATTGTTGAAGCTTTGCTAGAAACTTTCCAAATCGCAATTCATAAGCAAGGACTAAGTTTCCTTCCTTGAACTCCTTCGGCTTCATAAAGTTGTCATGATAGGCCTTTCTGTAAGCTTGGGTAGCTTTCATACACTATAGAGCCATCCTGCGAGTCTCATCTAAACATTCTAGATGCAAGAGATGGTGGTGGAGTGACTCCTCATCTCCCAAGCATTCTTTGAGAGCCACGCACAAAGAGGGTAGCTCGAGTTCAACTGGGAAGACGACTTCTATACCATATACTTGTTGGAAAGGGGTTTGTCCTATAGTAACCTTATGGGAGGTTTTGTACACCCAAAGGGCCTTTATAAGTCGATCGTCCCAATCACAACGACGTGCGGTAATCATTCTTGTCAGAATTGAGGAGAGAATGCGATTGGTAACTTTGACTTGGTAGTTAGCTCTGGGATAATAGAGTGTGGACTTATAATGGCGGATCTTATACAGCTCTATTAATTCGTTCATAATCTTGTCAAGAAAGTGAGTACCTTTGTCACTTACAAGCTCTAGGGGACTACCAAAACAAGTGATGATATTCTTGTATAGAGGCCACAATGTTACCATCATCCTACTTTAGAGCTTTGGCTTCACACCACTTTGTCATGTAGTCTGTATAGACCGAGATGTATATGTTCTCCTTCCTTCTAGTTGGAGGATTAATAGGGCCCACGATGTCGATTCCCCACTTCTCGAACGGCTTTAGGAGAAGAATGGGTTGCAATGGCATGGCTCTAGATTTGGTAGGCTTTTCCACTTGTTGACAAGCATTACAATGTTTGCAATAGTCATAGGCATCCTTGTAGAGGGTCAACCACCAATATCCTACAAGCAAGGTCTTTCTCGCTATCGCTTCTCTTGCAAAGTGTCTCCATAGGGCTCATCATGGCATACTTTCAACACTATTCCAATCTCTTCTCTTGCACATCATTGCCCTTGCAACCTCTGCAATAATCCGATTCTTCCTTTCAGCCACACCATTTTGTTGAGGTGTATACCTACATGTCAATTGCCTTTTGATACCATGATCTCTCAAGAAGTCACAAAACTCATATGACATGTACTCTCCACCATTATCTGACCTCAAACATTTTATGTAGCATCCAAACTGCTTTTCAGATAGATTTAAATTTCAAGAACTTTTCAAATGCTTCACTTTTATGTTGTATAAAGTACACCCAAGTCATCCTGCTAAAATCATCAATGAAAGTGATGTAGAATCTATATTTTCTGCTCATGGAAACATTCTGACATGGGCCCCAAATATCTGAGTGTATTATTTCCAAAGGATAGCTGCTTATTCTCCCCCTCTTTGGAAATGGCAATATGGACTGCTTGCCAAATTGACAAGCCTCACATACATGATCAAAATTCACATATCCTAAATGCGGTAGAACACGGACTATCTGTTTTGATTGCATTGGCTTCAATCTTTGCAAATTAACATGACCAATCCGTCTATGCCATAATTCCACATCCTTATCTTGCCCATGTCCTCTCTCAACATACATAGAGTTTTGAATCATTGGAGTACCTGTATCCAAAGCAAACAATCTCCCTTTCTTTCTACCATGAGCAATCACCTTGCCAGTTCTCCCATTATGGAACTCTTCAATGAAACATCCAAACTTATTGAATCTCACCTACAATCCTTGATCTGTCATTTGACCAACTGATGCTAGGTTCTTAGTTATTGTGGGCACATAAGTACATCACAAAGCTTGTTTTCAATCCCATCTTTAGTAACAAGTGGCACAGTACCAATATGAGTAATTTTGTGTAAAGTATCATCATCAATGGCAATATATTCATCATTCTGCATTTTCTCATTCCTATTAAACCACTCAGCATGATGAGTCATATGGTTTGTAGCTCCTGAATCCAAAAACCAGTCATTCTCACGAAGAGGATGAGTCATGCTCCCAAGCACATGCTCCATAGCAAATAGGTGACCTCTAGGCGATCCACCTCTAGGTCCATAACCTGTATCACCATAAGTGCCTGCATAGTGGCCATATTGGGTCCTTCCACGACCCCTAGACATGGCGTTCTATTTCTGATAACAATTCAAAGTGACCAAACTGCCCACAATAATGACAAGTGCCATCTCTTTGTGAAGAAGGACTAGACCCTCCTCTACCTCTAGGGAAAGATCTCCCCCTGCCTCTATGCATGAAGTCACCATGACCAAAGTTACCTCTTCCACGAGCAAAACCATAATTACTACGACCAACCGAAGAGCCTCTAGCTCTAGATGAGCTGCCATGACCTCTTTGGTGATAGAAAACACTATCTCCACCTGCATTTTTGCCACTACTAGATGCATTCAATCCCAACTTGATTTCTTCTATAAGTAGCAATCCAATAAGCTCCTCAAAGTCAGGCATAGAGCCTCCCCTAATGAAAATAGAGGTATCCAAAGATTTGAAAGTTCGTCCAAGCCCATTTAGTGTCACTGACACTAAATCATCATCATCAAGAGGTGCATTAATGGATGCAAGGTCTTCTAAAATTTGCTTGATTTCTGCCACATAGTCACTGATACTGCGATTGCCTCTCCATGCACCATGTAATCTCTGCTTAAGTTGTATCTTACGAGCCTCTGTACATGTTCCATACATTTTTTCTATGATTTCCCATGCCTCCTTACAAGTACTTGCCTTTTTTATATGAGGAATCAATGTTTCTGAAATACATATGGAGATCCAATGCAAAACCTTCCTGTTCTTCCCAGTCCAATCCTTGTACGCTTTCTTTTTCTCTTCAGTTGGATGTTCGAGAACTTTTGGACATTCATCATCACCTGTTATGAGGTCCCATAGACCTCTACCCATCAAAAAATACTCCATCCTATAAGACCAAACACTATAGTTGTCTTTGGTCAATTTGTCTAACACGATCTGAGTGATCTGTGTCGTGTCAAATATTATGATTGCTACAAATTCAGAAGAAAACAACAATAAAACCTGTCTAGAAATGGTATTCAACAATATACCCCAATGACCAAATCCTGTGATGGAAGTGTATCACACACTTCTCACACTTTTGCAAGCACAACACATGTAGCACCTAGCACATCAGATGCTGTCAATTGTATTGAATTGTACCCCTGTAATAACCACTCAACTTAGAGCAGCATGCTAGTAAAAATGAATTACAAAGCAGCTGTTCCACTGTGTTCCACAGGAACTCCAGCTTCCAATCTCCTCAAACTCATAAAATAAATCATCACTTCATAACACACAGCAACACATTCAAGAAAACTTCATGCAACTTGTGATGATGAATCACTTCTTGATCATTCTTTTCTTCTTTCGTTGTATAAAGGGACCCTTTTCTTGTTTGCGTTTCCTCTCAGACCAGATTCTATCAGCAACACTTTGCCCAGACTTCCCTCAGGAATCGACCCTCCTGGGAACCTTGCCACCTCTATCAGTCTACCTTTTAGACGTTGTATGATCGGCCTTCCCAAAGGTTAGGAGGAGGGGCGTGTCTTTCTCTAGGAGAACCGACAACGAAAGGTTCCTAAATCTTGAACCGGCATCTCTCAATCAATCAATCAACCGATCATCACGCCTTGCAAACTTCTCATCAAAGAAGAGAATTTTTAACACAGGAGTCTCTGTCCCCTTGCAATTCTAGTCCTGCATAGCCTCTCTCTATCATACTTTTACTATGCTTCTTTAGGTTATGTTGCCTCAGCATGTATAAACCATTCAGCTGGCTTACGCAAATAAGAAAGCGTAAGCCAGAGGCTTTGATATTCCGGATTGCGGGGGTTTTGATACATTACAGCAGAAGCTTTGATTTTCAGATTACAGGGGTTTTGATACATCCGTGCTCTACACCAATTGCGTCCTGCTTGGCCTTGATGCTTCGGTGCTCGGATAGGGCAGAATCCCTACATTAGGATTGTTTCGGCATTCTAATCTGCTTATGGGGGAGGCCCTTCTTCACTTCCTGCTATGTGCACTATGTGGTCCTGCTCAGTCGGCCAAGGACTTTGCTGGGGTCTAGCCTATTTTTGATGTAGCACAATCTAGAGATTTTTGAAAGATTTTTCAAAACCTTATCAACGAACTTGAGGCACAACGAGCGTTACCTCGCAGCAATTATCGTGTATCTTCACTTGCCACATGCTGCGGACAAAGATTTGTGGAGTTACTATGGCAATTGTTTGCACACGCATTGCGGGAAGTCCATAAATGCAGTTTTCCATGTGATGTGGTTGCAAATCCTTTGCCAGCATCCCTGACAGAAGTTGTGGCTCAGAATACTCATGCTGCTACTTTACTCACAGTGACAAAGGCTGTAATTGCAATTGAACGAAGAAGGTTTCTAGATGGTGTTGCAGTAGCAGTTCGCAGGCAGGCTTTGTGGTCCAGTCTTGCTCATGATATGACTGCTGAATATCGAGATTTGTGTGTGGAAGAGGCATACTTGCACCAAGAACTTTGGGAGTCACTCATTAATCACACTGCTCTGATACCAAATGAGAAAACCGAAGTGGAGGGAGTCCGTGAGGCCAATCAAATGGGAAGTCAGGAGCTCAATGTCTTCTTCTCCTCCATTATTCTTCTCTATTTCTCACAGTCCACACCCACAAAAATGGTATCCTCCAAAGATAGATACCCCAAACTTAAAGATACTTTACATATGGTTGTATGTTAGATACATACAACCATAGGATATGACATATTTATCAACAGGAGTTCTATCACCACTTAGCGATTTTGGCTAAAACATCCATGTGGTGTAAGGCATAGGGAAAATGCTCTTCTATCATGATCACTATGAACGGCCTAGGGAGAAGATAAGGACAAAACTTACTTATAGCAAGCATTAGAGACAACCATCACCTCCACCATCTTGTACCCTCATTCTGATGTTGTCATTACTTTAATATAAAAGTAAATCAGCCTCATTAGGCGAGTTTTAGCATCCTTTTGTATTAGTGTTGCCCCTAGAGCATCTTCCTCAAAACTCACATTGACAAAAAACTCTTGATCCTAGCAAGGCTATAAAAGTATGGGAAGGGTGTTGAGAGCCTTATTCACCTTGTGAGAGCACATTTCGCTTTCATCACTCCACAAGAGCTCCTCAGAGTGGGTCAACTATTGTAGTGGAAACATTAATTGGGGAGAGGAGATGAATGAACTGCCCCATATATCGCACCTTCTGAATGAAAGAGATTCCATCCCATGTGAACACCATATACATAACAAAACCCTAAAAACTCATGATTTTTTTGTAAAATTGTAATATTGCAAGTTTTGTGTGTTTGCAAATAAATTATTAGATGATTGATTTTTCTTGATTTCCATGATATTTATGATAGATCGCAATATTAATAGCCAAAAATAGCCATTTTCAATGATTTACCAATTGAATTTATTATAAAACAACCATATTTATGACTTACTTATAGAACAGTGCTTTATATTGTATGCATCTCATGGTTGGAAGCCCACTAATGCTTCCCAACAGCCACTGCTGATGCTTCTCCCAATCTTGTTCTACACTCCTTCACGCTCCATCATAATCATCCCACAATCCATATCTCGCATCATGACCCATCCCCCTCTAGGGATGGTAAACATTAGACTATGACCTAATACAGACACACAATCGACATTAGCATTTAGTGTAGAGCAAGTCTAACAAGCCTCTCCCTAGGTGGTGTCACTTGTTGTCCTCTCCTTCTTGGTTGGAATCCATTTTCTAGCAAACACCTGGGATGAGGAAAAAATTATATACCATGGCCAGTCTCCCTACAATTATAGAAAACATACTCTCTTTCTTGTCTCCTTAGGCCCCGATTTCCTTCATTTGCAAGGGGAGGGAGCCGTACTCCTTGCACTAAATTCAACGAAAGGCTTTCAAGTTGATTAGTAATGCATTGTAGGAGATCTTGCTATGGCATTTCTGGTTCAGGTGGGGCCTCTGCTATTTCTCTAGGCCTTAGCATGGTTGGTAAAACTTGCATGGGCTCAACTCCTCCCTTCAGTTGGACTTGATACTTTAATTTTCTATCTTTCTCACTGGCATAAGTGACTAGTTCACCATAGGATGTGGTAAAATTGCCTTTGACCTTCTCCCTTAGTAGAGGGTGGAGTCTGGCCAAAAAAAAATTTCTCAAGGCAATCAAGTACTCTCTCTCCCTCGGCTAAGGAGACTATCCATTTATCCCACAATTTTATACATATACATTCATATGCTTGGTACTCCCCTGGTAAGGTTTGGCGAAGATCTAAGAGTTGTCTCCAAAGATCTTTAGAAGGCTCTGTATCTTGATACTCATGCAAGAATGCGGTCTTGAGATCCTCCCAGTTACCCCTTGTAGCCTCCGAGAGAGCTTGATACCATACTCGAGCATCACCCTTTAGAACTAAAGAGAAGGCTCATACTTTGGTTGCTTCATCATCCCAGCCGATGACTAGGAAGGCCATTTCTAAGTCATCTAGAAATTCTAGAGCTTTCTCCCCTTTGTGCCCAAAAAAGTTTGGAAAAGCCATGATAGGAAGATGTTGATCTAGCTTAATACAAAACAAATATGAACACGTCTAGGCCTAAGTCATATCTTATTAAGGCTCAAATAAATGGATTCACAATTGCATTAATCTCAGAAAGACGACGAGGGCCCAACAAGTCCCTTATGATATTTTGGAACCTGAGCTTTGTGCTAGCTATTATGTGCACGATTTGCCTAGCAAGAGGACGAATAGGTCCGTACAAATCCCTATGGCTTATGGGATGCACTTAGAGTAGAATGAATATCTGCACATTAAAGGAGATGTTACAATCTGAAATAGGGAATATTATGGTGTCAGGGGACAACAAGATCTCTCACAACCTCTCAGCTCCAAAATAGAATACCAATCTTTGTTGAAAATATATATTCCTACTAATGCACACATCCACCCTAATGTTTTGAACCGATTGAAAGTTGTAGAAAATAGGATTATTTATTTATTCATTAACTACAAATTTCCACTACAAACTTTCATGAAGCGTGTTGTTGAAGCTCTGACCTCTTAGATTCCACCATTTGAGAGATGTGAAGGATTTTCTCACCAGTGATTAGCTTAGCTTTGGTGTGACCATCATCAGCCTTGTAAAGTTCATAGGCTTTGATAGCTACCTTCTCAATTACTTTGAGCCTTCTTGCTAGTAGTGGTTGAAGTGCATCACCATATGTAGCCTCTCGCCAATACAGATGCCATTGATGTGTAGCTTCCCCTCCAAAAACTTGTTAATTTCTGAATTTAAAAGCGCCTTTACCACTTGAAGACGAGGCTTAGGGAGTGTCTTTACACTAGACACAATGCACTCAACACAATGCCTTGACCTAGAGACTTGATGAGGTGAGATTTCTCTTGAAGTAAAGAAGGGTGTGTGTAATTAACTAGACCAACTTACGTGTCATTTGCCGATAAAGATTCTTCTTCTCTTGAGTTTCTTTTGGAGACCATGGTGGTACTCTTGAGCAATGAATCTCTTGAAAAGGGTTTGATGAAGATTCCTCCTTAGTGATCCCTTGCACAAATACTCATTGAAAAAGAGAACAACTCCTTAGATGTTTCTTCCTTCATAAAAATTGTAGAGTATAGCTTGAGAAGTCCTCAGGGAGGACACAAAAAATGAGAGCTGAAAAGATGATTGGGTTGCCTCTTACCCACCCAGCCTCCAATCCTCACTACAAGAGCTAAAGATGGGCACCACCTAGCCAAAGGGAGAATGGGCTAGGACATCCCTTTCCATAACTTCACAAGAGAGAATTTGTAGCCCATCTTAAGGGAAATGAAGATGATGGAAGGTTAAGAGAGGTGATGGCTCCTAGATTCTCCCATAGACATATATATAACATAAGAAAATAAGGATTCCTCACCTATAGAGCATATGACAAGTCTTACTTAATACGTTTAAGTATGAATGTAGAGGGAGAATTAGAAGAGAGTATATATGTGTTTAACAGTGTGCGAGGGAGACGAGGAACGAAGGAAGAGAGAGGAGAAGAGAGACATGAGATACCGAAAGTGGAACCCCAGAAATGCATCAACTAAGCACACATGATAGGAATATATAGAGGGGACCTGGGACGCTATATATAGACAGACTATATATAGCTAACACCCTCGCTCAAATAAAGGTCCCTTACTATGGATGAAAAAACCCTTGGGGGCTCAAGGGAAAAACCCACAGCTCTATATAGGCCTATCGTTATATTAATATTCAAAATATAAGATTACAAAGTTGAACTTACAAGATCCTATTCATCACTCATGAATTACAACATCAACAGAGCTACATCACTCCTGAATTACAATAGCCTATTCAGAGGCATCAAAAGAGCTTTATCACTCCTAAATATACAACATGTAAAATAAGCAAAAGATAAAATCTCCAAGAAATTCCTTCAACTGAACTTGGGATGTAAGCAGTATATCTGTCACATCAAAACTTAAAGAAAAACGTTACAGTGACATTAGAACAACACAAGGTCTATAGAGACGGTTCGCGATGCTGCTCTATAGACAACATAACACATGTGGAGCCCCATGAACATAATATAAATAAAACAATTTGTCATCAGCTGGAATATAGACGCTCATCAACTGAAAAGAATATAAACGAAATAATGTGTCATCAGCTGGAATATAGACCCTCATCAGTTGGAAAGAATATAATGTGTCATCAACTGGAATATAGACGCTCATCAGCTGGAAAGAATATAAACGAAATAATGTGTCATCAGCTGGAAAATAGACGCTCATCAGCTAGAAATAATATAAATGAAATAATGTGTCATCAGTTGGAATATAGGCCCTCATCAGCTGGAAAGAATATAAACGAAATAATGTATCATCAGCTAGAATATAGACGCTCATCAATGGAATAACGAACGAGGACTTCTTAGCATCGAAACTAACTGAGTTCATGTAACCTGGTGGTACAGGTTGGAATTTGATACCACAATTGTGAAGATCAACTGCTGCAGATGGGAAGTGGGTTGGCTTCTTCACAAGCTTTTGAGTTTGGGAGCCTTGAGTGGCAATGCCATATAGGCAATCCGGCAAGTGCTTCCGACTGTGTATGTTGTTGTGACGACAACGTGGCTGAAATAAAATGGAAGAACCTCACAGGCTACTTTGGTGACCAGTTTTCCCAATACTTTGAGTGCTTCTGTACTTGAGTCCTGCGCATTGTTGTCCTTTGTCATGCTTATTCTACTTGGATGAAAATCCAAGAAGCAAGAAAGCCCACTCTGGAAGTGATTCTAAACAACAGCTAGTTGAAGAATTTTTCAAAGGACTCCTAATAATGATCTGATTGTGCATCACCATCCATGCCCAACAAACAGAAGTGTATTGCATCATTAATATAGGACTCTACGAATTGGATATGTAATATCTACTTTCCCGAAAAACAGATCTCACTATTCATTTGAAGACTTCCAAGAGCTCTACAAAAGCAACTCTAAAAGAAACATCTTGTATCACAAACATCTTGAAGGATTACTTTCCTCCAACTGAGGTATTCAATCCTGCTGGAACCCTCTCACTTGTTCGTGTTCTGGATACATTGACTTCCAGCAACTCCATTGAGGGGATTATAGCCACTTTATAGCTGAGATCCCAATATTTTGAGCAAATGAAAGCCAAGCTAATTGCAGCACATTCTGGATAGATTGATCTCACAAATCTTGATGGATGCTTCAAGTATACTGGCAAAGCTATTTAATCTCTCCCTCAGAAAGCTGAACCTGTTTTCTAGGCCTGGTAAACCTGACCTCAAGGAGTCTTGTAATGATATCATCTAGCAAGGAAGGGTCCATGTGGGCACGAAGGTGGGAGCTCCGGCCCAAACGATGGACGGTGATAAGGTGGATCATGTACCAGGTTCCGCGAATCGATCTGTCACCTGTATGTGTGCGCACCGAGGAGCCGAATGCTAAATGCGAAGCGTCGACTGATGAGAACCCATCACTGCTGAGGCCCAAGGACGAGAACAACGTTGTGTCTTTACTCACATGGAGCAGCAGCTTCTGCTATCGCACTAGAGCCACGATCAGCAGAGAGCCTTGTCTGTCATTTCTGACACAAGAGAAGCCTCTATGTTCCTAGTCCAGCTACCTGTGTACAAGCAAGATAGGGAAAAGCCCTTGGCTCAGCCCTCTTCATCTGTGTCTCACGCTTGCCTCCTTGTCATCGCCAGGATCAGCGCCATAGAGAGCATTGTGGATGCACGCAGCCAAAGCCGAGTGAGTGGAGCCGAGCAGAGTAAGGTTCCAGATATTCTGAAGAGGGCGTGTACATTCAGCCATGCCGAGAAGGGCACGGAGACAACGCCGTGGCCAGTATAGTACTGGCACGAAAGCATGTATGTGGACGTGGCGATGTGATGCAGGATGAAGAGCACCTCCTAAGGCATGAAGAGACCGTAATGGAGAAAATCAACTAGGAAGTAGGCGGTGTTGAACTCCATGACTAGTTCCTGGTAGCGCGAGTTGGGAGCATGGAGACGCCACAGGGAGCGGTGGATGTTGGCCAGGCTTTGCAAACGGAGGCATCAAGCCAATGCGAAAGGACGAATTTGCCATTGCATGTCGTATGGTGAATCTATAGTCTGTCTATATATAGCATCCCAAGTCCCCTCTATATATTCCTATCATGTGTGCTCAGTTGATGCACTTCTGGGGTTTCACTTTCGGTGTCTCATGTCTCTCTTCTCCTCTCTCTTCCTTCGTTCCTCGTCTCCCTCGCGCACTATTCAACAATATGATCTAGACACCATATGATCTAGGCATCATATTAGAATATGAGAGAGAGGGAGAGAGATGAGAAGAGAGGGAGACAAGAGGAGAAGAGGCTACATTAAAAAAAGAGACTCATTCATAGCTTACCTCAAAGAGATAGACTAGCATGAGGGTGTTGTATAATGTGCTCTTAGTGGCTCCCCTTTGGGCTTGGTGATCTAGAGTGCTCTCATGTGCTTGTGATTGTGTTTCTTTGCATCTCCATGGGCACCTTATATAGCCTCCATTAGAGATTAGATTAAGATAATCTTCTTGACTAATATAATCCTAGATGATATATAGCATATTTGATAATATGGAGAATAGTGGATGGGACAAGTCCCCACCTTGGTCATCATGCAAGAAGCCAAGGGTGGTGGTAGATAAGCTAAAGAAAGGGAGCTAGATTACAAGAGAGGTGGGTGCCCAAAGCACATTATTATAATATATTTACAAGAAAGATATAATGGAAACTTGATGTGATAAGGGTGAAAAAGAGAAGAAAATTGCATGCAGCTAGTAGTCTGCACCTTCGTAACTTCAAATCGGTGAAGAATCTGAAAAACGTTTCTTCTGCAAATTTGTAGACTAGGTCAAAACTGATCGGGCAATGCGAGAATTTTCTTGAAATTTAATTTTCCGTGGGATTTATTAAAATTATTAAAAAAATACTTCCAAAATATGCTTTGATTTTAATTCCTTATATGCATATAAGCATTGGACAAAGGGAGTCCATGCTTGTAAGATTTTGTGTAAGATCCAAATGACACCATGATATGGACATTGACTTGTGTACAAGGGTGAGGTATCCTCTAATGATAGTGATAGATCCCAAATCTTGGTGATGCAGGTGGAACCCAAGTGTAGTTGGAGGTTAGTCCTTTGAAAAAATCTATGCACTCACTCAACCCCTAGGTGTAATCCATTTCCACCTTCACTAAGATAACCTATCCCTTTTATCCTTTATATTGATATCCCTCCTAAGAACTTGTTTCCCCACTTGCTAGAGTTATTATAATCGAGAAGCAATGTAGCATACCTAGTCCTTGAAGAGTAAACCCAAAGTGATAATATGTAGAATTTAGGCTATGGGTAAGGCTCTTGATAGGGGTTTCAGCCAAATTTTGTGGTAGAAATCTGGTTTGTAAAAAACTCGGATCATTTACTGTTTTTATTTTCATCACATTTCCCATCCTACTACTTTTCTTGAGATATATTAATCATTACATACTTAGGAGTAGGCTGAATTGTAGCCTTAGGCTACTTAGAATTTCTACATGTCACTCTATTTGAAGTCCCTATAGTATTTTCATCTGTCTTTCTCTTATCCTCCACATATATATTTTGTAACTTAACCATATAAGCATACACTGAGAAGAAATCAACTAGTAAGTCCCATTTTGTCATGTCACGAATGCTTATACTAACATTACTTAAGTCACTTCATACTTTGCCCTTCTCGGTTGGATACATCGTGTCATGCGTAGTCGTGCCACTACGCGGACACAGTGTAAAAACTCTGGAGTGCATCATCGTCTGGCTTTCTTATTGATCTAGAAAGTCAATGCCATATTACTCACTAGCATTAGTATCCATAGTATAGATGGTTCAAAAATACTAGATTTTTGGATAAGTTTAGCCTATGTTTGATATTTTGGATATTATCTCTTTTGTAAATATCTTAAAAAGCTATGGAAACTTCTACAATAGGGTGACATGTAAAAAAATAAAATTTTTTCAACCATTTTTGGGAGATTTCATGCAAAAAGAAGGGCTTTTAAAATTGCACAAGCGCGATCGTAGTTTACATGCAACAAACATCACTCTGAACAGGGAAAAGAAGGAGTGATCTAAAGGAATTCTAACATGGTGTCCTTGAGTTTTACCCCCCTTTTGGAGCCAACGGAACCATCAGATTTGTGGTCTGAGCAGCAAAGAAGAAGCTAGTAGTTGATGCACATTCTCAAGCATTTTTTTGAAAACTGAAAACCCCTAGTCAAATTGTAGTTACATTTGTTTTTTATTAACTTAATTGTTTGTGTGACTATTTGTTTTGTCGTTTTGTAATTGGATTTCTTGTGTTTTTCTGGCTTAGGATTTGTTTTTTTCATTTTGTTTGATTTGTTGAGTGTGAAACTTAATAGCCTTGGTCGAGCTTGGTATTTTTTTGGAGAGGTTGAAGCGAGAGTTTTACTAGTAACTGCCGAACATTGTGGAGCATGGTTTGATTTCTTGTTGAGACTCTTGCACATCACGGGATGATGGGTTCATGAGCAGTTCATGATGCACTTGTTTGATGCATTGCACTTGAGGATTGTCTCCTGTTCTATCAAATACTTCCAGGTCATGGGTTGGGTTTATATACATTTTGCACCATCCTTGAGCACTTGCACGGCATGAGGCCCGCTGCAGCTATATGTAGTAAATCCTAGTTGCACGCGCACTTGAGAGAGCACTTGTTATTGAGCACACCCATTTCTTGCAAGCATGATATTTGGGATGTTCATCACAAAGTTAGGAGCCTCTGGTTGAGTATGTAAGGTGGTTGGGCAAGTCAGAGGGTCATAAAGGACGCCGCCAATCGTGAGATAGGTTGTTCCTTGGTCAACATCTTGAGGACCATCATTTTCTAGAGTGATTGTGAGAGTTGGATGGGTAGAGCAAAGTTTGATATCTTTTTTCCTGTTGAGTGTTGAGAGGTGAGGTTAAGGGTTAAAATAATCATGAAATTTTTTTGCATTTTGCATGACGTACGAGCACATTTAGATATACTAGGCACACTCTTCAATGCATCCATATTTTTATGTGTAGCATCGATTGAATGGTTGCATATCATGGATCCGACATTGCATATTCTTGGAAACATATTTGATTGAGCACGAAGTTCTATTCCAAAGCAAATTCTTGTTAGACACATTGCATGGAATCAAGCACATATATGTCAAGGAAACAAAGGGGTTTCTGAAAGCTCAACAGATCATCTTGGAGTTATGAAAAGTGAAAGGCCCTCAATATTCGAAGGCACTATCTAGCAGCCCCGCCTTTTTTATTTAAACATTTCCTCATAAGGAAATTCCAAAAAACCATATTGATGACATGATTCGATTTACATCAACTCATGATTGTCTAGCGTCCTTATATCATCACTTTCATTACCATTTGGATTGGTTACTCTAAAAATTTTGGAAGGGAAATGAAGTTGCTGGGAATGGGACTATTGGTGCTACAATTTTAGAGAGCCATATTCACAAAAGGTTGTAAATTTACAGCAGCTGGGATGAAAATAATGGACCTAAGGTTGGAAATAGGGCATTCTTTTCCACCAGCTCATGCGATGGCATATTCCGAGGGTGGCCTAATTGGGCAATCTGTTCAACAGAAAGGGCAGAAGAAAACAATGGCAATTCGATGGCAAGAATGGATCACAGGCCTAGTTGTCGGTGACTATCTATCGCAGGAAGTTCGTTCGTAGACAGCAGAAGAAAATAATGGCAATATGGCGACCTATTTGAATTGGACTAAAGCTTGAAGATTACGGCTAAATGAATTATGAAGTGTTCAAAACGCAAACGGAGGACAAGACATGATGGCCGTCTGATTGGATAGTGGACATTGCCGAAATGCAAGTACCTTTAACCGAGATGATGGCGGCTACTGACGCAGTTCATTGGCGCAGGAGGGTGATTTGATGATGACTGACAGAGAGGATTCGACGGCATTATGACAGCGCATTAAAATGCATTGCGCAGGCATGACAGAATGGAAAACTGCCGAAGAAGAAGGCAAAGTGACAGGCAATCCATTGACCCAAATTGACAAGCATTACAAAACAATTGCGGCCTGCTCGACATGACAAATATGATGGCAAATAGCATTCAGTAAAATGGCGTTTTATCACAACAAAGATGGCATTTCGTTGACCTTATGCATGGCTTGAATGTCGGCGTATATTCCATATGGTGGCAGCGTGATGCAACAAATGAATGCTTTTTTACAAATGATTAGCTTTAAAAAGCTATTGGTTTTCTATAAAGCCTTACGGCTTTTTATTTTTGTAAAACGTTTGAGTTCTTTAGCCTTTTGAAAAGCTAAAGGCATAAAATCCTTAGGTTTTTTGGGAAAGCAAAACATAGCGTGTATGTGAGTGTGGATAAAAAACTATATAAGGAGGTATGAAAGAAGAGCAAAGGGCCTTCTCCCTCAATTCCAATTGTATCTTATGAGAGAGGTGAGAGGAGGGTCGTATGAGAGAGGCTACCTTGACCTACTAATTCACAAGATGAAGAACTTGGAAGTTGAAGGTATGAGAATACTATTCACTTGGTTTTGTTTTCAAATTATTGGTGTTTTCAAAATTTGTGTTGGAGTGATGCTATACCCGCATTTGGGTTTTAATTTGTTTTGAGCTACGAGAGGCATTGTGTGTTGTCTTATTTTCGTGTGTGGCTTGTGGTGTTTGTCAAACATTTAAATTTTTCAAAGTTGTGTTGTGCATCTGACAAAGTCAATTTTTCCAACCGGCACTCCTTAACGTCTCATTATCAGGTTGTGAGTGAGGGTTACTCTCGATCACCGCTTGCGTAACAACGTTTTTGGTCTACAAGGGAGCTCCTAGAGATCTAATGCTTGGAGATTGCTTCTGAGTAGTCATAGACAAGGATTTTGTTTCTTATCTCAGGTTCTATCAATACATAGCGCTTTGATTCATTAAGCTTTGTCTTTATCTTGTGTACCTATTGTCTATAATTTTTCTTCTCTTCTATCTCCTATTCTCTACTTTCTTCTATCTTTGATCCTTGGTGGATACCACCTTTCAACTAAAACCCCTCTGACATTGGTGAACCTGACGTGGAAGGTCGTCCAAAGGAAATATAAGAAGGAGTAGTGCCACATAAGGAATTTCAAGTTCTATCAAAACATGGTGTTTTGATTCATTGTGCTTTGTCTTTATCTTCTGTACCTCTTGTCTATTCTTTTTCTTCTCTTCTATCTCCTATTTCCTTTTTCCTTCTATCTCTTATCTTGGGTGGGTACGACCTTTTGACTAAAACCCCTCTGACATTAGTGAACCCGACGTGAAAGGTTGTCAAAAGGAAAGACAAGATGGGAGAACCTTCAAGTACAATGTCTAGTGATGTTTTATAGTAGTTAGTGCAGAATATGAATATGCTTTTGCACATACAACAACATGTGATACAAGCTTTTGCTCAAACAGAAATTGTTGTGATAAATACTCTATTGGCAATAGAATGCGAGATGAAGTTGTTTAATGGAAAGAATGTATCTATATATTTGCATACCTATGCTCAAAAGACAGAGTTCTTTAGGGTGGCTCAACTTGCATGGAGCCAATACTTTTTACAAGTTATTGTAACATGAATTGAAAGCCCGATTTATTGAATTGTATATATAGGATGCTGATTGGGAAGCTTTCAAGAAGACACTTAGGAAATAATTTTACATTGACAAGGACATCAGTTTGATTACTTGCAAGACTTTCCAGGAGTGGATTCTACAACCCAATAAGGGTCTTGTGGCTACAGAGTTATTAAGACAATTTGAAACTCGGTTGTTTGAGCAACTAAATCTTGTAGAACAGCAAGCTCTTCCAAGTTGGAAAATTGAATTGTTTTTACAAGTAGTAGATCTTGAGCTTCAAGAGAAGCTTGATAATTTGTTAGAGGATCTGACTACAAAGATAGGACTTAAAACACAGTGCAGGTATGTTAAGAAAGCTATTATTGCACTGGTGAAAAAGAATAGAAGAAGATGAGGATTGGACGTATTTAGCTTGCCCACTGTTACAGACAATACAATTGATGTATGCAAGTAAGCCATCCACTTTTGCTGTGGCTAATCCTATGGTTGCACACTTAATGTTCCCAATGTTAGGGAGAAATATGTATTAGATGAATTGGTCAAAGTCATGCAGGAGCTTGAGTTGAAGGTCCCAAAATTGGATGAGAAAGGACAAGAGAAAAGGGGACGGATAGCAGCGCCTTAACTAGGGAAAAGATGTATGTGGTGTGATAGTTTGCAATATGAAAGGAAGGATTGTGCTTCTTATCAAGAGGCCTTGGCATGACAACTCATCTTCTGGAAAGATGGCAAGATTCATGCACAAGAAACGGAATTGTCTCTTGCTTTGAATTTTGGAAAGGGAGATATGCAAAAGTTATTGGAAGACATGGCTGTCGAAAATGCTTATATGGCTATACATGCTTCTACTTTTCGTCTACAGTTGGATAGAATGCCTAGCCAAGTGATTGTTGGTCCAAAGGCTGCAATATGGGCACATGCTCTGCATGCAACTGAAAAGAAGAAAGTTACTAATAGTGAAATGTGTCATGCAAGGCAAGACATTCATGGCATAACTGGTTGGGAATCACCGATAGCTGCATATTTTACAACATGGAAAAATACTGATGTACTTATGGAAGAGAAACAGAAGAGAGATGAAGATAATGCAAGGATATCTAAAAGAGTGATTTGCAAGCAAGATTTTCCTTTTTTGTTTGACTACAAATCCCTCTGATTGCTCCATGTATATCTATTCCTTTAAATCGCCATTAAGAAAAGCAATTCTCCCATCCATTTGGTGAACCTCCAAATCAAACTCAATAGTAAAATATTGGTAATACGAACAACATGTGAGAAAGTTTCTTGATAAACAAATCCTACAATTTGTGAAAAACATTTGGCAACTAGCCTTGCTTTGAATTTGTCAAATGTTCCATCTGCTCTTGTTTTAGTCTTATAAACCCACTTGCATTTAATAGCAATACGTCTAGGTGGTAACTCAATTAGAACCCATGTACCTTTTGAGAGAAGAGATTTATACTCAGCTTCCATAGCCTCCTGACATTATTCTTTTTGTGGGGTGACATGGCATCACTATAAGCGATAGAATATTCACAAATATTGATTCTCAAGAGAATATCAACAACATAAATATGACAAGTAGCATGCTTATTATCAATTAGAATATCAACATAAAGATCAACGCCAAGGTCATCTAATAGGTGTAGGTTTTGAATCCTAATTCGAAGAATCAATAGTATCGTGTAAAGGAGGTTATCATCATATAGAAAAGGAAAAGAAGTGAGTAATGAATTTGTATCATCAACATCCTCTAGTGACCACGTTCGTCCAACATCCTCCTGAGACCATGTGCTGCCCATAACTTGCTCATTGAAAATAGCATCATGACTTATGATTACCTTCTTGGAAGATGGATCATAAAACTTGTATCCCTTATAAAAATTTGAATATTCAATGAAAATGAATTTCGAATTGGGAGGATCAAGTTTTCCAGTGACTCTCTTTGGGTACATGAATATAAGTAATACATCCAAAAGTTCCAAAATATGAAACAAAAGGAGTTTCACCTCTCCAATTAGTAACTGAAATTTTACCAGGAGTAGTTGTAGAAAGGTGATTTTTCACAAATATTGTTATTAAGAATGCTTTAGGTCAAAAACATCAAGATAAGCAATAATGAATGAGCATACATCTCATGGCATTGAGAATAGTCATGTTTTTACATTCAACAATACCATTTTGTTTAGGAGTGTAGGGAACCATATATTCATGTGATGAATACCTTAATTATTAGAATAATCATGAAAATCATTTGAAATGTATTCTCCAACATTTTCATGATTATTAGAATAACCATGAAAATCATTTGAAATGTATTCTCCACCATTATCACTGTGAACTTTCTTGATGCGAAGACTAGTATGAAGTTTTGTAGATTTTTTATATTGCTTAAAAGATACTAAAGCTTCTGATTTGTGTTGCAAGAGAAAAATAGTGGTGTATCTTGACAAGTCATCAATAAAAGTCATGAAATACTGATATCGAGATTTTGATAGAGGAAAATGTCCACAAATATCAATGTGAATAAGATCAAGCAAATCTCTAGAATGAGTTATGGTGGAAATGGAAAAGGATTTGCAAAAGTACTTTCCAAGTGCACAATATTCACAAATACCCATATGAGAACGAGCTTTGAATTCCATACCTTGAACAAGGTCATGCGCATAAAGATCGACAAGCTTAGAAAAATCAGAGTGAACAAAGCAATGATGCCATATTTTGCTATTAAGATTGCCAAGAGCTATAACAACATTTGCAACATCTTCATTTAAAGATAACTCAAAATGTTGCCATTTTGAGGAGCAATAGCTATGGTTTGGCCATCTTTCTCAATGCGACACTTGGTATGGTCAAAACTGACAAAGAGACCGGGATCCACAAGTCTTGCAACTGAAAGAAGATTCCTTTGTAGATCTAGGATATGTGAAACTCCACAAATAATTCTTGTTGAAAAAAGAATACCGAGATATAAATCACCTATACCTTTGACTTGACAAGTTGTGTCATCAGTAAGATAAACCAATTTATTGACATGAATATAATGATAATTATGTAACCATTCAGACTGATATGTCATATTTTCTGTAGCACCATAATCAATAATAAAAAGAGATCCATCACGAACTAAGAGAAGTTATCACCATGACAACTCCTACATGTAGAGCATGGAAAGGCATATATTCTTTGAGCAAGTAAAGCTTGGTTGATTTGTTCTGACTGTGTGTTCTCTTGTGAGATCATAATTGTTTCTTGATTTGTGTGTCATCGTTCATGTCATTATGAGTATTCAATCGAATATATACAAGCTTGATAAAAATTGATCCCATCTTTGTTAGATAATATGCTAACAATATTATCATGAGCAAGATCCTTTTACCATATCAAGGAGTTGTGTTATCAATTGCTTTCGTGGAATAGCATCACCATCAACAGCAAGCTGATTGATAATGTTCTTGAATGATTCAGTATGTGTTGCCATAGAAGTTCCAATATTGTATCGTAACTCAGTGAGCTAACTACGAAGATAAAGTATTTTTTAATAGATTTCTTCTCAAAATTTACTATCAAATACTCCCATATAGCTTGTGAGGTTGAAGATTATATACATCAAGCATAACAGATTGTTGAAGAGTAGAAAGAATATACCAATGAGCTACTTTTCCACTTTGACGACCCACTCATTATAAATAGTTTGCCATTATTCAAAGACAGGTCCTTCAGTTACAAGGGAGTTCTCATGAGCCTGATCAATTAGTTGAGGCCGACATTCATAATTACCAAGAACAAAATCATGCAAGTCATCACCTTCAAGAATTATCAACATCTTTACTTTCCATCCAAGGAATCCTTGTCCTTGAAAGTGAGGAAAGAAATGTTGTCCAGAAGGAAATCCGTTGATGATTATAGAATTTGACATTGCTCGCTAAGAGAATGCATCCAATATGAGATCACAAAATTTTGCACACCATATATGAAACGGCAAGACAAAATTACAGCACAACAAATCATATGTAGAAACTATGCTCTAAAGAAAGACATTTAGTGCAAAAAGTATACTCCAAAAGAAAGAGACCCAAGATAGACAAAATGTAGGTAAGAATAAACCAACACAAAATAGACAAAACATTTGAAAGAAGAAATTGATCCAACATAAACGAACAATGCTCAAAATATTATCACTTTACTTTTTGGCCAAGAATTGATGATGATCTAGCTAATTTTGGTAGAAATGTAGAAACACAAGAGTGAGTAATTGTGACAAAGCATGTGTTGTAGAAGTCTACATGAAAAGCTATTGTCCTATTTGTTTTCCTATTTCAATTCCAATTTACCTGAAGTGACATAACTTTTGACACAAAACTCCAAATAGAAACTTTTAGGGTGCCCAAGCAAGACATACCTATAATTCAACATATCTGCAATCTAAATAATGATTGGTGATGATCAAGTGAACTTCTTCTATGGTTAAAATTCAAAACATAAGATGCTCATAACATACACAATACATCAAATTTAAGCATGAAAATAACTTCAATCAAGAATTGAAGAGATACTACATAGGTATTCTTCTTGATTGCCTTCTTCATGGAATTGGTTATAGTCAATCATGATAGCTCTGATACCATGTTGAAATGTAGAGAGAGAAGATATGTAGATATGTACTAGAGAGAGAAGAGACACACCATATACACTCCCAAAGACTATATCATATTGATCACAATCTACATATATATAGGTGAGACCTAGTCTAGATAGGGTGAGCAATATGTAGCTCCAATATTATTGGCATCTAATGTAGCCATTTCCTCATCCATTCTTGCATCCGAATGAGTATGACCAATAATATCCTCAAAACAAGTAGCATCAAGATCCTCAATCACCTTTACCATCTAAGCATAATGATGAGCTTCATAATCTTTAAAACCACATCTTTTAACAAGATATATGACCCTAATAGACCTTCATATCACTAGATCACTCGGTGGAGTCTTTACATTACCATATGTGCTCTTTTTATGTCTGGTATTCTAACTAAAGGAACACCAAGCTCATCATCCAAACTCTCTAAACCATTGGAATCTTCATCAATCTTAAATGACTAGCAAATGCATCATTACCATTTGACACTTTCTTATTTTCTTTGACTTGTGCAATACTAGTAGATGCATCTAAAGATGTGGGCTTGCTCCTTAGTCTTTTAAACCAAGGATAAATGTAGATCTAGTATCAGATGATGATTCTCGTCTATTAAGGCTTCATGATTCTTACTTTTCTTCTTGCACATGACTATCATGATCATCATCATCATTCAATGCATCACCATTAGATGTACACCAATTGCTCATCTCATCAAAAATAACATCCTGCTCACTTTCAATTCACTTGGATAGGTTTATTATAGTAATACTCTTTTTTATATAAAGAGTATCCAATGAGAACTAATTTTTCAATCTTTGGATCAAGCTTCTTTTGCAACTCATTTGGCACATAAATATATTCAATACAACCAAACAATCTTCTGCAATATGCATATTTTTCCTTTGTACAACCCCATTTTGGTGTGGAGTGTACCTACCAGTAAATTATCTCTTTATCCCATAAGACCTTAAGAAGTCACTAAATGCATTAGAAATGTACTCTTTTCCTCCATCTGATCTCAAGCACTCCACTTTCAAGCATATTCTTGTTTCAAAAAACAGCCTTGAAAGTTTTAAAGTGCTCAAGTAGATCACTCTTTTTCATCATGAAATACACCCAAAGTTTTCTAGAACAATCGTCAATGAATGTAATATAATACTTACTATCACCAAGAGATACATTTTGGATAGGCCTCTGAATATTTGTATGCACAATATCAAGTATATTCATGCTCACATCTCTATCATGGAAAATGGTTGTCTTACCAACTTACCAAACTGATATGCTTCACACACTTTATGAAAATTTACAACTCTAAAAGTAGGCAATCCTATGACCAGCCCTCTGGACTATATTAATTTTAATCTTTGCACATTTTCATATCCAATATATTTGTGTCATATTTCAATGTCCATAACCACTCCTTTGCCTTTAGTATATATATGATGCCAGGAGGCATATTCCACGGTGGATTCCGTAAACTTAGATGACCGGGGCTCATACGCAAAGAGGATTCTTTGTGCGAGAAGTTGATGGGGACGCCTGTCCTTTTCGGGCGTTTCATTAATTTAGTGTGTACATGGGTGATTCCATAGCGGGTGATTCCGCAAAATGCATATTAAATTAATAAATGTTTATGAGTTTAGAGTGCGCACTCGTAATAAATTAAGGTTAGGATTTATTTCTAACCAGTTGATTTATTTATGTAGCTGAAGACTGCTAGGTATTCACTTTTGTCGGTTTAATTGTGTTATTTTACTAACGATTGTGAATGCTTCAGTTGATGTGTAGAGATAGCAGCAGTGCGGAGGAAAGCATTGGAGTCTAGCGGGTTTTCGACCTTTGGACTATATTTTGATAGGCGCCACGCCTATATTTTGTTATGTCTATAGAGACATCGATTATTTATTATTATTTTGTATGCGCTTATGCGCTTGGATATGTTATTTCTATTTGGACATTGAGATTGGGCGTGGCAAACTCTATGGGCACCGTCCATTAGCTTTATTTTCTTATTTTTGGTAGAAAGCAAACTCAAAAGCTAAAAGCTTGTCATATTTTTGTAATTGGGCTATTTTTGAGCATAAAGATTGGAAATATACATTAAATACATGCTTTGTGAAGCGCTCACACAAGGCATGGGGGAGATTGAACCCAATTTGTCTCTTGTCTCATGTCGTGCTTGCTTTTACATGGGTTTTTGTGCTAAAAAGTAGAGTACTTTGTTCTTGGGGACCTTCCGGGATTCACCACGTGAGCTATCTGCGTCCGATCTGCGCACCAATATAGCATCATTCATAGCAAGAATTCTAATATCTAAAGAAGCACACAGCCAACTCTACTTCCTTTTGCAACCAACCTATACTTATCATTAAAATCTTTCACAAATAAACATTTTGCATTAATGAAACTTGCAACCTCTACTCTATTATCTGTCCAATACACACTAAATTCTTTGTGATGTATGGTACATGCGATATATCTGACAGACTTTTTGTCTAACCATCATGCAAGGACAAGGAAACTTTTCGAATGTGTGAAATTAGATGGCATAAATCATCAACCATCTAGACATAACTTGGATTTTGTAAATCTTGTATCTCTCCAAACGATTGAGCATGGTTGGTCATACAATTAGATACACTTGAATCAACATACCATACATCATTGTGTGTCCCCTTTTCTATAACAATATTCGTCATATGATGCATAACAAATAGATGCTCATTTTTTTCTTCATTCTATCGTAAGACAAAGCATAGTTTCTTTTACTACAATTTACCATTGCAAATATCATCCTTCTTAGCATAATATTGGGATATAATATGATCTATTTTGCCATAGTAATGAAAAATAATATCAGAATTACTAGAACCTCTACTCTACTATCTATCTCTTCCTCTAAAGTTTCCCATGCCTCTAAAGTTATCACGGCCTCTTGAAACCTGTATATCACAAAACTACTAATTAAATTTATTTTGCCCATTATCACTAGCACATCATCCCACACTACAACCTCTTGAAGAAAATCTACAATGTGTCCTTTATAAACTTTAGTAAAAGCCTTGGACTTGTTTACCACTTCTTTCAAATGATTCACCCTACATATTGATCTCTTCAATAATCATAAGAGATCAACTCATCAAAATATAGAAAGGGCTTGCGTACATACACAAAAGTAATAAAAGATTTCCAGTTCTTCTCATTAATAAGACCACCCAAAGTGGATAAAACCAAATCATCATCATCAAGCATTGCATCAATAGTTAGCGAGGCATCTATAATGCTTATCACCTTTAAAACATACTCATTTATAGATATCTTTCCTTTCTTCAAGGTATTCAAATCTTACTTGAGTTGAATATTTTGTGCCTGTGTGTTTATTAAAATATATTCTCGAAGATTATCCAAGTTGTATGTGAAGTTTCTGCATTTTTTATATGCCCCAACATTGTGTTATCAATGACTAAAGATAGCCAATACATTAAGTTTTTTCTCTTTTGTATTTCATTATTTACATGCCTTTACTTATTTTACAATCACATGATTACTTAGCTTTGGCTCTTTTTCTTCACCTAATACAAACTCATAGAGCCCTTTTCCAATAAAGAAGTTTGCTACACGAAACTTCCATTACATATAGTTGTACTATCTAGCTTCTCAATGATGGGGTTTTCATTGTTCTCTACCATTATCACAAAATTGATACAAAATAGCAAGTCTTGTGCAATCTTTTATAAAAAGTATATAGCCATCCACCAAGCAACCTCTTTCACTGACTACTCAAAATAATACATATAATATGCAACCAGATTATAGATTAAACTTGTAATTGTTTCTTGTTAAATACCTTAGAAACTAGAGATTTCAAATATGTAACCAATGCAGCCACTTTTAATCAATACAACATAAATCACAGTATACCTTGACACTATCGTTCTCAATCTTGTGGTTCTAAAACAAGGGCCAAAATGGCCTTAGATGGCTGAAAAGGCAATGGATTAGTCTTAAGGAGATATACTGTAGAATATACAGTACTATGCTTACACACCAAATCTCACCATGGCAGTTTGAGAGTTTTGCTTTATCCTTCTTCCGATGCTTCCACAAACACTATCCAAGAGAAAGAGTCAGAGAATGGGAGAGCTTCTTATCCATTTCTTGCTTGCTCACATCCTTACTTCTTCTCCTTTACTTCAACTTTGAAAATCAACCTCTCTCAATGGAGTCTCAATGGAATTGCTCTGATACCATGTTACGAATCATGTGGTGGGGAGATTTGCTTGAGATGCCCCACCAACATATACCATTCATATAAGAAGAAGTGTACTTAAGAATACAAGAAGAGAGATGGAGGCCAAAAAATTTTCTTGTTGGTTTTATTTTCTTCTTTTTTATACTTTTCAATATACACAAAGTATAGATAAGATAGAACATAAAGAAAAGTAGCCTATTAAGTCAAATAGTGCATAACAAACTTTATTAATCAACTAGTGTTATAACTGTGCCAATTGTAGATAGATATAACAAACCAAATATAATAACTGATAAGTCACAAAGATGTCATTTGACATACAAGTGAGGATCTAACCAATGTTTGTGGGCTCACATATGGCTTCTCCTCATAATTGGGACCTTACAACTTAGAGCACTATGGATCATTAGTGGCATCTTACAAAGGTGGGGCATTGAGTATATCTAGCACCCCCCTCAATGTCCACCCACATATGAACTACATCCTTGTCTTAACATCAACTCTCTAAAGATAAATTTAAAGCAAATCCTTTGTAAGAGCTTTAGTAAAGATAGCTGCTCCATTCTCCTCTATTAGATAGTAGACAAGCTCCATTATTCCATCCTCAATCAAGTCATACACATAGTGATACTGGATCTCATTGTATTTGGTACATGCAGGAAAAAATGGATTTTTGACAATGGTAGTGAAAGTTTGAGTGTCACATCTTAGCACTATTGGATCTTCATCCTATACTCCCATTTTCCATAGGATCCTCCTTAACCATATTGCTTAACTTGTAGCAAAACAAGCTACCCTATACTTTGTGTTGGTAGAAGACAGTGCCACATTTGGTTGCTTCTTATTAATACAAGAGCAGCATATCATCAACATAGAGTACCAAGATAAGCAAACTGCCATCACGGGCTTTCTTCGTGTAAAGACACGGATCCATAGCACTCCTGTTGTAGCCCTGTGACTGCATAAAGGCATCAAACTTATGATACCATTCCCTAGGTGCATGCTTCAAGCCATACAAGCTCTTCTTCAACTTGCACACTAGGTGCTCCCTGCCAGGTTCTGCAAAGCCCTTAGGCTGATCCATATAGATCTCATCATGCAAGTCCCCATGTAGAAAAGCTGTCTTGACATCCATCTGATATAGATCTAAGTCAAGCTATGCAACCAAAGCCAAGACTAAGCGCAAGGTGGTCATCTTAACCACAGGAGAGAAGACCTCATCAAAGTCCACACCATGTTCCTGCTTAAAACCCTTTGCTACCAATCTAGCCTTGTATGCCGGCTTGGGGTGTCCAGGGGTACTTTTCAGCTTGTACACCCACTTGCATGGCAAAGCCTTCTTGCCCTTAGGCAAGGCAACCAAATCCCAAGTCTCATTCTTATGCAAGGAGTCTATCTCATACTGCATAGCCCTCTCCCAGGAGTGACTGTCACCCCTCCGCATAGCCTCATCATAAGTGAAAGGCTCTCCTGCATCTGTAACCAAAACATAATGCATAGAGGGCTGAAATCTGTCAGGTGGACGTCTATCTCTAGCAGACCGTCTCACCGTAGGCTCTGCTGCCTGTTTAACTGCCTGTCCAATACCCTGGCCCTGTGGAGGAACTGCTGCAGGCTGTACTACTGGCTGTGCTGGAGCTCTAGGCTCCTCCTGAAAGATCACTCTGTGGATCTCAACCACCTTCTCAGGCTGCCTGTGCATCTTGTCTTCATGGAAGACGACATCATGGCTGCGTACTATTTTCCGTGCCTGCGGATCCCATAGGCGATAGCCCATCTTTCCTAACTCACCATAGCCAAGGAATATGCATTTAATGCTCTTTGGATCCAATTTACTCCTCTTGTCCTTGGGCACATGGCAGAATGCCTCACATCCAAAGACACGGAGATGCGCATAAGAGGGTGGCTTACCAGCCCAAACTTCCTCTGCAACCTGGAAATCCAATCCACTGGAAGGCGATTGGTTTATGACATGGACTACCCTACTAACTGCCTCAGCCCAAAAACTCTGGGGTAGGCCTGCATGGCTAAGCATAGAGCACACACGCTCCTAAATAGTCCTGTTCATGCGCTCAACCAAACCATTCTGGGGTGGGGTGTAAGGGGCGGTCAACTGACGCTTAATACCCCTGTCATCACAAAACTGCTCAAAAGCATGTGAGACATATTCTCCCCCATTGCCAGTCCTAAGGCATTTCAGCCTATACCCAATCTGGTTCTCAACAAGAGCAAGCCAACGCTGAAAGACTGCCAAGACATCGGACTTTTGCTTTATGGGATAAGCCCACACTTTCCTAGAAAAATCAGCAATGAAGGTAACAAAGTACTTCGCGCCACCCATAGACATGCAAGGCATAGGCCCACAAACATCGGAATGCACCAATGCCAAGGGCTCACTCATGCGTGGCCTACCCGATTTCTTATGCGTAGACCTATTCTGCTTACCATAAAGACAATGATCACACGAGTCAAAACGTGCATAGTCCAAAGGCGGAAGATACTGCAAACCAGATAACATTTTCATTCCCTTCAAAGACATATGCCCCAAACGGGCATGTCAAAGTGATACATGTGGGATAGAGCCCACTGCCAAAACATGGTCTATAGAAGACCCAAATACAATAAGAGGATAGAGGCTGCCAGCCTTGCCGCCTCTAGCAAGCACGAGTCTGCCTTTGGTAATTTTCCAGGCAGAATCCCCAAAACAGACATGAAACCCTGCATCATCCAACTGTCCTGCAGACATAAGACTGCGCGTAAGCGCAGGTACATGACGTACATCCCTGAGCAAAAAGGAACTGCTAGTGGAAAACTGCAACTGAATATCTCCACAGCCCACAATATCAAGAGACCTGTCATCTCCAAGTCTGACTGATCCAGATACAGTACGGTAAGAGTGAAACCACTCACGGTAAGGCGTCACATGGAAGGACGCACCTGAATCCAATAACCAGCACTGTGCATACATACTAGATGTCTCAGTCAAGTGTAAAGCATCAGAAGAACTATCTGCAAGTATAAACTCATCACCACCATCGGACTCCTCAGCCTGCGTGACATTAATTTCCTCAATCTTGACGCTGGACTTCGCAGGTACTATGCTGCGATTAGAGGACTTCTCCTACACTTTATCTTTCCCCTTATCCTTGCGCTTCTCATTGCGCAACTCATGACACTGTGGTCTAATATGGCCCTTTTTCCCACAATGATGACAAGTGACATTTGCATTGCGCCCACGCGACTTACTACGCGACTTGCCACGAGATTTAGACCGACCCTTCTGCAAGTCACGGCCTCGGCCATTACCACGGTCATACATGTCATTCCTGCCTCTAACTGTCAAAGCATGACTACCACGAGAGGCATCCAAGTTTTTGCGATTCACCTCTTCCTGAAGAAGAGCACTCTCAACATGTGCCAATTTTAGAGTAGCACTAGAGGCACAAAGAGTAGTGCGGAATACATCCCATGACTCATTTAGAGTTCCAAGCAAGAAAAGAGGAGTTACTTCCTCTCCAAAGGTGATATCCTGCGAAGTCAGGTTCTTCAGTATAGCATGGAACTGGCTCAAGTGAGCAGACATAGTCGCATTATCTTTCATGCGCAGATCCATAAGCTGCTTCAACCAGTACATCTGACTCGCCGGACTTTTCTTATCATAAATATTCTTGATCTTATTCCATAGATCCCATGCACTCTGTGCTTCCTCAAATACATTATAATGTACCTGTTCAGTGAGAGACAATACAATCGTGGACTTACATAGCTCATCAAGTTCAAGCCAGTCGTCATTGTCCATAGTTTCAGGCTGCCTCCTACTCAACCGAAGTGGCTTAATCTGAGATTTCTGCACCAAAACCTGCCATATTTGACTCTTCCAGTAAGAGTAGTTGGTACATCCAACTTTGTAATGTTAAAGATGGCACTATCATGCGAAAATGACGCCATTATGCAGGCCGGAAATGCCCAAACAGTCCAAAACTGCTTGCTATTTTACTACAGAAACTACCCAAAAATGACCAAAACGGGGTCCAAAGGGCGAGCAAAGTGTGCCAAAAGTTGCTGCCCACTTAGTACTAGGTGTAGCACACCAAATCAGAATATTTCAGCATGAAAAGTACACCTCAGTCCACCAATAACTGCTTACTGTAATAAATTGCAGGTATGTAGTCTAGAGAGCAAACTGTCCCAAAATAGGATCCAATGTCAAGCAAACAATACTAGGTCCAAAGCCGGCATGAAACGGACATAAGCAAGGCCAATGACAGTGAAAATAACATGAGCTCAACACCAAGCATGTCAAAATAACATCTGCCAGTGAAAGGCACACCCCCAGACACTCTAGGCAAAGTGTTCCTGTAACTGCCAAAACCTGACACAAATAGGTGTCTGCTCAAAAAGAAAGATCCAAATATGAGACTTAGCTCATAAGCATCCTGTGAACCAAGAGTACATCAATGCATATCCATAAAGATCGGAGTATGATCCCAAAGTCTCAATGCGTATGTAGCTGCTCAAGACATAAACTGCTCCAAATACATGTAAGTGCTCCAATAGCATGCAACTGTCAAAGGTCAAGCAAGCATGTAAAATGCTCCCACTGGCACAAAAGGCGTACAAAGCGAGCTCAGAAGCTCAAACAACCCAAGAGAAAGCACAAGTGATAAGTGACCCTGTCAATGCATCAAGCACATCCAAGAGAGCATGACATACATGAAGCACCAGTCGTATTAACCATGAAGCAATACATAAGCCTAAATAAGCTCTCGGTCAACTCAATGACATCCAAATAGCAACCAAGATCAGTGATCAAGTAAGCTGGGAATGCTCAAATACATCCAAATCCAAGCTCCAAATGTCGGTATGGCATACACGAACCAAATAGCATATGTCATGAACCAAAGCATGTAATGCAAAAGCCTAACTGTCAAGCAGAGACATGAGGCATAGGCAGTCCACGAGCATGCCAAGTCGGTCCAAATGCCAGTGAAGACAGAGCTAATGCGAAGCTCAAAAGCATCCCATAATCTCATACATATGCTCCAAGTCGTCCCCAAATGTCAGAGACATCATGCCAAAGCTCAAAGCATACATCCGGTATCGTTAGGTAAGTGCCAAAGCATGTAAAGTATCTTCAGCCCACTGTTATTCTAGCATGTATTTACTGTTCTAAACAGTAGATTTCAGCCCCGAATTCAAGCCAAAATCATGGTCAAACCAAACGCATACATCCCCAATACATCCGGAGAGGAAGTAGACCGCATATGGGCATCAAATAGCTCCAATGGAATGAGGCATAAGCAACAAATATCAGTGTCAGGGGTGCTGCCCTGTTTCCAGCACTGTTATGCAGTAAATGACAGTTTCAAAACTGAGAATGATCAGCTCCCAACCTCAATGTTAAGCCAAAGCATCAAAATGACATCCAAAAATGACTCAAATGCCTGCAAATGCTGAAGCAATACCTCAAGGGCAAGGCCCTGATGAAGCTCAAGAAGGTCGGGATGGAGCTCGGGAAGCCGGGGAGAGTCGGGAGCTCAAGAGGTCAGCTATGGCTGCCGGGATGGAGACCCAATGCGTAAAGCAAGTCGATGCGAAGGTCGGGAAGCACCGAGTCGAGCTCGAGCAAGAGAATGCCAAGCTCTGATACCAGTTGAAAGGTGAGAAGGATCGAAGCTTGCACGCGAGCTAGGGCGGGAGAGCAAGAGCAAGAAAGAGAGAGACAAGAAATGGGAACTCCAACAGTCACAATGTGTGACCGGGCCTTCCTTTATTCAATCTGTCACTAAAAGAATAAAGAATAAAGTGACGTGACGGGCGCCCACCACCTGCAATGTGCAGTAGCGGGTACTGTTAGTGTAGTAATACACGGGGCGGCACGGTGGAGGCGCCTTTACCCCCAACAGATTGTCTTTACCTGCTATGTGCCTGAACTCAGGATTCATGGATTTTGTGTATCCAATCCACTTAAGCATGGAAATATCTAGAGTAGAAAAACTTGTGATCATACCTAAAAGAGGCAAACAATCAGTCTCAACCACAACAGAAGCTCCAATAAAGTACTTTCTGTCATTCGTGAGAGCCATGACAACTCCCAAGAGCTCTCTTTTAACTTGAGGATACCTTCATGGTCGCTCGTTTAGGACTTATTCCCCAAGCCAAATAGCATACATGTTCCCATATGCATCATCTTGGCCAATAGCCCATCCAATGCCAATAGGACTAGTATCAATAGTAAGCACAATAAGTCTTCCACACTCATAATCTGCCTTTCGAAGAGTCAGAGCAGCTCTCAATAATTTCTTCAATTTCTGCATGGCTTTATTATGTTTTATCTCCCAAGAAAAATGTTGCCCTTTTCTCAAGAGCTGATAAAGATCATCTACAATATCGAGAATAAAGGTCACCAAGATAATAAATAGCACGACCATCAAAAGCTTCAGTGAACTCATCCACAATAGGTCCTACACCAACATTTTGAATAGTGACCTTGTTTACTAGCTATAGGTTATGTATGAATTTGAGTGTCCCATTCTTTTAGGGAATTGTGAACCACCTATTGGAATATGGAGCTAAAGATGGCTCTAGAATTCCCATCCTGATCCGTTCATTCAAGAGCTCTAACAGTTTGGGAAAGTGAGCTCTTGGTACAGGAATAGGCAGTATATTCCAAGGGACATGAGGAATGGTAAAAATAACCATAGGCATCACAACCTTAGGATCATCGCATCCAATCTCATGTGGTAAGAAAGCAAAAGCTTTTTCATGTCTGCATAATATCTCTTCAAAACATCTTACCTCTTCACAAAGTAGAAAATCTTTGGTCCCAATCTTCATCTCTTTCAATGTCTTAGCTAAAAACTTATGTCCAATACCTGTAGGATCCTGCAAAGGAGATTGTAGAGAAAATCTTCTAATCATCTCATCACTATCCAAAGGTAGTGGTCCTGCAATTGGTCTAACCTTCTTGTCAACTGTCTTATATTTTTTCTGAGCTCTAGCTTCATTGCTACAACCTACAAATTTCACCCCTTGATGAAAATACCCTGGTAAACACAAATTTTATTGTGTATAAATAGCAACACCCAAATCTTTTTGCTGAAATATGTTAGCAAGGAATTCTTTTTGCTGAGAAGCCTAAGCACCCAAATTCTTTTGAAGCATGAAATCAGCAATCTCACAATACATCGCCAGAGAATGAATGTGTAAGACATATGACATCTCTTGATTGTTAGCATTTAGCAAAACCAAAAGTTCTTCCATGGTATTTGAGCATGAAAGGCAATCATAGAGACCATCTATCCAGTCTTCTTCCTGTAAAACACATGCAATCATTAATTCTTTTTCTTCTCCTTTTACATACTGCTTGGCAACTCTAGGCATATTAAAAATATGACAAAAACACAAAGTACTTTCAGTGGATACACCATGAACACATGAGGAAAAACTACCGCTGCCAAGAGGCAAGAGCTTTCCCTGACTCGTACCACCATCATCTCGTAAGACAGTGTTACCTAGAAAAAATCCGGCTCTCCTGTTGGAAGAGGGGAATCCCTTAAGGAATCTTTATTCCGCTAATGATTAATACAAACAGTCATGAACTGAACAACTCTCTTCCCATCCTTGCTTCAGATCTGTGTATAGGTAGATCCATCATCTAGAACCTTAGTCTCCATCCGAGACTTAGCAATAAATGGCTGCCCCAAAATAATAGGATAAGAACAAGAGTTTTGTACAAAGAAATGATAGGACTCACCCACATCTCCAATAGAAATCTTCAGATTTGGACAAGTAGCATATAAATCCCCTGCATTGTTGTTGGCCAGAAGCATGCGCCAACCACGATCAACATCAACTGGCCATCTACCAGTATCATATAAACCTCGCACAATTACATTAATCTCAAAACCATGATCCAAAAGAGCAATGCAAGGAGTCTCAATCTCACCAAGCTTGATGACAGTTTCTGTAGTCGCACGAGCCCAATGACTTTGAGAAAAATGGCTTCGAGGCACCAATCTAGGCGCATCTTCCCTCTCATCATACTACACGAGCTGAAGTAAAGGATGAAGAGACTTCTTGTACTGCATACATAGAGCTCCATTTGTAGATTTCTCGATGATCTCTTCTTCAAAACCAACCTCCTCAATCTGTAATCCATAGAGAATAGCCTCGACAACAGCTAAAGCCTCTCGATGGATCATATCTTGCAATGGTTCTTCAATAATTTGGTGCTTTCTTTTTATGATGTCAATGATAACATCATGGAACTCTCTCTTGGAGATCCCCAAAACTTCTCCAAGTGAAATTCAATTTTGCAATTAAGAATTTGATCCTCAAGTACCTTTTTCAAGTATGTGGAAGTCTCGATATCGGATAGCAGCTTGAATCCAGGATGCTTCTTCGGCTTTGAATCCTTTAACTTTGGGGCCTTCTGTTCTTCTTGCACTTTTGGCTTTTGCAGGTTAGCCATATTCTGCTGCGGTTTTGAAGAAGAAGGCTAAAGAACTGGCTCACTCCTCCTAGTTACCTTCTTTGATCCTTCAGGTTGATCATTATCTCTTTGCGCTTTTGTTCACCACCAACTTCAATCTTTTTTCCTCTTCGAAGTCTTGATAGTTCTTGCACTCATGGTCTGGACTATATATTGCACCATATTCAATGGCAAACACGATCATTTCTGAAAGAATTCATAGGAGTAGAAGAGGACAGGATAGAAATTGGAGCTCGGATAAGCGGTTGTTGATCTCTTATGGCCATCTTAATCTGAAGATCCTTCAAGTTCTTTGAAATTTCTTCCACCATGTCTTCGATAGTTGGTTTGGCAGATGGCCTCATAACTGCCCCAGGAATAGGCATAGGCATAGGCATAGAAGTAGTCATAGACATGGGATGTGAAGTAGGAGAGAAAGTGGAAGGAGCAGCAGGAGAAGTAGGAGAAGTGGAGGTAGGAGTAGACATCGTTAGGGCTGTTCTAAACAGTAGATTTCAGCCCCGTATTCAAGCCAAAATCGCTCCAAGTCGTCCCCAAATGTCAGAGACATCATGCCAAAGCTCAAAGCATACATCCAGTATCGGTAGGTAAGTGCCAAAGCATATAAAGTACCTTCAGCCCACTGTTATTCCAGCATGTATTTACTGTTCTAAACAATAGATTTCAGCCTCGTATTCAAGCCAAAATCTCTCCAAGTCATCCCCAAATGTCAAAGACATCATGCCAAAGCTCAAAGCATACATCTGGTATCGGTAGGTAAGTGCCAAAGCATGTAAAGTACCTTCAGCCCACTGTTATTCCAGCATGTATTTACTGTTCTAAACAGTAGATTTCAGCCCCGTATTCAAGCCAAAATCACTCCAAGTCGTCCCCAAATGTCAGAGACATCATGCCAAAGCTCAGAGCATACATCCGGTATCGGTAGGTAAGTGCCAAAGCATGTAAAGTACCTTCAGCCCACTTTTATTCTAGCATGTATTTACTATTCTAAACAGTAGATTTCAGCCCCGAATTCAAGCCAAAATCATGGTCAAACCAAATGCATACATCCCCAATACATCCGGGTAGGAGGTAGACCGCATACGGGCATCAAATAGCTCCCCACCTGTTCACTTGTAGGACACGTCTTAGCAACCCATCGAAAAGAGAGTCCAAAAAGCACTGCCCGACACTCCCAGGGAATGTCACCGGGTTTGCAATCTAGGTCTTTCCGAGTCTGCCATGAAGCGGAAGCATTCCGGTCATTCCCACTTAGGACCGACCTGAATTAGGGTTTTCCTAGTGGTCAAATTCCTAGAACGGTAGCTAGCATCGAACCCCAGGTGAACTACTTTACGCAAAAACGTCAGGGTCGAAGCAGATTTATGCTGCACTTGGTTCAACGAGAATGGGAAACGAGAGGGAATGCAAAGCTCGACCTCTCTACCCGTAAGGCATAGTCCCATTCCATTCCCCTAAAATAGCATAAATCGGGACTCTAGTATCTTAGATTCTAGGTCATCGTTCCTTACTGTCAAATTCCTTCGAGAAAAGTTCCCGGCCAACCGGGACCACCCTTCCGTAGGACGGACCCATGCCCACATCCATTGCACTTTCCTCAGGGTTTCTTTAGTTGTCTAATTACCTATCACGTTTAGTTTGACACGCAAAAACAGCTTCCTTAATTAGCCAATTATTCACCGGTTCCTTCACGTAATCTTAGCACTAACATAGAAAAACAATGTCAAGAATGTTCCTTTTCAATAATTGATCTTATTTATCTTTGGAATACATCATATAATCCAGCCCGAAGGCTAATCCATAATCCGCCCTGGCTCTTTAGGTTCCTTGAAGAGTATGCTACAGGATGACCTTCTTGCATAAGCATACATCCTAAGGCAAGTGTGCTGGCATCCGTTATCACTTCAAACTCCTAAGATCCGAAAGTTTTAGGATAGGTGCTGATACCAAGCTTTGCTTTAGTTTATCAAAGCTGGATTGTTTAGCAGTTGACCATACAATTGATGTCTGCTTCTTTAGTAGATCCGTCAGAGGCGCTGCAATCAAGGCGTAGTTTTTTATAAAGACCCTGTACCATCCTGTCAATCCAAGAAAACTATGTATTTCTTTTATAGTTGTTGGTATTGGCCACTCCAGAACGTCTCTGACCTTGGCCGGGTCCACTGAGATTCCTTCCGCTGATACAATGAATCCCAGATATTAAATCTGTCGCTTGAAGAATGCACACTTCTTCTTCTTAGCATAAAGCTTGTGTGCTCTCATTGTTTCAAGGACAATGCGAAGCTAGGGTTCATGATCTTCTTCCTGCTTGGAATAGACTAGGGTATCGTCAAATAAGACGAGTACAAAGTCATCAAGATATGGCCTAAAGATATCTTGCATTAGCCTGTTGAAGGTAGCAGGTGCATTTGTCAGCCCGAATGACATGATCAAGAACTCAAAGTGTCCATATCTTGTGCTGAATGCCGTCTTTGAGATATCCTCTTCCTTGATCCTTATCTGATAATATCCAAACCTGAGATCAATCTTGGAGAAGATCTTCTCACCTTGAAGAAGGTCAAGAGGTTCATCTATTCTTGGAATGGGATATTTGTTCTTAATGGTTTATTGATTCAACCCTCTGTAATCAACACATAACCGAAGTGTTCCATCTTTCTTCTTCTGGAACAGCATTGGAGCTCCCCATGGTGAACTACTAGGACAGATGTAGCCTTGGTCTAACAGTTGCTTGAGTTGCTCCTTCAGCTCAATCGCTTTTGGGATGGACATTCTATATGGCCTCTTTGCAATAGGTGCAGCTCTTGGCACTAGCTTGATTTCATGATCAACTTTCCTTTGAGACGGAAGTTCTATCAGCTCTTTAGGAAATACGTCTGCATACTCCTTTAGCCATGAAGGTTCTTCACTAGACTCCTGATTCTGATCTAGCTTATTTAGCTTAATCAAATAGACAGGTATCCCCTTTCTAACTCCTTTTATTATCCGAGATGCTTTGGCCAGTTGAATTTTTTGGCCTACCAGCCTCTCCTTGAGTTGTGACCAATTTCCCTTCAGAATTTCGAAAGGAAACTTGGTCCTTTCCACAGTGAATGTGGGCATCATTAGGTTTAAGCGAATCCATTCCAAGCAAACACTCATGGATACCTAGGTTCCTAACCCTGAATCTGACCGAAGTCGACCTTTCTCCCAGTAGGAATTCCACCTTAGTAGTTTGCCTAGTACAAGTGACCTCACGACCATTTGCTAATTCCACAAGCAAGGTAGGTGCATCTTTTGTGGCTATTCCTAACCTTCTTGCACAAAATGGTGAAATAAAGGAATGTGTACTGCCACAATCAATCAAGGTTTTGAAACCTTTACCTTGATAATCCGATGGAGTCTGAATCATCGAGAATTGGCGATTTGGGCCTTTCTTGTGAAGAGCGGCATGGACTATTGCCCTCTCAAAGTCTACTTCCATGGTCGGGTCTTCTTCATCACACAGCTCCTTGTTGGCAACACTAGAGGTTCTCTCTCTAGCCCGAGTGGCGACTCCTTGGCCACGGACGGTTAGTTGAGACGGTCCTTGACGTTGTCCTCCACCAAGCTTGGGACATTGCCTTTTAAAATGACCAGGCTCATTACAATGGAAGCAATGGAGATTGCGGCCATTACCTTGGATAGGAACGAAATTGTTGGCAGTGTTTGCCCTAGCTCTCTTCCTTTGTTCCTGATTTTGGCCTTGCGCTCTCTTCGCCTAGGACCTAAACACTCCTTTCTTCTGATTCTTGTAAGACTAAGTCTTGTTATTTCTTGGCTTGGTCTGCACCTCCTGTATTATCGGTGCAGCTTGAATGAGCGCATCTTGTAGATCTGTTGGCCGCATTGATTTGAGGCGGGTGTTTATAGGTGGGTTTAATCTGGCACAAAACTTTGACACCTGCTGTGTCATATCCATTTGTGTCGCATACTTCAAAAGAGAGACGAACTTTGAATAGTATGCATCAAGAGATAGACCAAGCTATTTAAGCTCATAGAACTCGTTCATCTTCTGCGTGCGATAGGCACGTGGTAGATATCTCCCTCGCACAGTTTTTTTAAGCTTTTCCCACGTAACTGACCCTTCCGCGATTCCTTGGTCTCTGCACCATTGCTTCCACCAAAGTCTAGCTTCACCGGTAAGCTTCAATTTGGCGAGCATTGCTTAGTTAGCGGGTGCACTACCAGCTGCTTCAAAGTAATCCTCCATGGATTCGATCCAAATCTCGGCATCAGTTTGGACGGTTCTTCCTTTGCCATCAAATTCTGGTGTCTTGATTTGCTTGAGAAGAAACTTCTTCTCTTGAATCACGGCTGTACTTGGTGTAGGGGTCTGCACTTGAAGTTATGCCTGGGCATTGAAATTCTTTACGTTAAAACTTGCTAAGTGTTTCACATATTACATTAACATGCCCAATTTAATTTTTAGCCAAGTAACCAAATCACTTAACTTATTTATCAATACTCATAGTCAAGGTAATAATTGATAAAAATGTCTATTTCATTCATATGGGTATAGCCCTTTCTAGTACAATTATTCTTGGGATGGTAGAGCAAGCTGATACATTAATTCAGGGAGAATAAGATTGTGTTACATTCAGCTATGGGAAATGAGTAAAAGTATGGATTGGGGTCATGGATTTTCACGAATCAATAGGTTATTGGAAGATTAGGGTATCCTTTCCTTTGATACCCGTTCTTCTCGTAACGTCCCAACACCTTGATTCTGTCTCGGCAGGGATTATTCGAGTCACTTCCTCATACACATACATGTTCTGCTTGACCTTTTGGCCACCGACATGTAGGGTTGCATTTGCATGAGCCTCAACAAAGATGAACAGCTTCACGATCTTTAAGTCCTCCAACCACTTGATTCTCTTTAAGTTGGTTCGAAGGCACGCAAATCGATGGGCAGCTATGTAATAAATTCCTGAATCACCCGTCCATCTCCGTTCCACGTACAGAGGTGAAGGATTGTACATGCAGTCTAGGATATTCATCATATGGATCCTCCGTCGATAATTCCAAGCACATCATAAACATAACCTGGAACACCAAGAATTTGTTTCATGCTTCGCAACTCTACAAGTCAGCATCGATAAGTAAGGAAACGTTCTTAACAGCAACATTTGCTCTACTTCTCCTCATTAAGTTTTCTTGTAAATATTTAAATCTCGTTGTAATATATCAAATATTTTTCATGGAAAAAAAATTTCTCTCTCGGCAGCGGTTCGTGCTGGAGGGGAGTGAGGGATTTAGAAAGGACAACAAGCTCCTCGTTGGAGCTTGCATATCCTCAAGCTCACGCAGGGCGACACAAGGGGAGGGAGGAATTCCTTCCCTCTCCCTATAAAAACCCCCCAACCAGGGAGAAGCGGAAAAAAAGGAGGACGACACTACAGCCAGACTCAACGAGGAGGAGCTGAAGTGAGGAGGAGGAGGCGGACATAAGGAAATTCGCTAAGGGAGCCGCCGTCTACAGCCGTCGATTTGCAGCGCTGCCTGCTATCGCTAACGCGGCAATAAAACGCCCCCCTCTGCCACGTGAAGCATAGAAGCTTCTTAAGAAGCTTCTTAAGGGGGGGCTAATTAAGCCCCCTTTCACCCCCCTTGTATTCCCTTTTAATACTCCCCTCCCCCCCCCCCCCCCCCCCGGGGTTTTTAAATCCCCCTAAGCCCTCTTTATCCCGCTTGTGTTCCCTTTGCCCCCTTGTGTTGCCCTTCGTCTTTCCCCCCCCCCCCCCCCTCCCACTATGTTTTAAAACCCCTAAGGCCTTTTCACCCCGTGTCCACACACCCCTCCCCCGTGTCCAAAAATCCCTTCAAGATCCCCCTTCCTATACCTTTCACTCCCGTGTCCAAAGATCTCCCAAGGCCCCCTTCATATGCCTTTGGAAACACACACACAACCCCCGTGTTTTAAGGCTCTCATCCCATGGGTGTTGGAACCTCGTAATTTAAACCTTACTTCCCTCGTATTTAACCCTTAAGCCCCTTTCCTTTGGGTTTGTTACTTTCTTCCCCCCCCCCCTCGAGTATAAAATACCTATAGGGTTTCTTTTTCCTTGGGCTTTGTAAGCCCTTCCCTTCCGAAGAAACTAAGACCTTAAAGGTCTTATTACCCCCTCCTCGTGGTTCATCCCTCAACGGTTCCTTGCCTTTCCAAAAATACCCTTGGGACTTGGTTTCTCCCCTACTCGAAAAAGAGAAGAAGAGTATTGACGTGCAAGGGAGCGACGGTGGAATTCCGAAAAGGAGTGTAAAGTTGCTTCCACGTTCAAAGAACTACAACTGCGATGCCTCCTAAGAAAGTCCAAGGAGTAGCTGCGGGAGGGTCATCTCCCGGTATCCATGTGGATATCTCACCCCAAACCCAAGTTTTTCCTTCTTAAATTTATATCGGTTTTAATTCAATTGTGCAAGATGAATTGTTAGGGATAAGTTATATTTTTTCCTAGTTATTCACGACGAAGGAATTTAGTTTAATGGAACATGCAAAATAAATAAAGTATAGACATAGTTTTTCTTCAAATAGCATTAGGCATTGACACGAATTATGGGCAAGATTATTTACCCACTAAAGTAGTATACTTCAGTTAAGCCTAGAAGGTATAAAACTGCATCTTGCACTATTAACCCTATTCCTTTTTACAACAAATCATCATGGAAAGTGCAAATCATGAAAGGATTCTTGCGTTGCTTAAACTCTAGGAAGTTATCATTGCTAACTGCATAACTTAGCAAGGGAAAGATTGCTTATTTAGCATGAGTTTGTTCGCAAAGAAAAGGGAAGATTAGTTGGATTTAACCTAACCTCAAATCGATGAAGTATAAGATTGAAAAGTCAATTGACACATAGATAACAAATCATACTGAAGTAATCTCAAAATTACCTTCTAGAGTTAACCAAATTAAAATGCTGCAAAATATTCGTTGGAAATGAATTAAAATTCCAAGAAACGTCTATACCTTAAATACTTGTCCACATTCCCTGAATATAGGGTCAGTAAATTATAACCGAAAAAAAAAGAACTAGGGTTTGTCCCTGAGTTTCTTAAAAGAAAATAATAAAGCTAGGAAACCCTAGGTCTGACAAATGTCAGCTTAAAGAAACTGAAACGGATTGTTTCGTAACTCCATTATCGCATAGTACGATGCAGGACTTGCGCGGCAAGTACGAAGTCATATGGTCTTGTGATTGATTCACAAGAAGAAATGTTAAATTCCCGCAAGAAGGATGGCAGATCCTTGTGCAAGTTATCTTGCAAGAGGATGTATACTTTGATATCCTTCTAAGTAAGGAAGGTTAAAAATGGGAAACTGAAGTATCCAATGAACTTTAGGGTTTGACCAAGTTGGGTTAATAGGGTACGCCCTAACCCAGAAAATAAGGGATCTTGCCAAGTTGCAAGACACCCCGGATTGAGTGATGGATGCATTCGAAAGGAAAGATTCCTTCCTTAGCAGTTTGCCAACAACAAAATCGATCAATGGAAATGTTTATGCTTGCTAGAGATTTTAGAGCACTGTTTGACTTGTTTGACCAATGAATTACAAAATAAATAAGTATCTATACTTCGGGTTGAAGGCCTGAATGGAGTGGTAGCTTCAGTTACCCCCGACTGCCTGCTTGACACTAACCAAGGGGGTTGTTGACCGCGCCGGGAACGTGGACTGAACCCACCGCGAGAGGTCTCTCCCTTGAGCACTACTTGGAGTAGGAGGATGCTTGAGTGCTAGGGGGGGCTCTGGCTATAAATCCCTCACTTTCCGCGTCCTACACAAGAGGCTAATGTGACTTGGGATTGGATCTCGAGGCCCGCATACTAGTCTACGAGCGAAAACTTGGAATAGTGATCCCTGTGGATTGCTGGATAGCCTTCGGATGGATTGTGGATAAGCCTACGGGCAGAACTTTTGTATTTCAAAGATAAATATGATGATATGTTAATAAAGAACTTGTCTCATATTGTTTTTCTATGTCACTTGATAAGATTACGTGAAGGAACCAGTGCTTAATGGATTAATTAAAGAAGCTGGTTGTTACATGTCCAACTAATGTGTTAGACAATTACATAACTAAAACAAACTGAGGAAAGTGCGGAGGATGGGTCATGGGTCCGTCCTACAGTTGGGTGGTCCCGGTTGGCCGGGAACTTTTCTCAAATCTCGAAGAACAGCGGGATGATTGTCAAAGGACATGAACAATGAAAGAGTTGACCTAGAGTTATGTCTTACCCGATTTACGCTATTTTAGGGGAACGGAATGGGACTATGCCTTATGGCAGAGAGGTTGAGCTTTGCATCCCTCTCGTTTCCCATTCTCCTTGAACCAAGTGCAACGTGAATCCGCTTCGAACCTAGCATTTCTGCGTAAAGTAGTTCGCTTGGGTCCAACGTTAGTTGCTATTAGGAAATGACCAATCAGGAAGACCCTAATTCCGGTCGATCCTAAGTGGAAACGGCCAGAATACTTCCGCTACGTGGTAGACGCGGAAAGCCCTAGATCGCAAATCCCGTAACATTCCATGGGAGTACCGGGTGGAGCTTTCTAGACATCCTTTCCGATGGACTGCTAAGACATGTCCTGGAGGATACTAGTGGACACGTTACACTTGGTATCAGAGCCGACCAACAACAGAATTGTTTTTATGAAATCTCAATGAAATGAAGTAAAGCAATTGTTGTTGTCCAAACATTTCCTTACCTTCAATGCTTTCTTGCATAATTAGGAAGCGTGGAACAAGTTTTTGGTATTTCAAGTCATGTTTATGACTACAATGCATTCTCCGCTTTATAGACAAAGGATTGGGATGATGAACATCCTGGAGCAGATCTATAATCCATCACCTTTGTACATGGAACGAAGATGGACGGGTGCTTCAGGAATCTACGATATAGCCACCCACTGGTTTGCTTATCTACAGACCAACCTAAAGAGGATCAAGTGGTTGGAAGACCTGAAAGTCGTAAAGCTGTTCGTTTTTGTGGAAGCTCACGTAAATTCAACTTTACATATTCAAGGTTGGAGGGTTGAGATGAACTCATAGGTATATGAGGAAGTAACCCGTGTAATTCCCGCGGAGAGGATTAAAGTGTTTGGCCGCCATGAGAAGTATGGATTCCAACAGAAAGGATATCCTGAACTTCCAATGACTTATATCGATTCCTAAAGATCCATGACCCAAAACCTTACTATTACACAGTTCCTGTAGATAAATGCAATACAACGTTGTTCTCCCCAAACTAAATGAGCAGTTGGCTTATCATCGCATGAAACGTTGTATTCAAAAGGGCTATGCCTATACAAATACAAATAAATACTTCTTTTTATCAATGTCTGGTTGTGCATAAGAGTTGATAAAAAGTTAAGTAGCTACATTGTTTATGAGATAGCTGAATTAAAGATGTAATACAAATCAATAACAATTATCATATAATAACGTTAAGAAACCTTTATCCAGGCACAACCCTAGGTACAGGTTCTTAATTCGCCTCCTACTTCAAGTACTGCTGTAATCCAGGAGAAGAAGTTCCTTCTCAAACAGATTAAGCCACCCGAGTTTGATGGGAGAGGCAGATTTGTCCAAGCTGATGCTGAAATTTGGATTGAGTCCATGGAGGATTACTTCGAAGCAGCCGGTAATACTGCATCTGCCAATCAGGCTATGCTCGCCAAGTTAAAGCTCACCAGTGAAGCCAGACTTTGGTGGAAGCAATGATGTAGGGATCAAGGGATCGCAGAGGGATCCGTTACCTAGGAGAAGCTAAAGAAAGCCGTGCAGGGAAGATACTTACCATCTGCATATCACACGCAGAAAATGAATGAGTTCTACGAGCTAAAACAGCTAGGACTCACTCTTGACGTATACTACTCTAAATTCGTCTCACTTTTAAAGTGTACGCCACAAATGGACATGACACAGCAGGTGTCCAAATTTTGTGCGGGTTTAAATCCACCAGTAAATACCCGTCTCGAATCTATGCGTCCATCAGATCTTTAAGATGCACTCATTCGAGCGGCGCCTAATTGAGGAAGTGCAAGCTAGACCAAGGGGTAACAAAACTTGGTCTTATATTGACCCGAACAGAGGAGCATTCAGACCTCAAATGAAGAGAGTTCAAGGTCATAATCAGGGACAAAGAAAGAAAGCAAGGACGAATAACGTCAACAACTTTGTTCCTACTCAAAGTAATGGCCGAAACCTTCGTTGTTTCCACTGCAACGAACCCGGTCACTTCAAGAGGCAATGTCCCAAGCTTGGTGGAGGACATCGCCAAGCGCCTTTTCAAGGAACATGCCGTGGTTAAGGAGCCACTACCTGAGGAAGAGGAAGAACCGCGTGCATTGCCAATAGGCAAATGTGCGAAGAAGGAGAAGAAGAAGATCCGACCATGGAAGCGGAATTCAAAAGAGCGACAGTCCATGCCTCTTTACACAAGAAAGGGCCGAATCGCCAAATCTCAGTGATTCAGACACCGTCGAACTATCAAGGTAAAGGTTTCAAGACCTTGATTGATTGTGGCAGTACACATTCCTTTATCTCACCAGCATGTGCAAAAAGATTAGGAATAGCCACAGTAGAAGCACCCTACCTTGCTTGTGGAATTGGCAAATGGTCGTGAGGTTACTTGTACTAGGCAAACTGCTAAGGTGAAATTCTTTCTGGGAGGAAAGAAGACTTCGGTTAAATTCAGAGTCATGAATTTAGGTATCCATGAGTGTCTACTCGGAATGGATTAGCTTAAGCCTAACGACGCCCACATTCATTGTGGAAAGGGTCAAGTTTCCTTTTGAAACTCTGAAAGGGAATTAGTCACAACTCAAGGTGAGGCAGGAGTGCCAAGAATCTAATTGGCCAAAGTATCTCGAATCATAAAAGGAGTCTGAAAAGGATTACCTGTTTACTTGATCAAACTCAACAAATTAGATCAAAAGCAAGAGTCTCAAGAAGGACCTTCTTGGCTAAAGGAATACGCGAACGTATTTCCTAAATAGTTGACTGAACTTCTGCCTCAAAGAGAAGTGGATCATGAGATTAGGTTAGTACCTGGAGCTGTGCCAATTGCAAAGAGACCTTATAGAATGTCCATACCAAAAGCAATTGAGCTGAAGGAACAACTCAAGCAATTGTTAGATCAGGGCTACATCCAGCCTAGCAATTCACTATGGGGAGCTCCAATACTATTCCAGAAAAAGAAAGATGGGACACTTCGACTATGTATTGATTACCGTGGATTGAATCAATCAACAGTCAAGAACAAGTATCCTATTCCTAGAATAGATGAGCTTCTTGATCATCTTCAGGGTGCAAAGATCTTCTCTAAGATTGATCTCAGGTCACGTTACTATCAGATAAGGATCAAGGAAGAAGATATCCCAAAAACGGCCTTCAATACAAGATATGGGCACTTTGAGTTCCTAGTTATGTCATTCAGGCTTACGAATGCACCTGCCACCTTCAATAGGTTAATGCAGGACATCTTTAGGCCATATCTTGATGATTTCGTGCTTGTCTTCTTCGATGACACTTTAGTCTATTCTAAATAGGAAGAAGATCATGAACCTCAACTTCGGATTGTCCTTGAGACAATGACGTCGCATAAGCTGTATGCTAAAATGAAGAAGTGTGCATTCTTCAAGCGTCAGATTGAATATCTGGGATTCATAGTATCAGCAGAAGGAATATCAATGGACCCAGCCAAGGTCAGAGATGTGCTTGAGTGGCCAATACTAGTATCCGTCAAAGAGATACGTAGCTTTCTTGGATTGATAGGATGGTATAGGGTCTTCATCAAAAACTATGCTTTGATTGCAGCACCTCCGACGGACTTACTGAAGAAGCAAACTTCCATTACATGGTCAATTCCCGAACAGAATAGCTTAAACAGATTGAAGCAAAGTTTGGTATCAGCACCTATTCTAAAACTTCTAGACCTCAATAAGGAATTCGAGGTAGTAACTGATGCTAGCATTCTTGCCTTGGGGTGTGTACTTATGCAGGAAGGTCATCCAATAGCATACTATTCAAGGAAATTGAAGAGTCATGAAAAGAACTATGCTACGCATGATCTGGAATTACTAGCTGTCATCCATGCTCTAAAGCTTTGGAGACACTACCTATTGGGTAACAAGTTTACTCTAGTAAACCGACCATAAGAGTCTCAAATGGATCTTTACCCAGAACGAGCTCAACATGAGGCAACCTCGGTGGATTGAATTGTTAGAGGAATATGACTTTGAAATCAAGTACTAACCAGGGAAAGAGAATGTAGTTGCCGATGCACTTAGTCGCAAGGCATTCCTAAATTCCCTAATCTTGCAGAATCCATCAACGGCCAGATCTCTAGCTACAAAAGTATCTATGCCAAACAACCCTATACTTGAGTTAGCTAGAGAGGAAGCATGCCATGATTTGGCCTACCAATCAATGCTAAAGGAGATCTCTATCAAGGATCAGAATCAAAAGTTGCAGGCTAAGTATCAGGAATTTTCCATTAATAGTGGACTTATCTACTACAGAACAAGGTTGTGTATACCAGCAAGCCAATCACTTAAGCAGAAGATAATGTGGGAAGCTCATGGTTCTCCTTTTGCAGGACATCCTCGCTATACTAAGACTCTTAATGCAGTTAGGAAGAGCTACCATTGGAAGAGGCTCAAAGGTGACGTTCTCAAATATATCACCGAGTGTTTGTCTTGCCAACGTATCAAAGCCGAACATGTCAAGATGCCATGGAAACTGCAACCACTTGACATCCCCCAAATGAAATGGGAATTCATCAGTATGGATTTTGTTGTAGGCCTATCCCAAGTCCAGGGAGGATACAACTCCATCATGGTTATGGTTGACATGCTTACTAAGGTTGCACAATGTGACGATTTTCAGTTTTCTATGAGTTGCCGTATTGGACCCACTTACAGATCAACCACTTGTTGGATCTCATGCATATTTGCAAGAATGTGGGTGACTTACTATGGGACCACATCACAGGAAAGAGAGACACTGCAGGGGTAAGAATGGATTTGAAGGAGGTAAGCAAGATGGAGTGTCTGTGGCCGCATTCAAGTGTTGATGGTCACTTGCAACTACCTCGCACTCCTTGGGTTTTTCCACTAAAGAAGAGCACTTTGTGAAGCAAATTATCAAGTCTATCCGCACTCCAATAGGTATGACGCATTCTCTCAGATCCGCATTTTCTAAAGATGACCAACTATCAAGGGTAAAATCCCATGATTGACATAAGATATGTTTACTTTGTACTAAAAATGGATTGTAAGTGGCCTGTGCATTTTGCTATTTGGAGTGTAGTCGTTGTTCGTAATGCTTCTTCATTTGTGGCAGTTTGTACTACCGATCCTGACCGTAGGATGCCTCCCTCTAGAAATATGCAAGGCGATTTACAGGTTGTCAAATTTAGTATAATGAATCTCACAGAAGAAAATCAAGACATCCTCTATTGAATCCGCAAGACGGGGAGCAATGAATATGGTCTATCTCTTTGAGAAGTACCTACCCACTACCATGCTCATGATACAAACCCACCTCTTAGTGCATCTTATAGATGAAGTGGAGATTGCGAGGCCTATCCATACATGATGGATGATCTTCTTGGAGCACTTCATGAAAACCCTGAAAGGCTTTGTGTAATAATGAGCTCGGTCAAAAGGTAGCATGGTTGAAGGTTGGTCGGTATCCGAGGCATTAGCACATATCTCACAGTGGCTACCAACGGTGGATTCGGACAACAGTATGCTATGGTCCTGATCCGAGAAAATCACAAAAAAATATTTGTCTAACATTTTGTTGATTTTTTGTACATTTGGAACTTTGAAATAAAGAAGAGGGTGGGAACAACCTCTTGGGAAATCCAAGAAATCACTGGATGAAAATATTTCATGGACCGGTTTACCAAGGGGGAGTGAAGAGTAAAGATCAATGGAGGAAGGTGAAGGGAAAATGTATAATGTGAAAAGGAAAGATATGAAATGGATTTGGAGCCATCCAAAGGGCATGTGAGGCTCATAATGTCATGACTTTGGAGCCTTATGACAATTCAACCAAATGGGACCCTTCTTGGAAGCATTAGTGGAAGAAAAATCAGGCACATGATTTTGTAAGATTTTTTAAAAATACTTCCACTCCGATCCAAAAAAACTTTTCAACATAAAAGTTGTAGCCGTGAGCTGAAGTTTTGGCTGGTATTTTTTTATAATTTTTTGGAGCTACGAGTCGGGAGATATGGCCAAAATGGTGGATGCCAACTTTTTCCAACTGCAGTGGAGACCACCTCCCAATTTAATACACATCCATACTTTCTTCCCCACACTTAATACTTCCATAAAACATTATTCATTAGACCCCCAACCCTTTCCCCTCTCTTATCCTCTCTCTCAAGCTAATAAACCATTAGAATTCCCCTCCTAAATCACCCTCAAATCATCCTTAGTTGTAGTAGTAATGTATGAACTCTCATTACTCTCTCTCTATTATTGCTAGATATGATCTTATTTTATGAAGATTCTCTATATTTTTTTATAGGAGAGCTCTTGGACTCAAGCTATGGGGGGGGAGAATGGAGACAACTCACCTATGATGGAGCTTGATTAAGTACAAATTGGTCAACAAAACATCTAGATGGAGCTTCCACATTGGTGGAACCGCCTTAATGCAGCTTTAGTGGTGTTAATTCCTATTACATCTTAACCTCCTCCCTAAACACCCTCAAGGCCTATATAAAGAGGCCTTCTCCTTTGTAATTCGTAAGAAGAAGAGAAGAGAGAGAGCTCTTGCCTCCTTCAGCCCTATTGAGCCTTCCTCATTCTCCCTCATGAGCTTATGAAATTCCTTCTCTTACTATAGCTTATGTATACTCTACAATGTATTAAGCCCATGATATTGGTGTCTATATTGTGTATATTGGTTATGTCCCGAGGGTTCTCCGTCTCTTAAGTCTATTGATTCATTTATTTTTTCGTAGTTCTCTCACTTTCACTCTCACTCTCTCTCTCCCTCTCTTAGTTTTCATCTCTTCTCCCTCACAATCTCTTCTCCCTCTTATATAGCGTCCTAGTCCGCTCTTCCATGACTAGGTGGTGCCCTTATCTCATTCACTTTATGGCAGAAGGGAGTTTGGCATAGTATAGAGGCTGCCATACCGAATTTCCTTCGCCATAAATTGATGCCCCCACTGAGGACATTCTCATCCATGCGGGACGATACAACACATGGTGGTGCATCCTCTACAACAAGTACTCCAAGTGGCTCTTCTCCAACGCCTTCACCAACTCTTTTTGAAGCTGATCGAAGTCCACGACTCCCACAATGGTCTCCCAAGGAAGCCCAAGAAAGGAAGTATGCCTATCGGATGACGGCACGTATGCGGGTAAAAGGTGTTCACCTTAGAAATTCCATTCTCTCACAACAGAAAAAATCATGTTGCCATCAATTGCTAGGTTCTCATAATTGTGGTGAGTGTTTTGCAAACAAAGTAAAGGCTCTTCCGGGAGGTCCTTGTCTCCAAAACATCAAATCCCTCTCTCTCTCTTGCCTAATCCACATCAAAGGAGGACAACTATGCATGAACGGTGTGGAGTTTTGTAGAAGTGCAAAGTATGAAGACTACCTTCAACTGTTGTTAGCTCGAAGGTTGGGTGTGGTTGAAAAGGTGGCCATCACACCTTATGAAATATATGTCGCCGAGGATGGACACACTAAGGCAAGAACAATCACTGGTGAGCAAATTCTCCGTATAGCAAAGTTGGTGGGATCCAAAAAAAAACATTCTGGGAAAAATCCTTCATAATTCAAGAAAGTGCATTCCCTCTACTCCCTTAAGTAGTTTCTACTCATGAATAATAATAATGGCCCGAATTTCTACACCTTCCACTCTGTACAAAACATCCAAGTTAATGTATGCATCAGTAGGAAGATTTTCTTCCAATAGCGTCTTGTCATGTACTTTGGAGCTGAAAGATTAAGGGAGATTCTTGTATCACCAGAACCTATAATCTTCCCAATGCTAGACTACAATGCATCCTTCAATGTACATGTCTTTATCCTATTATAATAGTTTCTCATGAATCACAACGAGTTGTATGGACCTATCCGTCCACTTGCTATGCAAACTGTGCATATTGTAGCTAGCACAAAGCTTAGATTCCAAGGCATTATTAGAAGCATATTGGGGCCTAGACGTCTTGCTGAAATCAATGCATCTGTAAACCCATTCATCCTTCCCCTCATAAAATACAACTTAATTCTAGACGTGTTCATCTTTGTACTCTACTAAGGCAACATGGCATTTCCAAGCTTCTTTGGGCGCAATGGAGAAAATGCATTGGATTTTTTGGACAACCTTGAGATGGCATTCCTTGTCTCTGGGAGGGATGATGAAGCATTAAAGTTGAGGGCTTTTCCTTTGGTGCTCAAGGAAGAAGCTAGAATGTGGTTCCAAACTCTAAATCCGGCCCAAAGAGCTGAATGGGAAGGATTGAAGGCAGCTTTCTTGCAGAGATTTCAACAAACTAACTCAGCTGAAGAGTTATGGCAACAGCTTTTGGCCCTCCATCAAAGTGATCCTTATGGTTATGCAACTTATGAGGAAGGGTTTTTGAAGCTTTGGGAGCAGTGGTCAGACTCACTAAACCCTGGAGAGAGAGCTCCAAACTGCCTTCAAAAGGATCGATTTATTTCAGGTTTGTATCCCTTGCTTAGGGAGAAGGTAAAGGTGAAATTTCCAAACACTTTTGAAGATGCTTTGAGAATCACTAGGGAAAAGAATCGAAAGATTCTATACCAAAGCCAAGCTAGCCAAACAGGTTTGGGAAACAACATCACAACTATGGAGGCCTCTCAAGTTTCCCCAAATGTATCTAATGCACCAGGCCTTGTTAGAGGTCAAGAAGACATGATCCAACAAATAAACAATCTTACTAATCAACTAGAGGGTTTGAGAGTGAATCTTGTGCAAGGTGCAAGAAGACCTATCGAGGGGAATGGTGGGAATCGACCACAAATGCGGCGACAAGCAAGGGAGATGTTGTGTTACAACTGTGGAGAAAATGGACATGGCATGTACAATTGTCCTCACCCTAGAAGATATGATCACCCTGCCAGAGGTCCTCGACAACAAGTAAGCCCTCCTCGTGCTAGGACTCAAGAGCAAGAGCAGTCACGACCTGCAATTTTACAACCACCTTATGTTCAAGCTGAAAACCCTGTTGTTCAACCAAATGTTAATGTCATAAAAATAGAGGAGGTGGTCAGGGATAGAAGGCTCCTAGAAGAAATAGCAAGAGGTAAGATGAAGGTAGATGTAGTAGAGACCATGCCTATCAAGCAGGTACGTGTCCAAACTGAGGCAAGTAAGGAAGCAACCAATGAGGCAAGTACATCACGGGCACCTAGAGATGAAGGGAAGAAGAGAAAAACTCGAGCTAGGTCTAAAATTGATATCTCCGACTTCCCTTTGGGTTCTAGGACACAACCTTATGATCTGGTAGCAGATGTGAGCTCTCAAGGGCCAAAAATTACTTGGCCACAACTACTTCATGCCTCTCCAAAGCTACGACGACAATGGTCAAAAATGGTAAGCACAAGGGCAAGGCAAGGTAAAATGGTTAGTGCAATCAAGGCATATGGACTCAAAGATATAGTGCCTATAGTGGAGGCTCAAATTAAAGGTCAACGGATTCGAAAAGCATACATCGATAGTGGAGCAGAGGTTTGTGTCATGACAGAAAAACTTATGCATCAATTAGGTTTAGAAGTAATGGAATCCTCAACCTTCAGGGCAAAGATGGCCAACAATGATGCAGTCACATGTGTGGGTGTAGTGAAAGCTTTGAGAGTTTCTGTTTTTGGAATCACTGCAGCAGTGGATGTTTATGTGATGCCAGTAAAGGGGGAAGGATATCCCCTCATCCTAGGGAGACCTTGGCTTATGGGCATCGGAGCTAGGCAAGATTGGGCAACAGGAGATCTGGAGTTGAGGCCACGTAAGGTGGGTGGCCACAATCAAAAGGTGGTTTACAACTTGAAGAGTGGGCGTCAAGAGAACCTTGAACTAGAAACGTCTGCCGATGAGTGGAGCTCAAGTGGATGTTCCTCATCAGTAGAAGAGGAAGAGAGTTCAAGTGGAGAGAGTGATAGCACTCTCGAAGTTATGGGCGTCACCTTAAAGGAACCTACCTTATCAGAAGACAACCCAAGAATCCAAGAAGAAGATGTGTGGGATGCTAGCCTAGAGAAGATGATATCCAAGGATATAAAGGATGAAGAAAGGAAAGGTTATGTGAATGTTCTCAAGAAGCATGCATCATTGTTTATTTCTGATTATAATCACATTACAGGTGTCACTGCAGTGAAGCATCACATCTAACTCAAAGAAGGAAGCAAACCTATAGTACAAAGATTGAGAAGACTGGGAGTTGTGCAACAGGATGCACTGTTGATGGAGGTGAAGAGACTCTTGAATGCAGGATTCATATACCCAGTGGAAGATTCAGAATGGGTCTCCCCAGTAGTAGTGAGGCCAAAGAAAAATGGTAAGTGGCGAGTATGCATAGATTACAAGCCACTAAATGCTGCAACAAAGAGGGACCACTTCCCTCTCCCATTTCAGGATAAAATCTTGAATGAAGTAGCGGGACATGAGCGGTATACGGTGTGTGATGGCTACTCTGGCTACTTCCAGATTCGCATTGCAGAGGAGGATCAAAAGAAGACCACTTTCATCACACCATGGGGCTGTTTTGCCTTTCGGGTCATGCCCTTTGGTCTCACAAATGCCCCAGCAACCTTTCAACGATTCATGAATATGGTTTTCCAACCTTATTTTGGTAAGTCCATAAGGGTTTTCATAGATGACTTTTGTATTTACAGCTCAAGGAACATACATCTACGCAAGGTCGATGAAGGATTTACTCGCTTAGCTAGGTTGGGTGGACAACTAAATAAGGATAAATGTCACATTGGGGAAAGCAAGGTTACACTACTAGGGCATGTAGTGTCAATTGAAGGAATTGAGGTAGATCCAAATAAGGTAGAAACATTGCTAGCTCTACCTTCCCCAACCTCCATCAAACAATTGGTCTCCTTCTTACAAAAGCTAAGATATTTGGGTAGATTTATACACTTACTCTCTCAGGCCATATACCCCCTGCAGCAACTGACACGCCAAGAAACACTTGTATGGAGTGAACAAAGTGAAGGACATTTTAAGGAGATAAAGAAAATGTTGGGGTCACTTCCTATAATCCTCCAGCCTTGTTGGGAAGAAACATTCTTTGTAAACCCTAGTGTGGGAGAAGAGGCCATTGGTGCTGCTCTCCTACAAAAAGATCCAAAAACATCCTTCATGAGGCCTGTGTATTTTGCCAGCCGCCTCATAAAAGCCTCAGAGAAGGCTTACACCTCCATGGAACAACTAGTGTTGGCCCTCATGTTTGCAGTAACCAAATTTCGGCCATATTTACTTCCAAAGAGGTTTGTGATCATCACTGTGGAGGATATGTTTCCCTATGCACTACAACATATGGAAATCTCTGACAAAATAGCAAAGTGGGTGGTCCGACTTCAAGAGTTTGACTATACAGTGCAAGTTGAAAAAACAACTCGGGCATGCTTGGTTGATATTTTGACAAATAGGTGCTATGAGAAAAATCTCGTGGTGAAAAGAAAGAACCTTCCACCACCCCCATCCATAAAAACTCTTGTAGATGCTTATAGCCTCTACTTTGATGGTGCATACAAGAGAACTAAGGATAAGGCAGCCGCAGGCATCGTTGTTTTCTCTCCTTTAGGAGAGAAAATCTATTGTGAAGGAATCATCTTGGAAGGTGTCCACTCTAACAATGAGGCAGAATATCAAGCTTTAATTCATGGTCTTTGTTGGTGTCTTAGTAATTCAATCGAGAGATTGAATGCTTTTGGAGACTCCATGCTATTGGTAAGGCAGATGCAAGGTACATGGGCATGCAAAAATACAAACCTCTCTAGTAAAATGAGAGAGGCCAAATCTCTTATGAGAAGATTTAGGGAGGCACAAGTACATCATGTGCCAAGAGACCAGAACAAAGATGCCGACCATCTAGCATCATCAAAGCTGAATGAGTCAATGGTGGGAGCAGTGGCTATCAAACCCCCACTTCGACAAGGCAAGGAAGACTTAGAAGATATTCTACATCTCTTAGAACAAGGAGAAGCTCCCAAACACCTGACTAAGGGAGAAAGACAGTGGCTAGCTTGGAAGGCTACAAGATATCGCATAGTAAATGACAGTTTGTATTGTCTTGGTAAGGATGGTGTGCTTAGGAAAGTGCCGTCAAAATGGGAAATTGAAGAAATCTTAAAAGCTTGCCATGATGATGTGTGTGGAGGCCACTTTGCACACGACATCACAAGTAGAAAGGTTCTACAAGCCGGCTTTACTTGGCCCAGTCTACACCGAGATGTCAAATATTGGTGTCAAACATGTGAAGAATGTCAAAAATCAGGACCACGACGGCTCATAGCAGAACCCCAAACCCCAATCAAGGTCTATGGACCCTTTGAGAAGTGGGGAATTGATGCCATAGGGCCTCTACCACGCACTCCATCAGGAAAAGAGTATATTATCATGGGGGTAGATTACATGACTAGATGGGCCGAGGCTATGCCAACTAGAAGAATCACTGCTAAGGAAGTGAGTAAATTCATCTTTGACCACATTTGTTGTAGGTTTGGTACCCCTCTTGTAATTCTATCAGATAGAGGACCAGGGTTTAGAGCTAATGTGGTGGGTGAACTCATGCAAAAGCTAAATATTCAACGACGACACTCTACCCCTTACTACCCTCAATGCAGTGGATTGGTCGAAAAGGTAAATGGAATGATTTGTAAAATCATCAGCAAACAGGTACATTCAAGACCCCGGGATTGGGACAAGCACCTTAGTGGAGCTCTATGGGCTTACAGAACCTCCTTCAAAACCATGTTAGGGTTCACACCTTTTCATCTAGTTTATGGACAAGAGGCTCTTTTGCCTATTGAGGTAAAATTAGCTGGCCTTCGAGTATTAGGTGGCACAGTAGGCTCTCAAAAGGAGAAGTTACATCAAAGATTACTGGACCTAGAGAGGCTACAATTGGATCGTGAAGAAGCCATCAACCACTACTCCCAGGAAGCTGAGAAGCGTAGAAAAAATTTCAACAAGAAGCTAACAGATAAAAACATCAAGGAGGGATCTTTAGTGCTTCGATATGACAATCGCTTTGATAAAAGAAAGGATGGCAAGTTTCTCTACCGGTGGGAGGGACCGTTTTGGGTCACAAAAAAAATCAACAATGGCTCCTACAAACTTCAAGACATTGAGGGAAAAGTTCACAAGACCAGTGTAAATGGATGGCGCTTAAAACCCTATCACATCAGGTTGGGGTTAGCTCAAGATACCAAAGAGTGTCTAGAGGCATAAATACCTCTAGCCAGGTTGGGGTTAGCTCAAGATACCAAAGAGTGTCTAGAGGCATAAATACCTCTAGCCAGGTTGGGGGGGGCTATATGATCCGAGAAAATCACAAAAAAATATTTGTCTAACATTTTGTTGATTTTTTGTACATTTGGAGCTTTGAAATAAAGAAGAGGGTGGGAACAACCTCTTGGGAAATCCAAGAAATCACTGGATGAAAATATTTCATGGACCGGTTTACCAAGGGGGGGTGAAGAGTAAAGATCAATGGAGGAAGGTGAAGGGAAAATGTATAATGTGAAAAGGAAATATATGAAATGGATTTGGAGCCATCCAAAGGGCATGTGAGGCTCATAATGTCATGACTTTGGAGCCTTATGACAATTCAACCAAATGGGACCCTTCTTGGAAGCATTAGTGGAAGAAAAATTAGGCACATGATTTTGTAAGATTTTTTAAAAATACTTCCACTCCGATCCAAAAAAACTTTTCAACATAAAAGTTGTAGCCGTGAGCTGAAGTTTTGGCTGGTATTTTTTTATAATTTTTTGGAGCTACGAGTCGGGAGATATGGCCAAAATGGTGGATGCCAACTTTTTCCAACTGCAGTGGAGGCCACCTCCCAATTTAATACACATCCATACTTTCTTCCCCACACTTAACACTTCCATAAAACATTATTCATTAGACCCCCAACCCTTTCCCCTCTCTTATCCTCTCTCTCAAGCTAATAAACCATTAGAATTCCCCTCCTAAATCACCCTCAAATCATCCTTAGTTGTAGTAGTAATGTATGAACTCTCATTACTCTCTCTCTCTTATTGCTAGATATGATCTTATTTTATGAAGATTCTCTATATTTTTTTATAGGAGAGCTCTTGGACTCAAGCTATGGGGGGGGAGAATGGAGACAACTCACCTATGATGGAGCTTGATTAAGTACAAATTGGTCAACAAAACATCTAGATGGAGCTTCCACATTGGTGGAACCGCCTTAATGCAGCTTTAGTGGTGTTAATTCCTATTACATCTTAACCTCCTCCCTAAACACCCTCAAGGCCTATATAAAGAGGCCTTCTCCTTTGTAATTCGTAAGAAGAAGAGAAGAGAGAGAGCTCTTGCCTCCTTCAGCCCTATTGAGCCTTCCTCATTCTCCCTCGTGAGCTTATGAAATTCCTTCTCTTACTATAGTTTATGTATACTCTACAATGTATTAAGCCCATGATATTGGTGTCTATATTGTGTATATTGGTTATGTCCCGAGGGTTCTCCATCTCTTAAGTCTATTGATTCATTTATTTTTTCGTAGTTCTCTCACTCTCACTCTCACTCTCTCTCTCCCTCTCTTAGTTTTCATCTCTTCTCCCTCACAATCTCTTCTCCCTCTTATATAGCGTCCTAGTCCGCTCTTCCATGACTAGGTGGTGCCCTTATCTCATTCACTTTGTGGCAGAAGGGAGTTTGGCATAGTATAGAGGCTGCCATACCGAATTTCCTTCGCCATAACTTGAAGAATGATGATAGACTCTTAACCGAAGATGTGGTGGTTGGAAATGGGTTAGAAAAAAGGATGGATGCTACAATGGAGGATAAAGTGAATCGTTTTTGTGTGTTACACCATACCTCCATGGAGACCTGGCTCCCTAGGTAAGAGCAAGCCCAAGAAAGATGGAGAAGAAGCGCGATCCGAATTTCGATGTAGTACACACCATCGACCGATTCGATATTGAAGGGCATGGAGGAGATGCCATAGTTTATGTATATGCGATGGTTGTATGGAGCTTTGATCGCAGCCTCTCGCGAAAAGGACTGAGGAGTGGGAATTCTTGAGGGGATGTTGTCCAAAGGTGACCACATGTTTTATAAGCTAGCATATCTAGATTTTATATGTGACAACTAATTAACCATTTCAATGTACAGTACAAAATGTATAGTGTGGCGTGGTTGCACGGACGACATTTCCGCATGGATCGTATCGACAAAATTCGACAAAATGTGCTCCACAACAGATTGTGGTACCATGGAAAAGTTCGAGCAAGCGACCCAACGGTGAACCATCGATCCAAACACCGTTATAGAAGAGATGGAGTATTTTGGGAACTTGCAAAGTATTATCACAGTGAATTACTATAGCTTCTCAATGATCCTATTCGATGTTCAGTGGTTCAAAGTGATACTAGAAGGAGCTGGGGCAACTGTTCAACGAGGTCCATCTGGATTTCTCAAAATAAACTCCGAAAAAAGATGGACAGATTTATGCGACACATTTGTATTGTTGGCACATTGTGAATAGATACATGAACTCATGTTTTTTAAAATTTTATTACGACACGGTATATGTAACAAATGTTAAATCTCTCTTGTATGTGATTTTAAATAGGTAATTTTCTATCCAAACCCCCAACAACCTCGATGGTGATATGTTGTACCTTCATCTCCCCGAAGTGCGAGAGTATATAATGAAAGCAATGTTCCCAATGTAGACGAGGACAATATGTAGATAGAGGGGTCCATATTGCAAGGCGTGGAGACTGCTCAAAGCTTGGCACATGTAGAGGAGGCAGAATTGGATAACAATGATGGAAAGATAAGAGGCTGAGAATTCTTTGAGAACAAGGTGGACTCATCCTTTTGTGGTTACCTTTCTATCAACCTTCTAGTGTATGCAAAATTCTGTTAAGAGATTCAGATGGGACCGTAGGCTACATCATACTTGGAGCATCCATCTATTCAATTCCTTAATGAATTGCTTATAAGGATACTCTAGAATATGCATTTTAAGTAAGATCATTTTTTTAAGAGTTATATTACCATGCTTTGCTTGAATCTTTATATTGATTATGCTAACATCAATTTTTGTTTATGTAGGTTGTGGGAGCTTTTGCTCTACCGCCAAGACCCACGGACCGCTTATTGTTTCAAGTGTTCCAAGCCGAGCACTAGTGGCTACCTCTCACATAGCCGATGTGCCATCCATATCCACGGGTGTAGTGAGCTTACCTCCATGCCGATCAAGTTACCTCCTCTTCCGCGCACTCCGGTAGCTCCAGGATCCAAGTGCAAGCTTCAAGCAAGCTCAATCCTCAAGCTCCGCGCTCCAAGCTCCATCACCGCGAGCAAGAGAAGAGAAGAGAAGAGAAGAGAAGAGAAGAGAAGAGAAGAGAAGAAGAGAGGAGAAGATGGGGAGCTTCTCCACCCCATGGTCCCTCACCCTCACACTCTCACACTCCCTCTCTCAAACACAAGCTCAAGCAAGCAAGAACAAGAAGAAGAAGAAGAAGAAGAGAGCTACTTTTGGCCACACACAAGAATGAGCTTCTCATTCACTTTTCAACTTTGTATATAAAACCCTAAATCTATTTTGGGCGGTCATCCCCTTTTTTATATGGCCGGCCGTGACCTAGGCCCTTTTCCTATTGTCCCTCTATCTTCCTAGCTTCCTTTTCACCGCCCATCTACATTTACAAATTGCACGGGTGAGAGCCCGGTGCTTCTTGAATTAAACCATGATGCGCTTGCACTCTTTTACAAAAGTTTTGACTTGCGCTTTTCCTTGTGCACCTTTGTCTTCCGTTTCTATTTGCCTTGGCCTTTGTCTTTGTCTTCTTTTTTAGCTTTCCGGATTTTCCACCGCCTGGCACTCTTTTACAAGATTTCAGGGTGCATCTTTGTGTTTTAAAATGCACCTTTTTCCTTTTGCATTTGCCTTGGGCTTTTTAAGGTTGCCGCTGCTCTTTTGGCCTTTTCTCCTCTTCTTTCTTTTGCCGGGCTACCTTTTTTCCGCCTTTGCCCTACGTCTTTTTTATTTCCTTTTGCTTTCTTCATGTTGGGGTTAATATTATCCCCCTCCTAGACGAGTTCCAGTCCCATGGCACTCTTCATCGAAGGTAGCATGCGGAGCTTGCACCGAAGACGTGGGTGGAAGGGACTGGTGTGGTTTGCCTTGGGGGAGTTCTGATGTCGGTGGTGTGGATGAAGGTTGTTGGTGGCACTTTGCTGTTCTGATTAGCTGGTGATATGATGGTTGTAGGTGGCGATAGGGCTACTTGTTCTTGAGAATGGTTACTCATAGCTGGCACGAGTGTTGGTGTTGCTGGGATGCTCATGGTGGATTCTGCTTGTGATGATTCTCTGGTGGTCTTGCATGATGAAGTAAAGGACAAGAGGTCAGAGTTGAATGTTGATGGAGAGCTGACGGCGCTTTCATTGGAGGCTTTAATACCTGCAATTGGAAAACCTCTCAGGTGGTCTCTCCCTAGGGGGTAGTGCTAGTCTTCTTAGCGTGCACAAGACATATTTTGATTATTTTGGGAGACAGGTTGAACTCTAAGAAAGCCTGGAGTATTGTCCTGCACTTAAGGACCCAAACTGTGTATAGACTTCAGTGCAGATATTGTGTGAGTGCACGTGCATACTTAGATATTACGTAGGTAGAAGACTGCGGGCTGGATTCTCATATTGTCATGTGGATGAATCAAAGTGGGCCATGATGGAAACAAGTATACGTGAAGGTGGGTGCAATATCCTGTGCATTGTGATTGCACGACGTAGCAGGATAGAGCATAGGGATAGTGTACTATCCTTAGGTGGTAGACATTAGGCCTGTGCGATGAGTGCAGCATCATGTAGATCTCCCACGGATTTGATAGAATCAACCATATTCTTCAACATCTTCATAAAATCCATCAATAGAACAAAGAAAGCAAAGGAATACACCATCTTTGAATGGAAATACATCACATAGTATTCATCTTCAATGTCTTCATAGTCTTCTCTCTTAATCCCTCACATACAATCACACTGTTTTGATAGATTTGACTATCTCTGACTCTCTCTCTCTCTCTCCATCAATAGTACATCATATCCTCACTACAATCACACAATAATAACCCTCAATAATCCTTCTTAGGTCGTGGATGCACCTCCCAAGAGGTATGTCTGATATGAAGAGGCACCAGAGCCACTACAGTGACTCTTCATAGCTCACCACTGTCACTTCACTCCAGTCTTTACTTAAGTCTTCAGCAGCTACTTCTTTGACTTCTTTTAGCCCTTTTACACTTGTATTCACCTCTTTCCAAGGCTAGAAAACTTTCCCAAGCTACACTCTCATCCAACAGAACACATACAGAAGCATACAGAAGGTCTACAGAAGCTCAACAGAGAGTTACAGAAGGTCAACAGAAAGCATCAGAACCACATAACTCATACCAAAACCATTCCAAACCATCAAAAATCACTTAATAATCTTTCAAACAATATCAACCCCTATCAATCAATACTCCATCCTTCCATACAGAGAGAAAACAGAATAAAACAGAAGCTCAACAGAAGCTATCAGGACCAAACAGAACCTATCAGAACATCAACAGAACTTCACATCTCTACTAATAAACATCATGAGCTTAATAAAACCATTCCAACCTATCAAAACACTCTCAAACCACTTCCAAACCAATTAACCATCTCATAAAATCAACCATTCAGCTCTCAAAAACAATAAAAATCAGCCAAAAATAGGTAATTTCAACACTCAACATATCCCCACACTTAATAAAGAAGCATCCTCGCGACCCAGGAAAAAGGGAATACAAGTTCATTCAAGAGCTCAACTTTGATCTTCAATAAATCTTCAAAAACAGTCCATCCAACCACGACCCCAACTTATAACCTGTATCTGATATAAAGAATACAACAAAGCGAAAACCCTTTATACATTAACACTTCTTATCAAACTGGAAATCACAACAAACTTGTAAAGGATATAAGAGGTTTATTCTTCTGCTGCAGCATCTTCAACTATCCAACTAGCAACACCATCACCGCAATTCTCCAAAATGTAGCTCACACAAAAGCAAATCGAATAGGCAACCACCACGATCTTATCACATAAATTAACCCACAACACAAACACTACACACAACTCAACCATCTGAATGACTCTTCCAAAAAGAGAGATTTATCATTAAAAATCATCCACAATACATTGCAAAGGTATTAATGAAGATGATACCTCTTAAAAGCTTGGTGATTTCGAAAACGATCCATGGATAAGGATTCATCTATAAATGTCTTGGGAGGATTCTGAAAAAATTGAAGGCAGCACATCCTTTCCAACAGGACAAGGTATCTGCTAGGCAAACAGAGAGCATGAAAGTACAATACGTCCAGTTGCTGGGAATCAATGCTCACATTGACATTCATGCACAACTTTGGAATAGGCTTTGAATCATTATGAGAATGCCTATGCATATACGCCAGATACCAAGTAAAATGAGCAGTTAAGCGCACAGAAGGATCTGCAGACTGAGAATACTGCTGAGCAAAATGCAGATAATTTTGATAAGCCTGACTAGCACTTATCCATTCTCCTGGGATCAATGGCCAATTGATTTTAGGTCTAGTAAGGGAATCATTTGAACTCCAGCCTCTTCTTCGAAGAATCTTCTGATCAAAACCTGGATACCCACTAACCAACTGAGGAGGATTAGGAATAGAAGTGTTAGGAGACGGAAGAGGGACTAATGAAAGAGGATGAAGCAATGGATAGGCAAAATCATAAAATGAAGAATGGATTAAAGATGGATTTGCTGAAAATTGAGGAGATTCTGTTAAGAAAGGCGTTAAAAGATAAGCAAGAAAAGTTGATAGAATATCAAGGGATGGGGAAGGACAAGGATCAAGAGGTAGAAAAACTCGATCTTCAATAAAAGAACAATGGGTAAATATAGGAATTTGAGGAGATCCTTGAGGTTGGAAAAGAAGGGGTAAAATGACCTTTGGGTTAGATTGAAAAAGGGAAATATAAGCATCATACCTATGAGCCATTTGTTGATAATGAGTTAGGCATGGTAAGGATGGACCTAAAGCTGATCTACGATGATAGGCTTCAAAGAAAGAAGTATCAAATGGGGGTTGGTTGGAGAGATAGGCTAAAAGATCCACCCTCAGTTGGTTAATGTTCTGGGTATGAGCTGAAGCTTTGACCTGACGATGATTCAAAATGACAGCATCAACCATAGTGTGCCATGAAAACTCAAGACACTCAGCCACCTTTGAAGAATATCCCTGGAACATCTCATCAATCCTCAATTCCAAATGTCGGACATACAAAGAAGCTTGCAATACCACATCTCCAACATACCAAGCCAGATCTTCATCATCTGGAATCAGTAAATCACCCCTCAAATACATATAGGACAGAAGCATCGTATCTGGAGTGACAGAGTCTTCAAAAACCATCCTCACTACTTCGATCAGCAAATCAGATGACCAGGCCCCACTCCATCCATCCTCTGGAATAGGTAAATCCATCGTGGAAAGTTTTATATAGAAGGCCAACTTCTGTTATTGATAATGAACAAAAAAAGGAATGATCTGGTGGAACATATTCTTGATACTGCTCAAAAGAAGACCATAGCAAATCCATGCGAGATTGCAATCTTTCCACCTTGGCCTGAAATAAGGGACATAATGTAGCATGTCTCTGAAGAGCTGCCAAGTTTGCAGGGGATAAAAGAGAAACTGGTTGCACAGGACTCTATGTATTGGACCGAGACTGAGCCAACTGATCTTTGAGTTGCTGGATTTGAGCATTGCTCTGGTCTAAGATAGTTGTGGTGGATTTAAACTTCTCTACTTGGGCAGCTATCACCTCCTTCATCTCTTGACTCTCCTTCTGTAACTTATCCCTCTCCTCTGTTACAGCAACCACTTGAGACCTAGCTTCTGCCAACTCAGCTTTCAACTGAGAGATTTCAACTTTCTGAGTATCCACGAGCTTAGTCTGCTGCTCCATTTGCGTAGAAAGGTCAGAGAATTTCTCCTGAGCAGAGGCTAACTCAGTATTGGTCTTATTCAATTCCTCCTTAGACTGCTGAACTATAAAATGAAGAATATAATTGCTGGATGCAGGCAGTCATCAAAAGTTCAATAGAACTCTGGATATCCTTGCACAGGAAAGGAATAGCATCTCCTGTTACCAGGTGGTGAACAGAAGGAATAGTAAGTTCTAGCATCCCGTCTCTATGGGCTCTGAAAAGATTTGGCATCTGAAGGAATGCAGGCAAGCTGCTGTAAGACTGGGCAAGAATTGTCACTGGAACTGGAGGAATAGGCACTGAATCAGCCACCCTTTTGAGGTGTTTTCTCTGAATGACAAGGGGAGAAGGACAACCATCATCCTCAATTATCACATCATCATCTTCATTATGAGGCGGAGGAGGAACTTCTGGATGATCAATTGGAGGTAAAGGAACTTCCTTTACAGGGGCAGCATGTAGCAAGAAGACATAGAGGAAGGACCCAAATGTAACATTAGTCACATTTCCTCGAGTAGCTCGGATAAAGTGGTGATCCATCTTGGAGAGGAGGTAGGTACTCCAATCAATAGTTATGCCTTTCAAAATCATTCGTGAAGCTATAAACAACTCCTTGGAAAGATAATGAGATGGGGATTTTGCAGGCATGAACCTGTCCTGAAGAGATTGGCATAGCTGTTTCCATAGGGGATTGGAAATCATGGAGACACCCACTCCTTGAGTCTGCTTCTGCAACAGCTTCAAAATATCGTCATTGGTGAACAATTGTCTGGCAACAGGGACATACTCCCCACGATATGGCAGACCAAGAGCCTTGCCTAGACTCTTCGGTGTCAGAAGAACAGTAATGCCACAGACTGGACCAGACCTCTTACTGTAAGAGGTTGAAAACTCGTCACAAATGGTAGGATCATCTGGAACCAGTGGGAAAGAAAGGCTCACGAACTTGGACAAGCCCGCTTTAGCAACAACGTCTGAATCCAGTAACAAAGAATAATCATGTACAGCCAAAGGAACATACTGAATCGGGGGAGGAGTACGAGAGGGCGCCATTCAGACGGTTACACACACACACCACAAACATAGACAAACAAAGAGAATGCCTGCAAAGAAACAGACAAAAACCAAGGATAAGATATCAACCAAGGTGATAAAATGTGACTCAACAAACTATCCCCATGCAAACCAAAGCCTAGAAAAAAAATTCGACATGACCTCTACACATATGTGACCGAAAGCTTCATCCTATGCAACATGCAAACACCCAAATCCCCGTATCAAGCAATAAAGAAACTGAACCAAAACATAACAACAACCCACACATATCATGACCACAACTTTGATAATCAGGTTTGACCATGGAGATAACTCCGAAGACTTCGCGTACCTATCCCACGAAACGAGTTCATTAAAAAGGGGAAATAAGTGCAGTGAGGGGGAATTAATTTAATGAAAGGTTCATTTTATGAATTATTAAGGAAGTGCCAAAATCGACTTCCGAGCGTCAGAGGAACTTTAGACAGTTTACACTGCTAAGCTCTAATCGGGTCAGGTCAAATTTTTGAGAATTTGATCAAAATTTTTACTCGACCCAGCGGTCCGAATTGCAGGGTCAGAGTGGGTCACTCGAACGGGCCAAGGGCCAAATTTGGGACTTGAACAGGGTAGGCTCGGACGGACCGAGGAGCAGACTCGGACGAAGTCGCTTAGATGGGCCGAGGCAACTAGGCTAAGGGTCAAGTTTGACATGTGGCAGAGGGCTGAATTGGTCGATGGTCCAAGTGGGTCACTCAGATGGGCCGAGTAGATCTAGGCCAAGGGCCAATTAGGGTTTTGGGCCGAGTGGGCCAAGCGGAAGAGGGCCGAGGGCCGATTCTAGGACTCAGCCTAGAAGTGACCACTCGGACACGCCGAACATGGCACGACGACTACCGCAAGGTGCCGATCTAGCTCGATTCGTGTGTTTTACCCAATCATGGCAAGCATAAACTTCCAGATCCTATCTAGGGGGATAGGGGGAGGGGCTCATATACCTCGATAGAGCAATAGGCTCATCGATGGCAAGATCAGAGTGAATCGTGCGATGGCTCTCTCTCTCCCTCTCTCTCTCTCTCACTGAAATGGTTGCAAATGAGTCTTCCCTTGGCCTCTTGGCTCTTATGCCCCTTCCTGGGTATGGTGTTGACACCCCCAATCACTCACTTGGCGAGCTTAGGCATCCCAAGCGAGCTTTTTACCATTTTTTTGTACAATTTTTACCCTTTTTTGCAATAATAAACCCTAATGCTTATTTTCTTTGTTTTTCTTTGTTTTCTCCTACTCTAATGCATCACACTCACAAAGTAAAAACCTACACTACTCCATCTCACAACATAACTTTCCGAAAAGCAAAAAAACCTACTTGCCAAGGAGATCGAATACCATCTTCAACCCCCTCGCTTCCTACCTATCTCAAGCACCGGTTCGGGGAAAACCCTACTTCAATGCTCGATTCAAAGCGCGCAAGCGCTCAAGGCTTGAATCCATTGGTCCCGGCAACGAAACCAAAATGTGGGAGCTTTTGCTCTACCGCCAAGACCCATGGACCGCTTATTATTTCAAGTGTTCCAAGCCAAGCACTAATGGCTATCTCTCACATAACCGACGCGCCATCCATATCTACGGGTATAGTGAGCTTACATCCATGCCGATCGAGTTACCTCCTCTTTCGCACACTCTGGTAGCTCCACGATCCAAGTGTAAGCTTCAAGCAAGCTCCATTCTTAAGCTCCGCGCTCCAAGATCCATCACCGCGAGCAAGAGAAGAGAAGAGAAGAGAAGAGAAGAGAAGAGAAGAGAAGAAGAGAGGAGAAGATGGAGAGCTTTTCCACCCCACGGTCCCTCACCCTCACACTCTCACACTCCCTCTCTCAAGCACAAGCTCAAGCAAGCAAGAACAAGAAGAAGAAGAAGAAGAAGAGAGCTACTTTTGGCCACATACAAGAATGAGCTTCTCATTCACTTTTTACCTTTATATACAAAACCCTAAATCCCTTTTGGGCGGTCATCCCCTTTTCCTCTTTTTTACATGGCCGGACGTGACTAGGCCCTTTTCCCATTGTCCCTGTATCTTCCTAGCTTCCTTTGCACTGCCCGTCTACATTTACAAATTGCACGGGTGAGAGCCCGGTGCTTCTTGAATTAAACCATGATGCGCTTGCACTCTTTTACAAAAGTTTTGACTTGCGCTTTTCCTTGTGTGTCTTTGTCTTTCGTTTCTCTTTGCCTTGGCCTTTGTCTTTGTCTTCTGTTTTAGCTTTTCGGATTTTCCACCGCCTGGCACTCTTTTACAAGATTTCAGGGTGCACCTTTCCCCTTTTGCATTTGCCTTGGGCTTTTTAAGGTTGCCCCTGCTCTTTTGGCCTTTTCTCCTCTTCTTTCTTCTGTTGGGCTATCTTTTTTCCGCCTTTGCCCTGCGTCTTTTTTATTTCCTTTTGCTTTCTTCATGTTGGGGTTAACATAGGTGACCTTTGTGGATATCTAGACAGCATGATGAGTCGAGGGATGAGCGATAAGGACCTACAAGAGATCTTTAGATGTATGTTTCCAAATCACATAGCTTGATTCAGAGATATGGCAAACCACGAACTCTCTCGAACACCATCCAGCCGTTCCATTAGATCTACTTTGGCATGCTCTGATGCTTTGGTTTCCAGTAGACGAGGTCCACGCTCCAGACTTGGGCTAGATTGAGGGAGTGTTTCTGGGGGATGCTACGAAGACGTGGATGCGGTGAGCCCGTGGTGTCGCAGTATGTAGGGTTGAAGGTCATCACACGGGTTTCGCAAGAAAACTGGACAAGATAGATGGAGATATGTCTTCAAGAGATAAGTAGATTACAATGAATGTTTAAAGGTTCAAGAGGTAATTCACAGTCAATCAACACATGGGTTTGAGAGAAAAGAATGTATGGGGGTTCAAGAGCTTAGACTCTCGAGATGATGGAGATAAGAGAAGGGTTGAAGGTTTCAAGCCAAGTTCTTGAAGATGTTAATAGAGCTTCCAACTGCATGTTCTTAGCAAAGATCACAAGAGTATTATCTCATAAGTTCTAACTCAAATCAAGCTTCTTTTCTTGACTATAAGAGCAATCAAAAAAACAAATACATTATGTTATCATGTATCATAAACAACTCTGCATCCCATCATTCATACATGATGCCATAGCATGAATCAACTTTGCATGATTATATTCAATGTAGACTATTAGGGACAATCTTATGAGTCAATTATAAGACTTATAAGCAAAGAAACTTGCTTCAACAGAGCTTCAAATTGAGTTTTTGATAAGGATAAGGTACGATAGCCAAGAAATAAGAGAAAAATCTCCTCTTAAGTCTACTCAAAGCATGTATGAATGATCTACAAGCATTGCCCTGCCATAGGGGTGCATAATACTTTCATATTTTGACAAGATGTCTTTTGCAGAGTAAGAAATGAATTAAAAGAACAATGTTGTAGCTAATTCTCTGAATGTGGCTGAAGATATCAGTCCCAAATCAGCCCACAGAAGAGAAGGGGCTTGAAGAAATAGAAGATATAGAAGAATACTCACAAAACAAAATAGAAAATGTAGAAGAATACTAACAGAGATAAAGCCTGTCAGTTTATTCTTGCATTATGAAAAGATAAAAATTTAAAAAATGTGTATAAAATAATACATTTCTCTATGCTGCTCAGATCGCCAATCCAATGCCTCCATTGGCTCCAAAAGGGGGGTAAAATTTCAGGACACCTGACCATAACTCAGCCTGATCACTCCTTTTTTATCTCCCAATTTGGAGTACTATTCACTGCCTAAAAACAGTGATCGCACGTCATGCGATTTTACCAATTTCTCTTTTTATATAAAATCCTCTCAAATTAGCTAAAAGCTACATGCTTTCTTTTATATGTTATCATAATCTAGAAGTTGTCTACTATTTTATGGATTTTTACAATAGATAATATCTAAAATGCTAAAACTTGTTCAAAAATCTAATATTTTTGAACCATGGACACTAACACTAATGTCTAAAATGGCATTGGCTATCTAAATCTCTAAGAATGCCACATTCTAGATTTTTTTACACGGTGTGTGCATATAGCGGCACGACATCCACCCCCTCCTAACCTGCACATCCTCTGGCATGTGCCAAAGTCTTACGGATTTGTACTGCCAGAAGAAGTATATTCTGCCATGTCAATGTCTTCATCTTCTGCCTCTTCTTCTTCCTCTATATCTCCATGCTCTTGAATTATATCCAAGTCTTCTAACTCATATGTTGAACTTTTTCTTCGTTTGAAGAGCTTGATTCTTTTTCCAGCTACGGATATCTTTATGCTAATCCCATTCAATTTAGCCAATGAATATGTGGCATTTTCATGAACGACCTTTACCACATACAAGCCAAATCAATGCTTTACCATCTTCCTAGAAGCAGTGTATTGATTATCTAGGCTGCTATCATAGACAAGCACCCTGTCATTTTCTTGGATAGCTCTTGGTCGAAGTGGATGTTTCCTACCAAATCTTCTTTTTTTTTTAGTCTTTCTATTTTTAACTTCTTAGTAGCTGCTTGAACATCTTCATGCCTTCTTTCTAGTTCCCATATGTGCGAACTCAATAACTCTTCTCTACTGATGCCTTCATCCCAAGGCAGAAGACTCCATGTGAGAATAGATTCTTCAATTTTCATAATTGGTTGTTGTCCATGCATAAGTTTAGCTGGCATATAGCCAGTCACTGTACTGTGAGTAATCAGTCATCCCATAATGCAGAAGGTAGCATTTTAGACCATTCTTTGATCTTTCCTCTACAAGACTTTCCTAGAGCTTTGAGAATAGGTTGATGTCCTCTCTCACTCTTTCCATTGCCTTTTCACGATTGTAGGCTAATGTCAAAGCCAACTTGATACCCAATTGAGCAAAGAAGTTGCATGCCTCATCGGCATCCAACTCTCCTCTATCTGTAGTTACTTTACCGACACAACCGTATTTGCAAAACACTTCGTCAAGCAAAAAGTGACAAACAGCTTGAGTGGTCCTGGTTGTTAAAGCTTTACCTTCAACTTGATTGGTTAGATCTTCTCTTGCAAGCACTAAATACCTCATATTCTATATCCCTATAGGCATGGTTACAAGATCAGTAACCCATCTATAATGTATAGAGAAGGGATAAGTCAGTGGTAACCCATCTCAATGCTTGACCATAGAATACATCTGACACACATAAAAAGTTTCAAAAAAAAACTCTATATCTCGATACATGTTCTACCACCAGTATTTTCTTTGACTTTGATAAAGGTTCCCCATATACCTCTATGGCCAGTCCACAAGCTTTCATGAAATTCCTTCATTACCTGTAGTTGCAACCTTTTATTACCTAAAACTCCGATAGGCGCTCCTTTCTTCTTCTTTGCATGCTTCCATAGATGCCCATTTTTAAGAAAGAAACCATAAGCTTTCCTCTTAATATGCTTGAACTCTTCATCAATCCAAGTCTCTTTCTTCTTCATTGTGCTCAAATATTGGTTGATCTTCAACAATCTTCTCATAATCTTCTTCAAGGAAATGAACTAGAACTTTAGCTATGCAATGAGCATGTTGGCTTCTAGTTGACCATCCTTCTTCCATAGATAAATCTTTGATCTTTGTTGTTGTATGCTGATTTACAGCAGTACCTTTCCATGTTCTTATTGTACTTAATGCTATACCATTAAAAAGATCAACTTTACCTGCAAGATTCATCTTTGGGTTTGTACATGCAGCAATTGAAAAGGTACTTTCAATAGCCATGGAATTAAATTTAGCAAGTATAGATTCTTCAGCTTCATCTTCTTTCATCAGCTCTTCTTCATTGTCATATCTTGCGCATGGCAGTATGTCAGCAAACTGGATTACCTTTCGTGCAATATGCTTTATTTTGGGATTGAGAGATTTAATATATGCAATCCATCTTAGCATAGCAATGTCGGGTGTAGAGCAGTTGGCAATCATGCCCAAGAGTGAAAGACAATCAGTTTCTACCACTACGGAAGCACCTATAAAGTATTCACGATCACACTTTAATGCCGTTACAACTCCCCAAAATTCTCATTTTACTTGTGCATACCTTCTTTTACGTTCATTTAGAACCTTTGCTCCAAAGGTAAAACTAATTGCATACCTATTACCTTCAAGGTCTTCTTGGCCAATAGCCCATTCTATCCCAATGGGATTTGTATCCACAGTAAGGATGATGGGTTGACCATTTGAATAATTAGCCCTTTTGAGAGTGGGGGTTGAAATTAACAACTTCTTTAGTTTGAGTATAGTGAGAGTATGCTCTTTCCCCCAAGAGAATCTTTGGCCTTTTCTTAATAATTGATAGAGATTTTTGGCTACATAAGCAAAATGTGGTATCCATACGAGATAGAATACACATGTGCCAAGAAATCTTCTCACCTCTAAAATATTGGTGTGTTTTTCTTGCATTCTACTGATGGCATCTATCTTGATTGGTGAAGGTTTACATCCATAGGGGCCACACAGATGTCCGACCACTAGGACTTCTTCTACTCCAAAAAGTGACATAGCTCTAGAAAGCGTAAGATGTACCTCTTCTAGCCTTATAAAAATCCTATCACAATCATGAATATGGTTAACTACAAATTTCATGTAGCCATCTTTGTGAAGATCCTCATTCTTTTCATTGACTTCACATCCCTTTATAGGTACATCATCAAGAAATGGAAGAGTAAGTTGTGGAATAAAGTCCCTTAAGACTTTATGCATGGCATTCATCATATGGGCTACGGAGTTTGTTACACCTTGTGGTAGAGTGCACATGCAGACCAATCCAAGAGGTATCTTCATTGTGGTAATGTCTCGACTTTCTAATGAAAGCTGAAATTGATCATATCCTGAATATAGGTCGCCCATAGAATAAATTGCTCTACCTGCAAAAGCTTCAGTAAACTCATCAACAATTGGATCCGAACTAACATTTCGGATTGTAACACGATTAACAGGCTGTAGAACTTGAATGAATCGTAAGGATCCATTTTTCTTGGGCACCGTAAACCATCGATTTGAGTAATGTGCTAAAGAAGGTTTTAAGATCTTCATTATGATCTTCTCATTTAGAAGTTCCAATAATATAGGCAAATGCGCCCTTGGAACGGAAATGGGCTTGAGGTTCCAAGACACATGTGGGCCCATGAAAATACCATAGAAGCCACAATATTTGGATCCACACAGCCTATTTCACTTGGTTTAAATGCAAAATATTTTCCATGTTTCATTAGCATTTACATAAAAGAGTGTTTTTTAGTCAACGAAATGAAAGAATTTTCACCTATTTTGAGCTCTTTTATACTTTCAATGTGAACTTGTGACCAATGTTGGAAGGATCACGAAGACTTTGTTGATTTGCTACCCTAGCAGCCAGCCCTCCACTTTCAAGAGGCAGTGGGACTACCACATGCTTGACTTTCTTATGCACCATCTTGTATTTTTACTCCACTTGCGCTTCAATCTTGTTGAGTAAACCAATGTCTTTGTCCTCAAAAAATTCTTGAATTGTTTGATAGAAATCCAAAGTATATACTTCTATGGACCAATTTTCAGCCTGGATTTTTGTATGAGCAGCTACATATATTTCACCCAATGTGTCAGTAGTAATTAGTCCAAAAAAAAATCTTGCAATATCTTCATTTTCAGTCATCATGTCATACGTTTTCAGCTTCCTTTTTACATGAAATAAATATTTTCTTTTAGCTTTAGTCATGGCTAGAAGAGACTTATAATAGCCCATACTATTGGTTGTACATACATACAAATTTGCTAGAGACAGTTTCTATAGCATAAGGAGGTTCAATCTTTTTATATGACGCACTGCCATAGCCTCGTTTTACAATAGTGCAGCCCAAAAATCCTTGAATTCTCGGGCATTAGGAGGCACAAGATAATCACGTAGTTGATCTCTGTTTTGATTATGGTTAACACATACAGTAAGAAATTGGACAGCTTGTTCATTATCCTTGCTTCGGATTCAAGCATAGAAAGAACCATCATCAAGAGCTTTTGTTTCCAAACAGGCTTCAGAAATGTAAGGTTGCCCAAGAATGATAGAGTAACTATAAGAGTCTTCAACAAAAAAGTTAAAATTGTCTTTTATGTCTCCAATAGTTACCTGCACATTAGGACATGCAGCATATAACTCTCCAGAAGAGTTGTTTGCAACTCTCATTCGCCAACCTAGATCAACATCTATGGGCCATCCGTCGCTTTCATAGAGACTCCTTGCCATGACGTTTATCTCAAAACCATGGTCTAAGAGTGCAATACATGGTGTTTTCTTTCTCCAATTTTGACGACTGTCTCCGTTGTTGCTCTTGCCCAATGTGTACGGGAGTAGTGACTGCATGGAATAAATCGGGTTTCTTCCTCATCATGTATGTATTGTAGATGACCTTCTTTTTGAGAGATGGGCTTCCCAACTGGTTTGGACCAGTCGACCATTATATTTTCAACCTTTACTTCTTTAATTTTTGTATCCATGCTTTCCTTATCTTCAGTTTCAATTGCTACAATTAACTCTTTAATTGCTTCAAGTTGAATTCCTTATGCAGTCAGTTTCTCTTCATCTTACACAAAGACTCGAAGAGCTTGCAAAAAATCATGCACTGTTTCTTCAACATCATCACCAACATATTGTCTTTTTTTTAATTACATTAATAATTACATCATGAAATTCACATTTGGCAATTCCAAGATTTTTACCTAAGGTGAACTCAATTTTACTTCTTAGAATTCGTTCTTCTAGAACTCGTTTGAGATCGGTTGTAGATTCTATGTCAGACTGCAATTTGTAGTCTGATTGCTTGCCTTTCTTCTTTCCTTCAGTCTTCTTTGTTTGTGGGGCATCTTCCATCTCTAGATCTGGGGTTATATTTTCAGCAAGCTTTGGTTGTTCAAGCATTCTTCTAGTTACCCATTATTGAGGGCTAGAAGAGGAAGGCCCTTGTTCATCTTCTCTTCTTCTCTTTTCTTCAATCAAGACTTCTTTATGATTGACGTCAGCCAAATGTGCAAAGGCAGAAAAAGAATCTACCGGTCCTTTCCAACCAAATATTCCTCGAATGCACTGATTGGTGTTAGTCAAATCATCCTTGCCTTCTTTGTTGTGTTCCATTTGATCTAATGCTTGCATCCATACTTTAGATTGCACATTACCTTTACATGCTTTCAAATTTGATTTAGTTGGCTCAATTTGTAGCCCATAGGTAGCTGTATCAATTGCTGCATAAGCATTCTTTATAGCTAAATCTTCTCATCTTTTCTTCATTCCACCATTGCCAAAATTTGGCTCCAATAGACAAGTTTTAGTTGTATGAATTTTTCCGTCTTTCTAAAAGATGAGCTTTTGTGCTTTAGCCGCCTCACGAAAGACAAAACACTCCCTCTTGTCATGTTGTTGGTTGTCACACCAAATACAGCGCCTCTTATAGCCTTCTCTCATGGGTCTTTGAGTTGATGATCGTCCTAATTCTTCAACTTTGACATCCAGCTTCTCCACCTTGGAACTAATTTCTATAAGATTCAGATGAAGGTCACACATGCTTTTAATGAGTTCATCCATGACATCATTTTAGAAGTAACAGAAGAAGAAAGAGTTGGTTGATTAGTCAAAGGAATAGGGGATTTTGAAGGTGGAACAAGCTTCATCAATGGAGTGTTTGAAGTTAAAGTAGAGCCTAATCTTAGTCACATCCCCTCTTTTCAAGAAATCATGTTAACTGCATCAGTAAGATCTGTCCATGATGCAGTCTTGACTCTTGATTAGGAGGTAGCATCTTCTAGGCGATTAGTAAGCTTCTCTTGCAGAATGGGATCGGCAGCCTTAAGGAATAATTCAATCTTCCAACCTTCCATACTTTGTTGGTCTTCAGTATCAAGTTGTCCAAATTTACTTTCAAACTCATGATATAAAGTTGTTGCAATTAAACCTTTGTTGGGTTTCTCAACCCAATCAGTGAAACCTTTCTTCATCATTAGGCCAGAGTCTTCTACGAAGAGTTCTTCGTGTAGGGTTTTTTTAATACAACCCAATCCACATCTCGCTAAAAAAGACCATGGATTCTTTCTTAATAGTCTGGCAAAATAGCATCTCCATGCATGTTGCGGTACACCAAAGAAGAGCATTTTCTCAACATACAAGCAAATGAAAACATAAACATTTTGACCATTAAATTGTTTTAATTCCCGCCCAACCTCCTCTAGGGCCTTGATAGATATGGATTCAATCTTCTCTTCGTCTTGTCTTTGTTGTTGTTGTTGTTGTTGTAACATTTGTATTTGTTGTTGCTGAGTCTGCTACAGTATGCGCACCAACTGTTGTAGAGTATCTCCTGAAGAATCCCCTATCTTGGAGTTCCCTTACACCGACCTTCACGCCGGGTTCACCATGAGCTTAGACTCCAGAGATGGTAGAGATAAGAGAAGGGTTGAAGGTTTCAAGCCAAGTTCTTGAAGATGTTAATAGAGCTTTCAATTGCATGTTCTTAGCAAAGATCACAAGAGTATTATCTCATAAGTTCTAACTCAAATCAAGCTTGTTTTCTTGACTGTAAGAGCAATCACAAATTATAAAATCAAGTACAATATGTTGTCATGTATCATAAACAACTCAGCAGCCCATCGTTCATACATGATGCCATAGCATGAATCAACTTTGCATTATTACATTCAATGTAGACTATTAGGGACAAAAGCTTATGAGTCAATTATAAGGCTTATAAGCAAAGAGACTTGCTTCAAGAGACCTTCAAATTGAGTTCGTGATAAGGATAAGTTACCACAACCAAGAAATAAGAGAAAAAGCTCCTATTAATTCTACTCAAAGTATCTATGAATGATCTACAAACATTTCCCTGCCATAGGGGCGCATAATACTTGCATATTTTGACAAGACGTCTTTTGTAGAGTAAGAAATGAATTAAAAAAACATTTTTGTAGCTAATTCTCTGAATATGACTGAAGATATCAGCCCCAAATCAGCCCACGGAAGAGAAGGGGTTCAAAGAAATAGAAGACGTAGAAGAATACTCACAAAAAGAAATAGAAAATGTAGAAGAATACTAACAAAGATGAAGCTTGTTAGTTTATTCCTACATTATGAGAAGATAAAACTCTAAAAAATGTATATAAAATAATACCTTCCTCTATGCTTCTCAGATTGCCAATCCAATGCCTCCATTGGTTGCAAAAGGGAGGTAAAATACCAGGACACCTGGCCAGAACTCAGCCAGATCACTCCATCTCCCAGTTTGGAGTGCTATTCATTGCCTGAAAACAGTGATCCCACGTCTTGCGATCTCGCTAATCTCTCTTTTTACATAAAATCCTCTCAAATTAGTTAAAAGCTATATGCTTTCTTTTACATGTTATCATAATCTAGAAGTTGTCTAAAGTTTTATGGATTTTTATAAGAGATAATATGTAAAATATCAAAAAATGGATACAACTTGTCCAAAAATCTAATATTTTTGAACCATGGACACTAACACTAATGTCTAAAATGGTATTGACTCTCTAAATCAATAAGAAAGCCACACTCTATAATTTTTTATACGGCGTGCATGTAGTGGCACGATAGCAATCAACTCAAGATACAAGTGCTACTCCTCACTCAGGTGGTTGTTGTGGAGGTATCAACACAGTATGCTGGACATTGCCTCTCATCCTCCTTTTGATCTTGGAGCAATTCGTTCCACCCCTGATAAGCATCCTTCATCGCTCTTCCTTCTTGATTTTCTGCGTGTGATCAACCCCTTAGAGGAGAGAGGAGGAGAGAGAAAGACTTATTTCTATTCTCTGCAACCGGGCAACCATTACACAAATAAAGATTGGAAATTAGAGGTGGGAAAATGTGGGGATTAATGCTGAGATCAGTTGGGGGGGTTGCTTACAGACCCAACATGGCCTCATTGAAGAAATCGTCATGGATTTGGAGGGCTAGCATTTGCATTGTCACACTATTTTGGGATGAATATTCATGCAATGGAACAGATTGTGGTATCTGGTTGGTGAGCTGCGAGCAATTTATACTTGATGTGATGGTTGTAAAATTTGGCATGCATGTAGTACCGCTCAACAAGGGTTGCTTCCTTGATTTCTCTCTTCTTTTCATTCTACTGGAGTTGGCCATTGCTAGTGGTGGTCTTCCAGGCCCATATCCCAAGAAATCCTTCGTAATACAATAGTTAGTGCAACAGTATTGTTTCAAAGGGGTGGCAACCATCATTTTTCAACTGCCAACTGAAGCATGGGAGTTTCGGTTCATCTGGTAAGTATGAATCTGATAAGTATGAGGTGTACTGTTTTGAGAATGCCGCAAGTTTCACTGCTTTCAAATCTATGTCTCATGGGTTGGGTTGGCAACTGCTCTTTTAGGCGTCTTATGCTAGGAGCTCTAGATGAGTAGGTGTATATGATACATAAATATGTGTATGCATTGTTTACATGTTGCAAATGAGACTAGAGGTAAATATGGACTCCAAAAGGACTCTTTAGATTAGAAATTAATAAATCTCCTAATTGCAACCCATTTGAGGTGGGCCAATGGGAGATGGGGTGGTGTGAACATGTTATCCAGTTTCTAAAAGGGATTAGTGGTTTTGCACTAGCATGTGGTTTCAAAAGGCTCCTATTTCCTTGAGAACAAATTGTACAATGGGACGTTGCAAGGCCACATTCAAAATTCAAAACAGAAAACTCTTTTTGAATTTGAAAGGGGGGAAATACCCACATGCAAGATTTTCTGCATCTCACAGGATTACAATATGTGGTATGCAATAGAGAAAACAAGCTTCTACATTGGACAGAATTGTCTACTTGGGGCATACTAAAACAGCACAGCATCTGCTTTGGACACAGTAAGTGCACATCAATCACTGCACTAAGGTAGTAATCCAATTAAGATGTTAGCTAAGTCATTAAAAGTGGGATAAAGAGAATACCCAACTTTGCAAGACGGTTCTGCCAACCAAGAATTGACGAGCCAGTTAGCTATATTGCAATTGCAATTAGAAGATATGCATCACGTTAATACTTCCTTGCTGACTCTACCATGAACTGCCTGAGAGCCTTGGAGCTAAGCTGAATAGTTCTTTGACAATTAGATGAAATGTAGGGCATCTATATTTACAATAGATCAAGGTGGATAAGCATGCAATCAATGTGTACACACACACACACATAGAGAGAGAGAGAGAACAAGGAAAAAAAAGGGCCAATAAAGCAGCTAATTCATATTCCTATTTTATGTTCTAAGAAAAATTGTCTCCCAAACTTCACTATGGCACAGGGCAGGCCAACAAATTATGTCAAGCCTATGCATTGATGCTTACACTATTGACATTGCAAGGACTAGTCATTGATGAGAGCCCCTTGCATGCCCTTCAATATAGCAAAGTCAATATAATATATTGAAACACTATTGTCTGACTCCACTAAACTTGCTACTAAAGAATAGAAACACTATTTCCCGACTCCACTAAACACAATAGCATAGAATTTCTTGAATTTCTTGAACCCAAGGTGAAGAGAAACCACTAAAATAGCATGTTCTTGCAGAGCAATGCCAATAAATAATAATGATTAACTTTGAAGGCCTAGAGTTCACATGATCTTAACAACCAAAGAAGATGCAGAATCTTACATCCACTCACATAAGACTCTACTTCAAACATCCAGACATATATGACCCTACTTCAAATACCACTGGTGAACTTTGGTGGCAAGCTGTAAGCTTCTAAAAGCCTTGATGAAGCCCTTCCAATATTAATCCTGTGACTGTGTTATGGGTTCTTCCATAACATTGAGTTGGATTTGGTAAGGGTCTTCCCTTGTGGCAGCTGTGGCCATATTCTTGTAAGTGTACCATGTAGAGCAGAGGAGGAAATACATAAGAGTTATGGCTATTTGAGCAGCAATGAAGTAGTAAAACCTGTCCAAGTGTCCCCTGTTGAGATTGTTCTCCAACCAGCCCTCCCCATTTCCTCCTCTCCTGCTCAGCTTCTGCATAGCCGTTAGTATCATGGCACTTATGTACACACCCACACCACTTATGCCTGAGTTGAGAGACCCTACTGTGCTTCTCATCCCATCTGGGACTTGATCATAAAAGAACTCGGTCACACCCACACCATTAAATGCCTCCCCTAAGCCCATTATGCTCAATTGTGGAACCAGCCAAAACACAGACATTGGTACAGCCTCCCCTGGCTTGTCAACTAGCCCCCTCTCCCTTGCAATCCTCCTCCTCTGCCCTTCCACTATGCCTGACAGTACCATGGCAGTGATCTGCATGATGTGCCCGATGCCAATCCTCTGCAGATATGTGATGCCCATATCAGTTTCCGTAACCCTCCTCGCAAAGGGAAGAATCAGCTTGTCATAGATAGGGAGACAAATAATTATAGCTAGCATGCCAAAGATGGTCATGGATGCTGCAGGTACCTTGAAGGAGCCAAATACATGCCTTTGCATGGTGTTTGCTTGCAGAACAACAAAGCTACCTTGCTGTGATACAACCAGAACATGTAGCATGGTTGCTATCATGATAGGGCATGTACGCAAAACAAGCTTCAGCTGCTCCACTTGATGCACTGTGCAGATTCTCCAGGGTCTCAGTACGCTGCCATCTGCTGCAATATCTCCCTCTGTTAGTACAGCAGCTTTGTCCAAGAAGCTGCAGGCATTTCCATATGGTGAAATGTGAGTGCTCCATGATCCCAAATTCTAGCCCCAATGTTGCATCATGAGATAGCCAAACCATTTAATAAATTGATAGTTGAAAGGGGGGAATTTTACCTGAAATGATGAGTGTGAAGAATTTTTTCCCCCATTTGCACATCCCCAAGTGGTGGATTAAACAGTATGTTTGGGTCTTCTGGCATTTTCAGACTTCTCTTGTGAAATGCGGCATTGCACACTTTGACCAGATCCTTGAGCATGCTACCTGCCGGAACCCCATACTTGTAGAAAGGGATGCCTAAAACATATATGGCTATAGAGAGGCCCATGAGTATAGTGGGTATGCCAAACCCTAGAGTCCAACTTACACTTTGTTGCACATAGACAACTATAGTGGCTGAAAGAATCACGCTAAAGTAGATGCCAAAGAAGTACCAATTTGAGTAGCTTTGGAAGGACACTTTGCCCTTTGAAGTCTCTTGGTTGAACTGATCAGCTCCAAAAGGGTAGGCACATGGTTTGATGCCACCTGAAGCAATTGCCAAGAATGTAAAAGCTAAGTAGAGGACAGTAAGCTGGCCTGCACTTGCTGGAGAGCATTGAGAGGGTGTTTGATTCTCATTGATGGGACAAGGGGTCGGCCTTAATGATCCAATTGCTGCTGTAATAACCATAAGACCCATTCCCTAGCTCGAGGCCGAAGTTGGGAGCTTCATCAGATTCAGTGACATGGAACTGTAGAGAGCTTACAAGAGCCATCATCTATAATTGAGACTACGGTACTTGATATTTTTGAATTTGCAAACATAGTACTGGTGGTGATATTTTAATATGCACAAGCTAAACCAAGTTTATTATCAACAAATTCATTTGCATATCCAAGCGTGCCCATTCATGCACTTCCATGGAAGATGTGCTTCTGCATGCTCATATACCATGTGAAAATTTTCCCTATGGAATGAAAAATCTAGCTTGCTGTGCTTAGAATCCATTGTGCCATATGTAGACCCCTAGCCATGACAATACCCTCTAGCTGCTATAAGTCATGAAAATCCAACTGTAAATGCCTTTGGAACTTCCGTTTACCTATTGGCAAACATGTTGATAAGTGAAGCAACTCACCAGCAAGTTAAAGATGGAGGCTATGATCAATGTCAAGAAACGCCCCAGGTATGAGTCTGCTAGATAACCTCCAATCACAGGAGTAATGTAAGCCGTGCCATTGCTTATGCTGAGAACATTTGCAGCAGAAACCAGATCGAAATGGAATTCTTGTGTGAGATACAGGATCATACTGAGCGACAGTCCTATGGTTGCCAACTTGTCACAGACTTCATTACCTGTATGCAAAACGAACTCAAAGTGAGGCCTCCTCCTCATGTCCCTCTAACTGAAGCCTGGAGCTGATCCTCAAACACTTGCTCACCTCAAAGTTCACCAGGGTCCTACTGCCCACACCTGAGAATGCACTATGCTTCATGAATGGATTCTGTGATAGGACTCCATTAAATTCAAAGTGAGTCCTCCTCATGAACCCAAAACTGAAGCCTAGAGATGACCTTCAAACACTTGCTCACCTCAAAGTTCACTTGGATTCTATTTTGCACAGATGAGAATGCAAGAACGTGCACTGACACAAACTGCACCTAGAGAGCCCAGATGAGCAGTCGCATCGCATGGCGGAAATCTTTCACATATTGATCCACACACATGCATTCAGATGAGCAGCCTCATCGCATGGCGGAATTCTTTCACATATTCATCCACACACACACATTCAGAAAAAAGTAGATCATGTGCATGCAAGAACCCATGAGCAATCTCATCGCAGAGCGGAAATCTTTCACATACTCATCCATACACATGCATTCAGAAAAACAGTAGATCATGTACATGGAGCTTCACCTATAATGAAAGGCATGGTCTTCCAGCCTCCTGGCTTGATGGCGGGCCTGGTCACTGCAGGTCTGCAAAATGCCCTCCGGACGCACATCCACAACATGGCGTGAGTTGAGGTCAGAAGCCCCCTGCACTTCTCATGTACTGGCTTGTCTGCCGGATTTTCATCCATCACGCTTCTGGTTGAAGCCATAGTATCTGAGGGCTGCAGCGGCGGAAGCAAATCCCTCTTCGGTTTGCTAGGAAGACATCTATATGACATGGGGAGCACCAGCAGTCTCAGTAGAAGTGACAGCAGTGACACGGACACTACCTTAACATGGGGTCACGATTCTACGAGGCTGATGTCACGATACTTGGTTCAACGTTGCCTTTTGATACCTACGTATCACATAGCTATAAACAAGGCGTATGTCAAAAGTCCCACAAGTTGGCTTAAATATTCCCAAGTGACCTGCAGGGCCAAGGGCCAGCTGGTTGATCTTTGATTTGCCTCACTCGTATTGAGGGATCTCGGCACCTTTAAAAACTCACATTGTAAAAAAGCAAAATTGAACAAGTAGCAACCCCTAGTTTTTTATTTGATCCAAGCTTTTTCGATTGTTTGTTTTATGAACTGGGTTGTAACCGAAGGACTTGAAAGCCACTACCTTTTTGAAGACAAATAAACCTTGCCCTTGGGTGAAACCCCCCTTCCCCAAAAAAAAAAAAAAAAAACCCAAGCTGCCTGAACCCACCACCTCACATGACACACATGACCTACCAATTAGGTCTTGCTCATGGGTAGTAGTAGCATAGTTCTTTTGTTGTTGCCAATGAGGTTGTAGTTCAAGTGGTTCGAAAGTGTGGGTGTGCACATGGGTGCATGAGTTCAAACCCTGGGTTCACATTTGATGCATCTTTCAAATTGCAAGCCTTTCCCCAAAAAAAATGTTAGAGTTAAAGAGTGTTTCACAAGTTTCTTGATTCAAACCCTAGCTTCAGTGGCTCGGTGTCGCTGATAAAAAATGTTGGAATGAGGCCCAACCATCTATGTAAATACTTATCACATTGAAAAATATCTCCCCACACGGCACCTTCTCCACTGCTCCTTCTATAAAACCTTAGGAACACTACTTGCAAGCTCCCAAGTGAATCCTACCCCTTTCCAAGGCATAGCTCACATGGTTAAACCTTGTTCCACTCTTCCTGTCTGCATCATGTTTTCCACCTTGACAAAATTTTAATAATGTAAGCACCTTCTAAAGTCCCATAGCCTCGAATTGCTAGCATTAAAATAAACTCAAACAAAAGAAATATGGAGAGAGAAAACTCAAAATTTTCCTTCTTGTGCCATAGTCGACACCAATGTTTATGAAAAACCAAGGTTGTGTCAAGCAAATTGGAAAATTTAAAAAAAACATGTCGATTTTGGTAAAGGCCATTTTAGATGTAAAAGAGGAGCTCACTCTAGCTACACTTTTTTGTAAGGTGTCATTCATAGCTTGGAAAAAGGACTACATGCTCAAGGTTTTTGTTGAGCAAAAACTAGTTGACAAGCTACTTGACAAGGTTGCCATTATTGTTACTACCCATCTTTCTATTCATGGCTATGAGTATATCTATAGGATAGATGGTTGATATTCTTGACCTTATTCTTGCTTTCTAACCATTCTCCTTATGCTATACATGGCATTGCCAACTTGTATATCTATTTAAGCATAATGACAAGAGTAACATAACTAAAGATCCATCATTTATTTTATCATGGAACTATTTTATGATGCTACAAAATTGTGGATGATACTCAAGATGGTAATTTGTGGTACAACTATGAGAGTCATCCCACAAATTGCAAATTGTGATCTCTGAAATCATGTTTAGCAAATAGAGCACTTATATTAGAAAATTAGTGATCTTTACACTTTTTGTAAATATGCTTATCTTCACCCTAACTTCATGCTTGAAGATTGTGATCTATGGACGATTATGAGAATCAATAAAGTCTTCCTAAATTCATTATCCACATAGTTTACATACACAAAGCCTATGTTCTAATGATAAAGTCATGTAGGTCCCAAGTCAATAAGATCACAACAAAAAAATCACCATAATTTGTGTGCACATATGTGTAATGCATGCACTCGCTTTCATTAAAGCAGTCCTAACTATTGATCATCCAAGTATTTTTCATTCTTTGCTCTTCTATTTGCCCATATTGCTTACATATATGGCCATATTGTTTTATGAAAACTTAACAATCGTTTTACATTTATGTTAGCCATTGGTATAGAGTCCACCCTCAAATGCTTGCCCCCTTTCTTTTAGAATATCCCTTCTTGGCCTTGTGCAAATATTCATATTTTGGTCTCTCCCATATGTTTTTCACACCATGTCCTTCTATATTAGACACCTCTCTTTTTGTCTCTCAAGATGTCCTTTTCATATTTGCATTGGCCTTCTTCTTGGGTAATTATACCTATATTTTGGGCCACATTTTGTCTATGGATCCTTCACATCTTGACTTTCCTCTCTCTCTCTCTCTCTCTCTCTCTCTCTCTCTCTCTCTCTCTCTCTCTCTCTCTCTCTCTCTCTCTCTCTCTCTCTCTCTCTCTCTCTCTCTCTCTCTCTCTCTCTCTCTCTCTCTCTCTCTCTCTCTCTCTCTCTCTCTCTCTCTCTCTCTCTCTCTTTGTGTGTGTCTCTCTCTCTCTCTCAATCATTTATATAGTCTTTGAAATCCAAAACTCATACAACAAACATGAACAATTTGTACTAGTTGAAATTAAATTTTCATGGTTTTGGGTTTATCACACACTGCTAGTGGTACAATAGTTAATAGTATATTGGTTATCTATTTATGTTTATGGGAGCTCCTGATTCTTCTCAAATCAATTTTCATTTATTCCTTTGCAAAAAATCAAATGCTAATGATGTAAAAAATAACTTGGATCTACTAATGTCCCATGATTAGTTTAAAATTATTTTCTATGTAAAGTACTTGTGTGTATGTGCTAGTGCATTAGACACATGCAGAAATTGCATTAAGGTAATAATCTAGGAGTGATGGGAAAATGGTATGTGCCTTCAATGTGCTACTTATATGGTTGTAGCTTTTAAATTAGTAAACTCAAAGGTTTGTAAAATATAATCATGTTTTTAAAATAGTACGGGAAGTGTACACCTAACCATCTTCAAAATAAATCTATAGAAGTATAATCTAATAGTCTTAAAATTGGTAACTATTCAAGCTATTATGTAGGAAAAATTATTCATGTTTCCAAAGGAGTAAAGGAAATGGACAGTTTCCAATTTGAAAACAAAATGAAATAGACTAGTGGAAGTGAATCAAAATGAAAGCTAAATTTAATGCTCAATGAGAGGACCAATAGTGAGTCCCAAAATGACCCAAGTACACTAAAGAATACTAAGATGGCTTGCTTGCTAGGATACGATTGTTGAAGCTTCTACTATTTGAAAAAGGAAGTTTTTTACACCATGGTAATTGTTAAAGCACAAATGTTTGTAGCTTTTTTAATTTTAGGTGGCTTTCTAGGCTATTAGCCTCATATGATAAAGATGCCCAATGTGACTCGAATAGGCTAATAGAACATGATTGTGTTTTAGAAATGTAACATGGACTTCTATAGTCAAAAACATAATAAGATTACAAAATTTGACCCATTTTTGGAAATATGGCTTCCATGTATAGATGGTTAATTGTGTTTTAAATGGTAAAATCCTTTTTTATCTATTCTATTATGGTTGTTAAGAAAATATAGGTTACAAAAATATATTTTTAATTAATGAGAAATCAAAATAAAACAAAACCCTTTTGTTGTAATGTTGTATATCTTGATTATTTCAGTTTACTCTTATTCATGGGGAATTCAAGGTCACATTAACATCTCATTTGTCTTCGACAAATTCTTAATCATGCCAATTAACTTTGAAATCTTAATTATTTAACTAAAGAAAAATTTGCAAAGACTTTAGCATGGGAAGTTCCTATCTCTATTTAACACTCTTTGGTAGGGGTAGTTCAAGAATATACTTTTTTAATGCACAATAGTGGGAGTGAGATCTTTTTAGATCGTGAATGTCATTAGTATCTTCTAGCAAACTTAATGAATTTTTTTATTAATGCCATTATGAAGAGTTCCTAGAATAGAGATATGCATGTGTTCTAGATAGGTTAGCACATGATTCTACAAGAAGATAATACAAGAAGATACTTGGTTAATGCATAATAGTCGGGGATCGAGATCTTTTTAGATTGTGAATGTCTTTAGTATCTTTTAGAAAACTTAAGGAAATTTCTTATTAATTCCATATATGAATTTATGAAAAGTTTATAGAATAAAGATTTGCATGTGTTCTATATAGGTTAGCACATGATTCTACAAAAAGATAATAGTAACATACCAAATAAGAAAGGTCACACTCAAGACATCATGCAAAAATCTCTTGGCATACTTTTAGTAAGTTTCTCATGTCACAGTAGTGCTTGGAAGTAAGGCCTTGAGGACTTGGATATGAGATGTCCTTTAAAACATAATCTTAGTTTCTATATTACAATGCATCAAGCTTTAACACTCAGTAAATTTCTTGAAAAGTAAGGCTTAGATGGAGATTTATAATGGTTCATTAACTTCCTTTTGTCCAAAAATAACTGTGGGGAAAGGGCACTTTTGAGCATGTGATTCAAAGTAATTCAAAGTAAGGGTATCAAAACAAAAGTATCTTAATGTGTATGCATGAGAAAAACATGGAGAGTGGTCACAAAGGAAAGTTCCTTCTTTCTATGCAAGCATTTCTTGATACCTTGAGACAACCTTCCTCATATCAAGGTGTAGAAGTTAATTGATTTAGATGGATGTTTCTACTTGCTCAATGCTTTTTCAATTTACCATAGATGTATCTAATGATTTATGAGATCTCCCAATTTCCATGGCTTACTTTTCAAACCCTCACAACATGAAGGATTTGTGTGTTGCTTTTCTTTTTTTCAACAATTGTGTTTGCTTTATGAACTCTCCCAATTTCTGAAACTTGCCCATATGACAAGTCTTACTTTTCAAACCCTCACAACATGAATGCTTTGCGTTTCTATCCATGTGCATGTTTTTGAATTCTGTGTCATTTGCAAAGCTTGAGATGTTCATATAAAGGTTTCCATTGTTTGTCTCTATTTACCTTAAAGAGCAGCAATTAATAAGTGTAAACTAGTTTACAAGATGTTGCAAAACAATATTATCTATTTAGCCTTAAACGGGAAAATGCCATGTAGATTTGACCTTGCAAGAGGTCAAGAAAAATGAAAGGTTGACACAATATAAGGTAATAGGGGACTTCCATAAAGGGGAAAAAAAAGAGTTTGCAAGGGGGAGGGGGATCAAGTAGAAGGTTGTGTGAAAAGCGGTTACTTTCCTTGTCTTTGTTATGCTGATTTTGAGCACTATGATCATTGTGTTTATGCTAAGCATGTGTAGGCATCTTATAAAAAGTATCTTGCACTGAAATCTTTGCCTCTAGAGTTAGTACATTCCGATGCATGTCAGATGCTAGGGTTATCTTTAGGAGGAAAGAAATACTTTGTCGCATTTGTCGATGATGCTACTCGAAATGGATGGGTTTAGCCTATTCGTAGCAAGGACAAAGTACTTGAGAGGTTTCAAAATTTCTTGGCATTGGTTGAGAACTAGAATTTTTAATGTGTCCAAAGCCTTTCAGCCATTTTGCGACGATAAGGAGATAAATAGGGAGCTCAATGCCTCTCATAATCCACCCTAGAATGGAGTTGCAGAGCACATGAATTTGACCATATAGGACAAGGTCTGTACGATGCTTTCTCATGTGCATTACCCCATGGCTTTTGGGCAGAGGCTGTTATGATAGTCGTTCATCTTATTAACACGTCATCGAACAAGTAATTAGGGGGGAGAGTCCCTAATGAAGAGTGGTTAGGTAAGACACCTTCTTATGCTCATTTGCAAGTGTTTGGCGGCGAGGCTTTTGTCCACATATGGAAAGAAGAATGCACCAAAGTGGAACCAAAGTCCTATAAATGCATATTCCTAGGATACAATGATGAGTGTGAGATGGGGTATAGACTTTAGGATCTTGAGAAACGAAGATAGTCTACAGCAATGATGTCATCTTCCATGAAGATCAAATGCACAAGCAACCTAAGAAGAGTGAGGAAGTCAATATGGTTGTTTTCAGGGATGATGTACCTTTCAGATAGCCATTTGTGCCCAATGTGGAAAGAAAAATATACGTGCTATAAATACTCTTAAAAATGTAGGAAATGGTGCTAGGAATGACCACAAGGTATTGTCCATGATACACCACAGTTTCAGCCTGAGAACATGTAGTTAGGACAGCTTGAAATGTCAAGACGGCATGCTAGAATTTTAAGACAACCTCTACATGCATAATTGGAGGCTCGTATTTCAAGACAACAACCTGTACATGCAAAATTACAGGCCTGTATTTCAGGACAACAAACTATAAATGCATATTTGTAGGGCCTAGCATAGCCAACAAATGCAGAACCTTCATTGCGTAGGTCAACCCAACCTTCAAGGTAGCTATAGGTTTGTTCCTGGTGCGCAGTATGTTGCAAATTATGTCATGGTTACTGAGACTCTGGTAAGTCGTCATGCTTTAAGGAAGCAATGACCAGATTGGACATTAGAAGAAATATGGACTCTCTTTTTTGCCCCTTAAGGAGTGAATAAACAAATATAGGCCTAACCAATGAGAGAGCTGGGATTCCAGATTCATGCAACATGAATCTTCTAGCCATATCTTGGACCAAATCTTCCCTTAGCAATAAAATAAGGGAAAATGTGGGGAGTACAATGCTGTCACTTCTTGGAAGTTTGTGCCTCGAATTTTCATTTTCTTATTTTTTATGATTGACTTTTCTTTTCTCCCCTTTTCAGTTTCCCCCTCTTTCTTAGGCGGAACTCAAATTTGTCATATCTCTTTCCCCGCTTCTTCTTTCCTGACGAAATTTTACAGCCTCACTGTTGCTTTCCCTGTCTGTAACCCTGTAAAATTTCATTTGCTTTGCACAAGCACAGAGAGAGTTTCATGTGTTTTATGAGAGTAGAGCTTGTTTTACCAAAGCCCTAAGATTCTCTTCACAAAACTCTACAGGTATATTTTTCTCTTCCATAGATGTTCTATGGTAAAGTTTTATCTCGCTTAGAGAAAACCTGTGCAAGTTATGTGCATTCTCTGACATGTAATTTCTTTTGTTTTGATGCTATAGGAGTCTCTTACAATCAAGAATAGTGATATTTTGAACACTCAACTTCTTCTTCAACATCTTAGGGTTTCTCTGTAAACAAAGCTACAGGTATATTGTCTTGTTTTTTTGTTGCTTCACTGTTAAATTTTATCTCGTTTAGACAAAATGTATACAAGTTACATGCATACTGAGCTTTCCTTTGTTTTTTTACTCCAAGAATCTCCGAGGGTGAAGAACAATGATTTATTAAGAACTCAACTTCTAAAACATCTTTGGGATTTTGAACACTCAACTTCTTCTTCAACATCTTAGGGTTTCTTTGTAAACAAAGTTACAGGTATATTGTCTTGTTTTTTTGTTGCTCCACTGTTAAATTTTATCTCGTTTAGACAAAATGTATACAAGTTACATGCATACTGAGCTTTCCTTTGTTTTTTTACTCCAAGAATCTCTGAGGGTGAAGAACAATGATTTATTAAGAACTCAACTTCTACAACATCTTTGGGATTTTGAACACTCAACTTCTTCTTCAACATCTTAGGGTTTCTCTGTAAACAAAGTTACAGGTATATTGTCTTGTTTTTTTGTTGCTCCACTGTTAAATTTTATCTCGTTTAGACAAAATGTATACAAGTTACATGCATACTGAGCTTTCCTTTGTTTTTTTACTCCAAGAATCTCTGAGGGTGAAGAACAATGATTTATTAAGAACTCAACTTCTACAACATCTTTGGGATTTTTTGCAGAGAAAGCCACAGGTATATTGCCATTTTTTACTACTGTTCCATGGTTAAATTTCAACGCATTTGGACAAAGCCTATATAAGTTATATGTATGCGTTGACCCAAGATTTCTTTTGTTTTTGTACTGCAGGAATCTGTCAGTGAAGGAACAATGGTCTTGCTATAAGTCAACTTCTTGTTCAACATATCTAGGGATCTTTGTGAAAGAAATTACAGGTACAATGTTTCTTTTTTAAATTGATCCATTTAAATTTAATTTCATTTGGAGAGAACATTTGCAAATTATACACGTGTTGATAGGTAACTTTTGTATTTGGTTGTTATAGATGTCTTCACGGAGGAAAAATATCAGTAGCATACTTGCAATGGAGGTCTTCAACAGGAAAGATAATGGCGGTAATTGGATTTGTGATAAGTATTATAAGTTGGATTGGATTTTGATGCACCCAAGTACTCGAGGGAGTTTCAAGGTCAAGCGCAAGGATGTTGCAAACCCTAGCAAACATTGGAAAGATAGAATTCTAGAGTTCAGAAAAGTGTTTAATGGCACAAGTGCAGTAACAGAAGTGTTGATTCAACATGTTTATACGCATAAACAAATCTCTGTACACGACGAGAACAACATTGCAAATTATAAACAAAACAGTAAGTTATTAAATTTTATCATTGATTATTCTTTTGTATCAGAGTTGTTTTTAAAAGTCTTTGCAGTATTCTAATTCATTCTTGTTTGATTGACATCTCTATATCCATCGACTTTGCATGAATGGCAGAATGTGGAATGTTTAAGCGGCAAGATACATGTTTGGCATGAAGAGATAGGTTCTTTGATCTATGATAATACCTCTGCAAGTCAACTTGCCACTCAAAATATATTTTTTAATAATTCATTATATGTGGTAGAAAGCCAGATATTGCAGCATGTCCCATTGTCGCCACTGTCTAGTGGTGAATGGTTCATTGGTAGCTTGGAGTTGTCAGGAGCTTGCAAGTCGAAGATAAAATCTAACATCAATAGTGCTATGAAACCCACCACAGGCTCCAAAGATGTGCATCTTAGTTGGTTTATTCCATTCTCATTGTTTGCACATTTGTTTGGTTCATGTGATGTTTTGAAGAAAACAAAGATTACTTATCAATGCAAATGTCCATCCGAGGAATGGATGAGTCAGCTATTGGGTGAGTCTTGGCAAGTCAAAAGAACACATTTTGATGAGACGATTAAGTGCAGGGTCAACCAATCTGATATTACATTCAGGTAAAACTTTTTTACTACTTTGCATACCTTGATTTAATTGACATAGGTCTCGCTTAGATGAATTGTTATGTTAGTCTCATTGATCACTTACCATTATTTTTGTTTTTATTACAGGTATTTCATTGCTAGACAAATTCTGTGCGTTCACTTTCGATATAGAAGATGACGACTTTTGCGAGGGGAGTGGATCAGCTTGGATCAAGATATCCGAGATGACACACATACAGCGCTCGTAGATGTGGTAATCTTGTGGAGTGGTCATAATCCTTTCGTAGTCAGCACAGAGAGTCATTGGCCCATTTATTTTCTGAGACAATAAATCCAATTAATGTCCAGTGAGCCCCTCTACAACTTCTATTTCAAGTTAGATAATAGAAAAGTCAGGACTCGTAGTGAGCAATCCATGACATGTAAACAATGTGCCTCTCCACATATCCTTGAGATAGTGGAATCCTTGTAAAAAAACTTTATAAAGAGCAAATACATACCTTTTTTGAACTTCTGAGTACTTTAAATTTTAGTTTACTGTGATCCAAGCGTGCGATAATACATACTGTAATTACTCAATCGTGCAGTTAAAAATCATAATTAAATTGCAGGTTAGAGGTCTATAATCTAGAGAATATTGTCTTTGCACAATGATATATTGTAGCGCATCTCTACTGCTCGTTTCTTAAATTTTAATATTAAATTGGATCCAAAGGGAATTTCAAGGCCTTTTAGATTTATTTTCTTTAAAAAATTATATATTTTCTCTCGTTAGACTTGAATATACTTAGCGACCCAAACATATTCGAGGATATAATAATGTAGAACGAAGCGTTTGTCTATATGAGTAATTTTAACAGTGACTTTAAAGTACTGGAATAAAGAAACTAAGGTAAGAGTTTTAATTTGAAACTTTAGAGTTAATAACTTTATAAAGAACCTTTATTTAAAACCCTAGACACATAAAAGCTATAACTCCAAACTCATTTTCACTTTCATTCTTCACTTCCCTACACTTGTGCCCTCCTTCCTTCTCTCTTTGTGTGCCATGGCTACCACTCCCGCCTTTGCCGCATGGATCAGCTCCACATACTACGCGCACATAGGGGACCAGATATACCCTAGGTTTTGCGTGACCTTGAGTCTAGAGAGCTCGCTTTCCGCTGTACACCCTGACTCTAGTATACTAGCATCGTTTTGTGATGCAGTGAACCCTCTCACTTGCTCTATTCCCGACTCCACTCTCAGGTGGGTTCCCATGGATTTTTTGTATAGTTTGTGTGCCGGATCCAGCCATGCAAAGGTGATAAGTCGAGCCCTGGTGCATGTGGGGCAACATCTCCGTGCTAGAGCAGTGCCCACCTCGTCACAGGACCACGTCACGATGGATCTCATTGAGAGGGATGCCGCCTTTGCCATATATGTTATGTGCACTGAGGTGCAAGAGGACAGTGACGAGGACATCGACGCACCCTCTCGGCCACTACTAGAGTACTTTGAGAGGGAGCCTGAGGAGATCACTCTCGATCTGAGTTTTGAGGCAGCACAGAGCTTGGCCATTGTGCACCCACCTCCCTGCCCTGATGAGATGCCCACGAGCGAAGAGCCACCTCTCTCTTCTCTCCATGCTATCACCATCGAGGGGGTGGAATATCTACTCATGCAGGATGTGCTAGAGTTGTTGGAGCTTAGGGAAGAAGAACTATACTGTATCATGGTGCGTGATGCACCTAGTGATTTCATAGATTTTGATTTACAGGATGCCCCACCACATGTTGATGAGGTGGCTTGTTATGATGGCACGAGCATCGATGACATCTTTGCCATTGTGAGCATCCAGGAGCAGATTGAGGATGCGGCGCCACAGTATCAGATCTCTGATGAGGAGTTTGAGCGGTTGCAGGAAAGCCTTTTTGGTCCTCGACCCGACTATGCAGTGCCTACCCAGGAGAGAGACGAGGGCAGCCCAGTGGCAGGAGCAGACCTGGATGCTCCATTATAGTGGCAGATAGATGATGCAGAGAAGGTAATGTTCTCGGTTTCATATGAAACTTAACCAGTAGGGCCTCTAGGGCATCGGGAGCGCACACATGTGTTTTTGTCGGGATCGGGCCCCCAGATGTGCCCTGGCCGGAGGCTCGCGTCTGGGAGCCTGAATCTTCACATGTGTGTGCTCCCGATGCCCTAGAGACCCTACTGGTTAAGTTTCATATGAATATGATTTATATATCTTCAGCACACTCCATGCATAGTGAGTCTGATACTGAACTTGTGTGTTGCAGGAGATTGTCTATATAGATGAGTTTTCATCTAGGCAGGGTGGCCGATCTGGTAGCCAAGGAAGGGTGCAAGACTCGGCATTGAAGGAGTATGTTGGGCAGCTTGTCAACGACATTATTGTATTTCATAAGACATGCTCCCCTGCTTTTGCCGATAACTTCTTGAAGTTGAGGGCACTAACAAAGGCTGGGCCCTTCAAGACCATCCCGACCAACTCCAACCTAGAGAAAGTAGTGTTGCTTCGACGTTCGAAGCTACTCTACTTATTCACGAGTACTAGGTCTGGCCCACTTTTCTCCATGGTGGCCCGTGGCATGGTTGCCGGTGTTGAAGACCCCACTGTCATTAGATAGGAACTATTGGGGCAAAATGTATTGTTGCCTATGATCAAGAATAGCTCTGACCATGGGGAGCCTAGCTCGAAGAAGCCTAGGAGAGAATAGATGTACTTATTGCCTACTGATATCGCATCACTGATGTACTGCACTTTGTAATCTTCTCTTCAGGTAATGAAAACCGATGTTTGTTGGATTCGCATGCAATATAGTTTGTGATACGTGTCATTTACTGTTGTTTTTTACTTGAATGTTACGTTTATTTGTCGAATCTATACGTAACACGATTCGTACCCTAAATTTAATACACAGTGCTTTATCAAATTCGTGCGCAACATGTATTTGTTCGAACACATGTAACGATAACTCAACGACGCAAATAAAATAAATATCAAGCGACTAAACAAAAATAAGACGCGCCAAAAACTTTGTATTTGTATTAATAACAATTTTACATGGGGTCCATTACAACCAAGGCTTTACAAAATGTCTTCAGAAGCTACATTCCATGTGCTTTTGAGTTGTACACCTCTATCCTTGCTGACTCTGCGAGGACTATCTTTCCATTGCCGAAAGAACCTGACTATCTGCAGATCCCTGTCAGTGACGGTGACCCTCCTTGCATGCACCGCTGCATAGACTGAGTCTCCAAATAAGTCGATGAGGTAGGCTTCAGCAGCTTCTTATAGTGTAAGGAGGGCCTGGGCAGTCCAGCGATCCAGTTGTTTCGCGCGTGATGTATCTAGAAACTGGGTCTTGTTGTTCCTGATCAGTATGCCCTCCATGATCTCCCGCACCAACTTCTGGAATGGAGCCTTTGGTATCAGGAGTTGAGTGGTCTTTTGGTAGTGGCGGATCTCGCGAAGAGCCACTGTGCCTGGCTTCCATCGACGCTTGCGATGCTGGGGTCGTGGTGGTGGTGGTGGAGCTGGAGGACGTGGCTGCCGTATGGAATTTCCAGGGGGGTATCTCCGGGCCGCTTGCTTGGGGCGTACCATGTCTTCTAGGAGAGAGAACTCAAAACTCAAAAGTGAAATGTGTAAAATGAGGTGATACTTTAAACTTATAGCCAAACTTTTCAAAAACCCTAAAATTTTAATTAATGAATCCATGCTTTGGAAAAATATCACCAGTGCTCCGATTCACATGAAATTTTACCTGTAGGCTCCTCAAGGACACATCAACCACCCAAATTTTTTTTGGCCCCAACAGAAGCCTCTAGATCACCTGTCCGGAGGCTCGCGTCAGCGTCTGGACAGGTGACCCAGAGGCTTCTGATGGGGCCAAATTTTTAATATAAATGAGTTTTTCTAATGCCCAGCATGAGGGTGAAGTTTCACCAGATTCTGATTTATAAATCTGACAGTTCAATCTTTTTTTGAAAATGCGTTAACTGCATTATACTACATTGATAATATATTCTCAACCTCGCAACTGTAGATTAAATGTACTGATAATGAGTGTGCGCAACTGCAGATTAAATGTATTGTCAACCTCGCGATGCGAAACATTGGAAACTTAAAAATTGACAAAAAATAAATCATGGGTAAAATGGAATATGGCATATCGGATATACTGTTGCCAAACCACTAAATATAGTAAGGATATAGTGCATCGGCCCATGTACAACCGATCACCGACGTGTACGTGGTTGCACATTGAATTTATCCTCAACAAAACTACTTAAAAAATTGGAAACTTGAAAATTCACACAATGCGAAACATGGTCAAAATAGAATATCACATATTGGATTTAGCATTGCGAAACTATGAAATACACGGTAGATAGTGCATCGCACCAAGTACAACTAGAGCTAGGGAAAATTTAGCTCCATTTTGCAGGCCATTACTATCAAATACTTGAAGGTCTACTGGAAAGATAACCCAAAACTAAGCTCCTTACAATCCACAACCAAACCTGAACTAAAAACATAGATCCAATTACAAGGTAGCTTCTCAAAGCATATTGTTGACATTAAGATTAAATGCATCCTTGTTATTGCGGATCCTGCGAACAAGAACCAGATCTATGGGCTTAATAGTGATACGTCGGGCATGAATGGCTAAAAGTTGACCATCACTCATTAGATCAATCAAGTAGCTTTCAGCTGCTTCTTGGAGAGCAAGCAAGGCTTGGCTTGACCATTGCCCCACATTCCTTGCCTGGCTCCTCGAAAAGAACTTGTGATGATGCCCTGACTATAGATCTTGCAATATTTCTCGCACCAACCTGGAGAATGGTGCCTTAGGAATAATCAAGTCGGCACTCTTCTGGAATTTCCTTATCTCGCGTAGCGCAGCTGTACTTGGTCTCCATCTTCGCTTTTTATGTGTTGGAGGGCGTGTATTACGAGCTGGAGCAGTAGTGGAAGGTGGAGCAGCTGGAGCATGTGGACCACCATTTCTGGACAATGGCGAACCATCATTATCGACCACACTAGGGCCACCATTGTTGGCCACAGTAGCGCCACCATTATTGGCTGCAGTAGGGCCACCATTATCGGTCACCAGGGGATCTTTGTCACTCACAGTACGCTCACTAGATTCGGAAGAGTGTTGAGCTCTTGCTCTCGCAGGCGCCTTTTTGATAGGAAGCTTGGAACGTGCCATGGCTGTGATGATGAAGGATAGAAAGGTGGAGAGTAGAGTGGAGAGCAATGGGAAAAAATGAAAGGAGAGACGACTTAAATACGAAACTTTCAAACTTACTGTGGTGTAAATGAATTTTAAATTTATCATTTCATTTCATTTCTCCACCCCATCCCTACCTCTCTCTATCTCCTGACACCCCCCCTCATGCCCCCCCTCTCTCTCTAGGCCAGTGAATGTTCCAATGTTTGGAATTTTCATATCTTTGTCTTAGGATTTCAAAATCGACTTTTCATAATTAAAAAACAAAGTTCGAAATCGACTTTGAAAAACATAGTGACAAACCTTTGAAATTTTAAAGAAAATTTATAAGACATCTCATGTTAGAGATATGAGTATTGATGTGTCATATCCTTGGGACTTGTGCTCTCTAAATGCATCAAAATTATTATCTTTATCTAGGTATCCATTTTTTTCCATCTCTCTCTTGGGTTGCCAACCATTCTGCGTGCTGTTGTCTAGCTGTGTTGTTTTCATATATTGCTTTTCTCACTTCATATATTGCCCTACTTATAGATTCTACTTGAGATGTTTTGGACTTCTTTTCTTTTTTCTCGTATCGTATCTCTAGTCTCCTATACCACCATTGGAATAATTGCCTCATAGAATTGGAATCATTGATGCCACCTCCATGATCAGTTGCCTTTTGAAAAGCACAGCGAGCTTGCCAGTGAGATCTTTCCATGCCTTGAGTTGACCATATTGCCAAACTTCCTTGATCTGCAAAGTATGGACCATGTGCTTCAAGTATATGCTGCACAAGAAAAGAGATTAGAAACACAAAGTAATTCGAAATGATGTTTTTTTTTTGCAATGGTGATAATACTGACCATGTAGTGTGTTATGCTATTTGTAGTCTATGCCTCCACCATGGACTTATGAAATTTAGCAGCTGTCTCTTTAAATGCATTGGCATCACCATCCATAAACCTCAACTTCTGTAAGAGAGCTGCTAATCTATCTAGGTGTATCCACACTTTTGCCTTTGCAATCCTCGTTCGTCCCCCATTGCTCCAATCTGAAATAGCAAGGTGCAACTTTTTCCATGCTTTGTACTTCTCTGGTTGTTTTACTAGTATATTGCCTTCCTCATCTCGAGGTGGAGATAAAAACTTCCTAGCCTTAGGTCCGCCAAAGCATGGTTTACAAGGAACATTTCCACTCTTCCTCGATTTTTTCTCGTCCTTTTTTATTTCTACTTGGCCTTCGTGCAATCCAACTTCAGAGATGACTTGTTCTACCTTCTTGCATGTAGCATCAGATTCTGACACGGGCTGCATCTTGTATGCAAAGCATATATATTCATATACTAGCTTCTCAATTATTCTAACCAAACAATGCAATGTACAAAAGTGAACCCTTGTTAGTGGTATTTCCAAAATAGGGCGCCAGTTTGGATCCACTGGAATTAGCATTCCATTTCTCATGACTTTCTGATCACGTGTCGGAGCACCCTGTTGTCCTGCCTTGGCAAGCCATTCTTTCTTTCCATCTTTCCCTTTCTTCCTAGTTTGCATGCAGTATATGCACGGAAATTTTGCATTTGCTGCATTTGATAAACCAAACATACACTTCAATGTTTTTAAATCACCTGCAAGATGCCATTCAACTTGATAGTCCCCAAACCCCTCAACGTGTAAAACTGCTTCATTATTTTGCTGTTGAATAACACTGGGTATATTAGTGAGGTTAAAAAAAACTTTAAGTACTTCATGGTCCTCCTTTGGTACTTCAAATGCTGCAAGCCACCATATTTCATTCTCCGATTGTACACTGAAGTATAAAGGATGTTTTTCATCGATGTTGGGATCCAATGCTCGATTCATAAGTGTTATACTCACACGCTTAAGTTTTTGCCCCTTGATAATCTCACTCTCATCAAGTTTGAGGACAAACTTAAGCTTGCCTCTACATTCTTCCATAGACATTATTGTAGAACTTGACCATAACAATCTGAACCCTACATATATCCAATACAAAGTTGTTGGATGCATTCAATACAAAGGCAACTTCTTTGGAACCATACTTCAATATGTCTGTGTGTTCCAGATGCGTAGGCTCACCAATTAGTTCTAACACTTTCTCATTTAGTTGTTTTCGAGCCTTCTTCATGTGAAATGGTTTTGGCAGAGGCATTACTCGCTTAGTATTTAAGACTTGCTTAAAACCTGTATCCAATTGTTGATAGAGCATACTATATGACTCAGAATTCATTCCCACCTTGTCACATAATCCCTGAGCATCTGTAGTAGTAAACAAGTTGCTCACATCCCTAAGACATTCACTAGCAACACCATCCACAATGTCCCTGAATTTACGATTTTCCAATGCATTTTTGACCATATCCTTGCTAAGGACTTTGGCAATAGTATCATTCTTTGGATGAGGAAACATATTTCTCATTGTAGTAGATTGAGCATATATCCGTCTATGAGATTGTCCACTTCCTTTGGCTAATTGGCCAATTGGTTTAACGGATCGGATGCGCCGACGTGCCTCTTTGGTTTTTAAAGTGGGCCCAATCTCCAAAGTTTTTGTGAGCTTCCTCTCTATGTTTCGATTCTCCTTCTCCAAGTCATTGACTTTAGACTGTAACTCCATATTCTGCACGTGTGTAGCATGCATAGCATCTTCAATGATAGACATTGCTTGTTGTAGGTTTTGGTTCTCTCTATCCTTCTTAGCCAATAATCTATCCTTTTCCATCAAAGACTGCATATTCCCTTGTAATCTTGTCTGCATATTTGTCAAGGTTTGATGAGCCCCTGCTGATCCTTGTGTGACAAGTCTGCATGTGTATCCATACAATCCTTCATTGCCTTCACAAGCAAACTTTACAAATGATGTAAGCCCTTCAAATTGTGGTGGCCTTCGAGTGAGTGGATCGGGTGGATAAATGCACCCATCAACCCAAAGGTCCACATTTTTTTTCCGTGCATTTCTTTCTTGTTGCATCCTGCATCTTATTGCATCATCTCTTTCCATAGTTCTTTTGAACATTGGTGCATATTCATCCTCCAATTGAAAGTGAATATCTCTCTTTCTCTTGGTACATCCTGCACCTGCATTCTGCAAAAAAAAAAAGTATGCAAATGTTAACTTGGATTAACATTCAAATCGCAGAACTACACCCCTTTGATTCACTATATCTGTGTTTTTTTTAAAACCCACTTGGTTCTTGTCTCTTTCTCTTGCTTTCAGTCTTGATAGACCCTAATCAGCCTGTAATCTTGGCTTTTAATCTACCTCTAATTAGCATCAAATCTTATCTTCTGTTCTATCCAAAATATTCTCTCTCTCTCTCTCTCTCTCTCTCTCTCTCTCTCTCTCTCTCTCAACAAAAATTCATCAAGGAAACCCTAAACACATTCATACTGAAGCTTGGCTAGTGGAAAACAATAACATCATATTATCTTCTGCCCTAATTTACTATCTGTCACTCTATCACTTATTTTCTTTGTTCATCTCACATAGTCCTCTCTGTCCCCCCCTTCTCCCCTCCTCTCTCTCTCTCTCTCCCCCCCCTCTCTCTCTCTATGAATTGATGCTTAAGGGCTGAACAACAACTGTGAAGAATAATAACATCACAAAGATTAAAAAAATAAAGATACCTCCATTATCACTGGATTGCTTGTAGTATAGACTATTGAAGACGGAGATTTCTTACTGCATATTTCTGAAGAGGAAGATGGCTTGTAGCAGGGTAGATTGTGTTGTAGATAGAGATTCTTTGATTTCAACAAATGGTATCAAAACTACTCCTCAATGCTGCTTCAGAAGAACTCGTATGCAAGAAACCATATTCTGGAGGGAAAGAGAAGAATGCACAAAATTTGGGACAAAACTAGAGCTTTTTGAGGGAATGAAAAAATGCACAGAAATAGGTATATACTTGTCCAAAAAACATGAAAATTTACAAGGAAACTCTCGAGTCAAAAAGGTGTCTTTGGGTAAAAAATAATCTTAAAATATGATGTGTACGTCATTTTATATCGTTTTTTAACTTCCGCCCTTTTAAGAAGTGAGAATGAGAATGATTGAAAAGTCATGAGGGCACTAAAGAGGGCATTAAAGAGTCATGAGGGCATTAAAGAATGATTGGCTGCGTTTTTAGAAAAAATAGAATTGTATTTTTTTAGTTATGAGGATTTTGAGAAAAAGTGACCTTATCCTGCAGTTTGGGAATAAAATAATAGGTGAAATCTATTGAAAACACAAAAACGAGATTTGCTTGATTGTAGAAGATCTCTTTTTATAATATTATTTTGGAATCTCTTTTTAGAGAGAGAGAAGTGAGAGAAACCCCTTAAGGGGCAAAAAAGAGAGTCCATATTTCTCCTAATGCAACAAGAAGTGGTTCAAGGCCATGCTGTCAGAGATGGAATCACGTGATAAGAATGGTACTTTGGACTTGATGCAGCTACCTAAATGGCAGAAAACTCTTCCATGCAAGTGGATTTACAAGATGAAGGTTAATTCTGGTTCTTCACCAAAATACAAAGCATGCTTAGTTGCAAAGGGGTACAAGCAAGAACATGGAATTGATTTTGACGAGATCTTTTCTTCCGTAGTTAAGATGACTACTCTAAGAACCATTTTGGGTTTGGTTGTAGCTGAAGATATGGAGCTCATATAGATGGATGTAAAGACTGCATTCTTACATGGAGATCTGCAAGAGGATATATATACACAATAGCCTGAAGGTTTTGTTGCTAAAGGAAAAGAGATGATGTTTTGTAAACTGAAACAGAGTTTGTATGGGTTGAAATACGCATCGAGGGAATGGTATCATAAGTTTAATACTTTCATGTAGCCTCAGGGCTTTCAGAGAAGTCAAGTTGATCACTGCTTGTACACCAAGCAGATAGTAACTTGATTATCTTGAACAGATGGTAGCTTGATTATCTTGGTTCCGTTTGTTGATGACATGCTTATTGCTGGCAAGGATACTCATGCCATGGATTCATTGAAGTAAAGCCTTCATGGCAACTTTGATGTGAACTCGGGTAAGTTACTCGTGAACATATGTGTGCATCACGTGGATTCAAAATAAGGTATTTTTAAAATACATTTTTTTACACAGAAAAGGTTGTAATATAAGGGGGTTATTTACATATTGAATAATGTATTGATAAAACATGAAATCCCTTGTTTGGCACTACTCAAAAGCAATCTCCAAGCATTAGATCTCCTAGAGCTCCCTCGTAGACAAAAAATTGTGCATCCAAAACAACATCTTCATATTTGCTGCTCGAAACCCAAATCTGATGGCTCCGTTGGCTCCGAAAGGGGATAAAATCTCAAGACACCTACTCAAGGATCTCCCAGATCACTCCTTCTTCTTCTTTCAGTTCAAAGTGTTGTTTTTTGGCTGTGAGCTGCAATCGCCATGTGCGCGATTTTTTCCATCTTTTCTTTTTCATGAAAAATCCAAAAATGATTGAAAAAGCAACTTGCTTTTTGCATGCCTTCCTAATCTAGAAGTTTTCGTTTCAATATGGAGGGGGCGAAAGTAATTGGAGTTCTATTGCCTCTATATGTGAAACTTAGTGCAGAGGACATCCCTACATCAGATGATGAGAAGGCTGAAATAGCCAAGATTCTGTATGCTTTAGCCGCCGTTGGCAGTTTGATGTATGCTATGGTTAGGAGGTTCATGGAAAACCTTGGCAAGAAGCATTGGGAAGTAGTGAAAGGTATTATGAGATACCTTAAGGAAACAAAGGATTTGTGCATTTGCTTTGGTAAGCAGAAGCTCACGGAAATTACTATATATTTATCCTCTACATCAAGTGTGTTCAATGCCTATTTATAAATATCCTTATCCTATGAATTTTTCCTAAATAAAACATAACCCTTTTCTATTCAATCTATAAATAACCCCTTTATATTACACCCTTCCATATGTAAAAAATAAATAAAAATGGTAATTTAAAAATACATTTTTTTGAACCTCGGGGGGATCACCCATGAATATATGTATATATAACATGAGTTCAAAATAAGGGGTTTTTAAAACACCATTTTTTTTAAAAAATTACATAGAGAAGGGTATCATATTAAGGGGCTACTTACATATTGAATAGAAAAGGGTTGTGTTTTATTCAAGAAAAATTCACAGATTAGGATATTTAAAAATAGGCCATGAACGCACGTTATATAGAGAATATGCATATAGTGAACCCCCCGAGTTTTGAACCCACGTGATGCACACATATATTCATAACTTACCCAAGAGTAGAAGACATCTATCGTTGGCCTTATTGATGCTGACTATGCTAGACGTGCAAATTGCTGCTGGAAGTCCACTATAGGTATGTGTTCAACTTCATAGGGGGATCTATCTCTTAGATATCCAGACTGTAGAAGTGTGTTGCACTGTCTACCATAGAGGTAGACTATGTGGCTACCATTGAGGCATGCAAAGAAGCCTTATGGCTGCCACATTTAGTTGCTGAGCTTGGGATTATTAAGGTTCTTATTCTCCACTATGATAGTCAGAGTGCTATCACGTTAGCACAGAACCTTGTCTTTCATGCAAAGACAAAACACATATAGGTAAAGTATCATTTCATCAGAGACGTACTTGAAAAAAGAGCATTGAGTTGGTCAAGGTGCACACTGATGATAACCTTTGTAGACCTTTTTCCAATCAACCACATGATGAATCAACACGTATATGGATTTTCTTTAAGATTTCAACTTTGTAAGGCTAGTCATTATAAACATATCATTAATTGATTCAGGTCCTTGGAGCTACTGTACTGGAGCTTTGGAGCTTGATGGGTACCCTACACAATATTAATATTAATTTTAGCATGTCACATGTAGGTTACATGTGTAGAGCATGAGATCATTGTTGAAGTAGCCCTCTCTCTCTATTTTTGATTGAACTAAAGGCTCTTGCCATATTGAACAAAAGGTAACCTTGCATGCGAGCACGTCGGTGGACTTTCTAAGCCATTGTGTAGTGGAAATATCATGTGTGAGCTCACAATCATCATCATCATCATCATTGTTATCAATGTTATCATGCTATTTTCTCCCTCCTCATGCTATATTTCAAGGATGAGTTTGTGAGAGGACAATTTTTTTGGATCCCATTTGTGATTTGGTTGATAGCATTGGGCTATAACTTACCTATAGCTCCATCTTTGGTTTGTTGGGACATGTGGCTCCATCCTCACAATCTTGCAAGCTTTGTTGCTTCATCTGGAGACCCTTGGGGCTTGAAGTAGATGTAGGTGAGGGCTTCTTGTCTAGATAGATGGACACAAAGGGAGAGAAATTAGGGAGCTACAAGATTCAGCTATGGTTGCTTTCTTGAGTGAAATAATAGTATGAGGAGACTATGAAAGTAGACACATAACCTTAAAATGTAAAAGCAAGAGAAGATTTGGGAAGAAAATTTAAGCTTTTTGGCTTGTGTTGAGCTACAAGTAGGATAAACATTGCTAGAGAGCTAAAGAAAGGCCAAGAAATTCCTTTTAACTACACATGATTTCCATTAATAAAGATACACAACTTTTGAGTGTTTTTGGTGGTTGTACATTCATCAAGAAAGCTTTATGAGGAATAATGAGAATATATTATATAAGTTGAAGAAATTTTAAGTGCATTGAGTGAGATGGTCTTCACAAGAAGCTATTTTCTTCCCTTGCTGACATGGTTTTTATAGAATTTGCTACATTTAGAGATATAAATGTGGTGCAACTACTACTTAATTTCTATTGGAAGTGCTACCAGGTTGTTCTAGAACCTAAATCTATGCATATTCTCATTTGAAAACTTCATTTTGATCCTATGCTTGCTACTTCTTTAGGGACTCTTCCCTCGGAGTAGCTACTTAGGGACAAAAGTCGTGTGTGGTTTAGTCAGGTTTGAGCTTTCGTGAATGCCTTCTAGTGTGGTGATGGTCATAAATCTTGTGGGATATAAGTGACTAACATCTTCAATGATAATTTGTATCACTTTTCTCAACTTTATGGGAATATCAAAGATCTGAAAGGATTTATAATCGATAGTGGCAGGGGCTTCAATAGTTTGTTAAACATATACCTAAGCCTACTCATCATACTGAAGTTCTTGTTCATCAATGTGACCTTGTGTACATGGGCAGCAACAATGTAAGGATCAATCATGAAATTAATAATGAAGTCCTTTATAGCCTCCTCTAAATAAAGTATAGCTGAAATTTGCCACTTCTTATGGAGTCCATCAATTGTGGTAACCCTGGAAAATTTATTTGAGATATCGTTAACCATTTTAATAAATGCGGCCTTTGGGATAAGATGGTTGGTTGTTTTCTAGTCTTTGGGATAAGATGGTTGGTTGCTTTCTAGTCTGTCTTGATTTCTCTCAAGCACGTGTACGCATATGTAAAACCACATTGACTTCCTTTTTCTCTTAGCTGGGGCTGGTTTGAAAAATTTATTATCTATCTAGCTAACATCTTATCATGTTTAGGAGATTTTGGAGGAGGTGAATGCTCCCTTTGGCCAAGAATAGTAGGAGAGGTTAAAGGCTGAGGACTAGGAGAAGCTATAGTTACTGCCACTTAAAGATGTGGCTTTAACTAGAGTTTCAATGGGGGCCTCTTAAGACATTGTGGGAAGATCTAGGATAGCTTGGCCAATATTTTTCTTTGAAGAAATATTAGAACCTTATGGATGTAGCTATTCAATATAGACTATTCTTGCAATATGGTTAGTCCTAGCCATTGGAGATATGTGCTCTAACAAGCAAGAGGAGCAAAATGAGGAACTTGGGAATTTCTCAAGAGAATGGCCATTATAGCACGAAGGAGGCGGTTTTGGTTGAGCCCAAGCAACCCTTATTGGCAATCCGGAAAGAGTGAGAAGTGATTGTCTATTTGTTCAAGATAGAAGTACGTCAAAACCATACGACTGTTATGATGTGATGGAGGTAGTTTGTGGAGCTTGAGAAACCCTTATTGTGTCATTGGGGAAGGCTTGCAAAGTAATTGTTGTTATAGTGTGCAGGAGATAGCTTATAGAGCCCACACAACCCTCATTACACCATATGCAAAAGTCCTATTTTTTATCAAGCTTTCTTTAACTATATCTACAATGTTTGATTTTTAAAGGATTTTTTAGCTTTAGGGTAATGGTCACTGCTATATATAACTATGTGATAATGCTATGTTCTTTATTTTTAATGAGACCTTACACTCATTTAAAAAAATGAAAAACTCCATAAATATATTAGGTTTTAAAAAACTTCTAAATTTTTGAAATACCATTACTATATCTTCTTTTTTCAATGATTTTTGATCATTTTTCAAGTATTTTATAAAAATAGGAAATGAAATCTAAAAATTTTGAAACATTTTGAGATTCTTTTGAAACCTAAACATGCTTAAAAAATTTTTAAATATTATTTTGAAAAGTGTAAGGTCTCATTAAAAGCAAAGAATATAACATTATCACATAGTTAAATCCAAAAGTGACCATTATTCTCGAGTTAAAAAATCAAACATTTTAGAAATAGTTGAAGAAAGCTTGATTAAAAATAGGACATGTCCATATGGTGTGATTATGGGGGTTGGTGGATGCCACCAATCCCCTAATTGTACCATATGCATCACTCCTTTTTTTGTGATTTTTTCATTTTTAGACTTATTTTCAACTTTAAGGTCTCATAAAAAATAAAGATTACAACATCACCAAGTGAGGTGGAAAGCTTTGAAAATATTTTCAATCTTTCGTTCAAAGTATCTAGTATAATATGGCTTGAAATTTTTTTTTGGCTAGTCCTTTGCTAAGTTTTATAATATCATTAGATAATTTTGATCGAAAAGGGACTGTCTATTTGAAGAGATATTGCATTAGTATAAGTTTGCTACATAAATTCTATCTTCTTTGGGAGCTTAAAACATCTACAAGAGGTACTAAATAGTCATATATTTTGGCATAATATATTTTTATGATTTTTTACTAATTATTCTATTAAATTTTTAAATTATTTGTATTGAAGAGAGACTATTTTTTTGAAGAGTTATTGAATATAGTTTATCTTTGGTAAATAATATATTCTATCCTTTTGAGCTATAGAAAAATATTAAAGAGATATTGAATAGTTATATTATTATTATGGGTTCTTGTAAAAATTTGACTACTAATGACTTATTTATTCAACTCCATTAACTTATCAAAAGTTCATCATTAAGACTAAAAATACATAAAAAAAGGAACTTTTGTTAATTACAAAATTAAGAAAAGGGCCAAAGAGAGTTTGCCACATGTACAAGAACATGATATCCTTATCTCCTCTTTCTTGGAGATGATAGAGTCCATTTCGTGATTCTCCCCTCCTTTTTAGCCAAAATCTCCAAAATCTAACATGTTTTCGTAGTCCAAATGTCATTATTTACTTTAACAATTTGACAAAAGATGTGATAAAGATGGGGTGAGGTTAATAATGACTTTTTTCAATGTCGAGAGATCTTTTAATATTATTTTTGGGGCCTAATATATTTTTATTAATCTTATTGATGTTTTTTAAAAGTTTATTCTCCTTTCTTTTGAGTATCTTTCTCTGCAAGTTCATGCTGAGATATGCAAGCTTAGTCTACCTACTACCTACCCTTACTGACATGACAATTGGGTGTGCTATCTATAGTGTGTGTATCTTTAATAAGTCAATAGCTGACTTAACTAGAGTTACTTAGTAGTTAGTAACTGGTCTCTATTAAAGACCTAAGTTAGATATACTTTGTTTTTTGGTGTGATGAATAATAAAGAACATCTCTGAGAGTTGTCTGCACTCTATTGCCTAGGCTATCTCTCTGTCATATTTTTAAAATGGTATCAGAGCCATGACCTATTAACCCATGAATTTTTAAAGCATGGAAGCTTGGAAGCTTGGAATTAGGCAAGAGCACAACATTGGAGATGTGGGAGCTAGATCTTGAAGAGGAAGGGCGCCTCTAATGGTTTTGTAGTTCATATGGAAGCCATAGCCTATACTCATTGGTATGTATCTTGTGTCTAAGTTGACCACAACCTATTGATGCTTTTCAGTGGGGTTTCTTCCCATATGAATGAGCTCATGTTGATTAGTACTGACATTAGAAAGAGCAGCACGTCCAAAAAAGTGAATAGGGTAAAATGCACCTGTTTTTGGGTTGTCACACTTTGGGAGAATGCAGCCATGTTTGACTTGAGTATTCATAATCAATATGCTTGAGGTCATGAAGGCTATAGAGATAAGTTGGAACCTCTACCAAGAAAGCATAATTTGCACCTTTGAGAACAATAGTAGTAGTAGCCCCTCATTTTGAGCATGGACATCAATGTGACACAAAGAGTTTATGCCTGATCTTTAGTGTTAAAATCTAAATGGGTTCAACCCACAATTGAAGTCCTAGAGCATGTATGATACAAATAAATGCTTGCAGATTGCTACCTAAATATGAGATGGTTTGATGCATGCTTGCAAATGCATATGCCTACAATTTTGTACACTTGGCATGATTAAAAGTGGACTAAAATACACCATTCAAAGGGCATTTACAGATCTAAAAAAAGTAGGCTAAAAATGCTGTTGAATGTATGACAATGAATGCTTGGGAACTTGAAGCTTGTCATAACTTGAAGTTTTCTACTGATACTTGGAACTTGCTATATGAATCTTAGATGGTTTATGAGTTGCAATGAGCATTGAATGCTCAGATTTGGAGGACTGATTTTAGTGTTGGTTATACAGTGGACTGGCTATTTAGAACCTGTGAAGATCTTGCCTCGCATTGCTATTGGTCATATAAACCATTGTTAATGCTTGTATGTACCTTGAGTCATAGGGGGTTATCGGACAAGTCAGGGATGTTTTGAGGCTACTTTGGGCTGAAAATACTTCAATTTTCATAGAGAATTTGCCGTTGGTTACTCACAGACTATTGTCTATCCGAAGGTTTTGAAGGACATCTATATGAATTTTATGTACATGAACTTTGATTGGAATGCTTTCATGCATGAATGGTGTGATATTTGCTGGGCATATTTTTGAGATGCTTGTAAGATAAAAATACAATGATTATTGCAAAGATTTTATTTCACAAATCTATGTAATACAAATTTCCTACATAATTATTGTGTCTAGTAGACACTTACTCAATGATTGGTTGACCTGGTTTGGAGTGAGTTAGGCACTATGTGGCCACTCATTAACTGCTGTTGAAAATTGCATTGAAAATAGAGAGCTGCAGAGATAGCAAATGATGACATGATTGATAACATAGCTCAAACACTGGATGCGACACTTGATAACAAGTATGCTATCTAAAATTTCACAATGGAGAACCTTCTTATCACAAAAGGTTATTGGGGCTTGATCACAAGTGCTGAGATTGAGCCCAAACTCCTCGAAAGGAATGCAACACCTCGTTAGCTTAGGGCACATCAAACATGGTTTAAGAGAGCTCAAAGGGTGTTTCATTGGCTATCCATATGTATTTCTAATGCTATGCTGATATAAATAATGAATTGTATCTGACTGAAGAATGCTTAGATTATTTTGATACAATACTATGGTACTACAATTAGTGAAACAAAAATATAGCTGAAACAAAAGTTTAACACGGTAGACAGGAAAGGGCGGTTGACTGAGGACCATGTGACTGAAATAAAGACTACTGCAGATCTGTTAGAATCTATTGGGATCAAGGAATATGATAAGGTCAATGGTTTTCAGCCTGAATATAAGTCTTTTGATATGTCAATTTGAATCAAGGTTGGAATGCCTAACTTTAACGAATTGGTATCCTTGCTTATCTATGAAGAAGTGAAATTGGCTTTGACTATGAGCTCGAGTAGCTCTAAGAAGAGAGATGCAGCTTTCTCCTGGGGAAGATCAGTCATAAATATATGTATGTATCACATGAGTTCAACATAATGAATTTTTAAAATACAATTTTTTTAATTTTTTACATACAGAAGGGTCCCATATAAAGGGTTTACTTACAGATTGAATAGAAAATGGCCTTGAACGCACATTGTCGTGCCACTACGCGGACATGGTGTGAAAAACTCTGGAATGCATCATCATCTAACTTTCTTATTGATCAAGAGAGTCAATGTGATTTGAGTCATTAGTACTAGTGTGAATGGCATGAATGGTCTAAAAATATTAGATTTTTGGAAAATTTTGGCCTATTTTTTATATTATTTATTGTAAAAAATCCAAAAAAGTTAGAAAAGCTTCTAGATTAGGCTGGCATGCAAAAAGCAAGTGCCTTTTTCAACCAGTTATTGGATTTTTGATAAAAAGGACAGATGGGCGGAATCACACGCATCACGATTGCTGTTGATAGGGTGAAAACTGCACTTTGAATTGCAAGAAGAGGAATAAGTGATTTGGGAGATCCCTGATCAAGTGTCCTGAAGATTTACCCCCTTCCAAAGCCAACGGAGCCATGAGATTTGGGTTTCGAGAAGTAGAGAAGGAGCTGTTATTTTGATGCACATTTTTGGTCTACGAAGAAACTCCAAGAGAACTAATGCTTGGAGAGTGCTTTTGAGTAGTGCCAGACAAGGGATTCCAGGTTCTATCAATAGATATTGATTTGATTCATTGTGCTTTGTCTTTGTCGTGTTTACCTCTTGTCTACTCTTTTCCTTCTCTTCCATCTCCTATCTCTACTTTGTCTCTACTTCCTTCTACCTCTTATCCCTAGTGGATTTGATTTTTCCACAAAAACCCCTGCGACATTAGTCAACCCGACATGAAAGGTCGTCAAAAGAAGGAAAGACAAGATGGGAGAACCTTCAAACACAACCTTGTACCATCAAACTACAGAGACAGGTTTTAAAACAGAATGGAGACATGTCAAGAAAACTGTTACTGCACTTGCGGAGAAGCATAGAAAAAGAGAAAGATTGCATGTCTCTAGCCTACTATTCACTGTTATGGGCAAGATAGTTGAAGTATCTAGTAAGCCACCCACTTGTGTGGCTAACCCTATGGATGTATCTACTATTGTTCCCTTTATTAGGAAAGATGTCTTAGATGAATTGGTCAAAGGGATGCAGGATCTTCAATTGAAGGTTGCGAAATTGGATGAAAAAGATCCAATGCTAGGAAAAAGATGTATGTGGTATGATAGTTTGTAGCATGAGAGAAAGGATTGTGCTGCCTATAAGGAGGCCTTGGCACGACAACCCATCTTTTGAAAAGATGGCAAGATCCATGCACAAGAAATGGGATTGCCTCTTGCTTTGAAATTTGGAAAGGGAGGTATGCAAAAGTTGTTGGAAGACTTGGCTGTTTGAAATGCTTATGCAATGGTAAATGTTTCTACTTTTGGTCCGCAGTTGGATAGGATGCATAGCCAAGTGATGGTTGATGATCCAAAGGCTGAAATATGGACACATGCTTTATATGCAGCTGAAAAGAGAAAGGTTGCAGATAGTGAAATGTCTCATGCAAGGCAAGACATTCGTGACATAACTGGTAGGGAATCACCTGTAGATGCATATTCAGTGTATGCATATTTAGAAAAGGTACAAAACACAGATGTACTTGTGGAAGAGAAATGAAAGAGAGATGAAGATAATGCAGGGACATCTAAAATAGTGACAAGAAGAAGTGTGGATTAGCCTAAAGCTACAAATCAGTCACCTCGCAAGCGTGTTATGGAAGAGGTCAGTCAAGAGCAAAAAGAGGATAGCAAACAAGAGGGCAAAAAGAAGGAAAAGTAGCCAAGGTATAAGTTGCAGTATGACATTGAGACAGCCACAGATCTGAAGAAGGTTCTTGAAGAACGGATCTTAAACAATCAGGTGGAATTCACCTTGGGAGAGGTACTTGGTATTGCCAAGTGAGAATTTCATGATGAGATCATTGACACAATTAAGAGGAAGCATAAGTTTTTTGGTGATACCACCAGTGCATTGATGCAATTTGAAGAGGAAACATGTTTGTTGGGTATTCGGGCTGAATATGAGCATGAAGTAAGTACTCGATTATCTATGCAAAATGGTACAAATTAGTGGACAACATGTGGAAAAGAGAAGAAAGTGGTTGAAAATGCATAGTCTTGTAGCAATATGCATGGTGGAGTAAGGCAGATGTAACAATATGGGGAAGAAACTCTAGGATTTATTTCTCGAAGTCATTATACAAGAAATCATTGGGCCAGAGCTACCACTAAAACGGTAGTGAAAATAGGAGAACGTGAAACTCCTTGTATTGCTTTACTTGACCATGGGTCTGAGATAAATGTCATTGAGCGTGGATTTTATGAAAATGGTGCATGGCTTGTGGGTATTGTTCATGGTTGGCATATGAGGACCGCAAATAATTCTTTGGGGGAGCTCTATGCTGCATGCTCAGTTGCATGTCCTAATGTAAAAGTGACAATTGGTGATGTACAAGAAGAGCAACACTTCTTTTTGTGCAAGATAATTCCTCATATGTAGTGATTTTGGGACAACCCTATACTATAGGAGTGCATATGGAAACAAAGGTGCTTGATGATGGTTTTTCTTATGCAAGGGTCAGAGTAAAGATGGAAGGAAAGCAATCAAATTTCTTACTGTTTGTGTTAATCATCCTAGAAATCGTGATACGCTTTGAGAGTCTCCTTTGGCTCCAAATGCAAGGCAATTCAAAGACCTAGATTTTCATTAAGCACTGTTGTAATGCGGGGCTACAATAGTGTTTTTTAGAGGATTACTTGCCTCTTGATGGAATGAAGTATGTATTTACTAGTGGTTATTCTCAGTTTACAGAAAATTGTCCATGTTGGTCTAAGCCAATGGAAGCTATGTTCAAGGTGGAACGCATATCTATGAAACGGGCTACTAAGGAACTAAGAGCATTGGGACTATTAGCTAAAAATAAAGGCATTTCAGGCACCTTTTATGGGCCAAATATTAATGACACTATGGCTGAAATTTTAGCAAATATACATGCACGAAATGAGGCTGAAAACATAGCGTTGTCAATGTGTTCTTTGGACATGTATGATGTCATAGCATTGTTTGCTCAGCAGGAAGGATTACAATGGGTTTAAGCACTTGTGGAGACAAAGTATAAGATAGTTGACAAAAAGGTGAAACCAATTGCTTTGCCACTTCCACAGAGAGTGAGGGTTTGTATGAAAAAGTGTTAAGGCAACCAAGCTTACGGGATCCTAAAGATATAGGTCATCAGTTTACATCTGAAACATTACAAGAATTGAAAGTTGGTGCAGAAGGGTTTCTTTTGCCTACTGAGAGAGACTATTTTATGCAGATGTTGGCTATGCATGGAAAGGCATTTGCATTTCAGCCAACTGAAATAGGTTGTGTGGATCCAAATGTTATCTCACCTATGGTAACATTTGTGAGAAATGCGGGATCTAGAGCATGGCAAAACCGGAAGCTATGGAGGATGAAGAAATAAGTGTAGACTCATGATGGAAAGGACACTGTTTGTTACACAAGTGAATTAGGTTCTAAGATTGAGACTTGGACTCATAAACACAATCTTGTGTATGTGGACAATGACATTGACACTTTACTGAAATGAAAAGAGTACTATCATTGCATTAAGAAAGGAAGCAAGTACAATGCTTTATAGGAAAGTAGGAAACTGCAGTAGGCACTATTGTGCATATGGGATAAGTTAGCCTGCATATCCTTGACCCTGAGATTCCATACAAAGAGGCTGTTTGAGTGTGATTGCTGATTCTCAACACCCCTCCTCAATCACAACTAGGAAAGGCACAGAGTGTGTAGAGGCTGTAATGAGAACCACCTGCAAAGTGTGGGCATACCACAGACATGGCAAAACACCAGAGGCTGTCGCAGAAAAAGCTAAGTGTGGGTACCATAAACATGGTGGACATCCAGAGGCTGTAACAGGGGCCTCACAAAGTGTACAGGGACTGTAATGCCAAGTTACATAGGGAGTTTACAAAGCTTATGGCAGGAAACATTAGGGCAAGGAAAATACAAGGCTATTAAAACAGTCTATCAGAATTATGAGAGTACAAGGATTGATGAGTCTTGTCCTTTCGATCCTGGTGGTCTTCATCTTCATCTTCTTCCTTTGCTTCATTTTCTTCTTCTTCTTTGACTGCGACTAGATAGGCCTTTTGGGATCTCTTTCTTGCGTGGCAGAACTTCTCGGTGTGTCCGGTCCTTTTGCAGAAGTCACAAAAGAGCTGATCCTTCTTGCCTTTGTACCTGTTGCCAACATATAATGCATGCTCATCTCTAGAGGTACTTGGTTCTTCTTTAGTTTTTAGCTTCTTTTCTTCTTCTAACAGTGATGCCTGGATATCAACAAGTTCAGGATTTGGCATGTTGATTAAAGTTGTTGATACATTATTATATTCAGGAGGCAAGCTCTTAAGTAGAACACCGATGCAAACATCTTCATCCATTTTAATGTTGATTCCTGCAAGTTGGGTTAGGAGTCCTTCCATGTAATTAAGATGTGTGGCAAGTGATGTGCTGGACTTCATTTCAAGCCTGAAGAACTCAATCAGGAGACCATACTTTGATGATTTAGATTGTGCACCGAATAGGGTGTCAAGTCTTTTCCATGTATCCTGTGAGGTCTCACAGTTATCCACATGGTGGATATAACTGTCGTCTAGCTCCAGTTTGATAATGGCCTGAGCTCTGTCATCATTCTTTTGCCAAGTAGTTGCAAGGTCCGCGTCCCGAGGTTTCTTCTCTTTGCCATTTGTGATGGCCCAGAGATCCTTCTTCATCAGGATGAGCTTGATGCGGGTTTGCCAAGTGTGGAACCCGACTCCTTTGAATCGAGCATTTGGAGAGTCTTTTCCCATGTTAGATTTACGGGAACAGTAGCAAATCAACTTCAGACTTATTGGATTTGAGCAACAGAAGAATTGATTGAGAGACACAAGTGTTAAAAAACACTAACTGAGTGTCAATTAATACCAAATCTGCAAAAATCTTTTACTCTTTTAAAATCCAAGTGATCTTCCCCTTCTTGATTTGATGCTAATGCCTTCCGATCTGAGTGACAGTACTTTAACGAACTTCAGAGAGTATTGCTCAGTGATTAAAATCACTGTTGATAACTTCAGTGAGAGAAACAGTGAAAAATGTCAAGATTTTGAAGCTTTTGGCTATGGTGGAATTAGGGTTTCTGAGACAGGGGCCTGGTTTTTTGCTGATTGCAGGAGCTACAGTGGATCATTTTCAAAACTTTTTATATGTCTAGGAAGCTGATTTCATGGGCTACAAAAGCCCTATCATGATGATCAAAATCGTGGTCAGTATGCAGCACGCAGGAGTCGTGAACAGAATCGGCGCAGTCTGGGGCAGCGAGGTCGAATTTGTGCAATGCCAGAGCTGTAGCTTGCCAATGTGGTTGTTTGTTGTGCCAGGGTGAAGCGCCTTGAGCAGAGGAACAACTCTCCAGAAGAAATCGTGGGCTGAAATGGCCTGGTTGAAGAGTTATGGAAGCTCCAAGCAAGGTAGGTCCTGTTTGGCTATGGCAGACACAGAGCAGAGATTGGGGATTTTCACAATGCTGAGCTCCAGATTGTCCAATGTCCTGGATTGATGTGATACAGGGAAGCTTTATGAGTTGGGGAATACTTTTCCAGAAGGAAGTTCCAAGAGATTTGACTTGTGGAGTGAGATATAAGAAGTTCAATCTGACAGGGTGCTGCTGGCTATGGCTGCCATGGAAGCTTCAGTGAGAGTAGAGTTGGGAGATGAAGTCATGAGCTGATATTGAGCTAGACTGAGGTTGAAAGGAATCAAGAGAGGCTAGACAAGCAGTGCCATGCCCAACTGGGCTCTGATACCATGTGAGAAATGCGGGATCTAGAGCATGGCAAAACCGGAAGCTATGGAGGATGAAGAAATAAGTGTAGACTCATGATGGAAAGGACACTGTTTGTTATACAAGTGAATTAGGTTCCAAGATTGAGACTTGGACTCATAAACACAATCTTGTGTATGTGGACAATGACATTGACACTTTACTGAAATGAAAAGAGTGCTATCATTGCATTAAGAAAGGAAGCAAGTACAATGCTTTATAGGAAAGTAGGAAACTGCAGTAGGCACTATTGTGCATATGGGATAAGTTAGCCTGCATATCCTTGACCCTGAGATTCCATACAAAGAGGCTGTTTGAGTGTGATTGCTGATTCTCAACAACATTTATTGTGCTCATGGATGCAGATAGTTTGTTACAGACCATATTGTTGATTGTGATAGGATTTTGATGCGTCTAGAAGAGGTGCATTTAACTCTTTCCAGACAAAAGCATGTCTTTGGAGTTGAAGACATTTTGATTGTTGGGAATATGTATGGGCCCTGTGGGTGAAGACCATGACCAGCAAAAATAGATGGGATTGATAGAATGCAAGATGTATGCATGAATGCATTAGAGGTGCGTAGATTCTTGGGTGCATGTGTGTTCTATTTGATATGGATTCCTCACTTTGCACATGTAGCCGATGATCTATATCAGCTTCTGAGGAAAGGTCAGAGATTTCATTAGGAAAGGAAGCATTAGAAAGCAATGAAGAAATTGAAGCAGCTCTTAAAATGTGCTCCTACATTGAGAAAGGCTGACTTTTCACATGGAAAACCTTTCATTATTACTATTGAGACAAGTCCAATTAGGATTGGATGGGCAATTGGGCAAGATGATGAGGAAGGGAAAAGATATGCAATACGCTTTGGTGCTAAAGTATTGATTGAACAATAGAGAAGGTATCCATAGGTAAAAAGAGAATCATGGGGAATTGTGACAGTCCTTAAATGCGATAAGGAGTATTTTATGGGTGCTCTTGTAGTCATTGAGACCGATTGTTTGCTGGTATTGGGTATGCTTAGTAGCTGTGCTACCGTGGATATTATTATGCTCTGGTGGATTGAATTCATTAAGTCTTTGAACTATGAGTTTCAACATATTACAGGAAGAGATAACCTAGTGTGGCAGACATGTTATCTCGAGAAACATGCTATGATAATGAAGATGGAATGATAGATGAGGAGGAAGAAGATGACTTTCTTGCGGCTGAAAATAATCTTGTAAGAGTGAATTTAGCAATGCAAGGTGTTGCTACAGAATTAACAAAAGCTTGGACAACAAACAGAAGACACTTTAGATGTTTTGCATCTTGCGTAGAAGTGTTTTTGGAAGACAAATATGCAGGAGAGTAGCTCAAAATCGGTCAATACCTTAGTACATTAACAAAGAGAGATGAATGGTCCGATGAGGAATTTGAGAAGATCAAGAGGAAAGCCTATGGGCTTTTCTTAAAAGATGGATACTTGTGGAAACATTCTAAAAAGAATCAGGGTATGCCATCGCAAGTTTTGGGTGATACAGCTTCACAAGTAACTATTATGCAAGAATTTCTTGAAAGCTTGTGGGTTGGCCATAGAGGTGTTTGGGGTACTTTTGCAAAGATCAAATAAAGATATTGGTGGTAGGGTATGTATAAGGATGTTTTTCACTTTGTGGAAACATGCACGACATGTCAAATGTATTGATCTATGAGACATGGGATGGATTGTAGTCCACATATTCATTGTCTCTTCATTTTAAGTGCGTGGTGGATTTAGTCATGATGCCTACAAGTCTTTGGCAAATGAGATATCTTGTGCTTGCATGTGAAGATTTGAGTAATCAAGTGGAAGGGAGAGCTCTACGTACTAAGACAACAAATGCTGTGTGTACTTTTCTCTTAGAAGAGATCTTTTGTTGGTATGGCTGTGTGGGACAAATTACAGTAGATAGGGGTGAGCTAGATGCAGATGAGGCTCATGATTTCTTTGCATGGTTGGGGATAAAGCTTACTTTAACTTTAGTCTATAACCCTGAAGGAACTGGAAAAAGTAAAAGAGGTCATTCACCTATTGTAAAGGCATTGGCAAAAGCATGTGGAGAGAAGGTAAAAGAGTGGCCACTATTGCTCCCTTATGCCTTGTGGGATTACAAAACAACTCATAGTGTTGTTACATGATGTATGCCTGCAAAATTGATATATGGTCAAAAACCTATCATGTCGCTAGAAGAGATGACAGTCACATGGAGTGTGCTACCTTGGGAAGATGAGTTGAATCGAGAGGAGTTGTTGGCCTTGCACATTAGATAGTTGGAAAGAAAGTCAGAAGACATAGAGGCAGCAATTGCAAAATTAAGGGCAACAAGGATACAGAACAAGAAACGGTTCGACAAAAGACATAGGCTAAGACCAAGAACCATACAAGATGGGGATTGGGTATTGGTCAGACAACTAGCATAGTGCCATGCGTAAAGTTTCCAAAAGATGGTTTGACCCTATGTGTTAAGACACGTGTTTGATAATGCTATATATACATTAAATGAGCTAGATGGGACAACCATAAAACTTTTTGTAGGAGGAAAAAGAATGAAGTTATTCAAGAGGTGGGAAACTACCATCTATGAGTTGCCATAATTGGAAGAAAATAGTGGACATGATATAGGGGGTAGCCAAAAGGATATGGAAGATGAAGAAGCAAAGGACATGGTTGCAGAGGATGAGAAGGACTTAGAATCTAGTGACAACTAGGATTTCGGCATATACCGAAGGATGTAAAAATTTAGAGAGGGTGGATGCCATGCCACTACGCGGACACGGTTTGAAAAACTCTAGAATGCATCATCATTTGACTTTCTTATTGATCAAGAGAATTAATGTGATCTGAGTCATTAGTACTAGTGTGAGTGACATGAATGATCCAAAAATACTAGATTGGACAATTTTAGCCTATTTTTTATATTATTTATTGTAAAGAAACTAAAAAAGTTAGAAAAGCTTCTAGATTAGGATGGCATGCAAAAACCAAGTGGCTTTTTCAACCAGTTATTGGATTTTTCATAAAAAAGACAGATGAGCGAAATCGCATACGTCGGGATCACTTTGACAGGCTGAAAACTGCACTTCAATTGGAAGAAGAAGAGGAAGTGATTTGGGAGATCCCTAACCATGTGTCCTAGAGTTTCACCCCCCTTTCAAAGCCAACAGAGCCATGATATTTGGGTTTTGAGCAACAGAGAAGAAGTTGTTATTTTGATGCACGTCTTTGATCTACGAAGAGCTCCAAGAGAACTAATGCTTGGAGAGTGCTTCTGAGTAGTGCCAGATAAGGGATTCCATGTTCTATCAATACATATTAATTCTATTCATTGTTGTTTGTCTTTGTTGTGTTTAACTCTTGTCTACTCTTTTCCTTCTCTTCCATCTCCTATCTCTACTTCCTTCTATATCTGATCCTCGGTGGATTCAACCTTTCAACAGAAACCCCTCCGACAATGTGATATAGAGGGCATACATATATTAAACTACTTGGGAGCTTTCTACTCTAATCAAAGGGGCCGTGGTCAACATGGTAGATGACCCAACAACATGCATCTCAGCATGGGCAGAATCAAGAAGGATTTGCTAGTAGAGTTGGTGGATACTCCCGTGTGAGAGGGAGATGTCATTGTAGGGGCAGATGATCTTGGCATACTCAGTCTACTCATGAAAATGTTAACAAGGATAAAGATTGCCATTATTGTGGAAAGCATGGAATGTTGCAAAAAAGTGCTCCAAAAAGTAGGTTGATTAGAATGATAGACAATAGGGCCACTATGCATCTTCTAGTCATGCATATCTAGAGACTGGTGAGAGACTATTTGCTATGACTTATGTATGCAACAAAGGCAAGCAAGTAAAGTTTGATGATGTCTTGTGGTCTATGTTTTGGTGCATTAAACCACATGACACCACATGGTGAGTGGTTTGATGAGTTGAAAATAAGTGCTAATGGCTATGTATGCATTGGGGATGATTCTCTGTATGACATAGCACCATAAGGATCTTGATATAGGGCTACCAAGGTTTAAGTATACTGATTTGGGACATCTATGCTCAGCATGTCAGTTTGGGAAATAATGTAGGTTTTCATTTGCCAAGAATATATGAAATACCAATAGGCATGTACAACTTGTGCACTCAAATGTCTAGGAACCTGTGCATATTGTATCACTTAGTGGGTCTAGATACTATTTATGTGACCTTTGTGGATGATTATACTAGGTACACATGGATATACATTTTAAAGCATAAAGATGAGGTGTTGGACTACTTTATGGATTTTAAAGCTCATGCTGAAAATTTTTGAATTGTTATGTCTCATGCTTATGGTCTAATGGTGGTGAAGACTATGTATCAAAGGAGTTTAACAGATACTTAGCAACACATGGGATCACGAGACACTTGACTTGCAATTACACTTCTTGATAGAATGGAGTGGCGAAAGAAATAATAGGGTGATTATGGAGGGAGGCAAGGCCATGTTGAAAGTGAAGAACATATCTTTGTCTTATTGGGTTAAAAAGATGTACTTATAGCTAGCTATGTGATGAATAGAACACCTACAACATGAATACATGAAAAGACACTTTATGAGCAGCTCTATGGCTACAAGCCTAGTATCCAATATTTCAAAGTATTTGGTAGTATTGCTTATGTTCATGTTCTCACTGATAAATGGAAGAAACTTGACCCTAAAGTACTGAAGTGTGTTTTCATCGGATACTCACAAGAAAGAAAGGCATACAAGTGTATTATTCAGATTACACACATGATATTGTTCAGTTGTGATGTCATGCTTCATGAGTTAGCATCTTGGTATGGTGCTAAGTAGGCTACAATATATGATGATACTTCACATGTACGTATGGTCAAAATAGACAGCAAGACACTATGTCTATCAATGGACCTACTCAGGATGCATTTGGTAGTGTAAGTCCTTGGATAGGGAGGCTACAAAGCCATGGGTCTCCATCCACCAACATGGATACATCAATGAGAGAAATAGATAAAGAAAAAGAAAATTTTTTATATGATGTTACAGGTCCATTGACTTTAGGATATGACTCTTCTGAGAGTTTGGATAGTGAGTCTGGTATACTTGCAATGGTTACACCTGGAGTTGAACAAATATATATACTGTCTCCTGAGGGAGCATAATCTAGTTTACCTTTGTTGTGGAGATCACAGAGAAAAACAAATCCTGTGCATAGGCTTACCTACAATGGCTACTTAATGAAACATTATGCATACATGACAAAAGTGTAGAAATACAAAGAGTCTACATATTTTACAGAAGCCTTTAAGGATGAGAACTGGTGCAAGGATATGGATGTTGAATATGAGGCTTTGTTGAAAGATAGAACATGGGATTTGGTTGAATTGCCCAAGGGAAAAATGCCTATTAGATACAAGTGGGTCCATTAGGTAATGTAAGTCTGATGTCTCACTAGAAAGGTACAAAGACAAATTGATCATGAAAGATATGCCTAGAAGTATGTGTTGGATTATGAGGAAACATGTAGTCCAGTTGCTAAGATGGCAACTATATGGACTATTATTGTATTTGTTGAATCCAATAGCTGGAATCTTTATCAGATGGATGTGTAAAAATGCTTTCCTGAATGGTGATTTGGTGGAACACATTTATATGGATCAGCCAAAGGGCTATGTGTACATTCCAACTATTTGTCATATTTATGCACATTGAAAAAAGCCTTGTATGGCTTAAAGCAAGCCCTAGAGGTATGAAATGCTAGGATTATTTCCTACTTAAAAACACTTGGATTTGAGTAAGGCAAAGATGATCACAATTTACTTATCAAGAAAACAAAGATAGAATATGTGATTTTGGTGATCACCATGTGATGCCATACAAGGAGTTAATGACATAAAAGCTATGTTATAGAAATAATTTCAAATTGGAGACTTGGGAGAGTTGAAATTTTCGTTAGGGATTGAAGTTATGTATACATCTCATGGAATATGGATGATACAGAAATAGTATGCATAGGATATGTTGGAGAAGTATGGTATCCTAGAATGCAAACCCATTGATATACAACTAGAGCAGAATGTAAAGCTAAATGTTGATATAGGAATGTGATAGAGAATGTGACTATGTATAGATAGATAGTTGGGAGTTTGACCTATTTGACAATCACTAGACTGAACTTGAGTTATTTGATCAACTAGTTTATGTAGTAGTCAAGGAAACCTGAGATGCTATGATATGGATTTTGAGAAATGAGAAGGGTACATTGTCTTACGGGTTGTTATATGAGCATGGTAAGCCTGTTGAGCTTATAGCTTAAAGTGATATAGATTGGGCTAGCTATGTGTACGGCAAGAGATCAACCAGTGTGGATACACATATTTGGTCTTGGAAGTAGCATGGTTAGTTGGATTATTAAGAAACAACTTGTTATGGATGTCTTAAGTACAAAAGTAGAATATAGGGGTGCATCATTAGGTACATGTGAGGCTGCTTAGTTGGTTAAATTGATGAATGACTTGGAGATTTGTGTGGATATACTAGTCAAGCTATGTTATGATAACATGGAGAGTGTGCTTTTGGCAAGCAATCTAGTCTATCATGATAAGTCAAACCACATGGTGATACATTATCATATCATTAAAGAAATGGTGCTTGGAGGTAGGATAGACCTCATATATGTGAAGAGTGAAGACCAAGTGGCAAAAAACATTACCAAATCACTTGGTAGAGATAAGTTCACTTATTTTAGATTGCTTCTTGGGATATAGGAAGTGACTTGAGGTTGAGGGGAAGTGTTGAGATATGCAATCTCAATCTACCTACTATCTACTAACATCATAGATGGGTGTGTGTAGCTATCTATCATGTGTGTATATTTAATAAATTGGTAGCTGACTTAACTAGAGCTAGTCAATAGTTAGTCACTGGTCACTAATACCAACGTTAGATGTACTTTTTTTGTGTGTGATGAATAATGAAGAACATCTCTAAGATCTATCTACACTCTATTTCCCCTATCTCTCTCTCATCTTTTTAATAGTTCATTCTTTTCATGGCATCCATAAGGCACCCTTCTCATTTAGTAAACTCTTATATTATCTATAGCTAGGGAGTAGACAAAAACTAGGTGCATAAAATCTTTAATATAAATGATTAGATTATTGTGCTACCCTCTTACAAGGTCTCTAAGTTGAAAAGAAGAAAATGAGAGGATATAAGATATCACTAGAAGGGATATATCATTACCTTTAGAATTATTTTTGAAGGGTGGTTTGCCAAAGTGCAACATGTTTATATGGCCAACGATATGCAGTTGCCTCCAAAAAAACGTGTTTCCTAGCAACACATTGTAAGTCTTTAGTGAAATAATCTATGCAATATTTTTTTCATTTAATAAGGTATTAATAATGAAATCTTTGTTGTAGATATAATTCCATCAACAAGTATTGAATGGCAACATGAGGAAAGCCTTAGTGGAACTTTCCATTCAATTCATAAGGCATTCACACACATTATCTATGTTGATTCAATCATGGATTTTTAAAGTTAGGATAGGGTTTTTATATATTATGCATAGTTTATGGTTTCCTCTAGAGGAGATACATATGGATTTATTGAAGGATTTACTATTGCAAAGTCTAATTTCATATCTAAATTGGGAGATTCTTGATGATAAGGCAATGGTATAGAGTTTTAAATTCAAAATATCTCAGGATATTCAAAAATCCATTATGGTTGGAAGGTTCTCAAGAAAAATTTGCCTATCATGGTTTATAACCTTACATATCTTTGTGGCTTTCTTAAAAAGAGCACATTTACAAAGGACAAAGGTATCTTGGCTAAGTATAAATTTCACGAGAGAGGATTGGGACAATGTTATAAGGAGGCTTTGGAAATCTAGAGAGTACGATCATAAGGACGATATTATGAGGTGTCATGTATGCCCCCAATCCTTGGATTTTTCTGATAATACCTCTTGACAAACTCTTGCTTTAGGCTTTGAATACATGAGATACGAATTTAGATTGGGTATTTGGGTTTCCTTGGATTCTGATACAAATTGCATGCCTTTTTAACTTAAGGTACAACTTATAGCACATGAGAAAATAAAGGAGATAAATGTTATTTACAATTGGAGTCTAAAGGATATAAGGGATACCTTGGAGTTGCTAGACATTACATACCCTAGACATAAGTTCAAAGTCAATGATATAATAATTGGAAAAAGAGTCAAACATTCTTTCTCTTGTATGATTTATTTACCTTCCACAATAGTAAGTTTTGAGCCTATGAAAACTTTATAGGATCTCATCTTGTTTAGTGACATTGTTAAAAAGATATTGTTTAACACAAACTTATAAGACATTGTGAAGTAAGTTGTCTTTGGAGTCTATAAAAATGAAATGATTACATTTACATAGGATAAAAAGCTTTTCATTACATTGAAATAAGTCACAAATTGAAGTGCAAATATGCAAGGATAAAAATAATAAGGCATCACATTAGTTTCTATTTGCTTCTATGTTTCTCTTGTCTCTAATACCTTCTCATTCTTTGGCACTATAGCTTTTTCATCACTTTTCTCAAACTTAAGATCTTTAGTTTTATCACAAGAGCTTTTTTCTTTGGCTATTAGAGGAATTTGAGTTTGATAGATATTCTCTTCTCTTCATACTTAAGAGGAGATGGATCAAACTTCATAGGAGAAAGCATTGGTGTTCCTTTCTTTTTGGAGTTTGTCTTAGTAGCCTTTGTTGTTGAATTGACCTTTCCCTTGCTCTTATTGGAATATTTTTTTTGGAGGAGAAAGTGTGGATCGATTGGTGTGATTGCTCTATCCAAAGTCCACTTAATGCACCACTCTATTATCCACCACATAGATGAGTCACGTTTATCCCATCACTACAAGAATAAATGTAATAGGTTAGTGAAGTGATAAGGGTATCTAAAAAAACAAACAACATGAAGTAAACTTACATTTACCCCATCTATCTTCAGCGAATTTAAATCTATTATTTTGCAGACATTTGAAATCACTCTCCATCTGCAAGTGTATACATTAGTTTACAATGGTAGTTCTTGTTGGAGAAAGTTGTAAGGATTTCTATGATCAATAATATTGTCATATGTGGAGTCCAAAAAGGTAGACAAAGCATGCTAGCACTACTAATGGAAACTTATTGCTAAAAAAGACAAAAAAGCAAGAACACTCTATTAGGGAGTTTGGGAATTTTCATATACTTTGGGATTTTACAGAATGGCCAATATTGGGTCACATGGTCAAATTGTTACTCCCTTCCCCCTTGAAGATGAAACTTTTTCTAGATACTATATAGATGATAGTATGAAGTTCCATGTTCAAAAAAGAGATTAAGATTTAGCCACATGGTCACAAATTTATTTCTTATTTGAGAGTGGAACTTGGAAGATTCTCGAATTCTCTAATATAGTATTGAAGTAGGTCTCCATTCAATGCACATTCTTTCTTGGCCATGAATACCACTTAGAGAGTTCATGAGAATACTTTCTTCAGCCAGTACATCAATATATATGAGACTCCAATGCGCTCTACAAAACAAAAAACTGTAAGTAATAAATATGACAATAAACAAGTATAAGTTAATCCTTCTTATAAAATTGCAAACCTTTTGACATAAGAAAAAAAGATATGATAGATTGTGATTGCATAGTTCAAGACTAGACAAAACTAGGAGTAAAAGGGATCTCAAGGGCAATTGCCTCTGGAACCTCTGATGGCCTAGCCTTTGGTCCACTATTCTTACTATCTATATAAAATTTCCTTATTATCTAATTTTTCCTTGCCATATTGGCTTGATAAAAAACGATATGACAAAGTGATAAGGGATATTTGAGTGTATAATGTCGTAAGAAAATATATACTGCGATAGATAGGAGCTGACACAAATGGAATTTTATACTCACATCATATCATAAGAATGGAAGGGGAAGGCTTGGGAAATAATGTGAGGAGAGAAAATGAAGTTTTTCAAGATGCATGAGTTGCACTACTTCGTTAGAAGCTGAATGGGCTACAAAGACTGGAGAATATAGGAAGGGAATGTGTCACAATATAGCATGAGGAGACATAGCAGATCTTATCACAATCAGCCAGGTATGCCCTTTCATTAAAAGTTGAATGCACTTCACAAGTCAAGGGAGACATTGACGGAAAGCATCACGATACAACGTGAGTGAAGACCAATGATCTTTTCAAGGTGTTGTAGTCATACTGTTTTGTAATGAAGTTTGTGGAAGAGGAGACTAAGAGGAAGAAATGAGGTGATCACAAGGAGGAGGTTGACTTGAAAATGCCATTAGTGTTGTAGCATGATAGTAAAAATATAGTCCACATAGGCTAGGTCCCATCTTATATAGTTCGGATAGCCCATGACATGTGATATCCTGTCATTGACTAGCATTTTTGTTGATCCTCTATGTGCCGTCCACATATTTTAGACATGCAAGCCTTCTTTGGCCATGTGTTAGGTCAAACCAATGGTGTAAAAAAATATATGGTAGGTTCCTCATATGCTTTTTGACCCAATCTTGCATCTTGAAGATTGTCCTGCTCTTTTAGTATCGTTTTCATGCTTTCCTACATTTTTCCACAGTGTATCTTGATCTCAAGTCTTCAATCACTTATTTCCAAAATAAAAAGTAAGGAGATTCGTTTTTCAAGCTTGGATTCTTGTTTTTGTGCCATATCTTGATTGCACTAGTATTTTCTCGTATTTGCCTTTTTATTGAAGTATTTAGGATATACCGTACCTCTTCGTCAAGATACAAAGTGAGGATGGACTTTTCATGTGGTGTCATACAGTTATTCATACCATATCTTGAATCTTTAGATGTCTTATCCCAAAAATTTTCAAGGTTCCCTAGATGTGGACACACACAAGAGGAAAAGAAGAAGGTTGTCTATAGGTCAAGGGGTTTAGTTTACGCTATAGTATCTCTCACTCTTGAAATTCCTTCACCTTCTTCTCCATACTTAGCAGCAAGTGTGGAAATGCCTACGAAATCTCCAAGAAAAGATAAGTCATCATTAAGGGCTCTTGGATTATCTCAAATCACAAAGGTTACTCCTTTAGAAAGGCTCTTGGACTTTTGTTTTCAAAATGGCATGGAGTTATCTTATTATGTAATTTCAAAGGATATTTTCAACCCTGATTAGGACGTTGACCATGTCTTGAGATCGTGTTGAACTCTTGCAAAAAAAATTGTGTGGAGGACTTTGCCAAGTCTAAAAGTTTAGCATTACCTATGGTTGAAAAGAATACAAAGGAATATGTGCATATACCTATTCAGAACTCATCTTTAGAGAAGTCCCTATTCACAAGGAAGTGTGAAACTCATTATCCTGAGAGGTTTTGTGCAACTAATGTATTTTGTTCTAGTCATTTGAGGAAATACATGATTATGTCAAATTCAGTTGGATTGATTGTATATAATCTAGCTAAATATCCTACTAAATCTGATAAACAACAATTGGAGATAGAAAAGTCTTGTAGCTTTTGTCGGCTAGATGAGGTGGTAGATGAGAAAGACATGGAGGAACGTATGGACCCTTAGCACAAAGCATCTATTGTGCTGACAAAGTAGATTTTGCTTAATTCAAAGTTGAGACCAATATTGAATAAAGCCATGCAAATGTAGACAATGCATTCGACTCCCTTTCTTGCTATATTGTTTCTTCTCTTCCAACATTTCCCATCAAGATCAAGGAATATATACTACTATAAGACGTCTAAACGATCTTTGATCTTAGAGAGGATTATTGTTTAGCAATCATTGCAAGATCTTGGGATGGTGCAAATGGCATAATTAATGTCAAGAATGAACCCACTGAAGAGTTATGTAAACTAGATACAAAAATTGCAGATGAAAAGTTTATTGATGTAGGGGATGCTCTTTTGCTATGTTTTAGCAAGGTAAGAGATACTAAGAAAGGGTCAAGGATTACTAGTGAGAATTTTAATCCCTTTCAAGGTTGACTTGGGATTCCGAATTTTGGAAGAGAACAATCAGAGACTATGTTAAAGAATTGCAAGACACCAATGAGATATCATTGTCAATTAATCTATGGAATCCAATTAAACTAGATTATGACGAAAACAAAGTGGTGATATTATCTTTAATTTTGTAAAATACATTGATATGTTTGAGTTCAACTTTCATTTGGTATTTCTCTTTTTTGCAATTTGAGATTACAAATTCTGATAACTTCTTAGGATATGGCAAAGGGTCAAAAGTGTGGAAAAGCAGAGCGGAAGCAAAGATTGAAGTGTGCAAAAGAGGGAGAGAAGAGCTCACAAGTACAAGAACAAGTCTTGCTTATTCAGTTGCTCATGAAAGTACAACTTGGGTCACTCTTACTCAAAGGTTGATGTAGACCCTTGGGTTGTTTATATAGCCCCAACTGGCTAGGATTAGGGTTTCCCCTTCCCCTCAGGACCATTCGCACCTGCCTGCCCTTATACACTCCTGCATAAGGAGGGTTCATATGCCTATACTCTCAACACTCCCCTCAATGCCAAGTGGCATTGGAATACAAAGTATAAGAGAATGACCCCCCTTAACCCAAATTAGGATGCCTTTATAGAACATGCTTACAAGGATGGTTATAGGCAAAAGGGATACACGACTTAAAAGAGTCGATCATCTATGGATTGGGAGGCAAAATTGGCCTCCAATTCCTTAGGTACTTCTAGAACAGTGGGGCACTTACTAGTGATATGCTCAGTCTTTTTGCATTTATTGGACTTCATTTTTTTGGGATACTTCTTCCAGAAATTACTTACAATATGCCATTTTTTATGACAAAAGGAGCACTTTGTAGAAGTTGTATGGACTAACACTTGCTCACGGGAAGTAAATGTTGAAGTGCCTTCGTTATGGTTCCTCTTCTCTTCATCTAGGTATGACTGGATGGTACTTGCCAAAGTTGGGTTTGGGATATTTGTAAGGGTAGTAACAAGGGTTGGAAAGACCTTCTTTATAGACTTCAGAAGGATGGCAATGGCATCTTCATCATGAATTGGTGTTTGAACAGAAGCTAGTTATGCTATAAGCCCCTTCATATGTGAAATAAACTTACTTAGATCTTCTCCTTGTTTATACTCCAAGCTAAAAAATTCAATCTTTAGAAAAATCTTGGAGTTATTCCTTGTAGCGCCATAGAGCCTTTCAAGCTCATTCCACTTCTCCTTGGCAGTGGAGAATTGGTCAATATGATGAATTAAAGATTCATCCAAATGACGCATGATGATGGTCTAAGCTCTTTCATTGTCTTCTACATCAAAGGGATTTAATGGGTCAATAAATTTGGTCCCTTTTATGAAGGACCAGTAGCCTCATTCCATTATTTTATATTTTACTAGGACTTGCCAGGGATGGAAATATTTTCCATTAAACTTGCCAATTTGAGGCCTTACATCTGCATAGGCCATGGCCATTATATGAAGGTCTTACCTATTGCATTAGGCAATGGTAGTGTCTAGTCCTTTACAGGTTTCCAAGTACGAACCAAATAGTGGAATTGATAGCCCTACAAATGATAACCAACTTTAAAGCTATAAGGATGAAAAAGATTGGAAATCATACATATGTAATATCTCAAGGTAAGATTTTGGCGGTCTTGTCCTTCGAACAATCCTTGGTTTAAGTTTTATTGTTTTCCTAGGTTTCACTGAGGTGAACTTTGACTAGACTTCTGGCTCCTTTGGACCTTGTAGTTTAGTATACAAGCATTTGGTTGAGCAAGGTCGATTAATGAATTCAACACTTAGTGAAGAGTCAGAGGAGATCTCAATCACTTCAATATCCATGTTCTAACATAGGGCAATAGTACAAATGTCACTAAATGCCTTTTCACTGCTTAGAAGCACTCATCTCAAGATTGAGATGTTTAGGTATTTACCTTCTCAAGCATAGTGAGATACTTGACTCATTAGCGGTGTTGAGAGCATGCTTCCTGGTGAGCTTTTGATGTCTTTCGAGTGTTGAAGCTATTCAGAAATCAAGGATACAAATTATGCCATGTTCTCCAATGATTAAAATCAATGTTAATGATTCCTAGATTGAAAAAAGTGGAAAAATAGGAAGCTTGAAGCTTATTGGCTATGGCTGCCAAAAACTCACAGTTAGGGTTTTGCTTAAAGCAACCAACAGAGAAGGAATTAGTTCAAACCTTCTTAGAGGGAGATGGCCAACTAGGGGGGACTAACAAAGCCCCATGATAGCTACCAACATTGCGCCTTTGTCCGCATGCACAACATCTCGAGATGCATCACCTGCAAATCTATGCCAGTTTCAAGAAAAACAAAATGCCACCCTCCACGTCGCCTAATCCTTGCTTTTGATGTGCCAGGCTGAATCACCCTGAGCTAAGGAGAAGATCTCTAGAAGGAATCAAGAGCTAAAATGCTCTCCTTTGCTCTCTCTAGGTCCTCCAACAGAGGTGGGTAAAGCTGGCTATGGCGAAAAGGAAGGTAAATGAGAGGGCCAAAGTTCTTCTTGTGCACTTAGGTATGTAAAGAGGCTGATCAAAGTTGAAGGATCAAAGATGGCTCTGATACCATGTGGAAGAGTAGAGTGGAAGCAAAGATTGAAGTGTGCACAAGAGGGATAGAAGAGTTCACAAGTACAAGAACAAGTCTTGCTTATTCAGTTGCTCATGAAAGTACAACTTGGGTCACTCTTACTCAAAGGTTGATGTAGACACTTGGGATATTTATATAGCCCCAACTGGCTAGGGTTGGGTTTCCCGTTCCCCTCAAGACCATGCGCACCTTCCTACCCTTATCCACTCCTGCATAGGGAGGGTTCATATGCCCATACTCTCAACATAAAGTTGGTGGTAACTCATGGCAAACATTTGCTCCAAAATGAAACTAGCCATCTCCTTGGCATTATCCTTCATTATAGTGTAGGCTTTAGACCATTGCATAAAATAGTTTGTCACCACAATGATATAATGCTTTTATGTAGTATATGAAGGACATAGAGGTCCCCAATAAAGTCAATGCCCTACTTCTCAAAGGGCAAGGTCACCAGAATGGGATTTAGTGGCTTCTTACCATTTTCCCTACCATCGTGTCTCTCTAACAGATATCACAACACTTAACATATATAAAAGTATCCAAGAAAATCATCGGCCACCAAGAGCCATTATATAAAGCTTTCTCGGTGGTAAGCCATCTAGCAAAATGATCCCCATATGCTTAATTATGGAAATCCTCTAAAATGAGTGGTACCTCATCAGGCACCACACAACGTCAATACACCTTATCCACTTTCCTTTTGTACAAGACCCTAACTAGAATGGAAAAGCAAAGTGCCTATTGCCTAATATTTCTCTTGTCATATTCAGAAAGAGTTTCCACTAGGCTGCCTATGGATAGTAATGCATAATAGATATATACCATGATGAAATGGAGGTTGCATGAATCTTGCATAGATCCTTAGAGTTACTAACATCAACCCACTCTTCCTTAGGCTCACCAAAATCTACTAAACATTCAAAAATTCTATGTAATTTTGGTGGCTTACTACAAATATCATAGTCAAACTCTTTAAGAGAGATTAACCACTTGGCTAGTCGATCATGGGGTTGAAGCTTGTTCAAAAATAAGCGTAGATCCTCAATCTTGGTGAAAAACACTACCTTCTCATAAAGAATGTAATATCTAAACTTCTTGCTGGTGAACACTATAGCAAAACATACTTTTCTAAATAACTATAAAGAAGCTTCAAAACACCTAATTTTCTGCTTGCAAAAGCAATTAGATGATAAAGTTATGTCTCCCAAGTCTGTGATAGAAAACCTCACCTCTTTTTGGAGCTTTTAGCATTGGTATTTCAGAGAATTCCATATTAACATCCTCAAATGCCACCGCGTATGGTTGAGTCTATTTAAAAACATGGCTAGGTTAGGAGATTAGTCAAAGGCAATGAGTGCTTAACCAATGCATTAATGAGTGATGATAATAGCCCACAAACAAAGCAAAGTTGTGAACCTCCCTAGGACTGGTGGGTGGGCTCATGGCCACAATTATTGTTACTTGCTCAAGGTTGGTGGCAATACAAGCAACACTCACAATATGGGATTCTCTAACATATCATCGAGTTTACATACATTGGAGAGCTTCCAACTATACATGCCAAATTGAGATGTGAAAAGGTGTATTCCAAGGTCCGTAGGCAATGGCTATTTGAAAATCATGATGTGTACTTCACATTTTTCTAGTGGGCATATATGTGGTATCTGAAGATGTGCCATATGGATTTCCAATGTAGAATATAATTTTTAGCATCACTGGATATGCTTAATGAGGAAATTTTGAATTTCTTTGTGTGGACTCCTGTGCATGCATTTTGAGAGCTTGTGGTAGCAAAAGAGGCTTTTTTAAAAGTTAGATACAGTTACTAAACATTCTTTTTATAGAGCACTAACTTGGCATCAAGGTTTGCTTTAACTTCTAAGGGAGAAAGTGCATCAAAAAGTGGTTATTTGGCAATAAATTTGCTCTTGATTGAGTCTTAGAGTAGTCACTTTGTGATTGCAAATGTTGATTATGTTCATCTAGACCGGAGATAATAGTGAGGTAGCAGACCTCATGAAAGTAAAGAGTCCTAGAGTTCTTAATCAATTGTTTATGATAGATGCTCATCACCATCTAGGCATTACAAAAGCCTATGATTAGAAATTTTAGGAATGTCTAATTAGATCAATGACGAATCTGGTTATGCTAATTTAACTAGGTATACTAAAGGTTATGCTAATGTCTAATTGATTTTTGGAAATGACAATGATTAATAATGTAATACTTATATTTGTTAGAAGATGACATGTGGTTCCTAGAAAGAGTGAGATTGATGATGACTATCACGATGTGTCTCATGATGATAGCTAGAGGCAGATTTGAAGCTTGCACCATTCCAATATTCCAAATGCTATGTAAAGTTTATCCTTGAGTGCTCTAATTTGTGGCATATATATATATATATAGTGACAGTTGGGTGGATGACGACAAGGAAAGTTCATGGAGAATTTGGAATATACATGGTATATTGATATTGAGATGTGCAAGGAGTATTTGCTACATGTTAGTGGACTTCATGAAACATTCCAATTGCTTTTGCAATGAGAGATTGAAGTAGGGGTTTTAGAGCTTGTTTGAGGCTTGGGTTGACTTGAACATGTCTATAGAGACTCATCAAATTGTATTAGATGTGTGAAAAGAATGTCTACACCATAAACATCTTTTAACAATGTTGTAAGTAATGCTTGAGCTACTATTATCATTTATTGAATTCAAGTTTGAGTGTTGTTGCTATATATTTAGGCCATTAATTGTGTTTCTAGGAGTTTGCATGTTGTTTTAGTGGATTCTTGGACAATATTGAACTTGAATATGGTTGGAAGAAGGTTGTTGAGGCTGGTAACCAAAAATTGGTGTGCTAAGTCAAGGAAGCAGTTGAAGCTTTGTAAGAATCGAGTACACTTATTAACTCATCTTGTATGTTGTGGTTATGCTTGCTCATGTATAATGCAATTATCGAATTGTCCAGAGGGTTCATGAGAACTATTCTTAGTCCTTAACGCATGTGGGGATTTTGGTACTATTATAGAAATTTTAGGAGTACTTGCTTGTATGCTTTGATGGAGGACTGAACATACATCTTTTGCAGCTAGTAGTGGTTAGAGGTTGTTACATGCATTGTTGAGGTTCGAGCTAGTTATTGTTGTTATTAGTGACTTATTGCAGCCTATTGATGTCGAGAGACAACTGATATATATTGTTAAAATGTATGTATTTTATACTTTATCCAAGATTTTTTAATTCTATATTTTTTTCTTCTTGGAGGATTAGACCCGACAATGCCTACACAAGCTTTAGAATTCCAATTTAAGATCTCACCCTTCTATATTGCATATCATATTTGGTGATTAGTTGTATCATTCTTTTTGGTTCTCAGATTTATAACATCATTGTGTTGTTAATGGCTTAGTTGTAACAACATGATTTTCTTTATCTAGCATATTGCTCATTTTTTTGCTATTGTGTATTCAACACATTTGCACATGCTTATGTTTCATCAATACATTCAAGTGCTCTTAGATATTCAAGTGCTTAAACAAGTTTTGAAATGTTAAACAATGAAACAACTAGTCCATATCTCGTAATATAGTGGACATAGACAATGAAGGCAAGATTTATGCAAATTTTTCTCTCTTAACTTGATGGTTTTTGTATTAGAAAATTTCTCTCCAATTGTTGGAATGACTATGAGTATCATCATAATGATGGCCATTCGAATGCTCATTTCGAAATATCTATTTCTATGCATATTTCAACATGCATGCTGATTATCTAGCCTAATATTTAAGACTTTTTGGCAACTACTTCTATGAAAGCATTTGCTAGTTTATTCTTCATGCTATGTAGCATAGTGTAATGGGGTGAAATAGTAGACAACAATGAAGTATTGATATTGGCACAACCATTTCTTTCCATTTCTTTTTTGCACGATTTCTTGAACCCAATGACATCTTTTCTTTATACACTACAATAGAAACGAGGCATAGACGCACATGTTAGACGCGCAAAGTCGGGTGTATCTATCATTGCGTCTATATGTGCGTGTAAATAGATGCGAATTTTGCGTCTATATATCCGCGCAAATAGACGCCAATATAGACGCGCCAACAGACACACAATTATTTAACCACCTAAAATTGGAATTAATATAATTAAAAAACCAAAGTTAATAATTATTTAACCACCTGAAATTGATTCTTGAGCATGCACGTGTGCGCATGATAAAAACCATAGAATTAAGAATACACATTGAATCATTGAATTAAAAAAATAGAGTTAATAATTACTTTTTCATTCCTCTCTAATGAATGGGAGTTCCTCCAGTTGATAAGCTTGATATAAGTAATTAGCGGCAAGCGACAGAAACCTTACAATTAGTAGCAAGCATTGCAATATGTATCTCCTAATTTCTCTACTTGAAAATGATAAAAAATACTTCCTTTTTATTATAGAAAATTCAATTTAGCTTTAAACTTGACTATTGATTCTTGAGTATGCACGTGTGCGCATGATAAAAACCATAGAATTAAGAATGCACATTGAATCATTAAGCAAATTAAGTATGTTACAGTGAATGATCCATCTCATCTTCAATGAGATCAGCCCTTGCTAAACTATCTACTTCTAGGTCTATGTTACTAAGAGGTAACGAAACAAATAAGTCTATCCCACTATCAAATGTGTTGCTATATTGCTCAATAACTTCATCAATATCATCGACAATCACATTATTGTCTTCTTCTGCGTTTCCTACAACATCCTCGCGAGGTTCATCTTGTACTATATCACACATATCATCCATTATGGTGTCATAGGCTTGTCCACAATCCGCCCGAAGGCTATCCAGCAATCCACAGGGATCACTATTCCAAGTTTCTGCCCGTAGACTAGTATGCGGGCCTCGAGATCCAATCCCAAGTCATGTTAGCCTCTTGTGCAGGACCCAAAAGGTGAGGGATTTACGGCCAGAGCCCCCTTGGCACCCAAGCGTCCTCCTGCTCCAAGTAGCGCTCAACGGAGAGACCTCTCATGGCGGGTTCGGTCCACGTTCCCGGTGCGGTCAACAACCCCCTTGGTTAGGGTTAGGCAGGCAATCGGGGGTAACTAAAGCTGCCTCTCCCTTCAGGCCTTCAACCTGAAGTATAGATATTCATTTGATTTGTAATTAATAAATCAAATAGTGCTCTAAAATCTCTAGCAAGCACAAACATTTCCATTGATTGATCTTGTTGTTGGCAAACTGCTAAGGAAGGAATCTTTCCTTTTGAATGCATCTAGCACTTGATCCGGGGTGTCTTGCACTTTGACAAGATCCTTTATATTATGGGTTAGGGTGTACCCTATTTAACCTGACTTGATCAACCCTAAAGTTCATTGGATACTTTAGTTTCCAGTTTTTAACCTTCCTTACTTAGAAGGATATCGAAGAATACATCCTCTTGCAAGATAACTTGCATAAGGATCCGCCATCCTTGTTGAGGGTATTTAACCATTCTTCTTGTGAATCAATCACAAGACCATATGACTTCGTACTTGCCGCACAAGTCCTGCATCGTACTATCTGATAATGGGGTTACAAAACAATCCGTTTCAGTTTCTTTAAGCTGAGGTTTGTCAGACCTAGGGCTTCCTAGCTTTATTATTTTCTTTTAAGAAACTCAGGGACAAACCCTAGTTTCTTTTATGTTTACAATTTACTGACTCTACACTCAGGGAATGTGGGCAAGTATTTAAGGTATAAACATTTTTTTTTTGGATTTTAAATCATTCCCAATGAATATTTCACAGCATAGGTATTTCTAAGTTTATATTAATTTGGTTAACTTTTAGAAGGTAATATCAAGATCACCTCCGCACGATTTGTTATCTATGTGACAATTGATTTTTCAATCCTAAACTTTATTGATTTGAGGTTAGGTAAATTCAATTAATCTTCCTTTATCCTTACGAACAAAACTCATGCCAAATAAGTTATCTTTTCCTTGCTAAGTTATGCAGTTAGCAATGATAACTTCCTAGAGTTTAAGCAACGTAAGAAACCTTTCATGATTCGCACCTTCCATGATGACTTGTTATAAAAAGAATAAGGGTTAATAGTGCAAGATGCAGTTTTATATCTTCCAGACTTAACCGAAGTATACTACTTTAGTGGATAAATAATCTTGCTCATAATTCGTTTCAATGCATAATGCTATTTGAAGGAAAACTATGTTTATACTTTATTTATTTTGCATGTTCAATTAAACTAAATTCCTTCGTGGTAAATAACTAGGATAAAATATATCTTATCCTAACAATTCATCTTGCACGATTGAATTAAAATCGATATAAAATTAATAAGGAAAAACTGGTTTTGGGGTGAGATATCCACATGGATACCGGGAGATGACCCTCCCACAGCTACTCCTTGGACTTTCTTAGGCGGCATCGCAGTTGTAGTCCTTCGAACATGGAAGCAGCTTTGCACTCCTCTTTGGAATTCCACCGTAGCTTCAATACTCTTCTTCTCTTTTTGGAGGCAGGAAATCGTTAAGGGATTAACCACAAGAAGGGGGTAATAAGACCTTTAAGGTCTTAGTTTCTTTTGGGAGGGAAAGGCTTACAAGGCTCAAGGAAAAAGGCCCTATAAGGTTTTTCACACGGGGGAAAAAGTAACAAGCCCAAAGGAAAAGGGGCTTAAGGGTTAAATACGATGGAAGTAAGGTTTAAATTATGGGGTTCCAACACCCATGGGATGAGGGCCTTAAAACACGGGGGTTGTGTGTGTGTTTCCAGAGGGCCTTGGGAGATCTTTGGACACGGGGAAGGGTGTGTGTGGACATGGGGTGAAAAGGACTTAGAGGTTTCAAACCCAGGGGGGAAAAAGATGAAGAGTAATACAAGGGGTTTATAGGTTAAACACAGGGGGTGAAAGGGCCTCTAAGAAGATAAACCCGGGAGAGGGGAAAATTGAAGGAATAGGAAGGGGGCTTATGGAAGTCCACAAGAAGGGGGGCTTTAAAAAGGACCCTTAGAAGCTTCCAGGAAGCTTTTGGGGGGGCCATGAGCAAATCGACGTGGAGTAGGAGGGGAAATGTGGTGGCACCACGATCTTCAGGCGGCAGTGAATGGAGACGGCACTGGCAGCATACTCTGGCTTCAGGCGGCGACAACTAGCGCAGCGTTTCGTCACTCTCCACTCCACGACGGTAGTACAATGGCAGCTTCCACAATCGGGTCACGGACTAAAACGGTAGTGTGTACTTTCTTCTCTCCCTCTGTTAGCCTCCCGACTCTCCTTTTAGCCTCTCCACCACTTTAGCTCTATCCCCCTCCTTCTGGCAGTGATGTCCTCTCTGGTTAAATAGGGGAGGGGAGGGGGGATTCTCCCTCTCCATCGTGCCAATATGCATGGCACTCACACTCCCGCATGCTCCCACCGAGGAGCTTCCCCATAGTTTCTATTCCCCTCCCCTTCCAGCACGACTGTCGGTGGGGGGGGGGGGGAATTGAAAAAAAATTTGCATTATCCTCAAGAAATTGCCATATCGATATCCCCCCCTTCCTATAAGGGTAATTCACGTGGAAAAAAAGAAATTTGGAATGTTACATTCACTCCCCCTTAGAGGAATCGAGATGTCCTCATCTCGAGATAAACTGGGGATATTGATGGTTGAGAATGCCTTCATCTACCCAAGTGGCATCCTCTTTGGGATAATCTCTCCACTGGACAAGGCATTCTCTCAAGGTTCTGGATCTTAATTGTCTCTCCCTAACATCTAAGATCTTATCAGGCCTTAGTTCAAGGACTCCTTGACTAGGCATTACAATTTGTTGGTCATCAAGTACATGGTTAGGATTAGGTACATATTTCTTCAATAGGCTGATATGGAATACATTGTAAACCTTTAGGTTCTCAGAAAGTTGTAATTTATAAGCATTGGGTCCTAGGCATTTGAGGATTTTGTACGGCCCACAATACCTTGGACTTAGCTTCTTGCAATCTCCTAAGGATAGAGAACTCTTTTTAGGGCGTACGCGAATGAAGACCATGTCTCCTTCTTCGAAGACTCTTTCTTGACGCTTCAAATCCGCGTATGCCTTTTGCCTATCCTTAGCCGCTTGTATGTCCTGTCTTATTGATTTAATTTGGTCATCCATCTCTTCCAACATTTGTCTTGAAGCTTCAACCCTTAAGGTTGGATCAGAAAAGTTTAGGGGACTTCGACAGTCATGACCATACAATGCTTGGAAAGGGGTCATCTGAATGCTTTGCTGGTAAGAAGCATTGTAGGCAAATTCAACCAAAGGCAAGTATTGAATCCACCTCTTCGGCTCCCGACAGCAGTATGCCCTAAGCATATCCTCGATGACTTGATTTACTCGCTCTGTTTGGCCATCCGTTTGGGGATGGTAGGCGGTGCTAAAATAGAGTTGAGTCCCAATAGCCTCAAAGATAGCTCTCCAGAAGTGTGATGTGAAAAGAGAATCACGGTCACTAATGATTCTTCTGGGTAAACCATGTAGCTTGAATATCTCCTTGATAAATAATCTTGCAATGTCTGAGGCTTTATAGTTTGTCTTTACTGGAATAAGGTGTGCAACCTTGGTAAGCATGTCAACCACAACCATGATGGAGTGGTATCCTCCCTGGACTTGGGGTAAGTCTACAACAAATTCCATACTGATGAATTCCCATTTCATTTGGGGGATGTCAAGTGGTTGCAGTTTTCCTGGCGACATGACATGCTCGGCTTTGATACGTTGGCAAGTGATGGGACCTAAAACGGGTCGGCACTGGCTCATGCACTAGCCGGACCTCTATCATGCACTCAACAACCCCACGGCCTCGCGGCCAAGAGCGTGGATGACACATACATCATCTTCCTAAACATCTTGCGTTTGTATCACGTTGTCGTCGCGTTAAGGGTTGAAGGTCTACCACCGGGGCTTTTAGTGCAGAAGAAGAGTTTGGGATTCAAGATTCAGAAATGAAAAATAGATTGGGTTTTAATAAGATTCAGAAATTGGAAATAATTTAGGTAGGGAAGAGGAATTCAAGCCTTCTCACTTTGTACTTAGCATACATGAATAGAAGGGATAAAACTAACTTGAATACATCAAATGCTTCAGGATACATACATCATTTCATAAAGGATATTTTCAGATTTCCAATTTATTTATGAATGTCAAATGCAAGCTCTAATGGCATTTATTAAATGTACAGAGATGGATTTCAATCCTTTGGGTCAAGTATATTGATACTAGAATCAAATACATCCAAGATTTGGGCCAAAGATGCATGAGATGGATTGAAAAAGAATAACTGTTTTAAAACAGAAAATTCCAGCCCATAAATAAATTCAAAATGAGTGCATAAACTCAAGAAGAAGCACTTTTGATCATCTATGAACAATGTCCTGAAGAAAAGAGGTCATTTTCCTCTATTATAACCATAGAAAACCCATGTTTGCTCATAAAAATGGATCAAAATAATGGGCTTCCCTGTTTATGACTGGTTATTCCAGCCCATAACAGTCCATAAATCTTCAATATCCTCACCCTTTGCTTGCCCCAAAGTCACTCAAGTACTTGGGCACAAGTCGGGCTTCATTCGACCAAGAATAAGGTAGAGAAGATGAGAGAAGTCGTGCATAAGAGCAGGCTGAATACTCTTCTCTCGGATTTTTCCTCTTTTATAGACAGTTTTAGCATGCATTTTCGTCAGAACAAAGAGGCAGAGAAGTGGAGCTCTCACCAAGTTAACATCTTTAGTTGTTGGCTTGTTAATCTTCAGTTTGCATGCTCCATTCCATGCATCTCAGCTCCATCTTTCTCCCAGTTTCGCTCAGGCAGAGCAGCCCACATTTTGCACCGAAAAATGTGGGCCGCTCTCTGCTCTAACCCTGGTCACTTTTTGACCACCCTAGGTCACTTGCTAGTCACCTTAGTCAGTTACTTTTGGTCCCATGTGGACCTAGTGGACTTTTGACAGTTTTTTGGCAACATTTTTGGGTTTTGTCCATATTTTTGTACCTGAATTAATGTGATTTATCCAATAGACTGTCAATTACTTCCAGATGTCCAAGTTTTAGGTTCCCATAGACTTATTTTTCATAAATGTACATGGTATATCTGTAAATTATATGCTAAATACAAAAGAACTTGTATAACTAAGGTAGATATTGGATAATAATGCCTGAATTTTGTATGCAAATATCTCATACAATCTTCCAGTGAAACTCTTCTGTGTTTATAAGAATCCCATGATTTATATCATGGACAGTAAACTCTTTGACATTCACCCCCTCCTAACCTGCACATCCTCCGGCATGTGCCATTTCATAAGATTACAGGTCAAGGAGGGTCTTCTTCTTCACCTTCATTCCCTAAGTCTTCGTCTTCCTGCATGTCTTCAATTAAAGGGCTTGTATCAAAGTCATCAAGTTCATAAGTTGAAGATTCTCTTCGTTTGAAGAGTTTGATTCACTTTCCAACTATTGGAGTCTTTATCATGGTCCCATCCATTTCAGCCAAAGATTAAGTAGCATTATTATGTACTACTTTTACAACATATGGTCCAAACTATCGCTTGGCTAACTTCCTATGAGCACTATATTGATTATCCAGGCTGCTATCATAAACAAGAACCCCGTCATTCTCTTGAATAGCTCTTGGACGGAGTCGATGGTGCTTATCAAATCTCTTCTTATTATTTACTCTTGCTGTTTTTAGCCTTTCAATGGCTATTTTAACATCCTCTGGCCTTCTTTTAAGTTGCCTTATGCGTAAAGACAGCAATTCTTCCCTGTTCATGCCTTCGTCCCAAGGCAAGATACTCCATGTGACAATGGATTCCTCAATGGGCATAATAGGTGGCTGTCCATACATGAGTTCAGCTGGCATATATCCTGTCACTGCACTATGGGTTGTTCTATCAGCCCATAATGCGAATGGTAGCATTTTAGGCCATTCCCTCAACTTTCCTTTGCATGATTTTGCTAAAGGTTTAAGAATTGGTTGATGACCTCTTTCACTCTTACCATTGCCTTCAGGATTGTAGGCAGAAGTAAGAGATAGCTTAATTCCCAATTGAGCAAAGAAATGGCGAGCTTCATTGGCATCCAATTCTCCTCTATCAGCAGTTATTTTAGCAACACATCCATACCTGCAAAATACTTCTTCAAGTAAAAATCTACAAACAGCATGAGTGGACTTTGTTGTCAAGGACTTTCCTTCCACTTGATTTGTGAGATTTTCTTTAGCAAGTACTAGATATCTCATGTTCCAAATTCCTGTAGGCATGGTTACTAAATCAATAACCCATCTATAGTGAATAGATAAAGGATAGGTAGGTTGAAGCCCATCTCTATGTTTTACCATGGAATACATTTGACAAGCATGACAAGACTCAACAAAATGCTCAATGTCTTTATACATGTTTTTCCACCAAAAGTTTTCTTTTATTTTGGCAAAAGTACCCCATATGCCTCTATGACTAGCCAATAGGCTTTCATGGAATTCTTGCATGACCTGTCTTTGTGTCTTTTTGTCACCTAGGACACGAACAGGTGCTCTTCCTTTCTTTTTTGCATACCTCCAAAGGTAGCCATCTTTAAGAAAAAAACCATAGGCTTTTCTCTTAATTCTCTTGAACTCTTCATGAGTCCATTCTTCCTTCTTTGTTATAGTGCTAAAAAATTGGCCAATTTTTAGCCAATCATCTGCATAATATTCTTATTTAAAGTGTGAACAAACCATAACAAAACATGGAATATGCTGTTTACTGGTTGTCAATCGTCCTTCTTTAGTTGATTCTTCTATCCTTGTTGATGTAAAAGTTGTATTATCAGCTTAACTTGTTGTTCTTGCTGTAACTTTTGTTGTACATGCATTAACAACTTTATTTATAAACTCTGATTCTTCTTCATCCATCATTTCTTCTTCATCCATATATCTGGCACGTGAAAGTATGTCAGAAACTGGATTATCTTTACCTGCAATATGTTTCAAATCAGGATTTAAGGATTTAATATAGGCTATCCATCTTAGCATGGCTATGTCAGGAGTGAAACAATTGGCTATCATGTCCAAGAGTGGAAGGCAATCTGTCTCAACTATAACATGTGCGCCCATGAAGTACTCCCTATGACATTTTAATGCAGTTACTACTCCCCAAAGCTCTCTTTTAATTTGAGTATACCTTCTTTGTCGTTCATTAAGAACCTTTGCTCCAAAGCGGATCACATATCTGTTGCCTTCAAGGTCGTCTTGACCAACTGCCCATCCTATTCCAATAGGACTTGTGTCCACTGTGAGTATAATGGGCTATCCATTAGAGTAGTCAGCCCTCTTTAAAGTGGGAGCCGAAGTCAGCATTTTCTTGAGTTTCCAAATAGCCTGAGTGTATTCTTTTGTCCATAGAAAACTTTGGCCCTTTCTTAGGAGTTGATAAAGACTTTCACCAACATGAGCAAAATGTGGTATCCAAATAAGGTAGAAGACACATGCACCAAGAAATCTTCTTACTTCTGAAACATTTGTAGATTCTTCTTGCATTTTGCCAATTGCATTTATTTTAGATGGAGAAGGCTTTCGGCCATATGGACCACACATATGTCTCCGACCACAAGAACTTCTTCAACTCCAAAAACGGATTTAGCTCCTGAAAGAGTAAGATGGACTTCTTCTAATTTAGATAGGATTTGAGCACAATCATTAATATGATCAAAGACAAACTTTCGACATCCAAGTTCATTGAGTTCTTCATTTTTCTCATGAACTTCACATCCTTTAATTGGAACATCATCAAGAAAAGGAAGAGTCAATTGAGGAATATAATCCCTCAATACTTTATGCATGGCATTCATCATGTGAGCTACTGAATTCGTAGCCCCTTGAGGTAGAGTACACATGCGGACTAGGCCAAGAGGCGTCTTCATTGTAGTAATGTCACGGCTTTCCAAAGCAAGCTGAAATTGGTCGTAGCCTGAATATAAGTCTCCCATGGAATAGATTGCCCTTCCTGCAAAAGCTTCATCAAACTCATCCACAATTGGTCCTGATCCAACATTTCTAATGGTGGCTTTATTAACGGGTTGCAAATCTTGAATGAATCGTAAAGATCCATTCTTCTTAGGTACAGTAAATCATCGGTTGGAATATGGAGCTGAAGATGGCTCCAATATTCGCATTTTTATCTTTTCATTTAAAAGTTCCAATAACTTAGGAAATGTCAAGATTGTGGGAGAGAAGGAAGGAGTCTCACTTGTAGCTTTCTTGATTGCACAATGGGGGAATACACACAAGGGTGGAGGCTGAAAACAGTTTTCCTCTTCTTAGTTGTGTAAGCCAAAAGAACTCTCATACAAAGAAATAGAAGAACCCTATATATGGGTCTCAAACCAAACTCAACTAACTAAGGTGGCATACTAACTGAGCCACGAACTAGAGTAGATAAGGATAGCTATCATGTAGCTATTATTCATGGGCGGTGTACCAACCGCGTCTGCAACTGACAAGTCGATGACATAAATACACAACGGTCACCCTGGCGTATCACGAGTGGAGCTCGATATCTCAACACTCCCCCTCGAGCTCAATCCCAATTCCTGCACACCGAGCAGGTCTTTGAACTTGTGTAGCTTCTCTGCGCCCAATGCCTTCATAAATATGTCAGCTACCTGATCCTCTGTGCTGACATAAACTAGATCAATAAGACCTAGTAAAACCCTCTCTCGCACATAGTGATAATGCACCTCAATGTGCTTTGTTCTAGTATGATAGACTGGGTTATTTGCCAAGTGTATACTACTCATGTTGTCACAATAAATGACAACTGGCCCATCTGTAGACTGATGCATATCATAAAGTAGCTTATGCAACCAAGCTACCTCACATGCAGCCATTGCTGCACCCCTGTACTCAGCCTCTGTGCTCGACAAGGCAACTGTAGGCTGTTTCTTGCTGCTCCAAGTGACTGCAGCACTCCCAAAAGAGAACACATATCCACTGGTAGATCGTCTATCAGAAATACTACCAGCCCAATCAGCATCAGTGTATCCATGCAACTGTATCTGAACCCGAGTCTCATAAAATAGTCCATACTGCAATGTGGACTTCACATACCTGAGTATGCGTCTAACCGCATCCAAATGTGGTTTCCTTGGAGCCTGCATAAACTGACTTACCAATCCAACAGCATAGCTCAAATCTGGCCTGGTAATAGTCATATAAATCAAACTTCCTACTATGCGTCTGTACATAGTAGGGTCTTCTAGAAGCTCACCTGCATCTGTGCTCAGCTTCACATTCTGCTCCAAAGGAACTGAAATAGGCTTACAGCCTGTCATCCCATATTTGGACAGCATGTCCAATCCATACTGCCTCTGCAAGAGCTGTATCCCAGTTAGTGATCTAATCACCTCAATGCCCAAGAAATAACGCAGCTCTCCCAAATCCTTCATCTCAAACTTTTGCTTCAATAGCATTTTCACATGAAGGATATCTTCATCACTGTCACCAGTCATAATCAAATCATCAACATAAATGACAAGTAGCATAATACATTTCTCTGTTTTTCTCACATAAAGTGAGAAATCTACCTTGGAAATCTGAAAGCCAATAGTGACAAGATACTGTCCTATCTTGTTAGACCATGCTCTAGGTGCTTGCTTCAAGCCATACAAAGCTTTCTTCAACCTGCAAACAAACTCAGGATGAACAGCATGCACATAACCTGGTGGCTGCTCCATATAGACCTCTTCTTGCAAATCACCATGCAAGAAGGCATTCTTTACATTCATCTGATGTAAAGACCATCCCTTTGATGCAGCCATAGCAATGACTGCTCTTACGGTTGCCATCCTTGCAACCGGACTGAATGTTTCTTCATAGTCAATGCCATATGTTTGTGCATACCCCTTGACTACTAATCTTGCCTTGTATCTGTTCACAGAACCATCTGCATTGTGCTTCACCTTATAAACCCACTTACAGCCAATTGCATTCTTACCCTTAGGCAAAGGTACCAATTCCCATGTAGCATTTGCTTCCAAGGCATCCATTTCTTCATCCATGGCTTTCTCCCATTTTTCTTTTCCCATGGCTTGCTCAAAAGAAGTGGGTTCTGGTTGCTGTATCACCTTGACCATATATGCATAGTGAATGGCTGTAAATCCATCATATTTCAGCCTATCCACAGGATACCTAACTCTGGTAGACCTGCGCAAAGTAGGTTCACTCCCAGGTGCTCTCAAAACATCCCTGGTCTTCCTTACTCCAGGTGTAACAATAGAAGGAATACCTAACTCATCATCAATGCTCTGTTCTGAGCCACTGGATTCACCATCCACATAAGAGTGACCTGCATTCACATCAAACATGGGCTGATCAACCTTCTCTTTTCCTTTTCGTGATACCTGCATACCACTATTTGCATTACTTTGAGAAGATTCTCCTAATCTCAATCTGCCTGTCCATGGCGAAGAATGTGAACCACTACTAGAGGACGCTCCAGGTCCACTAATATTTTGTGACTGCTGCTGTGAATTCTGTGCAGCATTACCATTTTGTGCATCTACATCATCAGTCACATTTACTGGTTTATACCAGCTACTCATCTCATCAAAAACAACATCTCTGCTCACTATAAACTTACGAGTAGAAGGGTTATAGCATCTATACCCTTTTTGTTGCAGAGAGTAACCAATAAAGATGCACTTCTCAGCTTTCGGATCCAACTTGGATCTCAACTCATCTGGCACATGTACATAGGCAATGCAACCAAAAATTTTCAAATGAGAAATATCTGGTTTCCTACCAGTATACCTCTCCTCTGGAGTCATTCCATGTATTGCTGCAGTGGGAGTCCTGTTCATTATGTAGACTGCTGTAGCAACTGCTTCAACCCAATAAAAATCTGGCAGGTCTTTTTCATTGAGCATGGCACAAGATACCTCTCCAATATGCCTGTTTTTCCTTTCTGCAATTCCATTTTGTTGTGGTGTATGACTGCATGAATATTGTTGCTTTATGCCATGCTCCTGTAGGAACCTTGCAAACTCATTTGAGAGGTACTCTCCCCCTCCATCTGACCTTAGGCATTTTATCTGCATGCCTGTTTCTTATTCAACCATCGCTTTAAGAGTTTTGAAATGCCCAAAAACTTCACTTTTCTTTTTCATAAAATACACCCAAACTTTTCTGCTATAGTCATCAATAAAACTGACAAAATAATGAGAGCCTCCAAGAGATGCAGCTTTAGTTGTCCACACATCAGAGTGGATTAATTCCAATGGTTTCTTACTCTCTTGAACATGTCTAGGAAATGGTTTCCTTGCCTGTTTTCCAAACTGACAGGCTTCACATACCTTATGCATTTCTGCAACCTTGAATTTGGGCAATCCTGCAACAATATTTTGGGCCTACATTGATTTAAGTCACTGTACATTAACATGACCAATGTGTTTATGCCAGATATCAATATCTGCAACTACACCGGTCCCATGTGCAAACATTGCTGCACTCAATTCAGACATGTCTGCATCCAACGTAAACATTCTGCCTTTCTTCTTTCCTTTTGCTATCAAGCGACCTTTATTTTTCATATCCTCAACAAAGCATCCATGAGGATTAAATCTGACCTGCAAGCCCTGTTCAACCATTTGACCAACAGAAACCAGATTCTTGGTGATATTCAGGACATGAAATACATCGGACAGGTATTTCTTTTTCCCATCCTGCATAGACAAAGGAATTTTTCCAATCTGCACAATCGGATGTGCAATATCATCACCAGTCTCCACAAATCCTGGTTTTTCAATTTTCCTTGCATCCTCCATCCATTCTGCATGACCTGTCATGTGGTTTGACGCACCTGAGTCAACATACCATACATCGTTGCTTTCTTCTGCACTTGTCACAGAATTGTTCATGTGCTGCACCATAAACAAATGCTCATTTCTGTCATCACCCTGTCTACTAGAAGATGCATAATTTCCTTGTTGCAGTTTTCCATTCATGATGTCATTCTGCTTTTTGTAGCAGTCTTTAGCCATTTGACCCATTTTACCACAATAGTAGCATTCAACATTACTGTTTGCATTTTGGCCTCTTTGCCATCCACCACGACCTCTTTGGCTCCCCCTGCCTCTAGAGTTACCACGTCCTCCTCCATAGGACTGGTTTTCTTGAGTTTGCTGCATATTCTGATTTCTACCACGGCCTCCAAATCGGCCTCCTCTACCTCTGCCTCTACCTCTTCCAGCATTTGAGTAGAAGACAGTTTCTTTTGAAGTTCCTCCTGAAGAAGATGCACCACCATTTCTCTGCTCCTCAGAAATTAGAAGAGCAATCAACTCCTCAAAATCAAGAAATCTTTCACGGACGGAAATGGATGTCCGAAACTGCGCATAATCCTTTCCTAGACCATTCAAGGTCACAGAGACTAAATCATCATCTTCCACTGGCGACCCAATGGAAGCAAGTGCATCTGCAATCTTCTTCACCTTCATGTGGTAGTCATTGATGATCATATTTTCTCTTTGCACATTGTGCAACTCTTGCTTGAGCTGCATTTTCCTGGCTTGCGTATTTGTGCTATACATTTTTGACAAAGTATCCCATGTCTCCTTTGGCGTACTTGCATCTTGTATATGCACAATCATAGAGTCTGAAATGCTGATAGATAGCCAGTACATAACTTTCCTGGCTCTCTCATGCCATGCTTTAAATGCCTGCATTTGCTGTTGATTGGGAACATCAGGAAAAACTGGTTCTTCTTCATTTCCTGCAACAAATTCCCAATATCCTTTTCCCATAAGGAAATTCGTCATTCTAAACTTCCATGCTTGGAAATTGTTCTTGTCAAGCTTTTCAGTGACAATCTGTGAGAGAGAATCAGACGCCATTCCAGAACACTGCAAAAATTTCTGTCACTGCAAAGAACACAGCTTCAGCCTCACAAAGGCAAATCTGCAAAACTGACGAAAGTGGTATTTGACCACACAGTCACTTCCTAGTGACGATTTTTCATCAACAGGCAACAGGGATGATTCTGTAACTCCCAATGTCTCTGCGCACAAGCATACGATGCAATTTCTACAGTAACTTTTCATCGATTTGTAGAACAGTGGCTGCACAGCATAAAACTGGACCTTTTCCTGAGTGCGTGCAGAAAACTTCCGCCTCCAAAACAGGCCCCGAAATGGCCTCAAATAAAAAAAACAAGGTCGCCGAGGCTAAAGCCCTTACCCGCAGCATATACTGCCCTCTTGCTTCACCGCGAAGGGCGTCTCAACCTGAGACAATGCACTCCTGCAATTTCCGGCTGTGCTACCTGCAGAGATCTGCTCCCAAAACAGAAAATGAAAGCAACACTGCTCCTCTTACCAGACCACCGCGATCTTGGCTTGCTTTCTTGAGCTCCTTACCACGAACAAGGCTCTGATACCATGTCAAGATTGTGGGAGAGAAGGAAGGAGTCTCACTTGTAGCTTTCTTGATTGCACAATGGGGGAATACACACAAGGGTGGAGGCTGAAAACAGTTTTCCTCTTCTTAGTTGTGTAAGCCAAAAGAACTCTCATACAAAGAAATAGAAGAACCCTATATATGGGTCTCAAACCAAACTCAACTAACTAAGGTGGCATACTAACTGAGCCACGAACTAGAGTAGATAAGGATAGCTATCATGTAGCTATTATTCATGGGCGGTGTACCAACCGCGTCTGCAACTGACAAGTCGGTGACATAAATACACAACGGTCACCCTGGCGTATCACGAGTGGAGCTCGATATCTCAACAGGAAAATGAGCCCTTGGAACCGGAATTGGTTTAAGATTCCAAGGCACATGTGGGACCGTAAAAATTACCATTGGAGCCACAATGCTTGGATCCACACAGCTGATTTCATGCGGCTGAAATGAAAAGGCTTTACCATGGTTCTTTAACATCTGCATGAAAATTTATTTTTCAGCCGGCAAGAGGAAAGAGTCTTTACCAATTCTCAGCTTTTGTAGACTTTCAGCTGTAAATTGATGGCTAATATCTTTAGGATCACGAAGGCTTGGTTGTTTGGATACCCTTTCTGCCAATCCTTTGCTTTCAGGTGGTAGAGGAGTAGCTACCGGCTTGACCTTCTTATCAACTGTTTTATATTTTGTTTCTACTCTTGCTTCATCCTTGTTTGGCTGTCCAAAGGCTTCATAATCTGCAAATTCTTGAATTATGTCATACATATCCAATGTACATACCTGTATGGACCGATTTTCTGCTTGATTTTCTGCATGAACAGCTGTATAAATTTCAGCCATTGTATCATTATAATTTAGCCCATAAAATAGACTTGAAATTTCTTCATCTTTAGGTAAAACATCAATTTGCTTCAGTTCTTGCTCCATATGACTCAAATACTTTCTTTCAGCCCTGTTCATGGCTAAAAATTGTTTATAACAGCCCACTCCATTGGCTGAAAAAACCTGCAAATCAGCTTTAGACCTTGCCTCCTTCATATGTGGAGGCAATTTTTTATGACATGATGCACTGCCATAGCCTCCACTTATAGCAGCGCTACCCGAAAACCCTTAAATTCTCAGGCATTAGGAGGAACAGGATGATCTCTCAATCGATCCCTATTCCGATGGTGATTAACACAGATAGTTAGGAATTGAACAGCTTTATCATTATCCTTGCTTCTTATCCGAGCGTATGATGAACCATCATCAAGAGCCTTTGTCTCTAAACGAGACTCGGAAATAAATAGTTGTCCAAGAATGATTGGATAATGGCAAGAATCTTGAACAAAGAAATGAAATTCATCTTTTACATTACCAATAGTAACTTGTACATAAGGACATGCTGCATAAAGATCACTAGAAGAGTTATTGGCTGCCTTCATGCGCCACCCTGGGTCCACATTAATGGGTCATCCACCATTCTCATAGAGACTTCTTGACATAACATTAATTTCTGAACCATGGTCTATAAGGGCAATGCATGGGGTTTCTTTCTCACCGATTTTAACAACAATTTCAATAGTCGCCCTTGCCCAATGGGTACAGGAATAGTGACTACTTGGAATAAAGTGAGTTTCACTTTCTTTCTACATGTTGTGAAGAAAAGTCTCTTTCTTTTGCATGGGCTGCACTTTAGATTGAGAAGTTTCCACCATTATGGCTTCTTCAACTTCTGCTTCATAAAGATCTTCATCTTTGGCTTCTATGGCTGCAATCAATTCTTTGATTGCCTCCAATCGAATCCCTTGAGTTTTTAGCTTTTCTTCATCCTGCAAATACACATAAAGTACTTGCAAAAAAGCATGTACAGATTCTTCAGTTTCCTCACCAACATATTGTCTTTTTCGTTTAATTACATCAATTATTACATCATGAAATCCTCGTTTTGCAATATCGAGAATTTCACCTAATGTAAATTCAATTCTACTACCAAGAATTCTTTCTTCTAGGATATGTTTAAGATCCGTTGCGGTCTCTATGTCCGACTGCAACTTGTAACTGGGATGTTTGCTTTTTCTTTTTCCTTTTGTCTTCTTTGCTTGAAGGGCATCTCCCATGTCAAATTCTGGTGGTGGCGGATTTTCAGCAGCCTTCTGTTGGTCTGGTTTACTTCTTGTTATGCGTTTAGTCGGTCCTGAAGAAGAAGGACCGGCAACATCTTCTTCTCTTCTTCTCTTTTCTTCTATCATGGCTTCTTGATTATTAATTTCAGCTAGCCGGGCAAAAGCTGAAAATGAATCCACAGGCTCGGACCATCCGGTTCTTCCCCGAATACATTGGCTGGCAGTGGTTAAATCATCCTTAGTTGCCTTGCCTTGCTCCATGTGTTCCAAGGCCTGCGTCCACACTTTAGATTTTGCATTAGTTTTACATGCTTTAACAATTTCATTAGTTGGCTCAATTTGCAACCCATAAGTTGCAGCATCAACAGCTGCATAGGCTATTCTTGTTGCCAAATCCTCCAATCTTTTCTTCATGCCACCGTTACCAAAGTTTGACTCAAGAGGAAGCCCGGTTTCGGTTGCATGAATTTTTCCATCCTTCCAAAAGACTAATTTTTGTGCTTCGGCTTCATGGAATGCTCCACGCTCCCTCTTGTCATGCTAAAGGCTATCACACCAAATGCAACGTCTTTTAAAGCCTTCTCGTGCAGGTCTTTGGGCGGTTGACCATCCCCTTTCTTCTACTTTAACATCAAGCCTTTCTACTTTAGAATTAATTTTTGTTAAATTAAGATGGAGATCTCGCATGCTTTTAATTAACTCATCCATGACATCCTTCTTTGGAGAAGGAATAACAAAATTTCTTGGTTGCTCGGCCATAGAGACAGGAGGTCGAGAAGTTGGAACAGGCTCCTTCATAGAATCAGTTATTACAGGGGTTGATCCCCATCTTAGGCGCAATCGCTCTCTTTGAGCAATCATATTAACTGCTTCAGTGACATCACTCCAAGCAGTCTTTAATCCCGACTCAGAGTCAGGGTCTTCAAGTCGGTCAGTCAATTTCTCCTGAAGAGAAGAATCTGCAGCTTTTAAAAATAACTCAATCTTTTGACTTTCCATACCTTGTTGGTCATCAGGATCTAGTTGGGCAAATTTGCTTTCAAACTCTCGATGAAGAGCAGTAGCAGTTAGACCCTTATTGGGCCTCTCGACCCATTTGGTGAAGATTTTCTTTGTCATAAGGCCATAATCTTCAAGGAAAAATTCTTCTCGAAGAGCCTTTTTGAACACAGTCCATCCAACATCTTTTTGGGAAAGACCATGAATTCGGTCCTGGAGGCCATGCACAGCCAGGCGGGCAAAGTAACGGCTCCAGGCATGTTGAGGAACTCCAAAGAAGACCATCTTGTTAGTGTAGAGACGGATAAAAGAGGACACATTTTGCCCATTAAATTGCTTGAGCTCATGCCCAACTGCTTCTAAGGCCTTAATGGCAGCAGCATCAATCCGTTCTTCTTCTTGTCTCCATTGTTGTTGTAATTGCAATTGCTGCTGAAATTGCAGCTGTTGTTGTTGGCTCTCTTGCATTAGATGAACCAACTGTTGCAAAGCATCTCCTCCCGAGCTTGATGATTCTCCCATTGGACTTCTTCTTCTGCATCGGACCTTCACGTTGGGTTCACCACTGTCGTCGCGTTAAGGGTTGAAGGTCTACCACCGGGACTTTTAGTGCAGAAGAAGAGTTTGGGATTCAAGATTCAGAAAGGAAAAATAGATTGGGTTTTAATAAGATTCGGGAATTGGAAATAATTTAGGCACGGAAGAGGAATTCAAGCCTTCTCACTTTGTACTTAGCATACATGAACAGAAGGGATAAGACTAACTTGAATACATCAAATGCTTCAGGATACATACAACATTTCATAAAGGATATTTTCAGATTTCCAATTCATTTATGAATGTCAAATGCAAGCTCTAATGGCATTTATTTCATGTACAAAGATGGATTTCAATCCTTTGGGTCAAGTATATTGATGCTAGAATCAAATACATCCAAGATTTGGGCCAAAGATGCATGAGATGGATTGAAAAAGAATAATTTTAGCTTCAGCCCTGTTTTAAAACAGAAAATTCCAGCCCATAAATAAATTCAAAATGAGTGCATAAACTCAAGAAGAAGCACTTTTGATCATCTATGAACAATGTCCTGAAGAAAAGAGGTCATTTTCCTCTATTACAACCATAAAAAACCCATGTTTGCTCATAAAAATGGATCAAAATAGTAGGCTGCCCTATTTATGACTGGTTATTCCAGCCCATAACAGTCCATAATGTCAAGATTGTGGGAGAGAAGGAAGGAGTCTCGCTTAAAGCTTTCTTGCTTGCACAAATGGGGGAAGACACACAAGGGTGGAGGCTGAAAACAGTTTTCCTCTTCTTAGTTGTGTAAGCCAAAAGAAGTCAAATACAAAGAAATAGAAGAACCCTATATATGGGTCTCAAACCAAACTCAACTAGCTAAGGTGGCATACTAACTCAACCACGAACTAGAGTAGATAATGATAGCTATCATGTAGCTATTATTCATGGGCGGTGTACCAACCGCATCTACAACTGACAAGTCGATGACATAAATACACAACGGTCACCCTGGCGTATCACGAGTGGAGCTCGATATCTCAACACTCCCCCTCGAGCTCAATCCCAATTCCTGCACACCAAGCAGGTCTCTGAACTTGCGCAGCTTCTCTGCGCCCAATGCCTTCGTGAATATGTCAGCTACCTGATCCTCTGTGCTGACATAAACTAGATCAATAAGACCTAGTAAAACCCTCTCCCGCACATAGTGATAATGCACCTCAATGTGCTTTGTTCTAGCATGATAGACTGGGTTATTTGCCAAGTGTATACTACTCATGTTGTCACAATAAATGACAACTGGCCCATCTGTAGACTGATGCATATCATAAAGTAGCTTATGCAACCAAGCTACCTCACATGCAGCCATTGCTGCACCCCTGTACTCAGCCTCTGTGCTCGACAAGGCAACTGTAGGCTGTTTCTTGCTGCTCCAAGTGACTGCAGCACTCCCAAAAGAGAACACATATCCACTGGTAGATCGTCTATCAGAAATACTACCAGCCCAATCAGCATCAGTGTATCCATGCAACTGTATCTGAACCCCAGTCTCATAAAATAGTCCATACTGCAATGTGGACTTCACATACCTGAGTATGCGTCTAGCCGTATCCAAATGTGGTTTCCTTGGAGCCTGCATAAACTGACTTACCAATCCAACAGCATAGCTCAAATCTGGCCTGGTAATGGTCATATAAATCAAACTTCCTACTATGCGTCTGTACATAGTAGGGTCTTCTAGAAGCTCACCTGCATCTGTGCTCAGCTTCACATTCTGCTCCAAAGGAACTGAAATAGGCTTACAGCCTGTCATCCCATATTTGGACAGCATGTCCAATCCATACTGCCTCTGCAAGAGTTGTATCCCACTTGGTGATCTAATCACCTCAATGCCCAAGAAATAACGCAGCTCTCCCAAATCCTTCATCTCAAACTTCTGCTTCAATAGCATTTTCACATGAAGGATATCTTCATCACTGTCACCTGTCATAATCAAATCATCAACATAAATGACAAGTAGCATAATACCTTTCTCTGTTTTTCTCACATAAAGTGAGAAATCTACCTTGGAAATCTGAAAGCCAATAGTGACAAGATACTGTCCTATCTTGTCAGACCATGCTCTAGGTGCTTGCTTCAAGCCATACAAGGCTTTCTTCAACCTGCAAACAAACTCAGGATGAACAACATGCACATAACCTGGTGGCTGCTCCATATAGACCTCTTCTTGCAAATCACCATCCAAGAAGGCATTCTTTACATCCATCTGATGTAAAGACCATCCCTTTGATGCAGCCATAGCAATGACTGCTCTTACGGTTGCCATCCTTGCAAGCGGACTGAATGTTTCTTCATAGTCAATGCCATATGTTTGTGCATACCCCTTGACTACTAATCTTGCCTTGTATCTGTTCACAGAACCATCTGCATTGTGCTTCACCTTATAAACCCACTTACAGCCAATTGCATTTTTACCTTTAGGCAAAGGTACCAATTCCCATGTAGCATTTGCTTCCAAGGCATCCATTTCTTCATCCATGGCTTTCTCCCATTTTTCTTTTCCCATGGCTTGCTCAAAAGAAGTGGGTTCTGGTTCGTGTATCACTTTGACCATATATGCATAGTGAATGGCTGTAAATCCATCATATTTCAGCCTATCCACAGGATACCTAGCTCTCGTAGACCTGCGCAAAGTAGGTTCACTCCCAGGTGCTCTTAAAACATCCCTGGTTTTCCTTACTCCAGGTGTAACAATAGAAGGAATACCTAACTCATCATCAATGCTCTGTTCTGAGCCACTGGATTCACCATCCACATAAGAGTGACCTGCATTCACATCAAACATGGGCTGATCAACCTTCTCTTTTCCTTTTCGTGATATCTGCATACCACTATCTGCATTGCTTTGAGATGATTCTCCTGATCTCAATCTGCCTGTCCATGGCGAAGAATGTGAAACACTGCTAGAAGACGCTCCAGGTCCACTAATATTTTGTGACTGCTGCTGTGAATTCTGTGCAGCATTACCATTTTGTGCATCTACATCATCAATCACATTTACTGGTTTATACCAGCTACTCATCTCATCAAAAACAACATCTCTGCTCACTGTAAACTTACGAGTAGAAGGGTTATAGCATCTATACCCTTTTTGCTGCAGAGAGTAACCAATAAAGATGCACTTCTCAGCTTTTGGATCCAACTTGGATCTCAACTCATCTGGCACATGTACATAGGCAATGCAACCAAAAATTTTCAAATGAGAAATATCTGGTTTCCTACCAGTATACCTCTCCTCTGGAGTCATTCCATGTATTGCTGCAGTGGGAGTCCTGTTCATTATGTAGACTGCTGTAGCAACTACTTCAGCCCAATAAAAATCTGGCATGTCTTTTTCATTGAGCATGGCACGAGACACCTCTCCAATATGTCTGTTTTTTCTTTCTGCAATTCCATTTTGCTGTGGGGTATGACTGCATGAATATTGCTGCTTTATGCCATGCTCCTGCAGGAACCTTGTAAACTCATTTGAGAGGTATTCTCCCCCTCCATCTGACCTTAGGCATTTTACTTGCAGGCCTGTTTCTTTTTCAACCATAGCTTTAAGAGTTTTGAAATGCCCAAAAACTTCACTTTTCTTTTTCATAAAATACACCCAAACTTTTCTGCTATAGTCATCAATAAAACTGACAAAATAATGATAGCCTCCAAGAGATGCAGCTTTAGTAGTCCACACATCAGAGTGGATTAATTCCAATGGCTTCTTACTCTCTTGAACATGTCTAGGAAATGGTTTCCTTGCCTGTTTTCCAAACTGACAGGCTTCACATACCTTATGCATTTCTGCAACCTTGAATTTAGGCAATCCTGCAACAATATTTTGGGCCTGCATTGATTTAAGTCGTTGTACATTAACATGACCAATGCGTTTATGCCAGATATCAATATCTGCAACTACACCGGTCCCATGTGCAAACATTGCTGCACTCAATTCAGACATGTCTGCATCCAACGTAAACATTCTGCCCTTCTTCTTTCCTTTTGCTATCAAGCGACCTTTATTTTTCATATCCTCAACAAAGCGTCCATGAGGATTAAATCTGACCTGCAAGCCCTGCTCAACCATTTGACCGACAGAAACCAGATTCTTGGTGATATTCGGGACATGAAATACATCGGACAGGTATTTCTTTTTTCCATCCTGCATAGACAAAGGAATTTTTCCAATCTGCACAATCGGATGTGCAGTATCATCACCAGTCTCCACAAATCCTGGTTTTTCCATTTTCCTTGCATCCTCCATCCATTCTGCATGACCTGTCATGTGGTTTGATGCACCTGAGTCAACATACCATACATCATTGCTTTCTTCTGCACTTGTCACAGAATTGTTCATGTGCTGCACCATGAACAAATGCTCATTTCTGTCATCACCCTGTCTGCTAGAAGATGCATAATTCCCTTATTGCAGTTTTCCATTCATGATGTCATTCTGCTTTTTATAGCAGTCTTTAGCCATGTGACCCATTTTACCACAGTAGTAGCATTCAACATTATTGTTTGCATTTTGACCTCTTTGCCAGCTACCACGACCTCTTTGGCTCCCCCTGCCTCTAGAGTTACCACGTCCTCCTCCATAGGACTGGTTTTCTTGAGTTTGCTGCATATTCTGATTTCTGCCACGGCCTCCAAATCGGCCTCCTCTACCTCTGCCTCTACCTCTTCCAGCATTTGAGTAGAAGACAGCTTCTTTTGAAGTTCCTCCTGAAGAAGATGCACCACCATTTCTCTGCTCCTCAGAAATTAGAAGAGCAATCAACTCCTCAAAATCAGGAAATCTTTCACGAACTGAAATGGATGTCCGAAACTGTGCATAATCCTTTCCTAGACCATTCAAGGTCACAGAAACTAAATCATCATCTTCCACTGGCGACCCAATGGAAGCAAGTGCATCTGCAATCTTCTTCACCTTCATGTGGTAGTCGTTGATGCTCATATTTTCTCTTTGCACATTATGCAACTCTTGCTTGAGCTGCATTTTCTTGGCTTGAGTATTTGTGCTGTACATTTTTGACAAAGTATCCCACGCCTCCTTTGGCGTACTTGCATCCTGAATATGCACAATCATAGAGTCTGAAATACTGATAGACAGCCAGTACATAACTTTCCTGGCTCTCTCATGCCATGCTTTGAATGCCTGCATTTGCTGTTGATTGGGAACATCAGGAAGAACTGGTTCTTCTTCATTTCCTGCAACAAATTCCCAATATCCTTTTCCCATAAGGAAATTCGTCATTCTAAACTTTCATGCTTGGAAGTTGTTCTTGTCAAGCTTTTCAGTGACAATCTGTGAAAGAGAATCAGATGCCATTACAGAAGACTGCAAAAAATTCTGTCACTGCAAAAACCACAGCTTCACCCTCACAAGGGAAAATCTGCAAAACTGGCGAAAGTGGTATTTGACCACACTGTCACTTTCTAGTGACGATTTTGCATCAACAGGCAACAGGGATGATTCTGTAACTCCCAATGTCTCTGCGCACAAGCATACAATGCAATTTTTACAGTAACTATTCACCGACCTGTAGAACAGTGGCTGCATAGCATAAAACTGGGCCTTTTCCTGAGTGTGTGCAGAAAACTTCCACCTCCAAAACAGGCCCCGAAATGGCCTCAAATCAAAAAAACAAGGTCGCCAAGGGCTAAAGCCCTATCCCGCAGCATATACTGCCCTCTTGCTTCACCGCGAAGGGCGTCTCAACCTGAGACAATGCACTCCTGCACTTTCCAGCTGTGCTACATGCAGAGATCTGCTCCCAAAACAGAAAATGAAAGCAACACTGCTCCTCTTACCAGAACACCGCGAGCTTGGCTTAATTTCTTGAGCTCCTTACCACGAACAAGGCTCTGATACCATGTCAAGATTGTGGGAGAGAAGGAAGGAGTCTCGCTTAAAGCTTTCTTGCTTGCACAAATGGGGGAAGACACACAAGGGTGGAGGCTGAAAACAGTTTTCCTCTTCTTAGTTGTGTAAGCCAAAAGAAGTCAAATACAAAGAAATAGAAGAACCCTATATATGGGTCTCAAACCAAACTCAACTAACTAAGGTGGCATACTAACTGAGCTACGAACTAGAGTAGATAAGGATAGCTATCATGTAGCTATTATTCATGGGCGGTGTACCAACCGCGTCTACAACTGACAAGTCGATGACATAAATACACAACGGTCACCCTGGCGTATCACGAGTGGAGCTCGATATCTCAACACATAAATCTTCAATATCCTCACCCTTTGCTTGCCCCAAAGTCACTCAAGTACTTGGGCACAAGTTGGGCTTCATTGGACCAAGAATAAGATAGAGAAGATGAGAGAAGTCGTGCATAAGAGCAGGCTGAATACTCTTCTCTCAGATTTCCTCTCTTTTATAGACAGTTTCAGCATGCATTTTCGTCAAACCAAAGAGGCAGAGAAGTGGAGTTCTCACCAAGTTAACATCTTCAGTTGTTGGCCTGTTAATCTTCAGTTTGCATGCTCCATTCCATGCATCTCAGCTCCAGCTTTCTCCTAGTTTTCCTCAGGCAGAGCAGCCCGCATTTTGCACCGAAAAACGCGGGCTGCTCTCTGCTCTAACCCTGGTCACTTTTTGACCAGCCTAGGTTACTTGCTAGTCACCTTAGTTAGTTACTTTTGGTCCCATGTGGACCTAGTGGACTTTTGACAGTTTTTTGGCAACATTTTTCGGTTTTGTCCATATTTTTTTACATGAATTAATGTGATTTATCCAACATTCTGTCAATTACTTCTAGATGTCCAAGTTTTAGGTTCCCATAGACATAAATGTACATGGTATATCTGCAAATTATATGCTAAATACAAAAGAACTTGTATAACTAAGGTAGATATTGGATAATAATGCTTGAATTTTATATGCAAATATCTTATACAATCTTCCAGTGAAACTCTTTTGTGTTTATAAGAATCTCATGATTTATATCATGGACAATAAACTCTTTGACAACGTCTCGTAGTCCAACTCTAACCCAATCAACACTCCTGAGAGGGAGTCCCAGCACATTGCCAAATAGCACGAAGTACAAACATAGGAGGTCCTCCAACGGTTGACTGCCGCTACCTCACTGCGACTCTCCTACACCTTGGGGATTGGCTCCTCGATGCGTCGCTAAATATATATAACATACGAACACAAGCTCCTCTCTTTTATGATTCGCGTATTTCCAAGAGATATACCATGCCTCCTCACTTTCTTTCCCCTAGACCCAACGCCTAGCCTACAGCCTGGACAACCTTACTCACTCAACGTTGGTCATGTCTCTAGAAAGCAATTGCCATGCATCCAGGAGATATTATCTGACACCTTTTATCATTTTATGCTTCATGCAAATTGTGAATGTCCATGTGCTCAAACAATTAAGAAAATTAGCATTAGTACATATGTGGAAAACATTTCTTTCAATGTTTTCGACTATTGCTCGTATGCGACGTTGCATGAACCTAGCACCGAGAAACCCTTGTGCTACTAGGTCCTTAATTTTTTAAATACCGTCCGATCTATATGGTAGGCATAAAAACCAGCAAGCTTTACATCATTTCCTCCAGCATTTAAACACCTTTCATACACTCTACCCCCTCACCCGTTTAGATTATGCATCGTACATAGGTTTAGGGTTCATTTTTCACATTTTTATTGTATAAAAAGCCATAAAAACTCACTAAAACATAGAGGTAGGGCTGAACTGACGCTAAAACTCATACTTCAGACCCCCCATATATCCACAAACATGAATCTTATTTTTCCTTAATTTTCGGTACTCAAAATCTATTTTTTCCCTATTTTTCCTATTTTTCTTGTATTTTTTGCAACATTTAATGACTGAAAATTCAAAATGAGTTATGGGATGTGGCCCTTAGGTTCATTTTCAGCAAAAAGACCAGTTTAATTGGTGTGTCTTATTATATTTTCCATTTTTATCTCAAAAACACCCAATTTTTTCATATTTTACGTGTTTTACAGGTTTTACACTACTAATTTCATCCACAACACTCATGATTTTCTGATTTTCTAATCATAAACAGTTGGAAGACATTGCAAACAACATTATAATGCATAATCATCTCACGGGAACAAGTATTCATGAAGCAAATTGCATAAAAATACCATTTTTCTTTGTAAAAATGAGATTACCGTTCTTTACGGGTTGCGGGTTTTTATTTGCCATATCTTGGGACTGATTTCCAGCCACCATTAATGCTCATGACAGTCCACAATCAGCAATCTTCAATCTTCTTGAACCACGGAGCAATCGGGTCTTCATTGGACAAGCATCCATCATCCATTCTTCTTCTTCTTCTTCACCACATGAATCTGCCTTTAGGGGAGAGAGAGGGAGGAGAGAGAAAGACTAGATTTCCATCTCAGCATTCAGGCCACCATTGGAGGAGCGAAGACATGTGATAGAGTCCACAGATAGAGGGGAATGAAGTCCCATAATCCATTAGGCAGGGTATGTGTAACAGCCATGATGCCTCCCATCCATTCATGGCGCAAAAATCGGCGCTGTTCTTCCTCCACGTTTTCTTCTCCTTCCCACGATTTTTCATCCATAATGCATGCCTTTTGGTTGGGGGGTTAAAATTCCCCCAAAGGGCACCCCCCCTTTGGTCCATGTTGTGGCCACCCTTTCAAATCTTGACCATTTCTTGGCCCCTTCCTCGTTCGGACTCGAAATTGAGCTCTGAATAATCCTGGGCATCTGGTTCGGCATCCCGCATTGATCGGTAACTCGTGTCAACCCACACGACTGTCTGAAAAATTATGAAAAATCAATAAGTGTCGCTCGGGCACCTTTAAAGCACTTTGGCGCTTAAAATCGTCCTAGATCGAGCCGCCGCCTTCGACGTTGAATATTTTTCCCTTGATATTCGTAATTTTTAGCTATTTTTAAGCACTTCTCGGCACCAAAATTCCGCTCTCAGCAAGACAAACACTCAGTGACATATTTGAGAACGTCACCTTCGAGCCTCTCCCAATGGCAGCTCTTCCTAACTGCATTAAGAGTCTTAGCATAGCTAGGATGTCCTGCGAAAGGGGAATCATGAGCTTCCCACATTATCTTCTGCTTAAGTGACTGGCTTGCTGGTATACACAGCCTTGTTCTGTAGTAGACAAGTCCATTATCAATGGAAAATTCCTGATACTTAGCTTGCAACTTTTGATTCTGCTCCTTGGTAGAGATCTCCTTTAGCATTGTGTGGTAGGCCAAATCATGGCATGCTTCCTCTCTAGCTAACTCAAGTATAGGGTTGTTTAGCATAGATACTTTTGTAGCTAGAGATTTGGCCGTTGATAGATTCTGCAAGATTAGGGAATTTAGGAATGCCTTGCGACTAAGTGCATCGGCAACTACATTCTCTTTCCCTGGTCGGTACTTGATTTCAAAGTCATATTCCTCCAACACTTCAATCCACCGACGTTGCCTCATGTTGAGCTCGTTCTGGGTAAAGATCCATTTGAGACTCTTATGATCGGTTACTAGAGTAAACTTGTTACCCAACAGGTAGTGTCTCCAGAGCTTTAGAGCATGGATGACAGCTAGTAATTCCAGATCATGCGTAGCATAATTCTTTTCATGGCTCTTCAATTTCCTTGAAGAGTATGCTACTGGATGACCTTCCTGCATAAGTACACACCCCAAGGCAAGAATGCTAGCATCAGTTACTACCTCGAACTCCTTATTGAGGTCTGGAAGTTTTAGAATAGGTGCTGATACCAAACTTTGCTTCAATCTATCGAAGCTATTTTGTTCGGGAGTTGACCATGCAATGGAAGTCTGCTTCTTCAGTAAATCCATCAGAGGTGCTGCAATCAAAGCATAGTTTTTGAAAAGACCCTATACCATCCTGTCAATCCAAGAAAGCTACGTATCTCTTTAACAGATACTGGTGTTGGCCACTCAAGCACATCTCTGACCTTGGCTGGATCTACTGATATTCCTTCTGATGATACTATGAATCCCAGATATTCAATTTGACGCTTGAACAATGTACACTTCTTCATTTTCGCATACAGCTTATGTGACCTCATTGTCTCAAGGACAATCCGAAGTTGAGGTTCATGAACTTCTTCCTGTTTAGAATAGACTAACGTGTCATTGAAGAAGACAAGCACGAAATCATCAAGATATGGCCTAAAAGTGTTTTGCATTAATCTATTGAAGGTGGTAGGTGCATTCGTAAGCCCGAATGACATAACCAGGAACTCAAAGTGCCCATATCTTGTATTGAAGGCCGTCTTTGGGATATCTTCTTCCTTGATCCTTATCTGATAGTAACCTGACCTGAGATCAATCTTGGAGAAGATCTTTGTACCCTGAAGATGATCAAGAAGCTCATCTATTCTAGGAATAGGATACTTGTTCTTGACTGTTGATTGATTCAACCCTCGGTAATCAATACATAGTCGAAGTGTCCCATCTTTCTTTTTCTGGAATAGTACTAGAGCTCCCCACGGTGAATTGCTAGGCCGGATGTAGCCCTGATCTAGCAGTTGCTTGAGTTGTTCTTTCAACTCAATTGCTTCTGGTATGGACATTCTATAAGGTCTCTTTGCAATTGATGCAGCTCCAGGTACTAACCTAATCTCACGATCCACTTCTCTTTGAGGTGGAAGTTCAGTCAACTCTTCATGGAATACGTCCGCGTATTTCTTTAGCCAAGAAGGTCCCTTCATGAGACTCTTGCTTTTGATCTAATTTGTTGAGTTTGATCAAGTAAATAGGTAATCCTTTTCGGACTCCTTTTATGATCCGAGATACTTTGGCCAATTGGATTCTCGGCACTCCAGCCTCGCCTTGAGTTGTGACTAATTCCCTTTCAGAGTTTCGAAAGGAAACTTGACCCTTTCCACAGTGAATGTGGGCATCGTTAGGCTTAAGCCAATCCATTCCGAGTAGACACTCATGGATACCTAAATTCATGACTCTGAATTTAACCGAAGTCTTCTTTCCTCCCAGAAAGAATTCCACCTTAGCAGTTTGCCTGGTACAAGTAACCTCACGACCATTTGCCAATCCCACAAGCAGGGTAGGTGCTTCTACTGTGGCTATTCCTAATCTTTTTGCACATGCTGGTGAGATAAAGGAATGTGTATTGCCACAATCAATCAAGGTCTTGAAACCTTTATCTTGATAGTCCGACGGTGTCTGAATCACCGAGAACTGGCGATTCGGCCCTTTTTTGTGTAAAGCGGCATGGATTGTCGCTCTTTCGAATTCTGCTTCCATGGTCGGATCTTCCTCTTCTTCTTTTTCACCTCTTTGCCTATTGGCAATGCAGACGGTTCTTCCTCTTCCTCGGGTAGCGGCTCCTTGACCACGGCATGTTCCTTGGAAAGGCGCTTGGCGATGTCCTCTGCGGAGCTTGGGACATTGCCTCTTGAAGTGACCAGGTTCGTTGCAGTGGAAACAATGGAGGTTTCGGCCATTACTTTGAGTAGGAACAAAGTTATTGATGTTATTCGTCCTTGCTTTCTTTCTTTGTCCCTGATTATGACCTTGAACTCTCTTCATTTGAGGTCTAAATGCTCCTCTGTTCAGGTCATTATAAGACCAAGTTTTGTTACCCCTTGGTCTAGCTTGCATCTCCTGAATTATAGGTGCCGCTCGAATGAGTACATCCTGAAGATCTGATGGACGCATAGATTCGAGACAGGTATTTACTGGTGGATTTAAACCTGCACAAAATTTGGACACCTGCTGTGTCATGTCCATCTGTGGTGCATACTTTAAAAGTGAGACGAATTTAGAGTAGTATGCGTCAAGAGTGAGCCCTAGTTGTTTTAGCTCATAGAACTTGTTCATTTTCTGTGTGCGATATGCAGGTGGTAAGTATCTACCCTGCACGGCTTTCTTCAACTTCTCCCAGGTAACGGATCCCTCTGTGATCCCTTGATCCCTGCACCATTGCTTCCACCAAAGTCTGGCTTCGCCGGTGAGTTTTAACTTGGTGAGCATAGCCTGATTGGCGGGTGCAATACCGGCTGCTTCGAAGTAATCCTCCATGGATTCAATCCAAATTTCAGCATCAGCTTGGATGAATCTGCCTCTCCCGTCAAACTCGGGTGGCTTAATCTACTTGAGAAGGAACTTCTTCTCCTGGATCACAGCAGTACTTGATGTAGGAGGTGAATTAGGAACCTGTACCTGTGGTTGTGCCTGAATAAAGGTTTTCTTAATGTTTATTATACGATACTCGACGTTAGCTTATATTACATCTTTAATTCAGCTATCTTGTAAACAATATAGCTACTTAACTTTTTATCAACTCTCATGCACAACCAGACATTGATAAAAAGAAGTCTTTATTTGTATTTATATGGGCATAGCCCTTTCAAATACAACGTTTCATGCGATGATAAGCCAATTGTTACATTTAGTTTGGGGAGAACAACGTTGTATTTCATTTATCTACAGGAACTGTGTAATAGTAAGGGTTTGGGTCATGGATCTTCAGGAATCGATAAATCATTGGAAGTTCAGGATATCCTTTCTGTTGGAATCCATACTTCTCATGGCGGCCCAACACTTTAATCCTGTTGGCGGGGATTACACGGGTTACTTCCTCATATACATATGAGTTCATCTCAACCCTCCGACCTCGAATATGTAAAGTCGAATTTATGTGAGCTTCCACAAAAACGAACAGCTTCACGACTTTCAGGTCTTCCAACCACTTGATTCTCTTTAGGTTGGTCTGTAGATAAGCAAACCGGTGGGCTGCTATATAGTAGATTCCTGAAGCACCTGTCCATCTTCGTTCCATGTACAAAGGTGATGGATTATAGATTTGCTCCAGGATGTTCATCATCCCAATCCTTTGTCTATAAAGCGGAGAATGCATTGCAGTCATAAACATGACTCGAAATACCAAAAACTTGTTCCACGCTTCATAATTCTGCAAGACAGCATTGAAGGTAAGGAAATGTTTGGACAGCAACAATTGCTTTACTTCATTTCCTTTGAGATTTCATAAAAACAATTCTGTTGTTGGTTGGCTCTGATACCAATTGTAACGTGTCCACTAGTATCATCCAGGACACGTCTTAGCAGTCCATCAGAAAGGATGTCTAGAAAGCTCCATCTGGCACTCCCATGGAATGTTACGGGATTTGCGATCTAGGGCTTTCCGCATCTGCCACGTAGCGGGAGTATTCTGGCCATTCCCACTTAGGATCGACCAGAATTAGGGTTTTCCTGATTGGTCCTTTCCTAACAGCAACTAGCGTCGGACGCAAGCAAACTACTTTACGCAGAAATGCCAGGTCCGAAGCGGATTCACGCTGCACTTGGTTCAAGGAGAATAGGAAACGAGAGGGATGCAAAGCTCAACCTCTCTGCCATAAGGCATAGTCCCATTCCGTTCCCCTAAAACAGCGTAAATCGGTTAAGACATAACTCTAGGTCAACGCTTTTGTTGTTCGAGTCCTTTGACAATCATCCTGCTGTTCTTGGAGATTTGAGAAAAGTTCCCGGCCAATCGGGACCACCCAACCGTAGGACGGACCCATGGTCCATCCTCCGCACTTTCCTCGGTTTGCTTTAGTTATGTAATTATCTAACACATTAGTTGGACATATAACAACCAGCTTCTTTAATTAATCCGTTAAACACTAGTTCCTTCACGTAATCTTATCATGTGACATAGAAAAACAATATCAGACAAGTTCTTTATTAACATGTCATCATATTTATCTTTGAAATACAAGGAGTTCCGCGCGTAGGCTTTTCCACAATCCGCCCGAAGGCTATCCAGCAATCCACAGGGATCACTATTCCAAGTTTCCGCCCGTAGACTAGTATGCGGGCCTCGAGATCCAATCCCGAGTCACGTTAGCCTCTTGTGCAGGACCCGGAAGGTGAGGGATTTACGGCCAGAGCCCCCTGGCACCCAAGCATCCTCCTGCTGCAAGTAGCGCTCAACAGAGAGGCAGGTTCGGTCCACGTTCCCGGCGCGGTCAACAACCCCCTTGGTTAGGGTTAGGCAGGCAGTCGGGGGTAACTGAAGCTGCCTCTTCCTTCAGGCCTTCAACCTGAAGTATAGATATTCATTTAATTTGTAATTAATAAATCAAACAGTGCTCTAAAATCTCTAGCAAGCACAAATATTTCCATTGATCGATCTTGTTGTTGGCAAACTGCTAAGGAAGGAATCTTTCCTTTTGAATGCATCTAGTACTTGATCCGGGGTGTCTTGCAATTTGGCAAGATCCTTTATATTCTGGGTTAGGGCGTACCCTATTTAACTCGACTTGGTCAACCCTAAAGTTCATTGGATACTTTAGTTTTCAGTTTTTAACCTTCCTTACTTAGAAGGATATCAAAGAATACATCCTCTTGCAAGATAACTTGCGTAAGGATCCGCCATCCTTGTTGAGGGTATTCAACCTTTCTTCTTGTGAATCAATCACAAGACCATATGACTTCATACTTGCTGCGCAAGTCCTGCATCGTACTATGCGATAATGGGGTTACGAAACAATCCGTTACAGTTTCTTTAAGCCGAGGTTTGTCAGACCTAGGGTTTCCTAGCTTTATTATTTTCTTTTAAGAAACTCAGGGACAAATCCTAATTTCTTTTATGTTTACAATTTATTGACTCTACACTCAGGGAATGTGGGCAAGTATTTAAGGTATAAACATTTTTTTTTGGATTTTAAATCATTCCCAATGAATATTTTGCAGCATAGGTATTTCTAAGTTTATATTAATTTGGTTAACTTTTAGAAGGTAACATCGAGATCACCTCCGCACGATTTGTTATCTATGTGACAATTGATTTTTCAATCCTAAACTTTATTGATTTGAGGTTAGGTAAATTCAATTAATCTTCCTTTATCCTTACGAACAAAACTCATGCCAAATAAGTTATCTTTTCCTTGCTAAGTTATGTAGTTAGCAATGATAACTTCCTAGAGTTTAAGCAACGTAAGAAACCTTTCATGATTCGCACCTTCCATGATAACTCGCTATAAAAAGAATAAGGGTTAATTGTGCAAGATGCAATTTTATATCTTCCAAACTTAACCGAAGTATACTACTTTAGTGGGTAAATAATCTTGCTCATAATTCGTTTCAATGCATAATGCTATTTGAAGGAAAACTATGTTTATACTTTATTTATTTTGCATGTTCAATTAAACTAAATTCCTTCGTGGTAAATAACTAGGATAATATATATCTTATCCCTAAAAATTCATCTTGCATGATTGAATTAAAACCGATATAAAATTAAGAAGGAAAAACCTGGTTTTGGGGTGAGATATCCACATGGATACCGAGAGATGACCCTCCCGCAGCTACTCCTTGGACTTTCTTAGGCGGCATCGCAGTTGTAGTCCTTCGAACATGAAAGCAGCTTTGCACTTCTCTTCGGAATTCCACCGTTGCTTCAATACTCTTCTTCTCTTTTTCGAGGCAAGGAATCGTTAAGGGATTAACCACGAGAAGGGGGTAATAAGACCTTTAAGGTCTTAGTTTCTTTTGGGAGGGAAAGGCTTACAAGGCCCAAGGAAAAAGGCCCTATAGGGTTTTTCACACGGGGGGAAAAAGTAACAAGCCCAAAGGAAAAGGGGATTAAGGGTTAAATACGGTGGAAGTAAGGTTTAAATTACGGGGTTCCAACACCCATGGGATGAGGGCCTTAAAACACGGGGGTTGTGTGTGTGTTTCCAGAGGGCCTTGGGAGATCTTTGGACATGGGGAAGGGTGTGTGTGGACACGGGGTGAAAAGGACTTAGAGGTTTCAAACCCAGGGGGGAAAAAGATGAAGGGTAATACAAGGGGTTTATAGGTTAAACACAGGGGGTGAAAGGGCCTCTAAGAAGATAAACTCGGGAGAGGCGAAAATTGAAGGTATAGGAAGGGGGCTTATGCAAGTCCACAAGAAGGGGGGCTTTAAAAAGGCCCCTTAGAAGATTCCAAGAAGCTTCCAGGAAGCTTCTGGGGGGGCCGTGAGCAAATCGGAGGGGAAATGTGGTGGCACCACGATCTTCAGGCGACAGTGAATGGAGACGGCATTGGCGGCATACTCTGGCTTCAGGCGGCAACAGCTGGTGCAGCGTTTCGTCACTCCCCACTCCACGGCGGTTATACAATGGCAGCTTCCACAGTCGGGTCACGGACTAAAACGACGGCGTTGTGAAAGGGTTTTCGAAAGCAAAGTCGCGACCAGAGAGGACCTTGACAAATTTCAAGATAGAAGATCAATCAAGTGAATAAATACAAATCAACAACAGCAACTTTGGCTTAATGTGCAATGAGCAAAAGAATATTTTTAACAATCATGCCTGAGCAATACTTAGTTTCTGTTCCAAGCTTGATATGACTGCAATTGTCTCCTGTGATGATGATCAGTTGGGAAGATACAACTCTTAGAAACCACCTGTTCTGTGAGAGGCACTGAAGGTGGCTTTGTTGGGTAAAACTCCCTCTTGCAAGTTCTCACTTGGTGATGTAGACAGAAAGGATGCATAGAAGAGTATCTCTATCAGGTGGAAAATTGCCTCCTCTGTGCAGGAAGCCACTGAATGCATCTTATTCCTTTCCTTTATTTCCTGAGCCTCCTAGACCAAATCCTTCTGACAAAAATCGTAGTAGAACAGTGTATGCAATGATCATCACAGAATTGTCTGACAAGCCAAGGGGTGGCATATTTCTTGCAGCACCCTTATTATTAGCCACAAGGTCTCTCAAGAATAACATAAACACAGATCCTGATGTGTGCACTCTCTCAGATACAGACAGACCCACATCTTTATCTGTTGAAAAAGGGACAAATTCAAGCAGATACTGTCAGAGCTCCCACTGTAACTCTTCAACCTGCTTGAAGTTTGGTATAACTCCTATGTGGTATAGTAACACCATCATATCCAGTAACTCATCTTCCTGAATGGAGTCAAATGTAACCAATCTGGAGCTCTTTTTCTTTATTGAATGGAAAGACTAGCCACTAGATATAGATTCAACCCCACCACTAGAACTTGGCTTTTCTTCATCCTCCTCTGAATAGTTCCTTACACCGGAGTCTTGCAGATCCCTTGCTGCAGTTGATTGGACTTGTGGATAGTCCAGATCAACAATACGGTTTCTGTTTACCCAGACGTGTAATTCTCCTCTCCCTGCCTGTCATAAGTCTTCCAAACTTTATTACCCATAAAATAATCTGAAGGATGCACAAGAAATCTAGTCATTGCTTCTTGTACTTGGCTATTCATATTGACAACAGAAGCCTTGACAGTGAGAGACAATGTACAAGGATCCTCTTCCAGTCCTCCAAACTCAATTTTCACTTCATGTGTTCCATCCAGCCTGTTACACCTACGATTTGAGAGGAGACTGAATTACCAACTCAGCTCTCTCTCAAAGAAACCGTCGAGGACACTCTGATTATGTCTCTCCTTTATAACACAAAACTTGAGAAAGTCCAAGAGTACATTCCTCCTAGTTTTGGCGTGAAGCCCCAAAGCTTATCCTTCACAACCTCATACACCAGTAGTCCCATTTGCCTCCCTCTACATGACCTCGCTCACATAGGAGTAATAAAATATCAAGCAGTTTGGTTATGTGCCTGCGATCATCTACTTCATCGATTGAATTGCCATACTGCATGATAGATTCTCCAGCTACTACAGCTACACCTATGAGCTATTGTAGAAGAGTGCGAAGCCCATTCTCAAAGATTTGGTTTTGATCCTAGACGATAATCGTTTGCTTCTGATCGATCTGACAAAGGAAAGAATTGAGCAAGAAACAACAAGATGCGACCACAAAACATCACATCATTGGCCTTTGACAAGTGGCGAAGCAACTGATTGCCTATTCTTCTTCTCGGAATTGTGCATAAACATTACCCACCATATGATCAGCCAAATTGTCACAAACATTCAAACTCTCCAGTTCTCCATATTTGCTCAATTCTTCAAATATTTCCTATAGAAATCCTCAACGTGTTCCTGGACCTTGCGTGGGTCGATACCAATGTGCTTATATCCACGACCACCATGACCATGATGATGATCATGATATCTTTCCCACCTGTCAACTATCTGTGGGCCTCTGCTCCTGCTGCGACTCCTGCTATCACTGCTCCTATGCCTTTTGTAACTCACCTCTGATTGACGAATTTTTTTTCTTCCGTAGAGCTCCTCTGTTTTCTCTCCGCTTTCTTCTTTCCCCCCAAAAAAACCTTCTTTCAAAAATAGTCCTTCGTTTAAAAATAGCCATCCGTTAAAAAAAAACTCACTACTTCTTCAGCATAACCTTGTTGTACATATCCTAGTATTAGCACACTCCATGTAGCCACTTCTCGGACTGGAAGTTTGTCAAAGACTTCTTGTACCTTTGAAACTAAGCCACATCTGGCATATATGTCGACTATAGCATTGCCAACAAAAAGTTCTTTCACTAGCAAACCTCCTTCGATAATCTGAGCATGTAGTTTTTGGCCCGTGTTTATAGCTCTTGTCATTCCACGAGCTTTCAAAATGCAACAAAACACTGAAGTGCTTTCTCAACAACTCCCTGTTGGATGTATCCAGAAATTAACATGTTCCACGAGATTACGCTACAAAGTCGATGCTTGTCAAACACTTTTTGTGCTTCTGCAAATAAACCACACATGGCATACATACAACCAATGTATTGCTAACAACAGTATCCTTTTCTAACCTCTCTTTACTATATTACCACGTAGAATAAAAATGCAAACATAACGACTAAGTATGTACAAAGTATCAAATCCCACACACACAACTTTTGGGTGGATTTCACACCTCGGATGCGCAGCAGTACGACATCCACCCCCTCTAATCCTGTGCATCCTCCAGATGGGCCAACTACCCATGATCATTATCATCAAGATCCACAAACAGATCAATCTCTTCATTGTGTATTTCCGGTATATCAACAAGATTATCTGTCATATCATCTGTCTCTTCTATTGGAGTTTCTTCTCGTTGCTCTTCTCTTGCAAATTCTTCCAATGCATAATCCTCATCATCTCTTTTCTTGAAAATCTTGATTCTTTTTCCTGCAATAGGCACTCTAAGCATTGTTCCATCCAATACTGTTAGCTCATATGTTGGATTGTCAAAGACATGTCTGACTATGTATGGCCCAAACCATCTTTTCACCATCTTCCAAAGTGCAGTATGCTGATTTTCAAGGTTGCTATCAAAGACTAATACCCAGTCTCTCTCTTTTATTGGTTTAGGCCACAAGCGATGCCTGCTGTCAAACCTGTTCTTATTTCTTAGTCTAGCAACCTTCAACCTGTCAATAGCTAGCTGAATATCCTCTGGTCTTCTCTCCAACTGTCGAATCCGAAGAGCTAAGAGCTCTTCTCTCGTCAAATCCTCCTGCCAAGGTAAAACTGACCAAGTCAAAGCACAAGTCTTAGTCGGCATAACCGGTTTCTGGCCATACATGAACTCTGCGGGTATATAACCTGTGGTAACACTGTGAGTCGTACGATCAGCCCACAAAGCAAATGGTAGAAGTCTCGGCCATTCTCTAATCCATCCTCTGCATGCTTTGGCTAATGCTTTCACTATCGGCGGATGCCCTCTTTGACTCTTCCCATTTCCCTCTGGATCGTATGCTGTGGTTAGAGCCAACTTGATTCCTAGTTGAGAGAAAAACTCCCTAGCTTCATCTGCATCCAATTCACGGTGATCTGCAGTGATCTTACCCACAGCCATACCTGCAGAAAATTTCTTCCAATAAGAACTTACACACTGCACTAGTGGTCTTCGTTCTCAAAGATCTGCCTTCAACATGATTGGTAAGATCCTCTCTAGCCAAAACAATATACCTCATCTGCCATAGACCCATAGGCATAGTAACCAAGTCAACTACCCACTTATAATGAATTCATAGCGGATAGGTCGGATGAAGCTCATCTCCATGACGGACTACCGAATACATCTGGCAGTCTCTGCAAGTCTCTACAAAGTGAGAAACATCTCTATACATGCCTTTCCACCAATATTTCTCCTTTATTTTCTCATAAGTAGCCCACACTCCTCTATGACCAGTCCAAGGACTCTCATGAAACTCCCTCATCACCTGTAACTGTGTTTCTCTATCGCAGACAACTCGCAAGGGTAATCCACCTCTTTTCTTCGGATGCTTCCAAAGAAATCCGTCCTTGAGAAAATAACCATAGCCTTTTCTTCTAATCTTCTTGAACTCTTCATCTGTCCATTCATCTCTTTTGCTTAGTGTACTAAGGTACTTGCCAATCTGCAACTGATCTCCAACATATAGTTCTTCTATGAAAGCCACAATATCATAGACATGGCAAACATGATCAACCATAACGGCTGAAATTTCTACATCATCCTCTTCTGCAAGTAGTGTCTCCTCATCATCATATCTGGCTCTAGACAACATATCTACCATTGGATTATCCTTTCCTGATATATGGTTAAATTCTGGGTTTAATGATTTGATATATGCAATCCATCTCAGCATAGCTATATCCGGAGTAGAGCAACTCATAATCATACCTATCAATGGCAAGCAATCTGTCTCTACCACAACTGAGGCTCAAATAAAGTACTCCTTGTCACATTTGAGAGCCATAACAATCCCCAGTAACTCCCTCTTGATTTGCGGATATCTCCTCTGTCTCTCGTTTAGGACTTTCGCCCCAAACCGAATAGCATACCTATTTCCATCTGCATCATCTTGACCCACAGCCCAACCTATGCCAATTGGACTAGTATCAACTGTCAATACAATAGGCCTTCCACAATTATAATCCACTTCCCTGAGAGTAGGAGCAATCTACAATAACTTCTTCAATTTCCGCATGGCTCTAGTGTGGCTCTCATCCCAATAAAATTTCTGCCTCTTTCGAAGCAGTTGATATAAACAATCTGCTATGTGTGCAAAATGGGATATCCAAATCATATAAAACACACAAGCTTCAATGAATCTCCGTACCTCTAAAGTGGTAGAACAATACTCCGTAATCTTGCCTATAGCATCCACCTTCTCAGATGAGGGTTTCCTGCCATAATACCCACACATATGTCCAACAATGACAACCTCATTTACTCCAAAAACAGATTTTTGCCCTGATAGTGTCAAGTTCACTTCTTCTAACCTAGCCAAAATTTTCTCACAAGCTGAAATATGATCAGCCACAAAGTATCTGCATCCCTGCTCATTTAGACTCTCATTCTTCTCTTCTTCTGCACACCCCTTAATGGGCACATCATCCAAGAAAGGCATGGTAAGCTGAGGCATCTAATCATGAAGAACCTTATGCATGGCATTCATCATATGCACAACAGAATTAGTGGCACCTTGAGGCAAGGTACACATCCTGACAAGCCCAATAGGAGTTTTCATAGTGGTTATGTCCCTGCTTTCCAAAGCCAGCTGAAACTGATCATATCCCGAATACAAATCACCTAAAGAATAGATGGCACGTCTAGCAAATGCTTCTGCAAACTCATCCACAACTGGACCTATACCAACATTCCTGATAGTAACTCTGTTTACTGGCTGCATGTCCTACATAAATCGGAGAGTACCATTCTTCTTTGGAACCGTAAACCACCTATTTGAGTATGGTGCAGATGATGGCTCTAGGATTCCCATCCTGATTTTCTCATTCAATAAGTTAATCAGCTTTGGCAAGTGTGCCTTAGGCACTAGAATAGGTCAGAGGTTCCATGGAATATAAGGAATAGTAAAGATTACCATAGGAGCAACAATATCCAGATTCACACATCCAATCTTATGCGGGAAAAAAGCAAACCCCCTTCCATGTCGCTCAAGCATCTCCTGAAAGCATTGCTTCTCTGTGGGTAGTAAGAAATCACCATTTCCAATTTTCAATTCAGCAAGAGTCTCTACTGAAAATTTATGGGGAATATGCTCTGGATTCCTCAAAATTGGCTGTTTGGCAACCCTCTCTATTTCCTGATCACTGTCAGGTGGAAGTGGTACAGCTACCGGCTTCACATTCTTATCCACAGTTTTGTATTTTGTGTCAACCCTGGCTTCATTATGATCCTTTGCATTACTCAAATCTTGCTGTAAATCAGCAATTCTGCACTCCAATGGTGGCTGAATATCCTCAGCCCTCTGCTCTATGGACTGCATAGGAACAGCCCTAAACTCTGGATACTGAAATATTTCAGCAGTAAACTCTGTTGGCTGAAAGTTTTTAGCCCTCTGTGTCTTTGTAAGCTGATCATAATCAGCCGGAAACTGTGTTTGCTGAATTTCTTCAACACTCAACACTTTTTGCCGAGTCACCTCAGCCTCTGACTCTATCTGTGACACAAAATCTGCAATTTCATGAAACATGTCCAGGGATTGTACTAATACATTACTGTGACAACTCTACATATCAGTTCTCAACATATTTTCCATCGCTATCATTGTATCTGCACAAATCATACTATCATACATCCCATCTATATGCTCATCATCCTCTAAAATACCTTCATTTTTCAAATTTTTCTCCTTCTTGCATATGTACTGCCTGGCAGCTCTAGGCAACTTAGAAGTCTTCTGATAGCTCATCGAACTGTTTGCTGAAATCCCAACAAAACTGGAGGAGAAAACACTGCTGCCAGGAGGCAAGAACTCCAATCTCCTCTGCTCTGTACCACTGTCGTCTCGCGAAACAGTGGTACCTAATGAAAACCCGAATCCCCCACAGTGGGCAAAGGTGCATCTCTAAGAGTATCCTTGTTTCTAACATGGTTCACACACACAGTCATAAACTGAACTGCTCTCATACCATCTTTACTGCGAATCCGTGCATAAGTAGATCCATCATCCATTACCTTTGTCTCCATGTGCATCTCTGTGATGAATGGCTGTCCAAGAATTATGGGATTAGAGCATGAATCCTGCACAAAGAAATGGAAATCCTCCTCTACATCTCCAATAGAAACCTTGACACTAGGACAGGCAGCATACAAATCACCTGCAGTGTTGTTGGCGGCTCTCATACGCCACCCATGCTCTACATCCATAGGCCATCTATTACTTTCATAAAATCCACAAACTATGAGATTAATCTCTGAACCATGATCCACCAAAGCAACATAAGGCACCTGTTTCTCTCCAATTTTTACCATCGTTTTTGTAGTTGCCCTAGCCCAATGACTCCGCGAAAAGTGACTATGCGGTATCAAGACAGGCTCATCAGTTTTAGCATAATGCATAGGCTGAACCCTCTTCTCTATCTGTGTAAAAACAGAAGCATTCTCAACCATAACCTCATCCTCATCCTCATCCAACTTCCCAATCAAAACTCCCTGTGTATCAGTAGTAGGCAATGCATGTCTTTTCCTCTTCAGGACTTTTTGAAACTGATCTTGAAACTCTCTTTTCGAGATGCCCAAAACCTCAGAAATAGTAAAAGTCACCTCACTGCCAAGTATCTTATCATTAAAGATTTTCTTCATGTCCGTAGATGTCTCAATATCGGACATCAATCTAAACCCTGGCTGCCTTCTCTCTCTAGGCTCTTGCCTCTTTTCTTTCTTTTGAGCATCTTCCATCTGTCGTTCTAGCCCTGGCCTCAAAGACGGTCCTGCAGTAGGTGGAGTAACAAACTCACCCCCTCTAGTCTTTTTAGCTGCATTTGGATTTTCTTCATCCCTCTTACGCTTCTCCTCAACAAGTACATTTGCTCCCTGAGACTTAGCCAAGTAGGCATAAATAGTATATCTGTCAATAGGCGAATCCCAACCTGTCTCAGATCTGATGTTAGAACTTGCATTAGTCAAAATAGTCTGCTAAATTTTTCCCTTGTTTGCCGTCTCCATAGCATAAGTCCATAATACTGACTAATTCTCTGATCGTGACTGGCCAAAAACCAAGCCACTTTTACCCAAGTCAGCAAGCCAACTCCTAAGAGTTGTTGCACTAACAGGTGATTGGTACTATTAACAATGCTAATATTGATTTAGTCTTCCATTAATTGTATGGCATTTTATTTGCAGTAGTCCAACTTCAAGTATTCTACACTTCAGTAAATTGTATTAGGCACTAGATTGCTAAACCTAAGATAACTACGGTTTCCCTCCATCTTTCAAGAGCGGCTTCTCATAAATTTCTCCTGCCAACTAGTGGCGGTTTATCCAGGAAGTTTTGATATTTGACTTTAAGAAGTTTGTTTCATATAACAGATCCCTTTGAATCTCTTTAAATATCTCCATTTAAGTTCCTTTATATATATATATCTTTTTCAACTGATTAAAATTAGTTCATTTTATTCATTTAATTAACAACAAACATTCAAATCAAACAATCTAACGTTCTAAAAACCCATAACTTTTATCCCTTGATAAACGTCTCCCCACTTCATACCACGATTTCGTCGTTGCTTATTAGTTTTTAAGTACTTAATTCATTTTGCGAATATAACATCCTTTCCTTCTTTTCTATTATTAAACATCAACCAGAATAAAACAAGTTCTTCCATACTCTCACATGTCCACATTCATAATTTATTTTAAATTCCCATAGCACCCTTTAATTTATCAATGAGTCCTAGTAGCCCTCCACTCCGTGTATTTAAGAAATTGGTTGTAAAATGAATAACATGTAAAAATTTAATATAGATGCTGAGGCTTTTTCCCCCATGCCATCCGATCATCAAATTGTTTGATTTTATTTGTTTTAATTTAAACTAAATTTTATAACTGCAACCTAACATTATTAATCATTAAAAAGTGTTGTCAAAATTTTTATTTGTAACTTCCCATGCTTCCTAAATGTTCACACCGCGTATAATCTCTCCTTTCAAAACCAAAACACCATATCTTTATACGAGCATTTCTTAAGTAAAATATTATTAAATTATTATTTCTTTTCTTTAACCCTTACAACAAAAATGCACTAATAAGTCAAAGATTATCCTTCCAATCTTTCACTAGGAATCTATAATTTATATCAGTAAATAACACATTTTTTAAAAAGGAAAACTATGCTTTTTCTCTAACTATAACTCTTTTTGAAATTTTAAATATAACAAACTAGCTTTAAAAATTCTGATAAAAATTCAGTAAATTTCCTGAGTCATAACCCTTATAGAAAAAATGTCACAACTTATAAACTGCCAATCAGCCATTAATAAAAATTTATTTAAGTCGTTTTTAAGTCATTCTTAAGCATTTTCTACTATTTTCTATTTTCAATAAATAGAGACCAATTCACATAAATGCAAACAACCATTCAACATAGAAAAAAAAGTTTCAAATCATTTTCTAAAAATATTAAACTGAACATTTACTTGTAATATATCATTCATTTTAGATAAATAGGGTAGGCATGTACTTGTAAATCCCGCTGACCGTTGTGTTGTCTTTGAAGACCGTGTCCTCTTGCAGTCCAGCCAATGCCTATCTTCTCTTTCCTCTCTTCTCCACGGCTCACAGCAGGAAAACGTTTCCTTCCTTTATAATTTGTTCCACAACCTCATTTGTAGCACCTCCTAATCCGGCGAGGGAAAGAAAAGAGGTTCGGTCTTTCCCTTTCTCTTTCTCAAATTTAAAGTCTCATTTTTGCGACTTCAATGACAACTTTTGAAACCCATTAGAGATCAAATTATATCACACCGCTTGTGACCCTCAATAACTACTCAAAGCTTGTAATAGCACATATATGAAACTTCCACTAAAGGAAACTCTTTCCTATTCCATCAGCACTACCACCAAGGCCGTTAGGTCATGGAATCATTCCAACAAGTATATCTAAGCCTTTATGAAGAGCATACAACCAGAGGCATGTTTTGTGCCTCAAGGAATCACCGAGCAGACGGATAAGGGCAATGACCCTTGGGAAGGATAGCAGTTACTCAGACCATTACCCACTTGTAATCCAGCCAAACAGTAAATTATTCTATTCTGTTGCCTTCTTCCTTAGTGTATACGCAGAAAAGGACCGGTTCCATCCAATGCATTAACAATGAAATAACCATTTCAAACTTATCGAAAGGTTCAATATTCCCCCTGGTTCAAATCCTTCCATGCCCCGCTTCTGTTCGTGTATCTCTTTGGCGGAACAAGGTGGAATGGCCTTAAGAAGAAATACACTGCTCACATACTCCCTTTATTCTCCATTATTAGGATTCAATTAGCAATGTACGGACAAGGGATGCCCCTGCCATTACACGAAGTATATTCTATCCCTCATTTCCTTCATTTCCATCCTTCGCCCCATCTTTAATGAAAGCGAATACATAGATTAATCTGCATCGCAAGTACTGGTCAGAAAATGAAGCGTGTCATGGGATCGTGGCAGGACGGCGGGCCCAGAGTAGGAGAGAAGGATCCGTTGCAGAAAAAGAAGTGCAGCCAAGCCCACCATAACCCAAAATCATGTCTGCCACCTGCCAATACTGACCATGATGATTACTGTACTTGCTAAGGTCCAGCGCCCCCATCTTTAGTAGTGCCCTCCCTGACGGCCCCAGCAGCGGGCCCGGCAGACTTCAGGAACAGGGCGGCCATTAAAGCGCCCCCCAGGCCCCCCAGCAGGTACATGAGGCCCACCTTCCAGAAGCCGAATGCCAGCTCCAGCCGCACCCCCACCGTCAGCAGCCCCACGCTCGTCGCCACTACCTGGAACAGCCCCGCGTGCACCCACATGCTCGATGCCACCCAACGACCTTGGCCATTTTCTGGAAGAAAGCTTGCAGGAATTGTTTTTTTTTTCAGATCCGTGGAGCCACGAATTTTCCTTCTTTTTTTCTTGGCGACCATTCGACGGATGCATGAGAGAGGGAGAGACCTCCAAATTGTAACTACCCCCTTACTAGTAAAGCTTTTTTTTAAAAAAATTGAAGGATTAGGTGATAGTGATCCCCATACCTAACAAAGGGCAATACAAATTAAATCCCCCCATTTCTTAATTATCTACAAGCCTAATAATGGAAGCCATTCAAGAGTGTCATTAGCTACAACACTTCAAATTTGGTCTTGCTTATTATTGAACCCGATAAGTCATAGAAATTTTGAAAAGCCTCAAACAATGTGTTGAATTGAATTCATTGGGCCGTGATAATGTTGGAGTTATCCTCCACCAAGAATTAAATCATTACTTACCCTAATATCATGCATCCTTAGATTTTGCAAGGTCCCTCTAGTCGAATCTTCTTTGCAATGGCTAATTCCTATGGCATAGAGAAGCAAGGCTATGGGACAACCTTGTCTCAAAGACCTTTTTAGCTCAAAGGATTTGGAGACCGCCCCTTTAATGGATATTCTTAACTTCTACACTTGAAATGAGTGTCATAATTATTCTAAAGAACTTCCTTCCAAAGACCATTGCTTCAAGGTAAATGCATACTAAATCCTAAGAACGTGATTATATGCCTTTCAAAATCCATTCACTAGAAGGTAGTCCTGTCCACCAATCAGTTCTTAATCAATAACTGTTGCGAAGCTAGGGATAGCATTTTCTATCTTCTGATTAAAAAAATTGAAGCCATAATGCTGGGAGTGGATGACTTAAGCTAATAATACCTTAATTTTGAGTGCCAAAGCCTTGACAACAAGCTTATAGGACATATTCAACATGGTCAAAGGCTACTAATGGTTACTTTGATGCACATGGGTAATTTACAAATTGCCTTTATAACACCCATGTTGGCTTCTATAGGGAATTGCCTAGTAGCAGAGCAATCCCTTTTGAATTACTTCGTCCTTGCCAAGAGTCATTCTCTTGAATCTAATATTCAACACCTCCCCAAGGAATCTTCATGATAATCACCAATGATCTAATGATCACCCCTTGATCGTCACTGCAGTATTACTATCAAATTTTTATCTAAAACTCCACCTCCCTCTCGTACAAGAACTTTCTCGTACCAACATCTCCTAGCTAGACTGCAAGGACACAGCCTCCAAAGACAACAACAACGAACACCGCATCTGCATTAAATTCATGTAAAAATTTAGTAATAAGGTATCAATTGTATACAGTTTTGCCAAAAAATTGGTGCAATAAATGGCATATATTTAGGTGTTGTCAGATCCTTTCTCAATCTGGACTCTATATGCAGAAGCATCTCCTCTAGCTGTCACATAAGAAGTACGCGCAGCCATGTCATCCACTAATTTCTTCATTCTGCCTTTCCCAAAATTGGTAGCAAGCGGAGCTCCTGTTTCAGTCAACCAGATCTTGACATCTTGTCCCCAAAATACCAAATTCTTCCTCCTTGCATCCTGAAAAGATTCACAATCCCTGCAATGCTGATGGTTCGTACTATCACACCAAATACATCTTCGATCTCTCTTAGGTGCACTAGGAGCACTAGAAGGAATAGTAGGCACGGTCGAAGCAAACTGCTCTTTCAATTTTCCCACCAATTCTGCTTTAACTGACTCCAGTGTCAAATCCGGTATGCCTTTGATTATGTCATCAAGAGAGGAAGGAACCGACGGACCGGATGGTTTTGGAGTAGAAGGAGCCAGCTAGAACAGGAGAAATAGGAGTAGAAACAATAGGCACTGGCATAGGCCAAGAAATTGGCTGAGGAAGAGAAGAAATAACAAGGATAAAAGCTGGCATAGGAGCAGAAGACGGCATTGGTGTCATAGATCCATTCTGTAGGCGGGTCTTCCATATCCTCCTCTTGGTCAAAGTCGAGACTGCATCCTGGGCATCTTGCCAATCCGTTTTAAGACCCATAGGCTTCGTGCAATCTTCAAGAAGCTCTCCTAATACTTCATGAATTGCAAGATCTGCAGCTTGCAAGAAAAGCTCAACTTTCTCAACATCCAATGCTCTTTGTTCAATGGCATCAAGCTGACTATACCTCTCTTCAAATTCTCATATCAACTCTGAGGCAGCTAGACCTTTGTTTGGCATGTAGACCCACTCTCGGAATGACCGCCGTGTAGCCATCCCAAAGTCCTCAAGGAAATACTCTTCTTTCAGGGCCTTTTTAAAATCTTTCCAATGCAAATTTTGAAGAAAAAGATCAGTCACTTTTTCCCTCAAGGCGGGTGTGACAAGACGAAGGAAATACTTACTCATAAGTCCTGCTGGTTCTCCAAAAAATCCCATCTTGATCTCATACGTCTTCAAATAAGCCGAAACATTACGACCATCAAATAGCTTCTTCTCATTCTCAACTGCTTCAATTGCCTTAGTCGCGCTGATTGCATTCTCTTGCTCCGAATACAGTTGCCTTTGTTGAGACAACTGTTGTTGATGCAACTGTTGCTGCTGCTGCATATACAATTGTGTTTGCTGATTTTGAAGCTGCATATACATAGACATATTTTGCAAAATCTACTTTAAATCATCCGTTGAAGTACTTGAAGCAGCAGTCAATGATGGAGCTGAAGTAGATGACAAAGCAAGAATTGTAGAAGAGGCTGAAATGGATGCTGAAGTATCTCCCATCCTAAAATTTATGCGACGTCGGGTTCACCAAAGATGTCGAAGGGTTTTCAAAAGAAAAGTTGCGACCATAGAGGACCTTGACAAATTTCAAGATAGAAGATCAATCAAGTGAATAAATACAAATCAGCAACAACAACTCCGGATTAATGTGCATTGAGCAAAAGAAAAATTTTAACAATCATGCCCCAACAATACTTAGTTTCAGTTCCAAGCTTGATATGACTGCAATTGTCTCCTGTGATGATGATCAGTTGTGGGAAGATACAACTCTTAGAAACCACCTGTTCTGTGAGAGGCACTGAAGGTGGCTTTGTTGGGTAAAACTCCCTCTTGCAAGTTCTCACTTGGTGATGCAGACAGAAAGGATGCATACAAGAGTATCTCTATCAGGTGGAAAATTGCCTCCTCTGTGTAGGAAGCCACTGAATGCATCTTATTCCTTTCCTGTATTTCCTGAGCCTCCTAGACCAAATCCTTCTGACAAAAATCGTAGTAGAACAGTGTATGTAGTGATCAGCACAGAATTGTCTGACAAGCCAAGGGGTGGCATATTTCTTGCAGCACCCTTATTATTAGCCACAAGGTCTCTCAAGAATAACATAAACAGAGATCCTGATGTGTGCACTCTCTCAGATACAGACATACCCACATCTTTATCTGTTGAAAAAGGGACAAATTCAAGCAGATATTGTCAGAGATCCCACTGTAACTCTTCAACCTGCTTGAAGTTTGGTATAACTTCTATGTGGTATAGTAACACCATCATATCCAGTAACTCATCTTCCTGAATGGAGTCAGATGTAACCAATCTGGAGCTCTTTTTCTTTATTGAATGGAAAGACTAGCCACTAGATACAGATTCAACCCCACCACTAGAACTTGGCTTTTCTTCATCCTCCTCCGAATAGTTCCTTACACCGGAGTCTTGCAGATCCCTTGCTGCAGTTGATTGGACTTGTGGATAGTCCAGATCAACAATACGGTTTCTGTTTACCCAGATGTGTAATTCTCCTCTCCCTGCCTGTCATAAGTCTTCCAAACTTTATTACCCATAAAATAATCTGAAGGATGCACAAGAAATCTAGTCATTGCTTCTTGTACTTGGCTATTCATATCGACAACAAAAGCCTTGACGGTGAGGGACAATGTACAAGGATCCTCTTCCAGTTCTCCAAACTCAATTTTCACTTCATGTGTTCCATCCAGCCTATTACACCTACGATTTGAGAGGAGATAGAATTACCAACTTAGCTCTCTCTCAAAGAAACCATCGAGGACACTCTGATTATGTCTCTCCTCTATAACACAAAAACTGAGAAAGTCAGAGAGTACATTCCTCCCAGTTTTGGCGTGAAGCCCCAAAGCTTATCCTTCACAACCTCATACACCAGTAGTCCCATTTGCCTCCCTCTACATGACCTCGCTCGCATAGGAGTAATACAATATCAAGCAGTCTAGTTATATGCCTGTGATCATCTACTTCATCGATTGAATTGCCATACTGCATGACAGACTCTCTAGCTACTATAGCTACACCTATGAGCTATTGCAAAAGAGTGCGAAGCCCATTCTCCAAGAGCTAGTTTTCATCCTAGACGATAATCGTTTGCTTCTGATCGTTCTGACAAAGGAAAGAATTGAGCAAGAAACAACAAGATGCGACCACAAAATATCACATCATTGGCCTTTGACAAGCGGTGAAGTAATTGATTGCCTGTTCTTCTTCTCGGAATTGTGCATAAACATTACCCACCATATGATCAGCCAAATTGTCACAAACATTCAAACTCTCCAGTTCTCCATATTTGCTCAATTCTTCAAATATTTCCTTATAGAAATCCTCAACGTGTTCCTGGACCTTGCGTGGGTCGATACCAATGTGCTTATATCCACGACCACCATGACCATGATGATGATCATGATATCTTTCCCGCCTGTCATCTATCTGTGGGCCTCTGCTCCTGCTGCGACTCCTGCTGTCACTACGCCTATGCCTTCTGTAACTCACCTCTGATTGACGATTTTTTTTTTCTTCCGTAGAGCTCCTCTGTTTTCTCTCTGCTTTCTTCTTTCCCCCCAAAAAAACCTTCTTTCAAAAATAGTCCTTCGTTTAAAAATAGCCATCCCTTAAAAAAAAACTCATTACTTCTTCAGCATAACCTTGTTATACATATCCTAGTATTAGCACACTTCATGTAGCCACTTCTCGGACTGGAAGTTTGTCAAAGACTTCTTGTACCTTTGCAACTAAGCCACATTTGGCATATATGTCGACTATAGCATTGCCAACAAAAAGATCTTTCACTAGCAAACCTCCTTGGATAATCTGAGCATGTACTTTTTGGCCCATGTTTATAGCTCTTGTCATTCCACAAGCTTTCAAAATGCAACAAAACACTAAAGTGCTTTCTCAACAACTCCCTGTTGGATGTATCCAGAAATTAACATGTTCCACGAGATTACGCTACAAAGTTGATGCTTGTCAAACACTTTTTGTGCTTCTGCAAATAAACCACACATGGCATACATACCAACCAATGTATTGCTAACAATAGTATCATTTTCTAGCCCCTCTTTACTATATTACCATGCACAATAAAAATGCGAACATAACGACTAAGTATGTACAAAGTATCAAATCCCACACACACAACTTTTGGGTGGATTTCACACCTCGGATGTGCAGTAGTACGACATCGTGTACTTTCTTCTCTCCCTCTGTTAGCCTCCCAACTCTCCTTTCAGCCTCTCCACCACTTCAGCTCTATCCCCCTCCTTCTGGCAGCGACGTCCTCTCTGGTAAAATAGGGGAGGGGAGGGGGGATCCTCCCTCTCCATCGTGCCAATATGCATGGCACTCACACTCCCGCGTGCTCCCACTGAGGAGCTTCCCCATAGTTTCTATTCCCCTCCCCTTCCAGCACGACTGTCAGCGGGGGGGGGGGGGGGGGGGTGGAAAATTGAAAAAAAAATTGCATTATCCTCAAGAAATTGCCATATCGATATCCCCCCCTTTCTACAAGGGTAATTCACGTGGAAAAAAAGAAATTTGGAACATTACAGTGGTTGAGAGGGATCCACTTCAGCAAGATATTCAGAGATATAAATAAGGGATGATTGCACTAACCAACCCTCAGCCATGCTTCCCTCAGGTCGTGCTTTTTGCCTCAAAATCTTTCAAGGTTTTCATGAAGCATTGAAGAAAAAACATCCACCTTACATGAACTGCCCCATAAAGTGCGATCTCATCAATCAAATGTACGAGTAAATGTAGTTGAGTAGTCAAAATGGATCGAGGAAAAATTTCCTCCACCAAACAAACTACCTCAACAGATAATACTCGAGCATCTTGCAATGTGTTTGGATCAATTTCCTTTGAGCTCACATATCTGTCAAGATGTATTTGAGAATTTTTTATTTTTGTGTAGAAATTCAAAGATATATAATGAAAAAATACAATGTATGCACACCTCACAAGCTCTCCCATCTTGTAAATGATATCACGTACATCTTTGATACACAATGGGATATGCTAGTAGGAAGTACGAACTGGATGTAAACAATATTCATAGATCAAATGATTAGTTGAGGAAAAAGTCATCATACCCCAAAGTTTACACATAGTTACTCCACTAATTACTATATTCATGGTTAGAGATACCCTTACTTGAATCATTTTGTGCCAATCGTGGGACTTCAAACCAGATAGTTGCTTCAGACCTCTTTTCTTTTTCTTTATGAAGGCTCCCTTGAGACATCTCATACATCTTGTGGGTGTTCGAAAGCTATATATTTGTTTCTTCACTATTTTTCCCTCGTTCTTTGACAACATCCAAGGTGCATGGGGTAGCTCAATCTTTCCTCTGGGTCCAATGCGTGGCCAAGCTCGTCTCATGCGACTAATGTTACGTAAATCCTCCCTTACATTAACTGAATCACGAGCCCCTATCAAGTGATCCCATAATGTAGATACAACATTTTTGAATATGTGCATGGGGTCCAACAGGTGATTGATCTTGAGTTCAGTCCAGTACGGAAGACGAAAAAATATAAAGAACCTAACAAACAAACAATATATTATGTAAACAATTCATCATGCTAAATACTTTAAAGTCAATCGAGAGAAATGCACTTCTTACCGACTCATGCCGAGTGGAGGGTGGCTATTGGCATTAATCCATCTCTCCTTCCAATCTCGAATGGTTCGAGATTGTGGAGTCATTCCATTAGTAGGGAGAACATATTTGGGATCGTCAATAGGAAGAAATCGATGATGATTGTCGTAGATAACCTTCTTTAAATGTGCCGGCCTAGAGGAAACTAGAGAGGGACCGCAAATAGGACATGCATGATATCTTGATGTGGTTAAACCTGAAAAAACAAGTGAATTAATAAAATGTAATTGATTCAAGTCTTGAATTTTAAATATAGAGTTATATACATGTACCTGAACACTCTCCGTATCCTGAAAAGTCATGCATGGTCCACAACAACATGGCCTTCAATGTGAAATCTCTAGAGGATGCAGATGCACTTGTATCTTGCACCTCAATACCTTCCCATAACATTTCTAACTCTTCAATGAAAGGCTCTAAGTAAATGTCCATGTTTTTTACCTTGTGCTTTCTAGGAATCAGAAGGGATAACATTACATGTCCCTTTTTAATTGCCATGGATGGAGGAATATTATAGTTCACCAATACCACTGGCCATACACTGTATGATGTGCTTTTGATACCAAATGGATTGATTCCATCCATACCTAAACCAAATCTCAAATTTCTTGGCTCTTCTTTGAAAACGGGCCACAAATTATCTATGTGTTGCCATGCTGGTGTGTCTGCAGGGATCCTCCATTTTCCATTACTTGAACGATGACTAGCATGCCATGACATGAGCTTTGCAATAGACTTACACTTGAACATAAGTTTTATACGTGGAACAATCGAAAAATGTCGCAAAACCTTACGAGGCACATCCATTGACTTCATCTCCACTTCGTATCTTGATTCGCCACAAACAGGACACTCTCATGTGAACTCATGAATCCCATGAAATAAGACACAATCATTGACACATGCATGGATCTTGACATAATCGAGGTCTCCCAGAGATGTCAAGTAATGTCTTGCTTGCTCTCTCTTAGTTGGCAATTTGTTTCCTTTTGGAAGCATTTGTGATAATAACCTACATATATTTTTAAAAGTGAGTTAAAAAACCACCAGCATATATTTCTGTCTGATTTCAAAATAGAACAATTAATATTATGATTCATAAGCCAAACTGAATTGATACCTACTTCAATAACGCATCCAAACTGACATTACTCCATCCATAAATTGTTTGCAAGTTAAGTATCTCGAGAGACGCACGAAGAACGGAGTACGTACAACCTTCATACAACCGAGTAGATGATGCTACATATAGTGGATCATCTAGCTTCGTAGAGTGACCTTCTCCCTGAACTGGTTGCGAAAATACATGGTGTACCATGTTGTCCAAAATCTCATCCTCTACGACTTGATGGGGCATTTCATGAGGGCTACTATCATGGTCGTGAGTCTCTACTCTTCTTGAAGACTCTGCCTCCTTGCGTCGACGTTTTGCAGCCTCTCGACGCCCAAGAGGGAGCATCTGAGGATGTGGCACCGCATCCTGCTCAACCACAAAAGGGAGTTTCATGTACGTTGATATATAATTCATGTAATATAGACTAGCAATCTTAGTGGTAAAAAAAACAATGAATACCGGTGATTTTTCTCGGTCCCATTCTCCATACAAGCTGAGGTGTGACATTGCAACTTGACGTGCTCGAAAAATACACCCTCGACAACGATCACACATGCATTTAATTTTTTGTTGTAGCCATGCATCTCGATTATGAAGACGCAATGTTTCATCCTCACTTGAGGATGTGCTCATTGACTCATCAGCATGCACCGCACTAGGTGATGATGACGATATGATTAAACCTAATTCATGACAACATCAAAATATTTGTCATTCATATGTTTACATAAAAACTTAAAGCTAGCGTATTAATTATTCTAAGATCTCAATTTTAAATACACAAAAAGCATCATAAATACATTAAAACTTATGATAAGAATTCATTATCAAAACTCATCTTAAAAACAAAAAAATATGATAAAGCCTAAATGCACGTCTATATCCGCATTTACGTACACGTCTATATTAGCATCTATTTGCATGTCTATGTTCGCGTCTATACTCGCGTCTACACGAACAATAGACGCGCATATACACGTAAAAATAGACGCACACGTCAAAATTCAAACCATACTTAAATCATTTCTTTTCAAATTGCGTCTTTACTTTCCTGCATTTTTTGTGGTTCTGAAGCTTGAGTTTAGCCGACATGCAGCCTCTTCATGCCTCACCTCCTCATGACTCACCTCTTCTTTCATTTCAAACACACAAGAAGGGAAAAAGGAAATCCAAGGAGAGGAAGAAAGAGAGAACAAGAAGAAGCAGCATGCAAGCAAGCAAGCATCAAGGGAGGGTAACTTACTAAGGAGAGGAAGAAGGAGAAGGAAGAAGCGCCACCACCTGCACCACACAAAACACCCAAGGTGAGTTTCTCTCTCTCTCTTTTTGTTTCTCTCTTTCTCTCTCTACTATGTCTGTGTATTAGGATTTCTGATTCCATTATGTATTGCATTTTGTAAATCATCAATGACAGTTGTCGGACTAAAATCAGCCGACTGAGTGCATCTGTTAGCGCGTCTACATTTCAATGTAGACGTAGGTATAGACGCTGTCGAAGGATTTCGAAAGCAAAGTCGTAACCACAGAGGACTTTGAATCATTTCACGATAGAAGATCAATTTATCAGATCAAATTCAATTTGAAAGCTCTATTTTCTGCACCAACTCTAGTCTCTAAATCTGTAAATAACCAGGGTGTTCCTGTTGCACTGATGCCATCTACTTTTTCAATTAAAGAATAGGTAGTCTGAGTATTGAAAACATTATTTAGCTTGATCCCATATCAGAAGTACAAAGCCTCACTATCTTGCTTACATTCATGCACAATATTGGTAATATGAGGAGAGTCTAATGCAGGTTTGTAAGCTTGCATTAATGTATTTCTGCCTTTCAAAGCATCAACAGGCTAAACTTCATCTTCAAAAGCAAACTGCATAATACAAAGAGAACCACGTCGGGCAAGATCAACATCTTCACAAACAAAACCTATGATAAGGTGCTGTTCTGGATCAGGCTCTAAGTAAAGTCATGGTAATTGCGTTGAATCTGTAACAAGATGGATAAGCATTGGCAGACAGTTTGCCAAAACAACAACCATATATCCCACTTGCACTGCTTTCACGGGCATCAAGTGAACGGAGATCTTTTGGTATATGAATTCGAACAGCACTCAGGCTTTCTATCTGAGACAGGGGTAAAGATGCAACCTCTAAGTGTTGCTGCAGCAGCTGCATCGTCAACTTCAGAAGATTATGTCAAGCTTCTTCACTGTCACAGCAATGCCTAGCTTCATATCTGTCCTCGCAGTAGCAATCACTGGATATCTCTCTCTATCTCCTCTGAGCATTCTCCTCCTTGTCCGCTTCTTCAGTTGCATAGCAGCCTCATCCTTGTCTTCTGGGTCTCCTTCAGCTACGGCTTTGTTTGCCACCTTGTCCACGTCTTCTTTGCTGTTAGGACGTGACAGGATAGTCCTTTTTGATAGATGCAGCCGATAGCTACAAAGGACAATGAATAATCTTGCAGGCCGTTACTCTGTGAAGCGCTTTCAAAAGGTTCAATACCCTCCTTGTGGAAAAGCTCTCCCTTTCCTTCTCAATTCCACTTTCCCTCCCAGTTGTTATGTAGAGATACCCCTCAAATTCAGTTTACACGATTCTCCCCTTTCTCCGTGTGCTTTTTCTCCCCCAATCCTCTGTTCCTTCCGCAATAGGCCCTAGAAAAGCGGCCCCTTTTTTACCAGAAAAGCAGCCTTCTTCCCCCCCTCAGAAAAGCAGTAGGTAAATACCATCACCAATCATGCCCACAAACAGATCCCCTTTTTCCAGCCTCTGGTTCAACAGAAAGGCAATGGTCTTCTTCTTGTCCAACTGCTTCTCTTTCCAATGCAAGAGTTTGGTGCTTCATTTCCTGCCTGTCAACAATCTCTCTTCCCTCTTGTTCTTTGAAATCTTTAGCTCCTGCCAAATTGCATTATCACAACACTAAATACACGTTTCCTCCTCCATAAGATTACAACAAAGGTTATCTCGGCAGATCTATCAAATGTAACAGATCTCTGTAAACACTTCGAATGTAAAAAGGCTATACATTGATGCTATTCCAATGGTAAAGTGCATGGGAGAGCTACATCTCATCATGAATCTCCAGGGGCCTTTGACTTTAAAGCAATAGTGCCTTGAAGTTGATCATAGAGTTGCTGTAGCTCTATTGTCCAGACCAAATCAATATCTGCTTGTACAGTCACTCTGTTGCTCTCAGGAATGTTTGATGTACTGATAATGCCACCGAAATGTGAAGAACACTTATCTGCATTCCACTTCAATCCGGTTGTAGAGATGTTAGAGGGACCAGTTAATGGAATTAGACCACAATGAGGACCTTCAACTGATGGATTGATGAAAAATTCATGCTTGAATCCTTTCGGCAGTAGGAAAGCCATGCTGTCATCACTCACAAGAATAATCCGGACTGTAGGAAATAAGTGGAGTACATTGAGATGTGCAAACATGTGATCTAACCTGCCCCCAAAGGCACCAAGTACAATTATTTTTACTCTCTCTTTCTTTATTTCTGGTAATGTGTCATTCAAATACGACAAGCATTTCCAAAGATCTGTGGTATCCTGATCCCCTGAGTTGTCCAGGACTTCCATGCCTGGCCCAGCATAGAACTCCTTCACCTCTGGTCGAATAGAATCCAAGTCTCCTTTGATTACATCAGGTTTGTACCGTTTACGAACTTCAAATGCATCCTCAGATGGCAGAAAATCAAGGGCACCATCATAAATCCGATTTGCTCCCCTATCTGTGCATATTCGAAAACATGCTTTATCCCATAAAAACCGTGTCAGTAAAGACAGTTGATGGTTCAGCACTACAAGTGCAAATGTCGAACTAGGCTGCTCTTGGTTCAGAAAAGCACTAGAAAGAAAAATGGAACTATGGCCCATTGTTGGAACCTCCGACTCTATCATCTTGTCTCGACATGTCATTTCACCTTTGCCATACATGTCCACTAGTATACTGTCTACATGCAGCCTCATTTCCAAACCTCTTTTAGTTATGCCAGCATGGACATCTTGACCTACTTCTAAAGCCCCCATAGTGCCACAAGCTTTCAGACAGACAAAAAGACAACCCTATTGGGAAACACACCTTCTTGTTCCATCCATCCATAAAGTTCAATACTGGCTAGATCATGACCTTGTAAAAAAAATACCAGCAATCATTGCACCCCATGATCCTACATCTGAATTTGCCAGCTCATTGAACACTTCATAAGCTTCAGCAGGTTCTCCATGTTTGGAGTACATATCAATGAGTGTATTTCCTACTTCTATATCAAAATTGGATTGTGTCCTGATTATCTGATCAGGTATCATTCTACCATGCCTTACGGCCATATGCTATTACAAGCTTTTAGAACACATGTCAATATGAACTTGTTTGGCACCACGCAGAACAAAAATGCAAACAGAACAACTAAGTATGTACAAAGTAACAAATGTCACACACACAGCTTTTTGGTGGATTCCACACCTCGGATGCGCAGCAGTACGACATCGCGAAAAAATGTTTCCTCTCATTGCGTTTGAGGGTGCGTCTTAGAGCACATGTGCTGGCGCGTGTGCAAGTCAATCTACACGCGACGATACACACGCGCGCAGATTGACCTGGAATATGTATCTGACACCGCGTCTATACTGCATCTCAGATGCGAATATAGACGCGCTGAACAGAAGGTTGACTTTAGGAGTACGTCTAACCTGTAATTTAGACGCGGTTATACACGTGCCAGCTCTCCTAGCTCTGATAAAAAACAATATATTTTTACAATGATGAATGTGATCAATCCCATGTTTGTGTTTATCAGTTTTCTTGTTTATGAGAAGCATTAGCACTTAAGTTTTATGCTCAATGTTTAAAGAAAGCTCTTTGAAAATGTAGGTAATATATGATTTTTTGTATGCAAACAAATTTGTCTTTTTCCTGTGTTTTTTTTGCAGATGTCGTATCCTGGTTCATCTAGCAATGACCCGGATTTGGATCACATGAATGATATATTGGCCTTGTTTGGTAGGGGGTCAACGCATTTTTTGGAGGTTTTCCTAGTAGGGAAGACTTCATGGGAGAGATGACCAGACACCTTGGACGCTCTCCCACAGCAGATGAGGTGTTCAGTGTCATGTTTGGAACGCTTCTGACGTCTTTGCCTGGCATTACTTCGCAAACTCCAATTGCAGGTACTCCACATGCAAGTACTCCACATGTAGGTACTCCATATGTAGGTACTCCACGTGCAACACCTGTACGTGCATCGGCTAAAGCACAAGCATCTGCAGAAGCATGTGCATCCAGCGAGGCAGAGGGTAGTCGACAGAGAGAAAGGAGGGAGAGTCGAGGGGGAGGATGAGGCTTGTGTGGGGGTTGCCTAGAAGGTGGCGAGCGATCACTTTCACCAATAGATCACGTAGAGGAGCTTGTACGCCAGTAATATAGAGTTACAGATGCTGGTGGCATCTTCCATGATGATGAAGGAAGGGATGTAATGGCGTATATGAGGAGCATCATGCATGTAACGTATAAAGATTGTTTCATTGCCTTCAAAAATCAGAAAAGCGGCTTGTGGTAGGAGGTATTGAGAGCAGTCCATAGGAGGTACCCAAATCCTGAGGGTCAGCTCCATTCTTTTGATTCCTCATTTTGCTATATATGGAATATTTTGTCTACCTCTCTTAATAATGAAAAAATGAAGTCAAACTTGTTTAACTTCTAATAGAACAAAGGCAAACTTTTTTTTCATTTTCAACTTGTTTTTGGTGAAAGTAAGAGTCTTTCTTGCATAAGAAATAAATTTCCACTGCAATACCCAACCCAATACAAGCTATTGGACTAAACTGTGCAAAAGATTTTCTTTTCCACACTCAAGTGTGCAAAATTCTTTCTCATGCCTTTGGTTACAAATAACCATATTGTGTGTACGTTTTAAGTAAAATGTTTCATATGAAGTGCTCATTGTCATGTAAACTAGACATGATTCTCCATTATTAAGGCAACACATTGTATTTGAGTCAAGCAACAACTTTGAGTCCACATCCTTCTCACTTATTTGTCTATTTGTAAAAAAGACAAGAACTCCCCATGTAAATGCTTTTGATCTATAATGAATACATGGACTTTTATTTTCAATTCTCTGCGTTTAGATCCATTGTCTTTTTCCCAAATGCACAATCTGATGTATTGGAGGGGGGAAAAAAAAAACCAGAGAGCATGTGGTTGCTTTGCTCTCTGGTTTTTTTCCCCAGTTTTGTTTTGCGCATCTATTCGTGTGTCTAAATTGCAAAAAATGCGCGTTTATACGCGTGTCTACAGTGCAAAGTACACGCGCTTATACACGCACTAGATAATTCAAATTTAAAAAAGAAATTAAATATCTTTTTCAAAAAAGGAGATTTTTTGTTTTCTGTTCGCGTCTACGAGTGCTTCTAAAAGGGCGTCTATAAGCGTGTCTATATGCCCATCTAACTGCCAAATAGACGCGCAAAATGAATTAAATAAATAGAAATTTTGGTTTATTATGCGCATGTATTCACGCGTGTATATGTGCATCTATTGCGTGTCTATTTTTGCGTGTAAATTCGTTCATACATGCGATTATAGACACGACACGGTAGACGCGCAAATAGACGGGCGGATAGACACGCCTGTAAGATTTTCTCTATATTCAAAAATCGCGTCTAAAAGTGCGTCTATGAGGCCTTTTTGTTGTAGTGATAGTAGATGATTTGAATGCGTATCTTTGATAGGAGCTTTGTGCTATGATATCACTTTAAGTGTCTTTAGGGGCCAAAGTCAGCTTTGTGCTATGATATCACTTAAAGTGTCTTTAGGGGCCAAACTCAATGTCATCTTAGTATCTTTGTTAATTCCCATATCTAAATTACCTTTTTGACACCACATTGTATTTACTTCTATAAAGAAATCGGGTAAATATGTAGTGACAAACATATAAACATAATACAAATCTCTATCTATGGATCGTCAAATATTGACTATATGTCCAAAATTGTTTGATAGTACCTATTAGAAATTGCAGAATAAATAATACATTTTCCTCAAGACCTTGAAAATCAACACGTGGTTCTAATGAATGGTGATAGCTAGTAGATCGGACCTAAAAATTTGATAGGCTAGCAAAGTACAAAGGCTAATATTGGCTATGCTTGAGTAACAAGGGCAATAGTTCCTTGGAGAAAACCCTCACACATGTAGATTATAACCACACGTAGTAGACGATGCAGATTATTTCCTGACAGGATTCACTCGTTACAGGGAGGCCTGAGCGTCCGACCAGCGTATAGGCTAGTGGCATTACCATGTTGCAACGACCAGCACCTAAGTACCAAAGACCGACGTCCAGCCAGAGGTAGAGGTCACGCATTGTTTATAACATTACAGCTGGTCTGGACAAGGATTCTCAATCGCTAACCAGCGGACACATCTGGTTAGCTTCGGTTTCACTTTTGATCTGAATAAATAAGACACAAGCAAGCTTGTAGACGCCCACACTTTTATCATGATATCGTCACAGCAACTTAACTTGTTGGGAGCACAAGGAACTTTCAATCGATCCCCATATAGGAAAAAAAGAGAATTCCCCATGGAATTCCCTAGTTGAAAATACATATAAGTGGGGAAAGAAAAAACTAGGGAAAATGGGACATTTCCTAGTGAGAATAAGTAGGGAATCACATAAGACCTTTTCTATGTAGGAAATATTTCCTACATAGGAATTTTCTATGTAGGAAATATTTCATACATAGGAAAATATAGAATTTTCTATGTAGGGAATAATTCCTATATAAGAAATATTCCATATATAGGAAAAAAATTCTAGATGTGATTCCCTAGGTACTCTCACTAGGAAATCTCTCATTTTTCCTATTTTTTGCATTCTCTACTTATATGTACTTTCAACTACGGAATTCCATGGAAATTCTCTTTTTTCCTTATCAATTTATCTACTTTGCCCTTACTCTTAGACATGCTAATATCAAACAAGAAATTACACAATAAAATTTTAACTAGAAATTTATATAGAGAATGTCATCATTTCTAAGTAAGGATCAATAACGTACATCTAATGATCAAAATAGATTAAACAAATTAAGACATCAACATCTACTTCTAGCAACCAAAAGAAAAATGAAAATACTTTTAAAGGAGCATAGAACTAAAAACTAATTAAGCAACATGTGTGTCTTGAATATTTTATCCCTTAAATCTCCAATATGTTCCAAAGTAATAAATGTTTGAGTAATCCCTCTAATCTCCAATATGTTGAAAAGCAATAAATTCTTAACTCAAAGTAGAAGTTATGCTAAAACTTCCACATCATCTAGACTAAGCACATTGCTATTTTTGTTTAATACAACTTTACCATTTCCTAGTAGCCAATAAACAATCTCCTTAATCATATCATCACTTGTTGGCTTCTTTCTATCCTTAATCAAGACTCGAAAGCTAGCTTCAATCTTTTTGAGATTCATGTATGTACTCTTTAAAGAAAAGTACATATCATGAATTGTAGGCACACCAAGATACTTCAAAAGTATGGTTTCCATGTTCTCTTTTGTCATATTAACCTGCATTGGATAACAAGAAGAGAATAAGTAACTTATTATACTATGTATAGATAATTAAATGACACGAATTATAATATGAAAAGCCATAAATTTAACTACATGACTATTATATATATATATATATATATATATATATATATATAAACTATAAAGCTACCCTTTAAGCATCATTTGAAATGTTAATCTCAAAGCTACAAATTCAACTACATGACTACAATTATATATATCTAATTAAAATATAAATTAACAATAAAGTTACCCTTTGAATATCATTTGAAATGTTAATCTCAATGCCTTGGTTTGGGAGATCTTTAAATTCCTAATTCAAATAAAATAAAAAGATTAGATTATGCTTTTCATGTATGACATAAACAAAAATATAAACATTTACATCTAGCACCTTTGGTTCTTTTTCGTTGATACTAGTACCTCGTTTCATGCTCCTTTGTTGCAAAATATCCTTCATCTTCTCACTTGGCTAGTCAACACGTAAAATAAATAGTTATTTAATAAATCATATATTTAGTTATTCACTAAACTATGACGCTATTGTTCTCTCGAAAACATATATCAAATACCTTCCTCTTTCTTTGACTTTTTCGAGATGTTTCATTAATGTCATCATTTGGATTAGCCTACATTCAAAACTAAAATTAGTAATCACATTAAAAACATTTATATAGAAAAAAAAGTTACATACCTTATCATTGCTTGAACTATGGATACTTTGTTCCAGAGTTTCTTGACGTTTAGTTGAGTACATTATTTTGTCTAAACCATGTGACAATAACTTTGAAAAGCTGGCACAATTTTCCATATCAAGTGTCTCATCTTCATTTTCAACATCCTACATTTTAAGCATGTAAAGGATAAGATACTGTTAAGAACATGAATCATATGGTTAATCTTAAATTTAATATAAAGCAAAGAACCTCATCGGATGTATAACATTGAAATTCTTCAAAGCTCTTTTCTTCCTCCACGAACATATTCATCTATGGGAAATGAAAGTTAATGTATAAGTATCTGTATAAGAGACATTCTCAAAGAAAGTTATTAGATATGAGCTCAAAAGCATTACCTGCAATGATAAATCTATTTGCTTGTATTGTTAAACATATAAGATTATAAGATACCTTTTTCAAACCTTGTTCATTCGCAATATCATCCATGCTAGGAATGTATACATCAAGTTGATTAGAATCAATAGTAGCAACATATGGTTCACTCTGCCATCAATAGACACCCCTAAATGAGTATGGGAGAAAAAGAGCCAATCCTACACTTATGATATCAAACTTATAAATCATCTTACCATTGATGATGTTATGTCATTTGATACATTTTGAAGCTTATCTATATCATCCACTCCAAGATATGTGGATAATTCTCTCTACATGTCATAAGATTAATAGTTCAATAACTAAGAATCTACACCTCAAATATTAGGAAAGCCAATTAAAAAAAGTAACAATCAACTTACCTTCTTTAAAAAAATATTTTTTCTTCAAATACTTTCTTTCATCTTGCTTTGTACCCTTCCACCAGTCATATATGTCATTCTCATCCATATGTACTCACATCCAGTAAACTTCAATGGTAAAATCTCATGGTGATTCTCTGATATAATTTTCATGATATACTTTTTATCTGCATTTTTATAACGTAGATCATCTGGGTTTAAGGATTCAAACCACCTACGTACTCGATGATAATTTTCGAGCATGACAGTGTGTTGACTTTAAAAGTATTCAGCCAAGAGGTTTTTTCCATAAAGTCTACCCTCTTCTCTAAATTTCAACATGGGTGGCCGATAGATATCATCATATGATGGTATGTGTATCACTCCTATTGATACTCAAGTGATCAAATATCATTAGTTAGTATGACCATTTCAAAAAATGACTCATTATCAACATAAGAAAGCTGATAATACCTGATTCTTGGCTTGAAGAAGTGTTAAGGCAAGCAATCTCAATGTCTTCCTTTCTTACATTGTCTCTTGTGTCATCTTTAGTAACTTGTTTACCTATATATACATAGAGTTAACCAAAGCTCACAATAATACAAGGTTATGAAAATTTTCAATAACACAAAAGAAAGTAATTAGATATTGTGTATCAATTTGGGTCACCAAATTTCTACAAGTTTTTGATCCTTAAAGTTGGTACCTGCATCTTGACTTGAAGAAACATTATCGCAAGTAACCTCCTTATCTCCCTTTCTTACATTACCTCTTTTCCCACCTTTTGTTGTTCTTTTATCTATGTTTATATATATACACACAATTACTCAAAGTTTAAAGATATGAATAACTATGAACATTTTAAATTTGGCAAAGAGACTAATTAAAGCTAGTTAATCTCAAAATGAATCACCTAATAAAGCAAGATGTAATATATGTACAAATTTAAATTTTCAAAGTTTAGTAGAAATAAAGACATACACCTGTATCGCGATTTGAAGAGACATTAGGGCCAATGACCTCCTTAGCTTTCATTGTTCCATTATCTCTTGTACTTGCATTTGTGATTTTGTTACCTTTATGTACACATAATAAACCAAAGGTTAGAAACATAAGAGACATATTTTTTAAAAAGAAGTACTATATCAAACTAAATCACTTAATTCCTTCGCACTTGGATTAGAACACATGAAATAGTAATAAAATTAGGTATAAATTTAGTTATTAGAGTTTGTTACCTTTCACTTCTTCCACAACTGAATCCACAAGCCCAAGTAGTTTGGGATCCTCACTCATCATTTTTTTCAAAAGAGCCATCATCTCTAGATTAGAAGTCGACATGGCAAACCTACATAGGCATGGTAACAATAAGAAAGTATTTGCAATGTATGTTTCAAAATGTATATCACATTAAGCAATACAAAACAAAAGACTTCAATAAACATACTGTCATAATGTTTGAAAATGTAAATTACATTAAGCAATACAAAAAAAAAAGACTTCAATAAACATACCGTCATAACATTGTTGCCTCATGCTCATGCGAATGCCACATGGTAGGTACAATCTTTCTTTTGTTGTCAATTGCAATTGCTTTTGTTTTGAGTACTTGCCATTGCTTTTTCGTGGATACACATAGCCACCAATCCTTCCAATCTTGATCCTCTATTCTCACTTTCCAAATATTTTCTTGCAAGTGTACATTAGTTAGCCATCCCACTTTTACTTGCTTCATTTCATAGTGTACTGCTCTTATAACCGCACATTTGAGGTCATTTGGCTCACATAAAGCATCTAGATGAGACTTCATATAGACAACATCATTTTCCTCTGGCCAAGGAGGAATGCAACCAATGCAACCTATCTTAATCAAACGTGACCTTGGTCTCAAATCTTTTGTCTCATATGCGATGATATTGTTTCCATGTTGAAGTGGAATAAATTTGTGTAACTATGATTATATTGGTCTAATACAATCCCATGAAAATGGAACAAAACCATTTTGCAAGACACTCATACATGTAGTGGTATCCACAACTAGACTTTCATGGCCACTTTCAACCACAATACATTGTCTGTAGTAATAAGCTCCAAAAAATAGTTTCACTTCACCATTGCATTCAAACGAAAAAAATGATGATATGCATGCTTTCCAATGGCCAACATCTATGTCCACTCTAGAGTCTTCATCGCATCTTACCACCACTTTATCTCCCACTTTATAAACTTCTCCCTTTAGAAAAACCTTTTTATATTCTGTCACTGTTTCCACCTCTATGTTGAAGCTATGATGAACATATCTCTTTTCTTCATTAGTTGCATCTCTGCGTCTTAACTTCTTTGCTCCTATGGTTATTCCCTTTGTTAGAGCTACTCTTTTGCATGCACAATCATTAGCCTTTTCTAAAAAACTCCATATTTCTTTTTCTTCCTCCACACATGATACATGCATGAGACCTGATGCATGCCATTCTGGACATTCATCGTACCTATTAGAATCCACTAAGTATCCATCAGGTGGTAGTAAAGCTTTGTGGAGTTCTCTTGTCATCCTTTGATACGGCATAAGTCTGTCACGTTGGTCTTTTGTAATATGCATAAATATCCATGTAAAGAATCTTCGTCTTTGGTAGTTTGCATAAGAAATCTCATTATCTTTGTTATTTGTTTTGATATTGACATATACTGAGACCATACGCTCATAAATATAACACCAGAAAGCATCATGACTACCATGTCGAATAATGTCATCCAAGAATTCTCCAAAACCTACATTTAGTAAGACAAGAAAATATATACGATTAAAGTGAAATATAATTGCTATATAAATGAAAAAAATAAGAAAATAAAAAATATTTATACCTGCAACATGTTCCAAAGGAGCTGAGTTTGATCCTAAGAGCTCCTCAGAGCTTACTCTCCATGAACCAAGCAATTCTCTCAAAGTGTCTATATTTTCTCTAGACCAACCATTGTCGCGAGTGTAGTTGTAAAAAGCATGAGCAATGTCTATCAGAATCAATCCTAGGTCATAGAATACCTTGGGAATACCTTCAATCTCACATAGTACATAAGGCAAACACCATTGAATCCAATTTTGATTTTCCTCAGCCTTGTAGCTCTCACAATACTTACTAGGATATCCTGGCCAGCAACATAACGAATAGAGTATGGTGTTACTTTAGTGACACGATGTGTTGTCTCATCAATTTTTACTTTCATCCTGTTATCCACAGTCCTTACTAGAGCACATATATATTTTGAGAACAAATTTAGGGCCAAAATATGCATTCAATCATATACAAGGTCCAGGGATAAATCAAAGCCATAGAGTTCATATAGTCTCCACAAGCATGATCTACCAGAAAGTCCCGCATCTTTCAAAATCTCTTCTCTTTCTGCTTGGGTGAGGGCTCGCTCTGCCATAGTCAAAGAACTAAGCATTTCATTGGTTGATCTTTTAATTGGTCTATATCTCAACTGGAATCTATTTTGACCATACAAGTAATGTCCTGAGCCCTCACCCTCCAAAGTGGCTATTGCTTTGTCTCTATGACAAAACGACTTACCACCATCTTTGAAAGATCCAATCTTGCACTGAGCTGGATGGTCTCCAGTTACCATCATTAGCATAGCATGTGCAATGAATCTTCGACGAAGAGAATTTTCATGCTCAACAATCTGTGCAACTGGATAATTGAAGTCTACTTCAAATCCATCAACAAATAGACTTTCTAATTCATCTATCAATGGCTGCATGAATATGTGAAAGAGTTTACTAGAGCTTCCAATAACTTTTTTGCAACTGAATGGAATAAATAAAACCGGTATAACTCCAATAAGGGAGCTCTTTCCAACATTGAGAATTTTGATTTCAACAACTCCACAATTCTTCTGGGTTGTCTTCGAGGCTTGGAATCCATCCGAATGTAATAACAAGGTGAAATTGCATGGATCACCCTATTGATCACAAAACACACCACATTTTAGTAACCTGTATCAAATTTCATTTATATTAATTAAAAAGACAAGCATGATAATAAAGTGTACCTTACAAATCCTTTTGTACCCATGTATGTGAGTTCGACATGATTTGCAGATAAACTTGTAGGCACTCTCAATATCATCCCATGAATGATCAAGCAATGGTGACTTTTGGGCAGAAGGCCAAGTTGTATAGACTTGTTTGCAATGCATGTTATTACATATCAATGGAAGCTCAAAGTATGATTCAGGATTCCAAAAATCATTTACACTTTTGCATTTTGTACCATCCCAAAACTCATTTATTGTAGAATCACAAAGTGTATTCTCCTGTATTAACCATTTTTTTTTATTTCTCCACATTTCCAACAATTCATGGCATAGAGTTCTACTTCTAGTTAGTAGACGCAATTGTTCTCTAATGGAGACATAGTCAAAAGAGAGCATATCTTTCCTCGGTAGAGAACACTTGGAACACTTTTCACAACATTGTGAACAATCATGCTTTAACTTCTTCCTTCCTCCTTTTCTGGTGTTACACAAGCATTCAATTGTGTCTCTAATGTAGTTATCCTCCTTTCTTGGCTGATAAAGCAATGGTGCATGAATAGAGCTCTCACTTCCTTGGCATACCCTGTAACGTTGGGAGTTAACCATACCTAGCCGTGTGAACATGATACCAAGTTTCTCCCAACAAGTAGGAATATTTATACCATTCAAGTCTCCATCCCATGTGTTAGGCATTTGCACTAGTAGTTTGGCCAAGATTGGCATATATATATTGTTCATATGTGCTTGGGGGGGATCAGAACTGACCATATCACCAAAAAGAATTTTAAGCATTTTATCTTGAAACTCAATTGAAGCTTGATGCTCATCCCAAAGTGCTTGCAATTGAATTATTCTTTTAACGATTTTGTCAAATAAAGATGGTTCAACATCATCCATCTCGAACGTTTCATGTTGTGGTTCCACCTCATTATCCTCCCTTTCGTCTAAATTGCCAATCTCATCTGATGGGTCATTATGGACCTCATCTCCCATGTCATTATGCTCTAGTAGAATGTCATCTTGTGGTAGTCCTTGAGAGTCACGTAAACCAAGATTAGTAGCGAGACTCTTAAATCTTTCCTCAATTTTCATGTGTCTTGCATATGTTGAGTGAGGAACCATACGTCCACCTCCACAATATGTTCTGCATGTACACCACAAACGCCTGCGTCTAGGCAAAGAGTGAGATGATGGTTGATCCATAGGAGGGTTATCTTCACTCATAGAAACATCATTGTTAGTAGAATTTTGACCTTCTTGTTGAGCCAGAACTGATGAATGTATTATCCCATTCATATCCTTGCGACTGTGTGCATATTAAGTTTGTCTAGTAACATTCTGATAACCAAGGGTTGAATGCCTACACTTATAATTGCACTGACATATCCTTAAATTATTCATTATGGCTTCCTGAAACATAGACATAAATAAAAAACAATCAATCTATATATTAAAGTTACATATCAAAAGTTATACATCAAACGAGAAAAAAAAAGCATTACTCAATGGGAAGTAGACTTTTATCTATGGTGGAAATAAATTATATTCAAGAACCATAAGCATAGTCAAGGAGATTTAATTAGAAAGCTGCAAAGAGTAGAAAGTGCAAGGATATTTAATTATAGAATACCTTCGTATCAAAATCTTCCAAAGATGCATAAGACTTAGTTTAGCAAAAACATGTGTCTATTATTTCTAAGGGTAGAGCAAGGATACGATAGTGCTATATGGTTTACAAGCATATTCATAGGGTGAAAGAAAACTATGTTCACTTAATATTGTTATCTCAAAGTTCTATATTTATTATGGGCACATACATAAACTAGATCTTCCAGTAAAGTATAGCTAGATGTACGTTATGAAGTGGTGCAAAGGTGTCACTTGGTTCATGTGAATTGAAGGGGAATTCAAGCTGACTCTGAGTCTACAAACATAAGTAGGCTATAGAGAGAGAGATTACAAAACCTTGCCTGGAAAGGAAGATTGGGCCGGGCTGGGCCAAAAAGACCCATCACATCACTTATTATTTCCCTAGTATGGTTAAACATCTCCTCGAACAAGTGATACTTGGAGCTTACTATAATAAACTTATGCTCGAGAAAACATAGGATTTAAAAAAAACAAGAGATAACAAAACCCAGCTTGGATAGGAAGATCGTGTCCCTAGGGCTAACAAGGCCCATCACAACAGTTATCATTTCCCAAGCATGGTGGGACATCTCCTCAAAACAAGCAAAGTCAGAGATTACAAAACCCTGCTAGGATAGGAAGGTCGTGTCCCTAGGGCTATAAATAAGGCCCATCACACGGCAGTTATCCTTTCCCAAGCATGGTATACATGTAGTATACATCATGGTATACATGTAGTATACTAGAAAGACTAGTGGACACAATAGGCATAAACATTCTTAGTAAAAAGGCTTGTTGCCCACATTGTTACAACAATGAATAGCCTATCAAAACTAACCCAAACAAGCTCAAGACACATCACAATAGCCTATCAAAACCAACCCAAACAAGTTCAAAACACAATATTATCACAAGCTCAAAACGGATCCTCATTATAATTGCTACATTCTGAGCTACAGCATAACCGCATCACGTGGATGCCATGGCGGTCCTCATCTCCACCCACTCATCGACATCCTCATCGATTAGCAGCACTCAATATGTCGTGGACGACGATGTGGATGTGGCCTTTCTAGATGTGTGCCATTCAATCAAGGAGACCACGGCTAACATTCTTCACTACCTCGCCTCGGTTGAGAATGAGCTGAAGAACTACTCCTTCATAACTGCTTCTAATTCAGGATTCTCATCCTCCATGGTCTTGCGGGCAAGGTGCAGACTATCTTGCTTGCTGTGCAACGGCCATCATGAAGAGCACCCTCAGGAAGCCCTCGCTGCGGCACAAGACGACGTCCAGGATGTTGCCCTCCGAGAACAGAGCAGCTTGTTGCTTGGCATAGTCTAGGTGGCCTGGCCGCAGACAGCTGCCGCTAGCAGGAAGCAGAAGTTCAGTAGGAAAGAGAGCAGGAAGAGGCGCTTATACAGCGTGAACCAACCCTGCTGTGTGGAGTTCACTCCCGACCCGAAGCTCCGCAGCTTGCCATCGGCCGCTGCCTGCTTCGAGATTCTAGAGTTTTGGACCCCTTGATCAACGCTCACCGGACCAGCAGGATCTCCCTAATTCCCCGTTTTTCGTTCATGACTAGTTCTGATCCCCTGACCACACCTTGCTCCATCCACTACCACTGCCACTACGACCCACCCCCATGTGTGTTTAGGCAACGCACTCATGCAGCAGCGCTCCACGCTCCTCACTTCATCCATCTCTCTCCTCACTGGCAACATGTGTGCCAAATCGAGCCTACGACTTGGTGCTAGAGAATGCACCACGCTCTTGGTGTTTGCCACCGCAGTCTTGGGCATCGCAGGAACAATATGCAGCACATCTATATCGACTGATCGACGTGCTAGCTCATCCGCACTAGCAAAGAAGTTGCTCACTAGATGTGGCGTGCTCTTGCCCACCGACAACCAACCATCATCACTTTAATGGATCGCACCTCTACGACGACTACAACATATCACAGTCCTGCATGGCGCAGTCCTAATTTATGGATCGAGCATCCTTGCACGGGCCTACCCAAGCCCGGGGGGGTGTCGGCATTCGCTTCTGGGTCAGAGAGAACGTATCAGAGGAGTCGCGTATCAGAGATTACATTGTCGCTTTTTACACACGTATCGACAGAGAGCGTATTAGTGATACCTGCTAGTGGAGCGGGGCAGGACAGCGCTGACGGCGTCGGCGTTCGCTTCCGGGTGGAGGTGGTAGCTGTGCTTAGCTTGGCGATGCGGTGGTTCCCGACACCCAAGAAGGATCGATTGCCTCCACGGTTCGCCCCAATCGGGCAGCAGCAGCAACTGGCGGGCGCGACGAATATGGCGGACAAACTGTTTGTAAATGAGCTGCAGGTGATTCGATGGCAGACAAGCTGTTTCCCTCCTCTACAGTAAGGGCATCGATCCGTTGGCGGGAATTAATTAGAGGTTAGGTAGGGAATTAATTAGAGGGTAGGTAACAATAGTGGATTAGCTCCATCTTCGTCTTTGTCTTTGTCTCCTTCTCTCTCTCCCCTTACCTATGTAAATCGCCCCGCGTATTTCTAGGTAAGGCATCGTGCGATTCCAATTGGTAATACCAACTACCGAAAATGAAGAAGCATTACAAACAACAATTACACTCCAAATAAAAAAATACATAGGCCACTTACAATACATTCGTAGTACAAACTTGGCATATCTTATGCCAATCATGGGATTTTAGCCTGCGAACATGAGAGAACGCATCATAGTTGTCGAAGTACAGATAGACTTGATAATTTGCTTCACAAGGTGCTCTTCTTTAGTGGAAAAAATCCAAGGAGCGCAAGGTAACTGCAAGCAACCACCAGCACTCGACTACGGCCAAAGCGCCTCCATCTTGCCTACCTCCTTCAAATCCATTCATGCCCCTATAGTGTCTCTCTTTCCTGTGATGTGGTCCCATAGTAAGCTACCCACATTCTTGAAAATATGCATGGGATCCAACAAGTGGTTGATCTGTAAGTGGGTCCAATACAGTAACTAGTAGAAAACTGAGAACCATCACATTCCATTAAGATGTGACTCCATGTGGACCATTTTTTGCTTGTACCAGCTTTGGGCATTCAATCGTGCTTGAGGTCATTCAAGAAAACCTTCCCTTAGATCATGACCCTCCGGTAAGAAAGTGGTGTGCCCTTGATAGGCCATCTTCTTCATCGCTCATTACCTTCAGGAGTCTACCACACAATGGATATGCAAGATAATCTAAGGTAACGAGACCTGTCCCAACATCTCTATCTCGTGAATACAAACTTGAACGAGCTATGATAGATAATACCAACCAGAATGGAAGCTCACTTACCTGAGCACTCCCCGAATCCCAAAAAGTCATGCATGGTCCACTTGAGAATGACTCAAATATTAGTGGACCTTGACCATCGCGCTTGCTCATATCTTCCACCACGACCCTCTCCTCCCACAAAATCTTAACCTCATCAACTAATGGATGAAGACACACATCCATATTCTTGACTTTGTAGTGGGTGGGAATGAGAAAGCTAAGGATGAGGTGCCCTTTCTTCGTAGAAAGCCATGGAGGGATGTTGTAGTTAACAAGGACTACAAGCCACACACTGTAAGAAGTTGAGCGCAAACCAAATGGGTTCTCGCCATCCATAGCAAGACCAAGGCGAAGGTTCCTTGGCTCTCGGGCAAAGCCTAGAAAGGTAGAGTCAATGTGACTCCATACACATGAATCCACTGATATTCATTGGACTCCATTTGTAGATCTATTCTGCGTATGCCACATTGTCAAGCTCGCCATGCCAGACATACGAAACATATGATGTATACAGGGGGGTAAGCGAAAAGTATCTAAGAACTTTTTGAGGGATAGTTTTCCCTTGCAATTCCTATCGATACGTGTGAGCATCATAATTTGGACATGTCTTCTAGTCTCGTATTCTCCTCAAAATAATACACAATTGTTGATACATGTATATATATGGATGTTGTTGTAGTCCATGCCAAGCTTTCGTAAAATATGTAACGCATCATCACAAGAATTAGGCATGGTATTTGCAAGTGGTAATACATGATACTTTAGTAATCTTTAAAAAATCATAAAACACATTTAAAAAGCACAATTTATTTTATGATAGTGCTGAAAAGAAATCAACAAAGCGTATATAGAAGATATCTCAACAACTCGGTCACACTTGCATCGCTCCATCCATATTTTGCTAGGAGTGCAAGCAATGTCTTCAAGTGAGATACTGAGCACCCATCATATAATGGTATGGATGCTTCCTCTCTAAGAAGATCATATGTCTTGACATCCATGGGCATCAATACATTGATCATTGCCTCCATCTTAGGCTCCAAGATTGTAGAAAATTCTAAAAGGCTGCATGTCTCCTCTAGTATTGATGGTATAGATTGGTAGTATCTTTCAAGTGGTGGATTGGCTCAAGCACTCCATCCATCACACATCCATGAACTCTTCTAACTGGCCGCAAAGGGTGCACTCGTACTTGGGATGAGACGTCACCTTCCTGTAATAAATTTTACGGCTACATCCAATGTTTTTGTATATGACATTCAATTAGTTTGCAAATACAATGCATGATTGATATACACTTTTCTTACTGTTTGCTCAAAATCTGAGATCACCTGATCAATGATCTCTGATTGAAACTCGTCGAAGCATCGTTCGTGTTCCATAGAAAATCAACATTTTTTTCTAATTGCCAACTTACATTGAGAGCAAGGATATCAGACATGTTGATTAAGATATGCCTCGTGATCTTGAACATCACAGCCTTCATCGTTTTCCATTTGGTCTACGTTACGACAAACAATTTGGTTTTGTTATCATTCTTTTTTCCTTTCTTAAATTGTTTGATAAGGGATTTCTTCTCTTGTAACTCAACAAAATTAATGTATATAAAGTATCCACTTGCCTACGGACAGGCCTACAGTATGTAAAGTCTAATATGCTATGTATGGGGACGAGAGAGTAGCTACCATATATTAGAGTGTTTCCCGTCCCACCGCGGTATTGCACTAGACCACTACTACTACTAGTACTCGCCTTCTCAAACACACAAAAGGTGCACCTTTTAAGAACCTCTCTCTCTCTCTACTACTACTACTACCACCACCACCACCACCACCACCACCACCACCACCACAACTACTACTCACCTAATTCTCAAAGCATTGAATATACCCAAGGTGCACCTTTAACAAAACATCTCTCTCTCTCTCTCTATCTTTGTCTCTACTACTACTACTACTACTACAATAAAAAATAAGAAAATAAGAAATTAAAGAACTACTACTACTACTAGCACCACCACCACCACCACTACAACTACCACCACAACAACAAAAAACAAGAATTGAATAAATTAAAGAACTGCTATTGCTACTACTACTACGAAAAAAAAAAACAAGAAAAGAAGAAATTAAAGAACCACCACCACCACCATTACTACTACTACTACTATAAACAAGAAAAGAAGAAATTAAAGAACTACTACTACTACTACTACTACTACAAACAAGAAAAGAAGAAATTAAAGAATCACCACCACCACCACCACCATTACTACTACTACTACTATAAACAGGAAAAGAAGAAATTAAAGAACTACTACTACTACTACTACAAACAAGAAATTAAAGAACAAGATCTTACCCTCTCTTAGTTTTTTATCCATTCATTTTCCTCTCTCCCCTCCCTCTCTCTCTCTTTCTTTATTATATTTCATGTTTATTCCCTCTCTCTCTCGTTCCTTCTTTCTTTTTGTCTCTTCCTCTCCCTCTCTTATTTTCTCTCTTTCTCTCTTAGGACACATCATTTTTAACAAAAACAAGCAAAAGAAAAGGAGAAGAAAAAAAAACAAACCAAGAGGGAGCAATGCACTCACCACAAAGGTTCGAGGATCGATTTGGTGGCTCCGCTTCACCCTTCATACACTTCCTCCTCTTCTTCCCAAAGGGCAGCAGCAACTGCGAGCAGCTCTTATTCTCCCTGTTTTTGTCTTTCTCTCCTTCTCCCTCTCAAATGCATGATGCAGTTCTCTCTCTCTTTTGCTCTCTCTTTTGTTCTTATGCGCAAAATGCCACGATCAGGTTTCGACTCGCTTTTTTTCGTCTGAGTACCGTCACTTTTTGCGACGCAAATAATGATGTTGCTAATATTCATCGGAAATGGCCATTGCTATTCTCCTATATCCTTGTGGTGACTACTTACGATCTCCCTATCTGCTTGGTGATTCTTGATGAGGTGGTCTAGGATGCTTGGATCTTAAAGTGGATTTGGCCAACTTCATATATACTCACCTAAATGCCGAATTTGGTCCTTTTCAAAGAAGAAAAAAATATTTATATCCTCATTAAGAGGATCCTTGACTAGTATTGAGACATTTCCAATCACTTTAGCTCTCTGACTCCTGCAAGCCATGGAATAGATCATGAGCCATTTCTCTTGGTAAACTTTTTCATCGTGTTATTAACTTTTAGAAAGTATTCACCAATGATTCTATTTGTGCACATATTTTACAACTCAAATTCTCAATAGACCCTTCTCCTTACCAATTTTGCAATAAAAATTTATTACTTGTTTGGTTCTAGTTGGTTGGGTTGGGGATCTCAGTAAGTTGTTTGTCAATGGATCATTACTTGATTTTTGGTCACACTCATTGGTCTTCACATTGGTTGTTCTTGTCTGCATATTGGTTATTGGTCTCCCTTTCTCCTATAAAATGAGTCGAGCTTCAGAGCTTGGGAGTAGAGTCAAGTGCGTGTGGCCATACATTTTGAAGCGACTAGCGATAAGTAGTTCTTCTTCCATAAATATGTTATTGATGAGGAGGTGGCGAAGTAACTTTATAGATGGAGTCAATGCACAATCTTTGATGATGCCTTGGAGAGACGTGGTCTTACACTAAATGGGATCAAGTTGACAATCTTTCAATGCTCTGTAGTTGTGACCACTTCACTTTTAATCATGGCGGCTCCATGGTGGCAAAGGGTAAGCCATTTTTTGAGGAAGTGACTTAAAGAGCTACATAATTGCTGTAGATTAGTAATAACACTAGAGTTCATAGGGAGTGTATGCTTCATAAAGGAGAAAAGTATTCAACAGTTCTTTAGTTGGTCATGTGGGATCTCTTGTGCTAACTTATCGAGGATGATAATGCTTTTGCAGAATAGGAGTCCATGCTCCTCCCATGTAGGATACCATTAGGATCCCAATGAGAACATGGTAAGATTAGTCATTCCTAAGTCCATCATAGAAAATACTTTGCAAAAGGTATATGAAGTGGTGCCCAAGCATACAAAGCACTCAATGAGGGGCTTCTTGGTACGAACCAATAAGTCTTCAACCATTTCGGCGATTGCATCAAAGTGTCCATCAACAATACTACCATATTTCTCTTCTAGCACAACTTCAATTTCATGCTTACATATACATCTTTTGAGGAGACCATCGTGCCCTAAGTGGTATAATCAATTGGTAGTCAACATGTATGGTCAAGTTTTAATTAAAAGGAGAGTGAGGTGAGCTATCTCGATTGGGTGTTCTGGGAGGCCTTGTTTAAGAATGTGCATGATGTCATTATTCCAATAGCTTGTAAGGTCAACTTTGAAGAATTGGATCTCTTGGTTATTACAAAATAGATGAGCATCAAGGAGTTGGTCATCAACTTCGATAGCCTTCTCATTGAGTGGTTACTTTCATGAAAGATGGTTAGCAATAAAACATTGTTTTTTGTTCTTGCACAATAACTAAAAAATAAAGTTCTAACAATAAAAGGAGCCATTAATTAGCAATGCATCCAAAAGTCGAGGACTTTTTCACAACGTACAACAAGGCTTAATGGTCCATGAAGAAATTGAAAGGTGTAGCCAGTAAATAATGGAAAAACTTCTTAAAAGTGTATACCACAACTAAGCCTTATCTTTTGGTAGTAGAATAATTCACTTAGTCCTCAAAGAGATATCAACTTGCAAAAGTCGTGTCACAAGGTCAGCACAATACTATCGTGATTGCAACTTTGGAGGCATGGATATGCACATGGAAGGTGATTAACTAGGTTGGGACTCTTAGGATACGTGATGTCATTAGAAACTTTTTTAACACTTCATAAGAAGATTGACACTCAGTGCACTCCCTGGTAACTAGTAGCTTATACAATTGTCGAGCAATAGTTGCATAGCTAAGCACAAAGGTGGCAATAGTACCCACTGTACCCAAGGAAACATTGCATTCCCTTAGTATGATGGTGGTGGTAATTTTATGATAAAAGAGTGTTTTAGGTAAAATGGGAAAAATCCCATGTTATGGGAAAATTAAAAGTTCTAGGTTCAACATTTGTTATAGTAAGTTTGTCTAGTTTTATGAGTCTAGGAAGGGATAATACGGTTGAGAAGTATCATTTTTAGTATGCCTATTATTCTCTTTTTATTTTGAGCCTACATCTATGCTTTGAATATGATTAGCCCACTTGACTATTACTAGCTAATATTGTTATTTTATGGTGAATATCAATATTAACAAGGTCATTGATGATAGTATATGATGAGAAGTATGTTGGACTGGCAAAACTTGATAACTCTATCTTTTAGTAATAACTCTTAAGAAAAAGTGGGTGATGTTTTAAAACACCATTGGAATTGGGGCTAATTGGAACTCCTTCCAATTAGTCGCAAGTAATGGTTTAGGGTTACATTGCTAGACTATGTCATAGTACGAAGTCTTCACAAGACAAAAGATCAAATAAAACCTACAAAAAAAACTTGCATAAATTCAAATGAAAACTAAAATATATTTAATGAAATTTGAATGTCATTGATATCATTGTAGTGAAAACTCAATAGTTAACAAAATATAATTTCAAGAAACATGATATAAAAGGCATTGTTACTTACCCTTTATGTGCTCGTGAACTAAAGTTGCATGTTTTGTACACTTGAATGTGCCTTCTCACATGCGTCCTTTCGTGCCTTCACTCTCTTATGTTGAACCTATCCATTTGATTTTCATGCCCATCACAATTGAATGAACATGTTTCCATACCTTTGGGTTTGCCTTATTCTCCATCCAATACTTATTCCAACAATCATGATAAACCTCTGCACATTAGTCATACCCTTCCTTTTTGCACATAGTGCCGAATAATGGATGAAAACTTTTTGGTAGTTTGGTGATGTCCTATCCACCTCAACATTTGACTGAGCAACTATAAGCCAAACGAGATAGATGTTGCTGTCCATTTATATTTTAATTCATTGATCAAACAAAACCAAATAGTGCTCTTAAATCTGTAACAAGCACAAAAATTTCCATTGGTCATTTTTGTTGGCAAACTGATAAGGAATGAATCAATCCTTTCGAATGCATCCAGCACTCGATCCGGGATGACTTGCGACTTGGCAAGATCCCCTATATCCTGGGCTAGGTCGTACCCTACTAATCCGACTTGGTCAAACCTTAAGTTCATAGATTATTTCAGTTTATCGGCTGGTCTTTTGCTTCCAAACAATTATCTTTACTCAAGAAAGATAATATATTAGGATGATTATTCATCCTCTTGCAAGATAACTTGCGTAAGGACCTGCCAACCTCATTGCAAGATTTGGCCATTCCCTTGTGATCCAATCACAATATCATATGACTCCGCACTTGTTGCACAAGTGTCGCATCGAACTATGAGACTATTCTACTCATCCGATGGAGTCACGAAACAATCTAGTCCTGATCACATTAGGCTGACTAGTATTGTCCTAGGGTTCCAAGTTCCATCTCATAAGATTCTTAGGGACAAACCCTAGATCATTTCCCAAATATGTTTCACTGTCCCTACATTTGGTGAATGTGGGCAAGTATTTAAGGTATAGGAGTTTCAGTTTTAGCAATATGTACGATTAGGTCATGTATTAATTTCCTAGTGAATTTCTTGGAATTTAACTCATTCTAAATGAGTACTCCGTGGTTTAGGTGTATGCCAATTTGTTAACTCTTGAATATAATTATATTATCATTTCCATAAACACATGACCCGCTGTCTACGCGTAAATTGATTTTCAACCCTAACTTATCGATTAAAGGTCAGGCATAGGTTAGGTTAATTCCAACTAATCTTCCTATAACCTGCGAACAAATTTCATGCTAAACAAGCAACATTTTTCTTGATAATTTGTACAATTGACAAACGATAATTGCCTAGAGATATGCATCGTAAGAATCATTTCATGCCTTGCACTTTCCTAAGGATTCCTAGCACTTTTCATGATGATTCATTGTGAAGAAGATATGGCTTAAATAATGCGATATATAGTTTATACTTCCATGTTTAAACGAGGTATACTATTTTAATTCCGTTTTATAACAATGGACATTAATCTAATTTTAACTCATTTCAATGCAGAAAGTTATTTGCTAAAAATGCATTTATGCTCCCTTTATTTTTCTTGTTTTATTGAAAATATTAATGACTAAATTCCTCCATCGTGAGCTAATTTTTCTAATGCATTTTTTAAGACAAAAAATGCATCCTGTTTCCAACAATTATCCTTGCATGATTATAACAATATCAAATTAAAATTTAGAAAGGAGAACCTGGACTTGTGGTGAGATGTCCACGTGGATGCTAGGAGACAACCCTCCTGCGGTTGCACCTTGGGCTTTCTTAGGAGGCATCGCGAATGCAGTCTTTGCGTCGTGAATGCAGCTTTACAACTCCTTTTTGAAATTCCACGGTGGCTCCCTTTTTCGATAACTTGCACCGTCCGACCGAAAGCGGTTTTAGAAGGCTTCCTCCTTGAAGTAGGGATTTCAAAAAGGGGGTGTTTCAAAATCTTTCGCTAATAAGGCCCATTAAAGCCATGGGAAAGGCTTACTGGCCTTAAAAAGACTCACACGAACGGGGAATAAAATGTGTAAAAAAAAAGGGAGTATAAGGATCCTTAGGGAGGAAATTTCGTGGATGGGGTGTTATATGCAAGGGCACATGAAGGCATTGAAATTCTCGGGGGGAGGGGGGGGTGGGGGGTAGGGGTTGTTTTGACAATCCCTCACTAACCTCGGCTAGGAGGGAAAAGAAAAAAGGACATGAAAGGCCTAAGGGGGTTTTAAAACACGGGGAAGGAAAAGACCCTTTGGGGTAATCTTTTATGGGGGGGAAGGTCCCTAAGGGAGCCTTAGAGAGGAATTTTTAAGAGGGTAAACAATAGGGTATAGAAAGGGCCTAAAGAGCCCTCAGGGGGAAATTCCATGGGGGGGGGGCGAAAGGTAGACCTAAAGGATAAACCTTTTGGAAGGGGGGAAAAAGGCCTAAGGGAGCCCTTAGAGAGATTTATGAACACGGGGTGGCAAGGGACCTTTAAGGTCAAAGCTTTTTGGGAGGGGAGAAAGGGGCTTATAGAGCCCCCCACCCTTAGAAGCTTAGAAGCTTCTAGAAGCATGTGGGGGGGGGGGTTAGATCTCCACGTGGAGGGGAGACGTCGAATGGTGGCGACTGGCGACGGATGGGATTCAACGGCGACGTGTGGCGGATGAATGGCTCTCACCCAGCCCCAGCTCATTGACAGCTTAGAATGGTGGCAACAGCTCTCTCCCTTCATGCGATTTTGATGGTGTTGGCCGTAGGCTTCTGTGGCAGTGCTTCCTCCTCTCAGGCTCTATAGCAGCGGCCTCACAATCATGATGGCATCCCTTGGAGTCCCTTCATCCGGCGCCCCCTCGACTTAAATAGGGGAGGGGATAAGATCCTCCCTCCCCCCCACGCGTCGAGGCGCATGAGTCTCCCTTGCTTCAAGCTCCAGCAAGAAGCTTAGTGTCTTATGTTTCCCTCCCTCTCCCCTTGCTTGACAGTCGGCTGGGGGAAGGAGGGAATAATTTTTTTTGCCTTTATCTAATTAAAAAGAATTATCCCTATGACTTATCCTACCCTTAAGAGGGGTTTCATATGCGAATTTCATATTTATCATTTCGGAGTTGTTACATTCTCTCCCTCTTGGAGGAATCAAGATGTCCTCATCTTGAGATAAGCTGGGGATATTGATGGTTGAGAGTGCCTTCATCTATCCAAGTGGCATCCTCTTCGGGATAGTCTTTCCACTGGACGAGGCATTCTCTCAAGGTTATGGATCTTGCTTGAAGCTTCAACCCTCAAGGTTGGATTTGAGAAATTTAGGGGACTTCGACAATCATGACCATACAATGCTTGGAAAGGGGTCACCTGAGTGCTTTGTTGGTAAGAAGCATTGTAGACAAATTCAACCAAAGGTAAGTATTGAATCCACCTTTTCTGGCTCACGAAAACAGTATACCCTAAGCATATCCTCGATGACTTGATTGACTCGCTCTGTTTGGCCATCCGTTTGGGGATGGTAAGCTGTGCTAAAACAGTGTTGAGTTCCAATGGCTTCAAAGATGGCTCTCCAGAAGTGTGATGTGAAGAGAGAATCACGATCACTAATGATTCTTCTCGGTAGCCCATGTAGCTTCAATATCTCCTTGATAAACAATCTTGCAATGTCTGAGGCTTTATAGTTTGTCTTTACTGGAATAAGGTGTGCAACCTTAGTTAGCATGTCAACCACAACCATGATGGAGTTGTATCCTCCCTGCACTTGGGGTAGGCTAACAACAAAGTCTATACTGATGAATTCCCATTTCATTCGGGGAATGCCAAGCAGTTGCAGCTTCCCTGGCATCTTGACATGTTCGGCTTTGATACGTTGACAAGACAAACACTCGGTGACATATTTGAGAACATCACCTTTAAGCTTCTCCTAATGGTAGCCCTTCCTATGTTCATTGAGAGTCTTGGCATAGCTAGGATGTCTTGCGAAAGGGGAATCATGAGCTTCCCACAATATCTTCCACTCAAGAGACTGGCTTGCTAGTTTACACAGCCTTGTTCTATAGTAGACAAATCCACTATTAATAGAGAATTCATGATACTTAGCCTACAGCTTTTGGTTCTAATCCTTGATAGAGATCTCCCTTAGCATTGTTTGGTAGGCCGGATCATGGCATGCATCTTCTCTAGCTAACTCAAGTATTGAATTGTTTGTCATAGATACTTTTGTAGCTAGAGATCTAGCTGTTGATGGATTCTGCAAGATTAGTGAATTAAGGAATGCCTTGTGACTAAGTGCATCGGCAACTACATTCTCTTTTTCTGGTCGGTACTTGATTTCAAAGTCATACTCCTCCAGTACTTCAATCCATCGACGTTGCCTCATGTTGAGCTTGTTCTGGGTAAAGATCCACTTGAGACTCTTATGATCAGTCACTAGGGTAAAGTTGTTACCCAACAGGTAGTGTCTCCAAAGATTTAGGGCATGGATGACAGCTAGCAATTCCAGATCATGGGTAGCATAATTTTTCTCATGACTCTTCAATTTCCTTGAAGAGTAAGCTATCGGGTGACATTCCTGCATGAGCACACATCCCAAGGCAAGTGTGCTAGCATTAGTTACTACCTCGAACTCCTTAATGAGGTCTGGAAGTTTTAGTATAGGTGCTGATACCAAAAACCTATCGAAGCTATTTTGTTCGAGAGTTGACCATGTAATAGATGTTTGCTTCTTTAGTAAGTCCATCAGAGGTGCTACAATCAAAGCATAATTTTTTATGAAGACCCTATACCATCCTGTCAATCCAAGAAAGCTGTGTATTTATTTTAGAGTTGTTGGTATTGGCCATTCAAGCACATCTTTGACCTTGGTTGGGTCCACTGAGATTCCTTCCGCTGATACAATGAATCCCAGATATTCAATATGACACTTGAAGAATGCACAGTTCTTCATCTTAGCATACAACTTATGTGCCCTCATTGTCTCAAGGACAATCCGAAGTTGGGGTTCATGATCTTCTTCTTGTTTGGAATAGACTAAAGTGTCATCGAAGAAGACAAGCATGAAATCATCAAGATATGGCCTGAAGATATCATGCATTAACCTGTTGAAGGTGGCAAGGGCATTCATAAGCCCGAATGACATAACTAGAAACTCAAAGTGCCCATATCTTGTATTGAAGGCCGTCTTTGGAATATCTTCTTCCTTGATTCTTATTTGATAATAACCTGACATGAGGTCAATCTTGGAGAAGATCTTTGCACCCTGAAGAAGATCAAGAAGCTCATCTATTCTAGGAATAGGGCACTTGTTCTTGACCTTTGATTGATTCAGTCCTCGGTAATCAATACATAGTCGAAGTGTCCCATCTTTCTTTTTCTGGAATAGTACTGGGGCTCCCCACGGTGAACTGCTAGGATGGATGTAGCCCTGATCTAGCAGTTGCTCGAGTTGCTCCTTCAGCTCAGTTGCTTCTGGTATAGACATTCTATAAGGTCTCCTTGCAATTGGCATAGCTCCTGGTACTAGCTTAATCTCATGATCCACTTCTCTTTGAGGTGGGAGTTCTTTCAACTCTTCAGGAAATACATCTGTGTATTCCTTTTGTGATGTCCATCTACGGTGCATACTTTAAAAGTGAGACGAATTTAGAGTAGTATGCGTCAAGAGTGAGCCCCAGCTGTTTTAGCTCGTAGAACTCATTCATTTTCTTCGTGCGATATGCAGGTGGTATATATCTTCCATGCACCACTTTCTTCAGCTTCTCCTAGGTAACGGATCCTTCCGTGATCCCTTGATCCCTGCACCATTGCTTCCACCAAAGCCTGGCTTCGTCAGTGAGCTTCAGCTTGGCAAGCATAGCCTGATTGGAGAGTACAATACCGGCTGCTTCGAAGTAATCCTCCATGGATTCAATCCAAATTTCAGCATCTTCTTGGACCGACCTGCCTCTCTCGTCAAACTTGGGCGGCTTAATCTGCTTGAGAAGAAACTTCTTCTCTTGGATTATAGTAGTACTTGATGTAGGAGGCAAACTAGGAACCTGTACCTGGGGTTGTGCCTAGATAAAGGTTTCTTAACGTTATTATTTGATAATGGTTATTGATCTATATTACATCTTCAATTTCGCTATCAACCAAGAAATCTAACCACTTAACTTTTTATCAATTCTCATGCACAATCAAACATTGATAAAAAGAAGTCTTATTTGTATTTATATGGGCATAGCCCTTTCGGAATACAACATTTCTTGTGATGATAAGCCAACTGTTACATTTAGTTTGGGGAGAACAACGTTGTATTACATTTATCTACATGAACTATATAATAGTATGGTTTCGGGTCATGGATATTTAGGAATATTCGGTAACTCATTGGAAGTTCAGGGTATCCTTTCCTTTGGAATCCATTCTTCTCATGGCGCCCCAACACTTTAATCCTATCGGCGGGGATTACATGGGTTACTTCCTCATATACATATGAGGTGTATATGTGCGTCTGTTGCGCGTCTATTTCTGCGTGTAAATTCCTTAATACATGCGATTATAGACGCGAATTTGTAGACGTGCAAATAGACGACTGGGTGGATGCGCTTGTAAGATTTTCTCTATATTCAAAAATCGCGTCTAAAAGTGCGTCTAAAAGGCCTTTTTGTTATAGTGAATTGGCAATAAATTTGCTCTTGATTGAGGCTTAGAGTAGTCACTTTGTGATTGCGAATGTTGATTATGTTCATCTAGACCGGAGACAATAGTGAGGTAGAAGACCTCATGAAAGTAAAGAGTCCTAGAGTTCTTAATCAATTGTTTATGATAGATGCTCATCACCATCTAGGCATTACAAAAGCCTATGATTATAAATTTTAGGAATGTCTTATTAGATCAATGATGTTCATAGTTAATGAATCTAGTTATGCTAATTTTAACTAGGTATACTAAAGGTTATGCTAATGTCTAATTGATTTTTGCAAATGACAATGATTAATAATGTAATACTTATATTTGTTAGAAGATGACATGTGGTTCCTAGAAAGAGTGAGATTGATGATCACTATCACCATGTGTTTCATGATGATAGCCAGAGGCAGATTTGAAGCTTGCACCATTCCAACATTCCAAATGCAATGTAAAGTTTATCCTTGAATGCTCTAATTTGTGGCATATATAGTGATAGTTGGGTAGATGAGGGCAAGGAAAGTTCATGGAGAGTTTGGAATATACATGGTATATTGACATTGAGATGTGCAAGGAGTATTTGGTGCATGTTAGTGGACTTCATGAAACATTCCAACTTCTATTGCAATAAAAGATTGAAGTAGGGGTTTTAGAGCTTGTTTGAGGCTTGGGTTGACTTGAACATGTCTATAGAGACTCATAAAATTGTATTAGATGTGTGAAAAGAATGTCTACACCATAAAGATCTTTTAACAATGTTGTAAGTAATGATTGAGCTACTATTATCATTTATTGACTTCAAGCTTGGGTGTTGTTGCTATATATTTAGGCCATTAATTGTGTTTCCAAGAGTTTGCATGTTGTTTTTTAGTGGATTCTCGGACAATATTGAGCTTGAATATGGTTGGAAGAAGGTTGTTGAGGCTGGTAACTAAAATTTGGTGTGCTAAGTCAAGGAAGCAATTGAAGCTTTGTAAGGCTCAAGTACACTTATTAACTCATCTTCTATGTTGTGGTTATGGTTGCTCATGTATAATGCAATTATCAAAGTGTCCAGAGGGTTCATGAGAACTATTCTTAGTCCTTAATATATGTGGGGATTTTGGTACTATTATAGAAATTTTAGGAGTACTTGCTTGTATGCTTTGATGTAGGACTGGACATACATCTTTTGCAACTAGTAGTGGTTAGAGGTGGTTAGATGCATTGTTGAGGTTTGAGCTAGTTATTGTTGCTGTTAGTGACTTATTGCAGCCTATTGATGTCAAGAGACATCTGATATATATTGTTAAAATGTATGTATTTTATACTTTATCAAAGATTTTTTAATTCTATATTTGTTTCTTCTTTGAGGATTAGACTGGACAAAGCCTACACAAGCTTTAGAATTCCAATTCAAGATCTCACCCTTCTATGTTGCATATCATATTTGGTGATTAGTTGTATCATTCTTTTTGGTACTCGGATTTATATCTTCATTGTGTTGTTTATGGCTTAGTTGTAACAACATTATTATCTTTATCTAGCATATCGCTCATTTTTCTGCTATTGTGTATTCAACACATTTGCACATGCTTATGTTTCATCAATACATTCAAGTGCTCTTAGATATTCAAATGCTTAAGCAAGTTTTGAAATGTTAAACAATGAAACAAGTAGTCCATGTCTCGTAATATAGTGGACATAGACAATGAAGGCAAGATCTATGCAAATTTTTCTCTCTTGACTTGTTGGTTTTTGTATTAGAAAATTTCTCTCCAATTGTTGGAATGACTATGAGTATCATCATAATGATGGCCATTCAAATGCTCATTTCGAAGTATCTATTTCTATGCATATTTCAACATGCATGCTGATTATCTAGCCTAACATTTAAGACTTTTTGGCAACTACTTCTGTGAAAGCATTTGGTAGTTTATTCTTCATGCTATATAGCATAGTGTAATGGGGTGAAATAGTAGACAACACTGAAGTATTGATATTGGCACAACCATTTCTTGCCGTTTCTTTTTTGCATGATTTCTTGAACCCAAGGACATCTTTGCTTATAGTAGATGATTTGAATGTATATCTTTGATAGGAGCTTTGTGCTATGATATCATTTAAAGTGTCTTTAGGGGCCAAAGTCAAAGTCCTCATCTTAGTATATTTGTTAATTCCCATATCTAAATTACCTTTTTGACACCACATTGTATTTACTTTTATAAAGAAACCACATAAGTATGTAGTAACAAACATATAGACATAGTACAAATCTCTATCTATGGATCGTCAAATATTGACTATATGTCCAAAATTGTTTTATAGTACCTATTAGAAATTGCAGAATAAATAATACATTTTCCTCAAGACCTTGAAAATCACGACGTGGTTCTAATGAATGATGATAGCTAGTAGATCGGACCTAAAAATTTGTTAGGCTAGCAAAGTGTTCCTACAAAGGCTAATATTGGCTATGCTTGAGTAACAAGGGCAATAGTTCCTTGGAGAAAACCCTCACACATGTAGATTATAACCACACGTAGTAGACGATGCAGATTATTTCCTGACAGGATTCACTCGTTACAGGGAGGCCTGAGCGTCCGACCAGCGTATAGGCTAGTGGCATTACCATGTTGCAACGGCCAGCACCTAAGTACCAAAGACCGACGTCCAGCCAGAGGTAGAGGTCACGCACTGTATATAACATTACAGCTGGTCTGGACAAGCATTCTCCATCGCTAACCAGCGGACACATCTGATTAGCTTTGGTTTCACTTTTGATCTGAATAAATAAGACACAAGCAAGCTTGTAGACGCCCACACTTTTATCATGATATCATCACAGCAACTTAACCTGTTGGGAGGCAAGTACGAGATCGGGCGCACTCTAGGTAGTGGAAGCCAGGGCAAGGTGAAGTTTGCAAGACACGTGCGCGGTGGCCGGCCAGTGGCGATCAAGATTGTGAAAATCGAGGAGGACGAGGAAGAGGCGGAGGAGCTAGAGCAGCAGCTGAGGGAGGCAATTCGTGAGGCGAGAGCCAAAACTGCCGAGACTAAGAGGGAGCTGTTGCAGTGCGAGATAAAGAGCTTGAGCCTCACGCGGGGCCATCCGCACATCCTGCAGCTGGAAGAGGTGGTGACCAGCAGTGGTGACGAGGTATGCCTGGTCCTGGAGTATGCCGGGGGAGGAGACCTGGAGAAGAGGGTACAAGAGAATGGCAGGCTGAATGAGGATGAGGCACGGCGCTACTTCAGGCAGCTGGTGGAGGCCGTGGACTTCTGCCACAGCAAGGGTGTGTACCACAGGGACATCAAGCCCGAGAACCTCTTCCTCCTGGACGACCAGGAACAGCTCAAGCTGGGTGATTTCGGGCTGAGCACCATCTCCCACGATGGCCTGCTCGACACTCTCTGTGGCAGCCCGGACTATCTCGCCCCGGAGATCATCACGATGGCTGAGGATATAAACGGCAACGGCCGGGGGGGCTACCAGGGTGCACCCGCCGACATGTGGGCCTGTGGCGTTGTCCTATTCACTCTTCTAGCAGGCGAACCTCCCTTCGATCAGTCTCGATGCCAGTACAAAAGAATCTGCAATGCAGAATATTCCTTCCCAGCCTGGTTCTCTTCTGAAGTCAAGACGCTCATTTCCGGGTTGCTTACTGTGGACCCGTGCCACCGCAGCACAGCCGCTACAGTCCGGCAAGACCCATGGTTCTCAGCTCCAGCCAGTGCTGGTTCTTGTCCGCACACTAGCACCACAATTCCTCCTGAAGCTTCTGATCACAACCATGATCACCCTGACAATACTCATGAAAATGATAATGCTGCACCTGCACCCAGTACGCCACATAGTGAGCCGTCCTTTTATCGTGATCTGCCCCGTGTCTTGCAACTCATCTCGGTCGACTTAGTTTCCGGACCCCTTAATGACGATGACCTGTCAGTGCGCCTCAGCTCGAATGTCTGCGCCCCACCCGCGTCAGATCACATGGTCCGGCTGAGCACCAGTTCAGCGTCAGATCACATGGTCCGGCTCAGCACCAGTTCCGCGTCGGATCATATGCTCCAGCTCAGCACCTGTTCCGACGACAGGCTCAAGAAAGCTGCAGCTGCTGCGACTCCTATTAAACAACCGTCGCGACAGTTCAAACGCATGGAGAAACTCGTATGCCGTCTGCGCCAGCTTTTCTCTCGTACAAGGCTGAAGAACCACGTCCTTTCCCTGTTCCGACGTCGGCCACGGTGCAGCTGCTGCGGCCTTTGACAGACGGTCGAGGGCCGAGGCACTTCAAGAACAATATCGACAAACTCATATCTCGTCTATGCGATATAATCTCTTCTACAACGCTCAAGAACGACTTTCCTCCTGGCTACACGCAAGACTCCACTCCACATCTGCTCACAACATCGGCGGTGACATAGTGAGTCGCAGCCGGCCTGAGGTGACAAAATACGATGTCAATTCTCCCGTTGAAGCCTGTGTGCAGCTTCTTTTATACAAATATCAATTCTCCCCTGCTTCTTTCTCTCGGGAGTGCCACTCATGCTTTTGATTGCGAGATTCATGAATACATTTTTTGCATGCACATAAATTGACATATTGCAGCAAGTCTTTGATACCAAAATTATCCTTATTCGTGTTGCGGTAACCCATGTGTGATCCACACAACTAAACTTCACTCATAGACGCGTTATTACTAGGAACACACTTGTGAACTCGTGATCTGAATATCGTTAAACTTGTGATCTTAATATCATTAATATCACCCGATTACATTTACTAAGGTCATGATCTTCTATTGCTAAGGTCATTTCTCTTTTTGAAATAAAGAGATTTAGCATTCTCTATTAACTACACCATATGTCGACAAAAGAGTTACTATATTTAATACAATAAACAGGCTCTCTATAAGATTACATTACCAAACGAAGCTTTTTTTACTACAATTTAAAAAAGAAACAAGGAATCTTCCTAAGGAAAGGGGCTCATTTTATGTCGAATAACATGTAAGTATGTTTGATACCCTTTGAATGCATGCATTATGGATGATTGCTTATAGATGCACCTCCTCAAGCCACTAAGTATGGATTTAATTAATTCCCTTCTTTCCACATAGTTGATGTCATTTTCCCTCTTGGATGCTTCTTCTAGCACAACAATGGAATTGCAATAGATATGCCAAGGTGTGACATGCATTAGCGAATACATTTATCCTGCTCTATATATACACATGTAAATCTATGGAACACTTATTTCCATAAATGACATTATAAAGGTAACTTTAAACGTGCAGAGAAACATATACTATCTTCACTTAATAAACACTTAATTATACTCATCCCAAATTTCAAAATTGTGCATGTGCTATTTCATATTTCCCTTTGAGACAAAACATAAGTTAAATAGAGCACTTACACATACACATACATAGAGAGAGAGAGAGAGAGAGAGAGAGAGAGAGAGAGAGAGAGAGAGAGAGAGAGAGAGAGAGAGAGAGCATAGGCCATATGTAGGAGATGGCTATATGTAAGCTAACTATAAGCACACACTAAGTGTAGGCTTAGTGTAAGCTAGGTTAGGCTTCACTATGCCAAATTAAAAATAAGTATAGAATAGAATATGCTAAACCATAGGGTATGCTTCATCATGAAATATTTACCATATCATGAACTACTTGCCACATCCTCTTCTAGGCTAGAGGTAAGCTAGGCTTATGTATAATCATCTATACTAAGTATGGACAAGAAAAGCCATGTTAGGCTAGGCTTCACTAAGCTTACGCTAAAGTATAGGCATAAACTAAAAATAGGTCAAGATATATTGTAAAGATACTAGAGTATGGACAAGCAAAGTGATATCGAGCTAAGCCTCCTTAAGCTTCGGCTAAGTTTAGGCATAGGTTTACTCAGGCTATGCCAAGCCAATAGGATTAGCTAGGCCTACCTATGCTAAGTGTGGGGCAAAAAGCCATGTTAGGCCAAGCCTCACTACGCTTAGGCTAAGTATATACATAAGCTAGCTATAGATTAGGCTACACCACTAGGATTGGATAGACTTGTCTATGCTATGTGTAGAAAAGGATAGTCATGTTAGACTATGTCTCCCTACGCTTAACCTAAGTATTGATATAAACTAACTATAGATGAGGCTATGCCACTAGGATTGGCTACGCTTTCCTATGGTATGTGTAGGTAAAGAATGCCATGTTAGGTTAGGCTCCACTTTGATTAGGCTAAGCATAGATATACACTAACTCACTACAAGATACAAGCCTCATATCGACATTCAAAGCGACAAAAACGTTCATAAAAAAATTTTCCCCCGTCGTCACAAAAACATGGGTATAAGTGACACCATAGAATAGTCACTATTATCGCCGCTATATTCGTCATTATCTGCGTTGCATATGCGACGCTGATAGAGATGTAAATAGCAACACATATAGCGATGATTTGCAATGCTAACTGCGACACTAATAGCAACGGTTATAGTGGAAATAAAAATTGTGGCAAGGGAGCAGCTCCCCTACCACAAATAACACTATGTACTGTATTTGGGCTATACAAAAGAGTTACAGTAAAGTGTACAATGCTCATCTCCGTGAAGGAAAAGTGTACTTGAATTCATAAGAATGATACAGAGAATAAATACAAGATCATGTAATGAAAGCGACGAAACAATCAAGGAAAGATACAAAGGATGATAATAAAAAATGCCTACATAAATCACGTGACCAAAAAAGAAGAGGATGTGCGCACCATGGATCAAAGGGCGAGCTATAGATCCTCGCCATTGGAAACCTTGTCCCGGTGCAAAGAAGCATTGCGAATAAACTTTGCAAAAAAAGAAAAAACTACACATCGGTCCACCATACAATAATGCCTTTTAATTAAAATTAGTAACTACGGACAAGAAAGATGAGTGACTTACTAGGCCACTGTGTTCATATAATTGGTTGATCAATGCAGTGAGACCATGTCTCTCTGCACATCGGGTCTCTAGGCTGGTGGGATCACGGTTTGTAATAGAGTACTGCAAAAGAAAATAAAATACAACTATTAGAAACAGGATTGTGAGTAAAAGGGATATTGCAAAAAAAAACAAGTAAGTAGAACAAACGAAAAAATTACAAATTTGTCCATATAAGTCCTGTGGTCTCCACTCCCAAGATGATGAACAACTCATATCTCCAATCGTGCCCTTGCCACCTCACGGTGGTACTGTCTCCAACATCTTGGAGAATCCGTAGCCTCCTCTCTGAGTCAGCGCTAGTTATTTGTGTCTAGCCACTGGAGCTTTGAGGCCCCACTCTTAAGTGCCTTGCGTGCATCTGATCATCTATGTGACATGTAAGCACGCATATACTCCATCATCCAACCTGTGGAAAACCTATCTACTTCGACGGGTGTTGGAAGCTCCTTATACAAGGATGCTATTATGTAGTCCTTGATCCCCTCCTGTGTGTTCTTCCAATTATCCAAGACGTTGTGTCGAAAAACTTCTTGGCACAACTCTCTCATAAGAGCTATCACCCTCCTTCCCTAATCATTCATGATGATGGCTCCTATCCCATTATCTACAAGGTATCCATACCTCTTTGGGATATACCTAAGATGTATACCTATGGGGGTAGTATCTCTCGGAGTAGCACCCATAGGGGTGCCATCTATGGATGGCTGAGAAAAAGCTGAAGTGACTAGAGTAGACGTCCCCACAGGTGTGACAAATCCCATAGGTGATGCAAATCAAACAGAACGATGATATAGACATATTGCGTCGCTATCTCCACAACAACCACCTGAGCCATGCTCTCTCGAACCTGCACGAGAGTGAGGAGTAGTGCCTGTATCCCGAGCAGACCGAGGTCTCGCTACATCCACGTCTCTGTAGCATCCCCCAAAACCAGTTCCTCGGTCCGGCCAAGTCTGGAGTGTCGACCTTGTATATTGGAAATTGAAGCATCAGAGCGCACTAAAGTAGATCTAACATAACAGCTTGATGGTGTCTAAGATAGCTCCTGGTCTCCCATAACTTTGAATTGAGCCATTTGATCTAGAGACATACATGTGAAGATCTTCTATAGCTCCTCGTCACTCATCCCTTGACTCATCATGCAAATCCAAATATCCACAAAGGTCACCTGTACAGAAAAAATTTGATGTTAGCATAATCAATATAAACCAAGCAAAGCACGGTAATATAAATCTTCAAAGAATGATCTTACTTAAAACACATATCTTATGTACCCTTATAAGCGATCCCTCAATGAATTAAGTAGGTGGATGCTCCAAGTATGAAGTACCCTATGGTCTGATGTCAATCTCCTGACACAACTCTGTATACACTGGAAGGCCGATAGACAGGTCACCATAAAGATGAGTCGACCTCGTTTGAAAGAATTCTTAGACTCCTCTATTTCCATCATTGTTACCCTATTCTGGCTCCTCTACATGCTCCAAGCTTTCAGAGATCTCCACCACTTGCAATATCGACCCCTCTATTTGCATATTGTCCTTATCTATGCTGGGAACATTGCTTTGATGATATACTCTTGTACTTTGCCATGATACCACAATTTGTTGTGGAACACATTTTGTCAATATGCTCTACGTAAAAATGGCATCTGTGAGACTATACCACACAATGTATTTTGTATTATATATTCAAACAGTCAATTAGTTGTCGCATATAATATCTAGATACGACAAATCCTAAATACGTCATCATCTTTGGACTACATCCCCTTGAGAATTCCCACTCCTCAGTTGAGACATTTGTCCCTTCACGAGACACTGTGGTCAATGCTCCATGCAACCATCGCCTTGACCTAAACCGCGACATCTCCTCCATGCCCTCAAGATATTGAATCGATCGATGGCACGTAAGAGGGCACGTACTACGTTAAAATTCAGATTGCACTTCTTCCCGATCTTTCCTGGCTTGCTCGTACCTAGCGAGCCACATCTTCATGGAGGTATGGTGCAATATACAAAAACGATTCACTTTCTCCTGCATTGCAGCATCCTTTCTTTTTTCCACCCCATTTCCAACCACCACATCTCCGGTCAGTCTATCATTTTTCTTCAGTGACCATAGCATAATATTGTCTGAATCCACCGTTGATAGCCATTATGAAATATGCACTAATGCTTGAGACACCAACCAACCTTTAGCCATGCTACCTTCTGGCCGAGTTCGTTGTCACACAAAGCCTTTCAAGGTTTTCATGAAGCGCTCCAAGAAGAACATCCATTACATATGGACAGGTTTGATAATCTCCACTTCATCTACAAGATGCACTAAAAGGTGGGTTTGTATCAATAGAGGACAGACCATCTCTACTACTCCTTGCCTTGTGGAAAAATACACAGGCCACTTACAATCCATTCGTAGTACAAACCTGACATATCTTATGCCAATCATGGGATTTTAGCCTGCGAACATGAGAGAACACATCATACTTATCGAAGTACAGATAGACTTGATAATTTGCTTCACAAGGTGCTCTTCTTTAGTGGAAAAAATCCAAGGAGTGCAAGGTAACTGCAAGTGACCACCAGCACTCGACTACGGCCAAAGTGCCTCTATCTTGCCTACCTCCTTCAAATCCATTCATGCCCCTATAGTGTCTCTCTTTCCTGTGATGTGGTCCCATAGTAAGCTACCCACATTCTTGAAAATATGCATGGGATCCAACAAGTGGTTGATCTGTAAGTGGGTCCAATACAGCAACTAGTAGAAAACTGAGAACCATCGCATTCCATTAGGATGTGACTCCATGTGAACCATTTTTTGCTTATACCACCTTTGGGTATTCAATCGTGCTTGAGGTCATTCAAGAAAACCTTCCCTTAGGTCATGATCCTCCGGTAAGAAAGTGGTGTGCCCTTGATAGGCCATCTTCTTCATCGCTCATTACCTTCAGGAGTCTACCACACAATAGATATACAAGACAATCTAAGGTAACCAGACCTGTCCCAACATCTCTTTCTCGTGAATACAAACTTGAATGAGCTATGATAGATAATACCAACCAGAATGGAAGCTCACTTACATGAGCACTCCCCGAATCCCAAAAAGTCATGCATGGTCCACATGAGAATGGCTCAAATATTAGCGGACCTTTACCATCGCGCTTGCTCATATCTTCCACCACGACCCTCTTCTCCCACAAAATCTTAACCTCATCAGCTAATAGATGAAGACACACATCCATATTCTTGACTTTGTAGTGGGTGGGAATGAGAAAGCTAAGGATGAGGTGTCCTTTCTTCGTAGAAGGCCATGGAGGGATGTTGTACTTAACAAGGACTACAAGCCACACACTGTAAGAAGTTGAGCGCAAACCAAATGGGTTCTCGCCATCCATAGCAAGACCAAGGCGAAGATTCCTTGGCTCTCGGGCAAAGCCTAGAAAGGTAGAGTCAATGTGACTCCATACGCATGAATCCACTGATATTCATTGGACTCCATTTGTAGATCTATTCTACGCATGCCACATTGTCAAGCTCTCCATTCCAGACATACGAAACATATGATGTATACAGGGGGGTAAGCGGAAAGTATCTAAGAACTTTTTGAGGGATAGTTTGCCCTTGCAATTCCTATCAATACCTGTGAGCATCATACTTTGGACATGTCTTCTAGTCTCGTATTCTCCTCAAAATAATACACAATTGTTGATACATGTATATATATGGATGTTGTTGTAGTCTATGCCAAGCTTTCATAAAATATATCACGCATCATCACAAGAATTAGGCATGGTATTTGCAAGTGGTAATACATGATACTTTAGTAATCTTTAAAAAATCATAAAACACCTTTAAAAAGCACAATTTATTTTATGATAGTGCTGAAAAAAAATCAACAAAGCATATATAGAAGATATCTCAACAACTCGATCACACTCGCATCGCTCCATCCATATTTTGCTAGAAGTGCAAGCAATGTCTTCAAGTGAGATACTGAGCATCCATCATATAATGGTATGGATGCTTCCTCTCTAAGAAGATCAGATGTCTTGACATCCATGGGCATCAATACATTGATCATTGCCTCCATCTTAGGCTCGAAGATTGTAGAAAATTCTAAAAGGGTGCATGTCTCCTCTAGTATTGATGGTATAGATTGGTAGTAACTTTCAAGTGGTGGATTGGCTCAAGCACTCCATCCATCACACATCCATGAAACTGGCCGCAAAGGGTGTACTCGTACTTGGGATGAGACGTCACCTCCTTGTAATAAATTTTACGGCTACATCCAATGTTTTTGTATATGATATTCAATTAGTTTGCAAATACAATGCATGATTGATATACACTTTTCTTACTGTTTGCTCAGAATCTGAGATCACCTGATCAATGATCTCTGATTGAAACTCGTCGAAGCATCGTTCTGTTCCATAGAAAATCAACATTTTTGTCTAATTGCCAACTTACATTGAGAGCAAGGATATCAGACATGTTGATTAAGATATGCCTCGCGATCTTGAACATCACAGCCTTCATCGTTTTCCATTTGGTCTACATTACGACAAACAATTTGGTTTTGTTATCATTCTTTTTTCCTTTCTTAAATTGTTTGATAAGGGATTTCTTCTCTTCTAACTCAACAAAATTTATGTATATAAAGTCTCCACTTGCCTACGGACAGTCCTACAATATGTAAAGTGTAATATGCTATGCATGGGGACGAGAGAGTAGCTACCCTATGTTAGAGTGTTTCCCGTCCCACCGCGGTATTGCACTAGACCACCACCACTACTAGTACTCACCTTCTCAAACACATAAAAGGTGCACCTTTTAAAAACCTCTCTCTCTCTCTACTACTACTACTACTACCACCACCACCACCACCACCACCACCACCACCACCACCACTACTACTACTACGACTACTACTCGCCTTCCCAAAGCATTGAATATACCCAAGGTGCACCTTTAACAAAACATCTCTCTCTCTCTCTCTCTATCTTTTTCTCTACTACTACTACTACTACTACTACTACAATAAAAAATAAGAAAATAAGAAATTAAAGAACTACTACTACTACTAGCACCACCACCACCACCACTACAACTACCACCACCACCACTACAACTACCACCACAAAAACAAAAAACAAGAATTAAATAAATTAAAGATCTGCTATTGCTACTACTACTACGAAAAAAAAAACAAGAAAAGAAGAAATTAAAGAACCACCACCACCACCATTACTACTACTACTACTATAAACAAGAAAAGAAGAAATTAAAGAACTACTACTACTACTACTACTACTACTACTACTACTACTACTACTACTACTACTACAAACAAGAAAAGAAGAAATTAAAGAATCACCACCACCACCATTACTACTACTACTACTATAAACAGGAAAAGAAGAAATTAAAGAACTACTACTACTACTACTACTACTACAAACAAGAAAAGAAATAATTAAAGAACAAGATCTTACCCTTTCTTAGTTTTTTATCCATTCATTTTCCTCTCTCCCCTCCCTCTCTCTCTCTTTCTTTATTATATTTCATGTTTATTCCCTCTCTCTCTCGTTCCTTCTTTCTTTTTGTCTCTTCCTCTCCCTGTCTTATTTTCTCTCTTTCTCTCTTAGGACACATCATTTTTAACAAAAACAAGCAAAAGAAAAGGAGAAGAAACAAAAACAAACCAAGAGGGAGCAATGCACTCACCACAAAGGTTCGAGGATGGATTTGGTGGCTCCTCTTTACCCTTCATACACTTCCTCCTGTTCTTCCCAAAGGGCAGCAGCAACTGCGAGTAGCTCTTATTCTCCCTCTTTTTGTCTTTCTCTCCTTCTCCCTCTCAAACGCACGATGCAGTTCTCTCTCTCTTTTGCTCTCTCTTTTGCTCTTACGCGCAAAATGCCACGATCAGGTTTCGACTCGCTTTTTTTCGTCTGAGTACCGTCACTTTTTGCGATGCAAATAATGATGTTGCTAATATTCATCGGAAATGGCCATTGCTATTCTCCTATATCCTTGTAGTGACTATAGGTCAGGCTATGCCAAGCCCTTAGGATTGACTACACTTACCTATGCTAAGTTTGGGCAAGGATAACCATATTAGGCTAGGCATTACTATGCTTCGACAAAGTATGTGTAAACACTAACTATACAAGCCATTCGGATTGGCTACGCTTGCATATGGTAGGTAAAGGAAGGGAATGCCATATTATACTAGGCTTCACTAAGCTTCTAGCTAATCGTAAAAGGAATTAAAAGTACCATTTTACACATGCCAAATCATTTAGCTTTTGAATGAAATTAATATTAGGATTCATAATTTACGCAAGCTATTACTTAAAGAAAAGAAAAGAAAAATAATCAATGAATGAAAGCTGCAAATTTATGTAATATTTAGATATATGTTTGGTTTATCTCTTTACAATCATAGTTTTCCATAGTAATAGTCAAGTTTCTATATTGTGTTTTTTTATAGATGTTTCTCTTCATCTTAAATGAAAATTTCGATGTTGTGGGGATCATTAACTCAAGACATCAACCTGGATAATGAGAGAGAGAGAATCATAACCAAGGTGGAGGCATTCTTTAAGCATCCTCTCACCCCACTCAAGCTATACAAGTACATGACCACCCCTTGTCCTTCGTGACCCACAAAGGGGTGCAGAATTCCTAGTAACTACCATATTATTAGCTTTACCTTTCTCAAATTCAAGAAAGTTTCTAAACTATGAGCCCTCCCATGAGAGTGCTAAGGATCAATAGAAGACAAGTAAGGTGGAGCTCTTACAAGTGTTTGTATCATAGGTTTACGGGCAGTCATAGTCTAATTTATGAGGATTCTCTATATTTTTAATTTGATAATGGGTCAACCTATTTTGTTGTAGGACAACCTCTTGAACTTTGTCCATAAAAGGATGGAGTGTGGCCACATTCCATTATTCATTCAGGTACTATAGATTCTTGCTATGTAGAGAGGGAGCTTGTGGAATATGTAAGTTGGTGCTCAACCATTGTACTCTTATTATATTGGATTCCTATTCCCAATTACATATTGTGCTTGGTTATGGTTCATGTACACGTCACATATCTACAAGTATATGATGTGCTTTATTGGTATCGGTCCCTTTTTTTTTCCTACATGAAATGCATATTGAAGGACACTTAACTCATATAAAGCTTGTATATTTTTCTCATTTGGCCAATATGTCATAATTTTGAGAGAATACATTGCTTCTAGCACAACAATGGAATCACAGTTGAGATGCCAGGGCATGACATGCATTAGTTGGTGTATTTATCCGTGTTTGTAATTCACATGTGAAAACATGGGGCAATTGTTTTCACAAACAACATTATAAAGGCCCACTTTAAACATGTACAAAAACGTAGATTTTCTTGTTTTTCATTATACTCATCCCAAATTTTAAAATCGTGTATGTGCTATTTTCAATTTTCCCTTTGAGAAAAAAACATAAGTTAAATAGAACACATGCACACACACACACACACACACACAATTTTCACAACCTTCAAGACAAGTTATAGTGACATTTTAGAAAGAACATCTTCTTTTGAAGCTTACAAGGTAAACTTCCCAATTTTGTTGTAAATGTCCTTTGCTTATTTTTTGCACTAGTATGAGGGAATCACTCCCATGACGTCAAGTAAGTTTTATGTGCAGCTAAACATTGGTATTTACTTTCTCTATGAAGGTCATTTTCTTTGTAGAAACACACTTGGTGGTGTGCACTTAAATATGTGAGTTACTACATCTTTCATCCACTATGTTAATATTGTCTTTCACATTGTTTTTGTCGCGTTCGTTAACATGCTAGGACTATGGTTCATTGCATAGGAAACATGATCTCTAGAATGAGGATAAACCTAGGCAGAGCTAATTAACAAGGTTGAGCACTAGAAATATATTTTTATTTATTAAATAATATTATAGTGGGTTTTTATGAAGTTTATTTCTTAAAATGAATACATGCAAATATGCTAAATATAAGTGCAAAAAACAAAACATCACATGTACATAAAATATTATATAATGAGAATGAGAAAGTGTATATGTGCCTCACTCTCGATAAAATGAATACAAAAATTTAACCAATTGATACCATTTCCAAAAGTTTTTGGCTATATTTTCCAATGTCTTTAGGCTTCCAAAAATCCTTTTAATATTTCATCCCCCTCTAATGGAGTTCGAGTCCCATGGCATTGACTCCTGAAATGTGAGGTATGTTGGCAAGAAATGTTGGACCAATCAGGAGAGATCTTGGGGGACTTATGTCGCTATAATAATGTGGTAAGAAATATACTAGTGTTGATGACAAAGGACATTGTAGCTAGATGACAACCACATTGATATAGTTGGTTCCTCATGCATTGCTTGTTTCTTTCCTTTTTCTCTCCCTAAAGGTGTGACTACCTATCTAGTGGTGCAAAGTGATCATGTAGTGAAACTAGGAGATGGGTTGAGTTTTAAACAAAATTAGAACATTGTTCCACACTTAAGGATGTAGTTTGTGGAAGCTTATGGTGTTGTGTTAATTTCAAGGAGATATGTTTGCCAAGCAAGCTTGGGATATTTGATCCTTGATGTACCTTGAAGTGGTGATGTTGGGGGATGGGCTAGGGTAATCTCTAGGTGCCATCCATCCATCCATCCATCCATCAATCCATCTCTCTCTCTCTCTCTCTCTCTCTCTCCTTTTATCCTTTTCTAAAATAAATAAATTAGATAGATAGTACATTACTTAGGTACCGTCATGAGTGCATATTCGAGACATCCTAAGATAAGCATGTATTCTTTCAATGAATTGAACAACTCAAGGCTTGAAGGGATGCGTGCAAATCACAAACATATTGTCTACTATATCTCTTACTAGCTCAATACATTAGGTTGGTAGCAATAGTGTGCCAAGATGGAGGTACATCATAGCTACCCGATCAATACATGCATTCACGCCAAAGAAGCATGCCAAGAGCCGCTCCTCGCATGGTGTGATTGGCTACCATAGTAGTGTGACAAGCAATCAGATGTAGTTATAGGTTGCAACAAAGGCATGATCTCTATACTTAGTGAACTTTCTCAAGAAGTGCATGAAGGACATCATAAGTTTAGAAGGCTAAAATAGATAAGTTTTGGCTTTCTTGATAGCCTTCACATTAAGAAAATTTTGAAAGTTATACCTCCAATGCTTCTTTTAGTCAAAACCACTAATGTGTTGGTGGGGATAGGGAAAAAAAAGTCAATTCGCTCTATCAAGGTTATTGGAGTAGTTGAAGGTGTTCCAAGTTGTTTTATCTTACTCCAAGATTAGAAACTTCCACTTCGATTTCCCTAGCCAAGCTTCTCTCAGTTTCAGAAAGATGTATCTACTTATGTATCCCCACATGTAACATGATGCCCTAAAGGTATCAACATCAGTTTGTTGACTCTACTTTTATTGGCCACTCTAATTAGCACATGGGTAGCTTGTGGGGGAAGAGGATCCTTGTACTTGGTGATCTCGTCTATCTTAAAATCAAACACTAATGTTTATTGAGACTCTTCTTTAATTCCATACCTTTGGAGCTTTTCCTTGGGCCATTTCCCTGAAGAATCTTCTTCTTCTTCAATTGTGAGCTTAGAAGGAAGGGGATGGTTGGTCACATTTTGTGGCTATGCCTTGAGTTCTTTCACCCTAGCATTGTAAGCTTCCCTCTCTCTTCCACTACTTACTCTAGAGTAGGTCTTGTAAAGAAATTAGTGGATGAGACAATGGTAGGTCAAATGGCCGTGTCATGGCTACCAGTGGTTCTAAGATTATTGGGGACTTAGAGCAAAGACTCTTCATCCATCAATCCCATCATCTCTATCTCTTGATCTTGGTATCATTTTTGTGATGGATTCCTTATGAATTTTTGTCTTGTTGTTGACTTGACAATCATCAAGCAGAGTCTCTTGATTAGCTCCATTCCCTTAACAGACTTTGAACAGTTCATAGTTGGGCTTTAAGCTCATTGGGATTTTCAGATAGAGGTATGCATGCCTTAGTATCCACCTCCCAATAGATCTCTTGTTGCTTGATAAGGATGCACTTATAAGTGCCCAACTAGAGCTTTTATTGAATTTTTTTATATAAGGCAATGCTTGAATATTCAAAATTTTGGAAAAGCATTTCTCGCAATCTCAAGGTCCCCTTTTCCATAGAATTGTCTGCCTAGCCTAGCTTACTAACAATAAGCATTAAAAGTTATTTTCCACACACCTCTCTCCTTGAGATGCATTTAGTGATTCATTTCTTCTTGTTGTACCTTGGCCTTTTCTAAGAAGATCACTACACTGCGTTTATTGAGTGCATGGCACAACTAGAGGTTTTCTTCCGTCAACTTTTCACTCTCTGTCTGACACTTGTAGTTTGTTTGCACCTCCTCAAGCCTATCTTTGGTGTTTTAAATGAAAACTTATTTGTACTTTGGCTCCTTCTAAAGTCCTTTTTATACTTCTTCACTTTGGTTGGTAGATATTCCTTTGTCCTTCAAGGTCGTTTCCCTCTCCTCCGGCTCTTTTCAAAATTGTGCCTTTAGATCATGCTTATTTGTTGCTAAGTCCTTCCACAATTGTTCCCTTAGGATGATTTCTTTTTCTTGCTAGATCTTTTGGAATACTACATGGAAGGATTCCTTGTTCTCCTACAACACTTTCTAGATGTTCTCACTCCATGTGCTCGTGGGCTTGTCAATCTCTTTTATATTTGCATGAAGTTCTACATTATTTTCCTCTAGCCCTTCTTGTAGTTCTCTTTCCTCTTTCTTCTTTTCTATAATAAAGATTTTGAAGTCTTGCAAATCATCCAATTTCAGTTTCATATCTTGCTTTTCTTTAGGAGCATCAGCCTTTACGCTTTTGTAATCCTCACATATCCTCTCCAATGTTTCAATTCTTCCTCCTTTATTTTGTCAATTTGGATGGCTATGGGTAGTTTTTGTAGATTTTTCATGTTTTTGTTTTTCTTTTTGAATGTTTGTAGTGGTCTTGACGACTATGAAAAACTCAAAACATGTGGGCTTGTAGTTGATCCATCTTCTTCTACTTATGGAGCAAGAGGTTTGACAAATAGGTTCTTTATTTACTTTATCATTGCCCTTATTAGAACTGGATTCTCCTTTTCCAAAGGCTAACATAGCCATAACCTACTCTAGAATTGAGATCTCTAATGTTGCCTAAATAGATTTTGTGAGATCCTCTCTTTCTTGTTGTGTTTGTCCCGCCTCCAGTTTGTCAAACTCTTTCTTGGAGATTGTGTCAACCACATTAAAAAACTTTGTTTTTCTTCACTTTTTATGTCTTTCATATACATTTTTCCATTTCTATTCTTTTTTCTTTTCTTTTTCTGCTCAGTTAGGTGTAGGGCTAAGCATCAATTGTTCATAAGGCACACCTAGGTAGGTGGCTATCAAGTGAGTTCATATGGATCTATAGTTGATTATCTTATTTTTAGCCTATGGGAAACTCAGCTTGGAGGGCGTGTCCCTTTCAAAGACCTTATGGACTTGTACAAGGGATGAAGAAATTCAATCCAACCATAGTGCATTTAGGTCCTCGTTGCTATATTTACTATCATTATGTCTCCCATGAACCATTTTGGGACTCTAAAATGGCTAGCTAGAGGTAGGCTTGTTATAAGTGAAGAGGTGGTGAAGGACCTATGTGGTGGTTTTCAATTCTTCATCTCATTGACCTTTGTCAAGAGCACCCACTTATGTATTTCCACATTTGGATCCTTCCAAGTTTGGGATATCGTAACTAGTTTTTGTGCCTTGTTATATCTTCCTAATTTTCTTTTTAGGGATAGTGTCTCTTTAACTATTTTTTGTGTGAGCTCAATGATCTCATCTTGGTGTTCGCAAAAATCTCCATTCTTTGTGCTGCTTAATTGCATCATGAAGCCCTTGCTCTGTGCTTGGTTTATGTGAATCACATCCTCACAAACTATAAAGTTGATAGGGTGGGCAAATGCTTTGATAAGGGTAGCTAATCCAGACTTGCCTACGATCTCCCTATCTGCTTGGTGATTCTTGATGAGGTGGTCTAGGATTCTTGGATCTTAAAGTGGATTTGGCCAACTTCATATATACTCACCTAAATGCCGAATTTGGTCCTTTGCAAAGAAGAAAAAAATATTTATATCCTCAGTAAGAGGATCCTTGACTAGTATTGACACATTTCCAATCACTTTAGCTCTCTGACTCCTGCAAGCCATGGAATAGATCATGAGCCATTTCTCTTGGTAAACTTTTTCATCGTGTTATTAACTTTTAGAAAGTATTCACCAATGATTCTATTTGTGCACATATTTTACAACTCAAATTCTCAATAGACCCTTCTCCTTACCAAATTTGCAATAAAAATTTATTACTTGTTTGGTTCTAGTTGGTTGGGTTGGGGATCTCAGTAAGTTGTTTGTCAATGGATCATTACTTGATTTTTGGTCACACTCATTGGTCTTCACATTGGTTGTTCTTGTCTGCATATTGGTTATTGGTCTCCCTTTGTCCTATAAAATGAGTCGAGCTTCAGAGCTTGGGAGTAGAGTCAAGTGCGTGTGGCCATACATTTTGAAGCGACTAGCGATAAGTAGTTCTTCTTCCATAAATATGTTATTGATGAGGAGGTGGTGAAGTAACTTTATAGATGGAGTCAATGCACAATCTTTGATGATGCCTTGGAGAGACGTGGTCTTACACTAAATGGGATCAAGTTTACAATCTTTCAATGCTCTGTAGTTGTGACCACTTCACTTTTAATCATGGCGGCTCCATGGTGGCAAAGGGTAAGCCATTTTTTGAGGAAGTGACTTAAAGAGCTACATAATTGCTGTAGATTAGTAATAACACTAGAGTTCATAGGGAGTGTATGCTTCATAAAGGAGAAAAGTATTCAACAGTTCTTTAGTTGGTCATGTGGGATCTCTTGTGCTAACTTATCGAGGATGATAATGCTTTTGCAGAATAGGAGTCCATGCTCCTCCCATGTAGGATACCATTAGGATGCCAATGAGAACATGGTAAGATTAGTCATTCCTAAGTCCATCATAGAAAATACTTTGCAAAAGGTATATGAAGTGGTGCCCAAGCATACAAAGCACTCAATGAGGGGCTTCTTGGTACGAACCAATAAGTCTTCAACCATTTCAGCGATTGCATCAAAGTGTCCATCAACAATACTACCATATTTCTCTTCTAGCACAACTTCAATTTCATGCTTACATATACATCTTTTGAGGAGACCATCGTGCCCTAAGTGGTATAATCAATTGGTAGTCAACATGTATGGTCAAGTTTTAATTAAAAGGAGAGTGAGGTGAGCTATCTCGATTGGGTGTTCTGGGAGGCCTTGTTTAAGAATGTGCATGATGTCATTATTCCAATAGCTTGTAAGGTCAACTTTGAAGAATTGGATCTCTTCGTTATTACAAAATAGATGAGCATCAAGGAGTTGGTCATCAACTTCGATAGCCTTCTCATTGAGTGGTTACTGTCATGAAAGATGGTTAGCAATAAAACATTGTTTTTTGTTCTTGCACAATAACTAAAAAATAAAGTTCTAACAATAAAAGGAGCCATTAATTAGCAATGCATCCAAAAGTAGAGGACTTTTTCACAAGGTACAGCAAGGCTTAATGGTCCATGAAGAAATTGAAAGCTGTAGCTAGTAAATAATGGAAAAACTTCTTAAAAGTGTATACCACAACTAAGCCTTATCTTTTGGTAGTAGAATAATTCACTTAGTCCTCAAAGAGATATCAACTTGCCAAAGTCATGTGTCACAAGGTCAGCACAATACTATCGTGATTGCAACTTTGGAGGCATGGATATGCACATGGAAGGTGATTAACTAGGTTGGGACTCTTAGGATACGTGATGTCATTAGAAACTTTTTTAACACTTCATAAGAAGATTGACACTCAGTGCACTCCCTGGTAACTAGTAGCTTATACAATTGTCGAGCAATAGTTGCATAGCTAAGCACAAAGGTGGCAATAGTACCCACTGTACCCAAGGAAACACTGCATTCCCTTAGTATGATGGTGGTGGTAATTTTATGATAAAAGAGTGTTTTAGGTAAAATAGAAAAAATCCCATGTGATGGGAAAATTAAAAGTTCTAGGTTGAGAAGTCTAGGAAGGCATAATACGGTTGAGAAGTATCATTTTTAGTATGCTTATTATTCTCTTTTTATTTTGAGCCTGGCTATGTGACGAGGTCATACATCTATGCTTTGAATATGATTAGCCCACTTGACTATTACTAGCTAATATTGTTATTTTATGGTGAATATCAATATTAACAAGGTCATTGATGATAGTATATGATGAGAAGTATGTTGGACTGGCAAAACTTGATAACTCTATCTTTTAGTAATAACTCTTAAGAAAAAGTGGGTGATGTTTTAAAACACCATTGGAATTGGGGCTAATTGGAACTCCTTCCAATTAGTCGCAAGTAATGGTTTAGGGTTACATTGCTAGACTATGTCATAGTACGAAGTCTTCACAAGACAAAAGATCAAATAAAACCTACAAAAAAAACTTGCATAAATTCAAATGAAAACTAAAATATATTTAATGAAATTTGAATGTCATTGATATCATTGTAGTGAAAACTCAATAGTTAACAAAATATAATTTCAAGAAACATGATATAAAAGGCATTGTTACTTACCCTTTATGTGCTCGTGAACTAAAGTTGCATGTTTTGTACACTTGAATGTGCCTTCTCACATGCGTCCTTTCGTGCCTTCACTCTCTTATGTTGAACCTATCCATTTGATTTTCATGCCCATCACAATTGAATGAACATGTTTCCATACCTTTGGGTTTGCCTTATTCTCCATCCAATACTTATTCCAACAATCATGATAAACCTCTGCACATTAGTCATACCCTTCCTTTTTGCACATAGTGCCGAATAATGGATGAAAACTTTTTGGTAGTTTGGTGATGTCCTATTCACCTCAACATTTGACTGAGCAACTATAAGCCAAACGAGATAGATGTTGCTGTCCATTTATATTTTAATTCATTGATCAAACAAAACCAAATAGTGCTCTTAAATCTGTAACAAGCACAAAAATTTCCATTGGTCATTTTTGTTGGCAAACTGATAAGGAATGAATCAATCCTTTCGAATGCATCCAGCACTCGATCCGGGATGACTTGCGACTTGGCAAGATCCCCTATATCCTGGGCTAGGTCGTACCCTACTAATCCGACTTGGTCAAACCTTAAGTTCATAGATTATTTTAGTTTATCGGCTGGTCTTTTGCTTCCAAACAATTAGCTTTACTCAAGAAAGATAATATATTAGGATGATTATTCATCCTCTTGCAAGATAACTTGCGTAAGGACCTGCCAACCTCATTGCAAGATTTGGCCATTCCCTTGTGATCCAATCACAAGATCATTGTTGAGATATAGAGCTCCACTCGTGATATGCCAGGGTGACCGTTGTGCATTTATGTCACCGACGTGTTAGTTGCAGATGCGGTTGGTACACCGCCCATGAATAATAGATACATGATAGCTATCCTTATCTACTCTAGTTCGTGGCTCAGTTAGTATGCCACCTTAGTTAGTTGAGTTTGGTTTGAGACCCATATATAGGGTTCTTCTATTTCTTTGTACTTGAGTTCTTTTTGGCTTACACAACTAAGAAGAGGAAAACTGTTTTCAGCCTCCATCCTTGTGTGTATTCCCCCATTGTGCAAGCAAGAAAGCTACAAGTGAGACTCCTTCCTTCTCTCCCACAATCGTGACATGGTATCAGAGCCTTGTTCGTGGTAAGGAGCTCAAGAAAGCAAGCCAAGCTCACGGTGTTCTGGTAAGAGGAGCAGTGTTGCTTTCATTTTCTGTTTTGGGAGCAGATCTCTGCAGGTAGCACAGCCGAAAATTGCAGAAGTGCATTGTCTCAGGTTGAGACGCCCTTCGCGGTGAAGCAAGAGGGCAGTATATGCTATGGGCGAGGGCTTTAGCCTTCGGCGACCCTGTTTTTTTGATTTGAGGCCATTTCAGGGCCTGTTTTGGAGGCGGAAGTTTTCTGCACGCACTCAGGAAAAGGCCCAGTTTTATGCTGTGCGACCACTGTTCTACAGGTCGGTGAAAAGTTGCTGTAGAAATTGCATCGTATGCTTGTGTGCAGAGACATTGGGAGTTACAGAATCATCCTTGTTGCCTGTTGATGCAAAATCGTCACTAGGAAGTGACTGTGTGGTCAAATACCACTTTCGTCAGTTTTGCAGATTTGCCTTTGTGAGGCTGAAGCTGTGCTGTTTGCAGTGACAGAATTTTTTGCAGTGTTCTGTAATGGCGTCTGATTCTCTCTCACAGATTGTCACTGAAAAGCTTGACAAGAACAACTTCCAAGCATGGAAGTTTAGAATGACGAATTTCCTTATGGGAAAAGGATATTGGGAATTTGTTGCAGGAAATGAAGAAGAACCAACTCTTCCTGATGTTCCCAATCAACAGCAAATGCAGGCATTCAAAGCATGGCATGAGAGAGCCAGGAAAGTTATGTACTGGCTGTCTATCAGCATTTCAGACTCTATGATTGTGCATATTCAGGATGCAAGTACGCCAAAGGAGGCATGGGATACTCTGTCAAAGATGTATAGCACAAATACGCAAGCCAGGAAAATGTAGCTCAAGCAAGAGTTGCACAATGTGCAAAGAGAAAATATGAGCATCAATGACTACCACATGAAGGTGAAGAAGATTGCAGATGCACTTGCTTCCATTGGGTCGCCAGTGGAAGATGATGATTTAGTTTCTGTGACCTTGAATGGTCTAGGAAAGGATTATGCACAGTTTCGGACATCCATTTCAGTTCGTGAACGATTTCCTGATTTTGAGGAGTTGATTCCTCTTCTAGTTTCTGAGGAGCAGAGAAATGGTGGTGCATCTTCTTCAGGAGGAACTTCAAAGGAAGCTGTCTTCTACTCAAATGCTGGAAGAGGTAGAGGCAGAGGTAGAGGAGGCCGATTTGGAGGCCGTGGTAGAAATCAAATTATGCAGCAAACTCAAGAAAACCAGTCCTATGGAGGAGGACGTGGTAACTCTAGAGGCAGGGGGAGCCAAAGAGGTCGTGGTGGATGGCAAAGAGGCCAAAATGCAAACAGTAATGTTGAATGCTACTATTGTGGTAAAATGGGACATATGGCTAAAGACTGCTACAAAAAGCAGAATGACATCATGAATGGAAAAGTGCAACAAGGAAATTATGCATCTTCTAGTAGACAGGGTGATGACAGAAATGAGCATTTGTTCATGGTGCAGCACATGAACAATTCTGTGACAAGTGCAGAAGAAAGCAATGATGTATGGTATGTTGACTCAGGTGCGTCAAACCACATGACAGGTCATGCAGAATGGATGGAGGATGCAAGGAAAATGGAAAAACCAGGATTTGTGGAGACTGGTGATGATACTGCACATCCGATTGTGCAGATTGGAAAAATTCCTTTGTCTATGCAGGATGGGAAAAAGAAATACCTATCCGATGTATTTCATGTCCCGAATATCACCAAGAATCTGGTTTCTGTTGGTCAAATGGTTGAGCAGGGCTTGCAGGTCAGGTTTAATCCTCATGGATGCTTTGTTGAGGATATGAAAAATAAAGGTCGCTTGATAGCAAAAGGAAAGAAGAAGGGCAGAATGTTTACGTTGGATGCAGACATGTCTGAATTGAGTGCAGCAATGTTTGCACATGGGACCGGTGTAGTTGCAGATATTGATATCTGGCATAAACGCATTGGTCATGTTAATGTACAGTGACTTAAATCAATGCAGGCCCAAAATATTGTTGCTGGATTGCCTAAATTCAAGGTTGCAGAAATGGATAAGGTATGTGAAGCTTGTCAGTTTGGAAAACATGCAAGGAAACCATTTCCTAGACATGTTCAAGAGAGTAAGAAGCCATTGGAATTAATCCACTCTGATGTGTGGACTACTAAAGCTGCATCTCTTGGAGGCTGTCATTATTTTGTCACTTTTATTGATGACTATAGCAGAAAAGTTTGGGTGTATTTTATGAAAAAGAAAAGTGAAGTTTTTGGGCATTTCAAAACCCTTAAAGCTATGGCTGAAAAAGAAACAGGTCTGCAAATAAAATGCCTAAGGTCAGATGGAGGGGGAGAGTACCTCTCAAATGAGTTTGCAAAGTTCTTGCAGGAGCATGGCATAAAGCAGCAATATTCATGCAGTTATACCCCACAACAAAATGGAATTGCAGAAAGGAAAAACAGGCATATTGGAGAGGTATCTCGTGCCATGCTCAATGAAAAAGACTTGCCAGATTTTTATTGGGCTGAAGCAGTTGCTACAGTAGTCTACATAATGAACAGGAATCCCACTGCAGCAATACATGGAATGACTCCAGAGGAGAGGTATACTGGTAGGAAACCAGATATTTCTCATTTGAAAATTTTTGGTTGCATTGCCTATGTACATGTGCCACATGAGCTGAGATCCAAGTTGGATCCAAAAGCTGAGAAGTGCATCTTTATTGGTTACTCTATGCAGCAAAAAGGGTATAGATGCTATAACCCTTCTACTCGTAAGTTTACAGTGAGCAGAGATGTTGTTTTTGATGAGATGAGTAGCTGGTATAAACCAGTAAATGTGATTGATGATGTAGATGCACAAAATGGTAATGCTGCACAGAATTCACAGCAGCAGTCACAAAATATTAGTGGACCTGGAGCGTCCTCTAGCAGTGGTTCACATTCTTCGCCATGGACAGGCAGATTGAGATCAGGAGAATCTTCTCAAAGCAATGCAGATAGTGGTATGCAGGTATCACGAAAAGGAAAAGAGAAGGTTGATCAGCCCATGTTTGATGTGAATGCAGGTCACTCTTATGTGGATGGTGAATCCAGTGGCTCAGAACAGAGCATTGATGATGAGTTGGGTATTCCTTCTATTGTTACACCTGGAGTAAGGAAGACCAGGGATGTTTTGAGAGCACCTGGGAGTGAACCCACTTTGCGCAGGTCTACCAGAGTTAGGTATCCTGTGGATAGGCTGAAATATGATGGATTTACAGCCATTCACTATGCATATATGGTGAAGGTGATACAGGAACCAGAACCCACTTCTTTTGAGCAAGCCATGGGAAAAGAAAAATGGGAGAAAGCCATGGATGAAGAAATGGATGCCTTGGAAGCAAATGCTACATGGGAATTGGTACCTTTGCCTAAAGGTAAGAATGCAATTGGCTGTAAGTGGGTTTATAAGGTGAAGCACAATGCAAATGGTTCTGTGAATAGATACAAGGCAAGATTAGTAGTCAAGGGGTATGCACAAACATATGGCATTGACTATGAAGAAACATTCAGTCCAGTTGCAAGGATGGCAACCGTAAGAGCAGTCATTGCTATGGCTGCATCAAAGGGATGGTCTTTACATCAAATGGATGTAAAGAATGCCTTCTTGCATGGTGATTTGCAAGAAGAGGTCTATATGGAGCAGCCACCAGGTTATGTGCATACTGTTCATCTTGAGTTTGTTTGCAGGTTGAGGAAAGCCTTGTATGGCTTGAAGCAAGCACCTAGAGCATGGTCTGACAAGATAGGACAGTATCTTGTCACTATTGGCTTTCAGATTTCCAAGGCAGATTTCTCACTTTATGTGAGAAAAACAGAGAAAGGTATTATGTTACTTGTCATTTATGTTGATGATTTGATTATGACAGGTGACAGTGATGAAGATATCCTTCATGTGAAAATGCTATTGAAGCAGAAGTTTGAGATGAAGGATTTGGGAGAGCTGCATTATTTCTTGGGCATTGAGGTGATTAGATCACCAACTGGGATACAGCTCTTGCAGAGGCAGTATGGATTGGACATGCTGTCCAAATATGGGATGACAGGCTGTAAGCCTATTTCAGTTCCTTTGGAGCAAAATGTGAAGCTGAGCACAGATGCAGGTGAGCTTCTAGAAGACCCTACTATGTACAGACGCATAGTAGGAAGTTTGATTTATATGACTATTACCAGGCCAGATTTGAGCTATGCTGTTGGATTGGTAAGTCAGTTTATGCAAGCTCCAAGGAAACCACATTTAGATGCGGCTAGACGCATACTCAGGTATGTGAAGTCCACATTGCAGTATGGACTATTTTATGAGACTGGGGTTCAGATACAGTTGCATGGATACACTGATGCTGATTGGGCTGGTAGTATTTCTGATAGACGATCTACCAGTGGATATGTGTTCTCTTTTGGGAGTGCTGCAGTCACTTGGAGCAGCAAGAAACAACCTACAGTTGCCTTGTCGAGCACAGAGGCTGAGTACAGGGGTGCAGCAATGGCTGCATGTGAGGTAGCTTGGTTGCATAAGCTACTTTATGATATGCATCAGTCTACAGATGGGCCAGTTGTCATTTATTGTGTCAACATGAGTAGTATATACTTGGCAAATAACCCAGTCTATCATGCTAGAACAAAGCACATTGAGGTGCATTATCACTATGTGCGGGAGAGGGTTTTACTAGGTCTTATTGATCTAGTTTATGTCCGCACAGAGGATCAAGTAGCTGACATATTTACGATGGCATTGGGCGCAGAGAAGCTGCGCAAGTTCAGAGACCTACTTGGTGTGCAGGAATTGGGATTGAGCTCGAGGGGGAGTGTTGAGATATCGAGCTCCACTCGTGATATGCCAGGGTGACCGTTGTGCATTTATGTCACCGACGTGTTAGTTGCAGATGCGGTTGGTACACCACCCATGAATAATAGCTACATGATAGCTATCCTTATCTACTCTAGTTCGTGGCTCAGTTAGTATGCCACCTTAGTTAGTTGAGTTTGGTTTGAGACCCATATATAGGGTTCTTCTATTTCTTTGTACTTGAGTTCTTTTTGGCTTACACAACTAAGAAGAGGAAAACTGTTTTCAGCCTCCATCCTTGTGTGTATTCCCCCATTGTGCAAGCAAGAAAGCTACAAGTGAGACTCCTTCCTTCTCTCCCACAATCGTGACAATCATATGACTCCGCACTTGTTGCACAAGTGTCGCATCGAACTATGAGACTATTCTACTCATCCGATGGAGTCACGAAACAATCTAGTCCTGATCACATTAGGCTGACTAGTATCTTCGTAGGGTTCCAAGTTCCATCTCATAAGATTCTTAGGGACAAACCCTAGATCATTTCCCAAATATGTTTCACTGTCTCTACATTTGGTGAATGTAGGCAAGTATTTAAGGTATAGGAGTTTCAGTTTTAGCAATACGTACGATTAGGTCATGTATTAATTTCCTAGTGAATTTCTTGGAATTTAACTCATTCTAAATGAGTACTCCGTGGTTTAGGTGTTTAGGTGTATGCCAATTTGTTAACTCTTGAAGATAATTATATTATCATTTCCATAAACACATGACCCGTTGTCTACGCGTAAATTGATTTTCAACCCTAACTTATCGATTAAAGGTCAGGCATAGGTTAGGTTAATTCCAACTAATCTTCCTATAACCTGCGAACAAATTTCATGCTAAACAAGCAACCTTTTTCTTGATAATTTGTACAATTGACAAACGATAATTGCCTAGAGATATGCATCGTACGAATCATTTCATGCCTTGCACTTTCCTAAGGATTCCTAGCACTTTCCATGATGATTCATTGTGAAGAAGATATGGCTTAAATAATGCGATATATAGTTTATACTTCCATGTTTAAGCGAGGTATACTATTTTAATTCCGTTTTATAACAATGGACATTAATCTAATTTTAACTCATTTCAATGCATAAAGTTATTTGCTAAAAATGCATTTATGCTCCCTTTATTTTTCTTGTTTTATTGAAAATATTAATGACTAAATTCCTCCATCGTGAGCTAATTTTTCTAATGCATTTAAGAAAAAAATGCATCCTGTTTCCAAGAAATATCCTTGCATGATTATAACAATATCAAATTAAAAATTAGAAAGGAGAACCTGGACTTGTGGTGAGATGTCCACGTGGATGCTAGGAGACAACCCTCCTGCGGCTGCACCTTGGGCTTTCTTAGGAGGCATCGCGAATGCAGTCTTTGCGTCATGAATGCAGCTTTACAACTCCTTTTTGAAATTCCACGGTGGCTCCCTTTTTTGATAACTTGCACCGTCCGACCGAAAGCGGTTTTAGAAGGCTTCCTCCTTGAAGTAGGGATTTCAAAAAGGGGGTGTTTCAAAATCTTTCGCTAATAAGGCCCATTAAAGCCATGGGAAAGGCTTACTGGCCTTAAAAAGACTCACACGAACGGGGAATAAAATGTGTAAAAAAAAAAGGGAGTATAAGGGTCCTTAGGGAGGAAATTTCGTGGATGGGGTGTTATATGCAAGGGCACATGAAGGCATTGAAATTCTCGGGGGGAGGGGGGGTGGGGGGGGGTAGGGGTTGTTTTGACAATCCCTCACTAACCTCGGCTAGGAGGGAAAAGAAAAAAAGACATGAAAGGCCTAAGGGGGTTTTAAAACACGGGGAAGGAAAAGACCCTTTGGGGTAATCTTTTATGGGGGGGAAGGGCCCTAAGGGAGCCTTAGAGAGGAATTTTTAAGGGGGTAAACAAGAGGGTATAGAAAGGGCCTAAAGAGCCCTCAGGGGGAAATTCCAAGGGGGGGGGGGAAAAGGTAGACTTAAAGGATAAACCTTTTGGAAGGGGGGAAGAAGGCCTAAGGGAGCCCTTAGAGAGATTTATGAACACGGGGTGGCAAGGGACCTTTAAGGTCAAAGCTTTTTGGGAGCAATGTATTAGAACACATTATATAAAGAATTGAAAGAAATACAAATTTTAAAAAACTAGAAATCAAAATATACTTACAAACTCTGCCTTCCACGACTCTCTGCCGCCCGATCCGTAATGCGACGATCCCATGGTTTCCATTTGGATGCGTCGCGCCTCTGCGTGCTGACGACTCTTCACTTTCTCTGCTGCTTTCTTCTTGGCTTTCTTCCACTCTATGTGGTGGCACATAGGTGGTTGGCTATAGGCTCCACACCTCTCCTCTTGTCTCCACAGTGAGTCCCTGGCACGTGTCATGAGGTGGGATCTTTTGTTGTAAAGAAAATCCCTCACTTTTGTGCGTTCCCAATCATCCGAGAATCGCTAACCCTCAGGATTTGGGTACCTCCTATAGACTGCCCTCAACACCTCCTGCCACAAGCTTTTCTGATTTTTGAAGTAGATGAAATAATCTTTATATGTCGCATGCACGACGCTCGTCATGTATGCCATTACATCCCTTCCTTCATCATCATGGAAGATGCCACCGGTATCTGTAACTCTATAGTACTGGCATACATGCTTCTCTATATGATCTACTGGTGAGGGTGATCGCTCGCCACCTCCTAGGCAACCCCCACACAAGCCTCGTCCTCCCCCTCAACTCTCCCTCCTCCCTCTTTGTTGACTACCCTCTGCCTCGCTCGATGCACATGCTTCTGCAGATGCACATGCGTCGGCTGACGCTTGTGCTTCAGCCGATGCATGTACAGGTGCTGCACGTGGAGTACCTGCAATTGGAGTTTGGGAAGTAGTGCCAGGTAAAGACGTCAAAGTCATTCCAAACATGATGCTGAAGACCTCATCTGCTGTGGGAGAGCGGTCAAGGTGTCTGGTCATCTCTCCCATGAAGTCTTCCCTGCTAGGAAAACCTCCAAAAAATGCATTGACCCCCTGTCGAATAAGGCCAATGTATCATTCATGCGATCCAAATCCAGGTCATTGCTAGATGAACCAGGATGTGACATCTGCAAAAAAAGCACAGGAAAAAGACATATTTGTTTGCATACAAAAAATCATATATTACCTTCATCCACACCTAAACATTTTCAAAGAGCCATAATCCTTAATTCAATCCAACATTAATGATGAAAAATCATTCAGTGAGCCTAGAATCATTATGTAAGAGAAGACTTTTGATGCTCACACATTTTCATTTTCTTCAAGTGTATTTTACAAGCACTTACTAAGGTCCATTTAAGTGAAACAAAGGTGTAGAAATCCCATAGAAAAAATACATGGATACTCATGGCACTTGAAAGTGCTAATAATCTAGCTTTCTTTAGACATTGAGCATAAAACTTAAGTGCTAATGCTTCTCATAAATAAGAAATCTCTGGGAGTCCCACTCTTAAATATGGAGTTAAGATTTAGCCACTTGGTCAAATCTTTACTCCTTATTTGAAAGTGGAGCTTGGAAGATTCCCAAAATCTCTAATATGGTATCGAAATTATAATGCTACCTAATTCACTACGTTGAAAGGCTAAAGCTTCTAAAAATTTGATCATGAATCAAGAAAACTTATAAACACAAACATGGAATTGGTCACATTCATCATTGCAGAAATATATTGTTTAGGCAATGAAAATTATTTTTTATCAAAGCTGGATGGCGCGTGTATAACCACGTCTAAAATGCAGGATATACGCGCTCTCAGACGCATCCCTAAAGTCAACCCTCTATTCAGAGCGCGTCTATATCTGCATTTGAGATGCAGTATAGACGTGCTATCAGATGCGATCTCTAGGTCAATACTTCTGGTGCGTGCGTGTATCCTCGTGTGTCAACTGCAGAATACACGCGCCTGGAGACGCGACTCTGAAGTCAAAGCCTCTTCTGTGCAGAGCGCATGTATTTTCGTGTCTCCGATGCAGAATACACGCGCTCTAAGATGCAGCCTCAGGCGCAATAAGAGAAAACAATTCTTCGCGTCTGTCCCTGCGTCTGCACTAAAATGTAGACTGCTGGCAAACACGCTCAGTCGTTTGATTTTGGTCTGACAATTGCCATTCATGATTTACAAAATGCAATCATAAATCCTAATACACAGACATAGAGAGAAAGAGAGAGAGAGAGAGAGAGAGAGAGAGAACTCACCTTGGGTGTTTGGTGTGGCGGGCGGTGGCGCTTCTTCCTTCTTCTTCTTCCTCTCCTTGGTGAGTTACTCTCCCTTGATGCTTGCTTGCTACTTGTCTCTTTCCTTTGCTTCTTCTTCCTCTTGTTCTCCTCTCTCTTGTTCTCTCTTTCTTCCTCTCCTTGGCTTTCCTTTTTCCCCTCTTGTGTGTTTGAAATGAAAGAAGAGGTGAGTCATGAGGAGGTGAGGGATGAAGAGACTAGGTGAGGCATGAAGAGACTACATGTTGGCTAAACTCGAGCTTCAGAACCGCAAAAAATGCAGGAAAGGAAAGGTCGAGTTTGAAAAGAAATGATTTAAGTATCTTTTGAATTTTGACGTGTGCGTCTATTTTGGCATGTATATACGCGTCTAAGTTTACGTAAACATGCGTATAGATGCGAACTTAGACGTGCAAATAGACGCATACGTAAACGCAAATATAGATGCACATTTAGGTTTTATCATAATTTTTTGTTTTTAAGATAAGTTTTGATAGTGAATTCTTATCATAAGTTTTAATGTATTTATGATGAGTTTTGTGTATTCATAATTGAGATCTTAGAATAATTAATACGTCAGCTTGAAGTTTTTATGTAAACATATGAATGACAAATATTTTGATGTTGTCATGAATTAGGTTTAATCATGTCATCGTCATCACCTAGTGCGGTGCATGCTGATGAGTCAACGAGCACATCCTCAAGTGAGGATGAAACATTACGTCTTCATTATCGAGATGCATGTCTACGATGAAAAATTAAATGCATGTGTGATCATTGTCGAGGGTGTATTTTTCGAGTACGTTAAGTTGCAATGTTACACCTCAGCATGTATGGAGAATGGGACCGAGAAAAATCACCAGTATTCATTGTTTTTTTTTAACACTAAGATTGCTAGTCTATGTTACTCAATATATATCAATGTACATGAAACTCCCTTTTGTGGTTGAGTAGGATGCGGTGCCACATCCTCAGATGCTCCCTCCCGAGCGTCGAGAGGCTGCAAAATGTCGATGCGAGGAGGCAGAGTCTTCAAGAAGAGTGGATACTGATGACCATGATAGTAGCCTCATGAAATGCCCCATCAAGTCGTAGAGGATGAGATTTTGGACAGCATGGCACACCCTCATAATTGTTTGTATATATCATAATTGTTTTACAGACTACTATCATTGGCAGGATACCTACTCCTAGAGAGGTAGGTTACCATCGAGGCCATAACCGCGTAGCTACATGGCTTCACTTCTATGAGGAGGGTCTCATCACTGAGGACCAATACAATTGGGCTATGAGGATTCGACAGCCAGAGGAGGTATGTTTTTCTTACTTTTCTATTAAAAGTAACTACAAGGATTTAAGCTTATAGCGGCGGTGAGTAGCAACGCGCGTAGCGGTGTTGCTATTGGCGTCGCAAATAGTGACGCTCCACAGGGAAAAAAATAGGCCAAAACCGAGCACGGCTTTATTTCACGTTTTTGCGTTTTGTGTTTTGAGAGCGAGAGCGAGAGAGAGAGCGACCGTCATGAGAGAAGGAGAGGAAGAAGAAGACTTGCTGCCGCCGCCACCGCCGCCATTGTTTGCGAAGGAGAGGAGGAGCCTTCATCGCAAAGAGGAGCCGCCCCACAATCGCCATATCTCATCGGTGAGTCTCCCTCTCTCTTTCTTTTGCTTGTTTAAGGTTTAAATCACTTTCTCTTTTGCTTGTTTAGGAGAGGAAATGAGAGAGAAAGTGAGGGAGAGGGAGAGGGAGAGAGAGGGAGAGAAAGAGAGAGAGAGAGAGAGAGAGGGAGAGAAAGAGAAAGAGAAAGAGAGGGAGAGGGAGAGGGAGAGGGAGAGGGAGGGGGAGGAAACGAGAGAGGGAGAGAAAGAGAAAGAGAGGGAGAGGGAGAGGGAGAGGGAGGGAGAGTGCATTCTCTCTCTCCCTCTCCCTCTCCCTTTTGCTTTTGGAGAGTGTTAGGATATATTATGAGAGGGAGAGGAAATGAGAGAGAAAGAGAGGGAGAGGGAGAGGGAGGGAGAGAAAGAGAGAGAAAAAGAAAGAGAAAGAGAAAGAGAAAGAGAAAGAGAAAGAGAAAGAGAAAGAGAGGGAGAGCCTAGAGAGGGAGGGGGAGGAAATGAGAGAGGGAGAGAAAGAGAAAGAGAGGGAGAGGGAGAGGGAGAGGGAGGGAGAGTGCATTCTCTCTCTCCCTCTCCCTTCTAGTTGAGCAGTTGAGCAAGAGCTCCCTTTACAACTCCCTTTAGAGCTCCCCCACACCATCACTTTACAACTCCCTTTACAGCTCCGTGGGTCTTGTACAAGCTGAGCAAGATCTCCCTTTACAACTCCCTTTACAGCTCCCTTCAAGGACAAATCCACCCCACACCATACCCCTCAAGGGCTAGGGTTTGTCTACCTCTGCCTTGCTTCCTCTGCATGGTGACATTGTCACATAAGATGACCCCTCTCTTAGGCGGGTGCTAGTTCCTATATACTTGCAATTTTGAGCTGATGAAGGTTCGATGAAAAAGGGAAGAAGCGTGAGTCGATGATGATGGGGTCTCAGGGGGATTTTTCTTAGGAAGAAACAGATGATCTTGTTAAGGTGGTGGAGGCTGGGAGCACATTGCTGCATGGATGATGGGGCCTCCAAAGTTTGGGGGATTGGAGCGTTGTTTGTACCTAAAAAGAAAAAAGGTGAAGTAGCTGGGGGTGTGCCTGCTTTTCCTTGTGGTGCATTGTGCTTATGCTCGTAGGACTGGGAGTTGGGTCGAAAACCATAGGCAAGCATGGGTCTCGCCCCTCACTTGAGGACCCAGTTTGTGCATAAGGGAGGTGTGGTACGTGTAGCTCAAGGGGGTGATAGGTTTAACCAAAGGTGAATGTTACCTCCCTAGGTATGTCCTACCTTTGGTATGCCCGAAGTGTTAATTGGGGAATCAAAATGGGGCTAGGGGGTTAGGGATGGAGCCGACCGATCAAAGCCACCAAATGCACCTAACTTGAGAATCCCATAGGTGTAGTGACTATGGCCTATATGGTGTAAACTACTGTCTGTTGTGATTTCTTCGCTTTTTATTTTTCTTTCTTTCTTCTTCTTCTTTTTATTTTTTCTTATTTTTTTAAAAAATTAAATAGCTATGGTGGCACTCCTAGGTTGTACCTCAATCCTCTTCTGATAATGTTTCATGGGGTGGCCTAAGGGATTTTCTCAAAAAGGCATGCCTTTATATATAGCTCTTGAGGTTAGCCTTGACGTTTAGAGGTGTGGTTGACAAAAAATGGTCTCCACACTGGGTAAACCGGCCATCGTTCATGCCTTTGAGAACCTTCATACAAAAAGAGGGTAACAACATAGCCCTTATCATTAGTCAACTATCTATTCCTAGGTTGAGATAAAAAAAGAGTGGAGGTAGATGGGCTTCCTTGATCGACTGGCGGTTTCTTTAGTAGAAACCTTATAGTCCTAAGAATATTACGAGTTGTGAGATGAAAGCAAGGTCTAGACAAGATGAGAAATCCTCAAGGAAGCACATGATTGAAGGATCGCGGTCTCTTGCCTTGAAGGTTATGCACTCCTCCGGATTCTCTTCATTGGCATTGTAGATTTTGGGGAAGTTATACTTACCATGCTCCTCCCTATTGTAGTCCACTTCGTGCCTGTGAGGGTAGGGCATGTAGATAGGATTGTTCCTCTCTTCAAGAAGTGTGCCATAGAAAGCCATCCATGCATCAAGGTTCATGTCCCAGATCCTCCTCCTCCACTTGGGTTGTGCTTCAAAGCCTTGGACCATCTTGGGGATCTCGTACACATTTTCCTACTAGTAGTCTCTCGATGGAGCTTCCCACCTCCATTGAGTGATCACTATGCCCTGCTACATGGCCCATCAACTTGCCAAGTTGTTGGCTATTTGAATTATTATGTTCACTACTTTCACATGTAGGACTTAGTCTAGGGCCTGTGGGTAGAGGAATGATAGTTCAAAGTGCCGATTTTGGAGTTCTCATTACTCCCAAATGCTCACCTCATGGGGCCAGTTGATAGGATAGCAATCCTCATGTTGCAACATGAGCTCTCTAGGAAGCTGTTGGGGTTGTGCTTTAGTTCTCTATTATGCTTGCTCCACCAATTTCTATCTTCTTCTCCTAGTGCCAATGATGCGCTCTTGTACTCGATTGTCTTTATGAATCTTCTTGGGGTTCATTTGGCAATGGTGGGCTAAGATATTGGGCATGTTGCTCTGCTCTTAGCTCCTGCTCAAAATCCGGCCCTTCCTCTAGAGGTTGCTCCTATGGAGTCTGAGCTAGGGGTGGATGCAGCAGCTCATGCTCTTCAAATCTTAGCTCCTTTAGCTCAAGACCGACTTGCCTCAAATATTGGCTCTTTTATTTTCTTGTTAGTCCCATGTCGGTGGGGAGAGCTTGCTCGTGCATGTTGTATTTTAAGGCTCTAGTAGTCAATGCTAGCTTCCTTTTCATCCTCCCCACGGAATCCTTGCCATCCACTTGTGTTACATGGAGCACTGTGCCCAAAAAGGCTTGTTGTTGCAATTCTGAACTTACTTTTGTGGCTTGGACCCTAGCCTTTTCCAATATCCGCTCGCATTCAGCTATGGCCAAAGCACTCATCAAGTTCTCGCACTTGTTTAATGTTGTGCTCTTCCCACTTTTTGGCCCTCTCTTCCAACTCCTCCTTTCCCTTCTCCATGCTTTGAGGCAATATCATCACCACCTGCTGTTGTTCATTCCACAAATCTAGCATGTGTATTTTCTCCTTATTCTAGTGGTTCAACTACTCCTTGGCTATCATGTGGGCTTGTTGCACCATGAAGAGGTGCATGGAAGTTTCCGATAGTCTCTTGGATAGATCTTCGTTCCTCCGTGCGTGGGCGTCTTGGTTTCCTTTCTATTGTTGTCTTTCAGATTCGGCCACAGCTTTTATCTCCTCCACCTCTTGTTTCAAATCTTTCAGCTCCTCCTACAGCCTTAGGTTGCTTGCTCGATGTCTTCTTCCCTTTCTTTATCCAAGTTTTTGATCTAGCTTTCTAGTTTGCCTTGCTCCACCAACTCTAGCGAAATCTTCTTTTTCAAGTCTTCTATTAACTTTTGGTATCTCCGTGCCCTCTCCTTTGTTGTAGCCGCTAGCTCTCCTCTAGCCTCCGGGATGTTGTTCATATTCCCTTGTAGCTCCTCACCCAACTTTGCTAGTTCTTCATTGAGTTGTTGTAGGCTTATGGGGCTCTGTTTCTCCTCGGCCCACTTTGTTTCCTACTCTTCTTATTCTCCTTTCTTGGCTTCGATCTACTCTCTCAATTCTTGAATTTCTCATTTATGTTTTGCTAGATGGTGGGTTGCTTCTAGATTGAGTGTAGTCGAGGCTTCTCTTTCAATCTTTAGCTAAGCTCTATTGATACTCTCCTCTCCTCCTTGGCCTTTTCTAGTTGCGTTAGGAGCTCTTCGACATAGTCATCCTACATTGTGGCAGTAGGTATTGTAGGGGATGTTGTAGTCATGGAGGCCTCTAGCTTTAGCCTCTTGGGATCTTGCCTTGATTCAGCATCATCTTTTGGCTCTTACAAGGGGGGCCCTTGCTTCCGAATTTGGAGCTATCTCTTGCATCTTTGTCACCAAAAACTAATCACGGAAATCAACTTGTTGATGTCCATGACAGTTGCAGTTTCTTGGGCAGTCGAGGCGGTCAGAGTGTGGGACATGAAGGTTGTAGGGAGGGGGAACATCAGGGCCTTACCCGCTCCCATTACTATTAGGATTACTTTGAATTTTGAGGCCTTGGCAATGCTGCTTGTCTCTCCTTCTCCTCAAGGGCTCAAGGTGGTTGGTCCTTCCATGCCCAAGGTCTCCTCCACTGACTTGTGTATGGCCTCGGCCATGTCCTCATTTTCCTTTCTTCTTAGCTCTTCTATATCTTGCTCTGCTTTTCTCCTTCTCTCATCTTTAGCCCTCTTGAACTCTTTTTACGCCCTCGCCAGCTCGGCCTGCTCCTCCCTTGTCATTATTTCTTTTGTCTCCTTTTGTAGCTTTGATGGGGTTCGCTTCTTTGGTGCCTTCAGCTCTCCTTGGCCGGACTAGGTCTTGGAGAAGTTACTATATGTATATCCACTACATCACATGCATTCAAGGCCTATTTATAAATATCCTTATTTGTGAATTTTTCTTGAATAAAACATCATTGTTTCCTACTCAATATGTAAATAACCCCTATAAAAATGGTATTTTAAAAATACCTTATTTGAACCCACATATGATGCATATATATATTCATGAGTAACTTACCTGAGGATTGCGTCTCCTACTCTTCTCTATCACTTATAGTCCTTTCAATGGACTATTCTTGTTCATGATGGTGAGGAAATTAGTCATCATCAGTTTCCCCTATTATCTCTTGACCTCCCTCTGTGTCTTCCAAGGGCTCCTAGATGATGGCCATTAGGATTCCACAGAACCTAATGGTGGATGGCTTGGAGGAGGACTTCTTTTGGGCTGATCTTGCTATGGAGGCCGAGGATTCCCCTCTTGCTCTGCTGGTGTGCCAGTGGTCAAAGCTTTCACTAATCTTTCAAGATTTTTTTGCATTAAGGCATTCCAATCTATTTCATTTGGGGATCCAGCTATGTTGCTTTCCAACAATGGCATCTCGATTCTGTTCATAAGAGCGTTGTATCTTTGATTGAAAAAGAGAGCATGGAACATCTTTGCATGCAACCTGATCTTAGGATTTGGGATGTCGCTTAAGCTTATCCCATCCATTGTGTGTACGGCAGCCTTGTCATCCTTAGCATGCCATAAACGTCCCTCTTTGGGCATTGCTCTATCGTTCTAGTCAAACCTAGGACCTTCTCCACCACTGTAGGGCTCAATTCCACCTATACATGGTGCTCTTCTTCCCCTTTCTTGATCCTCACTATGCCACAATTCCTTTCAGCATTCAAGATCCTCAAAAATTTCCCACACTTTCCCTAGTTGACTGCTTGTCTCACCTTCTCTATGTACTTCTCTAGGCTACACTAGTCAAGCTTCATTTCCACTGTCATGGAAGAGTTTAGCCTATAGAAGTACATAGAGAAGGTGTAGCCCCTCATTTCCACCATCAAGCCATGATGGCGTCTTTGAGGTTCATGGGGTGAATGTGAATTGGTTGTAGCCCCTCATTTCCACCGTCAAGCCATACTTAGCTTGCTCCTCCTCCGTGAATGGAAGCTTCCTACCTTTATCTTGCCTTGCCATTTTAGATTCCTGTCATATATCATGGTTCACCATTAGCGTTCTTAAGACTTTTTCTTGTTGGAAGATAAATATGAGTTGATCATGCTTTTATGGAAAGAAGAACATGATTTAAGCATAAAAAGAGAATTTTTATTCGAGCATTTCTATTCATTTTCTGAATTTTATGACACTTTTCCTTGATTTCACCTTACTTCACCTTACCCCAAGAGGGATGTTTATGGCATGATAAGGATAACAAGGATTTGGGATTTTTTGAATTAGGGGGTTGAGAGGTTAAGGGTATTTAGCGCATGTTCTTGGGGATTTACTTCCACATGAGCCAAGTATAGAAATTCAGATTGGATTCTAAATTAGCATAGTGGTCCATGTCGAAAGGGCGAATGCCTGCTTCAGTGATGTAGATGAGAATATCCATGAGGAAGTCACCGTAGTTTACTCAACTAGCATTGTGGAACTCCTCCTCGGTCAGAATTTGATTTAGATATGTGTGGGCTAGGAGGTGCTCTTCTAGGGGCCAGTCACACAGATGGTGGTCAAAACCCAATAGGAGGTTGGATCTACATAAGTTGGGTCATACTTGGAGGTTTTAATGACTCATCCTTGCTCATTGTTAGTCATGATTTGGTATCCCTTCAAATCCCATTGAAGTTGGAGAGCATATTGTTTCCTCATCAAGAAAGAGGAGTTGGTGCAAGTGAGCTGTTTTAACTCCTTGATGTCTATGTCTCTAGTAGCAAGGACACTGCTCTTGTGATATGACGTAATGAGGCATAAGTTTCGTGCATGTTCTTTGGAGGCCTCAGTGACAAATTAGCTCCTTAGCTATATCAGAAGCCTTAATGAATACAAATTCTTATTCTTCCCAAGAACATGGGAGTGTATGCACTTCGATTGCTATAGGCTCATCCAAAAGACCTAAATCCATCCTATTGTAACTTTTAGTAAGTGTTATAAAGGTGGCATCCAAGCATCTAAGGCAAGCAACCAAGTCATCCCATGTGTCCTTGGCAAAGTTCGCGGCCAAGGTTAGAATTGATCTCCGCTCATAAGAGGGTCTAAGGCATGCAGAGGTGATTGGGGTTTGACTGAACTAGAGAGTTTAGAAAGCTGATTGTTGCAGCTTGAGTTGCTTCTAAGGTTGTGGATTGGTCTCTTCTTCAATAGGCTCGTCTGATTTTGAGGTCCGAGGGGCACTAGTAGGTGTAGGTTAACACAGTTTGTCAGTAGTAGGGGGTTGCAATTTCAGCGTATAGATTTGTTTAGATTCTGGGGGTCTAAATTTTGGAGGTTCTAGGGATTTCGCAGCATGAGTCTATTGTGGTCTCAATGTCTGATTTGTCTTGATGTTTCGTGTGGTAAAGCTTGAGGGCAGTGTTTGAGTGTGTAATATTTCCGCGTACCGCGTACCGTAAATATTAACTTCCTGCACGCCGTGTAAACCCTGTGCAAGGGTATTCCCTACTTCGTAATTATTGGTAACCTCATCCACACCATGCACGCTCAAAAATGAGGCCTCCACGTCGAGAAATACGAGGCTGAGATTGAAGACCGTAAAAGCCGCAAGGGAACACCCTTTTTTTGAAGGGGCAATTTGGATAAATCAAGGCAAATTTTTTTAATTATTATCCCTTCCCCCAGCCGATGCATGGCTGGAGGAGAGGGAGTGTGGGGAGGAATGGCCAAGGAGGAGTGGGACGGATATGCATGAGGAGGAGTCCTCCACGTGTGTGGAGGCCCTCTTTTCCAAGGCCTATAAGAACCCCCTCTTGGGGGGGGGAAAGAAGGAGATGGCGGCAGAAGGCTGTTGAGAGGGAGAGGCCGGACGTGAAGGGAGGGGCCGGACGTGAAGGGAGGAGGCCGGCCGTGTGAGGGAAGGATCGCCATGTCGCCATGCTGAAGGAGGTGAGAGGAGACGTGGCTGCCGCCATCACCATAGACCAGGCGGTGTGGTAATAGAGGGGGGGGAAAGTCGCTGGCCGCTGGGGGAGCCGCCGACAGGGTGCCGCCACCTCCCTGGAAACCACCAGGCCGCCGCCGTCCTCGCCTCGACCACACCCTTTCCTCCCATGATCATTGGACCCTCCCCTGACGTGGCCACGTGCTGCCAGAAGCTCTTAGAAGCTTCTCTAGGAAGCTTCTAAGGGGGCTTCTCAAAGCCCCCTTCCCGTGGAGTCCCTTTATAGCCCATTTTACCCCGGGATTTCTAAGTCCCCTTCCCTTTGGATCTCACACAATCCATTCCCTAGGCGGGTTTTAAAGCCCTCCCTTTTGAACCTCAATAAGCCCATTTCGGCCCTTGAAGCAAAGGAAGCTACTAAGGCCCTAGGCCCGGTTCGTTATAAAAAAAGGAGAGGGTTTTCTCTAAGCCCTTCCCACTCGATTTTTCCCCATAAGCCCATTGAAGAGGATTGCTTTAAGGTCATTTTTCAAGAATCTTTACCCCAGAATTTTGAGGAAATTAAGTATAAAGGCCTTCCATAAGGTCAAATTCCGCAAGCTGGTATTCCCAAGGATCCACTTTTCGAAAGGGATCTCCCGCGTACCAGGGAGAAAAGAGCAAGATCTTGAGGCTGCGTACCAGGGCGAGCAAATTCACCGATTGCGTAAGGGAAAAGGCAACCTGGAAGTCCGTAATTATGTCATAATGGCCCCTAAAAAGTCACAAGACGCGCTTGCGGAAGGATCTTCTCCTAATATTTACATGGATATTTCCCGGAGCCCACAAGTCCAGGTTTGATCTATTTGGATTCCACACAAAAGTATTGAGTTAATCATGATAAACTTCATGAATTAGGAAGCACTCATGCATGTTCAAATTCAACTAGTCAAGTTAAAAGCAACTGGAAAAATGAATTGGCTATTTGAACATTTATTAGAAATAGCTTAAGATATGAAAATTGATCATTGGTACGTTCAATGGAATGATTGGAAAGGGCATAAGGTGTCCATGCATTTGTAGGACCTTATTAGCAAGTTTCCTTTTGTGTATTCAAAAGTGACGAGCCTAGGACAACTGTTGCCTCATTACAAGGTTGAAATTATTGAGGTACACCTTTTTACTAGGCATGGAAAGATTAATGGCATGTCCCATTTTTAGATAAATCTTCCTTGTAATGATTCATGAGGAAAAGTTAACACCCATAAGATGTCATTCGAAAAGGAATAGAAGGGCACGAAAATGATCTATGGACTTGCAAGTGGCATGATTATTTGATGTAAGTCCTAGTAGGACCTAGGAAAGTTAGTGTTCAGATTATCAGGTATTTTTACTTTGCCAAGGAAAGATAGGGTTATTGTGAACCATGTGATGCGTAGAAGCAGTGAATCGCATGTTTACACGTATTGCTGAAGTTGTATCTATTGTTCTCCTTTAGATCTAGTTTATTACCTTTGGGAAAGGTTCATCCGTGACGCAAGACAAGTATATTGAGTTGACTAAGTCACCTAAACCACAAGGATTCTTATGGCATGGCTCAGTCGATATGATAGGTATCCCAAGTGCTAACTAGGGTTTAGTGCGATAGGAATTCGACCTAGTTTTACACTTGTTGCCAAGTTAAAACCCGCAAACCCAAAGATCTTACACACATTCACGAAATGTCGAGTCAATTGGATGCTCATGCATAAAACGATCTAAGGTTTCTACCCTAAGGCTCACTCGTCAAATGATGAAACTCGGATTAATGTTGGAAATTCCTAGGACCGTGGTCGGCCTAGTGTAATTAGGAGTGGGTTGGGTAAGAAGAGACCCTAAACCCTGCCACTCGCCTGAAGTTAATTCCGTGACCTGAAAACGCCGTTTAATGGGTGAAATGATCCCATGGAATATATGCGACACTTGTGCAATAAGTTGCAATGTCGCATAGACTTGTGGTTTATTCACAAGAGAGTTTTGCCATTTCTTGGAATGAGGTTGGCAAGTTCTTATGCAAGTTTAACTTGCAAGAGGAAGAGTAGTCATCCTGTTACAACACCTTTCTTGGGAAAAATTGCCAAGAAAAAGGGAAGTTAGGTATTTGCCTGGAAGCAAAAGGACCAATCAATAAATTGAAGCGACATGGTCGCTGGAACCTACCACAACAAAACCTAAAGTATTGGTAGGGTATGACCCTAACCCAAGAATGATAGGAATCTTGCCAAGTTGCAATTGATTCCGGATCGAATGCGGGTTGCATTCGGAGAAAAGGAGTCACTCCTTAACAGTTTGCCAGCTAAACGATCACTGGAAATTGATTGTGCTTGTAACAGTTTAGAAAGCACTATTTGCATTGTTTGCTCAATGAACTAAAGGATGAGAATATATCTAAATACTTCAGGTTGAAGGCCTGAAGGGAGAGGCAGCTTCAGTTACCCCCGACTGCCTGCCTGACCCTAACCAAGGGGGTTGTTAACCGCGCCGGGAACGTGGACCGAACCCGCCGTGAGAGGTCTCTCCGTTGAGTTCTACTTGGAGCAGGAGGACGCTTGGGTGCCAGAGGGGGCTCTGGCCGTAAATCCCTCGCCTTCCGGGCCCTGCACAAGAGGCTAACGTGACTCGGGATTGGATCTCGAGGCCCGCATACTAGTCTACGGGCGGAAGCTTGGATTAGTGATCCCTGGTGGATTATTGGATAGCCTTCGGGCGGATTATGAATACGCCTACGGGCGGGAACTCCTTGTATTTCAAAGATAAAAGGATAAAATGATAATAAAGAAGTTGTTTGGCATTGTTTTCTTTATGTCCTGTGATAAGATTACGTGAAGGAACCGGTGCATAACAGGGTTAATCAAAGAAGCTGTTTGTATATGTCAAACTAATGTGGTAGGTAATTACATAACTAAAACAAACTGAGGAAAGTGCGGAGGATGGACCATGGGTCCGTCCTATGGATGGGTGGTCCCGGTTAGCCGGGAACTTTTCTCAAAGTCTTCGACGAACAAAGGTTGATCGTCATCTCCGGAACAAGTAACGAGAACGATGACTTAGAATTAACTATTACCCGATTCATGCTGTTTTAGGGGAACGGAATGGGACTATGGCTTATGGCAGAGAGGTCGAGCCTTGCTTCCCTCTCGTTTCCCATTCTCCTTGAACCAAGTGCAGCGTGAATCCGCTTCGGACCTGGCGTTTCTGCGTAAAGTAGTTCGCTCGGGTCTGACGCTAGTTGTTGCTAGCTAATGACCAAACATGAAAACCCAAATTCAGGTCGATCCTAAGTGGGAACGACCAGGATACTTCCGCTACGTGGCAGACGCGGGAAGACCTAGATCGCAAGTCCCGTAACATTCCATGGGAGTGCCGGGCAGAGCTTTCTAGACATCCTTCCTGATGGACTGCTAAGACGTGTCCGGGATGATTCTAGTGGACACGTTACAGTTGGTATCAGAGCAAACCAACAAAGGACTTGTTTTTAGGAAATTTTAATAAAAAGAAGTAAAGCAAATGTTGTGTCCCAAACATTTCCTTACTTTGATTGCTGTCTTCCAGAATTATGAAGCATGGAACAGGTTCTTAGTGTTCCGAGTCATGTTTATGACCACGATGCATTCCACGGATTATTGACAAAGGGTTGAGATGATGAACATCCTAGACCGCATTTACAATCCATCACCTGTGTACATGGAACAGAGATGGATGGGTGTTTCAGGGATCTATTACATAACTGCCTATCAACCTGCGTACCTTCAAATTAACTTGAAGAGAATTAAGTGGATGGAGGATTTGAAGATCGTAAAGCTGTCCGTCTTTGTTGAGGCTCACGCAAACGCGACTCTACAGGTTGGAGGTCGAAGGGTTAACCAGAATAAGTATGTGTACGGAGAAGTAATTCAAAGAATCCCTGCCGACCGAATCAAGGTTTTGGGACGTCATGAGAAGAATGGATATCAAAGGAAAAGATACCCTAATCTTCCAATGAACTACCGATTCCTGAAGATCGATGACCCGAATCCGTACTACTACTCAGTTCCTGTAGCTGAATGCAACAACATCTTATTCTCCTCGAATTAATGTATTAACTTGTTCCACCGCCCCAAGAAATAATTGTACCTTGAAAGGGCTATGTTGATATGAATGGAATAAAACTTTTTAATCAACGATTGTCTTGACTATGAATATTGATAAAAGTGATTTGGTCACTTGGCTAAAGGAATACGGGGACGTAATTTCTGAAGAGTTAACAAAACGCCGCTTCAAAGAGAAGTAGATCATAAGATCAAACCAGTAATAGGAGCTGTGCCAATTGCAAAGAGACCCTATAGAATGTCTATATCGGAAGCAATTGAGTTGAAGGAACAACTCAAGATTAGGGCTACATCCGTCCTAGCAGTTCACCATGGGGAGCTCCAGTTCTATTCCAGAAGAAGAAAGATGGGACACTTCGACTATGTATTGATTACCGTGGGTTGAATCAATCAACGGTCAAGAACAAGTATCCTATTCCTAGATGAGCTTCTCGATCGCCTTCAAGGTGCAAAGATCTTTTCCAAAATTGATCTCAGGTCAGGTTACTATCAAATCAGGATCAAGGATGAGGATATTCCAAAAACAGCCTTCAATACAAGATATGGGAACTTTGAATTCTTGGTTATGTCATTCGGGCTTACAAATGCACCTGCCACCTTCAATAGATTAATGCAGGATATTTTTAGACCATATCTTGATGACTTCGTGCTTGTCTTCTTCGATGACATTTTAGTCTATTCTAAACAGGAAGAAGATCATGAACCTCAACTACGGATTGTGTTGGAGACAATGAGGTCTCATAAGTTGTATGCAAAAATGAAGAAGTGTGCATTCTTCAAACGTCAGATTGAATATCTAGGATTCATAGTATCATCAGAAGGAATATCAGTAGATCCAGCCAAAGTCAGAGATGTGCTTGAATGGCCAATACCAGTATCTGTCAAAGAGATACGTAGTTTTCTGGGCTTGACAGGATGGTATAGGATCTTTATCAAAAACTATGCTTTGATTGCAGCACCTCTTATCAACTTATTAAAGAAGCAGACTTCTATTACATGGTCTACTCCCGAACAAAATAGCTTCGACCAATTGAAGCAATGTTTGGTATCAGCACCTATTCTGAAACTTCCTGATCTCAATAAGGAGTTCGAGATAGTAACTGATGCCAGCATTCTTGCCTTGGGGTGTGTTTTTATGCAGGAAGGTCATCTAGTAGCATATTCTTCAAGGAAATTGAAGAGTCACGAAAAGAATTATGCCACGCATGATCTGGAGTTATTAGCTGTCATCCATGCTCTAAAGCTTTGGAGACACTACCTGTTGGGTAACAAGTTCACTCTAGTAACCAATCATAAGAGCCTCAAATGGATTTTTACCCAAAACGAGCTCAACATGAGGCAACGTCGATGGATTGAAGTATTGGAGGAATATGATTTTAAGATCAAGTACCGACTTGGAAAGGAGAATGTAGTTGTTGATGCACTCAATCGCAAGGCATTCCTTAATTCTCTAATCTTGCAAAATCTATCAATAGCTATATCTCTAGCTACAGAGGTGTCCATGCCAAACGACCTAATATTTGAGCTAGCTAGAGAGGAAGGATGCCATGATCTAGCCTATCAAAGGATGCTAAGGGAAGTCTCTATCAAGGACCAGGAACAAAAGTTAGAGGCTAAGTATCGTGAATTCTCTGTCAGTTGTGGACTTGTCTACTATAGGACGAGAGTATGTATACGAGCAAGCCAGTTATTTCAATAGAAGATATTGTGCGAAGCTCATGATTTCACTTTCTCGGGACATCAAAGCTGCGAAGGATAGACAGAATGCATACACGGATTTGAAGTGTCAAGATAGAATATTTGAGGAAGGAGGCATGGTCTTCATTCATGTATGCCCAAAGAAGAGTTCTCTATCCTTAGGAGATTGCAGGAAGCTAAGTCCAAGGTATTGTGGACGATACAAGATCCTCAAGTCCTTAAGACCTAATGTTTATAGACTGCAACTCCCTGAAAACCTAAAGGTTCATAATGTATTCCATAACAGTCTATTGAAGAATGAAGTATGTACCTAGCCCTAATCATGTAGTTGATGACCAACAAATTGTAATGCCTAGTCAAGGAGTCCTTGAACTAAGACCGGAAAAGATTTTAGATGTCAGGGAGGGACAGTTGAGATCTAGAACCTTGAGAGAATGCCTCGTCCAGTGGAAGGATTATCCCGAAGAGGATGCTACCTGGATGGATGAAAGCTCTCTCAATCTTCAAAACCCCCAGTTTATCTCGAGATGAGGACATCTCGATTCTTCTAAGGGGGAGAGAATGTAATATTTTCGCGTACCGCGTACCGTAAATATTAACTTCCCGCAGGCCGTGTAAACCCTGTGCAAGGGTATTCCCTACTTCGTAATTATTGGTAACCTCATCCACACCATGCACGCTCAAAAATGAGGCCTCCACGTCGAGAAATACGAGGCTGAGATTGAAGACCGTAAAAGCCGCAAGGGAACACCCTTTTTTTGAAGGGGCAATTTGGATAAATCAAGGCAAATTTTTTTAATTATTATCCCTTCCCCCAGCCGATGCATGGCTAGAGGAGAGGGAGTGTGGGGAGGAATGGCCAAGGAGGAGTGGGACGGATATGCATGAGGAGGAGTCCTCCACGTGTGTGGAGGCCCTCTTTTCCAAGGCCTATAAGAACCCCCTCTTGGGGGGGGGAAAGAAGGAGATGGCGGCAGAAGGCTGTTGAGAGGGAGAGGCCGGACGTGAAGGGAGGGGCCGGACGTGAAGGGAGGAGGCCGGCCGTGTGAGGGAAGGATCGCCATGTCGCCATGCTGAAGGAGGTGAGAGGAGACGTGGCTGCCGCCATCGCCATAGACCAAGCGGTGTGGTAATAGAGGGGGGGGAAAGTCGCTGGCCGCTGGGGGAGCCGCCGACAGGGTGCCGCCACCTCGCTGGAAACCACCAGGCCGTCGCCGTCCTCGCCTCGACCACACCCTTTCCTCCCATGATCATTGGACCCTCCCCTGACGTGGCCACGTGCTGCCAGAAGCTCTTAGAAGCTTCTCTAGGAAGCTTCTAAGGGGGCTTCTCAAAGCCCCCTTCCCGTGGAGTCCCTTTATAGCCCATTTTACCCCGGGATTTCTAAGTCCCCTTCCCTTTGGATCTCACACAATCCATTCCCTAGGTGGGTTTTAAAGCCCTCCCTTTTGAACCTCAATAAGCCCATTCCAGCCCTTGAAGCAAAGAAAGCTACTAAGGCCCTAGGCCCGGTTCGTTATAAAAAAAGGAGAGGGTTTTCTCTAAGCCCTTCCCACTCGATTTTTCCCCATAAGCCCATTGAAGAGGATTGCTTTAAGGTCATTTTTCAAGAATCTTTACCCCAGAATTTTGAGGAAATTAAGTATAAAGGCCTTCCATAAGGTCAAATTCCGCAAGCTGGTATTCCCAAGGATCCACTTTTCGAAAGGGATCTCCCGCGTACCAGGGAGAAAAGAGCAAGATCTTGAGGCTGCGTACCAGGGCGAGCAAATTCACCGATTGCGTAAGGGAAAAGGCAACCTGGAAGTCCGTAATTATGTCATAATAGCCCCTAAAAAGTCACAAGACGCGCCTGTGGAAGGATCTTCTCCTAATATTTACATGGATATTTCCCGGAGCCCACAAGTCCAGGTTTGATCTATTTGGATTCCACACAGAAGTATTGAGTTAATCATGATAAACTTCATGAATTAGGAAGCACTCATGCATGTTCAAATTCAACTAGTCAAGTTAAAAGCAACTGGAAAAATGAATTGGCTATTTGAACATTTATTAGAAATAGCTTAAGATATGAAAATTGATCATTGGTACGTTCAATGGAATGATTGGAAAGGGCATAAGGTGTCCATGCATTTGTAGGACCTTATTAGCAAGTTTCCTTTTGTGTATTCAAAAGTGATGAGCCTAGGACAACTGTTGCCTCATTACAAGGTTGAAATTATTGAGGTACACCTTTTTACTAGGCATGGAAAGATTAATGGCATGTCCCATTTTTAGATAAATCTTCCTTGTAATGATTCATGAGGAAAAGTTAACACCCATAAGATGTCATTCGAAAAGGAATAGAAGGGCACGAAAATGATCTATGGACTTGCAAGTGGCATGATTATTTGATGTAAGTCCTAGTAGGACCTAGGAAAGTTAGTGTTCAGATTATCAAGTATTTTTACTTTGCCAAGGAAAGATAGGGTTATTGTGAACCATGTGATGCGTAGAAGCAGTGAATCGCATGTTTACACGTATTGCTGAAGTTGTATCTATTGTTCTCCTTTAGATCTAGTTTATTACCTTTGGGAAAGGTTCATCCGTGACGCAAGACAAGTATATTGAGTTGACTAAGTCACCTAAACCACAAGGATTCTTATGGCATGGCTCAGTCGATATGATAGGTATCCCAAGTGCTAACTAGGGTTTAGTGCGATAGGAATTCGACCTAGTTTTACACTTGTTGCCAAGTTAAAACCCGCAAACCCAAAGATCTTACACACATTCACGAAATGTCGAGTCAATTGGATGCTCATGCATAAAACGATCTAAGGTTTCTACCCTAAGGCTCACTCGTCAAATGATGAAACTCGGATTAATGTTGGAAATTCCTAGGACCGTGGTCGGCCTAGTGTAATTAGGAGTGGGTTGGGTAAGAAGAGACCCTAAACCCTGCCACTCGCCTGAAGTTAATTCCGTGACCTGAAAACGCCGTTTAATGGGTGAAATGATCCCATGGAATATATGCGACACTTGTGCAATAAGTTGCAATGTCGCATAGACTTGTGGTTTATTCACAAGAGAGTTTTGCCATTTCTTGGAATGAGGTTGGCAAGTTCTTATGCAAGTTTAACTTGCAAGAGGAAGAGTAGTCATCCTGTTACAACACCTTTCTTGGGAAAAATTGCCAAGAAAAAGGGAAGTTAGGTATTTGCCTGGAAGCAAAAGGACCAATCAATAAATTGAAGCGACATGGTCGCTGGAACCTACCACAACAAAACCTAAAGTATTGGTAGGGTATGACCCTAACCCAAGAATGATAGGAATCTTGCCAAGTTGCAATTGATTCCGGATCGAATGCGGGTTGCATTCGGAGAAAAGAAGTCACTCCTTAACAGTTTGCCAGCTAAACGATCACTGGAAATTGATTGTGCTTGTAACAGTTTAGAAAGCACTGCTTGCATTGTTTGCTCAATGAACTAAAGGATGAGAATATATCTAAATACTTCAGGTTGAAGGCCTGAAGGGAGAGGCAGCTTCAGTTACCCCCGACTGCCTGCCTGACCCTAACCAAGGGGGTTGTTAACCGCGCCGGGAACGTGGACCGAACCCGCCGTGAGAGGTCTCTCCGTTGAGTTCTACTTGGAGCAGGAGGACGCTTGGGTGCCAGAGGGGGCTCTGGCCGTAAATCCCTCGCCTTCCGGGCCCTGCACAAGAGGCTAACGTGACTCGGGATTGGATCTCGAGGCCCGCATACTAGTCTACGGGCGGAAGCTTGGATTAGTGATCCCTGGTGGATTATTGGATAGCCTTCGGGCGGATTATGAATACGCCTACGGGCGGGAACTCCTTGTATTTCAAAGATAAAAGGATAAAATGATAATAAAGAAGTTGTTTGGCATTGTTTTCTTTATGTCCTGTGATAAGATTACGTGAAGGAACCGGTGCATAACATGGTTAATCAAAGAAGCTGTTTGTATATGTCAAACTAATGTGGTAGGTAATTACATAACTAAAACAAACTGAGGAAAGTGCGGAGGATGGACCATGGGTCCGTCCTATGGATGGGTGGTCCCGGTTAGCCGGGAACTTTTCTCAAAGTCTTCGACGAACAAAGGTTGATCGTCATCTCCGGAACAAGTAACGAGAACGATGACTTAGAATTAACTATTACCCGATTCATGCTGTTTTAGGGGAACGGAATGGGACTATGGCTTATGGCAGAGAGGTCGAGCCTTGCTTCCCTCTCGTTTCCCATTCTCCTTGAACCAAGTGCAGCGTGAATCCGCTTCGGACTTGGCGTTTCTGCGTAAAGTAGTTCGCTCGGGTCTGACGCTAGTTGTTGCTAGCTAATGACCAAACACGAAAACCCAAATTCAGGTCAATCCTAAGTGGGAACGGCCAGGATACTTCCGCTACGTGGCAGACGCGGGAAGACCTAGATCGCAAGTCCCGTAACATTCCATGGGAGTGCCGGGCAGAGCTTTCTAGACATCCTTCCCGATGGACTGCTAAGACGTGTCCGGGATGATTCTAGTGGACACGTTACAGTTGGTATCAGAGCAAACCAACAAAGGACTTGTTTTTAGGAAATTTTAATAAAAAGAAGTAAAGCAAATGTTGTGTCCCAAACATTTCCTTACTTTGATTGCTGTCTTCCAGAATTATGAAGCATGGAACAGGTTCTTAGTGTTCCGAGTCATGTTTATGACCACGATGCATTCCACGGATTATTGACAAAGGGTTGAGATGATGAACATCCTAGACCGCATTTACAATCCATCACCTGTGTACATGGAACAGAGATGGATGGGTGTTTCAGGGATCTATTACATAACTGCCTATCAACCTGCGTACCTTCAAATTAACTTGAAGAGAATTAAGTGGATGGAGGATTTGAAGATCGTAAAGCTGTCCGTCTTTGTTGAGGCTCACGCAAACGCGACTCTACAGGTTGGAGGTCGAAGGGTTAACCAGAATAAGTATGTGTACGGAGAAGTAATTCAAAGAATCCCTGCCGACCGAATCAAGGTTTTGGGACGTCATGAGAAGAATGGATATCAAAGGAAAAGATACCCTAATCTTCCAATGAACTACCGATTCCTGAAGATCGATGACCCGAATCCGTACTACTACTCAGTTCCTGTAGCTGAATGCAACAACATCTTATTCTCCTCGAATTAATGTATTAACTTGTTCCACCGCCCCAAGAAATAATTGTACCTTGAAAGGGCTATGTTGATATGAATGGAATAAAACTTTTTAATCAACGATTGTCTTGACTATGAATATTGATAAAAGTGATTTGGTCACTTGGCTAAAGGAATACGGGGACGTAATTTCTGAAGAGTTAACAAAACGCCGCTTCAAAGAGAAGTAGATCATAAGATCAAACCAGTAATAGGAGCTGTGCCAATTGCAAAGAGACCCTATAGAATGTCTATATCGGAAGCAATTGAGTTGAAGGAACAACTCAAGATTAGGGCTACATCCGTCCTAGCAGTTCACCATGGGGAGCTCCAGTTCTATTCCAGAAGAAGAAAGATGGGACACTTCGACTATGTATTGATTACCGTGGGTTGAATCAATCAACGGTCAAGAACAAGTATCCTATTCCTAGTTGAGCTTCTCGATCGCCTTCAAGGTGCAAAGATCTTTTCCAAAATTGATCTCAGGTCAGGTTACTATCAAATCAGGATCAAGGATGAGGATATTCCAAAAACAGCCTTCAATACAAGATATGGGAACTTTGAATTCTTGGTTATGTCATTCGGGCTTACAAATGCACCTGCCACCTTCAATAGATTAATGCAGGATATTTTTAGACCATATCTTGATGACTTCGTGCTTGTCTTCTTCGATGACATTTTAGTCTATTCTAAACAGGAAGAAGATCATGAACCTCAACTACGGATTGTGTTGGAGACAATGAGGTCTCATAAGTTGTATGCAAAAATGAAGAAGTGTGCATTCTTCAAACGTCAGATTGAATATCTAGGATTCATAGTATCATCAGAAGGAATATCAGTAGATCCAGCCAAAGTCAGAGATGTGCTTGAATGGCCAATACCAGTATCTGTCAAAGAGATACGTAGTTTTCTGGGCTTGACAGGATGGTATAGGATCTTTATCAAAAACTATGCTTTGATTGCAGCACCTCTTACCAACTTATTAAAGAAGCAGACTTCTATTACATGGTCTACTCCCGAACAAAATAGCTTCGACCAATTGAAGCAATGTTTGGTATCAGCACCTATTCTGAAACTTCCTGATCTCAATAAGGAGTTCGAGATAGTAACTGATGCCAGCATTCTTGCCTTGGGGTGTGTTTTTATGCAGGAAGGTCATCTAGTAGCATATTCTTCAAGGAAATTGAAGAGTCACGAAAAGAATTATGCCACGCATGATCTGGAGTTATTAGCTGTCATCCATGCTCTAAAGCTTTGGAGACACTACCTGTTGGGTAACAAGTTCACTCTAGTAACCAATCATAAGAGCCTCAAATGGATTTTTACCCAAAACGAGCTCAACATGAGGCAACGTCGATGGATTGAAGTATTGGAGGAATATGATTTTAAGATCAAGTACCGACTTGGAAAGGAGAATGTAGTTGTTGATGCACTCAATCGCAAGGCATTCCTTAATTCTCTAATCTTGCAAAATCTATCAATAGCTAGATCTCTAGCTACAGAGGTGTCCATGCCAAACGACCTAATATTTGAGCTAGCTAGAGAGGAAGGATGCCATGATCTAGCCTATCAAAGGATGCTAAGGGAAGTCTCTATCAAGGACCAGGAACAAAAGTTAGAGGCTAAGTATCATGAATTCTCTGTCAGTTGTGGACTTGTCTACTATAGGACGAGAGTATGTATACGAGCAAGCCAGTTATTTAAATAGAAGATATTGTGCGAAGCTCATGATTTCACTTTCTCGGGACATCAAAGCTGCGAAGGATAGACAGAATGCATACACGGATTTGAAGTGTCAAGATAGAATATTTGAGGAAGGAGGCATGGTCTTCATTCATGTATGCCCAAAGAAGAGTTCTCTATCCTTAGGAGATTGCAGGAAGCTAAGTCCAAGGTATTGTGGACGATACAAGATCCTCAAGTCCTTAAGACCTAATGTTTATAGACTGCAACTCCCTGAAAACCTAAAGGTTCATAATGTATTCCATAACAGTCTATTGAAGAATGAAGTATGTACCTAGCCCTAATCATGTAGTTGATGACCAACAAATTGTAATGCCTAGTCAAGGAGTCCTTGAACTAAGACCGGAAAAGATTTTAGATGTCAGGGAGGGACAGTTGAGATCTAGAACCTTGAGAGAATGCCTCGTCCAGTGGAAGGATTATCCCGAAGAGGATGCTACCTGGATGGATGAAAGCTCTCTCAATCTTCAAAACCCCCAGTTTATCTCGAGATGAGGACATCTCGATTCTTCTAAGGGGGAGAGAATGTAATATTTCCGCGTACCGCGTACCGTAAATATTAACTTCCCGCACGCCGTGTAAACCCTGTGCAAGGGTATTCCCTACTTCGTAATTATTGGTAACCTCATCCACACCATGCACGCTCAAAAATGAGGCCTCCACGTCGAGAAATACGAGGCTGAGATTGAAGACCGTAAAAGCCGCAAGGGAACACCCTTTTTTTGAAGGGGCAATTTGGATAAATCAAGGCAAATTTTTTTAATTATTATCCCTTCCCCCAGCCGATGCATGGCTGGAGGAGAGGGAGTGTGGGGAGGAATGGCCAAGGAGGAGTGGGACGGATATGCATGAGGAGGAGTCCTCCACGTGTGTGGAGGCCCTCTTTTCCAAGGCCTATAAGAACCCCCTCTTGGGGGGGGGAAAGAAGGAGATGGCGGCAGAAGGCTGTTGAGAGGGAGAGGCCGAACGTGAAGGGAGGGGCCGGACGTGAAGGGAGGAGGCCGGCCGTGTGAGGGAAGGATCGCCATGTCGCCATGCTGAAGGAGGTGAGAGGAGACGTGGCTGCCGCCATCGCCATAGACCAGGCGGTGTGGTAATAGAGGGGGGGGGAAGTCGCTGGCCGCTGGGGGAGCCGCCGACAGGGTGCCGCCACCTCGCTGGAAACCACCAGGCCGTCGCCGTCCTCGCCTCGACCACACCCTTTCCTCCCATGATCATTGGACCCTCCCCTGATGTGGCCACGTGCTGCCAGAAGCTCTTAGAAGCTTCTCTAGGAAGCTTCTAAGGGGGCTTCTCAAAGCCCCCTTCCCGTGGAGTCCCTTTATAGCCCATTTTACCCCGGGATTTCTAAGTCCCCTTCCCTTTGGATCTCACACAATCCATTCCCTAGGTGGGTTTTAAAGCCCTCCCTTTTGAACCTCAATAAGCCCATTCCAGCCCTTGAAGCAAAGGAAGCTACTAAGGCCCTAGGCCCGGTTCGTTATAAAAAAAGGAGAGGGTTTTCTCTAAGCCCTTCCCACTCGATTTTTCCCCATAAGCCCATTGAAGAGGATTGCTTTAAGGTCATTTTTCAAGAATCTTTACCCCAGAATTTTGAGGAAATTAAGTATAAAGGCCTTCCATAAGGTCAAATTCCGCAAGCTGGTATTCCCAAGGATCCACTTTTCGAAAGGGATCTCCCGCGTACCAGGGAGAAAAGAGCAAGATCTTGAGGCTGCGTACCAGGGCGAGCAAATTCACCGATTGCGTAAGGGAAAAGGCAACCTGGAAGTCCGTAATTATGTCATAATAGCCCCTAAAAAGTCACAAGACGCGCCTGCGGAAGGATCTTCTCCTAATATTTACATGGATATTTCCCGGAGCCCACAAGTCCAGGTTTGATCTATTTGGATTCCACACAGAAGTATTGAGTTAATCATGATAAACTTCATGAATTAGGAAGCACTCATGCATGTTCAAATTCAACTAGTCAAGTTAAAAGCAACTGGAAAAATGAATTGGCTATTTGAACATTTATTAGAAATAGCTTAAGATATGAAAATTGATCATTGGTACGTTCAATGGAATGATTGGAAAGGGCATAAGGTGTCCATGCATTTGTAGGACCTTATTAGCAAGTTTCCTTTTGTGTATTCAAAAGTGATGAGCCTAGGACAACTGTTGCCTCATTACAAGGTTGAAATTATTGAGGTACACCTTTTTACTAGGCATGGAAAGATTAATGGCATGTCCCATTTTTAGATAAATCTTCCTTGTAATGATTCATGAGGAAAAGTTAACACCCATAAGATGTCATTCGAAAAGGAATAGAAGGGCACGAAAATGATCTATGGACTTGCAAGTGGCATGATTATTTGATGTAAGTCCTAGTAGGACCTAGGAAAGTTAGTGTTCAGATTATCAAGTATTTTTACTTTGCCAAGGAAAGATAGGGTTATTGTGAACCATGTGATGCCTAGAAGCAGTGAATCGCATGTTTACACGTATTGCTGAAGTTGTATCTATTGTTCTCCTTTAGATCTAGTTTATTACCTTTGGGAAAGGTTCATCCGTGACGCAAGACAAGTATATTGAGTTGACTAAGTCACCTAAACCACAAGGATTCTTATGGCATGGCTCAGTCGATATGATAGGTATCCCAAGTGCTAACTAGGGTTTAGTGCGATAGGAATTCGACCTAGTTTTACACTTGTTGCCAAGTTAAAACCCGCAAACCCAAAGATCTTACACACATTCACGAAATGTCGAGTCAATTGGATGCTCATGCATAAAACGATCTAAGGTTTCTACCCTAAGGCTCACTCGTCAAATGATGAAACTCGGATTAATGTTGGAAATTCCTAGGACCGTGGTCGGCCTAGTGTAATTAGGAGTGGGTTGGGTAAGAAGAGACCCTAAACCCTGCCACTCGCCTGAAGTTAATTCCGTGACCTGAAAACGCCGTTTAATGGGTGAAATGATCCCATGGAATATATGCGATACTTGTGCAATAAGTTGCAATGTCGCATAGACTTGTGGTTTATTCACAAGAGAGTTTTGCCATTTCTTGGAATGAGGTTGGCAAGTTCTTATGCAAGTTTAACTTGCAAGAGGAAGAGTAGTCATCCTGTTACAACACCTTTCTTGGGAAAAATTGCCAAGAAAAAGGGAAGTTAGGTATTTGCCTGGAAGCAAAAGGACCAATCAATAAATTGAAGCGACATGGTCGCTGGAACCTACCACAACAAAACCTAAAGTATTGGTAGGGTATGACCCTAACCCAAGAATGATAGGAATCTTGCCAAGTTGCAATTGATTCCGGATCGAATGCGGGTTGCATTCGGAGAAAAGAAGTCACTCCTTAACAGTTTGCCAGCTAAACGATCACTGGAAATTGATTGTGCTTGTAACAGTTTAGAAATCACTGCTTGCATTGTTTGCTCAATGAACTAAAGGATGAGAATATATCTAAATACTTCAGGTTGAAGGCCTGAAGGGAGAGGCAGCTTCAGTTACCCCCGACTGCCTGCCTGACCCTAACCAAGGGGGTTGTTAACCGCGCCGGAAACGTGGACCGAACCCGCCGTGAGAGGTCTCTCCGTTGAGTTCTACTTGGAGCAGGAGGACGCTTGGGTGCCAGAGGGGGCTCTGGCCGTAAATCCCTCGCCTTCCGGGCCCTGCACAAGAGGCTAACGTGACTCGGGATTGGATCTCGAGGCCCGCATACTAGTCTACGGGCGGAAGCTTGGATTAGTGATCCCTGGTGGATTATTGGATAGCCTTCGGGCGGATTATGAATACGCCTACGGGCGGGAACTCCTTGTATTTCAAAGATAAAAGGATAAAATGATAATAAAGAAGTTGTTTGGCATTGTTTTCTTTATGTCGTGTGATAAGATTACGTGAAGGAACCGGTGCATAACAGGGTTAATCAAAGAAGCTGTTTGTATATGTCAAACTAATGTGGTAGGTAATTACATAACTAAAACAAACTGAGGAAAGTGCGGAGGATGGACCATGGGTCCGTCCTATGGATGGGTGGTCCCGGTTAGCCGGGAACTTTTCTCAAAGTCTTCGACGAACAAAGGTTGATCGTCATCTCCGGAACAAGTAACGAGAACGATGACTTAGAATTAACTATTACCCGATTCATGCTGTTTTAGGGGAACGGAATGGGACTATGGCTTATGGCAGAGAGGTCGAGCCTTGCTTCCCTCTCGTTTCCCATTCTCCTTGAACCAAGTGCAGCGTGAATCCGCTTCGGACTTGGCGTTTCTGCGTAAAGTAGTTCGCTCGGGTCTGACGCTAGTTGTTGCTAGCTAATGACCAAACAGGAAAACCCAAATTCAGGTCGATCCTAAGTGGGAACGGCCAGGATACTTCCGCTACGTGGCAGACGCGGGAAGACCTAGATCGCAAGTCCCGTAACATTCCATGGGAGTGCCGGGCAGAGCTTTCTAGACATCCTTCCCGATGGACTGCTAAGACGTGTCCGGGATGATTCTAGTGGACACGTTACAGTTGGTATCAGAGCAAACCAACAAAGGACTTGTTTTTAGGAAATTTTAATAAAAAGAAGTAAAGCAAATGTTGTGTCCCAAACATTTCCTTACTTTGATTGCTGTCTTCCAGAATTATGAAGCATGGAACAGGTTCTTAGTGTTCCGAGTCATGTTTATGACCACGATGCATTCCACGGATTATTGACAAAGGGTTGAGATGATGAACATCCTAGACCGCATTTACAATCCATCACCTGTGTACATGGAACAGAGATGGATGGGTGTTTCAGGGATCTATTACATAACTGCCTATCAACCTGCGTACCTTCAAATTAACTTGAAGAGAATTAAGTGGATGGAGGATTTGAAGATCGTAAAGCTGTCCGTCTTTGTTGAGGCTCACGCAAACGCGACTCTACAGGTTGGAGGTCGAAGGGTTAACCAGAATAAGTATGTGTACGGAGAAGTAATTCAAAGAATCCCTGCCGACCGAATCAAGGTTTTGGGACGTCATGAGAAGAATGGATATCAAAGGAAAAGATACCCTAATCTTCCAATGAACTACCGATTCCTGAAGATCGATGACCCGAATCCGTACTACTACTCAGTTCCTGTAGCTGAATGCAACAACATCTTATTCTCCTCGAATTAATGTATTAACTTGTTCCACCGCCCCAAGAAATAATTGTACCTTGAAAGGGCTATGTTGATATGAATGGAATAAAACTTTTTAATCAACGATTGTCTTGACTATGAATATTGATAAAAGTGATTTGGTCACTTGGCTAAAGGAATACGGGGACGTAATTTCTGAAGAGTTAACAAAACGCCGCTTCAAAGAGAAGTAGATCATAAGATCAAACCAGTAATAGGAGCTGTGCCAATTGCAAAGAGACCCTATAGAATGTCTATATCGGAAGCAATTGAGTTGAAGGAACAACTCAAGATTAGGGCTACATCCGTCCTAGCAGTTCACCATGGGGAGCTCCAGTTCTATTCCAGAAGAAGAAAGATGGGACACTTCGACTATGTATTGATTACCGTGGGTTGAATCAATCAACGGTCAAGAACAAGTATCCTATTCCTAGATGAGCTTCTCGATCGCCTTCAAGGTGCAAAGATCTTTTCCAAAATTGATCTCAGGTCAGGTTACTATCAAATCAGGATCAAGGATGAGGATATTCCAAAAACAGCCTTCAATACAAGATATGGGAACTTTGAATTCTTGGTTATGTCATTCGGGCTTACAAATGCACCTGCCACCTTCAATAGATTAATGCATGATATTTTTAGACCATATCTTGATGACTTCGTGCTTGTCTTCTTCGATGACATTTTAGTCTATTCTAAACAGGAAGAAGATCATGAACCTCAACTACGGATTGTGTTGGAGACAATGAGGTCTCATAAGTTGTATGCAAAAATGAAGAAGTGTGCATTCTTCAAACGTCAGATTGAATATCTAGGATTCATAGTATCATCAGAAGGAATATCAGTAGATCCAGCCAAAGTCAGAGATGTGCTTGAATGGCCAATACCAGTATCTGTCAAAGAGATACGTAGTTTTCTGGGCTTGACAGGATGGTATAGGATCTTTATCAAAAACTATGCTTTGATTGCAGCACCTCTTACCAACTTATTAAAGAAGCAGACTTCTATTACATGGTCTACTCCCGAACAAAATAGCTTCGACCAATTGAAGCAATGTTTGGTATCAGCACCTATTCTGAAACTTCCTGATCTCAATAAGGAGTTCGAGATAGTAACTGATGCCAGCATTCTTGCCTTGGGGTGTGTTTTTATGCAGGAAGGTCATCTAGTAGCATATTCTTCAAGGAAATTGAAGAGTCACGAAAAGAATTATGCCACGCATGATCTGGAGTTATTAGCTGTCATCCATGCTCTAAAGCTTTGGAGACACTACCTGTTGGGTAACAAGTTCACTCTAGTAACCAATCATAAGAGCCTCAAATGGATTTTTACCCAAAACGAGCTCAACATGAGGCAACGTCGATGGATTGAAGTATTGGAGGAATATGATTTTAAGATCAAGTACCGACTTGGAAAGGAGAATGTAGTTGTTGATGCACTCAATCGCAAGGCATTCCTTAATTCTCTAATCTTGCAAAATCTATCAATAGCTAGATCTCTAGCTACAGAGGTGTCCATGCCAAACGACCTAATATTTGAGCTAGCTAGAGAGGAAGGATGCCATGATCTAGCCTATCAAAGGATGCTAAGGGAAGTCTCTATCAAGGACCAGGAACAAAAGTTAGAGGCTAAGTATCATGAATTCTCTGTCAGTTGTGGACTTGTCTACTATAGGACGAGAGTATGTATACGAGCAAGCCAGTTATTTAAATAGAAGATATTGTGCGAAGCTCATGATTTCACTTTCTCGGGACATCAAAGCTGCGAAGGATAGACAGAATGCATACACGGATTTGAAGTGTCAAGATAGAATATTTGAGGAAGGAGGCATGGTCTTCATTCATGTATGCCCAAAGAAGAGTTCTCTATCCTTAGGAGATTGCAGGAAGCTAAGTCCAAGGTATTGTGGACGATACAAGATCCTCAAGTCCTTAAGACCTAATGTTTATAGACTGCAACTCCCTGAAAACCTAAAGGTTCATAATGTATTCCATAACAGTCTATTGAAGAATGAAGTATGTACCTAGCCCTAATCATGTAGTTGATGACCAACAAATTGTAATGCCTAGTCAAGGAGTCCTTGAACTAAGACCGGAAAAGATTTTAGATGTCAGGGAGGGACAGTTGAGATCTAGAACCTTGAGAGAATGCCTCGTCCAGTGGAAGGATTATCCCGAAGAGGATGCTACCTGGATGGATGAAAGCTCTCTCAATCTTCAAAACCCCCAGTTTATCTCGAGATGAGGACATCTCGATTCTTCTAAGGGGGAGAGAATGTAATATTTCCGCGTACCGCGTACCGTAAATATTAACTTCCCGCACGCCGTGTAAACCCTGTGCAAGGGTATTCCCTACTTCGTAATTATTGGTAACCTCATCCACACCATGCACGCTCAAAAATGAGGCCTCCACGTCGAGAAATACGAGGCTGAGATTGAAGACCGTAAAAGCCGCAAGGGAACACCCTTTTTTTGAAGGGGCAATTTGGATAAATCAAGGCAAATTTTTTTAATTATTATCCCTTCCCCCAGCCGATGCATGGCTGGAGGAGAGGGAGTGTGGGGAGGAATGGCCAAGGAGGAGTGGGACGGATATGCATGAGGAGGAGTCCTCCACGTGTGTGGAGGCCCTCTTTTCCAAGGCCTATAAGAACCCCCTCTTGGGGGGGGGAAAGAAGGAGATGGCGGCAGAAGGCTGTTGAGAGGGAGAGGCCGGACGTGAAGGGAGGGGCCGGACGTGAAGGGAGGAGGCCGGCCGTGTGAGGGAAGGATCGCCATGTCGCCATGCTGAAGGAGGTGAGAGGAGACGTGGCTGCCGCCATCGCCATAGACCAGGCGGTGTGGTAATAGAGGGGGGGGGAAGTCGCTGGCCGCTGGGGGAGCCGCCGACAGGGTGCCGCCACCTCGCTGGAAACCACCAGGCCGTCGCCGTCCTCGCCTCGACCACACCCTTTCCTCCCATGATCATTGGACCCTCCCCTGATGTGGCCACGTGCTGCCAGAAGCTCTTAGAAGCTTCTCTAGGAAGCTTCTAAGGGGGCTTCTCAAAGCCCCCTTCCCGTGGAGTCCCTTTATAGCCCATTTTACCCCGGGATTTCTAAGTCCCCTTCCCTTTGGATCTCACACAATCCATTCCCTAGGTGGGTTTTAAAGCCCTCCCTTTTGAACCTCAATAAGCCCATTCCAGCCCTTGAAGCAAAGGAAGCTACTAAGGCCCTAGGCCCGGTTCGTTATAAAAAAAGGAGAGGGTTTTCTCTAAGCCCTTCCCACTCGATTTTTCCCCATAAGCCCATTGAAGAGGATTGCTTTAAGGTCATTTTTCAAGAATCTTTACCCCAGAATTTTGAGGAAATTAAGTATAAAGGCCTTCCATAAGGTCAAATTCCGCAAGCTGGTATTCCCAAGGATCCACTTTTCGAAAGGGATCTCCCGCGTACCAGGGAGAAAAGAGCAAGATCTTGAGGCTGCGTACCAGGGCGAGCAAATTCACCGATTGCGTAAGGGAAAAGGCAACCTGGAAGTCCGTAATTATGTCATAATAGCCCCTAAAAAGTCACAAGACGCGCCTGCGGAAGGATCTTCTCCTAATATTTACATGGATATTTCCCGGAGCCCACAAGTCCAGGTTTGATCTATTTGGATTCCACACAGAAGTATTGAGTTAATCATGATAAACTTCATGAATTAGGAAGCACTCATGCATGTTCAAATTCAACTAGTCAAGTTAAAAGCAACTGGAAAAATGAATTGGCTATTTGAACATTTATTAGAAATAGCTTAAGATATGAAAATTGATCATTGGTACGTTCAATGGAATGATTGGAAAGGGCATAAGGTGTCCATGCATTTGTAGGACCTTATTAGCAAGTTTCCTTTTGTGTATTCAAAAGTGATGAGCCTAGGACAACTGTTGCCTCATTACAAGGTTGAAATTATTGAGGTACACCTTTTTACTAGGCATGGAAAGATTAATGGCATGTCCCATTTTTAGATAAATCTTCCTTGTAATGATTCATGAGGAAAAGTTAACACCCATAAGATGTCATTCGAAAAGGAATAGAAGGGCACGAAAATGATCTATGGACTTGCAAGTGGCATGATTATTTGATGTAAGTCCTAGTAGGACCTAGGAAAGTTAGTGTTCAGATTATCAAGTATTTTTACTTTGCCAAGGAAAGATAGGGTTATTGTGAACCATGTGATGCGTAGAAGCAGTGAATCGCATGTTTACACGTATTGCTGAAGTTGTATCTATTGTTCTCCTTTAGATCTAGTTTATTACCTTTGGGAAAGGTTCATCCGTGACGCAAGACAAGTATATTGAGTTGACTAAGTCACCTAAACCACAAGGATTCTTATGGCATGGCTCAGTCGATATGATAGGTATCCCAAGTGCTAACTAGGGTTTAGTGCGATAGGAATTCGACCTAGTTTTACACTTGTTGCCAAGTTAAAACCCGCAAACCCAAAGATCTTACACACATTCACGAAATGTCGAGTCAATTGGATGCTCATGCATAAAACGATCTAAGGTTTCTACCCTAAGGCTCACTCGTCAAATGATGAAACTCGGATTAATGTTGGAAATTCCTAGGACCGTGGTCGGCCTAGTGTAATTAGGAGTGGGTTGGGTAAGAAGAGACCCTAAACCCTGCCACTCGCCTGAAGTTAATTCCGTGACCTGAAAACGCCGTTTAATGGGTGAAATGATCCCATGGAATATATGCGACACTTGTGCAATAAGTTGCAATGTCGCATAGACTTGTGGTTTATTCACAAGAGAGTTTTGCCATTTCTTGGAATGAGGTTGGCAAGTTCTTATGCAAGTTTAACTTGCAAGAGGAAGAGTAGTCATCCTGTTACAACACCTTTCTTGGGAAAAATTGCCAAGAAAAAGGGAAGTTAGGTATTTGCCTGGAAGCAAAAGGACCAATCAATAAATTGAAGCGACATGGTCGCTGGAACCTACCACAACAAAACCTAAAGTATTGGTAGGGTATGACCCTAACCCAAGAATGATAGGAATCTTGCCAAGTTGCAATTGATTCCGGATCGAATGCGGGTTGCATTCGGAGAAAAGGAGTCACTCCTTAACAGTTTGCCAGCTAAACGATCACTGGAAATTGATTGTGCTTGTAACAGTTTAGAAAGCACTGTTTGCATTGTTTGCTCAATGAACTAAAGGATGAGAATATATCTAAATACTTCAGGTTGAAGGCCTGAAGGGAGAGGCAGCTTCAGTTACCCCTGACTGCCTGCCTGACCCTAACCAAGGGGGTTGTTAACCGCGCCGGGAACGTGGACCGAACCCGCCGTGAGAGGTCTCTCCGTTGAGTTCTACTTGGAGCAGGAGGACGCTTGGGTGCCAGAGGGGGCTCTGGCCGTAAATCCCTCGCCTTTCGGGCCCTGCACAAGAGGCTAACGTGACTCGGGATTGGATCTCGAGGCCCGCATACTAGTCTACGGGCGGAAGCTTGGATTAGTGATCCCTGGTGGATTATTGGATAGCCTTCGGGCGGATTATGAATACGCCTACGGGCGGGAACTCCTTGTATTTCAAAGATAAAAGGATAAAATGATAATAAAGAAGTTGTTTGGCATTGTTTTCTTTATGTCCTGTGATAAGATTACGTGAAGGAACCGGTGCATAACAGGGTTAATCAAAGAAGCTGTTTGTATATGTCAAACTAATATGGTAGGTAATTACATAACTAAAACAAACTAAGGAAAGTGCGGAGGATGGACCATGGGTCCGTCCTATGGATGGGTAGTCCCGGTTAGCCGGGAACTTTTCTCAAAGTCTTCGACGAACAGAGGTTGATCGTCATCTCCGGAACAAGTAACGAGAACGATGACTTAGAATTAACTATTACCCGATTCATGCTGTTTTAGGGGAACGGAATGGGACTATGCCTTATGGCAGAGAGGTCGAGCCTTGCTTCCCTCTCGTTTCCCATTCTCCTTGAACCAAGTGTAGCGTGAATCCGCTTCAGACCTGGCGTTTCTGCGTAAAGTAGTTCGCTCGGGTCTGACGCTAGTTGTTGCTAGCTAATGACCAAACAGGAAAACCCAAATTCAGGTCGATCCTAAGTGGGAACGGCCAGGATACTTCCGCTACGTGGCAGACGCGGGAAGACCTAGATCGCAAGTCCCGTAACATTCCATGGGAGTGCAGGGCAGAGCTTTCTAGACATCCTTCCCGATGGACTGCTAAGACGTGTTCGGGATGATTCTAGTGGACACGTTACAGAGTGGGACGTTTGGTCATTTTGGCTTTAGGTACCCAGATCCAGGTGTTATCCTCATAATAGCCCTGTGCTTGTAATAAACTCTTGGGGCCCATTGTGACTTGACCATACATGGATATCTATGATTGTCTTGATCTCCTAGGTTTTGAGTGTTGGTTCTTAGCCTTACGGGGTTGGGTATGTGTGTTCTTTGGTGGTGGGTTTTGATGTTTAGGCATCCATTGAAGCCTTCATTTGTCGGCCTCAACATTGGCTCTAGTGGTTCACTCGTCTTGGGGTTTGGCGGGTGGTGACAAGTCACAACCCCCCCTCCCTAGACTTGATGGTGGGTTTCTCTACTAGTGGCTTTGCAAACTTTGAAGGAGTCGCGCAGCCTTTACTGAAAGCGGTGACTATATGCACGTTTCCTAAGGTGAGGTGAATGCTCTCGGACTCATAGTCTACATTGCAATCAGCTTGCTTTTTAAATGGGCATCCTAACAGTGAATCTGTACCTAATCTTTATTGTTTGGCAGCACATAAAAGATCATTAGTATGCTCTCAGACTCGATAGGGATTGCAATTTTTCACTTTTCCAAGAGGGCATATGATTGGCCTCCAAATGGGGTGAGTTTGGTGTTGGTGGATTGTAACTGCGGTTCACCAATTTGGGTCCAATGCAGGTGAGATAGGACATTAAAGTCAGCTCCCTCATGGATCAATGCATTGAGGGTGGCCGTGTGCTTGGCAATGACTGTCATGCTAAGGTAAGTTGGTTCTAATATTTCCTCATCCTCATCTTCAATCTCCATAGTTGTGGCCACTCGTATGTTGACAAGAGGCTCCAACATTGGAGGCCCATGTAATGGGTTCATGGGAGGGTAATAATTCTTGATGCGACTGCCATTGAAGAAGTGTATGCCGTTTCCTTCCAGGTTTTGAGTTCCACATTATCGGTTCTCTACTAATGGCGCGGACCCTAAAAGGCCTTAGCCCTCTTAACTTCATCTTTTGTTTATGACCCTTGACAAAAGACAGGAGTATTATGTCTCCCTATTTCAAATCTCATTGTTTGACCTAGTTGTCAAACCAACTTTTGCGTCTTTCTTTCTCACATATTAATCCGTGGATAGCTAGAAGGAAAGTTTCTAAGAGGCATTCTAGCTCAACTAGGCACTCAACTAGGTGTCATTCTTTCTTGTAGCTTGTGCTTCTGTCCACTTTGTGAGATAGTCTATAGACAACAATGATGTATTTCAGTGAGTATTGTGCTACAGAAATGATTAGTCAAATGAGGTCGATTTCCCATTTCTTGAATGGTTGCCTTGCAATGATCAGACTCAACTCCATTTTGTCCTTGCAAATTGGTACCTTCATCCTCTGGCACTCACATCAGAGTGCTTTACGAATCATGTTGCGTCATGGAAAAAAGTAGGCCACCATAGCTGAGACTGTAGTACCTTTTTCAGGCTATTGTGTCTCTGCTAAAATGCCCTCTTGCTATTATGTTGTGTACTTCTGCAAATGGGTTGTGCATTTCATGCTCGAACACACATCTGCGTAGCAATCCATCTTGCCTTAGTTGATAGAGTTGGCTTTGTATACCAATTGATAAGGTTGGACTTTGAGAATGAGTAGCCTTAGTGTCGAGCTTTCTCTATTAGTTGTTGAGGAATTCCATGCTCAAGAAGATGGACTATATCATCTACCCAATAAGGCATCAAATCAACTCTAAACAAATCTCTTTTGTTGGACAGACTAAATAGATGTGCATTAGGTTGTTCGTCTACAATGCCTTGTTCAATGACTTCTCTCATGGGGATGTGAGACATGTGGTCGGTCATAAAATGGTGCTTTCCTTTATACACGACCATGGAGAAGTTCAACTCTAAAAGTAGAAGTAACCGTTGAGCTACGCATCCTATGGCACATGGTTTATTAACAAGGTAGAGCACGGCTTGATGGTCAACCAAAAAGGTAAAAGGCGTAGCCAAAAGATAATGTCGAAACTTCTTTCCATCAAACACCATGGCTAACCCCTCTCTCTCCATTTTTCAAATAATTCATTTCTATATGAGTTGTTGTAATATTCCCGTTGAAAATATTACGAGGCCGTGTGAAGTCTCTGGCAAATGATAATGCCAGCATTATGTTCACGGACGGTGCGATTGTATACGATGTTGGCAGAAATGACGACTAATGGTTTAAAGAAACCTGCATATCCTCGTATGAACCTCCTCTTGGGAGGAGGTTAAGAGGATAATATTAGATTTATTGTAATTTTAATTTTTATTCCTCTTTCCCCCAGCCGAAGCATGGCTGAGGGAAGAGGATGGGGGCTATGTTGGGAAATAGGAGAGATGGAGGAAGAGGAGCCATGCAGGCACCACGTGGGGGAGGGAGACCTTACCCCCCTTCCTATAAATACCCCCTCTAAGGGGTGAGAGGGGGGGAGTCGTGGAGAAGCTGAGAGGTCGTGAGGCTATTGAAGATGGACGGGGACAAGGGAGAGGATAGAGAAGGAGATCACGCTACACATTGAGGAGAGAGAGGGTAACGCTGCAGTCGCCCCCATAGATCGTGAGGAAGGAGGAGCTGAAGCAACAACCTACTGTGCCAGCTGCCACTGAAGGTGGAGCAGTGTAGTCGTGAGGTTGAGGGAAGGAGAAGGGAATAGTTGGAAAGCTGCTACGCCATCGTTCAAAGAGGGAAGGCTGTCGCCGTGCTGGTGGGATCGAAGGGAGAGGAGGATTAGAGAGAAAAAGGGAGGCCGCCATGCTGGTAGGATTGAAGGGGGGAGGAGAAGGTTGCGTGAAGGAAGAGGATCTTGAGAAGCTGTTGTGCCTCATGATTGTGAAGGGAGGAAAGAAGGGGACGCTGCCATAGCCACCATGCTGGGAGGAAGTCGTCGTAAGGACTTCCCAAACCTGTCGCCAGTGCCACACCATCCGCCACCAGGCCACCGTGAAGGCCGCGCTGCCACACCCAACTCGTCAAGCCACATAATGCCATATTCCCCCCCTCGTCCGTCGCGCCATACTACTTCCTGAACTTGCCTTTTCTTCCACGTGGGAAGTAGAAGCTTCCAAGAAGCTTCTTGGAAGCTTCCAAAGGCAAGGCTTAAGGCCTTGTGCGCATGGATTGACCCCGAGGGTAAAAGAATTCCAGCCTCCTTAGGCCCTGTGCGTACATTTCATTCGTGGGGTTCAAGACCCAAGCTTCCAAGGGACTAATCCCGTGCAGGAGAGAAAATTCGCAGACCATAAGTCTTCGGGACACATGTATAACTCAAGGAAAGTCACTGCAACCAAAGTGCGCTGCCTAACGATGGCTCTGAAGAAGTCGCAAGGCACACGTGCAGGAGGTTCCTCCCCGAGCTTACACGTAGACATCTTCCCGAGCCCACAAGTCCAGGTTTTATGATTCTGTTTCCACGCAAAAGAAATGCATTAAGCAGGATAACTTTCATGGAATAGGAAGCACCTATGCATGTTCAAATTCACCTAGCCTAGTTAAAATGCAATTGAGAAAAAAATTGCCTATTTGATCGATTACTAGAATTAATTCATTACATGCAATTGGGTTATTGGCATTTTCAATATAATGAACGCAAATTGTCTATCCATCTTACGACCTTAGTAGCATGTTGCCTTGTCGTGCATTTCAAAGTGACGAGCCTAAAACACCTATTGCCTATCATTATAAGGTTGAAATTATTAAGTGCACTTTTGATTATGCATGGAAGGAATAAATCACATGTCGCATTTTAGGAAAAATCTTCACTCTAATAACTCATGAGGAAAAGTCGTTAACAACCATAGGATGTTATCCGAAATGAAATGGCAGAGCACGAAAATGATTCTATGGACTTGCATGTGGCATGTGCTTGAAAAATGTAATAAGCCAACACTAGTCACTTTGCATGAACTTCATTAACTATGTTGTAGTTAGGAAGGGGTTGCATGTTGCATATTCGTCGTGCATAAATTTCAAATCATCAAGTGGCATTTAGAAAGGATTGCATGGGTTATCAAAGCATGAGATTCTAAAGCGTAGACAAAAAAAAAAGTTGTAGGTATGATTCTTTGATGTAAGTCCTAGTAGGCCCTATGAAAGTTATTCTACAAATTATCATGCATTTTGATTTTAGCAAGAAAGGATAGGGCTATTGCGAATCTAGTGGCACGTAGAAGCAATGAATCACATGTTTACGTGTGTTCTGACATTTTGCAACTATTCTTCTCCTTTAGATCAAGTTTATCATCTTTAGGAAAGGCTCATCCTCGTCGCAAGACAAGTAGATCGAATTATCTCAATCACCTAACCCGCAAGGTATTCGTATAAGCATGGTTTAGTGGATACGATAAATACCCCAAGTGCTAACTGGGGTTTAGCACGTTAAGGATTCGGCCTAGTTTTGCACTTGTTGCCAACTCGAAACCCTCAAACCCAAAGGTCCTACCCACATTCACAGAATGTTTGGGTCAATTGGACACTCATGCAAATAATGATCTAGGAGCTCTACCCTAAGGATCGACCGACTTAATGTTAAAACTCGGGTTAAGTTTGGAATCCCTAGGACCGTTGTCGGCCTAGTGCAATTAGGATTGGGTTGGGTATGAAGACACCCTAAACCCTGCTTCTTGTCTAAACATAATTCCCTGACCAGGAAACACCATTCAATGGGTGAAATGATCCCATGGAATAGATGTGACACTTGTGCAACAAGTTGCAACGTCGCTTGAACACAAGAGAGTTTTGCCATTCCTTGGAATGAGGTTGGCAGGTTCTTGTGCAAGTTTAACTTACAAGAGGATGAGTAGTCATCCTGTTACATCACCTTTCTTGGGAAAATTTGCCAACTTAAGGGAAGTTATGTATTTACTTGGAAGCAAAGGATCAATCAAGTTAGAGCGACATGGTCACCAGGATTTACTGTTGATTTATGAAACCTAAGGTGTTGGTTAAGTTGGATTAACAGGGTATGGCCCTAACCCAAGGACAAAAGGGTGGATAAACAAACCCTTGGGAATCTTGCCAAGTTGCAATTGATCTTGGATCGAGTGCTGCATGCAATCGGAGAGAAAGATTCACTCCTTAGTAATTGGCCAAATAAACGACCACTGGAAATTGATTGTGCTTGTAACAATTTAGAAAGCACTGTTTGCATTGTTTGCTCAAGGAACTAAAGGATGAAAAGATATTTAATGCTTCAGGTTGAAGGCCTGAAGGGAGGGGCAGCTTCAGTTACCCCCGACTGCCTGCCTGACCCTAACCAAGGGGGTTGTTGACCGCACCGGGAACGTGGACCGAACCCGCCGCGAGAGGTCTCTCCGTTGAGCTCTACTTGGAGCAGGAGGACGCTTGGGTGCCAGGGGGGGCTCTGGTCGTAAATCCCTCGCCTTTCGGGTCCTGCACAAGAGGCTAACGTGACTCGGGATTGGATCTCGAGGCCCGCATACTAGTCTACGGGCAGAAGCTTGGAATAGTGATCACTGTGGATTACTGGATAGCCTTCGGGCAGATTATGGACAAGCCTACGGGCGGAACTCCTTGTATTTCAAAGATAAAATGATGAAATGATAATAAAGAATTTGTTTGATATTGTTTTTCTATGTCACGTGATAATATTACATGAAGGAACCAGTGCTTAACGGATTAATTAAAGAAGCTGATTGTTACATGTCAAAATTAATGTGTTAGATAATTACATAACTAAAACAAACCAAGGAAAGTGTGGAGGATAGGCCATAGGTTCGTCCTACGGTTGGGTGGTCCCGGTTAGCCGGGAACTTTTCTCAAAAATCTCGAAGAACAGCAGGATGATCGTCATCATCAAAACGAATAACGAATGCAATGACCTAGAGTTATGTCTTAACCGATTTACGCCGTTTTAGGGGAACGGAATGGGACTATGCCTTATGGCAGAGAGGTTGAGCTTTGCATCCCCGTGATTTCCCATTCTCCTTGAACCAAGTGCAGCGTGAATCTGCTTCGGACCTGGCGTTTCTGCGTAAAGTAGTTCGCTCGGGTCTAACGCTAGTTGATGTTAGCTAATGACCAATCATGAAAACCCTAATTCCGATCGATCCTAAGTGGGAATGGCCAGGATACTTCTGCTACGTGGCAGACGCGGAAAGACCTAGATCGCAAAACCCGTAACATTCCATGGGAGTGACGGGCGGAGTTTTCTAGACATCCTTTCCGATGGACTGCTAAGACGTGTCCTGGATGATACTAGTGGACACGTTACAGTTGGTATCAGAGCAAACCAACAAAAGACTGGTTTTTTAAGAAATTTTAATAAGAAGAAGTAAAGCAAATGTTACTGTCCCAAACATTTCCTTACTTTCAATGTTGTCTTGCAGAATTATGAAGCATGGAACAGGTTCTTAGTGTTCCGAGTCATGTTTATGACCACGATGCATTCTACAAATTATCGACAAAGGGTTGAGTTGATGAACATCCTAGACCGCATTTTACAATCCATCGCCTGTGTACGTGGAACGAAGATGGATGGGTGTTTCAGGGATCTATTACATAGCTGCCCATCGACCTACGTACCTTCAGATTAACTTGAAGAGAATCAAGTGGATGGAGGATTTGAAGATCATGAAGTTGTTTGTCTTTGTTGAGGCTCAGGCAAACGCGATCCTACAGGTCGGAGGTCGAAGGGTTAACCAGAATAAGTATGTGTACGGGGAAGTGATTCAAAGAATCCCTACCGACCGAATCAAGGTTTTGGGACGTCATGAGAAGAATGGATATCAAAGGAAAAGATACCCTAATCTTCCAATGAACTATCGATTCCTAAAAATCGACGACCCCAATCCGTACTACTACTCAGTTCGTGTAGCTGAATGCAACAACATCTTATTCTCCTGGAATTAATATAGTAACTTGTCCCATCGCCCCAAGAAATAATTGTACCTCGAAACGGCTATGCTGATATAAATGGAATAAAACTTTTTTTTAAAGTCAATGATTGTCTTGACCATGAATATTGATAAAGAAGTAAAGTAATTTGGTCACTTGGCTAAAGGAATACGCGGACATAGTTTCTGAAGAGTTAACAAAACTCCCGCTTCAAAGAGAAGTAGATCATGAGATCAAGCTAGTAATAGGAGCTGCGCCAATTGTGAAGAGACCCTATAGAATGTCTATACCGGAAGAAATTGAGCTGAAGGAACAACTCAAGAAACTGCTAGATCAGGGCTACATCCGTCCTAGCAGTTCACCATGGGAAGCACCAGTACTGTTCCAGAAAAAGAAAGATGGAACACTTCGACTATGTATTGATTACAGAGGGTTGAATCAATCAACAGTCAAGAACAAATATCATATTCCTAGAATAGATGAGCTTCTTGATAGTCTTCAGGGTGCCAAGATCTTCTCCAAGATTATCTTAGGTCTGGTTACTATCAGATAAGAATCAGAGAAGAAGATATCCCAAAGACAACTTTCAACACTAGATATGGACACTGAATTCTAGTTATGTCATTAGGGCTTACGAATGCGCCTGCCACCTTCAATAGGTTAATGTAGGATATCTTTAGACCATATCTTGATAACTTCGTGCTCGTTTTCTTTGATGACATTCTAGTCTATTCCAAACAGGAAGGAGATCATGAACCCCAACTTCGGATTTTCCTTGAGACAAGGAGGTCACACAAGCTGTATGCTAAGATGACAAAATATGCATTCCTCAAACATCAGATTGGTTATCTGGGATTCATCATATGGGTAGAAGGAATCTCAGTGGAGCCGGCCTAAGTCAGAAATGTTCTAGGATGGCCAAATACCAACAACTGTCAGAGAAATACACAGCTTCCTTGGAGTGACAAGATGGTATAAGGCCTTCATAAAAAACTATGCTTTGATTGCAGCACCTTTGACAGACTTACTAAAGAAGCAAACGTCCATTGCATGGTCAACTACCGAACAAACTAGCTTTGATAGGTTGAAGAAAAGTTTGGTATCAGCACCGAACCTAAAACTTCTAGACCACAGTAAGGAGTTTGAACTAATACTAGCATGCTTGCTTTAGGATGTGTGCTCATAGCATAATCTTCAAGAAACTGAAGAGCCATGAGAAGAATCATGCTACCCATGATCTTGAACTTTTAGTTGTCAAGCTTGAAGACACTACCTGCTGGGTAACAAGTTTACACTAGTGACTGATCATAAAAGTCTCAAGTGGAACTTTACCTAGAACAAGCTCAACATGAGGCAATGTTAGTGGATTGGAGTGTTGGAGGAATATGACTTTGAAAGCAAGTACCGACCAGGGAAAGAGAATGTAGTTGCTGATGCACTCAATCACAAGGCATTCCTTAATTCCCTAATCTTGCAGAATCCATCAACGGCCAGATCTCTGGCTACAAAAGTATCTATGCCAAACAACCCTATACTTGAGCTAGCTAGAGAGGAAGCATGCCATGATTTGGCCTACCAAACAATGATAAATGAAATATCTACCAAGGAGCAGAATCAGAAGTTGCAAGCTAAGTATCAGGAATTTTCCATTGATAATGGACTTGTCTACTACAGAACAAGGCTGTGTATACCAACAAGCCAGTCACTTAAGCAGAAGATATTATGGGAGGCTCATGATTCTCCCCTCGCAGGACATCCCGGCTATGCCAAGACTCTCAATGCAGTTAGGAAGAGTTACTATTGGGAGAGGCTTAAAGGTGACGTTCTCAAATATGTCACTGAGTGTTTGTCTTGTCAACGTATCAAAGTCGAACATGTCAAAATGCCATGAAAGTTGCAACCACTTGACATTCCCCAAATGAAATGGGAATTCATCAGTATGGACTTTGTTGTTGGCCTACCCCAAGTTCAGGGGGGATACAACTCCATCATGGGTGTGGTTGATATGCTTACTAAAGTTGCACACCTTATTCCTGTTAAGACAAACTATAAAGCCTCATACATTGCAAGGTTGTTTATCAAGGAGATATTCAAGCTACATGGGTTGCCTAGAAGAATCATTAGTGATCGTGATTCTCTCTTCATGTCACACTTCTAGAGAGCTATCTTTGAAGCCATTGGGACTCAACTCAGTTCTAGTAAAGCCTACCATCCCCAAACTGATGGTCAAACAGAGCAAGTCAATCAAGTCATCGAGGATATGCTAAGGGCACACTGCTACTGTGAACCAAAAAGGTGGATTCAATACTTGCCTTTGGTTGAATTTGCCTACAATGCTTCTTACCAACAAAGTATTCAGATGACCCCTTTTCAAGCATTGTATGGTCATGACTGTTGAAGTTCCCTAAACTTCTCAGATCCAACCTTGAGGGTTTAAACTTCAAGGCAGATGTTGGAAGAGATGGATGACCAAGTAAAGTCAATAAGACAGGACATCCAAGCCGCCAAGGATAGACAAAAGGCATACGTAGAATTGAAGCTTCAATCTTCGAAAAAGGAGACATGGTCTTCATTTGCATACGCCCAAAGAAGAGTTCCCTATCCTTAGAAGATTGCAGGAAGCTAAGTCCAAGGTATTGTGGACCATACAAGATCCTCAGGTGCTTAGGAACTAATGCATTGGGACTGCAACTCCCTGAGAACCTAAGGGTTCATAATGCATTCCATATCAGTCTATTGAAAAAGTATATACCTAATCCTAACCATTTACTTGATAACCAATAAGTTGTAATACCTAGTCAAGGAGTCCTTGAGCTACGGCTTGATAGGATCTTAGATGTTAGAGAGAAACAACTGAGATCCAGAACCTTGAGAGAATGCCTTGTCCAGTGGAAAGACTATCCTGAGGAGGATGCCACTTGGATCGATGAAAGCACTCTCAACCATCAATATCCCAATTTATCTCGAGATGAGGACATCTCGATTCCTCCAAGGGGGAGAGAATGTAATATTCCCATTGAAAATATTACGAGGCCGTGTGAAGTCTTGGGCAAATGATAATGCCAGCATTATGTTCACGGACGGTGCGATTGTATACGATGTTGGCAGAAACGACGACTAATGGTTTAAAGAAACCTGGATATCCTTGTATGAACCTCCTCTTGGGAGGAGGTTAAGAGGATAATATTGGATTTATTGTAATTTTAATTTTTATTCCTCTTTCTCCCAGCCGAAGCGTGGTTGAGGGAAGAGGATGGGGGCTATGTTGGGAAATAGGAGAGGTGGAGGAAGAGGAGCCATGTAGGCACCACGTGGGGGAGGGAGACCTTACCCCCCTTCCTATAAATACCCCCTCTAAGGGGTGAGAGGGGGGGAGTCGTGGAGAAGCTGAGAGGTCGTGAGGCTGTTGAAGATGGACGGGGACAAGGGAGAGGATAGAGGAGGAGATCACACTGCACATTGAGGAGAGAGAGGGTAACGCTGCAGTCGCCCCCATAGATCGTGAGGAAGGAGGAGCTGAAGCAACAACCTACTGTGCCAGCTGCCACTGAAGGTGGAGCAGTGTAGTCGTGAGGTTGAGGGAAGGAGAAGGGAATAGTTGAAAAGTTGCTACGTCATCGTTCAAAGAGGGAAGGCTACCGCCGTGCTGGTGGGATCGAAGGGAGAGGAGGATTAGAGAGAAAAAGGGAGGCTGCCGTGCTGGTAGGATTGAAGGGGGGAGGAGAAGGTTGCGTGAAGGAAGAGGATCTTGAGAAGCTGTTGTGCCTCACGATTGTGAAGGGAGGAAAGAAGGGGATGCTGCCATAGCCACCGTGCTGGGAGGAAGCCGTCGTGAGGACTACCCAAACCTGTCCCCAGCGCCACACCATCCGCCACCAGGCCACCGTGAAGGCCGCGCTGCCACACCCAACTCGTCAAGCCGCCGCCATAATGCCATATTCCCCCCCTCGTCAGTCGCGCCATACTCCTTCCTGAACTTGCCTTTTCTTCCATGTGGGAAGTAGAAGCTTCCAAGAAGCTTCTTGGAAGCTTCCAAAGGCAAGGCTTAAGGCCTTGTGCGCATGGATTGACCCCGAGGGTAAAAGAATTCTAGCCTCCTTAGGCCCTATGCGTACATTTCATTCGTGGGGTTCAAGACCCAAGCTTCCAAGGGACTAATCCCGCGCAGGAGAGAAAATTCGTAGACCATAAGTCTTCAGGACACGTGTATAACTCAATGAAAGCCAGTGCAACCAAAGTGCGCTGCCTAACGATGGCTCTGAAGAAGTCGCAAGGCGCACATGCAGGAGGTTCCTCACCGAGCTTGCACGTAGACATCTTCCCGAGCCCACAAGCCCAGGTTTTACAATTCTGTTTCCACGGAAAAGAAATGCATTAAGCAGGATAACTTTCATGGAATAGGAAGCACCTATGCATGTTCAAATTCACCTAGCCTAGTTAAAATGCAATTGAGAAAAAAATTGCCTATTTGATCGATTACTAGAATTAATTCATGACATGCAATTGGGTTATTGGCATTTTCAATATAATGAACGCAAATTGTCTATCCATCTTACGACCTTAGTAGCATGTTGCCTTGTCGTGCATTTCAAAGTGACGAGCCTAAAACACCTATTGCCTATCATTATAAGGTTGAAATTATTAAATGCACTTTTGATTATGCATGGAAGGAATAAATCACATGTCACATTTTAGGAAAAATCTTCATTCTAATAACTCATGAGGAAAAGTCGTTAACAACCATAGGATGTTATCCGAAATGAAATGGCAGAGCACGAAAATGATTCTATGGACTTGCATGTGGCATGTGCTTGAAAAATGTAATAAGCCAACACTAGTCACTTTGCATGAACTTCATTAACTATGTTGTAGTTAGGAAGGGATTGCATGTTGCATATTCGTCGTGCATAAATTTCAAATCATCAAGTGGCATTTAGAAAGGATTGCATGGGTTATCAAAGCATGAGATTCTAAAGCGTAGACAAAAAAAAAAAGTTGTAGCTATGATTCTTTGATGTAAGTCCTAGTAGGCCCTATGAAAGTTATTCTACAAATTATCATGCATTTTGATTTTAGCAAGAAAGGATAGGGCTATTGCGAATCTAGTGGCACGTAGAAGCAATGAATCACATGTTTACGTGTATTGTGACATTTTGCAACTATTCTTCTCCTTTAGATCAAGTTTATCATCTTTAGGAAAGGCTCGTCCTCGTCGCAAGACAAGTAGATCGAATTATCTAAATCACCTAACCCGCAAGGTATTCGTATAAGCATGGTTTAGTGGATACGATAAATACCCCAAGTGCTAACTGGGGTTTAGCACGTTAAGGATTCGGCCTAGTTTTGCACTTGTTGCCAACTCGAAACCCTCAAACCCAAAGGTCCTACCCACATTCACAGAATGTTTGGGTCAATTGGACACTCATGCAAATAACGATCTAGGAGCTCTACCCTAAGGATCGACCGACTTAATGTTAAAACTCGGGTTAAGTTTGGAATCCCTAGGACCGTTGTCGGCCTAGTGCAATTAGGATTGGGTTGGGTATGAAGACACCCTAAACCCTGCTTCTTGTCTAAACATAATTCCCTGACCAGGAAACACCATTCAATGGGTGAAATGATCCCATGGAATAGATGTGACACTTGTGCAACAAGTTGCAACGTCGCTTGAACACAAGAGAGTTTTGCCATTCCTTGGAATGAGGTTGGCAGGTTCTTGTGCAAGTTTAACTTACAAGAGGATGAGTAGTCATCCTGTTACATCACCTTTCTTGGGGAAATTTGCCAACTTAAGGGAAGTTATGTATTTACTTGGAAACAAAGGATCAATCAAGTTAGAGCGACATGGTCACCAGGATTTACTGTTGATTTATGAAACCTAAGGTGTTGGTTAAGTTGGATTAACAGGGTATGGCCCTAACCCAAGGACAAAAGGGTGGACAAACAAACCCTTGGGAATCTTGCCAGGTTGCAATTGATCTTGGATCGAGTGCTGCATGCAATCGGAGAGAAAGATTCACTCCTTAGTAATTGGCCAAATAAACGACCACTGGAAATTGATTGTGCTTGTAACAATTTAGAAAGCACTGTTTGCATTGTTTGCTCAAGGAACTAAAGGATGAAAAGATATTTAATGCTTCAGGTTGAAGGCCTGAAGGGAGGGGCAGCTTCAGTTACCCCCGACTGCCTGCCTGACCCTAACCAAGGGGGTTGTTGACCACGCCGGGAACGTGGACCGAACCCGCCGCGAGAGGTCTCTCCGTTGAGCTCTACTTGGAGCAGGAGGATGCTTGGGTGCTAGGGGGGCTCTGGCCGTAAATCCCTCGCCTTCCGGGTCGTGCACAAGAGGGTAACGTGACTCGGGATTGGATCTCGAGGCCCGCATACTAGTCTACGGGCAGAAGCTTGGAATAGTGATCACTGTGGATTACTGGATAGCCTTCGGGCAGATTATGGACAAGCCTACGGGCGGAACTCCTTGTATTTCAAAGATAAAATGATGAAATGATAATAAAGAATTTGTTTGATATTTTTTTTCTATGTCACGTGATAATATTACGTGAAGGAACCAGTGCTTAACGGATTAATTAAAGAAGCTGATTGTTACATGTCAAAATTAATGTGTTAGATAATTACATAACTAAAACAAACCAAGGAAAGTGCAGAGGATAGGCCATAGGTTCGTCCTACGGTTGGGTGGTCCCGGTTAGCCGGGAACTTTTCTCAAAAATCTCGAAGAACAGCGGGATGATCATCATCATCAAAACGAATAACGAATGCAATGACCTAGAGTTATGTCTTAACCGATTTACGCTGTTTTAGGGGAACGGAATGGGACTATGCCTTATGGCAGAGAGGTTGAGCTCTTCATCCCCGTCGTTTCCCATTCTCCTTGAACCAAGTGCAGCGTGAATCTGCTTCGGACATGGCGTTTTTGCGTAAAGTAGTTCGCTCGGGTCTGACGCTAGTTGCTGTTAGCTAATGACCAATCATGAAAACCCTAATTCCGGTCGATCCTAAGTGGGAATGGCCAGGATACTTCTGCTACGTGGCAGACGCGGAAAGACCTAGATCGCAAAACCCGTAACATTCCATGGGAGTGACGGGCGGAGTTTTCTAGACATCCTTTCCGATGGACTGCTAAGACGTGTCCTAGATGATACTAGTGGACATGTTACAGTTGTCTATGAGCAAAGCTCACAGGATAGTGTAAAATTGAGTTCAATAGGGTAGAATAACACCGCTTCTATAGCAAATTTAGAAGCATCAATGTGAACATGAAAAGTGATTGTCCAATCTAGGGCTCATAGAATTGGTGCAGTTTGGTTAGAGCCTTTTTTAGTTTCTTGTACGTGTGTTGGAATTCCTCGGTCCATTTGAATATGACCAACAACTTGTATAGAGGTCTAGCAATCAATGCGTAGTTCAACACAAACTGCCGATAATACCTTGTATGGCATAGCACTGAACTCCTTTGTAATCCGTTTTGGTGGTGGGAGATCGACTATAACCCTAAATTTTGAGAAGTCAGATGTAATGCTGTTCTTCGACACCATTTACCCTAGGATGAATCCATGCTTCGCTAAAAACTAGCACTTTAGGGGATGCAACAAGAGACTATATAATCAACACCGTTCAAAGACAACTTGGAGTTTGTCTACATCCTCCTTCCAAGTGGAGTGAACACACAAATTGTCAATGAAAACCTCTAACTCCTTCCTAAGCATATCCGTGAATATAGCACACATGAGCCTTTGGAAGGTAGTTGGTGCATTAGTCAACCCGAAGGGCATGACTATGTAGGCAAAGACTCCCAACTCAGTGGCAAAGGCAGTCTTGTGTCTATCATTAGGGTGCACTTGTACTTGGTTGCACCTCAAGAATCCATCCAAGAAACTTTAGGCCTCTTTAGTAGCCACTCTCTCAAGCATGTGCTCCATATACGACAATGGATAATTATCTCTCTTCATAGCAGCATTTACCTTTTTGTAGTTGACACCCACTCCAATATTTCCCTTCTTCTTCAACCAATCACTATGGGTGAGACCAAGTCCTTGTGCTCAATCTCATAAATGAATCCTACTCTCAACATCTTATCAATCTCTTCTTTTACTACATGAGTGTGCTTGGATTTATTGGATATGATCATTGTTTGACTGGTGTTGCATTGGGTGTCATGGGTATATTGTGAGTCACTAAACTCGAATTTACCCCTTTTAGCTCATTGAGGGACCAAGAAAAAATGTCTACATACTCTTCCAAGAGAGAAATGAGACTTTCTTCCTCTTCCTCAGCCAGGTCATCGGCCATAATAAAGAAAGGCTGGGGTGTCTCCCCTGCATTGGCCAAGTTGACCTCCTTGACCTTGGCTGGCCTTTCTATAGACTCACTTGCTTGCCCCTAGCATTTGGCTCCGAGCAAAATCACTACCTTGTCACCTCTCTTGAACTTAGTGAATCTCCTTGGTAGGTATTGCGGTGTTCCGTGCTCCTCAGCCTGTACATCCTTAGGTTGTTTCCTTCTTTCCTCCTTTAACCTTTGGCTTTTGAGGTGGATGGGTAAGTCCCCTTTGGTGTGTCTAGTATTAGCACGTCGAGGTAATTTGAGATCACTATCTAAGCTTACATTTGATTTAGAATCAAACTCTTTGTCTTTGCTAGAAGAGGGAGTCTGTCCGGGTGGTTGTAGCTTCAATATGGTGAATCTGCCCTAAGCAATGGCGTGGCACTTGGTTGGCCTATGCCTGCTTACTCAAAGTCTATTGCATCTACGTGCTCCAACCATGTGCAATCACAATTCCATGCACATGACTCCTCTTTCGATTCTAAAGGAATTTTCTTGGTGTGGTTCGGAGTCTCCTTGTATTTGCTCTATAACCTGTCCTTCAATGTTGTATTCTATCGTGTCAATTTTCCCTTCACTCTTGTCACTGAAGGAGCTACAGTCCTAACATTCGTCATTACTGCTATCTTTGCCTAAATACTCATTATTTCTTAGGTATTGACATGTCTCATCCCTCTCATCAGTAGACTAAGGCCCAATTGTAGATCAAGTTTAAGTCATGCACTTTGGTCCATTGCCACTAAGGTTCATTCAAGAGATCTTCAAGTGGTTTAAGGTTTGATGATGGGTTACCAACTAACTTGTTGGTCAAGTGCTCTAAGATCCCATGGATCTCTTGCTTGTTTTTTGGTACTTGGATTAGGACTCGATTGGATCCTCTTTGTGCAATCCTAGTCATCATGTAGATTGTCATTGAAGGCTCTTCTCTGGTCTTGCCAATTGCTTTAATAGCTTGCTCATATTCCTCATTGTCTAAGAATAGTAGGTCAATTGTGGCAAGGACATGCATCCAGTCTTGCTCGTTCTCAAGGGGGAAAGGGATATACTTAGTTAGTAGCCCATAAGATCTCCTATTCTGGCCGTCACCCTTCAACATAGAGGAGATGGCATCTAGGTTGGCTATCGTAGTCTTCCAGGTGTCCATCTCTACTTGTACGAATTCCTTTTGACTGCCTAGGAAGATCAAACCGTTGCCCTAGTCTTCTATGACTCTCGCATTGTGCATCCATGGTTGGCCTAGCAGGATATCATAGTCCACTCCCTTCATGACTATAAAATCAGCCAAGAATTGAACTCCTATAATTTTTAGGTAGGGGAGGGCAACATGTAAAGATCACTTGACCTTGTGCTCAAGCCTATATGAACCCTCTCCGTTTTTTTACTTTTTCATCTCTTTGGAACCAACATTCTCTCTATGGCGAAGGAGCTTGGAAACATTCTTCCCCTCTAACTCTGAGTGCAACATGGTATTTTCCCCTCTCTCATTGAGGTGTTTATGAGATAGAGCTTGATCACTTACTCAAGCTTGAACAATATATTTTTTACATAGATTTTTGAAATATCTTTGAGACATCGATTGAGCATGTGCTCTAGCTTCTATTGACCATTTCTTATCAGGGGAGGAGCCTCATAAGATAGGTTATTTGGTGTCTCCTTTCCACTCCTATCCCCTTCAAATGTATTCATGGAGAGAGCTTGAGCATGTGATCTAGCCTATAATGATCTTCTTTTTTTGCCATGCCATGACTATGAGGTGTCTTTGAGATAGAGGGAAACTAGGCATTTTGGTATGACACTTTCATATGTCTTTGGGTTGTAGCTTATGCATCTTCTTAAGGTTGTAAAAACCCTCTCCGTGGGGGGAGGAGCCTCTCAAGAGTGTTTAGCCTCTCCCTTGGAGGGCATGGAAAAAGATTCTCCTCTCATTGAGATGCCTATTAGATAGTGCACCTCAAGCTTGAATCCAAACCCTATATATATGATATGATCATTTCTTATGACTCTAGAAAAGAGCTTAATAATATGCTCAAGCTTGTATCAACCCTATATGTAAGGGGATTAACTTGTATCTATTGGCTACAACATTGTAGTTTCTCATCTCTCATTGAGATGTCTTTTGTATCCAAATTTCTCTCATGGGGGGAGGAGCTTCTCAAGAGTGTTTACCTTGTTAGAGAGGAGGATGGGAAACAATATTACCAAGCTCCTCCTTGGGAAAGAGGGTTGACACAAGCTTGATCATGTGCTCAAGATTTGTCCTAAAGAGACCTCAAATTCACATGAATGATACCTCAAACTCCCATTATCTCACCAAGCTGCCATACCTTGTGTGCTACAGACACCTTAAAGTCATATAACACAAAGACGATTTACATCATATAACTTCCATTTTCATCTTTTAAATTGCCATAGGCAAAGCTTGGTCTAATGCTTACATAATTGACATTATTTGTGCAACAAGTATTAGAAAAGCAAGTGGATGTGAGTCGTAATGAATATTATCTGTGACTACAACATTGTAGTTTCTCCTCTCTCATTGAGATGTTTCTAGGGAGGAGCTTCATAGGATATGCTCAATCTTGTAACAACCCTTCCTTTCCAAGGGAGGAGCTTCATAGGATAGGTTCTTGGTATCTCCTTTACCCTCATTTCTCTTTTCGATGCATTTGAGGGAGAGAGAGAGAGAGAGAGAGAGAGAGAGAGCCTATGATCAAGCCTATAATGACCTTCTTTATTTGATATGACTTTAGATGTGACTTTGATAAAGAGGGGAGGGAAATTTGGCAAGATGGTGGGACAAATCTTGAGCATGTGCTTTGAGCCTATAACAAGCCTATTTGAGAGAGATAGCTTGAGCTTATGCTCAAGCCTATCATGACTTATATAGATGCTTTTTACTTTTATGTGACCCTGGGGTCATTTTTGGATAGAGCTTGAATTGAAACTAGTTGAAAAATTCCTGCATGAAGGGCCAACCCAACATTATGTTATATTTGAGCTTATCTTTGTGAATTTATCTTGATTTTATTTGAGTTTGAATTCATTAAGGTATTACAATGCATGTTTTATATGAAATTATCTTTTTGCAGAATCATAATCCACATTGTACATGTTTGTTTTTTCAATCTGTCCAAATAGATTGCTTCTAAAATTATCAAGAAAAGAAAGGCATCAGTTTTGCAGAAGAGCCACCTATAGTGAACTTTGCATCCTTGGATGTAAGGAGTTGGTACATTGACATATTCATCCCTTCTAGTGTATTTCTCAACAAGCCTCACTTATTCATATTGGATCATGTGGATGATGAGCTAATTTGGGATGATATTGGACAAGTAAATAAAGTTACTTTTGGGGGGGTTAGAACTCAAGAGGAGATGTCTTGCCTTGATGTGAGTTTTGGAAAATTCATTTATCAAGTTCTCCAATGTATATGAGGTTGAAAAAATGCAATGAGATGTTGAAGATACAATGTTTACTAGGGGATGGGAACCTACATGTGGCGGTGAAAGACCAGCCAGTGAGATGAGGTAGTCAAAGCATTTGAGGGTATAAAAAAGACAAGCTCATGAAGGAAACATGTTATATCTACCGAGACCAAGATATCAATACAAAAAGAACAATAATCAAAAGAGGGACAGCTAGCACTTGTATCAATCATTCCAACTGATCCACTAGATCCAATAAAGGAACAAGAGCCTTTATTGATACTAGAAGTTGACGAGAGACAAGTTGCAAAGCTCAAGAAGAAGTCAAGGGCCGCAGGACTAAATGCATATGTGGAATACTTTCTATTTGGACTAGATAGGCAATACTCTATCCATGTAGTCAAATGAAGGGAAGCTCAACCGCATTACATTGGCAGGCCAAGGAGCATGTCTATGTAAATTATCTACTAAGCAAATTTCAATCGGAGCCCATTCCAACTTCCTTTTGTGCATATTTAATGCCCATATATAAGAATATTAATTATGGGGAGATTGTTCCAAGGTTGTTCCAAGGCCAAGGGAATTGGTGAAAGAGAAGGAGTTAGATAATTATTAATACTATATCCTGGGTAGCCAACACTCAATTTATGTAGCAAGAATATTTGTTAAAAGCAATTTGGATGAAAATGAGAGCATTAAGAAACACTATGTTAGGCGAACTGCACGTATTGTTGTGGATGCCCCTCCAGAGGTATCGATGGCCATATCCATCTTGTCTAATGAAGGAACGCATGAGCACCTTGAGAGACAACCTTATAAGAGTACCTTAGAGCACATGAGATCCTAGTGGATAACCTTTTTAGGCCTTCAAAACCTGCGCCAAGTGTGTTGAAAGTTGCCAAAAATGGGATGTGAGTATCTCTAATAAACTATTCTCTCAACTAGTTTGATTGATCTATGGTTTCTTGTTTATGTATCTTTTATGAGAAATAAATTGATCCTTGTACTTTGTCAATGCAGAAATTTGTTAGTATTCCTAAAATGAGCATTGGCCAAGGCTTTTGAGCAAAGGTTTTCCACATGGTTATGTGTGAAGAAAATATCTATAAGACGTGGCTCAAGATCTTAGATAGTGCAATGAAGGGGAAACTAGATGGGAAAAAACCAATGGTAAGTACCTTTCATTGTCTAGTTGGATTAAGAGAAAAAGACATAAGAATAATATAGAGAGACATTATGCAAAAAAGGATATTACTTGCAAAGGATACAAAGGACACAGATAATATTGACATGTTTGATATGATAAAATGGATCAAGTAGGATCAGGTTGTGCAAGTGGAACTACTTCCCATATTCAACACATTTGCTAAGGAAAAATGTAATAGCTGGGAACAGTTGTGTGGAAAATTCATGATTGTAGAAAATATATATGATCAATTTGAAGAAATGTGCTCTGAGTGGATCAAATCAAAGATCCAAGTCAGAAGAACACAGTTCAAGTTTCCTTCAAATGCTAAAGCATATGTAAAGTGGTTAGTAGACCAATTGGAGGAAATCTAAGAGCTAGAAGGAGACCTCAAATGGAAAATATATATGGTAAGTGTTGAGAAGGAGGGTGATTTTTTCCTAGAGAGATGCTTTGCCTAAAAAATTCTATCTTTGGGCATGTGTATAATTGACCAAACTGAGGGAAATTCTTCTAAAATGTCATGAGATTTCCAAATGTATTTCAAGTTCTTTGAGGCACTCATGTGTCTTGTAGAGCATACCATTATTCTTGGCTTTGTGAAAATGGAGAGCTCTTTTGTGATGCAATGAGCCTTGAAACGAGGATCTTGGAAGCATAAGATCTTCTTTGGGATGGAAAGCACAACAAATCATGCACCTTTCAGGCATGTCCCTGACATCATGTCAATGTTTGTCTTTATTGCAAAGGAACATGATTATGAGGGTTTTGATACATATTTGAGTTTTTCAAATGAAGATAAACCAAATCTTAATATTTACAATCCAGTGAAAGTCAATCTCCAAAAAAGAAGACACACTTGATCCACACATGCATAGGAAAATTTTGTAATATTGAATACTACATCATGGATTCTTTCCTGATGGATATATAGCAAGGGTAGTCCTAGAAATTTGAAGACTTGTGATATGTTTGGTAAAAACACCAAAAATCCATGATGAGTTACACGAAGCATTGATGGCATGGATAAAAACTCAGCCAAACATTTAGAGTTTGGGTGGGACAACTAGAGAAGGTTCAAATAATAGAAGAGACCACAAGTGAGAAAGGAAAACAAAATCTAAAACCAAGTCTTGCAAAAGATCCAAAAGGTGTGGCAAACCTTGTAACCCAGGAGGATGATATGGATATAGAGTAGACATATATTTTGTAGTGATGTTACAAATGTTTGTATCAATCTCATATACCCAAATAAAGGGTGATTTGCATCTTTTCTTTTCTTTTTTCTTTTTTTGTTTTGTTTTTTATTTTTGATGTATTGATAGTTCTTGTGTTTTAGAAATGATCTTGTATTAAACTAGTAGATCAAGGTCAATTTTCTATGATTGGGCTTAGAAGTACACCCAATTTCTATGCCTATACTCGGGCTCAAGGAAATATCTTGATCTTGGAGGCATTTCAAAGTGTAGCATACTTCTATAGGCTTGAGCACATGCTCAAGCTCTGCCTCCTTAAGAACTGGAACCAAAGAAACAATTGTTACAAGATTGAGCACTTTGCCAAACTATTTTTCAAAGAGCTCAAACGTAGATGTATGCTCAAGGACATAAAAGAAAGCCCAACCTAAAGCTTAATCACATGCTCACGGTCTACCTACTTAAGGCTTGGGACCAAGAAGAGAGTTGCTATAAAATTGAGCACATGGCCAAACAACACATGAAAAAGAGAGAGTTTGATTAATCTTGGACACATGGCATATACAACTTGACTAATTTATTTCAAAGAGAGTATGTAATTTTTCTTACATATCCAACTTGAAAATATTTAAAAGAGAAATATTAAGTTAGTTTAGGAATATTGAAGTCTTGTGTTGTGCATAATGTGAGTGATGATGTGAGTTCAACAATCCAATCCATTATGATATTTTACTAATCTTTCAACTGAGCAGGATATAAGATAGAGTCACCAAGTGTTTTCAATACTGTGAGGAAAATGGAGCATGGAGTGAAGGAGGAATCATTTGGTAGCAACATTAATGTTTCTATAATATATCAAGCATGATAGAGAAATCCATTCTAACGATGATACTGGATTTAAATGGCTTACTATTCAAGCACGGTATCCAACCATCAACACTTCATAAATCCATACTCTATGGGCATAACAAGTATCTAGTGCTCCAAACCGGTTGTATAGAATTATTGAACATTTTTCTAGAAAGGTGTAATGTCAGAATTCGGTCAACTGCACAAGAACATAATGTTGTATCAATGGTTAGAAGTTTAGAGCAGAAAACATGATATAGTTTAAGGTTTTTGTCCATAAGATGTGAGGATCACTACTATAGATATGACAAAATGAAAATGTATAAACCAGGAAAGCTAGGTGTTGAAGCACAGTTCAAGCCCTTGGCAAAAATGGCTATGCAATTTGGGTATGATGCTGAATGGACCATCCTTATCGATGATGATCCTTATAGGGATTGTATTACACCAAGTAAGAACTACATCTTGCCGTATCAAAAAAAAAGATTTTGATATGCTTATGGGACATTTACTCCCCTATCTTCTTGTGTTGAATGATATGTCTGATGTGTGAAGTGCTACTACAAGCACTCGATATGGGCAGATACCTCTACTTGAAGATCACAATTGGCACAACCAAGTTAGAGGAGTCATGAGTGAGTGGGATGACATGAATAATAGATGCTAGAACCAAAAATTTCAAACAAAGAGGTTGTCTCCTATAAAAAATCTACAAAGAGGTTGACATAGTGTTGTCCATCTTGGGGATAGTTATGCATGTGACATTGCAGGCATTGGTAGTGTGCAACAGTAGTTTCAACATGGATCTATCTTCACTCTTTAGAATGTAAGGCATGTACCTTAGCTCAAGAAGAGCTTGATTAGTACTGGACAACTAGATGACAATGGATTTCATACTGTCTTTGGCGATGGGAAATGGAAGATTTGCAAAGGATCTAGGTTATTCCTGGAGGCTCAAAGAGCAATACTTTGTATCCTATCCATGTATCTAGTGTGCATGACCATGTTTTGTCTATGACTGAGAAGCCAAGTGTTTCCTTGTGGCATAGCCGGTCGGGGACACATGATTCAAACATGAATGAAAGTATTTTCTTGTTTCGATTACTTTCCTTGTCTTTGTTATGCTGATTTTGAGCACTATGATCATTGTGTTTATGCTAAGCATGCGTAGCATCTTATAAAAAGTCTCTTGCACTGAAATCTTCGCCTCTAGAGTTAGTACATTCCAATGTATGTCAAATGCTAGGGTTATCTCTAGGAGGAAAGAAATACTTTGTCACATTTGTCGATGATGCTACTCAGAATGGATGGGTTTAGCCTATTCATAGCAAGGATGAAGTGCTTGAGAGGTTTGAAAAATTATTGGCATTGGTTGAGAATTAGAATTTTTTATGTGACCAAATCCTTTCAGGCATTTTGCGACAATAAGGTGATAAATAGGGAGATCAATGCCTCTCATAATCCACCCTAGAACAGAGTTGCAGAGCACATGAATTTGACCATATAGGATAAGGTCTATACTATGCTTTCTCATGCTACATTACACCATGGCTTTTGGGTAGAGGCTGTTGTAACGTGTCCACCTGTTATCTTCAGGACACGTCTTAGCAGTCCATCGGAAAGGATGTCTAGAAAGCTCCACCCAGCACTCCCATGGAATGTTACGAGGTTTGCGATCTAGGACTTTCCGCGTCTACCACGTAGCAGAAGTATTCCGGCCGTTCCCACTTAGGACCGACCTGAATTAGGGTTTTCTCTATTGGTCATTTCCTAATGGCAACTAGCGTCAAGCTCGAGCGAACTACTTTACATAGAAACGCCAGGTCTGAAGCGGATTCATGCTGCACTTGGTTCAAGGAGAATGGGAAACGAGAGGGATGCGAAGCTCAATCTCTGTGCCATCAGGCATAGTCCCATGTCGTTCCTCTAAAACAATGTAAATTGGGATCATTTATAACTTAGATTCTAGGTCAGCGCCCTTTCTGTTTGTGTCCTTTGAACGGTCTTCCCACTGCCCATTGTGATTTGAGAAAAGTTCCCATCCAACCGGGACCACCCATCCGTAAGACGGACCTATGGCCACATCCTTCGCACTTTCCTCAGGTTGTTTTAGTTATTTAATTACCTAACACATTTAGTTGGACATGTATCAATCAGCTTCCTTAATTAACGCATTAGGCGTTGGTTCCTTCACGTAATCATAGCACTTGACATAGAAAAGCAATGTCAAACAAGTTCCTTTTCAACAAGTTATCATATTTATCTTTGAAATATATAAATTCCAGCCCGTAGGCTTGTCCACAATCCACTTGAAGGCTATCCAGAAATCCACAGGGATTACTAATCCAAGATTCCACCTGTAGACTAGTATGTGGGCCTTGAGATCCAATCTCGAGTCACGCTAGCCTCTTGGGCAAGGCCCGGAAGGCGAGGGATTTATGGACAGAGCCCCCCCTGGCACCCAATCTTCCTCCTCCTCCAAGTAGCACTCAACGGAGAGACCTCTGACGGTGGGTTCGGACCACCTTCCCAGCGTGGTTTACAACCCCCTTGGTTAGGGTCAGGCAGGCAGGCAGTTGGGGCCAACAATCACAATCATTTCCATTGGTCGTTATTGTTGGCCAACTGCTAAGGAGTGAATCCTTCCTTTCGAATGCATCCAGCACTCGATCTAGGATTACTTTCGACTTGGCAAGATCCCCTATATCCTGGGTTAGGGCGTATCCTATTAACCCGACTTGATCAATACCTTAAGTTCATATGTTATTCCAATCTATTGGCTTGTCCTTTGCTTCCAAGCATTTATCTTTACCTAGAAAGATACTATATTAGGACGATTATTCATCCTCTTGCAAGACAACTTGCGTAAGAATCTTTCAATCTCATTCTGAGGAATTGGCCATTTCCTTGTGATCAAATCACAAGATCATGCGACTGTACCACTTGTTGCACAACTGTCCCATCAACTACGGGACTATTTACCCATCAAATGGAGTCATGAAATAATCTATTCCTGATGGCATTAGGCCGACTTGTCACTCCTAGGGTTTTGAGTTTCATCTTTTTAGCAAGAGATTCTTAGGAAACCCTAGATCACTTCTCGCAAGTAGGTCCTACTGTCCCTACATTCCGTGAATGTGGGCAAGTATTTAGGGTATAGGAGTTTCAATTTTTGGCAATGCATGCGACTAGGTAAATGTCTTCACCGGGCTAACCCTAGTTAGTTCCTTGGGATACGTCGCATTGAGTTAACCCTTTTCTAAACGAGTACTCCGTGGTTTTAGGTGTTTAGGTTTATGCCAATTTAACTATCTATTCTTGAAGATAATTACGCTATCATTTCTATAACCACATGACTTATTGTCTACGCATAAGTTGATTTTCAAATCCTAACTTTTCATTTTAAGATGAAGCATAGGTTAGGTTATAGCCTAATTCCATTTAATCATCCTATACCTTGCGAACAAGATTCATGCTAAAACATGCAGCCTTTTTTTACTTTCGTTTACGAATGAATTTGTCGTATGCAGAACTTACACACTCTTTTGTTGATTTAAGTTTTTAGGCCACTTGCCTAGAGTAAAATCTTCTTCATGCAACCCTAGCAATTTCCTACGGTTTCTAGCAACTTTCTTTAGGAATTATTTCGAAAAAGATGTTTAATAATGCAATATGCGGTTCACTTCTTTGATATGTACTATCATAATTTTGGTTTGTAAAAATGGACATTAATCAAATTTTAATTTATTGCAATGCATAAATCTACTTGCTAGAAATGCATATCAATTTTCTGCTCACTTTATTTTGTTTGTTTTATTGAAAATACTAATGAATGAACTCTTCCATCATGAGCTAATTCTTTTAAAATTAACCAAAGTATTTAAGACGAAAAATGCATCCTATCTCTAAAAATCATCCACGCACGATTAAAATTTAACGATGTAAAATAGAAATTAGGGAGAAAAACCTAGACTTGTGGTGAGATGTCCACGTGGATGTTAGGAGATGATCCGCCTGTGGTTGCACCTTGGGCTTTCTTAGGAGCCATCACGAATGCGGCCTTTCCATCTTGGATGTAGAATTATGACCTTGGTCGTCTCCTTTTGCACACGTAGCTCCCCTTTTGTGACAGCTTGCACCGTCTTTCGAAAACGGTTTTTGTAGAAGGTTTCCTCCTATGAATTTGAGTGGGGAATGCCCACGAAAAGGGTTTTTAAACCCTGGCCTAATGTGGGCAAAAAGCTCGATTTCAACAGGGTAACTAGGCTTTTAAACCCCACTTGCAAGGGCAATAAGAAGGCTCACGAAAAGGCCTTTAGATCTCGGGGAGGGGGTTTAAAGTCCTTCGAGAGTAAGGTTTATTGAAGCCACAAAAATGGGCTTTTTCATTTGATCCCCGGGGTAGTTTTTAGGATGCCTTAGGTGTAAAAAATGAAGGGAAAAAAGGGGAAAAAGGAAGGGGTATATAACGTTGAAGAGGGGGTTTTAGGTGGGGGGAAAAAAAGGGCTTAAAAGAGGCACATGAAGGAATTTTGTATGGGGGGGAAAAGGGCTTTACTACGCCCACATGAAGAAGAACCTACAAGGGAAATTTGTGGGGGGAAAAAAGGTGTAATATGAAGGCTTAAATGGGACACATGAAGACCCTTCAAGGCAAATTTGGGGGGGAAAGGGGGCTTATAGAGCCCCCCCTTAGAAGCTTCTAAAGCTTCTAGAAAGAAGCACGTGGGGTTTTTTTGGGCTATGAGATGGTGGTAGACGACTGACACATGGCAGCTCGGCGGCGACCTCCTGGCAACATACAGTCTTTCCTGGCTCACGGCGACAAATTGGAAGTGTCTTGACTGCAGCGTCAGCGTCCACTCCTCTCTCTCATGGCAGCGGGCACTTCTTGCACCACGGCAGCACAATAGTCTCCCTTGCTCTATGGCAGCGGCGACCACCTCTCTCACTCTTGCACAGAGTCTCGGCTCTTCACTCCCCCCTCAAGGCTCCCATAGCCACGGGTTTTATAGAGACAGGGAGAGGTTCCTCCCTCCCCTACGTGGCATCGGGCATGTATTTCTTTGTCCTATGGCATCCAGCAAGCAGCTTGGTGGCCATTTCTATTCCCTTCTCCTCCAGCACAACAGTCGGCTGGAGGAGAGAGGAATAACTAAAAAAATTTGCTATAATCCTAACCTTTTAGCCTCTTAAGAGGAGATTCGTATGCGGAATGCATGTTTTTGTTTTGAAAATGTTACATTCTCTCCCCCTTGGAGGAATCGAGATGTCCTCATCTCCAGATAAACTAGGGATATTGATGGTTGAGAGTGCTTTCATCTATCCAAGTGGCATCCTATTCGGGATAATCTTTCCACTAGACGAGGCATTATCTCAAGGTTCTGGATCTCAGTTTTGTCTCTCCCTAACATCTAAGATCCTGTCAGGCCTTAGTTCATGGACTGCTTGACTAGGCATTACAACTTATTGATCATCAAGTACATGGTTAGGATTAGGTACATACTTCTTCAATAGGCTAATATGGAATACATTATGAACCTTTAGGTTCTCAGGGAGTTGCAGTCTATAAGCATTAGGTCCTAGGCACTTGATGATCTTGTATGTTCCACAATACCTTAGACTTAGCTTCTTGAAATCTCCTAAGGATAGGGAACTCTTCTTTGGGCGTACGCGAATGAAGACCATGTCTTCTTCTTCGAAGACTCTATCTTGACGCTTCAAATCTGCATATGCCTTCTGTCTATCCTTGGCAGCTTGGATGCCCTGTCTTATTGACTTTATTTGGTCATCCATCTCTTCCAACATCTGCCTTGAAGCTTCAACCCTCAAGGTTGGATCTAAGAAGTTTAGGGGACCTCGATAGTCATGACCATACAATGCTTGGAAAGGGGTCATCTGAATGCTTTGTTGGTAAGAAGCATTGTAGGTAAATTCAACCAAAGGTAAGTATTGAATCCACCTTTTTGGTTCACGATAGCAGTATGCCCTAAGCATATCCTCGATGACTTGATTGACTCGCTCTCTTTGGTCATCCATTTGGGGATGGTAAGCTGTGCAAAAAGAGAGTTGAGTCCCAATGGCTTCAAAGATAGCTCTCCAGAAATGTGATGTGAAGAGAGAATCGTGATCACTAATGATTCTTCTTGGTAGCCCATGTAGCTTAAATATCTCCTTGATAAACAATCTTGCAATATATGAGGCTTTATAGTTTGTCTTTACTGGAATAAGGTGTGCAACCTTAGTCAATATGTCAACCACAACCATGATGGAGTTGTATCCCTCCTGAACTTGGGGTAGGCCAACAACAAAATCCATACTAATGAATTCCCATTTCATTTGGGGAATGTCAAGCGGTTGCAACTTCCCTGGCATTTTGACATGTTCAACTTTAATACGTTGACAAGACAAACACTCGGTGACATATTTGAGAACGTCACCTTTAAGCCTCTCCCAATGGTAGCTCTTTCTAAGGGCATTGAGAGTCTTTGCATACCCAAGATGTCTTGAGAAAGGGGAATCATGAGCTTCCCACAATGTCTTTTGCTTAAGTGACTGGCTTGATACTTAGCCTGCAACTTTTGGTCCTGATCCTTGATAGAGATCTCCCTTAGCATCATTTTGTAGGCTGGATCATGGCATGCTTCCTCTCTAGCTAACTCAAGTATTGGGTTATTTGGCATGGATACCTTTGTGGCTAGAGATCTAGCTGTTGATAGATTTTGCAAGATTAGATAATTAAGAAATGCCTTGTGACTGAGTGCATCGGCAACTACATTCTCCTTTCTAGGTTGGTAGTTGATTTCAAAGTCATATTCCTCCAGCACTTCAATCCACCGTTGTTGCCTCGTGTTGAGCTCGTTCTGGGTAAAGATCCACTTGAGACTCTTATGATCAGTCAAGAGTAAACTTGTTACCCAACAGGTAGTGTCTCCAAAGCTTTAGAGCATGGATGACAGCTAACAATTCTAGATCATGGGTAGCATAATTCTTCTCATGACTCTTCAGTTTCCTTGAAGAGTAGGCTACCGGGTGACCTTCCTGTATGAGCACACATCCCAAGGCAAGTGCGCTAGCATCAGTTACTACCTTGAACTCCTTATTGAGGTCTGGAAGTTTTAGGATAGGTGTTGATACCAAGCTTTGCTTCAATCTATCAAAGCTAGTTTGTTTGGGAGTTGACCATGCGATGGATGTTTGCTTCTTCAGTAAGTCCGTCAAAGGTGTTGCAATCAAAGCATAGTTTTTTATGAAGACCCTATACCATCTTGTCAATCTAAGAAAGCTTCGTATTTCTTTAATAGTTTTTGGTATTGGCCATTTTAGCACATCTTTGACCTTGGCTGGGTCCATTGAGATTCCTTCTGCTGATACAATGAATCCTAGATATTCAATCTGATGTTTTAAAAATGAACACTTCTTCATCTTAGCATACAGCTTATGTGACCTCATTGTCTCAAGGACAATTGGGTCTCATGATCTTCCTCCTGTTTGGAATAGACTAAAGTGTCATCGAAGAAGACGAGCACGAAGTCATCAAGATATGGCCTAAAGATATCCTGCATTAACCTATTGAAGGTGGCAGGCGCATTCGTAAGCCCGAATGACATAACTAGGAACTCAAAGTGTCCATATCTTATATTGAAGGCCATCTTTGGAATATCTTCGTCCTTGATTCTTATCTTATGGTAGCCAGACCTGAGATCAATATTGGAGAAGATCTTCGCATCCTGAAGATGATCAAGAAGCTCATCTATTCTAGGAATAGGGTACTTGTTTTTGACAGTTGATTGATTCAACCCTCTGTAATCAATACATAGTCGAAGTGTTCCATCTTTCTTTTTCTGGAACAATACTGGAGCTCTCCATGGTGAACTGCTTGGATGGATGTAGCCATGATGTAGCAGTTGCTTGAGTTGTTCCTTCAGCTCAATTGCTTCCATTATAGACATCCTATAAGGTCTCTTTGCAATTGGCGCAGCTCCTGGTACTAGCTTAATCTCATGATCCACTTCTCTTTGAGGCGGGAGTTCTGTTAATTCTTCAGGAAATACATCTCCGTATTCCTTTAGCCAAGAAGATCCTTCACTAGACTCTTGCTTCTGATCTAACTTGTTGAGCTTAATTAAGTAGACATGTAGTCCTTTTCTGACTCCCTTTATAATCTGAGATGCTTTGGCCAATTGAATTTTTGGCACTCCAGCCTCACCTTGAGTTGTGACCAAATCCCCTTCAGAGTTTTGAAAGGAAATTTGGCCCTTTCCACAATGAATGTGGGTGTCATTAGGCTTAAGCCAATCCATTCCAAGTAGACACTCATGGATACCTAAATTCATGACTCTGAATTTGATCGAAGTAGCGGGTAGTGGTTCGTCCTCTGCCTCGGATAGCGGCTCCCTGTCCATGGCCCGTTCCTTGGAAAGGTGCTTGGCGATGTCCTCCTCCAAGCTTGGGACATTACCTCTTGAAATGACCAGGCTCGTTGCAGTGGAAACAGCGGAGGTTTCGGCCATTGCTTTGAGTAGGGACAAAGTTGTTGACATTATTATTCCTTGCTTTCTTTCTTTGTACGTGATTCTAACCTTGAACTTCCTTCATCTGAGGCCTGAATGCTCCTCTGTTCGGGTCATTATAAGACCAAGTTTTGTTGCCTCTTGGTCTAGCCTGCACCTCTTGAATTATAGGGGTAGCCCGAATGAGTGCGTCCTGTAGATCCAATGGGCGCATAGATTCGAGATGGGTATTGGTGGGTTTAAACCAGCACAAAATTTGGACACCTGCTGTGTCATGTCCGTCTATGGCACATACTTAAGAAGTGAGACAAATTTAGAATAGTATGCGTCAAGAGTGAGTTCCAGCAGTTTTAGCTCATAGATCTCATTCATTTTCTGCGTGCGATATGTAGGTGGTAAGTATCTTCCCTACACAGCTTTCTTCAGCTTCTCCTAGGTAACGGATCCTTCCGCGATCCCTTGATCTCTGCACCATTGCTTCCACCAAAGCCTGGCTTCGCCGGTGAGCTTTAGCTTGGCGAGCATAGCCTGATTGGCGAGTGCAGTCCCGACTGCTTCAAAGTAATCCTCCATGGATTCAATCCAAATTTCAGCATCTACTTGGATGGACTTGCCTCTCTCATCAAATTCGGGTTGCTTAATCTGCTTGAGAAGAAACTTCTTCTCTTGGATTACAGTAGTACTTGATATAGGAGGCGAACTGGGATTCTATACCTGGGGTTGTGCCTGGATAAAGGTTTCTTTATTAATCGATAATTGTTACGATTTATATTTCATTTCGATTTCAGCTATCAATCAAGCAATCTAACCACTTAACTTTTTATTAATTTCCATGCACAAATAGACATTGATAAAAAGAAGTCTTATTGTATTTATATGGGCATAGCCCTTTTGGAATACAACATTTCTTGCGATGATAAGCCAACTATTTACATTTAGTTTGGGGAGAATAATTTTGTATTGCATTTATCTATAGGAATTGTATAATAGTATGGTTTCGGGTCATGGATCTTTAGGAATCTATAAGTCATTGGAAGATCACAATATCCTTTCCTTTGGATCCCATTCTTCTCATGGCGCCCCAATACTTTAATTTTGTCAGCGGGGATTATACGAGTCACTTCCTCATATACATATGAGTTCAGTTCAACCCTCCGACCTCGAATATGTAAATTTGAATTTATGTGAGCTTCTACAAAAATGAACAGCTTCACGACTTTTAGGTCTTCCAACCACTTGATCCTCTTTAGGTTGGTATGTAGGTATACAAACCGGTGGGCAACTATATAGTAGATTCCTGAGGTACCCATCCATCTTTGTTCCATGTACAAAGGCGATGGATTATAGATACATTCTAGGATGTTCATCATCTCAACCCTTTGTCGATAATGCGGGGAATGCATCGCAGTCATAAACATGACTCAAAATACCAACATGTTCCATACTTCATAGTTCTGCAAGATAGCATTGAAAGTAAGGAAATGTTTGGACAACAACATTTGCTTTACTTTATCTTATTAAGATTTAATAAAAACAAATCTTTTGTTGGTTCACTCTCATACCAACTGTAATGTGTCCACCTGTTATCTTTAGGACATGTCTTAGCACTTCATCGGAAAGGATGTCTAGAAAGCTCCGCCCGGGACTCCCATGGAATGTTACGGGGTTTGCGATCTACGACTTTCCGCGTCTGCCACGTAGTGGAAGTATTTCGGCCGTTTCCAGTTAGGACCAACCTGAATTAGGGTTTTCTCTATTGGTCATTTCCTAACAGCAACTAGCGTCGAACTCGAGCGAACTACTTTACATAGAAATGTCAAGTTCGAAGCGGATTCACGCTGCACTTGGTTCAAGGAGAATGGGAAACGAGAGGGATGCGAAGCTCAATCTCTCTGCCATCAAGCATAGTCCCATTCCATTCCCCTAAAATAGTGTAAATCGGGATCATTTATAACTTAGATTCTAGGTCAACGCCCTTTCTGTTCGTGTCCTTTGAATGGTCTTCCCACTGTCCATCATGATTTGAGAAAAGTTCCCAGCCAACCGGGACCACCCATCCATAAGATGGACCTATGGCCACATCCTTTACACTTTCCTCAGGTTGTTTTATTTATTTAATTACCTAACACATTTAGTTGGATATGTATCAATTAGCTTCCTTAATTAACCCGTTAGGCATTGGTTCCTTCACGTAATCATAGCACTTGACATAGAAAAGCAATGTCAAACAAGTTCCTTTTCAACAAGTTATCATATTTATCTTTGAAATACATAAAGTCCAGCCCGTAGGCTTGTCCACAATCCGCTTGAAGGCTATCCAGCAATCCACATGGATTACTAATCCAAGATTCCACCCGTAGACTAGTATGTGGGCCTCGAGATCCAATCCCGAGTCATGTTAGCCTCTTGTGCAAGGCCCGAAAGGCGAGGGATTTACGGTGCCAGATCCCCCCTGGCACCCAAGCGTCCTCCTGCTCCAAGTAGCCCTCAACGGAGAGACCTCTCACGGCGGGTTCGGTCCACCTTCCCGGCGTGGCTTACAACCCCCTTGGTTAGGGCCAGGCCGGCAGTTCAAGGTAATTGAAGCTGCCTCTCCCTTCACGCCTTCAACCTGAAGCATTAGATATCCATTTATCCTTTAATTCTTTGATCAAACAAAGAAAAATAGTGCTCTTAAATCTATAACAATCACAATCATTTCCATTGGTCGTTATTGTTGGCCAACTGCTAAGGAGTGAATCATTCTTTCCAAATGCATCCAGCACTCAATCCGGGATTACTTCCGACTTGGCAAGATCCCCTATATCCTAGGTTAGGGCGTACCCTATTAACCCGACTTAATCAATACCTTAAGTGCATATGTTATTCCAATTTATTGGCTTGTCCTTTTCTTCCAAGCAATTGTCTTTACCCAGAAAGATACTATATTAGGACGATTATTCATCCTCTTGCAAGATAACTTGCGTAAGAATCTGCCAATCTCATTCTGAGGAATTGGCCATTCCCTTGTGATCAAATCACAAGTCCAGCATAGATACTTGTGTGGCATGCAACCATAGCTAATTCCTCAAGAACCAGCTCTGGTGGCATGCAACTCTACCACTTGTTGCACAACTATCGCATCAACTACGGGACTATTTACCCATCGAATGGAGTCACGAAATAATCTATTCCTGATGGCATTAGGCTAACTTGTCACTCCTAGGGTTTTGAGTCTCATCTTTTTAGCAAGAGATTCTTAGGAAACCCTAGATCACTTCTCGCAAGTAGGTCCTACTGTCCCTACATTCTGTGAATGTGGGCAAGTATTTAGGGTATAGGAGTTTCAGTTTTTGTCAATGCGTGCGACTAGGTAAATGTCTTCACCGGGCTAACCCTAGTTAGTTCCTTGGGATACGTCGCATTGAATTAACCCTTTTCTAAACGAGTACTCCGCGGTTTTAGGTGTTAAGGTTATGCCAATTTAACCTATCTATTCTTGAAGATAATTACGCTATCATTTCTATAACCACATGATTTATTGTCTATACGTAAGTTGATTTTCAAATCCTAACTTTTTGGTTTAAGATCAAGCATAGGTTAGGTTATAGCCTAATTCCATTTAATCATCCTATAACTTGCGAACAAGATTCATGCTAAAACATGCAGTCTTTTTTTACTTTCATTTCCGAATGAATTCGTCGTATGTAGAACTTACACACTCTTTCGTTGATTTAAGTTTTTAGGCCACTTGCTTGGAGTAAAATCTTCTTAACATGCGCGTCTATGCCTCGTTTCTGTTGTAGTGATTTTTACATAGAGTGTATTGATAAAATGTGTTCCAAAACAAATTGTGGTATCATGGCAAAGTGCAAGAGTATATCATCAAAGCAATGTTCCCAGCGTAGATGAGGACAATATGCAAATAGAGGGGTCGATATTGCAAGTGGTGGAGACCTCTGAAAGCTTGGAGCATGTAGAGAAGCCAGAATAGGGTAACAATGATGGAAATAGAGGAGTCTAAGAATTCTTTCAGAACGAGGTTCACTCATCTTTTATGGTGACATGTCTATCGACCTTGTAGTTGTAACGTGTCTGCAAGAATCTTCTAGGACACGTCTTGGCAGTCCATCGGAAAGGCTGTCTAGAGAACTCCGCCCGGCACTCCCATGGAATGTTACGGGTTTTGCAATCTAGGTCTTTCCGCGTCTGCCACGTAGCGGAAGTGTCCTAGCCGTTTTCCACTTAGGATCGATCGGAATTAAGGTTTTCCTGTTTGGTCATTAGCTAGCAGCATCTAGCGTCAGACCCGAGCGAACTACTTTACACAGAAACGCCAGGTCCGAAGCAGATTCACGCTGCACTTGGTTCAAGGAGAATGGGAAACGAGAGGGATGCCATGCTCAACCTCTCTGCCATAAGGCATAGTCCCATTCCGTTCCCCTAAAACAGCGTGAATCGGGTAACAGGTAAATCTAAGTCATCCTTCTCATTATTTGCTCGGCGAAGATGATCATCCCTCTGTTCGTTGAAGCTTTTTGAGAAAAGTTCCCGGCTAACTGGGACCACCCATCCATAGGAAAGACCCATGGTCCATCCTCCGCACTTTCCTCGATTTGTTTTAGTTATGTAATTACCTACCACATTAATTTGACATATAACAAACAGCTTCTTTGATTAACCCTGTTAAGTGCTGGTTCCTTCACGTAATCTTATCACAGGACATAAAGAAAACAATGTCAAACAACTTCTTTATTATCATTTTATCCTTTTATCTTTGAAATACAAGGAGTTCTTCCCGTAGGCTTGATCATAATCCGCCCGAAGGCTATCCAGTAATCCACCAGGGATCACTATTCCAAGCTTCTGCCCGTAGACTAGTATGCGGGCCTCGAGATCCAATCCCGAGTCACGTTAGCCTCTTGTGCAGGGCCCGCAAGGCGACGGATTTATGGCCAGAGCCCCCTCTGGCACCCAAGCGTCCTCCTGCTCCAAGTAGAACTCAACGGAGAGACCTCTCACGGCGGGTTCGGTCCACGTTCCCGGCGCGGTCATCAACCCCCTTGGTTAGGGTCAGGCAGGCAGTCGGGGGTAACTGAAGCTGCCTCTCCCTTCAGGCCTTCAACCTGAAGTATTTAGATAGCTTTTCATCCTTTAGTTCATTGATCAAACAATGCAAGCAGTGCTTCTAAACTGTTACAAGCACAATCAATTCCAGTGGACGTTTAGCTGGCAAACTGTTAAGGAGTGACTCCTTCTCTGCGAATGCAACCCGCATTCGATCCGGAATCAATTGCAACTTGGCAATATTCCTATCGTCCTTGGGTTAGGGTCATACCCTGCCAATACTTTAGGTTTTGTTTATGGTAGATTCCGACGAGCATGTCGCTTTAGTTTATTGACTAATCATTTGCGTCCAAGCAAATACCTAGCTTCCCTTAACTTGACAAATTTTCCCTAATGAGGATAGAGTAAGAGGATGACTACCCTTTCCCCTTGCAAGTTAAACTCACGCAAGAACCTGCCAACCTTAATCCACGGAATGGCAAAACTTCTTACGATCAACCCGCAAGGCTAAGTGACGTTGCAATTTACTGCACAAGTGTCGCCTCCATTCCAAGAGATCATTTCGCCTAATGAATGGCGTATTCAGGTCACGGAATTAACTTCAGACGAGAAGGAGGATTTAGGGTGTCTTTTTACCCACCCCATCCTTAATTTCACTAAATCGACAACGTTTAGTCCTAGGGATCCAACTCAATTCGAGTTTCATCATTTTGAATGCTTGGTCCTTAAGGTAGGAATCCTAGATTATTGTTTACATGAGCATCCAATTAGCTCAACATTTTGGGAATGTGGTTAGGACTATTGGCTTGAAGGTTTCGACTTAGCGACAATTGGAAAACTTGGCCGAATCCTTGACCTAGTTAGTGTTCAGGGTGTCTATCGTACCATATGATTCCTTTGTGGCTAGGTGATTTGGGTAATTCATTATGCTTGTCTCGCGACAAGGATGAATCCTTCCTAGAGACAATAAACTAGATCTAAAAGAGGAAAAATAGTTGCAACTAACACAATACATGTAAACATGTGATTCATTGCTCCTACGCATCACATGGTTCACAATAACTCTATCTTTCCTTGGTATAGTAAATATGCATGATAATCTGGATACTAACTTTCCTAGGACCTACTAGGACTTACATCAAATAATCATGCTTACAACCTTGTTGTCTACACTTTAGAATCTTATGCTTTGATAAACCATGCAACCTTTCCTAAATACGGCTCCTGATGAATGAAATTTCTGCATGATGACTATGCAACACGCAACTTTTCCCTAGCTACAATGTAGTTAATGAAGTTCATACCAAACTAAAGCTAGTGTTAACTTATTCCATGTTACATGCTACTTGCAAGTCCATAAGATCATTTTCGTACTCTTCTATTTCTTTTCGGACAATATCTTATGGGTGTTAACTTTTCCTCATGAATCATTACAAGGAAAATGTTGCCTAAAATGCGGCACACGCTTATTCCTACCATGTCTAGTAACCAAATGCACTTATCAATTTCATTTCTTTGCCCTATATGTTTAGACTCATTACTTTGATAATGTTCCAAAATAGCAACATGCAGCTAGTCTTCTAAGGCGGACAACTCTGGAAATGCAACCGTTTCAATTTCATGACATGCATCAACCTTGTCTAATGTTTAAAGAGATAATTTATCAAATGTATTTTTAACGCTGCCACATGCATTAAAATTAAGCGTAAAATGCATTCTCCCTTATGGAATTAAGCGTGCCTAAACATCTCTTTATGTGAGAATAAACTCGAAAAAACCTGGACTTGTGGGCTCGGGGAGATATCCACTTGTATGCTTGGAGATGAACCTCCCGCAGTCCCGCCTTGCAACTTCTTGGGAGCCATTGTAGTCGTGGTTACGGACTCCTTTACTCTCGCTTTTCGAGACGGCTAGGGGATCGATATCTTCTCCTTGTTTGGGAATAGGGATTTCCCTAACCAGATTCAAAACCGAGAAGTCACGTAGGATCAAGGCCTATGGCCTTAATCCTTAGAAGCTTCTAAGAAGCTTCTGGGGCCTGCAGCAACGTCGAGGGGGGGGGTATCCAATGATTGGGAAGGGGTCGTCGTGAAGAGGGCGGAATGGCGGCGGACTATGGCGGGCTGGCGGACTGTGGCGGCAGCGCGGCGACTTCCTGCACGACGGCGACGGCCTGATCTCCCTCCTTTCCCCAACGGCGGGGCAGCAGCGTCCTCTCCTCCTTCTCACAGCACCGTCCCCTCCTTTTTCTTCTCTCCCTAACGGGAGTTCATATAGGCAAGGGGGGGGGAAAGGGAAGCTCCACCACGTGGAGGATTCATGCCATTCCCTCCTCATGCATTCCCTACTCACTCTTCCTTAGGCCATTCCTCCCCACACTCCCTCTCCTCCAGCCATGCATCGGCTGGGGGAAGGGATAATTTAAAAAAATTTGCCTAAAATTTATCCAATTGCCCCTTCAAAAAGGGTGTTCCCTCGCGGCTTTTACAGTCTTCAACCCCAGCCTCTAATTAACAATGTGGAGGTCTCATTTTTTGAGCATGAATGGTATGGATTAAGCTACCAATAATACGATGTAGGGGATACCCTTGCACAGGATTTACACGGCGTGCGGGAAGTCAATATTTACGGTACGCAGTGTGCGGGAATATTACATTCTCTCCCCCTTAGAAGAATCGAGATGTCCTCATCTCGAGATAAACTGGGGATATTGAAGATTGAAAGAGGTTTCATCCATCCAGGTAGCATCCTCTTCAGGATAATCTTTCCACTGGACGAGGCATTCTTTCAAGGTTCTAGATCTTAACTGTCTCTCCCTGACATCTAAAATCTTTTCCGGTCTTAGTTCAAGGACTCCTTGACTAGGCATTACAATTTGTTGGTCATCAAGTACATGATTTGGGTTGGGTACATATTTTTTTAAGAGACTAATATGGAATACATTATGAACTTTTAGGTTATCAGGAAGTTGCAATTTATAAGCATTGGGTCCCAGGCATTTGAGGATTTTATACGGTCCACAATACCTTGGACTTAGCTTTTTGCATTCACCTAGAGATAAAGAGCTCCTCTTGGGGCGTACACGAATGAAAACCATGTCTCCTTCTCCGAAGACCCTATCTTGGCGTTTCAAATCCGCATATGCCTTTTGTCTATCTTTGGCTGCTTGTATGTCTTGTCTTATTGACTTTATTTGGTCATCCATGTCCTCCAACATTTGTCTTGAAGCTTCCACCCTTAGGGTAGGATCAGAAAAGTTTAGGGGACTTCGACAATCATGACCATACAGTGCCTGGAAAGGGGTCATTTGAATGCTCTGCTGGTAAGAAGCATTGTAAGCAAATTCTACTAACGGCAAGTATTGAATCCACCTCTTCGGCTCCCGACAGCAGTAAGCCCTAAGCATATCCTCAATGATTTGATTTACTCGTTCTGTTTGTCCATCTATTTGGGGATGGTAGGCAGTGCTAAAACAGAGTTGAGTTCCCATAGCTTCAAAGATAGCTTTCCAGAAGTGTGAAGTGAAAAGAGAATCTCGATCGCTAATGATCCTTCTAGGTAACCCATGTAGCTTGAATATTTCTTTGATAAACACTCTTGCAATGTCGGAGGCTTTATAGTTTGTCTTTACTGGAATCAGGTGTGCAACCTTAGTAAGCATGTCAACTACAACCATAATGGAGTTGTATCCTCCTTGGACTTGGGGTAAGCCCACCACAAAATCCATACTGATGAATTCCCATTTCATTTGGGGAATGTCAAGTGGTTGCAATTTTCCTGGCATCATGACATGTTCAGCCTTGATACGTTGGCAAGACAAACATTCGGTGACATATTTGAGGACGTCACCTTTGAGCCTCTCCCAATGGTAGCTCTTCCTAACTGCATTAAGAGTTTTTGCATAGCCAGGATGTCCTGCGAAAGGGGAATCATGAGCTTCCCATAATATCTTTTGCTTAAGTGACTAACTTGTTGGTATACATAACCTTGTTCTGTAATAAATAAGTCCATTGTCAATAAAAAATTCATGATACTTGGCCTGTAACTTCAGATTCTGATCCTTGGTAGATATTTCTTTTATCATTGCTTGGTAGGCTAAGTCATGGCATGCTTCCTCTCTAGCTAGTTCGAGTATAGGGTTGCTTGGCATAGATACCTTTGTAGCCAAAGATCTGGCCGTTGATGGATTCTGCAAGATTAGGGAGTTTAGGAATGCCTTGCGACTGAGTGCATCGGCAACTACATTCTCTTTCCCTGGTCGATACTTGATTTCAAAATCATATTCCTCGAATACTTCAATCCATCGACGTTGCCTCATGTTGAGCTCGTTCTGGGTAAAAATCCATTTGAGACTCTTATGATCGGTTACTAGAGTAAACTTGTTACCCAACAGGTAGTGTCTCCAAAGCTTTAGAGCATGGATGACAGCTAATAACTCCAGATCATGCGTGGCATAATTCTTTTCGTGACTCTTCAATTTCCTTGAAGAGTATGCTACTGGATGACCTTCCTGCATAAGAACACACCCCAAGGCAAGAATACTGGCATCAGTTACTACCTCGAACTCCTTATTGAGGTCAGGAAGTTTCAGAATAGGTGCTGATACCAAACATTGCTTCAATTGGTCGAAGCTATTTTGTTCGGGAGTTGACCATGTAATAGAAGTCTGCTTTTTTAGTAAGTCGGTAAGAGGTGCTGCAATCAAAGCATAGTTTTTGATAAAGACCCTATACCATCCTGTCAAGCCAAGAAAACTACGTATCTCTTTGACGGATACTGGTATTGGCCATTCAAGCACATCTCTGACTTTGGCTGGGTCTACTGATATTCCTTCTGATGATACTATGAATCCTAGATATTCAATCTGACGCTTGAAGAATGCACACTTCTTCATTTTTGCATACAGCTTATGAGACCTCATTGTCTCAAGGACAATCCGAAGTTGCGGTTCATGATCTTCTTCCTGTTTAGAATAGACTAAAGTGTCATCGAAGAAGACAAGCACGAAGTCATCAAGATATGGTCTAAAAATATCCTTCATTAATCTATTGAAGGTGGCAGGTGCATTTGTAAGCCGGAATGACATAACCAAGAATTCAAAGTGCCCATATCTTGTATTGAAGGCCGTTTTTGGAATATCTTCATCCTTGATCCTGATTTGATAATAACCTGACCTGAGATCAATTTTGGAGAAGATCTTTGCACCTTGAAGGCGGTCAAGAAGCTCATCTATTCTAGGAATAGGATACTTGTTCTTGAATGTTGATTGATTCAACCCACGGTAATCAATACATAGTCGAAGTGTCCCATCTTTCTTTTTCTGGAATAGGACTGGAGCTCCCCATGGTGAATTGCTAGGCCGGATGTAGCCTTGGTTTAACAGTTGCTTGAGTTGTTCCTTCAACTCAATAGCCTCCAGAATGGACATTCTATAAGGTCTTTTTGCAATTGGCGCAGCTCCAGGTATTAACCTTATTTCATGATCAACTTCTCTTGGGGGTGGAAGTTCAGTTAATTCCTCAGGGAATACGTCAGCATATTCTTTTAGCCAAGAGGGTCCCTCATGAGACTCTTGCTTTTGATCTAACTTGTTGAGTTTGATCAAGTAAACAGGTAATCCTTTCCTAACCCCTTTTATGATCCACGATACTTTGGCTAACTGGATTCTTGGCACTCTCGCTTCACCTTGAGTTGTAACAAATTCTCTTTCAGAGTTTCGAAAAGAAACTTGACCCTTTCCACAGTGGATGTGGGCATCATTAGGCTTAAGCCAATCCATCCCGAGTAGACACTCATGGATGCCTAAGTTCATGACTCTGAATTTGACTGAGGTTTTCTTTCCTCCCAGATAGAACTCCTCCTTAGCAGTTTGCCTAGTACAAGTTACCTCACGACCGTTTGCCAATTCCACAAGTAGGGTAGGTGCTTCTACTGTGGCTATTCCTAATCTCTTAGCACATGCTGGTGAGATAAAGGAATGTGTACTGCCACAATCAATCAAGGTTTTGAAACCTTTACCTTGATAGTCCGATGGTGTTTGAATCACCGAAAACTGGCGATTCGGCCCCTTCTTGTGTAAAGCGGCATGGACCGTCGCTCTTTCGAATTCCGCTTCCATAGTCGGGTCTTCCTCTTCCTCTGCTTCACATCTTTGCCTATTGATAATGCAGGCAGCTCTTCCTCTACCACCGGTGGCGGCTCCCTGACCGCGGCCAGCACCTCGACGGTGTCTCTCGCTGAGCTTGGGGCATTGCTTTTTGAAGTGACCGAGTTCATTGCAGTGGAAGCATCGGAGGTTTCGGCCATTACCGTGAGTAGGAACAAAGTTGTTGATGTTATTTGTCCTTGCTTTCTTCCTTTGTCCCTGATTGTGGCCTTCAACTCTCTTAACCTGGGGTCTGAATGCCCCTCTGTTCGGGTCGCTATAAGACCAATTCTTAATACCCCTTGGTTTAGCTTGCACTTCCTGAATTATAGGTGCCGCTCGAATGAGTGCATCCTGAAGATCTGATGGACGCATAGATTCGAGACGGGTATTTACAGGTGGATTTAAGCCCGCGCAAAATTTGGACACCTGCTGTGTCGTGTCCATTTGTGGCGCATACTTTAAAAGTGAGACAAACTTAGAGTAGTATGCGTCAAGAGTGAGTCCTAACTGTTTTAGCTCATAGAACTCATTCATTTTCTGTGTACGATATGCAGGCGGCAAATATCTCCCTTGCACGGCTTGCTTTAACTTCTCCCAGGTAACGGACCCCTCTGAAATCCCTTGATCCCTGCACCATTGTTTCCACCATAGTCTGGCTTCACCGGTGAGTTTTAATTTGGCGAGCATGGCCTGATTGGTAGGTGCTGTACCAGCTGCTTCGAAGTAATCCTCCATAGATTCAATCCAAATCTCAGCATCCGACTGGACGAATCTGCCTCTCCCGTCAAATTCGGGTGGCTTTATCTGTTTGAGGAGGAACTTCTTCTCCTGGATCACAGTAGTACTTGATGTAGGGGGCGAATTTGGAACCTGTACCTGGGGTTGTGCTTGAGTAAAAGTTTTCTTATCATTATTATATGATAATTGACATTAGCTTATATTTAGTTTAGCTATCTCGTAACTCATGAAGCTACTTAACTTTTTGCAACAACCCTGATGCACAATCGGATAGTGATAAAAAGAAGTCCTTATTTATATTTATATGGCGTAGCCTTATACAACATCTCGTGTGTTGATAATCCAATCATTACATTTAGTTTGGGGAGAACAACATTGTATTGGATTTGTCTACAGGAACTGTGTAATAGTAGGGTTTTGGGTCATGAATCTTTAGGAATCGATAATTCATCGGAAGTTCAGGATATCCTTTCCGCTGGAATCCATACTTCCCATGGCGGCCCAATACCTTAATCCTATCAGCTGGAATTACACGGGTTACTTCCTCATATACATATGAGTTCAATTCAACTCTCCGACCTCGAATATGCAAAGTCGAATTTACGTGAGCTTCCACAAAAATGAACAGCTTCAGGACTTTCAAATCTTCCAACCACTTGATCCTCTTCAGGTTGGTCTGTAGATAAGCGAACCGGTGGGCAGCTATATAATAGATTCCTGAAGACCCAGTCCATCTTCGCTCTATATATAGAGGTGATGGATTATAAATCTGCTCCAGGATGTTCATCATTTCAATTCCCTGCCTATAATGCGGAGAATGCATTGCAGTCATAAACATGATCCGGAACACCAAAAACTTGTTCCATGCCTCGTAATTCTGTAAGACAGTATTGAAGATGAGGAAATGTTTGGACATGAACAATTTCTTTACTTCATTTTTAATGAAATCTTATGAAAACAATTCCATTGTTGGTCGGCTCTGATACCAACTCTAACGTGTCCGCAAGAATCTTCTAGGACACGTCTTGGCAGTCCATCGGAAAGGCTGTCTAGAGAACTCCGCCCGGCACTCCCATGGAATGTTACGGGTTTTGCAATCTAGGTCTTTCCGCGTCTGCCACGTAGCAGAAGTGTCCTGGCCGTTTCCCACTTAGGATCGACCGGAATTAAGGTTTTCCTGTTTGGTCATTAGCTAGCAGCACCTAGCGTCAGACCCGAGCGAACTACTTTACGCAGAAACGCCAGGTCCGAAGCGGATTCACGCTGCACTTGGTTCAAGGAGAATGGGAAACGAGAGGGATGCCATGCTCAACCTCTCTGCCATAAGGCATAGTCCCATTCCGTTCCCCTAAAACAGCGTGAATCGGGTAACATGTAAATCTAAGTCATCCTTCTCGTTATTTGCTCGACGAAGATGATCATCCCTCTGTTCGTTGAAGATTTTTGAGAAAAGTTCCCGTCTAACTGGGACCACCCATCCATAGGACAGACCCATGGTCCATACTCCGCACTTTCCTCGATTTGTTTTAGTTATGTAATTACCTACCACATTAATTTGACATATAACAAACAGCTTCTTTGATTAACCCTGTTAAGTACTGGTTCCTTCACGTAATCTTATCACAGGACATAAAGAAAACAATGTCAAACAACTTCTTTATTATCATTTTATCCTTTTATCTTTGAAATACAAGGAGTTCCGCCCGTAGGCTTGATCATAATCCGCCCGAAGGCTATCCAGTAATCCACCAGGGATCACTATTCCAAGCTTCTGCCCGTAGACTAGTATGCGGGCCTCGAGATCCAATCCCGAGTCACGTTAGCCTCTTGTGCGGGGCCCGGAAGGCGAGGGATTTACGGCCAGAGCCCCCTCTGGCACCCAAGCGTCCTCCTGCTCCAAGTAGAACTCAACGGAGAGACCTCTCACGGCGGGTTCGGTCCACGTTCCCGGCGCGGTCATCAACCCCCTTGGTTAGGGTCAGGCAGGCAGTCGGGGGTAACTGAAGCTGCCTCTCCCTTCAGGCCTTCAACCTGAAGTATTTAGATATCTTTTCATCCTTTAGTTCATTGAGCAAACAATGCAAACAGTGCTTCTAAACTGTTACAAGCACAATCAATTCGAGTGGATGTTTAGCTGGCAAACTGTTAAGGAGTGACTCCTTCTCTCCGAATGCAACCCGCATTCGATCCGGAATCAATTGCAACTTGGCAAGATTCCTATCGTCCTTGGGTTAGGGTCATACCCTGCCAATACTTTAGGTTTTGTTTATGGTAGATTCCGGCGACCATGTCGCTTTAGTTTATTGACTAATCATTTGCGTCCAAGCAAATACCTAGCTTCCCTTAACTTGACAAATTTTCCCTAATGAGGATAGAGTAAGAGGATGACTACCCTTTCCCCTTGCAAGTTAAACTCGTGCAAGAACCTGCCAACCTTAATCCACGGAATGGCAAAACTTCTTACGATCAACCCGCAAGGCTAAGTGACGTTGCAATTTACTGCACAAGTGTCGCCTCCATTCCAAGAGATCATTTCGCCTAATGAATGGCGTATTCAGGTCACGGAATTAACTTCAGACGAGAAGGAGGATTTAGGGTGTCTTTTTACCCACCCCATCCTTAATTTCACTAAATCGACAACGTTTAGTCCTAGGGATCCAACTCAATTCGAGTTTCATCATTTTGAACGCTTGGTCCTTAAGGTAGGAATCCTAGATTATTGTTTACATGAGCATCCAATTAGCTCAACATTTTGGGAATGTGGTTAGGACTATTGGCTTGAAGGTTTTGACTTAGCGACAATTGGAAAACTTGGCCGAATCCTTAACCTAGTTAGTGTTCGGGGTGTCTATCGTACCATATGATTCCTTTGTGGCTAGGTGATTTGGGTAATTCATTATGCTTGTCTCGCGATAAGGATGAATCCTTCCTAGAGACAATAAACTAGATCTAAAAGAGGAAAAATAGTTGCAACTAACACAATACATGTAAACATGTGATTCATTGCTCCTACGCATCACATGGTTCACAATAACTCTATCTTTCCTTGGTATAGTAAAAATGCATGATAATCTGGATACTAACTTTCCTAGGACCTACTAGGACTTACATCAAATAATCATGCTTACAACCTTGTTGTCTACACTTTAGAATCTTATGCTTTGATAAACCATGCAACCTTTCCTAAATACGGCTCCTGATGAATGAAATTTCTGCATGATGACTATGCAACACGCAACTTTTCCCTAGCTACAATGTAGTTAATGAAGTTCATACCAAACTAAAGCTAGTGTTAACTTATTCCATGTTACATGCTACTTGCAAGTCCATAAGATCATTTTCGTACTCTTCTATTTCTTTTCGGACAATATCTTATGGGTGTTAACTTTTCCTCATGAATCATTACAAGGAAAATGTTGCCTAAAATGCGGCACACGCTTATTCCTACCATGTATAGTAACCAAATGCACTTATCAATTTCATTTCTTTGCCCTATATGTTTAGACTCATTACTTTGATAATGTTCCAAAATAGCAACATGCAGCTAGTCTTCTAAGGCGGACAACTCTGGAAATGCAACCGTTTCAATTTCATGACATGCATAAACCTTGTCTAATGTTTAAAGAGATAATTTATCAAATGTATTTTTAACGCTGCCACATGCATTAAAATTAAGCGTAAAATGCATTCTCCCTTATGGAATTAAGCGTGCCGAAACATCTCTTTATGTGAGAATAAACTCGAAAAAACCTGGACTTGTGGGATCGGGGAGATATCCACTTGTATGCTTGGAGATGAACCTCCCACAGTCCCGCCTTGCAACTTCTTGGGAGCCATTGTAGTCGTGGTTACGGACTCCTTTACTCTCGCTTTTCGAGACGGCTAGGGGATCGATATCTTCTCCTTGTTTGGGAATAGGGATTTTCCTAACCGGATTCAAAACCGAGAAGTCGCATAGGATCAAGGCCTATGGCCTTAATCCTTAGAAGCTTCTTAAGAAGCTTCTAAGAAGCTTCTGGGGCCTGCAGCAACGTCGAGGGGGGGGGTATCCAATGATTGGGAAGGGGTCGTCGTGAAGAGGGCGGAATGGCGGCGGACTATGGCGGGCTGGCGGACTGTGGCGGCAGCGCGGCGACTTCCTGCACGACGGCGACGGCCTGATCTCCCTCCTTTCCCCAACGGCGGGGCAGCAACGTCCTCTCCTCCTTCTCACAGCACCGTCCCCTCCTTTTTCTTCTCTCCCTAACGGGAGTTCATATAGGCAAGGGGGGGGGGAAAGGGAAGCTCCACCACGTGGAGGATTCATGCCATTCCCTCCTCATGCATTCCCTACTCACTCTTCCTTAGGCCATTCCTCCCCACACTCCCTCTCCTCCAGCCATGCATCGGCTGGGGGAAGGGATAATTTAAAAAAATTTGCCTAAAATTTATCCAATTGCCCCTTCAAAAAGGGTGTTCCCTCGCGGCTTTTACGGTCTTCAACCCCAGCCTCTAATTCACAATGTGGAGGCCTCATTTTTTGAGCGTGAATGGTATGGATTAAGCTACCAATAATACGATGTAGGGGATACCCTTGCACAGGATTTACACGGCGTGCGGGAAGTCAATATTTACGGTACGCAGTGTGCGGGAATATTACAGTAGTGTACATAGAGTTGTGTTAGGAGATTGGCATCGGACCATAGGGTACTTCATACTTGGAGCATCCACCTACTTAATTCATTGAGGGATCACTTATAAGGGTACATAAGATATGTGTTTTAAGTAAGATCATTCTTTGAAGATTTATATTATCGTGCTTTGCTTGGTTTATATTGATTAGGCTAACATCAAAAAAAAAATTTGCAGGTGATCTTTGTGGATATTTAGATCTGCAGGATGAGTCAAGGGATGAGTGACGAGGAGCTATAGAAGATCTTCATATGTATGTCTCTAGATCAAATGGCTCAATTCAAAGTTATGGGAGACCAGGAGCTATCTCAGACACCATCAAGCTGTTATGTTAGATCTACTTCAGTGCGCTCTGATGCTTCAATTTCCAATATACGAGGTCGACACTCCAGACTTGGCCGGACCGAGGAACTGGTTTTGGGGGATGCTACAGAGACGTGGATGTAGTGAGACCCCGGTCTGCTCGGGATACAGGTACTGTTAGAAGATGGGCATAGAAACCCACTGTAAGCAAGGGAGTATAAGGGCAGATGAGTGTGAATAGCCCTAGTGGCAAGGGAAACCCTAACCCTAGCTGGCAAAGGGCTATATAAACAGCCTATGGGTCACTATCAAAGTGTGAGAGAGTGTACCCAAGTTGTACTCTAAGCAACTTAGTAAGCAAGATTTCATTCTTGTACTTTAAGCTCTCTTCTCCCTCTTGTCCACACATTCTACTACTGCAAACTCTGATTCTCAACATGGTATCAGAGCCATCTCTGATCTCCTCAGCTTCCCTCAGCACCAGTTATCACTAAGTGCACATGAGTTGTCATTTTCTTCATCCTATCCTTCTTTCCTCCATAGCTGCCTACAACCTACCTCCATCGGAGGACTTGGGGAGGACAAAGGAGGCCATATCAGCTCCTGTTTTCTTCTAGGAACTTCTTCCCTACCTCAGGGAAAATCAGCCTGGAGTGATAAACCTCGGGATTGGTCGACGTCGTGAACAACATTGCGTGGATTGTAGAAATGGTGCAGTTCTGGGCAGGCGACTACCTCGTCCTGAAACGCGGGCAGCAGGTGGCGCAATCTCAGCCACCACCATAGGGCTTTGATAGCCCCCCAAGTGGGCTATCCCCAGCTAAGAGGGCTCTAAGAAATTCATCCTCTGCTAGCTGTTACGTGATTTCCAATTCATTCTCCCTCCCTCTCTCTCTCTCTCTCTCTCTCTCTCTCTCTCTCTCTCTTTATGTATGTGTATGTGTAAGTGTTCTATTTAACTTATGTTTTGTCTCAAAGGGAAATATGAAATAGCACATGCACAATTTTGAAATTTGGGATGAGTATAATTAAGTGTTTATTAAGTGAAGATAGTATATGTTTCTCTGCACGTTTAAAGTTACCTTTATAATGTCATTTATGGAAATAAGCGTTCCATGGATTTACGTGTGTATATGTAGAGCAGGATAAATGTATTCGCTAATGCATGTCACACCTTGGCATATCTATTACAATTCCATTGTTGTGCTAGAAGAAGCATCCAAGAGGGAAAATGACATCAACTATGTGGAAAGAAGGGAAATAATTAAATCCATACTTAGTGGCTTGAGGAGGTGCATCTATAAGAAATCATCCATATTGCATGCATTCAAAGGGTATCAAACATACTTCTATGTTATTTGACATAAAATGAGCCCCTTTCCTTAGGAAGATTCCTTGTTTCTTTTTTAAATTGTAGTAAAAAAAGCTTCGTTTGGTAATGTAATCTTATAGAGAGCCTGTTTATTGTATTAAATATAGTAACTCTTTTGTCGACATATGGTGTAGTTAATAGAGAATGCTAAATCTCTTTATTTCAAAAAGAGAAATGACCTTAGCGATAGAAGATCATGACCTTAGTAAATGTAATTGGGTGATATTAATGATATTAAGATCACAAGTTTAACGATATTCAGATCACGAGTTCACAAGTGTGTTCCTAGTAATAACGCGTCTATGAGTGAAGTTTAGTTGTGTGGATCACACATGGGTTACCGCAACACGAATAAGGATAATTTTGGTACCAAAGACTTGCTGCAATATGTCAATTTATGTGCATGCAAAAAATATATTCATGAATCTCGCAATCAATCGCGTGAGTGGCACTCCCGAGAGAAAGCAGCAGGGGAGAATTGATATTTGTATAAAAGAAGCTGCACACAGGCTTGAAGGGGAGAATTGACATCGTATTTTGTCACCTCAGGCCGGCTGCGACTCATTAGGTCACCGCCGATGTTGTGAGCAGATGTGGAGTGGAGTCTTGCGTGTAGCCGGGAGGAAAGTCGTTCTTGAGCGTTGTAGAAGAGATTATATCGCATAGACGAGATATGAGTTTGTCGATATTGTTCTTGAAGTGCCTCGGCCCTCGACCGTCTGTCAGAGGCCGCAGCAGCTGCACCGTGGCCGACGTCGGAACAGGGAAAGCACGTGGTTCTTGAGCCTTGTACGAGAGAAAAGCTGGCGCAGACGGCATATGAGTTTCTCCATGCGTTTGAACTGTCGCGACGGTTGTTTAATAGGAGTCGCAGCAGCTGCAGCTTTCTTGAGCCTGTCGTCGGAACAGGTGCTGAGCTGGAGCATATGATCCGACGCGGAACTGGTGCTGAGCCGGACCATGTGATCTGACGCGGAACTGGCGCTGAGCCGGACCATGTGATCTGACGCGGGTGGGGCGCAGACATTCGAGCTGAGGCGCACTGACAGGTCATCGTCATTAAGGGGTCCGGAAACTATAAGTCGACCGAGACGAGTTGCAAGACACGGGGCAGACCACGATAAAAGGACGGCTCACTATGTGGCGTACTGGGTGCAGGTGCAGCATTATCATTTTCATGAGTATTGTCAGGGTGATCATGGTTGTGATCAGAAGCTTCAGGAGGAATTGTGGTGCTAGTGTGCGGACAAGAACCAGCACTGGCTGGAGCTGAGAACCATGGGTCTTGCCGGACTGTAGCGGCTGTGGTGCGGTGGCACGGGTCCACAGTAAGCAACCCGGAAATGAGCGTCTTGACTTCAGAAGAGAACCAGGCCGGGAAGGAATATTCTGCATTGCAGATTCTTTTGTACTGGCATCGAGACTGATCGAAGGGAGGTTCGCCTGCTAGAAGAGTGAATAGGACAACGCCACAGGCCCACATGTCGGGGGGTGCACCCTGGTAGCCCCCCCGGCCGTTGCCGTTTATATCCTCAGCCATCGTGATGATCTCCGGGGCGAGATAGTCCGGGCTGCCACAGAAAGTGTCGAGCAGGCCATCGTGGGAGATGGTGCTCAGCCCGAAATCACCCAGCTTGAGCTGTTCCTGGTCGTTCAGGAGGAAGAGGTTCTCGGGCTTGATGTCCCTGTGGTACACACCCTTGCTGTGGCAGAAGTCCACGGCCTCCACCAGCTGCCTGAAGTAGCGCCGTGCCTCATCCTCATTCAGCCTGCCATTCTCTTGTACCCTCTTCTCCAGGTCTCCTCCCCCGGCATACTCCAGGACCAGGCATACCTCTTCACCACTGCTGGTCACCACCTCTTCCAGCTGCAGGATGTGCGGATGGCCCCGCGTGAGGCTCAAGCTCTTTATCTCGCACTGCAACAGCTCCCTCTTAAGTCTCGCCAGCCTTGGCTCTCGCCTCACGAATTGCCTCCCTCAGCTGCTGCTCTAGCTCCTCCGCCTCTTCCTCGTCCTCCTCGATTTTCACAATCTTGATCGCCACTGGCCGGCCACCGCGCACGTGTCTTGCAAACTTCACCTTGCCCTGGCTTCCACTACCAAGAGTGCGCCCGAGCTCGTACTTGCCTCCCAACAGGTTAAGTTGCTGTGACGATATCATGATAAAAGTGTGGGCGTCTACAAGCTTGCTTGTGTCTTATTTATTCAGATCAAAAGTGAAACCGAAGCTAATCAGATGTGTCCGCTGGTTAGCGATTGAGAATGCTTGTCCAGACCAGCTGTAATGTTATATACAGTGCGTGACCTCTACCTCTGGCTGGACGTCGGTCTTTGGTACATAGGTGCTGGCGGTTGCAACATGGTAATGCCACTAGCCTATACGCTGGTCGGACGCTCAGGCCTCCCCGTAACGAGTGAATCCTGTCAGGAAATAATCTGCATCGTCTACTACGTGTGGTTATAATCTACATGTGTGAGGGTTTTCTCCAAGGAACTATTGCCCTTGTTACTCAAGCATAGCCAATATTAGCCCCTGTAGCAACACTTTGCTAGCCTAACAAATTTTTAGGTCCGATCTACTAGCTATCACCATTAATTAGAACCACGTGGTGATTTTCAAGGTCTTGAGGAAAATGTATTATTTATTCTGCAATTTCTAATAGGTACTATAAAACAATTTTGGGCATATAGTCAATATTTGACGATCCATAGATAGAGATTTGTACTATGTCTATATGTTTGTTACTACATACTTAAGTGGTTTCTTTATAAAAGTAAATACAATGTGGTGTCAAAAAGGTAATTTAGATATGGGAATTAACAAATATACTAAGATGAGGACTTTGACTTTGGCCCCTAAAGACACTTTAAGTGATATCATAGCACAAAGCTCCTATCAAAGATATACATTCAAATTATCTACTATAAGCAAAGATGTCCCTGGGTTCAAGAAATCATGCAAAAAAGAAACGGCAAGAAATGGTTGTGCCAATATCAATACTTCAGTGTTGTCTACTATTTCACCCCATTACACTATGCTACATAGCATGAAGAATAAACTAGCAAATGCTTTCACAGAAGTAGTTGCCAAAAAGTCTTAAATGTTAGGCTAGATAATCAGCATGGACGTTGAAATATGCATAGAAATAGATACTTCGAAATGAGCATTCGAATGGCCATCATTATGATGATACTCATAGTCATTCCAACAATTGGAGAGAAATTTTCTAATACAAAAACCAACAAGTTAAGAGAGAAAAATTTGCATAAATCTTGCCTTCATTGTCTATGTCCACTATATTACGAGATATGGAGTACTTGTTTCATTGTTTAACATTTCAAAACTTGCTTAAGCATTCGAATATCTAAGAGCACTTGAATGTATTGATGAAACATAAGCATGTGCAAATGTGTTGAATACACAATAGCAGAAAAATGAGCAATATGCTAGATAAAGATAATAATGTTGTTACAACTAAGCCATAAACAACACAATGAAGATATAAATCCGAGTACCAAAAAGAATGATACAACTAATCACCAAATATGATATGCAACATAGAAGGTTGAGATCTTGAATTGGAATTCTAAAGCTTGTGTAGGCGTTGTCCAGTCTAATCCTCAAAGAAGAAACAAATATAGAATTAAAAAATCTTCGATAAAGTATAAAATACATACATTTTAACAATATATATCAGATGTCTCTTGACATCAATAGGCTGCAATAAGTCACTAACAGCAACAATAACTAGTTGGAACCTCAACAATGCATCTGACCACCTCTAACCACTACTAGTTGCAAAAGATGTATGTTCAGTCCTACATCAAAGCATACAAGCAAGTACTCCTAAAATTTCTATAATAGTATCAAAATGCCTGTTGAGAGAGAGAGAGAGTACGAGAGAGATACACAAGACATGCTCCCAAAGAATGATTCATATTGATGTAGAGTTAGTATATATAGGTGAGACCCAAGTCAAGTGAGAGATGATATATATAGTTGTAACATCCCCACTCAAACAAAGGTCTCTGGCTGCTGCGAGTGAAAAAACCCTGGGGGAGAACAAGGGAAAAACCCGAGCCCCTACACATACCTACGATACAAAAATGATTTACCATAAAGTTTTCTTGAATACAATGATACATGCCTCAATCAGTGAGATAAGAACTGGGAACAATACCAAGTGCATGTCTTAATGAGCTAAAGCGAGCTTCACTAAGAGCTTTTGTGAAGATGTCTGCAACCATTTGATCACTGGGACAATGCTCCACCATAATGGAACCTTTCTTGACTTCATGTCGAACATTATGATAATGAATAGCAATATGCTTTGATTTACTATGTTGTATATAGTCTTTGGTAAGACTAATAGCACTTTGGTTATCGCATCGAAGAGGTGTACTAGATGATGAAGGATGTCCCAAATCTGCAAGTGGTTGTCGAAGCCAAACTAGCTCGCGAGCTGCTAATGATGCAGCAACATATTCGGCTTTAGTTGTAGAAACCGCAACACATCGTTGTTTCTTGCTGGACCAAGAAACCAAACATCCATTTACAAAGAAACAATTCCCACTTGTAGATCGCATGGATAAGTGTGAACTCGCCCAATCAGCATCTGTATATCCAATAAGGTCAAGAGAAGTTGAAGAAGATAAAGAAGAATCCTCTCGACGATGATAAATAAGACCAAATTCCTTAGTACCCTTGAGGTACTTAAGAATACGTTTTGCAGCACTCCAATGAATAGTGGAAGGGGAAGAAAGATACTATCCCAAAAAGTTAGCTGCAAATAAAATATCTGGTCTTGTGTTTAAACCAATAAATTGAAGACAGCCAAGAAGATAAGAAAAAGGTTGATGAATGGCTGATTCTTCATTGTGTGTTGTAGATGTACCCTTGGTAGAGCTTGAAAGAATGGGAGTGTTGGCAGAGTGCGCATTTGTCAACCCAAACTTCTTAACAATATCATTAATAAACTTTGTTTGGTGAAGAAGAAGAATGCCTTGTTGTCGGTGTCGTTGAACTTGAATACCCAAACAAGATTGTATCTCACCAAGATCCACCATTCCAAATGCAGTCGATAAAAGCTTCTTCATAGCATCCAAGAAAGCAATATTATTTGACACACGAATAGTATCATCAACATATAAAGCAATAATAATAAAATATTTATCCTCCCTTTTGATGTAAAGATTTGGGTCAGCAAAACATGCAACAAAACCTTTAGATGTGAGGAACTCATCAATCTTAGTATACCAAGCATGAGAGGCTTGCTTCAATCCATATAATGCACGATGAAGCTGGCATACAAGATGCTCCTTTCTTGCAATCATAAAACCTTCAGGTTGCTCCATAAATATTTCTTCTTCAAGATCTCCATTGAGAAAAGCCATTTTAACATCCATTTGGTGAATTTCTAGATCAAATAGTGTTGCAAAAGCCAAAATCATACGAACAGTTGTGGAGCGCACAACGGGAGAAAATGTTTCTTGATAATCTACTCCTGCAATCTGTGAGTAACCTTTTGCAACAAGTCATGCTTTGAACTTATCAAACGAGCCATCAGCTTTGGTCTTGGTTTTATAAACCCATTTACATTTGATAGGAATACGATTTGGGGGAGTTCAGTAAGAATCCATGTACCTTTGGAAATTAAAGAATCGTACTCAGCTTGCATAGCTTCTTGCCATTGATCCCTTTGAGACGAATTGATAGCTTCCATATACGATATTGGATCCTCTTGGACAGACATAGCATCATCAAAGACATCATATTCAATAGAATAGAATCCATGCTCTATCTCAATAGGAAGATAGACATAGATCTCCAAATTCTCATCAATCTTCTTTGGAGGTTAAGGAGGTTTATGATCATCAGAATTAGTAGAATCACAAAGCAAGTAAGGAAATGTACTAAGCAAAGACTGTGTATCATCTGAAACATCTGATGACCATGCGCCACCCATAGTCTTCTCATCAAATATAGTATCATGACTAATGATAACCTTTTGAGAAGAAGGATCATAAAATTTGTAACCTTTGAAAAAATCTGAATAACCAAGAAAAATAACCTTCAAACCTGGAGGATCCAACTTATGTCAAGTGTCCTTGGGCACATGAATATAAGCAATGCAGCCAAATGTGCGAAAGTGAGAGACTGAAGGTGTCTTCCCTGTCCAAATTGTTATAGGAATTTTACCAGCAGGTGCAGTAGTTGGAAGATGATTTTGAATAAAAACAGCTGTTAGAAGTGCTTCAGTCCAAAACTTTCGAGACAAACCAGAGTGTATAAGCATGCAACGTATAGCATTAAGAATCATGCGATTTTTGCGCTCAACAACACCATTTTGCTGAGGAGAATAAGGAACTGTAAACTCATGATGAATACCTTGATCCTTACAGAAGTCATCAAATAGATTGGATATATATTCACCGCCATTGTCACTGCGAAGCGTCTTTATAGAGAATCCAGTTTGAAGCTCCACACTTATCTTGTATTGTCTAAATATAGATAAATCCTCAGACTTATGTCGAAGAAGATAGACATGTGTGTACCGTGAGAAATCATCAATGAAAGTTATAAAATATCGATATTGAGACTTTGAGGCAAGAAAAGGACCGCAAATATTGGTATGAACCAAATCCAAGAGAGCACAGGAATGTGATGAAGTAGAAGTGTGGAAAGGTGAACAATGGTGTTTTCCAAGTGCACAGTACTCACATATTCCCATACGTGGATGAGATTTAAGATCCATACCTTGCACAAGACCATGACGATGAAGTTCAAGAATTTTGGCAAAATCGGAGTGTGCAAATCGTTGATGCCATAATTTGCAATCTGCATCTCCAGGGGCAGTAACAACATTTGCAACTGTATCGTTCAATGATAGCTCAAATAGATTACCATGTCGAGGAGCCAGTGCTATAGTATGCCCTTCTTTCTCTATACGACATTGATTATGATCAAAGCCAACAAACAAACCAAGATCAACTAGACAAGCAATAGAAAGAAAATTTCTTTGCAAATCTGGAATATGAAGAACTCCTCTTAATATTCTAGTGGATGAAACAATCCCCAGATATAAATCACCCACTCCTTTGACTTGACAAGTCGTATCATCCGCAAGGTAAACAAACTTCTTGACAGGAAGAGAATGATAATTGTGAAGCCACTGCGATTGGTATGTCATGTTTCCAGTGGCACCTCAAACAATGATGAATAGAGAACCATCATGAACATGAAGTACCTTTTCTGGAGAGATATCATGATGGACGAAATTGAGCTCCTGATGAGTATGATCATCATCAATTGTAGTTTGTTGAACAATATAAGCTCGAGAACGTTCTTCATCATATCGGGGTTTATAACAACGACGAGATGGATGATATGTATGTGCACAATAATCACAAGGAGGAAAACTTTTGGACGAGCGAGATTTCTTTCTAGTAACTCCATGCTCCTCATCATATTGACGTGCCCAGCAATCAGAAGCCACATTGCCTTTCTTATCACAATAAGAACAATGTTTGTTAGGATAAGCAAGACGAGAAGATTTACTACCTTGATTAGGGTGTCCACCTTGCTGAAAACGTGAAGCGGGATGCTTGCGAGCAACAAAAGCAACATCAAAATCCCTTTGTTGGCGAGTGAACAAAACAACATTAGATTTTTCCAAATGATGCTCATGACATTGAGAATATTCAATAAGAGATATATATGCTTTGTCAAAGTGGATATCATCCTTGTTAAACAAAATAGTGATGATATTATCATATAAAGGATCTTTGATGGTATGAAGAAGTTGACTAACAATCTGATTTTTAGCAATAGGAGCACCGGCAGCACCAAGCTGATTGATAATGTCTTTAAAAGCCTCGATATGAGAGTGCATAGAAGTACCAACCTTATATTGAAGATTCTTCAAACAAGTTTGGAGATATAAAATTTCAATGACCGATTTATTCTCAAACGTTGAGATAAGATACTCCCAAACAGCATGAGAGGTTTCCAGATGAAAGAAATCCAATATAAGTGAGTCACGAAGTGCAGAAAATATATAACGACAAGCTACTTTGTCACGATGAATGCAATTAGTATGATCAATTTTCCATTGTTCAAATAATGGACCATCAGTAATCACAGAATTGTTATTTATCACATCAATAGGTTGAACTGGGCAAGACAGGTCGCCCAAAACAATATCAAATAATTCGTCACCTTCAAGAATTAGCATCATATTTGCTTTCCACCCAGGAAAGCCTTGTCCTTGGAAGAAGGGAACCGAACGTTGGCCAGACGGATATACGTTAACAATTACGCAATTGGCCATGCCTGTATGTCGAGAGAAAACAAATAAGATGAGATCGCAGAATCTACAAACCATGATCAAGACGAGCGTGGTTGAGACGCATGACAATCAAAATAGGGATATGCACGTAAGAACGACGAACAGTATTGAGTGACTAAAAAAGAAAGCCCGAAATAGAGAGGCGTAACGTGCAATATGAGATGACGCATATAAGAAAAGTGCTATTTCGATCGAGCAAATAACGTGAACGATAATAAAAAATCGCTAAAAATAGCAAGATGTTTGCTTGTCGTAATCAACATCATTAACGAAGACGAGCGATTAACAAACTATAATTGGGAATTAACGAAATGTAATTAGAAATACAGTTTTAAATAAAGAACCGCAGATTAGAGCAGAATTGCTGTCTTGAATCCTGAACTATCATAACTTTTGATCCAAGACTCCAATTGACAAGCGGTTTTGACTAATACTTCTAATTTGAACAAGTTTATGTATCAAATCATCACTTGTGCAAAGAATTCAATCAAGTATAAACAATGAAACAACTTATCTTCCTTGTTGTTGCTACGTATCCATAGCTCTGATACCATGTTGAGAGAGAGAGAGTACGAGAGAGATACACAAGACATGCTCCCAAAGAATGATTCATATTGATGTAGAGTTAGTATATATAGGTGAGACCCAAGTCAAGTGAGAGATGATATATATAGTTGTAACAATACCCACATGTATTAAGGACTAAGAATAGTTCTCATGAACCCTATGGACACTTCGATAATTGCATTATACATGAGCAACTATAACCACAACATATAAGATGAGTTAATAAGTGTACTTGAGCCTTACAAAGCTTCAACTGCTTCCTTGACTTAGCACACCAAATTTTAGTTACCAGCCTCAACAACCTTCTTCCAACCATATTCAAGCTCAATATTGTCCGAGAATCCACTAAAACAACATGCAAACTCCTAGAAACACAATTAATGGCCTAAATATATAGCAACAACACCCAAGCTTGAAGTCAATAAATGATAATTGTAGCTCAATCATTACTTACAACATTGTTAAAAGATCTTTATGGTGTAGACATTCTTTTCACACATCTAATACAATTTTATGAGTCTCTATAGACATGTTCAAGTCAACCCAAGCCTCAAACAAGCTCTAAAACCCCTACTTCAATCTCTTATTGCAATAGAAATTGGAATGTTTCATGAAGTCCACTGACATGCACCAAATACTCCTTGCACAGCTCAATATCAATATACCATGTATATTCCAAACTCTCCATGAACTTTCCTTGCCGTCATCCACCCAACTATCACTATATATGCCACAAATTAGAGCACTCAAGGATAAACTTTACATAGCATTTGGAATGTTGGAATGGTGCAAGCTTCAAATCTACCTCTGGCTATCATCATGAAACACTACAAGATATAGACCTTATAGCGACGTTTAAAGCGACGAAAATACAAACAACAAAATTTGCCCCCGTCGTCGCAAAAAGCGTCGTTATTGATGACGCCATAGAATCGTCGCTATATGCGTCGCATATAGCGATGCATATAGCAACGGTTGCAGAGTATTTGCGATGCTCATAGCGACGCCAATAGTGATGCGTGCAGTAAATTTGCGACGCAAATAGCAATGGTAATAGAGAAAAAAAAAATTGTGGCAGGGCAGCAAGCTGCCCTACCACATATAGCACTGTGTGCTGTATGAGAGCCATACAAAATAGTTTCTACACTGCTGCATACAAAGCGTTTGCAAACAAAAAGAATGTATACTGAAATCATAAAACTGATACATGAAATAAATACATGATCGCATAAAATGCGATTGGTACAATCATGAAACGATATCACTAGTACATAGAAAATGTCTACATAGATCGGGCAACTAAAAACTAAAGGTGTGTGAGCTCTAAGGATCCAAGGGCGAGCTACAAATCCTCGTCCCCCGAAAGCTCGTCCCGGTGCAAAGGAGCATCAAACGGATTCTGCAGAAAAAGAAACAACATATCAATCCACCATACAATAATGCATTCAAATATCTCATGGTAACTACGGACAAGAAAGATGAGTGACTTACAAGGCCGCCGCGTCTATACAATCGGTCGATCAATGCCCTGAGACCGTGCCTCTCTGCATATCAAGTCTCAAGGCCTTGCGGATCGCGATTTGTAATGGAGTGCTGCAAAGAAAACAAAATGCTAACTATTAGAAACATGATTGTCAGTACAAAGAATATCCCAAGTTGATGTACCGATCCGGCCTCGATTCGTGCCCTCGCCGCCTCCCGCTGCTGACTCCAACGTCCTGGCGAATTTGTAGCCTCCTCCCTTAGTTGGCGCCAGTCGTCTGCATCTAACCACTTGGGCTTTGGAGCCCCACTCTTGATTGCCTTGCGTGCGTCGGATCGTCTATGTGACATGTATGCACACATGCAATCCATCATCCAGCCCGTAGAGAATCTATCCACTGCGGCTGGCACCGGGAACTCCTCGTGGAAGGATGCTACTATGTAGTCCTTGCTCCCCTCCGGTATGTTTCTCCAATGATCCAGGACGTTGTGCCGAAAAACTTGTTGGCACAACTCCCTTATGCGAGCCATCACCCTCCTCCCCTCATCATTCATGATGATGGCTCTTGACTTGCCATCCACTAGGTATCCATAACCCCTAGGAGTGTGCCTAAGATGGGCTCTCTCCCATCTATGTCCACGCTCCTGGGCATATCCAGGAGACCCCTGTACATCCTGTGTACTGGCGGGGGTACCCTCTCCCGGAGTGCCACTCAAAGGGGTGCCACCAAAGGGGGTGCCACCAAAAGGAGTGCCACCAAAAGGCGTGCCATCTGCCGACGACTGCGCAAAAGCCGGAGTAACTGGAGTGGACGTCCCCACAGGTGTGACAAATCCTGGAGGTGACGCAGCTCCAGCTGAACGACGAGACGGAGACACCACGTCCGTGTCTCCACAGCAACACCCCCCTGATCCTCCTACAGTCGTAGTCCCTCCCTCTGGCCCAAGTCACGAGCGTCGAGATCGTTTGCTCGAAGTTGAAGCATCTGATCGCGCTGAAGCTAATCTAGCTGAAGCTGATCTAGTAGAGCGCCCTGACAAAGAACGAGACAGCTCCTGATCGGCCATCTCTCTGAATCTCGCAAGCTGATCTGGAGACATGCGTGCCATCATGTCTTGAAACTCCTCATCGCTCATCCCTCGACTCATCGTGAAAATGTCGATACCTACACAGATAAAAAATGATGTTAGAATAATCAATTTAAACTATACAAAGCACATTAATATAAATCATTTTTGAAAAATCCCTCTTAAAATGCATATCTTATCTACCTTTATGGAAGATCTAAACACGAATTGAGTAATACAATTCTCCAAGAATGAAGTATTCTATGGTTCCATGTTAATCTCCTGACACAACTCTGCATACACTGGAAGGTCGATAGACATGTCACCACAAAAGAACGAGTCTGCCTCGTTCTCAAAAAATTCTACGACTTCTGTATTTCCATCATTGTTAGCCGATGCGGGCTCCAAGCTTGCGGTGGCCTCCACCCCTTGTAATATCGATCCCTCTATTTGCATATTTTCTTCATCTATGCCTGGAACATCGCTTTGATCATATACTCTCGCACCTCGAGGAGTTGAAGGTATAACATACCACCATCGAGGTTGTCGGGGGTTTGGATAGAAGATTACCTGTTCACAAACACTTACAAAGCGACTTCAAACCATTGTGACATAAACCATGTCGTATTACAATTAGCAAGCAAATGACTATTTGTACCTATTCACAATGGGCCGGCAACACAAAGGTGTCGCGCAAATCCATTCATTTTTTTTCGGAATCTATTTCGAGAAATCCAGATGGACCTCGTCGAATTGTTGCTCCAGCTCCTCCAAGTACCACTTTGAACCACTGCACATCGAATAGTATCATGGAGAAGCTACGGTAATCCACCGTAATAATACTTTGCAAGTTTCCAAAATACTTCATCTCATCCACAACCGTGTTCGGATCCATTGCTCATTGTCGGCTCTCTTGCTCAAACCTTGCCATGACACCACAATCCATTAGGGAGCGCATTTGGTCAATACGCTCCACCCGAAAATGCCGTCCGCGCGACCACGCTGCACTATATATTTTGTACTGCACATTGAAACACTCAAATTAGATGTAGCAAGCAAATTTAGATATGACACATTCTAAACCCCTCATTACCTTTGGACTACATCCCCTCGAGAACTCCCACTCCTCCATTGAGACCTCTGTCCCTTCGCTGGATGCTGCGGTCAAGGCTCCATGCAACCATTGTGTTGACATAAACTGCGGCATCTCCTCCATGCCTTCGGGATATCGAATCGGTCGGTGATGCGTACTGTGTCGGAATTCAGCTCGCACTTCCTCTCGATCTTGCCTTGCAATCTGGTACTTGGCGAGCCACGTCTCCATGGAGGCATGGTGCAACATACAAAAGCGATTTACCTTCTCTTCCATTGAGGCATCCATTCTTTTTTCTACCCCACTTCCAACCACCACATCTCCAGTCATCCTATCATCGTCCTTCAGCATCCATAGCCATTAGGGCCAAAAACGCTTCAAAAAATGCACTTTTGTTAATCACGGGATTAAGGAAAGGGCCAAAGAGACTTCACCACGTGTGCAAGAATATGGTATTCTTGTCTCCTCCTTTTTAGAGATAGTGGAGTCCATTTCGTGATTCTCTCTTCTTTTTTAGCCAAAACCCCTAAAGTCTGACATGTTTTGGAGTCCCAAAGACGTTATTTACTTACAAATCTGACAAAATACGTGATAGAGATGTGATGAAATTAATATTGAGTTTTTTGAAAGTCGGGAGATCTTTCAATATTGTTTTTGGCGCCCAATACATACTCATTTGGGTTCTTAGCGCTACTTTTTAGTTCATTCACCCCTCTTTGAGCTTCTTTCTCTACGCTTTCATTCTTTTCATGGCTTCCTCCAGGCGCCCTTCTCGTTTAATACACTCTTGCACAGTCTATAGCCATGGAGTAGATGGAAATTTTGAGCCCAAAACCTTTGCTGTAAACGATTGGGTTACCATGCTGCCATCTTGCAAGGGCTCTCATAAGGTGAAAAGAAGAAAACGAGATGATATAAAACATCACTGGAAGGGGCGTATCATTGCCTTCAAAATTATGCTCGAAGGCTGGTTTGTCAAGGTGCAACATGTTTACATGGCCAAGGATATGCACTTGCCTCCAAACGAACATGTTCCCCAACAAACACATTGTAAGTTATAAGTTGAATAACGTATATAATTCTTTTCCATTTATGCAAGTTCTAACAAACGGTTCGTCATTGTAGATATCTTTCCGTCAACAAGTATTGAATGGCAACCTGTGGAAAGCCTAAGTGGGACTTTCCATGCCATTCATAAGGTATTGGCAGACATTATTTATGCCGATCAAACTGTGTCTTTTTATAGTGAATGCAAGGTTTTTATATATTATGCGTAGTATGTGGTTCCCTCTAAAGCGGATAGGTATGGGAATATCGAAGATTTGCCATTGCCAAGTCTTTCATCTCTAAACTGGGAGATTCCTGACAAGGTAACGGTGCAGAGTTTCAAATTCAAAATATCTTAGGATATTAAAAAGTCCATGACAGCTGAAAGGATCTCAAGAAGAATACGTTTATCATGGTTTGTACCCCTCCATATCTTCGTGGCTTGCTTCAAAACAGCAAATTTACAAAGAACAAAGGTATCCTGGCTAAGTAGAAACTTTTCGGAAGAGGATTTGGACAACACTATAGGGACGCATTGGAAATCTAGAGAGTGCGACCATAAGGGTGATATCTTGAGGTGTAGTGCATGCCCTCAATCCTTGGCTTTGGCTTACAGTATCCGTCGCCAAACTCTTACTTTGGGCTTTGATTACAGGAGATACAAACTAAGATTGGGCATTTGGGTTCCCTTGGATTCCGATACAGATTACACACCATATAAACTTGCAGTGCACGTTTTGCCGCATGAAGAAGTAAAGAAGGTGAATGTTACTTCCTATTGGAGTCTGAAAGATGTGAGGGATACCTTGGAATTGCTAGACAATACATCCCCTAGATATAAGTTCAAAGTGAATGGTGTAATAATTGGTAAAAGAGTCGAGCGCTCTTTCTTTTGTACGAGTTGTTTGTCTCCCACAATTGTGAGTTTTGAGCCTTGAGAATGAAAACTTGGCAAGAATTTATCTTAATAGACTGTCCTTAAGATATTTTTTAATGGGAACTCATAAGCTATTATGAAGCAAGTTGCCTTTCGAATGTGTATAAATAAAATGTACATTACATTCGATTTACAAGTGAAAATTTTCATTACACAATGAGGTACAAAAATTTCATAAAAATGTACAAAGCCAAAATAATAAGGCTCGTGTATGCTTATATTTGCTATTTTGATTCTTTATCGATCTCTTCAAAGATATTTTTTCTCACAGGGCCTTTCTTTGATTGTTGAAAAATTTTCACCTTTACAGGTAGTCTCTTTTCTTGGGGCTTAAGAGGGGATGGATCAAATTTCAGAGGAGAGAGCATTGGTATTCCTTTTTTCTTAGACTCTGCAGCAGTGGTCCCATTGCCTTTGCCCTTGCCCTTGCCTTTACCATTGCCATTGTCCTTACCCTTTCCCTTGCTTGTGCCCTTGGCCATTGAAGTTTTGGGAGGAAGAGGGGAGTCAGGATCATATGGTGTGATTGCCTTGTCCAGAATTAGCTCAATGCATCTCTCCCTTATCCACCAAACATATGATTCAGGATAGTCTCTACACTGTAAGAATAAATGTTATAAGTTAGTGAAAAGAAATCATGATAAGGATTACACAAACATCAAATGAAATTAACCTACATTCACTCCTTCTATTTGTAACAACTTTGAATCCACTGTTCTGCAAATGTTTGAGATAACTCTCCATCCACAAGAATGCACATCGCTTTGCAATGGAACTTCTTGTAGAAGAAAAGTATAAGGCCTTCGAGGATCAGCAAGATCCTCCTATGTTGTATCCAAAAATGTAGAAACGAGTCTACCAGCACTGCAAAAGGAAGCTTTGTAAGTTCAAAATATTCTTTATAAATAAAATCAAAGTAAGTAATTTTCTTTCAACATACATTCGTGCTTGACCATGAACACCGCTGAGAGAATTCATAAAGATAATTTCCCTTGAAAGACAATTAATGTAGATGAGACTCCAATGCCCTCTGCAAATTCATAAAAGAGGTGAGTAGAAGGGTGAAAGCAAATGAATATAAATTTTCCTCTACAGAAAAAGAAAAATACCTTTCTACATAAGGGAAAAAGATGTGGTAATTTGTCACACTATCGAAGCTACGAAAAAACGGTGAAATATTAGAACCAGATTTTGCAAATAGTTCCACAGAGAGAAGTGGATCAACAATATATATGGTTCTTCGGATATCGAGAGTGAGAGAGGAGACCAATGCCCTGCAGTCAATAGCAAAACCACCAACATTTCGCCTTCACTTTGAGACTTAATGATATTTGGAATACCTGTATGGTTGAACAACCATTTCAACGTTTGATGATTTTCAATTGGTACCTGGGCTGCACCAATCCACCAAATCTCCATCTCGGATTGGATCTTATGCAATGGAGCTTTGCCCTCACCATTTCCATGGTCCAATGCCATGTTCATGAGGCAAATGCTAATTCTTTCCATCTTCTGTCCCTTTTGAATCTGTGCTTCATCCAACTTCAAGGCAAACTTTAGAACACCATAACTTTCTTCTACTGTGATTTTATACATGTGAACCATTGCAATTTGCACCTTTTTTAGATCAACCCATATATTGTTAAACTCATTGTAATAAAAAATTGCCTGTTTTTTTTGTTTTTCATAGGACATAGACCTTTCGATGTGAATGTAATCTCCAAAAACATGTGGAATCTTGCGATTCATGGAAATTCTTGCAGTCGAAACTGCAAGGGCTCGGAGCAATCCAAATATAGTTACCCTATTGCGTTTAAGATTTTTAAACCATAATCCAGAGATAGCACGATAACCTTTTCAACTTATACCCATAGTATCACATGTCTCTACGATTTCATTTGCTTTCACTGTGCCTTTTAAATCCTTCACTAACTCTCTCAGAGTTGGACCTCTCAAATCCACATTTTCTGGTGACTTAAGAATCCTCAAAATATCTTTCTTATTCATGGTTTCCTTCAAAAGTTTGATTCTTTCCTCATTCTCTCGGATATTTATGCCTAGTATGTTAGAGACATATTTCTTTGTAAGATTTAGTCTCCTTTTCTTTGCTCTCTCACACAAGCTGGTTATATTTTTTAATGGTCTCTTTCTCTCTCTAAATCCTACTGGAGTTTCTCTCAAGCGTGTTAGCTTATCTTGCAATGAATTGTTAACATTTTTCAAAATATCAATCTGACTTGTCAACTCTAAAATATTTGTTTGTGTAGTTTCTAGTGCTTTTTTCATTTCGTGCACTTGAGCTATATATGTGTAAGATGCAGAGTATAACCTTATACAGTAGCCAAGCATTCCATTGTAACCTTCTCCAAAGTTCATACGAAAATCTCGAAAATACAAAATCTCTCGAGTTCCAAGACAATAAACAGCCGAAAAGGTGACCCCTGACCTGGATTAAAAGATGAGGGCAATTAATGGCCGACCTCTTCAATGAACCAAATATTCTCTCATTAATCACATCTGGATAACCAAATTTAGAGGTTTTATTCTTCCTAAACCTCAACTAATTAGCAACTTAATCACTTTCTTACAAGTGCCATTTTTGAAGCGTTTTTGGCCCTAATGATTTCATTGTCTGGTTCCACCGTTGGTAGCCATTGTGAGATATGCACTAACGGCTCTGACACCAACCAACCTTCCGCCATGCTACCTTCCGGACGAGCTCGTTGTCGCACAAAGCCTTTCAGGGTTTTCATGAAGCGCTCTAGGAAGAACATCCATCGCATATGGACAGGTCCAGCAATCTCCACTTCGTCCACAAGATGCACAAGAAGGTGAACTTGTATCGTGAGCATGCTAGTGGGCAGGTATTTCTCAAAGAGACAGACCGTCTCAACTGCTCCCTGCCTTGTGGATTCAATAGAGGACGTCTTAATCTCTTTCTGTGAGATCCATTGCACCAAAGTCGACAACTTGTAAATGGCCCCGCGAATTTCTGGAGTTAGGCATCCCGCGATTGCGATCGATAGGACAAACTGCCACAAATGAGAAACCATTAAGAATAATGGTCACTTTTCAAATTTCAAAATGTCCACGCTAATTAAAATCCATTCTGTTCACAAACCTGACATATCTTATGCTAATCATGGGATTTTAGCCCAGACATTTGGTCATCTTTAGAAAATGCGGACCTGAGAGAACGCATCATACCCGTCGGAGTGCGGATAGACTTGATTACTTGCTTCACAATGCGCTCTTCTTTGGTAGACAAAACCTAGGGAGCGCGAGGAAGCTGCACTCCCCCTTCAGCACTCGACTGCGGCCAAAGCGCCTCCATCTTACCTACCTCCTTTAAATCCATTCGTGACCCTATAGTGTCTCTCTTTCCTGTGATGTGGTCCCATAGCAAGCTGCCCACATTTTTGAAAATATGCATGGGATCCAACAAGTGGTTGACCTGTAAGTGGGTCCAATATGGCAACTCGTAGAAAACTGAGAACTGTCGCATTCCATTTGGATGTGATTTCGGGTTTACCATTTTCAGCTCGTACCAGCTTGCAGCGTTCATACGTGCTGGAGGTCGTCCAAGAAAACCTTCCCTGAGTTCATGATCCTCCAGCAAGAAAGCGGCGTGTCCTTGATATACCATCTTCTTCATGGTTCATGACCTTCGGCAGTCTAACTGTGGCCCACACAATGGACATGCATGATAACCTGAGGTAACGAGACCTGCAAGGCGATCCACGACCTGGTGAATACTTGATTGAATGAAATAAAATATAGATATTACCAGCGAGAACAAAGGTTTGCTCACCTGAGCACTCTCCCAATCCCAGAAAGTCATGCATCGTCCACATGAGAATGGCTCGAATGTTGGCTGACCGCCGACCATCGTGCCTACTCATATCTTGCACGTGACCCCCTCCTCCCACAAAATCTTAAGCTCATCGACTAATGGACAAAGATAGACGTCCATATTTTTTACTTTGTAGCGGCCCAGGACGAGCAAGCTAAGGATGAGATGTCCTTTCTTCGTAGAAAGCCATGGAGGAATCTTGTAGTTGACAAGCACTATAGGCCACACACTATAAGAAGTCGAGCGCAGACCGAATGGGTTCACACCATCCATGGCGAGACCGAGCCGAAGATTCCTTGGCTCTCGCGCAAAGCCTGGGAAGGTAGAGTCAATGTGGCTCCATGCGCGCGAATCTGCTGATATTCGTTGAACTCCATCCGTGGACCTATTCTGCACATGCCACATTGTCAAGCTTGCCATGGTAGACGTGCAAAACGTGTGGTTTATGCGGGGGATGAGCGAAAAGTGTCTGAGAACTTTTTGAGGGATGGTCTGCCCTTGCAAGTCCTATCGATACCTGTGAGTACCACACTTTGAACATGTCTCCATAGTCTCGTATTCATCTCGACAACAATATGCAGTCGTTGATACATGCATGGATGTTATTGTAGTCCATGCCAAGCTTCCGTAAAACATGTCGTGCAACATCACGAGACTCAGGCATGGTGTTTGCAGGTGGCAATATATGATATTTCAATAACCTGAAAAAAATCATAAAACACCTTGAAAAAACACAAATGTTTGCAATAATACTGTTTGAAAAAAAACAATGAAGTCTGTGTGCAAGGTACCTAAATAACTCAGTCACACTCATATCGCTCCAACCGTATTTTGCTTGCACACTTAAGAGTGCAAGCAATGTCTTTAACCGAGATACTCGGAACCCATCATATAATGGTATGGATGCTTCCTCTCTAAGCGGATCAGATGTCTCAACATCCATGGGAGTCAATGCATCGATCATTGCCTCCATCTCAGGCTCCAAAATTGTAGGCAAGTCGGGAAGGTTGTCTGTCTCCTCTGGCATTGACGGTATAGATGGGCCTTGCGAGTGGTCGATTGGCTCCTGCAATCCATCCATCGCACGTCTACGAACTCTTCTAATTGGCCACAAAGGGTGCACTCCCCCTTCGGTCGAGACATCACCCCCCTGGATACAAAATTTGCCAACAAGACCCAATCTTATTGTGTATGGTTTTCAATTAGCTTGAGAGTACAATGCATGAAAAATGCTAACTTCAAATTACCGTTTGTTGAAAATCCGCAATCACCTGATCAATGATCTCAGATTGAAACTCGCCAAATCGTCGTACGTGTTCTGTAGACAATCGGCGTTTTCGTCTAATTGCCAACTTGCATTGAGATCAAGGACATGGGACACGCTGATTAAGATACGTCTCGCGGTCTTGAACAATAAGACCTTCTTCATTTGCCATCTTATCTACATTACAGCAAACGAGGCTTAAATGGATAGCTTTATGGAGATGTACGTCAAGTTGCAAGCTGACCATAAACCTTGCATTGTATATAGTAGTTGAGAGATTTTCCGATGTTATATCTCGGCCTTGTATCATGCTCAACGATTTGTTTGTCCCGGTAGATAATTATTTGTTATATCTCGGCTTTGAGTATAAGTTTAAAATTAATGCGCGCCATCTATGAAATTTTATAACTATAGTAATAAAATTTATTTCAATCAATTCTACTCATAGTCATAAGACCTGAGAGAAATTATCCTATACTCAATTTAAGGGTTTCTTCTTCTATAACAATAATTTTGGGTTCATTTTGATGAAGTACGTGGTCCATTGCAAAGCACATTGCATACCATTATCAATAAGTCTATTATCTTAAATTTCCTTCCCCTCCCTCTCCCTCTCTTTCTCTCCCTCTCCCTCTCTTTCTCTCACCCTCTCCCTCTCCCTCTCGTTCTCTTTCTCTCCCTCTCTCATTTCCTTCCCCTCCCTCTCCCTCTCCCTCTCCCTCTCTTTCTCTTTTTCTCCCTCTCCCTCTCTATCTCTCTTTCTCTCTCATTTCCTAAAGAAGCAAAAAATAAAGTGATTTAAACATCCTCCAAGCAAAAGGGAGAGGGAGAGATACAATGCACTCTCCCTCTCTTTCTCTTTCTATCCCTCTCTCATTTCCTCTCCTAAACAAGCAAAAAATAAAGTGATTCAAACATTAAACAAGCAAAAGGGAGAGGGAGAGAGAGAATGCACTCTGCCTCCTTCTCCCTCTCTTTCTCTTTCTCTCCCTCTCTTATTTCCTCCCCCTCCCTCTCCCTCTCCCTCTATTTCTATTTCTCTTTCTTTCCCTCTCCCTCTCCCTCTCCCTCTCTCTTACTCTCTTGTTTCCTCTCCTAAACAAGAAAAAAAGAAAGTAATTTAAACATTAAACAAGCAAAAGGGAGAGAGAGAGAGAGAATGCACTCTCCCTCTCTTTCTCTCCCTCTCCCTCTCCCTCTCCCTCTCTTTCTCCCTCTCTTTCTCTCCCTCTCTCTCCCTCTCCCTCTCCCTCTCCTTGTCTTTCATTTCCTCTCCTAAACAAGCAAAAGAGAACGATGTAAACCTTCAACAAGCAAAAGAAAGAGAGAGGGAGACTCACCAATGAGATATGGAGAGCGTGGGCGGCTTCTCTTTGCAACGAGGGCTCCTCCTCTCCTTCGCGAACAATGGCGATGGCGGCGGCAGCGGCAGCAGCAAGTCTCTTCCTCTTATTCTCTCACAAAGCCTTCACTCTCTCCCTCGCTCTCGCTCTTAAAAGGCGAAGAAAAGAAAATGAAAACGGCACTCTGGTTTCAGCCGCACTTTTTTTTCTTGCGGCGTCGCTATTGCCGTCGCTATTCGCGTCACAAATGCGACGCCAATAGCGATGCCGATATCTGCCATCGCGAATCGGCGTCGCTAATTGCCCAATTCCTTGTAGTGAAACACATCGTGATAGTCATCATCAATCTCACTCTTTCTAGGAACCACATGTCATCTTCTAACAAATATGAGTATTACATTATTAATCATTTTCATTTGCAAAAATCAATTAGACATTAGCATAAGCTTTAGTATACCTAGATAAATTAGCATAACTAGATTCATTAACTATGAACATCATTAATCTAATTAGACATTCCAAAAATTTATAATCATAGGCTTTTGTAATGCCTAAATGGTGATGAGCATCTATCATAAACAATTGATTAAGAACTCTAGGACTCTTTACTTTCATGAGGTCTGCTATCTCACTATTGTCTCCGGTCTAGATGAACATAATCAACATTCGCAATCGCAAAGTGACTGCTCTAAGCCTCAATAAAGAGCAAATTTATTATCAATTCACTACAACAAAAAGGCCTCTTAGACGCACTTTTAGCCGCAATTTTTGAATATAGAGAAAATCTTACGAGTGCGTCTACCCAGCCGTCTATTTGCGCGTCTACAAATTCGCGTCTATAATCGCATATATTAAGGAATTTACACGTAGAAATAGACGTGCAACAGACGCACATATACACGCGTGAAAACAAGTGCATAAAAAAACCAAAATTGTTATTTATTTAATTTATTTTGTGCATCTACCAGCGCGTCTACCTTGCAAATTAGACGAGTATATAGACATGCCCATAGACGCGCTTTTACAAGTGCCCATAGACGCGAATGGAAAATAAAAAATCTCACTTTTTAAAAAAATATATTTAATTTCTTTTTTAAATTTGAATTATGTAGCGCGTATATAAGTGCGTGTCCTCTACATTTTAGACGCGCTCATAAATTGGCGTTTTCTGCAATTTTGACGCGCGGATAGACGCGCAAAAGAGAACTGGAGAAAAAAAACCAAAGAGCATGCTCTTTGATTTCTTTTTCCCCCTCCCATACATCAGATTGTGCATTTGGGAAAAAGACAATGGATCTAAAAGCACGAGAATTGAAAATAAAAGTCCATATATTCATTATAGATCAAAAGCATTTACATGGGGAGTTTAAGTGCTTGCGACCTAAAGCGTGGCTACAAACAGTAGGCTCAAAGTTGGATAATACATATACAAGAAAACAAGGCCATAGAGGAGGTATGGTGCTCCTCTACGAATCTGAAGAAGAAACATCTTCGCTAGCAACACCATGGCTACTAGCGTCGCTATCCCCCTCCTTGCTATGCTCCACATTCAAGTTTGCCTACACACACAAAAGATCAAGGTTGCTTACACAAACATGGTGGAGAAAAAGTTATAATTAGCTATACTTTTAATAGAAAAGTAAGAAAAACATACCTCCTCTAGCTATCGAATCCTCATAGCCCGGTTGTATTGGTCCTCAGTGATGAGACTCTCCTCATAGAAGTGAAGCCATGTGACTGCGCGGTTATGGCCTCGATGGTAACCTACCTCTCTAGGAGTAAGTATCCTACCAACGATAGTAGTCTGCAAAACAATACGATATATACGAATAATTATGAGACACAATGTATTAGAACAAATTATATAAAGAATTGAAAGAAATATACATTTTAAAAAACTAGAAATCAAAATATACTTACAAACTCTGCCTCTCACGACTCTCTGCCGCTTGATCCGTAATGCGATGATCCCGTGGTTTCCATTTGGATGCGTCGCACCTCTGCGTGATGGCGACTCTTCAGTTTCTCTACTACTTTCTTCTTGGCTTTCTTTCACTCTATGCGATGGCACATAGGTGGTTGGCTATAGGCTCCACGCCCCTCTTCCTATCTCCGCAATGATTCCCTGGCGCATGTCATGAGGTGAGATCTTTTGTTGTGAAGCAAATCCCTCACTTTTGTGCGTCCCCAATCATCCGAGAATCGCTGATCCTCAAGATTTGGGTACCTCCTATGAACTACCTCAACATCGCCTGCTTTTCTGTGCTTCCTTGAGCATCCTCGCAGGGATCATCTTGCACTGCATCATATATATCATCAATCATGGCATCAAAATGTGCATCATCATTGATTATATCATAATTGATTATTGGATTGTCATCAACTATCTCTATGTAAGTAGCATTGCCATATATTGGTTTTGAACGATTAGATATGGGGATGACGTGCCACTATCCGTTATTGTTTACCATTCGGTGATACAAAACCTGCATTTAAAAAACAAAAAAAAAGCAGCTTAGATATTTATTGTATTTTGAGAATGTATCAAGAAGTAATATATATAAAAATAAATAGCTTCTAATATACTTGCTCGCATTGTTGAGGTAGTACGAATGCGTCATTCTTGCCTTGGTGAAATTTTGTAGAGTCAATCACTACAAAACCACTTGGATGACATCTAATTGTGCAATACTCACCCGTTGTTACTTCTTTAAATCACTTCACATCTAGCACATATATAAAAAATCACCTAAAGTCAAGCTTCAAAATATCTTGGATCAAGTCACAATAACCTTCCATGGTGCGAAGGAGCCTGAAGTCTAGTCAAAGTTCACCTCATTGAAACCTAGGAAAACAATAAAACTTAAATCAAGGATTGTTCGAAGGACATGAATGCCAAAATCTTAGCTTGAGATATTACATATGTATGATTTCCAACCTTTTTCATCCTTATAGCTTTAAAGTTGGTTATCATTTGTAGGTCTATCAATTCTATTATTTGATTTGTACTTGGAAACCTATAAAGGACTAGACACTGCCATTTCCTAATGCAATAGGTAAGACCTTTCTATAATGGCCATGGCCTATGCAGATGTAAGGCCTCAAATCGACAAGTTTAATGGAAAAGATTTTCATCCCTAGCAAGTCCTGGTAAAATAATGGAAACGAGCTACTAGTCCTTTATGAAAGGGACCAAAGTTATTGACCCATTGAATCCCTTTGATGTAGAAGACAATGAAAGAGCTCAAACCATCATCATGCTTCATTTGGATGAATCTTTAATTCATCGTATTGATAAATTTTCCACTGCTTCTCCAGTGCCAAGGAGAAGTGGGATGAGCTTGAAAGGCTCTACGGCGCTACACGGAATAACTCCAAGATTTTTCTAAAGATCAAATTTTATAGCTTGGAGTATAAACAAGGAGAAGATCTAAGTAATTTTATTTCACATATGAAGGGGATCATGGCATGATTGGCTTCCATTCAAACACCAATTCATGATGAAGATGCCATTGCCATCCTTCTGAACTCTGTAAAGAAGGTCTTTCCAACCCTTGTTACTACCCTTACTAATATCCCAAACCCAACGTTGGCAAGTACCATCCAGTCATACCTAGATGAAGAGAAGAGGAACCATAACGAAGGCACTTCAACATTTACTTCCCGTGAGCAAGTGCTAGTCCATACAGTTTCTACAAAGTGCTCCTTCTGTCATAAAAATTGGCATATTGTAAGTAATTTTTGGAAGAATTATCCCAAAAAATGAAGTGTAATAAATGCAAAAAGATTGGGCATATCACTAGTAAATGTCCCAGAAGTACCTAAGGACTTGGAGGCCAATTTTGCCTCCCAAGCCACAGATGATCGACTCTTCTAAGTCCTGTATCCCTTCTAACTATAACCATCCTTGTAAGCATGTTCTATAAAGGCATCCTAATTTGGGTTAATGGGTGGCATTCTCTTGTGCTTTGTATTTCAATGCCACTTGGCAATGAGGGGGGTGTTGAGAGTATAGGCATATGAACCCTCCTTATGTAGGAGTGGATAAGGGCAGGCAAGTGAGAATGGTCATGAGGGGAAGGGGAAACCCTAATCCTAGCCAGTTGGGGCTATATAAACAACCCAAGGGTCTACATCAACCTTTGAGTAAGAGTGACCCAAGTTGTACTTTCATGAGCAACTGAATAAGCAAAACTTGTTCTTGTACTTTTGACCTCTTCTCTCCCTCTTGTGCACACCTCAATCTTTGCTTCCACTCTGCTTTTCCACACTTTTGACCCTTTTCCATATCCTAAGAAGTTATCAGAATTTGTAATCTCAAATTGCAAAAAAGAGAAATACCAAATGAAAGTTGAACTCAAACATATCAATGTATCTTACAAAATTAAAGATAATATTACCACTTGGTTTTCATCATAATTTAGTTTAATTGGATTCCATAGATTAATTGACAATGATATCTCATTGGTGTCTTGCAATTCTTTAACATAGTCTCTGATTGTTCTCTTCCAAAATTTGAAATCCCAAGTCAACCTTGAGAGGGATTAAAATCCTCGTTAGCAATCCTTGACCCTTTCTTAGTATCTCTTACCTTGTTAAAACATAACAAAAGAGCATCCGCTACATCAATAAACTTTTCATCTACAATTTTTGTATCTAGTTTACGTAACTCTTCATTGGGTTCATTCTTGACATTAATTATGCCATTTGCACCATCGGAATCTCTTGCAATGATTGCTAAAGAATAATCCTCTCTTAGATCAAAGATCGTTTAGATGTCTATATTCATTGATCTTGATGGAAAATGTTGGAAGAGAAGAAACAATATAGCAAGAAAGGGAGTTGAATGCATTGTCTACATTTGCATGGCTTTATTCAATATTGGTCTCAGCTTTGAACTAAGCAAAATCTACTTTGTCAGCACAATAGATGCTTTGTGCTAAGGGTCCATATGTTCCTCTGTGTCTTTCTCATCTACCACCTCATCTAGCCGACAAAATCTATAAGATTTTTCTATCTCCAATTGTTGTTTATTAGATTTAGTAGGATATTTAACGAGAGTATATACAATCAATCCAATTGAATTTAACATAAGCATGTATTTCCTCAAATGACTAGAAAAAAATACATTAGTTGCACAAAATCTCTCAGGATAATGAGTTTCACACTTCCTTCTGAATAGGGACTTCTCTAAAGATGAGTTCTAAATAGGTATATGCACATATTCCTTTGTATTCTTTTCAACCATAGATAATGCTAAACTTTTAAACTTGGCAAAGTCCTCCACACAATTTTTTTTGCAAGAGTGCAACACATGATCTCAAGACATGATCAACATGCTAATCAAGGTTGAAAATATTCTTTGAAATGGCATAATAAGATAACTCCATGCCATTCTGAAAACAAAAGTTCAAGAGCCTTTCTAAAGGAGTAACCTTTGTGATTTGAGATCATCCAAGAGCCCTTAATGATGACTTATCTTTTCTTGGAGATTTCGTAGGCATTTCCACACTTGTTGCTAAGTATGGAGAAGAAGGTGAAGGAATTTCAAGAGTGAGAGATACTATAGCGTAAACTAAACCCCTTGACCTATAGACAACCTTCTTCTTTTCCTCTTGTGTGTGTCCACATCTAGGGAACCTTGAAAACTTTTGGGATAAGACATCTAAAGATTCAAGATACGGTATGAATAACTATATGGCACCACATGAAAAGTCCATCCTCACTTTGTATCTTGATGAAGAGGTAGGTTATATCCTAAATACTTCAATAAAAAGACAAATACGAGAAAATACTAGTGCAGTCAAGATACGGCACAAAAACAATAATCCAACCTTGGAAAATGACTCTCCTTACTTTTTATTTTGGAAATAAGTGACTGAAGACTTGAGATCAAGATACGGTGTGGCAAAATGTAGGAAAGCATGAAAACAATACTAAAAGAGCAGGACAATCTTCAAGATGCCAGATTGGGTCAAAAAGCATATGAGAAACCTACCATAGATTTTTTTACACCATTGGTTTGACCTAACACATGGCCAAAGAAGGCATGTGTGTCTAAAATATGTGGACCACACATAAAGGATCACAAAAAATGCTAGTCACGATAGGATATCACATGTCATGGGCTATCCGAACTATATAATATGGGACCTAGCCTATGTGGACTATATTTTTACTATCATGCTACAACACTAATGGCATTTTCAGGTCAACCTCCTCCTTGTGATCACCTCATTTCTTCCTCTTAGTCTCTTCTTCCACTGACTTTATTACAAAACAGTGTGACTACAACACCTTGAAAAGATCGTTGGTCTTCACTCGCGTTGTATTGTGATGCTTTCCTTCAATGTCTCCCTTGGCTTGTGAAGTGCCTTCAACTTTTCATGAAAGTCCATACCTAGCTAATTGTGATAAGATCTGCTATGTCTCCTCATGCTAAATTGTGATACATTCCCTCCCTATATTCTTCAGTCTTTGTAGCCCATTCCACTACTAACGAAGTAGTGCAACTCATGCATCTTGAAAAACTTTATTTTCTCTCCTCACATCATTTCCCAAGCCTTCCCCTTCCATTCTTATGATATGATGTGAGTAGAAATTTCCATTTGTGTCAGCTCATATCTATCGCAGTATATATTTTCTTACTACATTACACACTCAGATATCCCCTATCACTTTGTGCTATGATTTTTTATCAAGCCAATATGGCAAGGAAAAATTAGATAATAAGGAAATTTTATATAGACAGTAAAAATAGTGGACCAAAGGCTAGCCCATTAAAGGTTCTAGAGGCAATTGCCCTTGAGATCCCTTTTACTTCTAGTTTTGTCTAGTCTCAAACTATTCAATCACAATCTATCATATCTTTTTTTCTTATGTCAAAAGGTCTGCAATTTTATACGAAGGATTAACTTATACTTATTTATTGTCATATTTATTACTTACAGTTTTTGCTTTGTAGAGTGCATTGGAGTCTCATATATATTGATGTGCTTGCCAAAGAAAGTATTCTCATGAACTCTCTAAGTGGTATTCATGGCCAAGAAAGAATGTGCATTGAATGGAGACCTACTTGAATACTATATTAGAGAATTCAAGAATCTTCCAAGTTCCACTCTCAAATAAGAAATAAAGTTCTGACCATGTGGCTAAATCTTAATCTCTTTCTTGAACATGGAACTTGGTACTATCATCTACATAGTATCTAGAAAAAGTTTCATCTTCAAGGGGGAAGGGAGTAACAATTTGACCATGTGCCCAAATATTGGCCATTCTGTAAAATTCCCAAGTATATGAAAATTCCCAAAATCCTTAATAGAGTGTTCTTGATTTTTTTAATATTTTACTTGATTTGTTTGTGTTTTTTAGCAATAAGTTTCCATTAGTAGTGCTAGCATGCTTTGTCTACCTCTTTGGACTCCACATATGACGATATTACTAATCATAAAAATCGTTACAACTTTCTCCAACAAGAACTACCATTGTAAACTAATGCATATACTTGCGGATGGAGAGTGATTTCAAATTTCTGCAAAATAATAGATTTAAATTCACTGAAGATAGATGGGATAAATGTAAGTTTACTTCATGTTGTTTGATTTTTAAGATACCCTTATCACTTCACTAACCTATTACATTTATTCTTGTAGTGATGGGATAAACTTGAGTCATCTATGTGGTGGATAATAGAGTGGTGCATTAAGTGGATTTTGGATAGAGAAATCACACCAATCGATCCACACTTTTCTCCTCCAAAAAAAAAATTCCAATAAGAGCAAGGGAAAGGTCGATTCAACAACAATATCTATCAAACTCAAATTCTTATAATTGCCAAAGAAAAAAGCCAAAAAAAAAAGAGCAAGGGAAAGGTCAATATCTATCAAACTCAAATTCTTCTAATTGCCAAAGAAAAAAGCTCTTGTGAGAAAACTAAAGATCAGTGATAGAAAATCTATAGTGCCAAAGAATGAGAAGGTGTTAGAGACAAGAGAAACATAGAAGAAAATAGAAACTGATGTGATGCCTTATTATTTTTTATTCTTGTATATTTGCACTTCAATTTGTGACTTATTTCAATGTAATGAAAAGCTTTTTATCCTATGTAAATGTAATCATTTCATTTTTATAGACTCGAAAGACAACTTACTTCACAATGTCTTATAAGTTTGTGTTAAACAGTATCTTTTAACAATGTCACTAAACAAGATGAGATCCTATAAATTTTTCATATTCATGGCTCAAAACGTACTATTGTGGAAGGAAAATAACTCATACAAGAGAAAGAATGTTTGAATCTTTTTCCAATTATTATACCATTGACTTTGAACTTATGTCTAGGGTATGCAATGTCTAGCAACTCCAAGGTATCCCTTATATCCTTTAGATTCCAATTGTAAATAACATTTATCTCCTTTATTTTTTCGTGTGCTATAAGTTGTACCTTGAGTTAAAAAGGCATGCAATTCGTATCAGAATCCAAGGGAACCCAAATACCCAATCTAAATTCCTATCTCATGTATTCAAAGCCTAAAGCAAGAGTTTGTCAATAGGTATTATAAAAAAAATCCAAGGATTGGGGGTATACATTACACCTCATAATATCATCCTTATGATCGTACTCTCTAGATTTCCAAAGCCTCCTTATAGCATTGTCCCAATCCTCCCCCGTAAAATTTATACTTAGCCAAGATACCTTTGTCCTTTGTAAATGTGCTCTTTTCAAGAAAGCCACAAAGATATTGCAGGTTATAAACCATGATAGACATATTTTTCTTGAGATCCTTCCAACCATCATGGATTTTTGAATATCCTAAGATATTTTGAATTTAAAACTCTACACCATTAGCTTATCATCAAGAATCTCCCAATTTAGATATGAAATTAGACTTTGCAATAGTAAACCCGTCAATAAATCCATATGTATCTCCTCTAGATGAAACCATAAACTATTCATAATATATAAAAACCCTATCCTAACTTTAAAAATCCATGATTGAATCAACATAGATAATGTGTGTGAATGCCTTATGAATTGAATAGAAAGTTCCATTAAGGCTTTCCACATGTTGCAACTCAATACTTGCTGATGGAATTATATTTACAACAAAGATTTCATTATTAATACCTTATGAAATGAAAAAAATATTACATAGATTATTTCACTAAAGACTTATAATGTGTTGCTAGGAAACACATTTTTTTGGAGGCAACTGCATATCGTTGGCCATACAAACATGTTGCACTTTGACAAACCACCCTTCGAGAATAATTTTAAAGGTAATGATATATCCCTTCTAGTGATATTTTATATCCTCTCATTTTCTTCTTTTCAACTTAGAGACCTTATAAGAGGGTATCACGATAATCTAATCATTTATATTAAAGATTTTGTGTGCCTACTTTTTGTCTACTCCCTAGCTATAGATAATATAAGAGTTTACTAAACAAGAAGGGTGCCTTATGGATGCCATGAAAAGAATGAACTATTAAAAAGATGAGAGAGAGATAGGGGCAAGAGAGTGTAGATAGCTCGTAGAGATGTTCTTCATTATTCATCACACAAAAAAAAAGTACATCTAACGTAGGTATTAGTGACTAGTGAGTAACTACTGACTAGCTCTAGTTAAGTCAACTACCAACTTATTAAAGATACACACATGATAGATAGCTACATCTAACGTAGGTATTATTGACTAGTGAGTAACTACTGACTAGCTCTAGTTAAGTCAACTACCAACTTATTAAAGATACACACATGATAGATAGCTACATCTAACATAGGTATTAGTGACTAGTGAGTAACTACTGACTAGCTCTAGTTAAGTCAACTACCAACTTATTAAAGATACACACATGATAGATAGCTACACACACCCATCTGTCATGTTAATAGATAGTAGGTAGATTGAGCTTTCATATCTCAACGTTTCCCCTCAAGCTCAAGTCACTTCCTATATCCCAAGAAGCAATCTAAACTAAGTGAACTTATTTGGTAATGTTTTTTGCCACTTGGTCTTCACTCTTCATATATATGAGGTCTATCCTACCTCCAAGCACCATTTCCCTAATGATATGATAATGTATCACCATGTGGTTTGACTTATCATGATAGACTAGATTTCTTGCCAAAAGCACACTCTTCATGTTATCACAACATAGCTTGACTAGTATATCCACACAAATCTCTAAGTCATTCATCAATTTAACCAACTAAGCTGCCTCACATGTACCTAATGATGCACCCCTATATTCTACTTCTGTACTAAAGAGATCCATAACAAGTTGTTTCTTACTACTCCAACTAACCATGCTACTTCCAAGACCAAATATGTGTATCCACACTAGTTGATCTCTTGCCATACACATAGCTAGCCCAATCTATATCACTTTAAGCTATAAGCTCAATAGGCTTACCATGCTCATATAACAACCCATAAGACAATGTACCCTTCGCATTTCTCAAAATCCATCTCATAGGATCTCAGGTTTCCTTGACTACTACATAAATTGGTTGATAAAACCAACTATATAATTCAAGTTTAGTCTAGTGATAGTCAAATAGATCAAACTACCAACTATCTATCTATACATAGTCACATTCTCTATCACATTCCTATATCAACATTTAGCTTTACATTCTTCTCTAGTTGTATATCAATGGGTTTGCATTCTAGGATACCATACTTCTCCAACATATTCTGTGCATTCTATTTCTATATCATCCATATTCCATGAGATGTATACATAACTTCAATCCCTAACAAAAATTTCAACTCTCCCAAGTCTCCAATTTGAAATTATTTCTACAACATAGCTTTTATGTCATTAATGCCTTGTATGGCATCATATGTGATCACAAAATCACATATTCTATCTTTGTTTTCTTGATAAGTAAACTGTGATCATCTTTGCCTTGCTGAAATCCAAGTGTTTGTAAGTAGGAAATAATCCTAGCATTCCATACCACTAGGGCTTGCTTTAAGCCATACAAGGCTTTCTTCAATGTGCATACATATGACAAATAGTTGGGATGTACACATAGCCCTTTGGCTGATCCATATAAACCTGTTCCACCAAATCACCATTCAAGAAAGCATTTTTAAACATCCATCTGATAAAGATTCTAGGTGTTGGATTCAACAAATACAATAATAGTCCATATAGTTGCCATCTTAGCAACTGGACTACATGTTTCCTCATAATCTAGCACATACTTCAAGGCATATCCTTTCATGATCAATCTGGCTTTGTACCTCTCTAGTGAGACATCAGACTTACATTACCTAATGGACCCACTTATATCTAATAGGCATTTTTCCCTTGGGCAATTCAACCAAATCCCATGTTCTATTTTTCAACAAAGCCTCATATTCAACATCCATATCCTTGCACCAGTTCTCATTCTTAAAGGCTTCTATAAAAGATGTAAACTCTTTGTATTTCTACACTTTTGTCATGTATGCATAATGTTTCATTGAGTAGCCATTGTAGGTAAGCCTATGCATAGGATTTCTTTTTCTCTGTGATCTCCACAACAAAGATAAACTAGATTATGCTCCCTTAGGAGACGGTATATATATTTGTTCAACTCCAGGTGTAACCATTGCAAGTATACCAGACTCACTATCCAAACTCTGAGAAGAGTCATATCCTAAATTCAATGGACCTGTAACATCAAAAAAAAAAATCTCTTTTTCTTTATCTATTTCTCTCATTGATGTATCCATGTTGGTGGATGGAGACCTATGGCTTTGTAGCCTCCCTATCCAAGGACTTACACTACCAGATGCATCCTGACTAGGTCCATTGATAGACATAGTGTCTTGCTGTCTATTTTCACCATATGTACATGTGAAGTATCATCATATATTGTAGCCTAATTAGCACCATACCAAGATGCTAACTCATGAAACATGACATCACAAACTGAAAAATATCACGTGTGTAGTCAGAATAATACACTTGTATGCCTTTCTTTCTTGTGAGTATCCAATAAAAACACACTTTAGTACTTTAGGGTCACGTTTCTTCCATTTATCATTGAGAACATGATCATAAGCAATACTACCAAATACTTTCAAATATTGGATACTAGGCTTGTAGCCATAGATCTGCTCATAAAGTGTCTTTTCATGTATTCATGTTGTAGGTGTTCTATTCATTACATAGCTAGCTATAAGTACATATCTTTAACCCAATAAGACAAAGGTATGTTCTCATTCAACATGGCCTTGCCTCCCTCCATAATCACCCTATTATTTCTTTTGCCACTCCATTCTATCAAGAAGTGTAGCTGCAAGTCAAGTGCGTCTTGATCCCATGTGTTGCTAAGTATCTGTTAAACTCCTTTGATACATACTCTTCACCACCATTGGACCACAAGCATGAGACATAACAATTCAAAAATTTTCAGCATGAGCTTTAAAATCCATAAAGTAGTCCAACACCTCATCTTTATGCTTTAAAATGTATATCCATGTGTACCTAGTATAATCATCCACAAAGGTCACATAAATAGTATCTAGACCCACTAAGTGATACAATATGCACGGGTTCCTAGACATTTGAGTGCAGAAGTTGTACATGCCTATTGCTATTTCATATATTCTTGGCAAATGGAAACCTACATTATTTCTCAAATTGACATGCTGAGCATAGATGTCCCAAATCAGTATACTTAAAACTTGGTAGCCCTATATCAAGATCCTCATGGTGCCATGTCATACAAAGAATTATCCCCAATGCATACATAGCCATTAGCACTTACTTTAAACTCATCAAACCACTCACCATGTGGTGTCATGTGGTTTAATGCACCAAAATCTAGACCACAAGACATCATCAAACTTTACTTGCTTGCCTTTGTTGCATATATAAGTCATAGCAAATAGTCTCTCACCAGTCTCTAGATATGCATGACTAGTGTAACGTGTCCCCTAGTATCATCCAGGACACGTCTTAGCAGTCCATCGGAAAGGATATCTAGAAAAGCTCTGCCCGGCACTCCCATGGAATGTTACGGGTTTTGCGATCTAGTTCTTCCCGCGTCTGCCAAGTAGCGGAAGTATCCTAGCCATTCCCACTTAGGATCGACCGGAATTAGGGTTTTCCTAATGGGTCATTAGCTAGCAGCAACTAGCGTCAGACCCGAGCGAACTACTTTACGCAGAAACGCCAGGTCCGAAGCGGATTCACACTGCACTTGGTTCAAGGAGAATAGGAAACGAGGGGGATGCAAAGCTCAACCTCTCTGCTAAAAGGCATAGTCCCATTCCGTTCCCCTAAAACAGCGTAAATCGGGTAAGACGTAACTTTAGGTCATTGTTCTCGTTATTCGTTTTGATGATGATGATCATTCCGCTGTTCTTTGAGATTTTTGAGAAAAGTTCCCGGCTAACCGGGACCACCCAACCGTAGGACGAACCCATGGCCCATCCTTCGCACTTTCCTCGGTTTGTTTTAGTTATGTAATTATCTAACACATTAATTTGACCTATAACAATCAGCTTCTTTAATTAACCCTGTTAAGCACAGGTTCCTTCACGTAATCTTATCACGTGACATAGAAAAACAACATCAAACAAGTTATTTATTAACATATCATCATTTTTATCTTTGAAATACAAGGAGTTCCACCCGTAGGCTTATCCATAATCCACCCGAAGGCTATCCAGTAATCTCCAGGGACCACTATTCCAAGCTTCCACCCGTCAACTAGTATGCGGGCCTCGAGATCCAATCCCGAGTCACGTTAGCCTCTTGTGCAAGACCCAGAAGGCGAGGGATTTACGGCCAAAGCCCCCCTGGCACCCAAGCGTCCTCCTGCTCCAAGTAGAACTTAACGGAGAGACCTCTCACGACGGGTTCAGTCCACGTTCTCGACGCGGTCAACAACCCCCTTGGTTAGGGTTAGGCAGGCAGTCGGGGGTAACTGAAACTGCCTCTCCCTTCAGGCCTTTAACCTGAAGTATAGGTACTCATTTAATTTGTAATTTATATTTCAAACAGAGCTCTAAAATCTCTAGCAAGCACAAACATTTTCGTTAATCAACCGAGTTGTTTGGCAAACTGCTAAGGAAGTGTTCTTTCCTTTTTGAGTGTATAAGCACTCGTTCCCAAGGTGTCTTGTAACTTGGCAAGATCTCTTACATTCCGGTGTAGGGCATACCCAATTTGGTTAATCCCTAAAGTGCCTTAGATATGCTAGTTTCTAGTTTACAACTCTCTTTATTTAGAAGGATATCCAAAAATACATCTTTTTGCAAGATAACTTGCGTAAGGATCTGCCATCCTTGATGAGAGTTTTTCCCCTTTCTCCTTGTGAATCAATCACAAGACTAAATGATTTCATACATGTTGCACAAGTCCTGCAATGGAATAATCTGTTTAGATTCTTTAAGCTGACGTATATCAGGCCTAGGATTTCTTCTTTTAAGAACCTTAGGGACAAACCCTAGTTTCTTATCTTTATGGATTTATTGTCCCTTCGGTAAGGAAAGTAGTCAAGTGTTTAAGGTATGAATGTTTCTATGTTTAGATTGGTTCAGTTATCTTTTGGAAGGTAATATTAATCGTCTTGTCACAGTTTTACTATCCTTGTGACAATTTACTTTTTCAATATAGTTTAATTTGGTATATAGCATAATGCCAAGGTGATACAAAGAGCGACAATACTCCTTGGGACAAAAAGGCCTAGCTCTGAAATTGGTGTATACACACTTTATTAGTTCCCAAGTCCTCAAATAGCAAGGGAAAAGTATTAATAGAGTGTCATCCAGCAATTCCCCATTACATTTTCCTTCCAAATGAGTTCGTATATCTAATTTTTATACTTGTTAATTCCTAACATTTAACTTCCATTTTCATTAAGGATGAACTCATGCCAAATAACAACAATTTCCTTGCTAAGATGTGCAACTAGCAAAGATAACTCCCTAGTAATTTGAGCATCGAAAGAAACCTTTCTTGAATTTAGCCATTTACCATGAATCGTTGCGAAAGGAATAAGACTAATGGTGCAAGATATAATTTCTACAACTTAGGAATATATTACTATAGTAAATGGTTAATCTTGCTTGTAATTTTATAATGCTTGATGCAATTTGAAGAAAGCTAAGTTGTATACATTGTCATTCATAAGCTAAACTCCTTCGTTACAAATAACTCGAACAAATATATCCTATCCTTAACAATTTTTCTTTGCATGATCAACTTAAAACCGAATTAACGCCAAGAAGAAAAACCTGGCTTTGAGGTGAGATATCCACATGGATACCGGGGGATGACCCTCCCACAGCTACGCCTTGGACTTTCTTCGGCGGCATCATAGTTCGAATGTGAGATAGCCTTTTCCTCTTTCTTCTGGAATTCCACCGTCTTCTCCTTCCTTCCCTTTCTTTTGTCTTTTTCCCACTCTTCCTCCTTCACTTCTTCTTTTCACTCCCTCTACTTTCCCTCCCTATCTTTTATCTCATGGCTATTTTCCCCTTACGGGATACCATCCGAGGCCATGATGATGGTTTGGATTTTTAGGTTCAGGGGGGAAAATAATAATGGGGATACGGGGGATTAGGAAAAAAAAAAAACTTAGGGAGTTGGGGGAAAATGAGATTTATGAGGGGGGGGTTGAAGAAGGCTTTAAAGGGTTATAAGGGGGTGAAAAAGGTCTTAGGGGATTTAAAACCGGGGGTAGGTTTCCAAAGTCTAAGGGAGGGGCTTTAAGGGGAAAAAATCCTAGGGGGGTTTAGAACCGGGGGGAACAAAAGGGGGTTTAAGGGGGAATTAAACCCGAGGGGGGGGGGAAACAAAGGGGGTTTAGGGGGGAATTAAAACCAAGGGGGGGGGGAGAAAAAAAAAGGGGCCTAAGGGAAATTTAAAATATGGGGGAAGAAAGGCCCTTTTGGGGTAAAACTCTTTTTTTTTTTTGGGGAAAAGGGGGCTTAAAGATCCCCCCCTTAGAAGCTTCCAAGAAGCTTCTTGGAAGCTTCTGAATACACGTGGCGTGTGGAGGAAGACGGAATCCCTGACGGCTCTTTGTGGACTGGTTGACGATGGCAGCGGCGGTCTCAGGATGTAGGTGGTAGCAGCCTTCCGTCCTCCTCCCTCAGCTCAGTGTTATGGCGGCACTCTCCTCACGACAGGGTTGTCTCCTTCAGCCTCTTCTCTCACAGCTCAGCCTCCATTTCTCCAGCGGCCCCCCCTCGTTTAAATAGTGGAGGGGAGGGGGATCTTTCCTCCCGGCGTGTCATCACGCATGGTCCCCCTCCCTCCCTAAGGCTCCACCAAGGAGCTTATATAGCTCCTTCTATTCCCCTCCCCCTCCAGCTCATCAGTCGGCTGGAGGGATAAGGGGGGAATAAAAAAATTTCCATAAATCCAATTCATTTTTTTAACGCGGAATATTACAACTAGAAGATGCATAGTGGCCCTATTGTCTATCCTTCTAATCAAGCTACATTTTTGAGCACTTTTTTGCAATGTTCCATGCTTTCCATAGTAATGGCAATCTTTATCCTTGTTAGCATTTTTGTGAGTGGACTGAGTATGCCAAGATCATCTCTCCCCACAGTGACATCTCCCTCTCACACAGGAGTATCCACCAGCTCTACCAGCAAATCCTCCTTGATTCTGCCCATGCTGAGATGCATGTTGTTGGGTTCATCTACCATGGCTAAAACCTCTACCATGTTGACCATAACCCCTTTGATTAGAGTAGAAAGCTCCCGATTAGTTCAGTATATGTATGCCCTCTATATCATGTTGTCGGAGGGGTTTCTGTTGAAAGGTTGAATCCACCAAGGATCAAACGTAGAAGGAAGTAGAGATAGGAGATGGAAGAGAAGGAAAAGACTAGATAGGAGGTAAACACAACAAAGACAAAGCACAATGAATAGAATCAATATGTATTAATAGAAAATGGAATCCCTTGTCTCGCACTACTTAGAAGCACTCTCCAAGCATTAGTTCTCTTGGAGCTCCTTCGTAGACCAAAAACGTGCATCAAAATAACAGCTCCTTCTCTGCTGCTTAGAACCCAAATCTCATGGCTCCGTTGGCTTTAAAAGGGGGGTGAAACTCCAGGACACATGGTTAGCGATCTCCCAAATCACCTCTTCTTCTTCTTCCAATTCAAAGTGCAGTTTTCAGCCTGTCAAAGTGATCCCGACATGTAAGATTTTTCTCATCTATCTTTTTTATGAAAAATCCAATAATTGGTTTAAAAAGCCACTTGCTTTTTGCATGCCATCCTAATCTAGAAGCTTTTCTAAAATTTTCAGATTTTTATAATAAATAATATAAAAAATAGGCTAAAATTGTCCAAAATTCTAGTATTTTTGGACCATTCAGAAAGTCGAATGATTATGCATTCTAGAGTTTTTCAAACCGTGTCCGTGTAGTGGTACGACATCCACCCCCTTTGAATTTTACATCCTCCGATACATGCCAAAATCCTAGTTGTCACTAGATTCTAAGTCCTTCTCATCCTTTGCAACCATATCCTTTGCTTCGGCATCTTCCATATCTTTTTGGCTACCCCCTATATCATGGCCACTATTTTCTTCCAATTCTTACAACTCATAGACAGTAGTTTCGCACCTCTTGAATAATTTGATTCTTTTCCCTGCTACCAAAAGTGTTATGGCTGTCCTCTCTAGCTCATTTAATGTATATATATCATTATCAAACATGTGTCTTACCATAGGGTCAAACTATCTTTTGGAAACTTTACGTCTAAACTACTATCATAAACCAATACCCAATCCCCATCTTGTATAGTTCTTGTTCTTGGTCTACGTCTTTTGTGAAACCGTTTCTTGTTCTGTATCCTTATTGCCCTTAATTTTGCAATTTCTTTCTCTATGTCTTCTGACTTTCTTTCCAACTATCTAATGTGCAAGGCCAACAACTCCTCTCTATTCAACTCCTCTTCCCAAGGTAGCACACTCCATGTGATTGTCATCTCTTCTAGCGACATGATAGGTTTTTGACCATATATCAATTTTGCAGGCATACATCCTGTAACAAAACTATGAGTTGTTCTATCAGCCCACAAGGCATAAGGAAGCAATAGTGGCAACTCTTTTACCTTCTCTCCACATGTTTTTACCAATGTCTTTACAATAGGTGGATGACCTCTTTCCTTCAGGATTATGGACTAAACTTAAAGGAAGCTTTATCCCCAACCATGCAAAGGAATCATGAGCCTCATCTGCATCTAGCTCACCCCTATCTACTGTAATTTGTCCCACACAGCGATACCAACAAAAGATCTCTTCTAAGAGAAAAGTACACACGACACTTGTTCTCTTAGTATGTAGAGCTCCCCCTTCCACTTGATTACTCAAGTCTTCACGGGCAAGCATAAGATATCTCATTTTCCAAAGACTTGTAGGCATCGTGACTAAATCCACCACCCACTTAAAATGAAGAGACAATGGATATGTGGACTGGAATCCATCCCGATGTCTCATAGATGAATACATTTGACATGTCGTGCATGTTTCCACAAAGTGAGAAACATCCTTATACATACCCTGCCACCAATATCTTTATTTAATCTTTGCAAAAGTACAGTAAACACCTCTATGGACAGCCCACAAGCTTTCATGAGATTCTTACATAATAGTTACTTGTGAAGCTCTATCACCCAAAACTTGCAGTGGCATACTGTGTTTCTTTTTAGAATGTTTCCACAAGTATCCATCTTTTAAGAAAAACCCATAGGCATTTCTCTTGATCTTCTCAAATTCCTCATCGGACCATCCATCTCTCTTTGTTAATGTACTGAGGTATTGACCAATTCTGAGCCACTCTCCTGCATATTTGTCTTTCAAAAACACTTAAGCTTCTATTAATGTTGTAGCAACACCTTGCATTGCTAAATTCACTCTTACAAGATCATTTTCAGCTGCAATAAAGTCATCTTCTTCCTGCTTATCCATCATTCCATCTTCATTCTCATAGCATGTTGCTCGAGATAACATGTCTAGCACACTAGGTTATCTCTTCCTGTAATATGCTGAAACTCATGGTTCAAAGATTTAATGAATGCAATCCACTAGAGCATAGTAATGTCCGGGGTAGCACAACTAGTAAGCATATCCAATACCAGCAAACAATCGATCTCAATGACTAAAAGAGCTCCCATAGAATACTCCTTATGGCATTTAAGGACTATCACAATTCCCCATGATTCTCTTTTGACCTATGGATACCTTCTCTGTCGTTCAGCCAATACTTTTGCACCAAAGCATATTGCATATCTTTTCCCTTTCTCATCATCAGCTCCCCCAATTGCCCATCCAATTCTGATTGGGCTTGTATCAACAATAATAATGAAAGATTTTCCATGTGAATAGTCAGCCTTTCTCAATGTAGAAGCACATTTTAAGAGCTGCTTCAATTTCTTCATTGCTTTCTGATGCTTCCTTTCCTAATGAAATCTCTGACCTTTCCTCAAAAGCTGATATAGATCATCGGCTACATGTGCAAAGTGAGGAATCCATATCAAATAGAACACACATGCACCGAAGAATCTACGCATCTCTAATACATTCATGCTTAAATCTTGCATTCTATCAATCCCGTCTATTTTTGCTGGTGATCGTCTTCACCCATAGGGCCCACACATATGCCCAACAATCAAATGTCTTCAACTCCAAAGATAGACTTTTGTCCAGAAAGAGTTAAATGCACCTCTTCTAGATGCATAAAAATCCTCTAACAATCAACAATATGGTCTGTAACAAACTATCTGCATCCATGAGCACAGTAAATGTTACCATAGGAGAGACAACATTTGGATCCACACAACAAGGGGGTAAAACTTTAGGACACCTGATGAGGGATCTCCCAAATCACTTCTTCTTCTTCTTCCAGTTCAAAGTGCAGTTTTCACCCTATCAACAGCGTTCGCGACGTGTGCGATGTCGCCCATCTATCCTTTTTATGAAAAATCCAATAACTGGTTGAAAAAGCCACTTGCTTTTTGCATGCCATCCTAATCTAGAAGCTTTTCTAACTTTTTTGGATTTTTTACAATAAATAATATTAAAAATATGCTAAAATTGTCCAAAAATCTAGTAGTTTTGGACCATTCATGCCACTCACACTAGTACTAATGACTCAGATCACATTGACTCTCTTGATCAATAAGAAAGTCAAATGATAATGCATTCTAGAGTTTTTCACATTGTGTCCACGTAGTGGCATGACAATGTGCATTCAAGGCCCTTTTCTATTCAATCTATAAGTAAACCCTTTCTATGGGACCCTTCTGTATGTAAAAATATATAAAAATAGTATTTTAAAATTTGTTATGTTGAACTCACGTGATACATACATATATTTATGACTGATCTTCTTAGGAGAAAGCTGCATCTCTCTTCTTAAAGCTACTCGAGCTCATAGTCAAACCCAATTTCACTTCTTCATAGATAAGCAAGGATACCAATTCATTAAAGTTAGGCATTATAACCTTGATTCAAATTAATTAACATATCAAAAGACTTATACTCAGGCCGAAAACCATTGACCTTATCATATACCTTGATCCCAATAGATTCTAACAGATCTGCAACAGTAGTCTTTATTTTAGTCACATGGTCCTCAATCAACTGCCCTTTCGTGTCTATCGTATTAAACTCTTTTTTTCAGCTATATTTTTGTTGCACTAATTGTAGTACCATAGTATTGTATCAAAATAATCTAAGCATTCTTCAGTGAGCTACAATTCATTATTTAAATCGGCATAGCATTAGAAATACATATGGATAGCCAATGAAACACCCTTTGAGCTCTCTTAAACCATGCTTGATGTGCCCTAAGCTAATGACGTGTTGCATTCCTTTCGAGGATTTTGGGCTCAGTCTCAGCACTTGTGATCAAGTCCCAATAACCTTTTGTGATAAGAAGGTTCTCCATTGTGAAATTTTAGATAGCATACTTGCTATCAAGTGTCGCATCCAGTGTTTGAGTTATGTTATCAATCATGTCCACTACAAGGATTTCAGCTAGTAGCGACGCCGATTAGGGACGGCGACGCTCCACAGGGAAAAAAAGCGGCCGAAACGGAGCACAGTTTTCATTTCGCGTTTGCTTCATTGTGAGTTTTGAGAGCGAGAGCGAGGGAGAGAGCAACTTTCATGAGAGAAGGAGAGGAAGAAGACTTGCCGCAGCCGCAGCCGCCACCACCGTTGTTCGCGAAGGAGAGGAGGAGCCTTCATCGCAAAGAGGAGCTGCCCCACGCTCGCCATATCTCATCGGTGAGTCTCCCTCTCTCTTTCTTTTGCTTGAAGGTTTAAATCACTCTCTTTTGCTTGTTTAGTAGAGGAAATGAGAGAGAAAGAGAGGGAGAGGGAGAGAGAGGGTGAGAAAGAGAAAGAGAAAGAGAAAGAGAGGGAGAGGGAGAGGGAGAGCGAGGGGGAGGAAATGAGAGAGGGAGAGAAAGAGAAAGAGAGGGAGAGGGAGGGAGAGGGAGAGTGCATTCTCTCTCTCCCTCTACCTTTTGCTTGTTCAATGTTTAAATCACTTTCTTTTTTGCTTGTTTAGAAGAGGAAATGAGAGAGTAAGAGAGAAAGAGAGGGAGAGGGAGAGGGAGAGGGAGAGGGAGAGGGAGAGGGAGAGAAAGAGAGGGAGAGGGAGAGGGAGGGGGAGGAAATGAGAGAGGGAGAGAAAGAGAAAGAGAGGGAGAGGGAGGGAGAGTGCATTCTCTCTCTCCCTCTCCCTTTTGCTTGTTTAATGTTTAAATCACTTTATTTTTAGCTTGTTTAGGAGAGGAAATGAGAGAGAGAGGGAGAGAAAGAGAGGGAGAGGGAGAGGGAGAGGAAGAGAAAGAGAGGGAGAGTGCATTGTCTCTCTCCCCCTCCCTTTTGCTTGTTTAATGTTTAAATCACTTTATTTTTTGCTTGCTTAGGAAATGAGAGAGTAAGAGAGAAAGAGAGGGAGAGAAAGAGAGGGAGAGGGAGAGGGAGGGGAAGTAAATGAGAGAGGGAGAGAAAGAAAAGAGAGGGAGAGGGAGGGAGAGTGCATTCTCTCTCTCACTCTCCCTCTTGCTTGTTTAATGTTTGAATCACTTTCTTTTTTGCTTGTTTAGGAGAGGAAATGAGAGAGAAAGAGAGAAAGAGAGGGAGAGGGAGAGAGAGGGAGACAAAGAGAGGGAGAGGGAGGGGAAGGAAATTTAAGATAATAGACTTATCGATAATGGTATGCAATGTGCTTTGCCATGGGCCACGTACATTGGTGACTCTTTAAGATGGCTTAAAATTGGTCATGTCCTTTATAATGTCCAAGTAGGGGATCTAATTGTGATATGCATAATTCATTGTTTTTGTATTAACTTTATAGGCATAACAAATTAGAAATCATGCCAACTAGTCAACGGAAGGACTAAAAGAAAATGATACCCTAGCTAATGGTCATTACGGTACTTCATCAAAATGAACCCAAAAGTATTGTTATAGAAGAAGAATCCCTTAAATTGAGTATAGGATATTTTCTCTCAGGTCTTATGACTATGAGTAGAATTGATTGAAATAAATTTTATTACTATAATTGATAAATTTCATAGATGGCATTAATTTTAATACGCGATCCTAGGACAAAAAAACCACATTTCTAAGATGCCTTTTGTTGAGACTGATTTATTATTAGACTAAGAGATCCTCAATGATGCTCATAAATGGATTACTTATACTCAAAGCCCTCTAGTGCAGTTTTTTACAATAACGAATAATTATCTACCGAGACAAACAAATCCTTGAGCATGATACAAGGCCGAGATATAACATCAAAAAATCTCTCAACTACTATGTACAATGCAAGATTTATGGTCAACTTGCAACTTGACGTACATCTCCATAAAGCTATCCATTTAAGCCTCGTTTGCCGTAATGTAGATAAGATGGAAAACCAAGAAGGTCTTATTGCTCAAGACCGTGAGACGTATCTTAATCAGCGTGTCCCATGTCCTTGCTCTCAATGCAAGTTGGCAATTAGACGAAAACGCCGATTGTCTATAGAACACGTACGACGATTTGGCGAGTTTCAATTTGAGATCATTGATTAGGCGATTGCGGATTTTCAGCAAACGGTAATTTGAAGTTAATATTAATCATGCATTGTACTCGCAAGCTAATTGAAAACCATACACAATAAGATTGGGTCTTGTTGGCAAATTTTCTAACCGGGGGGGTGATGTCTCGACCCAAGGGGGAGTGCACCCTTTGCGGCCAATTAGAAGAGTTCGTGGACGTGCAATGGATGGATTGCAGGAGCCAATCCACCACTCGCAAGGCCCATCTATACCGTCAATGCTAGAGGAGACAGACAACCTTCCCGACCTACCTACAATCTTGGAGCCTGAGATGGAGGCAATGATTGATGCATTGATTCCCATGGATGTTGAGACATCTGACCTGCTTAGAGAGGAAGCATCCATACCATTATATGATGGGTGCCGAGTATCTCGGTTGAAGACATTGCTTGCACTCTTAAGTATGCAAGCAAAATACGGTTGGAGCGATACGAGTGTGACTGAGTTATTCAGGTACCTTGAACATAGGCTTCATTGATTTATTTTTTTAATAGTATTATTGTAAACATTTGTGTTTTTTCAAAGTGTTTTATGATTTTTTTCAGGTTATTGAAATATCATATATTACCACCTGCAAATACCATACCTGAGTCTCCTGATAATGCACGACATGTTTTACGAAAGCTTGGCATGGACTACAATAACATCCATGCATGTATCAACGACTGCATACTATTTCGAGATGAATATGAGACTATGGAGACATGTCCAAAGTGTGGTGCTCACAAGTATCGACAAGACTTGCAAGGGTAAACCATTCCTCAAAAAGTTCTGAAACACGTTCCGCTCATTCCTCGCATAAACCACATGTTTCGCACATCTGGCATGGCAAGCTTGACAACGTGGCATGTGCAGAATAGGTCCATGGATGGAGTTCAACGAATATTAGCGGATTCGCGCGCATGGATCCACATTGACTCTACCTTCCCAGGTTTTGCGTGAGAGCCAAGGAATCTTTGGCTCGGTCTCGCCATGGATGGTGTGAACCCATTCGGTCTGCGCTCGACTTCTTACAGTGTGTGGCCTATAGTGCTTGTCAACTACAACATCCCTCCATGGATTTCTACGAAGAAAGGACATCTCATCCTTAGCTTGCTCGTCTCGGGCCGCTACAAAGTAAAAAATATAGACGTGTATCTTCGTCCATTAGTCGATGAGCTTAAGATTTTGTGGGAGGAGGGGGTCACTGTGCAAGATATGAGCAGGCGCGATGGTCGGCGGTCAGCCAACATTCAAGCCATTCTCATGTGGATGATGTATGACTTTCCGGGATTGGGAGAGTGCTTAGGTGAGCAGACCTCCGTTCTCGCTGGTAATATCTATATTTTATTTCATTCAATCAAGTATTCACTAGGTCGTGGCTTCCCTTATAGGTCTGGTTACCTCAAGTTATCATGCATGTCCATTGTGTGGGCCATAGTTAGACTCTTGAAGGTCACGAACCATGAAGAAGATGGTATATCAAGGAAACGCCGCTTTCTTGCCGGAGGATCATGAACTTAGGGAAGGTTTTCTTGGATGACCTCCAACACGTATGAACGCTGCAAGCTGGTACGAGCTGAAAATGGTAAACCCGGAATCACATCCAAATGGAATGCGATGGTTCTCACTTTTCTACGAGTTGCCATATTGAACCCACTTACAGGTCAACCACTTGTTGGATCCCTTGCATACTTTCAAGAATTTGGGTAGCTTGCTATGATATCCCGAAGGCATGGAGGAGATGCCGCGGTTTATGTCAACACGATGGTTGCATGGAGCCTTGACTGCAGCATCCAGCAAAGGGACAGAGGTCTCAATGGAGGAGTGGGAGTTCTCAAGGGGATGTAGTCCAAAGGTGATGAGGGGTTTAAGATGTGTCGTATCTAAATTTTATATGCGACATCTAATTTGAGTGTTTCAATGTACAGTACAAAATATATAGTGCAGCGTGGTCGCGCAGACGGCATTTTCACGTGGAGCGTATTGACAAAATGCGCTCCACAATGGACTGTGGTGTCATGGCAAGGTTTGAGCAACAGAGTCGGCGACGAGCAACAGATCCGAACACGGTTGTGGATGAGATGGAGTATTTTGGGAACTTGCAAAGTATTATTACTGTGGATTACTGTAGCTTCTCCATGATACTATTCGATGTGCAGTGGTTCAAAGTGGTACTTGGAGGAGCTGGAGCAACAGTTCGACCAGGTCCATCTAGATTTCTCCAAATAGATTCCGAAAAAAAATGGACGGATTTGCGCGACACCTTTGTGTTGCCGGCCCATTGTGAACAGGGGCATAGAGTCATTTGCTTGCTAATTGTAATACAACATGGTTTATGTCACAATGGTTTGAACTCGCTTTGTACGTGTTTGTGAATAGGTAATCTTCTATCCAAACCCCCGATAACCTCGATGGTGGTATGTTATACATTCAACTCCTCAAAGTGTGAGAGTATATGATCAAAGCGATGTTCCGGGCATAGATGAAGAAAATATGCAAATAGAGGGGACGATATTACAAGGGGTGGAGGCCACCGCAAGCTTGGAGCCCGCATCGGCTAACAATGATGGAAATACAGTAGTCTAAGAATTTTTTGAGAACGAGGCAGACTCGTTCTTTTGTGGTGATATGTCTATCGACCTTCCAGTGTATGCAGAGTTGTGTCAGGAGATTAACATGGGACCATAGAATACTTCATTCTTGGAGAATTGTATTACTCAATTCGTTGTTTAGATCTTCCATAAAGGTACATAAGATATGCATTTTAAGAGGGATTTTTCAAAAATGATTTATATTACTGTGCTTTGTATAGTTTAAATTGATTATTCTAACACCATTTTTTATTTGTGCAGGTGACATTTTCAGGATGAGTCGAGGGATGAGCGATGAGGAGTTTCAGGACATGATGGCACATATGTCTCCAAACCAGCTCGCGAGATTCAGAGAGATGGCAGACCAGGAGCTGTCTCGTTCTTCGTAAGGGTGCTCTGTTAGATCTACTTTAGCGCGATCAGATGCTTCAGCTTCGAGCAGATGATCTCGACGCTCACGACTTGGGCCAGAGGGAGGGATTGCATCGGGATCAGGGGGGCTACTGTGGAGACACGGATGTGGTGTCTCCATCTCGTTGTTTAGCTGGAGCTGCGTCACCTCCAGGATTTGTCACACCTGTGGGGACATCTACTCCAGTTACTCCGTCTTTTGCGCAGCCGTCAGCAGGTGGTACCCCTTTTGGTGGCACCCCTTTGAGTGCCACTCCGAGAGAGGCTACCCCCGTCGGTACACCGGATGTAGAGGGGTCTCTTGGATATGCCCAGGAGCGTGGACGGAGATGGGAGAGGACCCATCTTAGGCAGACTCCTAGGGGTTATGGATACCTGGTTGATAGTAGGTCAGGAGCCATCATCATGAATGATGAGGGGAGGAGGGTAATGGCTTGCATGAGAGAGTTGTGTCAACAAGTTTCTCGGCACAACGTCCTGGATCATTGGAAGAACATACCGGAGGGGAGCAAGGACTACATAGTAGCATCCTTGCACGAGGAGTTTCCGGTGCCAGCCGCAGTAGATAGATTCTCTACGGGCTGGATGATGGATTTCATGCGTGCATACATGTCACATAGACGATCTGACGAACACAAGGCAATCAAGAGTGGAGCTGTAAAGCCCGAGTGGTTAGATGCAGACGAGTGGCGCCGACTGAGGGAGGAGGCTACAAATTCGCCAGGACGTTGGAGTCAGCGGGAGGCGGCGAGGGCATGACTCGAGGCCGGAGTGGTCCATCATCTTGGGAGTAGCGGCCACAGGACATATTTGGAGGACTTTGTAAGTTTCTCTTTTGTTTTGCTTATTTGTTTTTTTGAAATATTCTTTGTACTGACAATCATGTTTCTAACAGTTAGCATTTTATTTTCTTTGCAGCACTCCATTACATATCGCGATCCACAAGGCCTTGAGACTCGATATGCAGAGAGGCACGGTCTCAATGCATTGATCGACCAATTGTATAGACGCGGCGGCCGTGTAAGTCACTCATCTTTCTTGTCCGTAGTTACCATGAGATATTTGAATGCATTATTGTATGGTGGATTGATATGTTGTTTCTTTTTCTGCAGAATCCGTTCGATGCTCCTTTGCGGCGGGATGAGCTTTCGAGGAACGAGGATTTATAGCTTGCCCTTGGATCCTTGGAGCTCAAACACCTTTAGTTTTTAGTCGCCTGATCTATGTAGACATTTTCTATGTATTAGTAATATCCTTTCATGATTGTACCAATCGCACTTTATGCGATCATGTATTTATTTCATGTATCAATTTTATGATTTCAGTATACATTCTTTTTGTTTGCAAGCGCTTTGTATGCAGTAGTGCAGAAACTATTTTGTATGGCTCTCATACAGCACACAGTGCTATATGTGGTAGGGCACCTTGCTGCCCTGCCACAATTTTTTTTTCCTGTTAGTGTCGTTATTTGCGTCGCAAATTTATTGCTCGCGTCGCTATTGTCCTTGCTATGTGCATCGCAAATTCACTGGTTGCGTCGCTATATGCGTTGTGCAACGCATATAGCGACGCAAATAGCAACGTTTCTATGGCGTCGTCAATAACGACGCTTTTTGCGATGACGGGGGTAAATTTTGTTGTTTGTATTTTCATCGCTTTAAACGTTGTTATAAGGTCTATATCCTATAGTGGTCATCATTTGCTATCTCTATAGCTCTCTATTTTCAATGCAATTTTCAACAGTAGTTAATGAGTGGCCAGATAGTGCCTAACTCACTCCAAACTAGGTCAACTAATCATTGAGTAAGTGTCTACCAGACACAATACTTATGTAGGAAAATTTTATTCCATAGATTTGTGAAATTAAAACTTTGCGATAATCATTGTATTTTTAGCTTACAAGCATCTCAAAAATATACGTAGCACATATCACACCATTCATGCATGAAAGCATTCCAATCAGAGTTCATGTACATAAAATTCATATAGATGTCCTTCAAAACCTTATGATAGATAATAATCTGTGAGGAACTAGTACCGAATTCTCTATGCAAATTGAAGTATTTTCACGCCAAAGTAGCCTCAAAACATCCTCGATATGTCCCATAACCCCTAAGACTCAAGGTACATACAAGCATTAACAATGGTTTATATGACCAATAGCAATGCGAGGCAAGATCTTCGCAGGTTGTAAATAGCTAGTCCACTGTATAACCAACAGTAAAATCAGTCCTCAAAACCTGAGCATTCAATGCTCATTGCAACTCATGAACCATCTTAGATTCCTATAGCAAGTTCCAGGTATTAGTAGACAACTTCAAGCTATGACAATCTTAAAGTTTCCAAGCATTCATTATCATACATTCAAGAGTGTTTTTAGCCTACTTTTTTTAGATATGTAAATGCCCTTTGAATGGTGTATTTTAGTCAACTTTTAATCATGCCAAGTGTACAAAATTGTAGGTATATGCATTTGCAAGCATGCATCAAACCATCTCATATTTAGGTAGCAATCTGCAAGCATTTATGTGTATCATACATGCTCTAGGACTTACGCTCAAAATGAGGGGCTACTACTCTTGTTCTCAAAGGTGCAAATTATTCTTTCTTGGTATAGCTTGCGACTGAGCTCTATAGCCTTCATGACCTCAAGCATATTGATTATGAATACTCAAGTCAAACATGGCTACATTCTCCCAAAGTGTGACAACCCAAAAATAGGTGCATTTTACCCTATTCACTTTTTTTGACGTGTTGCTCTTTCTAATGTTAGTACTAATCAACATGAGCTCATTCATATGGCAAGAAACCCCACTAAAAAGCCTCAATAGGTCGTGGTCAACTTAGACACAAGATACATACATGAGTGTAGGCTATGGCTTCCATATGAACTACAAAACCATTAGAGGTGCCCTTCCTCTTCAGGATCTAGCTCCCACATCTCCAATGTTGTGCTCTTGCGTGATTCCAAGCTTCCAAGATTCCATGCTTTAAAAATTCATGGGTTAATAGGGTCATGGCTTTGATACCATGTTAAAAAGATGATAGAGAGATAGGAACACAATATTAGTGAGTTTGGGAATCTTTCACTTCCCATTTTTTAAATACTAAAAAGGTAGCACCCAGATAACATGCCCATAAGTTTCTCAAAACCATATGATATGACCTATCATTAGAAAGCGTTTGAAAAATGGAATCTATTGAGCTATAGAGTGCTCAATTTGGAGTTATAGTGTTCAAGTTATGACAAATCCAAAGATTCGACCATGTGTCCAAAACTTATGGGAAACTCCCATATTCCCCAATATGGTGTTTAGGGGTAATAGAGTGCAGACAACTCTCAAAGATGTTCTTTATTATTAATCACACCAAAAAACAAAGTATATCTAACTTAGGTCTTTAAAAGAGACTAGTTACTAACTACTAACTAACTCTAGTTAAGTCAGCTATTGACTTATTAAGGATACACACACTATAGATAGCACACCCAGTTGTCATGTCAATAGGGGTAGGTAGTAGGTAGACTAAGCTTGCATATCTTAGCATGAACTTGCAGAGAAAGATACTCAGAAAAAAGGAGAATAAAATTTTAAAAAACATCAATAAGACTAATGAAAATATATTAGGCACCAAAAATAATATTAAAAGATATATCAACATTGAAAAATATAATTATTAACCTCACCCCATCTTTATCACATATTTTGTCAAATTTTTAAAGTAAATAATGACATTTGGACTACGAAAACATGTTAGATTTTGGAGATTTTGGCTAAAAAGGAGGGGAGAATCTGGAAATGGACTCTATTATCTCCAAGAAAGAGGAGATAAGGATATCATGTTCTTGTACATGTGGCAAACTCTCTTTAGCCCATTTCTTAATTTTATAATTAACAAAAGTTCATTTTTTGATGTGTTTTTAGTCTTAATGATGAACTTTTGATAAGTTAATGGAGTTGAATAAATATGTCATTAGTAGTCAAATTTTCACAAGAACCCATAATAATAAATATAACTATTCAATATCTCTTTAATCTTTTTCTATAGCTCAAAAGGATAGAATATATTATTTATCAAAGATAAGCTATATTCAATAACTCTTCAAAAAGATAGTCTCTCTTCAATACAAATAATTTAAAAATTAATAGAATAATTAGTTAAAAAATCATAAAAATATATTATCCCAAAATATATTACTATTTAGTACCTCTTGTAGATGTTTTAAGCTCCCAAAGAAGATACAATTTATGTAGCAAACTTATACTAATGCAATATCTCTTCAAATAGATAGTCCCTTTTCAATCAAAATTATCTAATGATATGTATAAAACTTAGCAAAGGACTAGCCGGAAAAAATTTCAAGCCATATTATAATTAAGATAATTTGAACAAAAGATTGAAAATATTTTCAAAGATTTCCACCTCACTTGGTGATGTTTTAATCTTTATTTTTTATGAGACCTTAAAGTTGAAAATAAGTCTAAAAATGAAAAAATCACAAAAAAAAGGAGTGATGCATATGATACAATCAGGGGATTGGTCGCATCCACCAACCCCCATAATCACACCATATGGACATGTCCTATTTTTAATCAAGCTTTCTTCAACAATTTCTAAAATGTTTGATTTTTTAACTTCAGAATAATGGTCACTTTTGGATTTAACTATGTGATAATGTTATATTCTTTGCTTTTAATGAGGCCTTACACATTTCAAAATAATATTTAAAATTTTTTAAAGCATGTTTAGGTTTGAAAAGAATCTCAAAATGTTTCAAAAATTTTAGAGTTCATTTCCTATTTTTAGAAAATACTTGAAAAATGATCAAAAATCATTGAAAAAAGAAGATATAGTAATGGTATGATGAGGGGGATGGGTGAAATGCAACCAATTTTCCTAATGGTGATGTTGTAGCATGTCCTATTTCTTTAAAAAATTTGTCATTTTTAGGTAAAGTTTTACCCTTAAAATAGTTTAAAAATAGATAATGAGCTCCAAAATTTTTCAAAAATTTTGAAGATTTTTAAAACCTAATATGTTTATGGAGTTTTTCAGTTTTTAAATGAGTGTAAGGTCTCATTAAAAATAAAGAACATAGCATTATCACATAGTTAAATATAGTAGTGACCATTACCCTAAAGCTAAAAAATCCTTTAAAAATCAAATATTGTAGATATAGTTAAAGAAAGCTTGATAAAAAATAGGACTTTTGCATATGGTGCAATGGGGGTTGTGTGGGATCTACAAGCTATCTCCTACCCACTATAACAACAATTACTTTGCAAGCCTTTCCCAATGACACAATAAGGGTTTCTCAAGCTCCACAAACTACCTCCATCACATCATAACAGCCGTATGGTTTTGACGTACGTCTATCCTCAGCAGATAGACAATCACTTCTTACTCTTTCCCGATTGCCGATAAGGGTTGCTTGGGCTCAACCAAAACCGCCTCCTTCATGCTATAATGGCCATTCTCTTGAGAATTTCCCAAGTTCCTCATTCTGATCTTCGTGCTTGTTAGAGCACATATCTCCAATGGCTAGGACTAACCATATTGCAAGAATAGTCTATATTGAATAGCTACATCCATAAGGTTCAAGTATTTCTTCAAAGAAAAATATTAGCCAAGCTATCCTAGATCTACCCACAATGTCTTAAGAGGCCCCCATTGAAACTCTAGTTAAAGCCACATCTTTAAGTGGCAGTAACTATAGCTTCCCCTAGTCCTCAGCTGTTAACTTCTCCTACTATTCTTGGCCAAAGCGATCATTCACCTCCTCCAAAAGCTCCTAAACATGATAAGATGTTAGCTGGATAGATAATAAATTTTTCAAACCAGCCCCAACTAAGAGAAAAAGGAAGTCAAGGTGGTTTTACATATGTGTACACGTGCTTGAGAGAAATCAAGAAAGACTAGAAAGCAACCAACCATCTTATCCCAAAGGCCACATTTATTAAAATGGTTAAGGATATCTCAAATAGATTATCCGTTACCAAAATTGATGGACTCCATAAGAAGTGGCAACTTTCAACTATAATTTATTTAGATGAGGCTACAAAAGACTTCATTATTAATTTCATGATTGATGCTTATAGTGTTGTTGCCCATGCACACAAGGTCATTTTGATGAACAAGAACTTCAGTACGATGAGTAGGCTTAGGTATATGTTTACAAACTATTGAAGCCCTTGCCACTATCGATTATAAAGCTGAGAGTGGAATTTTGGTGCGGAGAAGTGCTTAAAAATAGCTAAAAATTATGAATTTCAAGGGGAAAATATTCACCGTCAAAGGCGGTGGCTTGATCTAGGACGATTTTAAGCATAAGCAGTCGACAGGCACCCAAGTGACACATCCAGATTTTTAGTAATTTTTCTGTTAGTTAGGACGGGATGTGGGAGCTGCAGGTCGGTCTGGGATGCCGAGAGGGATGCCCAAAAATTTACAGCACGACAATCAGAGTCCGTATGTGGAAGTGGCCAAAAAACTGGCCGGGGTGTCCAAAAAGGGGGCCAAAAAGGAAATTTCAAAAGGTGTGGATAGAGGGGGGTGACCTTTGGCACCCCCCCTAAAAGAAAACGTCCGCTCCGTATCACTTCAATCCACGCGGGGAATGGCAGCCTGTAGAGGGAGAGAGAAAATCAGTCTTTCTCTCTCCTCCCTCTCTCTCTTCTAAAGGCAAGTTCATGTGGAAAGAAGAAGGAAGAAGAAAGAATGGTGGAGGCTTGTCCGGCATGGATCGGATTGCTCCACGGGCTGGAAATGGTGATTGGTGATTGTGCTAGACATGAAGTGCTCCTGATTTTCAGATTTGCAGCCATGGACATGAAACCCGAAACACGCAAATAAGCGGTAATTTAAAATTTTCAAAGGAAATTTGAGGTTCTATAGCTTTTGATTGATAAAATGTTATTCTTGTGGGCTAAAAATTGTTTATGTTGCTGTTTTCCATGAGTTCTTGCTGATTATAATCACAAAATTAGAAAAATATGCATCTTGTGGTTCAAAATAATATGCTAAAACACGCAAAACATGGAAAATCAAGGAAAAATGATGGTTTTTTGGCATAAAAGTGGGAAAGTAAATAGGAACACCAACTAAATTTTCATTTTGCTGCAAGAAGGAACTAAGACCACAGCCCATAACCTGTTTTGAATTTTCAGTAGTTAAATAATGCATAAAATAAGGGAAAATACAAGAAAAGGGTGGAAAAACCTTTAAAAATAGGGGAAAATTATATTTTAGGTTTCGAAAAATAAGGATAAATAAGAGCAATGTTTGTGAATGTTTGTGGAGACTGAAGCATGAGGATTTACCTCAGTTCAACCCCACCTTCTTGTTCTAGTGTGTCTTTTTCCGTTTTTTTCACATAAAATGATAGTAAAATGCCTCATAAATCTATGCAACGATGCAATATTTAAACGCGGAAGGGTAGAGAAGTTGAAATATGTCTAAATGCCGTGTGAGATGATGGAAAAGTTGTTTATTTTTATGCATAGCATTTAGGACGGATGATAATTAAAATTAAGAGCTTAGTAGCACGAGGATCACCTCGGTGCTAGGCCCAGGCAACGAAGCACGAATGGTAGTTGGAAACCATTAAAAGAATGGTTTTGCACTTGTGCACGATACTGTTTGCTAAATGTTTGAGCACTAGGCATCCACCAAATACATAGAGCATGAAAAGAATTTTTAAAAAAAGTATCACTGACTAGCTCCTGGACATGCATTGCAATTGGTTTATTAGAACATGACCTACGATGAGAGGCAGTGAGGTACCCATGCTGTAGGTAGAAGCGGGTCCTAAAGGGGAAAGCAAGTGAGGAAGAAATGGTACACTCCTGGACACGGTTATTTGGTACCTTGAGCGACTTGTGTGCGAAATGTTTAGATGTTGAGCGATGCATCGAGGGGCCAATCCCCAAGGTGTAGGAGAGTCGTAGAGGGTTGACGGCATTCAGCCGTAGGAGGAACCCCATGTGTATGTGATTCGAGCCTTTTGGCTATGTGAAAGGGACTCCCTCTGAGGAGTAATATTGGGTTAGGATCAGTTGGACTACAACGTATTACAAACGCAATGTTTAGGAAGGCAGAGATTTTGATAGACGCTCCTGGCCGCGAGGCCGAGGGGTTGTCTTGTGCGTAGTGACATGGAGTTGTTATTTAAAATAGATACGGCATCTATTCCCTCCTGGTACGCTGCAATAACGCATTATTTATCAACAGGAGAGGCGGGATCCGAATTATCTAAAGCTGAGAGAAGGAAAATTAAGCAGCAAGTGTTAAAGTTTGCTTTGATCACAGTTACATTATATCGGCAAGGGGTTGATGATATGTATCGCCGGTGTGTGATGCCTGACGAGGTGCCATTCATTTTGGAAGAGTGCCATGATTCTGCTTGCGGTGGCCATTTTGCTGGACGGCTTACAACACAAAAGGCTTTAAGAGCAGGTTATTGGTGGCCTGCCATCTTCCAGGATGCGTCTGTGTATGTTAAGAGATGCGATATTTGTCAATGACATGATAGTCGAGAGAATAGGAAATGACCACTCACCCCTATTATGGCGATACTTCCATTCGATAAGTGGGGAATAGACTTTGTGGGACCTATTACTCCGTCATCGACTACACAAAAGAGGTACATCATTGTAGCAACTGACTACTTCACAAAGTGGTCAGAAGCACGTGCAACAAGGAAAGATGATGCTAAAGAAACTGCTAGTTTCCTTTTAGAGCAGATAATATGCCGGTTTGGTCTGCTGAAAGAATTAGTGTCGGACTGCGGAACCCATTTCCTGAATAAGGTGATTAAAGGTTTGACAGAGATGTGGCAAATCAAGCATAACAAGACAACCCCATATAACCCGCAAGCTAATGGGCAAGTTGAAAGCACCAACAAACAGTTTGTGGGCATCCTGTCCAAAATTGTGTCGGAAAAGAAACGGGATTGGGATAAAAAGTTATACGTGGCAGTGTGGGCCTATAATACGACTTTCAAACGAGCCACTGGCCATACCCCGTTCAAGTTAGTATATGGGGAGGAGTGTGTCTTGCCTTTAGAGATTGAGCTGCCGACTATTCGGTTTGCCATCAATCATTCTTTGAGTGATGAAGACGCACTTTTTGAGCACTTGACGACACTGGCACATTTAGATGAGCTTAAGCTGCAGAGCTTATTGCACCAAGAAGTGGCGAAGCGCCGAATGAAGCAGCTACACGACCTCAGAGCCAAGAAATACACCTTCAAGAAAGGATAGCTTGTTCTGTATTATGATGCACGACGTGAATTATTTCCAGGCAAGCTAGAGCCCAAATGGGACGGGCCCTATCGGATCGTTCGAATAGGAAAGAATAAATCCACAGTCTTGTTAGCTGACCTTGAGGGGATAGAATTTAAAAATAAGGTTAATCTTAATAAGATTAAATCTTATTACTTTTGATTGCACTAATGCTATGACTGCCTTGCAAGTCTAGGCGAGATCGATCAAACATCTGCAAGGAAATCGTGATAAAGGTTGATGGGTCGTCTGATCCCTTATTTAGAACACCCATATTTATAACAGAGGTATCATCAGGGAAAGCTCATTTGGTGGAGCAAAGGATATAAGGTGACTGGGCAAGAAGGCGAGACATTTATTTGGGAGATCAAGGTCTTCTGCCATCACTGCCTACAAATTTTGACGAGCATCCCTGTTGAATTCAATGATGATGGAGGGATGGAGCCTACAGTCCACCCATTGAATATGCTGATTTTCGATTACCATAATTACGAGTAGAGTTCAGGATGGCGGGATATGTAAACCCTTTATGGACGTACACCTTGTACTTTGATGGGGCGTCCAGGGGTGCATGCAAAAAAGGAAGTGTAGGAGTTGTCATCCGAGACCCCCGACGATGCATTGTCATGAAGTTAGCTGCTTATCTCGGGGCGAATTTTACCAATAATATGGCAAAATACAAAGCCCTGATTATGGGTTTGAATATTGCAAAGAAGGGTGGTATTCGCCAGTTGTTGGTGAAAGGGGACTCTCAGTTGGTTTTAAATCAACTCAATGGGGCGTACATGGTACGAAACCCCATCCTTTGTATGTACCATCATACTGCCATAGCCCTACTAGACGAATTCGATAGAGTGTCTTTTCAGCTGATTCCACGATAATATGCTAAAACACGCAAAACATGGAAAATCAAGGGAAAATGATGGTTTTTTGGCATAAAAGTGGGAAAGTAAATAGGAACACCAACTAAATTTTCATTTTGCTACAAGAAGGAACTAAGGGCCACAGCCCATAACCTATTTTGAATTTTCAGTAGTTAAATAATGTAGAAAATAAGGGAAAATACAAGAAAAGGGTGGAGAAACCTTAAAAAATAGGGGAAAAATATATTTTGGGTTTCGAAAAATAAGGATAAATAAGAGCAATGTTTGTGAATGTTTGTGGGGACTAAAGCATGAGGATTTGCCTCAATTCAACCCCACCTTCTTGTTCTAGTGTGTCTTTTTCCGTTTTTTTCACATAAAATGATGGTAAAATGCCTCATAAATCTATGCAACGACGCAATATTTAAACGGGGAAGGGTAGAGAAGTTGAAATATGTCTAAATGCCGTGTGAGATGATGGAAAAGTTGTTTATTTTTATGCATAGCATTTAGGACGGATGATAATTAATATTAAGAGCTTAGTAGCACGAGGATCACCTCGTAGCTAGGCCCAGGCAACGAAGCACGAACGATAGTTGGAAACCATTAAAAGAATGGTTTTGCACTTGTGCACGATACTGTTTGCTAAATGTTTGAGCACTAGGCATCCACCAAATGCATAGAGCATGAAAAGAATTTAAAAAAAAAGTATCAGTGACTAGCTCTTGGACATGCATTGCAATTGGTTTATTAGAACATGACCTACGATGAGAGGCAGTGAGGTACCCATGCTGTAGGTAGACGCGGGTCCTAAAGGGGAAAGCAAGTGAGGAAGAAATGGTACACTCCTGGACACGCTTATTTGGTACCTTGAGCGACTTGTGTGCAAAATGTTTAGATGTTGAGCGACGCATCGAGGGGCCAATCCCCAAGGTGTAGGAGAGTCGCAGAGGATTGACGGCATTCAGCCGTAGGAGGAACCCCATGTGTATGTGATTCGAGCCTTTTGGCTATGTGAAAGGGACTCCCTCTGAGGAATAATATTGGGTTAGGATCAGTTGGACTACAACGTATTACAAACGCAATGTTTAGGAAGGCAGAGATTTTGATAGACGCTCCTGGCCGCGAGGCCAAGGGGTTGTCTTGTGCGTAGTGACGAGGCCCGGCTAGTGCATGGGCCCGTTTTTAGGTCCATCAAAAGCCTTTCAAATATTTGATATTCCCATAAAGTTGAGAAAAGTGATACAAATTATCATTGAAGATGTTAGTCGGCTATATCCCACAAGAATTATGACCATCACCACACTAGAAGGCATTCACAAAAACTCAAACCTAATTAAACCACACACGGCTTTTGTCCCTAAGTAGCTACTCCGAGGGAAGAGTCCCTAAAGTAGTAGCAAGTATAGGATCAAAATGAAGTTTTCAAATGAGCATGTGGATAGATTTAGGTTCTAGAATAACCCGGTAGCACTTCCAATAGAAATCAAGTAGTAGTTGCACACCGATTATATCTCTAAATGTAGAAAATTCTATAAAAACCATGTTAGTAATAAGGGAAAAAAAAAACTTCTTGTGAAGACCATCTCACTCAATGCACTTCAAATTTCTTCAACTTCTATAATATATTCTCATTATTCCTCATAAATCTTTCTTGGTGAATGTACAAGCACCAAAAACACTCGAGAGTTGTGTATCTTTCTTAATGGAAATCATGTGTAGTTAAAAGGAATTTCTTGGCCTTTCTTTAGCTCTCTAGCAATGTTTATCCTACTTATAGCTCAACATAGGCCAAAAATCTTAAATTTTCTTCTCAAAACTTCTCGTGCTTTTACCTTTTAAGGTTATGTGTGTACTTTCATAGTCTTCTTATACTATTATTTCACTCAAGAAAGCAACCATAGCCGAATCTTGTAGCTCCCTAATTTCTCTCCCTTTGTGTCCATCTATGTGAACAAGAATCCCTCACCTACATCTACTTCAAGCCCCAAGGGTCTCCACATGAAGCAACAAAGCTTCCAAGATTGTGAGGATGGAGCCACATGTCCCAACAAACGAAAGATGGAGCTATAGGTAAGTTATAGCCCAATGCCATCAACCAAATCACAAATGGGATCCAGAAAATGGTCCTCTCACAAACTCATCCTTGAACATGAGGAGGGAGAAAAATAGCATGATAACATTGATAACAATGATGATGATGATGATGATGATTGTGAGCTCACACATGATATTTCCACTATACAGTGGCTTAGAAAGTCCATCAACATGCTTGCATGCAAGGTTACCTTTTGTTCAGTATGGCAAGAGCCTTTAGCTCAATGAAAAATAGAGAGAGAGGGCTACTTCAGCAATGATCTCATATTCTACACTTGTAACCTGCATGTGACATGCTAAAATTAATATTAATATTGTGTAGGGTATCCACCAAGCTCCAAAGCTCCAGTAAAGTAGCTCCAAGGACCTGAATCAATTAACAATATGTTTATAATGACTAGCTTTACAAAGTTGAAATCTTGAATAAAATCCATATACACGCTGATTCATCATGTGGGTGACTAGAAAAAGGTCTGCAAGGTTATCATCAGTGTGCACCTTTACCAACTCAATGCTCTTTTGTCAAGTATGTCACTGATGAAATGATACTTTACCTGTATGTGTTTTGTCTTTTCATGAAAGACAGGGTTCCGTGCTAACGTGATAGCACTCTGACTATCATAGTGTAGAATAAGAACCTTAATAATCCCAAGCTTAGCAACCAAATGTGACAGCCATAAGGCTTCTTTGCATGCCTCAGTGGTAGCCACATACTCTGGCTCTATGGTAGATAGTGCAACATACTTCTATAGCCTGGATATCTAAGAGACAGATCCCCCTATGAAGTTGAACACATACCTATAGTGGACTTCCAGCAGCAATTTGCATGTCCAGCATAGTCACAATCAATAAGGCCAACGACAGATGTCTTCTACTCTTGGGTAAGTTACTCATGAATATATGTGTGCATCACGTGGGTTCAAAATAAGGTATTTTTAAAATACCATTTTTATACATTTTTTACATATGGAAGGGTGTAATATAAAGGGGTTATTTATAGATTGTATAGAAAAGGGTAAAGTTTTATTTAGGAAAAATTCATAGGATAAGGATATTTATAAATAGGCCTTGAACACACTTGATGTAGAGGATATATATATAGTAATTTTTGTGAGCTTCTGCTTACCAAAGCATATGCACAAATCCTTTGTGCCCTTGAGGTATCTCATAATACATTTCACTACTTCCCAATGCTTCTTGCCAAGGTTTGCCATGTACCTCCTAACCACTCCCATTGCAAAGGCAATGTCAAGACGTGTAGCAACCATAGCATACATCAAACTGCCAACTGAAGCATATAGAATCTTGGCCATTTCAGCCTTCTCATCATCTGATGTAGGGAGGTCCTCTGCACTGAGTTTCACATATGGAGGCAATGGAACTCCAATTGCTTTCCCCCCCTCCATATTGAAACATTGAAAAATCTTGGATACATACTACTACTGAGATAGATAGAGTAACCCCTTCGATCTATCTCTGAGTAGCTGCATCCCAAGAATGTGATTGGCATCACCAAGGTCCTTCATATCCTTGGGAAAGTTACTATATGTATATCATCTACATCATGTGCATTCAAGGCCTATTTATAAATATCCTCATCTTTGAATTTGTCATGAATAAAAAATAACCCTTTTATATTTAATATGTAAATAACTCCCTTATATTACATGCTTTTGTGTGTAAAAAATGTATTTTAAAAATACCCTATTTTGAATCCACGTCATGCACACATATGTTCATGAGTAACTTACCCGAGTTCACATCAAAGTTGCCATGAAGGCTTTACTTCAATGAATCCAAGGCATGAGTATCCTTGCCAACAATAAGCATGTCATCAATATACGGAACCAAGATAATCAAGCTACCATCTGCTGTCTTCTTGGTGTACAAGCAGTGATCAACTTGACTTCTCTAAAAGCCCTGAGGCTACATGAAAGTATTAAACTTATGATACCATTCCCTCGGTGCCTATTTCAACCCATACAAACTCTGTTTCAGTTTACAAAACATCATCTCTTTGCCTTTAGCAACAAAACCTTCAGGCTATTGTGTATATATATCCTCATGTAGATCACCATGTAATAATGCAGTCTTTACATCCATCTATATGAGGTCCATATCTTCAGCTACAACCAAACCCAAACTGGTTCTGAGAGTAGTCATCTTAACTATGGAAGAAAAGATCTCATCAAAGTCAATTCCTTGTTCTTACTTGTACCCCTTTGCAACTAAGCATGCTTTGTATTTTGGTAAAGAACCAGAATTGACCTTCATCTTGTAAATCCACTTGCATGGAAGAGTTTTCTACCATTTAGGCAGCTGCATCAAGTCCCAAGTACCATTCTTATCACGCGATTCCATCTTTGACATCATTGCCTTGAACCACTTCTTGTTGTCCGGTCTGGTCATTGCTTCCTGAAAGCATGATAGCTTACCAGAGTCTTAGTAACCATGACATAATTTGCAACATACTATGCACCAGGAACAAACCTATTTAGCTACCTTCAAGGTCAGGTTGACCTACGCAATGAAGGTTCTGCATTTGTTGGCTATGTTGGGCCTACAAATATGCATTTACAGGTTGTTGTCCTGAAATACGGGCTTGTAATTTTTCATGTACTAGTTTTTGTATTGAAATATGAGCCTCCAATTTTGCATGTACAGGTTGTCTTAAAATTCTAGCATGCTGTCTTGACATTTCAGGCTGTCCTAACTACATGTTTTCATGTTGAAATTGTGGTGTATCATGGACAATCCCTTGTGGTCATTCCTAGCACCATTTTCTACATTTTCAAGAGTATTTATAGCATGTATATTTTTCTTTCCACATTGGGCACAAATGGCTGTCTAAAAGGTACATCATCCCTGAAAACAACCATCTTGACTTCCTTACTCTTCTTAGGTTGCTTGTGCATGCAATCTTCATAGAAGATGACATCAATGCTGTAGACTATCTTTCTTTTCTCAGGGTCCCAAAGTCTATACCCCATCTCATACTCAGGACCGTATCCTAGGAATATGCATTTATAGGACTTTGGTTCCACTTTGGTGCATTCTTCTTTCCATATGTGCACAAAAGCCTCACAGCCAATCACTTTCAAATGAGCATAAGAAGGTGTCTTACCTAACCACTCTTCATTAGGGACTCTCCCCCCCAAAGACTTGTTTAGTGATGTGTTAATAAGATGAATAACTATCATAACAGCTGTAACATTTCCAAAACAAATACACGCATTCCGCATACAAATCTCCTCTTAGGAGGCTAAAAGGTTAGGATAATAGCAATTTTTTAAAGTTATTCCTCTCTCCTCCAGCCGATTGTCGTGCTGGAGAAGAAGGGATTAGAAATGGCCACCAAGCTGCTTGTTGGATACCATAGGACAAAGGAATACATGCCCGATGCCGTGTAGGGGAGGGAGGAGCCTCTCCCTCTCCGTATAAAACCCATGGCTATGGGAGCCTTGAGGGGGGAGTGAAGAGCCGAGACTTTGTGCAAGAGTGAGAGAGGTGGTCGCCGCTGCCATAGAGCAAGGGAGACTGCTGTGCTGCCGTGGTGTCAGAATTGGCCGCTGCTGTGAGAGAGACGAGTGGACGCTAACACTGTAGTCGAGACGTTGCCAATTTGTCGCCCTGAGCCAGGGAAGACTGTACGTCGCTAGGAGGTCACTGCCGAACTGCCATGTGTCAGTCGCCTGCCACCATCTCATAGCCCAAAAAAACCCCACATGCTTCTTTCTAGAAGCTTTAGAAGCTTCTAAGGGGGGGGCTCTATAAGCCCCCTTTCCCCCCCAAATTTGCCTTGAAGGGTCTTCATGTGGCCTATTTAAGCCTTCATATTAGACCTTTTTGCCCCCCAAAAATTGCCCTTGTAGGTTCTTGTTCATGTGGGCACGGTAAAGCCCTTTCCCCCCCATACAAAATTCCTTCATGTGCCTCTTTTAAGCCTCTTTTTTTTCCCCCACCTAAAAACCCCTCTTCAAGGTTATATACCCCTTCCTTTTTCCCCTTTTTTCCCTTCATTTTTCACACCTAGGGCATCATAAAAACTACCCCTGGGATCAAATGAAAAAGCCCATTTCTATGGCTTTAATAAGCCTTACTCTTGAAGGACATTAAACCCCCTCCCCGAGATCTAAAGGCCTTTTTGTGAGCCTTCTTATTGCCCTCACAGGTGGGGTTTAAAAGCCCACTTACCCTGTTGAAATCAAGCCTTTTGCCCACTTTAGGCCAGGGTTTAAAAACCCTTTCTGTGGGGATTCCCCACTCAAATTCATAGGAGGAAACCTTCTACAAATACCGTTTTTGAAGGACGGTGCAAGCTGTCACAAAAGGGGAGCTACGCGTGCAAAAGGAGAGCTACGCGTGCAAAAGGAGACAGCCAAGGTCATAATTCTACATCCAAGACGGAAAGGCCGCATTTGCGATGGCTCCTATGAAAGCCCAAGGCGCAACCGTAGGAGGATCGTCTCCTAGTATCCATGTGGACATCTCACCACAAGTCCAAGTTTTTCTCCCTAATTTTTATTTTATGTCGTTAAAATTTAATTGTGCATGGATGATTTTTGGAGATAGGATGCATTTTTTGTCTTAAATGCTTTGGTTAATTTTAAAAGCATTAGCTCACGACGGAAGAGTTCATTCATTAGTATTTTCAATAAAACAAACAAAATAAAGTGAGTAGAAAATTGATATGCATTTCTAGCAAGTAGTTTTATGCATTGCAATAAATTGAAATTTGATTAATGTCCATTTTTACAAACCAGAATTATGATAGTACACGTTAGAGAAATAAACCGTATATTGCATTATTGAACATCTTTTTCGAAATAATTCCTACAGAAAGTTGCTAGAAACCGTAGGACATTGCTAGGGTTGCATGAAGAAGATTTTACTCCAAGCAAGTGGCCTAAAAACTTAAATCAACGAAAGAGTGTGTAAGTTCTACATACGACGAATTCATTCGGAAATGAAAGTAAAAAAAGGCTGCATGTTTTAGCATGAATCTTGTTCGCAAGTTATAGGATGATTAAATGGAATTAGGCTATAACCTAACCTATGCTTGATCTTAAACCAAAAAGTTAGGATTTGAAAATCAACTTACGTATAGACAATAAATCATGTGGTTATAGAAATGATAGCGTAATTATCTTCAAGAATAGATAGGTTAAATTGGTATCCCAAGGAACTAACTAGGGTTAGCCCGGTGAAGACATTTACCTAGTCGCACGCATTGACAAAAACTGAAACTCCTATACCCTAAATACTTGCCCACATTCACAGAATGTAGGGACAGTAGGACCTACTTGCGAGAAGTGATCTAGGGTTTCCTAAGAATCTCTTGCTAAAAAGATGAGACTCAAAACCCTAGGAGTGACAAGTTAGCCTAATGCCATCAGGAATAGATTATTTCGTGACTCCATTCGATGGGTAAATAGTCCCGTAGTTGATGCGATAGTTGTGCAACAAGTGGTAGAGTTGCATGCCACCAGAGCTGGTTCTTGAGGAATTAGCTATGGTTGCATGCCACACGAGTATCTATGCTGGACTTGTGATTTGATCACAAGGGAATGGCCAATTCCTCAGAATGAGATTGGCAGATTCTTACGCAAGTTATCTTGCAAGAGGATGAATAATCGTCCTAATATAGTATCTTTCTGGGTAAAGACAATTGCTTGGAAGAAAAGGACAAGCCAATAAATTGGAATAACATATGCACTTAAGGTATTGATTAAGTCGGGTTAATAGGGTACGCCCTAACCTAGGATATAGGGGATCTTGCCAAGTCGGAAGTAATCCCGGATTGAGTGTTGGATGCATTTGGAAAGAATGATTCACTCCTTAGCAGTTGGCCAACAATAACGACCAATGGAAATGATTGTGATTGTTATAGATTTAAGAGCACTGTTTTTCTTTGTTTGATCAAAGAATTAAAGGATAAATGGATATCTAATGCTTCAGGTTGAAGGCGTGAAGGGAGAGGCAGCTTCAATTACCTTGAACTGCCTGCCTGGCCCTAACCAAGGGGGTTGTAAACCACGCTGGGAAGGTGGACCGAACCCGCCGTGAGAGGTCTCTCCGTTGAGGGCTACTTGGAGCAGGAGGACGCTTGGGTGCCAGGGGGGATCTGGCACCGTAAATCCCTCGCCTTTCGGGCCTTGCACAAGAGGCTAACATGACTCGGGATTGGATCTCGAGGCCCACATACTAGTCTACGGGTGGAATCTTGGATTAGTAATCCATGTGGATTGCTGGATAGCCTTCAAGCGGATTGTGGACAAGCCTACGGGCTGGACTTTATGTATTTCAAAGATAAATATGATAACTTGTTGAAAAGGAACTTGTTTGACATTGCTTTTCTATGTCAAGTGCTATGATTACGTGAAGGAACCAATGCCTAACGGGTTAATTAAGGAAGCTAATTGATACATATCCAACTAAATGTGTTAGGTAATTAAATAAATAAAACAACCTGAGGAAAGTGTAAAGGATGTGGCCATAGGTCCATCTTATGGATGGGTGGTCCCGGTTGGCTGGGAACTTTTCTCAAATCATGATGGACAGTGGGAAGACCGTTCAAAGGACACGAACAGAAAGGGCGTTGACCTAGAATCTAAGTTATAAATGATCCCGATTTACACTGTTTTAGGGGAATGGAATGGGACTATGCTTGATGGCAGAGAGATTGAGCTTCGCATCCCTCTCGTTTCCCATTCTCCTTGAACCAAGTGCAGCGTGAATCCGCTTCGAACTTGACATTTCTATGTAAAGTAGTTCGCTCGAGTTCGACGCTAGTTGCTGTTAGGAAATGACCAATAGAGAAAACCCTAATTCAGGTTGGTCCTAACTGAAAACGGCCGAAATACTTCCACTACGTGGCAGACGCGGAAAGTCGTAGATCGCAAACCCCGTAACATTCCATGGGAGTCCCGGGCGGAGCTTTCTAGACATCCTTTCCGATGAAGTGCTAAGACATGTCCTAAAGATAACAGGTGGACACATTACAGTTGGTATGAGAGTGAACCAACAAAAGATTTGTTTTTATTAAATCTTGATAAGATAAAGTAAAGCAAATGTTGCTGTCCAAACATTTCCTTACTTTCAATGCTATCTTGCAGAACTATGAAGTATGGAACATGTTCTTGGTATTTTGAGTCATGTTTATGACTGTGATGCATTCCCCACATTATCGACAAAGGGTTGAGATGATGAACATCCTAGAATGTATCTATAATCCATCGCCTTTGTACATGGAACGAAGATGGATGGGTACCTCAGGAATCTACTATATAGTTGCCCACCGGTTTGTATACCTACATACCAACCTAAAGAGGATCAAGTGGTTGGAAGACCTAAAAGTCGTGAAGCTGTTCATTTTTGTAGAAGCTCACATAAATTCAACTTTACATATTCGAGGTCGGAGGGTTGAACTGAACTCATATGTATATGAGGAAGTGACTCGTATAATCCCCGCTGACAAAATTAAAGTATTGGGGCGCCATGAGAAGAATGGGTTCCAAAGGAAAGGATATTGTGATCTTCCAATGACTTATAGATTCCTAAAGATCCATGACCCGAAACCATACTATTATACAATTCCTGTAGATAAATGTAATACAAAATTATTCTCCCCAAACTAAATGTAAATAGTTGGCTTATCATCGCAAGAAATGTTGTATTTCGAAAGGGCTATGCCCATATAAATACAATAAGACTTCTTTTTATCAATGTCTATTTGTGCATGGAAATTAATAAAAAGTTAAGTGGTTAGATTGCTTGATTGATAGCTGAAATCGAAATGAAATATAAATCGTAACAATTATCGATTAATAAAGAAACCTTTATCCAGGCACAACCCCAGGTACAGAATCCCAGTTCGCCTCCTATATCAAGTACTACTGTAATCCAAGAGAAGAAGTTTCTTCTCAAGCAGATTAAGCAACCCGAATTTGATGAGAGAGGCAAGTCCATCCAAGTAGATGCTGAAATTTGGATTGAATCCATGGAGGATTACTTTGAAGCAGCCGGGACTGCACTCGCTAATCAGGCTATGCTCGCCAAGCTAAAGCTCACCGGCGAAGCCAGGCTTTGGTGGAAGCAATGGTACAGAGATCAAGGGATCGCGGAAGGATCCGTTACCTAGGAGAAGCTGAAGAAAGCTGTGTAGGGAAGATACTTACCACCTACATATCGCACACAAAAAATGAATGAGATCTATGAGCTAAAACTGCTGGAACTCACTCTTGACGCATACTATTCTAAATTTGTCTCACTTCTTAAGTATGTGCCATAGACGGACATGACACAGCAGGTGTCCAAATTTTGTGATGGTTTAAACCCACCAATACCCATCTCGAATCTATGCGCCCATTGGATCTACAGGACGCACTCATTCGGGCTGCCCCTATAATTCAAGAGGTGCAGGCTAGACCAAGAGGCAACAAAACTTGGTCTTATAATGACCCAAACAGAGGAGTATTCAGGCCTCAGATGAAGGAAGTTCAAGGTTAGAATCACGTATAAAGAAAGAAAGCAAGGAATAATAATGTCAACAACTTTGTCCCTACTCAAAGCAATGGCCGAAACCTCCGCTATTTCCACTGCAACGAGCCTGGTCATTTCAAGAGGTAATGTCCCAAGCTTGGAGGAGGACATCGCCAAGCACCTTTCCAAGGAACGGGCCATGGACAGGGAGCCGCTACCCGAGGCAGAGGACGAACCACTACCCGCTACTTCGATCAAATTCAGAGTCATGAATTTAGGTATCCATGAGTGTCTACTTGGAATGGATTGGCTTAAGCCTAATGACACCCACATTCATTGTGGAAAGGGCCAATTTTCCTTTCAAAACTCTGAAGGGGATTTGGTCACAACTCAAGGTGAGGCTGGAGTGCCAAAAATTCAATTGGCCAAAGCATCTCAGATTATAAAGGGAGTCAGAAAAGGACTACATGTCTACTTAATTAAGCTCAACAAGTTAGATCAGAAGCAAGAGTCTAGTGAAGGATCTTCTTGGCTAAAGGAATACGGAGATGTATTTCCTGAAGAATTAACAGAACTCCTGCCTCAAAGAGAAGTGGATCATGAGATTAAGCTAGTACCAGGAGCTGCGCCAATTGCAAAGAGACCTTATAGGATGTCTATAATGGAAGCAATTGAGCTGAAGGAACAACTCAAGCAACTGCTACATCATGGCTACATCCATCCAAGCAGTTCACCATGGAGAGCTCCAGTATTGTTCCAGAAAAAGAAAGATGGAACACTTCGACTATGTATTGATTACAGAGGGTTGAATCAATCAACTGTCAAAAACAAGTACCCTATTCCTAGAATAGATGAGCTTCTTGATCATCTTCAGGATGCGAAGATCTTCTCCAATATTGATCTCAGGTCTGGCTACCATCAAATAAGAATCAAGGACGAAGATATTCCAAAGATGGCCTTCAATATAAGATATGGACACTTTGAGTTCCTAGTTATGTCATTCGGGCTTACGAATGCGCCTGCCACCTTCAATAGGTTAATGCAGGATATCTTTAGGCCATATCTTGATGACTTCGTGCTCGTCTTCTTCGATGACACTTTAGTCTATTCCAAACAGGAGGAAGATCATGAGATCCAACTGTCCTTGAGACAATGAGGTCACATAAGTTGTATGCTAAGATGAAGAAGTGTTCATTTTTAAAACATCAGATTGAATATCTAGGATTCATTGTATCAGCAGAAGGAATCTCAATGGACCCAGCCAAGTTCAAAGATGTGCTAAAATGGCCAATACCAAAAACTATTAAAGAAATACGAAGCTTTCTTAGATTGACAGGATGGTATAGGGTCTTCATAAATAACTATGCTTTGATTGCAACACCTTTGACGGACTTACTGAAGAAGCAAACATCCATCGCATGGTCAACTCCCAAACAAACTAGCTTTGATAGATTGAAGCAAAGCTTGGTATCAACACCTATCCTAAAACTTCCAGACCTCAATAAGGAGTTCGAGGTAGTAACTGATGCTAGCGCACTTGCCTTGGGATGTGTACTCATACAGGAAGGTCACCCGGTAGCCTACTCTTCAAGGAAACTGAAGAGTCATGAGAAGAATTATGCTACCCATGATCTAGAATTGTTAGCTGTCATCCATGCTCTAAAGCTTTGGAGACACTACCTGTTGGGTAACAAGTTTACTCTTGACTGATCATAAGAGTCTCAAGTGGATCTTTACCTAGAACGAGCTCAACACGAGGCAACATCGGTGGATTGAAGTGCTGGAGGAATATGACTTTGAAATCAACTACCAACCTAGAAAGGAGAATGTAGTTGCCGATGCACTCAGTCACAAGGCATTCCTTAATTATCTAATCTTGCAAAATCTATCAACAGCTAGATCTCTAGCCACAAAGGTATCCATGCCAAATAACCCAATACTTGAGTTAGCTAGAGAGGAAGCATGCCATGATTCAGCCTACAAAATGATGCTAAGGGAGATCTCTATCAAGGATCAGGACCAAAAGTTGCAGGCTAAGTATCAAGCCAGTCACTTAAGCAAAAGACATTGTGGGAAGCTCATGATTCCCCTTTCTCAAGACATCTTGGCTATGCGAAGACTCTCAATGCCATTAGAAAGAGCTACCATTGGGAGAGGCTTAAAGGTGACGTTCTCAAATATGTCACCGAGTGTTTGTCTTGTCAATGTATTAAAGTTGAACATGTCAAAATGCCAAGGAAGTTGCAACCGCTTGACATTCCCCAAATGAAATGGGAATTCATTAGTATGGATTTTGTTGTTGGCCTACCCCAAGTTCAGGAGGGATACAACTCCATCATGGTTGTGGTTGACATATTGACTAAGGTTGCATACCTTATTCCAGTAAAGACAAACTATAAAGCCTCATATATTGCAAGATTGTTTATCAAGGAGATATTTAAGCTACATGGGCTACCAAGAAGAATCATTAGTGATCACGATTCTCTCTTCACATCACATTTCTGGAGAGCTATCTTTGAAGCCATTGGGACTCAACTCTCTTTTTGCACAGCTTACCATCCCCAAACGGATGACCAAAGAGAGCGAGTCAATCAAGTCATCGAGGATATGCTTAGGGCATACTGCTATCGTGAACCAAAAAGGTGGATTCAATACTTACCTTTGGTTGAATTTACCTACAATGCTTCTTACCAACAAAGCATTCAGATGACCCCTTTCCAAGCATTGTATGGTCATGACTATCGAGGTCCCCTAAACTTCTTAGATCCAACCTTGAGGGTTGAAGCTTCAAGGCAGATGTTGGAAGAGATGGATGACCAAATAAAGTCAATAAGACAGAACATCCAAGCTGCCAAGGATAGACAGAAGGCATATGCAGATTTGAAGCGTCAAGATAGAGTCTTCGAAGAAGAAGACATGGTCTTCATTCGCATACGCCCCAAGAAGAGTTCCCTATCCTTAGGAGATTTCAAGAAGCTAAGTCTAAGGTATTGTGGAACATACAAGATCATCAAGTGCCTAGGACCTAATGCTTATAGACTGCAACTCCCTGAGAACCTAAAGGTTCATAATGTATTCCATATCAGCCTATTGAAGAAGTATGTACCTAATCCTAACCATGTACTTGATGATCAATAAGTTGTAATGCCTAGTCAAGCAGTCCATGAACTAAGGCCTGATAGGATCTTAGATGTTAGGGAGAGACAAAACTGAGATCCAGAACCTTGAGATAATGCCTCGTCTAGTGGAAAGATTATCCCGAAGAGGATGCCACTTGGATAGATGAAAGCACTCTCAACCATCAATATCCCTAGTTTATCTCGAGATGAGGACATCTCGATTCCTCCAAGGGGGAGAGAATGTAATATTTTCAAAACAAAAACATGCATTCCGCATACGAATCTCCTCTTAAGAGGCTAAAAGGTTAGGATTATAGCAAATTTTTTTAGTTATTCCTCTCTCCTCCAGCCGACTGTCGTGCTAGAGGAGAAGGGAATAGAAATGGCCACCAAGCTACTTGCTGGATGCCATAGAACGAAGGAATACATGCCCGATGCCACGTAGGGGAGGGAGGAACCTCTCCCTCTCTCTATAAAACCCGTGGCTATGGGAGCCTTGAGGGGGGAGTGAAGAGCCGAGACTCAGGGCAAGAGTGAGAGAGGTGGTCGCCGCTGCCATAGAGCAAGGGAGACTATTGTGCTGCCGTGGTGCAAGAAGTGCCCGCTGCCATGAGAGAGAGGAGTGGACGCTGACGCTGCAGTCAAGACACTTCCAATTTGTCGCCGTGAGCCAGGGAAGACTGTATGTTGCCAGGAGGTCGCCGCCGAGCTGCCATGTGTCAGTCGTCTACCACCATCTCATAGCCCAAAAAAACCCCACGTGCTTCTTTCTAGAAGCTTTAGAAGCTTCTAAGGGGGGGCTCTATAAGCCCCCTTCCCCCCCCAAATTTGCCTTGAAGGGTCTTCATGTGTCCCATTTAAGCCTTCATATTACACATTTTCCCCCCCCACAAATTTCCCTTGTAGGTTCTTCTTCATGTGGGTGTAGTAAAGCCCTTTTCCCCCCCATACAAAATTCCTTCATGTGCCTCTTTTAAGCCCTTTTTTTCCCCCCACCTAAAACCCCCTCTTCAACGTTATATACCCCTTCCTTTTTCCCCTTTTTTCCCTTCATTTTTTGCACCTAGGGCATCCTAAAAACTACCCCGGGGATCAAATGAAAAAGCCCATTTTCGTGGCTTCAATAAACCTTACTCTCGAAGGACTTTAAACCCCCTCCCGGAGATCTAAAGGCCTTTTCGTGAGCCTTCTTATTGCCCTTGCAAGTGGGGTTTAAAAGCCTAGTTACCCTGTTGAAATCGAGCTTTTTGCCCACATTAGGCCAGGGTTTAAAAACCCTTTTCGTGGGCATTCCCCACTCAAATTCATAGGAGGAAACCTTCTACAAAAACCGTTTTCGAAAGACGGTGCAAGCTGTCACAAAAGGGGAGCTACGTGTGCAAAAGGAGACGACCAAGGTCATAATTCTACATCCAAGATGGAAAGGCCGCATTCGTGATGGCTCCTAAGAAAACCCAAGGTGCAACCACAGGAGGATCATCTCCTAACATCCACGTGGACATCTCACCACAAGTCTAGGTTTTTCTCCCTAATTTCTATTTTACATTGTTAAATTTTAATCGTGCGTGGATGATTTTTAGAGATAGGATGCATTTTTCGTCTTAAATACTTTGGTTAATTTTAAAAGAATTAGCTCACGATGGAAGAGTTCATTCATTAGTATTTTCAATAAAACAAACAAAATAAAGTGAGCAGAAAATTGATATGCATTTCTAGCAAGTAGATTTATGCATTGCAATAAATTAAAATTTGATTAATGTCCATTTTTACAAACCAAAATTATGATAGTAAATATCAAAGAAGTGAACCGCATATTGCATTATTAAACATCTTTTTCGAAATAATTCCTAAAGAAAGTTGCTAGAAATCGTAGGAAATTGCTAGGGTTGCATGAAGAAGATTTTACTCTAGGCAAGTGGCCTAAAAAATTAAATCAACAAAAGAGTGTGTAAGTTCTGCATACGACAAATTCATTCGTAAACGAAAGTAAAAAAAGGCTGCATGTTTTAGCATGAATCTTGTTCGCAAGGTATAGGATGATTAAATGGAATTAGGCTATAACCTAACCTATGCTTCATCTTAAAATGAAAAGTTAGGATTTGAAAATCAACTTATGCGTAGACAATAAGTCATGTGGTTATAGAAATGATAGCGTAATTATATTCAAGAATAGATAGGTTAAATTGGCATAAACCTAAACACCTAAAACCACGGAGTACTCGTTTAGAAAAGGGTTAACTCAATGCGACGTATCCCAAGGAACTAACTAGGGTTAGCCCGGTGAAGACATTTACCTAGTCGCATGCATTGCCAAAAATTGAAACTCCTATACCCTAAATACTTGCCCACATTCACGGAATGTAGGGACCCCCTATATCTTTTTGGCTACCCCCTATATCATGGCCACTATTTTCTTCCAATTCTTGCAACTCATAGACAGTAGTTTCGCACCTCTTGAATAATTTGATTCTTTTCCCTGCTACCAAAAGTGTTATGGCTGTCCTCTCTAGCTCATTTAATGTATATATATCATTATCAAACATGTGTCTTACCATAGGGTCAAACTATCTTTTGGAAACTTTACGTCTAAACTACTATCATAAACCAATACCCAATCCCCATCTTGTATAGTTCTTGTTCTTGGTCTACGTCTTTTGTGAAACCGTTTCTTGTTCTGTATCCTTATTGCCCTTAATTTTGCAATTTCTTTCTCTATGTCTTCTGACTTTCTTTCCAACTATCTAATGTGCAAGGCCAACAACTCCTCTCTATTCAACTCCTCTTCCCAAGGTAGCACACTCCATGTGATTGTCATCTCTTCTAGCGACATGATAGGTTTTTGACCATATCAATTTTGCAGGCATACATCCTGTAACAAAACTATGAGTTGTTCTATCAGCCCACAAGGCATAAGGAAGCAATAGTGGCAACTCTTTTACCTTCTCTCCACATGCTTTTACCAATGTCTTTACAATAGGTGGATGACCTCTTTCCTTCAGGATTATGGACTAAACTTAAAGGAATCTTTATCCCCAACCATGCAAAGGAATCATGAGCCTCATCTGTATCTAGCTCACCCCTATCTACTGTAATTTGTCCCACAAAGCGATACCAACAAAAGATCTCTTCTAAGAGAAAAGTACACACGACACTTGTTCTCTTAGTATGTAGAGCTCCCCCTTCCACTTGATTACTCAAGTCTTCACGGGCAAGCATAAGATATCTCATTTTCCAAAGACTTGTAGGCATCGTGACTAAATCCACCACCCACTTAAAATGAAGAGACAATGGATATGTGGACTGGAATCCATCCCGATGTCTCATAGATGAATACATTTGACATGTCGTGCATGTTTCCACAAAGTGAGAAACATCCTTATACATACCCTGCCACCAATATCTTTATTTAATCTTTGCAAAAGTACCCTAAACACCTCTATGGACAGCCCACAAGCTTTCATGAAATTCTTACATAATAGTTACTTGTGAAGCTCTATCACCCAAAACTTGCAGTGGCATACTGTGTTTCTTTTTAGAATGTTTCCACAAGTATCCATCTTTTAAGAAAAACCCATAGGCGTTTCTCTTGATCTTCTCAAATTCCTCATCGGACCATCCATCTCTCTTTGTTAATGTACTGAGGTATTGACCAATTCTGAGCCACTCTCCTGCATATTTGTCTTTCAAAAACACTTAAGCTTCTATTAATGTTGTAGCAACACCTTGCATTGCTAAATTCACTCTTACAAGATCATTTTCAGCTGCAATAAAGTCATCTTCTTCCTGCTTATCCATCATTCCATCTTCATTCTCATAGCATGTTGCTCGAGATAACATGTCTGGCACACTAGGTTATCTCTTCCTGTAATATGCTGAAACTCATGGTTCAAAGATTTAATGAATGCAATCCACTAGAGCATAGTAATGTCCGGGGTAGCACAACTAGTAAGCATACCCAATACCAGCAAACAATCGATCTCAATGACTAAAAGAGCTCCCATAGAATACTCCTTATGGCATTTAAGGACTATCACAATTCCCCATGATTCTCTTTTTACCTATGGATACCTTCTCTGTCGTTCAGCCAATACTTTTGCACCAAAGCATATTGCATATATTTTCCCTTTCTCATCATCAGCTTGCCCAATTGCCCATCCAATCCTGATTGGGCTTTTATCAACAATAATAATGAAAGATTTTCCATGTGAATAGTCAGCCTTTCTCAATGTAGAAGCACATTTTAAGAGCTGCTTCAATTTCTTCGTTGCTTTCTGATGCTTCCTTTCCTAATGAAATCTCTGACCTTTCCTCAAAAGCTGATATAGATCATCGGCTATATGTGCAAAGTGAGGAATCCATATCAAATAGAACACACATGCACCGAAGAATCTACGCATCTCTAATACATTCATGCTTAAATCTTGCATTCTATCAATCCCGTCTATTTTTGCTGGTGATCGTCTTCACCCATAGGGCCCACACATATGCCCAACAATCAAATGTCTTCATGAGCACAGTAAATGTTACCATAGGAGAGACAACATTTGGATCCACACAACAAGGGGGGTAAAACTTTAGGACACCTGATCAGGGATCTCCCAAATCACTTCTTCTTCTTCTTCCAGTTCAAAGTGTAGTTTTCACCCTATCAACAGCGTTTGCGACGTGTGCGATGTCGCCCATCTATCCTTTTTATGAAAAATCCAATAACTGGTTGAAAAAGCCACTTGCTTTTTGCATGCCATCCTAATCTAGAAGCTTTTCTAACTTTTTTGGATTTTTTACAATAAATAATATTAAAAATATGCTAAAATTGTCCAAAAATCTAGTAGTTTTGGACCATTCATGCCACTCACACTAGTACTAATGACTCAGATCACATTGACTCTCTTGATCAATAAGAAAGTCAAATGATAATGCATTCTAGAGTTTTTCACATTGTGTCCACGTAGTGGCATGACAATGTGCATTCAAGGCCCTTTTCTATTCAATCTATAAGTAAACCCTTTCTATGGGACCCTTCTGTAAGTAAAAATATATAAAAATAGTATTTTAAAATTTGTTATGTTGAACTCACGTGATACATACATATATTTATGACTGATCTTCTTAGGAGAAAGCTGCATCTCTCTTCTTAAAGCTACTCGAGCTCATAGTCAAACCCAATTTCACTTCTTCATAGATAAGCAAGGATACCAATTCATTAAAGTTAGGCATTATAACCTTGATTCAAATTAATTAACATATCAAAAGACTTATACTCAGGCCGAAAACCATTGACCTTATCATATACCTTGATCCCAATAGATTCTAACAGATCTACAACAGTAGTCTTTATTTTAGTCACATGGTCCTCAATCAACTGCCCTTTCGTGTTTAGTTTAATACATATGGATAGCCAATGAAACACCCTTTGAGCTCTCTTAAACCATGCTTGATGTGCCCTAAGCTAATGACGTGTTGCATTCCTTTCGAGGATTTTGGGCTCAGTCTCACTTGTGATCAAGTCCCAATAACCTTTTGTGATAAGAAGGTTCTCCATTGTGAAATTTTAGATAGCATACTTGCTATCAAGTGTCGCATCCAGTGTTTGAGTTATGTTATCAATCATGTCCACTACAAGGATTTCAGCTAGTAGCGACGCCGATTAGGGACGGCAACGCTCCACATGGAAAAAAAGCGGCCGAAACGGAGCGCAGTTTTCATTTCGCGTTTGCTTCATTGTGAGTTTTGAGAGCGAGAGCGAGGGAGAGAGCAACTTTCATGAGAGAAGGAGAGGAAGAAGACTTGCCGCAGCCGCAGCCGCCACCGCCACCGCCGTTGTTCGCGAAGGAGAGGAGGAGCCTTCATCGCAAAGAGGAGCCACCCCACGCTCGCCATATCTCATCGGTGAGTCTCCCTCTCTCTTTCTTTTGCTTGAAGGTTTAAATCACTCTCTTTTGCTTGTTTAGTAGAGGAAATGAGAGAGAAAGAGAGGGAGAGGGAGAGAGAGGGTGAGAAAGAGAAAGAGAAAGAGAGGGAGAGGGAGAGGGAGAGGGAGGGGGAGGAAATGAGAGAGGGAGAGAAAGAGAAAGAGAGGGAGAGGGAGAGTGCATTCTCTCTCTCCCTCTACCTTTTGCTTGTTCAATGTTTAAATCACTTTCTTTTTTGCTTGTTTAGAAGAGGAAATGAGAGAGTAAGAGAGAAAGAGAGGGAGAGGGAGAGGGAGAGGGAGAGGGAGAGGGAGAGGGAGAGAAAGAGAAAGAGAGGGAGAGGGAGGGGGAGGGGGAGGAAATGAGAGAGGGAGAGAAAGAGAAAGAGAGGGAGAGGGAGGGAGAGTGCATTCTCTCTCTCCCTCTCCCTTTTGCTTGTTTAATGTTTAAATCACTTTATTTTTAGCTTGTTTAGGAGAGGAAATGAGAGAGAAAGAGAGGGAGAGAAAGAGAGGGAGAGGGAGAGGGAGAGTGCATTGTCTCTCTCCCCCTCCCTTTTGCTTGTTTAATGTTTAAATCACTTTATTTTTTGCTTGCTTAGGAAATGAGAGAGTAAGAGAGAAAGAGAGGGAGAGAAAGAGAGGGAGAGGGAGAGGGAGGGGAAGTAAATGAGAGAGGGAGAGAAAGAAAAGAGAGGGAGAGGGAGGGAGAGTGCATTCTCTCTCTCACTCTCCCTCTTGCTTGTTTAATGTTTGAATCACTTTCTTTTTTGCTTGTTTAGGAGAGGAAATGAGAGAGAAAGAGAGAAAGAGAGGGAGAGGGAGAGAGAGGGAGACAAAGAGAGGGAGAGGGAGGGGAAGGAAATTTAAGATAATAGACTTATCGATAATGGTATGCAATGTGCTTTGCCATGGGCCACGTACATTGGTGACTCTTTAAGATGGCTTAAAATTGGTCATGTCCTTTATAATGTCCAAGTAGGGGATCTAATTGTGATATGCATAATTCATTGTTTTTGTATTAACTTTATAGGCATAACAAATTAGAAATCATGCCAACTAGTCAACGGAAGGACTAAAAGAAAATGATACCCTAGCTAATGGTCATTACGGTACTTCATCAAAATGAACACAAAAGTATTGTTATAGAAGAAGAATCCCTTAAATTGAGTATAGGATATTTTCTCTCAGGTCTTATGACTATGAGTAGAATTGATTGAAATAAATTTTATTACTATAATTGATAAATTTCATAGATGGCATTAATTTTAATACGCGATCCTAGGACAAAAAAACCACATTTCTAAGATGCCTTTTGTTGAGACTGATTTATTATTAGACTAAGAGATCCTCAATGATGCTCATAAATGGATTACTTATACTCAAAGCCCTCTAGTGCAGTTTTTTACAATAACGAATAATTATCTACCGGGACAAACAAATCCTTGAGCATGATACAAGGCCGAGATATAACATCAAAAAATCTCTCAACTACTATGTACAATGCAAGATTTATGGTCAACTTGCAACTTGACGTACATCTCCATAAAGCTATCCATTTAAGCCTCGTTTGCTGTAATGTAGATAAGATGGAAAATGAAGAAGGTCTTATTGTTCAAGACCGTGAGACGTATCTTAATCAGCGTGTCCCATGTCCTTGCTCTCAATGCAAGTTGGCAATTAGACGAAAACGCCGATTGTCTATAGAACACGTACGACGATTTGGCGAGTTTCAATCTGAGATCATTGATCAGGCGATTGCGGATTTTTAGCAAACGGTAATTTGAAGTTAATATTAATCATGCATTGTACTCGCAAGCTAATTGAAAACCATACACAATAAGATTGGGTCTTGTTGGCAAATTTTCTAATCGGGGGGGTGATGTCTCGACCCAAGGGGGAGTGTACCCTTTGCGGCCAATTAGAAGAGTTCGTGGACGTGCGATGGATGGATTGCAGAAGCCAATCCACCACTCGCAAGGCCCATCTATACCGTCAATGCTAGAGGAGACAGACAACCTTCCCGACCTACCTACAATCTTGGAGCCTGAGATGGAGGCAATGATTGATGCATTGATTCCCATGGATGTTGAGACATCTGACCCGCTTAGAGAGGAAGCATCCATACCATTATATGATGGGTGCCGAGTATCTCGGTTGAAGACATTGCTTGCACTCTTAAGTATGCAAGAAAAATACAGTTGTAGCGATACGAGTGTGACTGAGTTATTCAGGTACCTTGCACATAGGCTTCATTGATTTATTTTTTTAATAGTATTATTGCAAACATTTGTGTTTTTTCAAAGTGTTTTATGTTTTTTTTCAGGTTATTGAAATATCATATATTACCACCTGCAAATACCATACCTGAGTCTCCTGATGATGCACGACATGTTTTACGAAAGCTTGGCATGGACTACAATAACATCCATGCATGTATCAACGGCTGCATACTATTTCGAGATGAATACGAGACTATGGAGACATGTCCAAAGTGTGGTGCTCACAAGTATCGACAAGACTTGCAAGGGTAAACCATTCCTCAAAAAGTTCTGAAACACGTTCCGCTCATTCCTCGCATAAACCACATGTTTCGCACATCTGGCATGGCAAGCTTGACAACGTGGCATGTGCAGAATAGGTCCATGGATGGAGTTCAATGAATATTAGCGGATTCGCGCGCATGGATCCACATTGACTCTACCTTCCCAGGTTTTGCGTGAGAGCCAAGGAATCTTTGGCTCGGTCTCGCCATGGATGGTGTGAACCCATTCGGTCTGCGCTCGACTTCTTACAGTGTGTGGCCTATAGTGCTTGTCAACTACAACATCCCTCCATGGATTTCTACGAAGAAAGGACATCTCATCCTTAGCTTGCTCGTCTCGGGCCGCTACAAAGTAAAAAATATGGACGTGTATCTTCGTCCATTAGTCGATGAGCTTAAGATTTTGTGGGAGGAGGGGGTCACTGTGCAAGATATGAGCAGGCGCGATGGTCGGCGGTCAGCCAACATTCAAGCCATTCTCATGTGGATGATGCATGACTTTCCGGGATTGGGAGAGTGCTTAGGTGAGCAGACCTCCGTTCTCGCTGGTAATATCTATATTTTATTTCATTCAATCAAGTATTCACTAGGTCGTGGCTTCCCTTATAGGTCTGGTTACCTCAGGTTATCATGCATGTCCATTGTGTGGGCCATAGTTAGACTCTTGAAGGTCACGAACCATGAAAAAGATGGTATATCAAGGAAACGCCGCTTTCTTGCCGGAGGATCATGAACTCAGGGAAGGTTTTCTTGGATGACCTCCAACACGTATGAACGCTGCAAGCTGGTACGAGCTGAAAATGGTAAACCCGAAATCACATCCAAATGGAATGCGATGGTTCTCACTTTTCTACGAGTTGCCATATTGGACCCACTTACAGGTCAACCACTTGTTGGATCCCATGCATATTTTCAAGAATTTGGGTAGCTTGCTATGATATCCCGAAGGCATGGAGGAGATGCCGCGGTTTATGTCAACACGATGGTTGCATGGAGCCTTGACTGCAGCATCCAGCAAAGGGACAGAGGTCTCAATGGAGGAGTGGGAGTTCTCAAGGGGATGTAGTCCAAAGGTGATGAGGGGTTTAGAATGTGTCGTATCTAAATTTTATATGCGACATCTAATTTGAGTGTTTCAATGTACAGTACAAAATATATAGTGCAGCGTGGTCGCGCAGACGGCATTTTCACGTGGAGCGTATTGACAAAATGCGCTCCACAATGGACTATGGTGTCATGGCAAGCAACAGATCCGAACACGGTTGTGGATGAGATGGAGTATTTTGGGAACTTGCAAAGTATTATTACTGTGGATTACTGTAGCTTCTCCATGATACTATTCGATGTGCAGTGGTTCAAAGTGGTACTTGAAGGAGCTGGAGCAACAGTTCGACGAGGTCCATCTAGATTTCTCCAAATAGATTCCGAAAAAAAATGGACAGATTTGCGCGACACCTTTGTGTTGCCGGCCCATTGTGAACAGGGGCATAGAGTCATTTGCTTGGTAATTGTAATACGACATGGTCTATGTCACAATGGTTTGAACTCGCTTTGTACGTGTTTGTGAACAGGTAATCTTCTATCCAAACCCCCGATAACCTCGATGGTGGTATGTTATACATTCAACTCCTCGAAGTGTGAGAGTATATGATCAAAGCGATGTTCCGGGCATAGATGAAGAAAATATGCAAATAGAGGGGACGATATTACAAGGGGTGGAGGCCACCGCAAGCTTGGAGCCCGTATCGGCTAACAATGATGGAAATATAGTAGTCCAAGAATTTTTTGAGAACGAGGCAGACTCGTTCTTTTGTGGTGACATGTCTATCCACCTTCCAGTGTATGGAGAGTTGTGTCAAGAGATTAACATGGGACCATAGAATACTTCATTCTTGGAGAATTGTATTACTCAATTCGTTGTTTAGATCTTCCATAAAGGTACATAAGATATGCATTTTAAGAGGGATTTTTCAAAAATGATTTATATTACTGTGCTTTGTATAGTTTAAATTGATTATTCTAACACCATTTTTTATCTGTGCAGGTGACATTTTCAGGATGAGTCGAGGGATGAGCGATGAGGAGTTTCAGGACATGATGGCACGTATGTCTCCAAACCAGCTCGCGAGATTCAGAGAGATGGCAGACCAGGAGCTGTCTCATTCTTCGTAAGGGCGCTCTGTTAGATCTACTTTAGCGCGATCAGATGCTTCAGCTTCGAGCAGATGATCTCGACGCTCACGACTTGGGCCAGAGGGAGGGATTGCATCGGGATCAGGGGGGCTACTGTGGAGACACGGATGTGGTGTCTCCATCTCGTCGTTCAGCTGGAGCTGCGTCACCTCCAGGATTTGTCACACCTGTGGGGACATCTACTCCAGTTACTCCGTCTTTTGCGCAGCCATCAGCAGGTGGTACCCCTTTTGGTGGCACCCCTTTGAGTGCCACTCCGAGAGAGGCTACCCCCGTCGGTACACCGGATGTAGAGGGGTCTCCTGGATATGCCCAGGAGCGTGGACAGAGATGGGAGAGGACCCATCTTAGGCAGACTCCTAGGGGTTATGGATACCTGGTTGATAGTAGGTCAGGAGCCATCATTATGAATGATGAGGGGAGGAGGGTGATGGCTTGCATGAGAGAGTTGTGTCAACAAGTTTCTCGGCACAACGTCCTGGATCATTGGAAGAACATACCGGAGGGGAGCAAGGACTACATAGTAGCATCCTTGCACGAGGAGTTTTCGGTGCCAGTCGTAGCAGATAGATTCTCTACGGGCTGGATGATGGATTGCATGCGTGCATACATGTCACATAGACGATCTGACGCATGCAAGGCAATCAAGAGTGGAGCTGCAAAGCCCGAGTGGTTAGATGCAGACGAGTGGCGCCGACTGAGGGAGGAGGCTACAAATTTTTCAGGACGTTGGAGTCAGTGGGAGGCGGCGAGGGCATGACTCGAGGCCGGAGTGGTCCATCATCTTGGGAGTGGCGGCCACAGGACATATTTGGAGGACTTTGTAAGTTTCTCTTTTGTTTTGCTTATTTGTTTTTTTGAAATATTCTTTGTACTGACAATCATGTTTCTAACAGTTAGCGTTTTGTTTTCTTTGCAGCACTCCATTACATATCGCGATCCACAAGGCCTTGAGACTCGATATGCAGAGAGGCACGGTCTCAATGCATTGATCGACCAATTGTATAGACGCGGTGGCCGTGTAAGTCACTCATCTTTCTTGTCCGTAGTTACCATGAGATATTTGAATGCATTATTGTATGGTGGATTGATATGTTGTTTCTTTTTCTGCAGAATCCGTTCGATGCTCCTTTGCAGCGGGATGAGCTTTCGAGAGACGAGGATTTATAGCTTGCCCTTGGATCCTTGGAGCTCACACACCTTTAGTTTTTAGTCGCCTGATCTATGTAGACATTTTCTATGTATTAGTGATATCCTTTCATGATTGTACCAATCGCACTTTATGCGATCATGTATTTATTTCATGTATCAGTTTTATGATTTCAGTATACATTCTTTTTGTTTGCAAGCGCTTTGTATGCAGTAGTGCAGAAACTATTTTGTATGGCTCTCATACAGCACACAGTGCTATATGTGGTAGGGCAGCTTGCTGCCCTGCCACAATTTTTTTTTCCTGTTAGTGTCGCTATTTGCGTCGCAAATTTATTGCTCGCGTCGCTATTGTCCTTGCTATGCGCATCGCAAATTCACTGGTTGTGTCGCTATATGCGTTGCATTTGCGACGCATATAGCGACGCAAATAGCAACGTTTCTATGGCGTCGTCAATAACGACGCTTTTTGCGACGACGGGGGTAAATTTGTTGTTTGTATTTTCGTCGCTTTAAACGTTGGTATAAGGTCTATATCCTGTAGTGGTCATCATTTGCTATCTCTATAGCTCTCTATTTTCAATGCAATTTTCAACAGCAGTTAATGAGTGGCCAGATAGTGCCTAACTCACTCCAAACTAGGTCAACTAATCATTGAGTAAGTGTCTACCAGACACAATACTTATGTAGGAAAATTTTATTCCATAGATTTGTGAAATTAAAAATTTGCGATAATCATTGTATTTTTAGCTTACAAGCATCTCAAAAATATACGTAGCACATATCACACCATTCATGCATGAAAGCATTCCAATCAGAGTTCATGTACATAAAATTCATATAGATGTCCTTCAAAACCTTATGATAGATAATAATCTGTGAGGAACTAGTACCGAATTCTCTATGCAAATTGAAGTATTTTCACGCCAAAGTAGCCTCAAAACATCCTCGATATGTCCCATAACCCCTAAGACTCAAGGTACATACAAGCATTAACAATGGTTTATATGACCAATAGCAATGCGAGGCAAGATCTTCGCAGGTTGTAAATAGCTAGTCCACTGTATAACCAACAGTAAAATCAGTCCTCAAAACCTGAGCATTCAATGCTCATTGCAACTCATGAACCATCTTAGATTCCTATAGCAAGTTCCAAGTATTAGTAGACAACTTCAAGCTATAACAATCTTAAAGTTTCCAAGCATTCATTATCATACATTCAAGAGTGTTTTTAGCCTACTTTTTTTAGATATGTAAATGCCCTTTGAATGGTGTATTTTAGTCAACTTTTAATCATGCCAAGTGTACAAAATTGTAGGTATATGCATTTGCAAGCATGCATCAAACCATCTCATATTTAGGTAGCAATCTGCAAGCATTTATGTGTATCATACATGCTCTAGGACTTACACTCAAAATGAGGGGCTACTACTCTTGTTCTCAAAGGTGCAAATTATTCTTTCTTGGTATAGCTTGCGACTGAGCTCTATAGCCTTCATGACCTCAAGCATATTGATTATGAATACTCAAGTCAAACATGGCTACATTCTCCCAAAGTGTGACAACCCAAAAATAGGTGCATTTTACCCTATTCACTTTTTTTGACGTGTTGCTCTTTCTAATGTTAGTACTAATCAACATGAGCTCATTCATATGGCAAGAAACCCCACTAAAAAGCCTCAATAGGTCGTGGTCAACTTAGACACAAGATACATACATGAGTGTAGGCTATGGCTTCCATATGAACTACAAAACCATTAGAGGTGCCCTTCCTCTTCAGGATCTAGCTCCCACATCTCCAATGTTGTGCTCTTGCGTGATTCCAAGCTTCCAAGATTCCATGCTTTAAAAATTCATGGGTTAATAGGGTCATGGCTTTGATACCATGTTAAAAAGATGATAGAGAGATAGAAACACAATATTAGTGAGTTTGGGAATCTTTCAATTCCCATTTTTTAAATACTAAAAAGGTAGCACCCAGATAACATGCCCATAAGTTTCTCAAAACCATATGATATGACCTATCATTAGAAAGCGTTTGAAAAATGGAATCTATTGAGCTATAGAGTGCTCAATTTGGAGTTATAGTGTTCAAGTTATGACAAATCCAAAGATTCGACCATGTGTCCAAAACTTATGGGAAACTCCCATATTCCCCAATATGGTGTTTAGGGGCAATAGAGTGCAGACAACTCTCAAAGATGTTCTTTATTATTAATCACACCAAAAAACAAAGTATATCTAACTTAGGTCTTTAAAAGAGACTAGTTACTAACTACTAACTAACTCTAGTTAAGTCAGCTATTGACTTATTAAGGATACACACACTATAGATAGCACACCCAGTTGTCATGTCAATAGGGGTAGGTAGTAGGTAGACTAAGCTTGCATATCTTAGCATGAACTTGCAGAGAAAGATACTCAGAAAAAAGGAGAATAAAATTTTAAAAAACATCAATAAGACTAATGAAAATATATTAGGCACCAAAAATAATATTAAAAGATATATCAACATTGAAAAATATAATTATTAACCTCACCCCATCTTTATCACATATTTTGTCAAATTTTTAAAGTAAATAATGACATTTGGACTACGAAAACATGTTAGATTTTGGAGATTTTGGCTAAAAAGGAGGGGAGAATCTGGAAATGGACTCTATTATCTCCAAGAAAGAGGAGATAAGGATATCATGTTCTTGTACATGTGGCAAACTCTCTTTAGCCCATTTCTTAATTTTATAATTAACAAAAGTTCATTTTTTGATGTGTTTTTAGTCTTAATGATGAACTTTTGATAAGTTAATGGAGTTGAATAAATATGTCATTAGTAGTCAAATTTTCACAAGAACCCATAATAATAAATATAACTATTCAATATCTCTTTAATCTTTTTCTATAGCTCAAAAGGATAGAATATATTATTTATCAAAGATAAACTATATTCAATAACTCTTCAAAAAGATAGTCTCTCTTCAATACAAATAATTTAAAAATTAATAGAATAATTAGTTTAAAAATCATAAAAATATATTATCCCAAAATATATTACTATTTAGTACCTCTTGTAGATGTTTTAAGCTCCCAAAGAAGATACAATTTATGTAGCAAACTTATACTAATGCAATATCTCTTCAAATAGATAGTCCCTTTTCAATCAAAATTATCTAATGATATGTATAAAACTTAGCAAAGGACTAGCCAGAAAAAATTTCAAGCCATATTATAATTAAGATAATTTGAACAAAAGATTGAAAATATTTTCAAAGATTTCCACCTCACTTGGTGATGTTTTAATCTTTATTTTTTATGAGACCTTAAAGTTGAAAATAAGTCTAAAAATGAAAAAATCACAAAAAAAAGGAGTGATGCATATGATACAATTAGGGGATTGGTCGCATCCACCAACCCCCATAATCACACCATATGGACATGTCCTATTTTTAATCAAGCTTTCTTCAACAATTTCTAAAATGTTTGATTTTTTAACTTCAGAATAATGGTCACTTTTGGATTTAACTATGTGATAATGTTATATTATTTGCTTTTAATGAGGCCTTACACATTTCAAAATAATATTTAAAATTTTTTAAAGCATGTTTAGGTTTGAAAAGAATCTCAAAATGTTTCAAAAATTTTAGAGTTCATTTCCTATTTTTAGAAAATACTTGAAAAATGATCAAAAATCATTGAAAAAAGAAGATATAGTAATGGTATGATGAGGGGGATGGGTGAAATGCAACCAATTTTCCTAATGGTGATGTTGTAGCATGTCCTATTTCTTTAAAAAATTTGTCATTTTTAGGTAAAGTTTTACCCTTAAAATAGTTTAAAAATAGATAATGAGCTCCAAAATTTTTCAAAAATTTTGAAGCTTTTTAAAACCTAATATGTTTATGGAGTTTTTCAGTTTTTAAATGAGTGTAAGGTCTCATTAAAAATAAAGAACATAGCATTATCACATAGTTAAATATAGTAGTGGCCATTACCCTAAAGCTAAAAAATCCTTTAAAAATCAAACATTGTAGATATAGTTAAAGAAAGCTTGATAAAAAATAGGACTTTTGCATATGGTGCAATGGGGGTTGTGTGGGATCTACAAGCTATCTCCTACCCACTATAACAACAATTACTTTGCAAGCCTTCCCCAATGACACAATAAGGGTTTCTCAAGCTCCACAAACTACCTCCATCACATCATAACAGCCGTATGGTTTTGACGTACGTCTATCCTCAGCAGATAGACAATCACTTCTCACTCTTTCCCGATTGCCGATAAGGGTTGCTTGGGCTCAACCAAAACCGCCTCCTTCATGCTATAATGGCCATTCTCTTGAGAATTTCCCAAGTTCCTCATTCTGATCTTCGTGCTTGTTAGAGCACATATCTCCAATGGCTAGGACTAACCATATTGCAAGAATAGTCTATATTGAATAGCTACATCCATAAGGTTCAAGTATTTCTTCAAAGAAAAATATTAGCCAAGCTATCCTAGATCTACCCACAATGTCTTAAGAGGCCCCCATTGAAACTCTAGTTAAAGCCACATCTTTAAGTGGCAGTAACTATAGCTTCTCCTAGTCCTCAGCTGTTAACTTCTCCTACTATTCTTGGCCAAAGCGATCATTCACCTCCTCCAAAAGCTCCTAAACATGATAAGATGTTAGCTGGATAGATAATAAATTTTTCAAACCAGCCCCAACTAAGAGAAAAAGGAAGTCAAGGTGGTTTTACATATGTGTACACGTGCTTGAGAGAAATCAAGAAAGACTAGAAAGCAACCAACCATCTTATCCCAAAGGCCACATTTATTAAAATGGTTAAGGATATCTCAAATAGATTATCCGTTACCAAAATTGATGGACTCCATAAGAAGTGGCAACTTTCAACTATAATTTATTTAGATGAGGCTACAAAAGACTTCATTATTAATTTCATGATTGATGCTTACAGTGTTGTTGCCCATGCACACAAGGTCATTTTGATGAACAAGAACTTCAGTACGATGAGTAGGCTTAGGTATATGTTTACAAACTATTGAAGCCCTTGCCACTATCGATTATAAAGCTGAGAGTGGAATTTTGGTGTGGAGAAGTGCTTAAAAATAGCTAAAAATTATGAATTTCAAGGGGAAAATATTCACCGTCAAAGGTGGTGGCTCGATCTAGGACAATTTTAAGCATAAGCAGTCGACAGGCGCCCAAGTGACACATCCAGATTTTTAGTAATTTTTCTGTCAGTCAGGACGGGATGTGGGAGCTACAGGTCGGTCTGGGATGCCGAGAGGGACGCCCAAAAATTTAGAGCACGACAATCGGAGTCCGTATGTGGAAGTGGCCAAAAAACTGGCCGGGGTGCCCAAAAAGGGGGCCAAAAAGGAAATTTCAAAAGGTGTGGATAGAGGGGGGTGACCTTTGGCACCCCCCCAAGAAAAAACGTCCGCTCCGTATCGCTTCAATCCACGCGGGGAATGGCAGCCTGTAGAGGGAGAGAGAAAATTAGTATTTCTCTCTCCTCCCTCTCTCTCTTCTAAAGGCAAGTTCATGTGGGAAGAAGAAGGAAGAAGAAAGAATGGTGGAGGCTTGTCCGGCATGGATCGGATTGCTCCACGGGCTGGAAATGGTGATTGGTGATTGTGCTGGACATGAAGTGCTGCTGATTTTCAGATTTGTAGCCATGGACATGAAACCCGAAACACGCAAATAAGCGGTAATTTAAAATTTTCAAAGGAAATTTGAGGTTCTATAGCTTTTGATTGATAAGATGTTGTTCCTGTGGGCTAAAAATTGTTTATGTTGCTGTTTTCCATGAGTTCTTGCTGGTTATAATCACAAAATTAGAAAAATATGCATCTTGTGGTTCAAAATAATATGCTAAAACACGCAAAACATGGAAAATCAAGGAAAAATGATGGTTTTTTGGCATAAAAGTGGGAAAGTAAATAGGAACACCAACTAAATTTTCATTTTGCTGCAAGAAGAAACTAAGACCACAGCCCATAACCTGTTTTGAATTTTCAGTAGTTAAATAATGCAGAAAATAAGGGAAAATACAAGAAAAGGGTGGAAAAACCTTAAAAAATAGGGGAAAAATATATTTTAGGTTTCGAAAAATAAGGATAAATAAGAGCAATGTTTGTGAATGTTTGTGGGGACTGAAGCATGAGGATTTACCTCAGTTCAACCCCACCTTCTTGTTCTAGTGTGTCTTTTTCCGTTTTTTTCACATAAAATGATAGTAAAATGCCTCATAAATCTATGCAACGACGCAATATTTAAACGCGGAAGGGTAGAGAAGTTGAAATATGTCTAAATGCCGTGTGAGATGATGGAAAAGTTGTTTATTTTTATGCATAGCATTTAGGACGGATGATAATTAAAATTAAGAGCTTAGTAGCACGAGGATCACCTCGGTGCTAGGCCCAGGCAACGAAGCACGAATGGTAGTTGGAAACCATTAAAAGAATGGTTTTGCACTTGTGCACGATACTGTTTGCTAAATGTTTGAGCACTAGGCATCCACCAAATACATAGAGCATGAAAAGAATTTTTAAAAAAAGTATCAGTGACTAGCTCCTGGACATGCATTGCAATTGGTTTATTAGAACATGACCTACGATGAGAGGCAGTGAGGTACCCATGCTGTAGGTAGAAGCGGGTCCTAAAGGGGAAAGCAAGTGAGGAAGAAATGGTACACTCCTGGACACGCTTATTTGGTACCTTGAGCGACTTGTGTGCGAAATGTTTAGATGTTGAGCGATGCATCGAGGGGCCAATCCCCAAGGTGTAGGAGAGTCGTAGAGGGTTGACGGCATTCAGCCGTAGGAGGAACCCCATGTGTATGTGATTCGAGCCTTTTGGCTATGTGAAAGGGACTCCCTCTGAGGAGTAATATTGGGTTAGGATCAGTTGGACTACAACGTATTACAAACGCAATGTTTAGGAAGGCAGAGATTTTGATAGATGCTCCTGGCCGCGAGGCCGAGGGGTTGTCTTGTGCGTAGTGACATGGAGTTGTTATTTAAAATAGATACGGCATCTATTCCCTCCTGGTACGCTGCAATAACGCATTATTTATCAACAGGAGAGGCGGGATCCGAATTATCTAAAGCTGAGAGAAGGAAAATTAAGCAGCAAGCGTTAAAGTTTGCTTTGATCACAGTTACATTATATCGGCAAGGGGTTGATGATATCTATCGCCGGTGTGTGATGCCTGACGAGGTGCCATTCATTTTGGAAGAGTGCCATGATTCTGCTTGCGGTGGCCATTTTGCTGGACGGCTTACAACACAAAAGGCTTTAAGAGCAGGTTATTGGTGGCCTGCCATCTTCCAGGATGCGTTTGTGTATGTTAAGAGATGCGATATTTGTCAATGACGTGATAGTCGAGAGAATAGGAAATGACCACTCACCCCTATTATGGCGATACTTCCATTCGATAAGTGGGGAATAGACTTTGTGGGACCTATTACTCCGTCATCGACTACACAAAAGAGGTACATCATTGTAGCAACTGACTACTTCACAAAGTGGTCAGAAGCATGTGCAACAAGGAAAGATGATGCTAAAGAAACTGCTAGTTTCCTTTTAGAGCAGATAATATGCCGGTTTGGTCTGCCGAAAGAATTAGTGTCGGACTGCGGAACCCATTTCTTGAATAAGGTGATTAAAGGTTTGACAGAGATGTGGCAAATCAAGCATAACAAGACAACCCCATATAACCCGCAAGCTAATGGGCAAGTTGAAAGCACCAACAAACAGTTTGTGGGCATCCTGTCCAAAATTGTGTCGGAAAAGAAACGAGATTGGGATAAAAAGTTATACGTGGCAGTGTGGGCCTATAATACGACTTTCAAACGAGCCACTGGCCATACCCCGTTCAAGTTAGTATATGGGGAGGAGTGTGTCTTACCTTTAGAGATTGAGTTGCCGACTATTCGGTTTGCCATCAATCATTCTTTGAGTGATGAAGACGCACTTTTTGAGCACTTGACGACACTGGCACATTTAGATGAGCTTAAGCTGCAGAGCTTATTGCACCAAGAAGTGGTGAAGCGCCGAATGAAGCAGCTACACGACCTCAGAGCCAAGAAATACACCTTCAAGAAAGGACAGCTTGTTCTATATTATGATGCACGACGTGAATTATTTCCAGGCAAGCTAGAGCCCAAATGGGACGGGCCCTATCGGATCGTTCGAATAGGAAAGAATAAATCCACAGTCTTGTTAGCTGACCTTGAGGGGATAGAATTTAAAAATAAGGTTAATCTTAATAAGATTAAACCTTATTACTTTTGATTGCACTAATGCTATGACTGCCTTGCAAGTCTAGGCGAGATCGATCAAACATCTGCAAGGAAATCGTGATAAAGGTTGATGGGTCGTCTGATCCCTTATTTAGAACACCCATATTTATAACAGAGGTATCATCAGGAAAAGCTCATTTGGTGGAGCAAAGGATATAAGGTGACTGGGCAAGAAGGCGAGACATTTATTTGGGAGATCAAGGTCTTCTGCCATCACTGCCTACAAATTTTGACGAGCATCCCTGTTGAATTCAATGATGATGGAGGGATGGAGCCTACAGTCCACCCATTGAATATGCTGATTTTCGATTACCATAATTACGAGTAGAGTTCAAGATGGTGGGATATGTAAACCCTTTATGGACGTACACCTTGTACTTTGATGGGGCGTCCAGGGGTGCATGCAAAAAAGGAAGTGTAGGAGTTGTCATCCGAGACCCCCGACGATGCATTGTCATGAAGTTAGCTGCTTATCTCGGGGCGAATTTTACCAATAATATGGCAAAATACAAAGCCCTGATTATGGGTTTGAATATTGCGAAGAAGGGTGGTATTCGCCAGTTGTTGGTGAAAGGGAACTCTCAGTTGGTTTTAAATCAACTCAATGGGGCGTACATGGTACGAAACCCCATCCTTTGTATGTACCATCGTACTGCCATAGCCCTACTAGATGAATTCGATAGAGTGTCTTTTCAGCTGATTCCACGATAATATGCTAAAACAAAGCAAAACATGGAAAATCAAGGGAAAATGATGGTTTTTTGGCATAAAAGTGGGAAAGTAAATAGGAACACCAACTAAATTTTCATTTTGCTGCAAGAAGGAACTAAGGGCCACAGCCCATAACCTATTTTGAATTTTCAGTAGTTAAATAATGCAGAAAATAAGGGAAAATACAAGAAAAGGGTGGAAAAACCTTAAAAAATAGGGAAAAAATATATTTTGGGTTTCGAAAAATAAGGATAAATAAGAGCAATGTTTGTGAATGTTTGTGGGGACTGAAGCATGAGGATTTGCCTTAGTTCAACCCCACCTTCTTGTTCTAGTGTGTCTTTTTCCGTTTTTTTCACATAAAATGATGGTAAAATGCCTCATAAATCTATGCAACGACGCAATATTTAAACGGGGAAGGGTAGAGAAGTTGAAATATGTCTAAATGCCGTGTGAGATGATGGAAAAGTTGTTTATTTTTATGCATAGCATTTAGGACGGATGATAATTAAAATTAAGAGCTTAGTAGCACGAGGATCACCTCGGTGCTAGGCCCAGGCAACGAAGCACGAACGGTAGTTGGAAACCATTAAAAGAATGGTTTTGCACTTGTGCACGATACTGTTTGCTAAATGTTTCAGCACTAGGCATCCACCAAATGCATAGAGCATGAAAAGAATTTAAAAAAAAAGTATCAGTGACTAGCTCCTGGACATGCATTGCAATTGGTTTATTAGAACATGACCTACGATGAGAGGCAGTGAGGTACCCATGCTGTAGGTAGACGCGGGTCCTAAAGGGGAAAGCAAGTGAGGAAGAAATGGTACACTCCTGGACACGCTTATTTGGTACCTTGAGCGACTTGTGTGCGAAATGTTTAGATGTTGAGCGACGCATCGAGGGGCCAATCCCCAAGGTGTAGGAGAGTCGCAGAGGGTTGACGGCATTCAGCCGTAGGAGGAACCCCATGTGTATGTGATTCGAGCCTTTTGGCTATGTGAAAGGGACTCCCTCTGAGGAATAATATTGGGTTAGGATCAGTTGGACTACAACGTATTACAAACGCAATGTTTAGGAAGGCAGAGATTTTGATAGACGCTCCTGGCCGCGAGGCCAAGGGGTTGTCTTGTGCGTAGTGACGAGGCCCGGCTAGTGCATGGGCCCGTTTTTAGGTCCATCAAAAGCCTTTCAAATATTTGATATTCCCATAAAGTTGAGAAAAGTGATACAAATTATCATTGAAGATGTTAGTCAGCTATATCCCACAAGAATTATGACCATCACCACACTAGAAGGCATTCACAAAAACTCAAACCTAATTAAACCACACACGGCTTTTGTCCCTAAGTAGCTACTCCGAGGGAAGAGTCCCTAAAGTAGTAGCAAGTATAGGATCAAAATGAAGTTTTCAAATGAGCATGTGGATAGATTTAGGTTCTAGAATAACCCGGTAGCACTTCCAATAGAAATCAAGTAGTAGTTGCACACCGATTATATCTCTAAATGTAGAAAATTCTATAAAAACCATGTTAGTAATAAGGGAAGAAAAAAACTTCTTGTGAAGACCATCTCACTCAATGCACTTCAAATTTCTTCAACTTCTATAATATATTCTCATTATTCCTCATAAATCTTTCTTGGTGAATGTACAAGCACCAAAAACACTCGAGAGTTGTGTATCTTTCTTAATGGAAATCATGTGTAGTTAAAAGGAATTTCTTGGCCTTTCTTTAGCTGTCTAGCAATGTTTATCCTACTTATAGCTCAACATAGGCCAAAAAGCTTAAATTTTCTTCTCAAAACTTCTCGTGCTTTTACCTTTTAAGGTTATGTGTGTACTTTCATAGTCTTCTTATACTATTATTTCACTCAAGAAAGCAACCATAGCCGAATCTTGTAGCTCCCTAATTTCTCTCCCTTTGTGTCCATCTATGTGAACAAGAATCCCTCACCTACATCTACTTCAAGCCCCAAGGGTCTCCACATGAAGCAACAAAGCTTCCAAGATTGTGAGGATGGAGCCACATGTCCCAACAAACGAAAGATGGAGCTATAGGTAAGTTATAGCCCAATGCCATCAACCAAATCACAAATGGGATCCAGAAAATGGTCCTCTCACAAACTCATCCTTGAACATGAGGAGGGAGAAAAATAGCATGATAACATTGATAACAATGATGATGATGATGATGATGATTGTGAGCTCACACATGATATTTCCACTATACAGTGGCTTAGAAAGTCCATCAACATGCTTGCATGCAAGGTTACCTTTTGTTCAGTATGGCAAGAGCCTTTAGCTCAATGAAAAATAGAGAGAGAGGGCTACTTCAGCAATGATCTCATATTCTACACTTGTAACCTGCATGTGACATGCTAAAATTAATATTAATATTGTGTAGGGTATCCATCAAGCTCCAAAGCTCCAGTAAAGTAGCTCCAAGGACCTGAATCAATTAACAATATGTTTATAATGACTAGCTTTACAAAGTTGAAATCTTGAATAAAATCCATATACACGCTGATTCATCATGTGTGTGACTAGAAAAAGGTCTGCAAGGTTATCATCAGTGTGCACCTTTACCAACTCAATGCTCTTTTGTCAAGTATGTCACTGATGAAATGATACTTTACCTGTATGTGTTTTGTCTTTTCATGAAAGACAGGGTTCCGTGCTAACGTGATAGCACTCTGACTATCATAGTGTAGAATAAGAACCTTAATAATCCCAAGCTCAGCAACCAAATGTGACAGCCATAAGGCTTCTTTGCATGCCTCAGTGGTAGCCACATACTCTGGCTCTATGGTAGACAGTGCAACACACTTCTATAGCCTGGATATCTAAGAGACAGATCCCCCTATGAAGTTGAACACATACCTATAGTGGACTTCCAGCAGCAATTTGCATGTCCAGCATTGTCACAATCAATAAGGCCAACGACAGATGTCTTCTACTCTTGGGTAAGTTACTCATGAATATATGTGTGCATCACGTGGGTTCAAAATAAGGTATTTTTAAAATACCATTTTTATACATTTTTTACATATGGAAGGGTGTAATATAAAGGGGTTATTTATAGATTGTATAGAAAAGGGTAAAGTTTTATTTAGGAAAAATTCATAGGATAAGGATATTTATAAATAGGCCTTGAACACACTTGATGTAGAGGATATATATATAGTAATTTTTGTGAGCTTTTGCTTACCAAAGCATATGCACAAATCCTTTGTGCCCTTGAGGTATCTCATAATACATTTCACTACTTCCCAATGCTTCTTGCCAAGGTTTGCCATGTACCTCCTAACCACTCCCATTGCAAAGGCAATGTCAAGACGTGTAGCAACCATAGCATACATCAAACTGCCAACTGAAGCATATAGAATCTTGGCCATTTCAGCCTTCTCATCATCTGATGTAGGGAGGTCCTCTGCACTGAGTTTCACATATGGAGGCAATGGAACTCCGATTGCTTTCCCCCCCTCCATATTGAAACATTGAAAAATCTTGGATACATACTACTACTGAGATAGATAGAGTAACCCCTTCGATCTATCTCTGAGTAGCTGCATCCCAAGAATGTGATTGGCATCACCAAGGTCCTTCATATCCTTGGGGAAGTTACTATATGTATATCATCTACATCATGTGCATTCAAGGCCTATTTATAAATATCCTCATCTCTGAATTTGTCATGAATAAAAAATAACCCTTTTATATTTAATATGTAAATAACTCCCTTATATTACACGCTTTTGTGTGTAAAAAATGTATTTTAAAAATACCCTATTTTGAATCCACGTCATGCACACATATGTTCATGAGTAACTTACCCGAGTTCACATCAAAGTTGCCATGAAGGCTTTACTTCAATGAATCCAAGGCATGAGTATCCTTGCCAGCAATAAGCATGTCATCAACATACGGAACCAAGATAATCAAGCTACCATCTGCTGTCTTCTTGGTGTACAAGCAGTGATCAACTTGACTTCTCTAAAAGCCCTGAGGCTACATGAAAGTATTAAACTTATGATACCATTCCCTCGGTGCCTATTTCAACCCATACAAACTCTGTTTCAGTTTACAAAACATCATCTCTTTGCCTTTAGCAACAAAACCTTCAGGCTATTGTGTATATATATCCTCATGTAGATCACCATGTAAGAATGCAGTCTTTACATCCATCTATATGAGCTCCATATCTTCAGCTACAACCAAACCCAAACTGGTTCTGAGAGTAGTCATCTTAACTATGGAAGAAAAGATCTCATCAAAGTCAATTCCTTGTTCTTACTTGTACCCCTTTGCAACTAAGCATGCTTTGTATTTTGGTAAAGAACCAGAGTTGACCTTCATCTTGTAAATCCAATTGCATGGAAGAGTTTTCTACCATTTAGGCAGCTGCATCAAGTCCCAAGTACCATTCTTATCACGCGATTCCATCTTTGACATCATTGCCTTGAACCACTTCTTGTTGTCCGGTCTGGTCATTGCTTCCTGAAAGCATGATAGCTTACCAGAGTCTTAGTAACCATGACATAATTTGCAACATACTATGCACCAGGAACAAACCTATTTAGCTACCTTCAAGGTCAGGTTGACCTACGCAATGAAGGTTCTGCATTTGTTGGCTATGTTGGGCCTACAAATATGCATTTACAGGTTGTTGTCCTGAAATACGGGCTTGTAATTTTTCATGTACTGGTTTTTGTATTGAAATATGAGCCTCCAATTTTGCATGTACAGGTTGTCTTAAAATTCTAGCATGCTGTCTTGACATTTCAGGCTGTCCTAACTACATGTTTTCATGTTGAAATTGTGGTGTATCATGGACAATCCCTTGTGGTCATTCCTAGCACCATTTTCTACATTTTCAAGAGTATTTATAGCATGTATATTTTTCTTTCAACATTGGGCACAAATGGCTGTCTAAAAGGTACATCATCTCTGAAAACAACCATCTTGACTTCCTTACTCTTTTAGGTTGCTTGTGCATGCGATCTTCATAGAAGATGACATCAATGCTGTAGACTATCTTTCTTTTCTCAGGGTCCCAAAGTCTATACCCCATCTCATACTCAGGACCGTATCCTAGGAATATGCATTTATAGGACTTTGGTTCCACTTTGGTGCATTCTTCTTTCCATATGTGCACAAAAGCCTCGCAGCCAATCACTTGCAAATGAGCATAAGAAGGTGTCTTACCTAACCACTCTTCATTAGGGACTCTCCCCCCCAAAGACTTGTTCAGTGATGTGTTAATAAGATGAATAACTATCATAACAGCTGTAACATTTCCAAAACAAATACACGCATTCCGCATACAAATCTCCTCTTAGGAGGCTAAAAGGTTAGGATAATAGCAATTTTTTAAAGTTATTCCTCTCTCCTCCAGCCGATTGTCGTGCTGGAGAAGAAGGGATTAGAAATGGCCACCAAGCTGCTTGTTGGATACCATAGGACGAAGGAATACATGCCCGATGCCGCGTAGGGGAGGGAGGAGCCTCTCCCTCTCCGTATAAAACCCATGGCTATGGGAGCCTTGAGGGGGGAGCGAAGAGCCGAGACTTTGTGCAAGAGTGAGAGAGGTGGTCGCCACTGCCATAGAGCAAGGGAGACTGCTGTGCTGCCGTGGTGTCAGAATTGGCCGCTGCTGTGAGAGAGAGGAGTGGACGCTAACGCTGTAGTCGAGACGCTGCCAATTTGTCGCCCTGAGCCAGGGAAGACTGTACGTCGCTAGGAGGTCGCTGCCGAACTGCCGTGTGTCAGTCGCCTGCCACCATCTCATAGCCCAAAAAAAACCCCACATGCTTCTTTCTAGAAGCTTTAGAAGCTTCTAAGGGGGGGGCTCTATAAGCCCTCTTCCCCCCCCAAATTTGCCTTGAAGGGTCTTCATGTGGCCTATTTAAGCCTTCATATTAGACCTTTTTGCCCCCCAAAATTTGCCCTTGTAGGTTCTTGTTCATGTGGGCACGGTAAAGCCCTTTTCCCCCCCATACAAAATTCCTTCATGTGCCTCTTTTAAGCCTCTTTTTTTTCCCCCACCTAAAAACCCCTCTTCAAGGTTATATACCCCTTCCTTTTTCCCCTTTTTTCCCTTCATTTTTCACACCTAGGGAATCCTAAAAACTACCCCTGGGATCAAATGAAAAAGCCCATTTCTATGGCTTTAATAAGCCTTACTCTTGAAGGACATTAAACCCCCTCCCCGGGATCTAAAGGCCTTTTTGTGAGCCTTCTTATTGCCCTCACAGGTGGGGTTTAAAAGCCCAGTTACCTTGTTGAAATAAAGCCTTTTGCCCACTTTAGGCCAGGGTTTAAAAACCCTTTCTGTGGGCATTCCCCACTCAAATTCATAGGAGGAAACCTTCTACAAATACCGTTTTTGAAGGACGGTGCAAGCTGTCACAAAAGGGGAGCTACGCGTGCAAAAGGAGACAGCCAAGGTCATAATTCTACATCCAAGACGGAAAGGCCGCATTTGCGATGGCTCCTACGAAAGCCCAAGGCGCAACCGTAGGAGGATCGTCTCCTAGTATCCATGTGGACATCTCACCACAAGTCCAAGTTTTTCTCCCTAATTTTTATTTTATGTCGTTAAAATTTAATTGTGCATGGATGATTTTTGGAGATAGGATGCATTTTTTGTCTTAAATGCTTTGGTTAATTTTAAAAGAATTAGCTCACGACGGAAGAGTTCATTCATTAGTGTTTTCAATAAAACAAACAAAATAAAGTGAGTAGAAAATTGATATGCATTTCTAGCAAGTAGTTTTATGCATTGCAATAAATTGAAATTTGATTAATGTCCATTTTTACAAACCAGAATTATGATAGTACACGTCAGAGAAATAAACCATATATTGAATTATTGAACATCTTTTTCGAAATAATTCCTACAGAAAGTTGCTAGAAACCGTAGGACATTGCTAGGGTTGCATGAAGAAGATTTTACTCCAAGCAAGTGGCCTAAAAACTTAAATTAACGAAAGAGTGTGTAAGTTCTACATACGACGAATTCATTCGGAAATGAAAGTAAAAAAAGGCTGCATGTTTTAGCATGAATCTTGTTCGCAAGTTATAGGATGATTAAATGGAATTAGGCTATAACCTAACCTATGCTTGATCTTAAACCAAAAAGTTAGGATTTGAAAATCAACTTACGTATAGACAATAAATCATGTGGTTATAGAAATGATAGCGTAATTATCTTCAAGAATAGATAGGTTAAATTGGCATAACCTTAACACCTAAAACCGCGGAGTACTCGTTTAGAAAAGGGTTAATTCAATGCGACGTATCCCAAGGAACTAACTAGGGTTAGCCCGGTGAAGACATTTACCTAGTCGCACGCATTGACAAAAACTGAAACTCCTATACCCTAAATACTTGCCCACATTCACAGAATGTAGGGACAGTAGGACCTACTTGCGAGAAGTGATCTAGGGTTTCCTAAGAATCTCTTGCTAAAAAGATGAGACTCAAAACCCTAGGAGTGACAAGTTAGCCTAATGCCATCAGGAATAGATTATTTCGTGACTCCATTCGATGGGTAAATAGTCCCGTAGTTGATGCGATAGTTGTGCAACAAGTGGTAGAGTTGCATGCCACCAGAGCTGGTTCTTGAGGAATTAGCTATGGTTGCATGCCACACAAGTATCTATGCTGGACTTGTGATTTGATCACAAGGGAATGGCCAATTCCTCAGAATGAGATTGGCAGATTCTTACGCAAGTTATCTTGCAAGAGGATGAATAATCGTCCTAATATAGTATCTTTCTGGGTAAAGACAATTGCTTGGAAGAAAAGGACAAGCCAATAAATTGGAATAACATATGCACTTAAGGTATTGATTAAGTCGGGTTAATAGGGTACGCCCTAACCTAGGATATAGGGGATCTTGCCAAGTCGGAAGTAATCCCGGATTGAGTGCTGGATGCATTTGGAAAGAATGATTCACTCCTTAGCAGTTGGCCAACAATAACGACCAATGGAAATGATTGTGATTATTATAGATTTAAGAGCACTGTTTTTCTTTGTTTGATCAAAGAATTAAAGGATAAATGGATATCTAATGCTTCAGGTTGAAGGCGTGAAGGGAGAGGCAGCTTCAATTACCTTGAACTGCCTGCCTGGCCCTAACCAAGGGGGTTGTAAACCACGCCGGGAAGGTGGACCGAACCCGCCGTGAGAGGTCTCTCCGTTGAGGGCTACTTGGAGCAGGAGAACGCTTGGGTGCCAGGGGGGATCTGGCACCGTAAATCCCTCGCCTTTCGGGCCTTGCACAAGAGGCTAACATGACTCGGGATTGGATCTCGAGGCCCACATACTAGTCTACGGGTGGAATCTTGGATTAGTAATCCATGTGGATTGCTGGATAGCCTTCAAGCGGATTGTGGACAAGCCTACGGGTTGGACTTTATGTATTTCAAAGATAAATATGATAACTTGTTGAAAAGGAACTTGTTTGACATTGCTTTTCTATGTCAAGTGCTATGATTACGTGAAGGAACCAATGCCTAACGGGTTAATTAAGGAAGCTAATTGATACATATCCAACTAAATGTGTTAGGTAATTAAATAAATAAAACAACCCGAGGAAAGTGTAAAGGATGTGGCCATAGGTCCATCTTATGGATGGGTGGTCCCGGTTGGCTGGGAACTTTTCTCAAATCATGATGGATAGTGGGAAGACCGTTCAAAGGACACGAACAGAAAGGGCGTTGACCTAGAATCTAAGTTATAAATGATCCCAATTTACACTGTTTTAGGGGAATGGAATGGGACTATGCTTGATGGCAGAGAGATTGAGCTTCGCATCCCTCTCGTTTCCCATTCTCCTTGAACCAAGTGCAGCGTGAATCCGCTTCGAACTTGACATTTCTATGTAAAGTAGTTCGCTCGAGTTCGACGCTAGTTGCTGTTAGGAAATGACCAATAGAGAAAACCCTAATTCAGGTTGGTCCTAACTGGAAACGGCCGAAATACTTCCACTACGTGGCAGACGCGGAAAGTCGTAGATCGCAAACCCCGTAACATTCCATGGGAGTCCCGGGCGGAGCTTTCTAGACATCCTTTCCGATGAAGTGCTAAGACATGTCCTAAAGATAACAGGTGGACACATTACAGTTGGTATGAGAGTGAACCAACAAAAGATTTGTTTTTATTAAATCTTAATAAGATAAAGTAAAGCAAATGTTGCTGTCCAAACATTTCCTTACTTTCAATGCTATCTTGCAGAACTATGAAGTATGGAACATGTTCTTGGTATTTTGAGTCATGTTTATGACTGCGATGCATTCCCCGCATTATCGACAAAGGGTTGAGATGATGAACATCCTAGAATGTATCTATAATCCATCGCCTTTGTACATGGAACGAAAATGGACGGGTACCTCAGGAATCTACTATATAGTTGCCCACCGGTTTGTATACCTACATACCAACCTAAAGAGGATCAAGTGGTTGGAAGACCTAAAAGTCGTGAAGCTGTTCATTTTTGTAGAAGCTCACATAAATTCAACTTTACATATTCGAGGTCGGAGGGTTGAACTGAACTCATATGTATATGAGGAAGTGACTCGTATAATCCCCGCTGACAAAATTAAAGTATTGGGGCGCCATGAGAAGAATGGGTTCCAAAGGAAAGGATATTGTGATCTTCCAATGACTTATAGATTCCTAAAGATCCATGACCCGAAACCATAGTATTATACAATTCCTGTAGATAAATGTAATACAAAATTATTCTCCCCAAACTAAATGTAAATAGTTGGCTTATCATCGCAAGAAATGTTGTATTTCGAAAGGGCTATGCCCATATAAATACAATAAGACTTCTTTTTATCAATGTCTATTTGTGCATGGAAATTAATAAAAAGTTAAGTGGTTAGATTGCTTGATTGATAGCTGAAATCGAAATGAAATATAAATCGTAACAATTATCTATTAATAAAGAAAACTTTATCCAGGCACAACCCCAGGTACAGAATCCCAGTTCGTCTCCTATATCAAGTACTACTGTAATCCAAGAGAAGAAGTTTCTTCTCAAGCAGATTAAGCAACCCGAATTTGATGAGAGAGGCAAGTCCATCCAAGTAGATGCTGAAATTTGGATTGAATCCATGGAGGATTACTTTGAAGCAGCCGGGACTGCACTCGCCAATCAGGCTATGCTCGCCAAGCTAAAGCTCACCGGCGAAGCCAGGATTTGGTGGAAGCAATGGTGCAGAGATCAAGGGATCGCGGAAGGATCCGTTACCTAGGAGAAGCTGAAGAAAGCTGTGTAGGGAAGATACTTACCACCTACATATCGCACGTAGAAAATGAATGAGATCTATGAGCTAAAACTGCTGGAACTCACTCTTGACGCATACTATTCTAAATTTGTCTCACTTCTTAAGTATGTGCCATAGACGGACATGACACAGCAGGTGTCCAAATTTTGTGCTGGTTTAAACCCACCAATACCCATCTCGAATCTATGCGCCCATTGGATCTACAGGACGCACTCATTCGGGCTGCCCCTATAATTCAAGAGGTGCAGGCTAGACCAAGAGGCAACAAAACTTGGTCTTATAATGACCCGAACAGAGGAGCATTCAGGCCTCAGTTGAAGGAAGTTCAAGGTTAGAATCACGTACAAAGAAAAAAAGCAAGGAATAATAATGTCAACAACTTTGTCCCTACTCAAAGCAATGGTCGAAACCTCCGCTGTTTCCACTGCAACGAGCCTGGTCATTTCAAGAGGTAATGTCCCAAGCTTGGAGGAGGACATCGCCAAGCACCTTTCCAAGGAACGGGCCATGGACAGGGAGCCGCTACCCGAGGCAGAGGACGAACCACTACCCGCTACTTCGATCAAATTCAGAGTCATGAATTTAGGTATCCATGAGTGTCTACTTGGAATGGATTGGCTTAAGCCTAATGACACCCACATTCATTGTGGAAAGGGCCAAATTTCCTTTCAAAACTCTGAAGGGGATTTGGTCACAACTCAAGGTGAGGCTGGAGTGCCAAAAATTCAATTGGCCAAAGCATCTCAGATTATAAAGGGAGTCAGAAAAGGACTACATGTCTACTTAATTAAGCTCAACAAGTTAGATCAGAAGCAAGAGTCTAGTGAAGGATCTTCTTGGCTAAAGGAATACGGAGATGTATTTCCTGAAGAATTAACAGAACTCCCGCCTCAAAGAGAAGTGGATCATGAGATTAAGCTAGTACCAGGAGCTACGCCAATTGCAAAGAGACCTTATAGGATGTCTATAATGGAAGCAATTGAGCTGAAGGAACAACTCAAGCAACTGCTACATCATGGCTACATCCATCCAAGCAGTTCACCATGGAGAGCTCCAGTATTGTTCCAGAAAAAGAAAGATGGAACACTTCGACTATGTATTGATTACAGAGGGTTGAATCAATCAACTGTCAAAAACAAGTACCCTATTCCTAGAATAGATGAGCTTCTTGATCATCTTCAGGATGCGAAGATCTTCTCCAATATTGATCTCAGGTCTGGCTACCATCAGATAAGAATCAAGGACGAAGATATTCCAAAGATGGCCTTCAATATAAGATATGGACACTTTGAGTTCCTAGTTATGTCATTCGGGCTTACGAATGCGCCTGCCACCTTCAATAGGTTAATGCAGGATATCTTTAGGCCATATCTTGATGACTTCGTGCTCGTCTTCTTCGATGACACTTTAGTCTATTCCAAACAGGAGGAAGATCATGAGACCCAACTGTCCTTGAGATAATGAGGTCACATAAGCTGTATGCTAAGATGAAGAAGTGTTCATTTTTAAAACATCAGATTGAATATCTAGGATTCATTGTATCAGCAGAAGGAATCTCAATGGACCCAGCCAAGTTCAAAGATGTGCTAAAATGGCCAATACCAAAAACTATTAAAGAAATACGAACCTTTCTTAGATTGACAGGATGGTATAGGGTCTTCATAAAAAACTATGCTTTGATTGCAACACCTTTGACGGACTTACTGAAGAAGCAAACATCCATCACATGGTCAACTCCCAAACAAACTAGCTTTGATAGATTGAAGCAAAGATTGGTATCAACACCTATCCTAAAACTTCCAGACCTCAATAAGGAGTTCGAGGTAGTAACTGATGCTAGCGCACTTGCCTTGGGATGTGTGCTCATACAGGAAGGTCACCCGGTAGCCTACTCTTCAAGGAAACTGAAGAGTCATGAGAAGAATTATGCTACCCATGATCTAGAATTGTTAGCTGTCATCCATGCTCTAAAGCTTTGGAGACACTACCTGTTGGGTAACAAGTTTACTCTTGACTGATCATAAGAGTCTCAAGTGGATCTTTACCCAGAACGAGCTCAACACGAGGCAACATCGGTGGATTGAAGTGCTGGAGGAATATGACTTTGAAATCAACTACCAACCTAGAAAGGAGAATGTAGTTGCCGATGCACTCAGTCACAAGGCATTCCTTAATTATCTAATCTTGCAAAATCTATCAACAGCTAGATCTCTAGCCACAAAGGTATCCATGCCAAATAACCCAATACTTGAGTTAGGTAGAGAGGAAGCATGCCATGATTCAGCCTACAAAATGATGCTAAGGGAGATCTCTATCAAGGATCAGGACCAAAAGTTGCAGGCTAAGTATCAAGCCAGTCACTTAAGCAAAAGACATTGTGGAAAGCTCATGATTCCCCTTTCTCAAGACATCTTGGCTATGCGAAGACTCTCAATGCCGTTAGAAAGAGCTACCATTGGGAGAGGCTTAAAGGTGACGTTCTCAAATATGTCACCGAGTGTTTGTCTTGTCAATGTATTAAAGTTGAACATGTCAAAATGCCAGGGAAGTTGCAACCGCTTGACATTCCCCAAATGAAATGGGAATTCATTAGTATGGATTTTGTTGTTGGCCTACCCCAAGTTCAGGAGGGATACAACTCCATCATGGTTGTGGTTGACATATTGACTAAGGTTGCACACCTTATTCCAGTAAAGACAAACTATAAAGCCTCATATATTGCAAGATTGTTTATCAAGGAGATATTTAAGCTACATGGGCTACCAAGAAGAATCATTAGTGATCACGATTCTCTCTTCACATCACATTTCTGGAGAGCTATCTTTGAAGCCATTGGGACTCAACTCTCTTTTTGCACAGCTTACCATCCCCAAATGGATGACCAAAGAGAGCGAGTCAATCAAGTCATCGAGGATATGCTTAGGGCATACTGCTATCGTGAACCAAAAAGGTGGATTCAATACTTACCTTTGGTTGAATTTACCTACAATGCTTCTTACCAACAAAGCATTCAGATGACCCCTTTCCAAGCATTGTATGGTCATGACTATCGAGGTCCCCTAAACTTCTTAGATCCAACCTTGAGGGTTGAAGCTTCAAGGCAGATGTTGGAAGAGATGGATGACCAAATAAAGTCAATAAGACAGGACATCCAAGCTGCCAAGGATAGACAGAAGGCATATGCAGATTTGAAGCGTCAAGATAGAGTCTTCGAAGAAGAAGAAATGGTCTTCATTCGCATACGCCCCAAGAAGAGTTCCCTATCCTTAGGAGATTTCAAGAAGCTAAGTCTAAGGTATTGTGGAACATACAAGATCATCAAGTGCCTAGGACCTAATGCTTATAGACTGCAACTCCCTGAGAACCTAAAGGTTCATAATGTATTCCATATCAGCCTATTGAAGAAGTATGTACCTAATCCTAACCATGAACTTGATGATCAATAAGTTGTAATGCCTAGTCAAGCAGTCCATGAACTAAGGCCTGACAGGATCTTAGATGTTAGGGAGAGACAAAACTGAGATCCAGAACCTTGAGATAATGCCTCGTCTAGTGGAAAGATTATCCCGAAGAGGATGCCACTTGGATAGATGAAAGCACTCTCAACCATCAATATCCCTAGTTTATCTCGAGATGAGGACATCTCGATTCCTCCAAGGGGAAGAGAATGTAACATTTTCAAAACAAAAACATGCATTCCTCATACGAATCTCCTCTTAAGAGGCTAAAAGGTTAGGATTATAGCAATATTTTTTAGTTATTCCTCTCTCCTCCAGCCGACTGTCGTGCTGGAGGATAAGGGAATAGAAATGGCCACCAAGCTGCTTGCTGGATGCCATAGGACGAAGGAATACATGCCCGATGCCACGTAGGGGAGGGAGGAACCTCTCCCTCTCTCTATAAAACCCATGGCTATGGGAGCCTTGAGGGGGGAGTGAAGAGCCGAGACTCTGTGCAAGAGTGAGAGAGGTGGTCGCCGCTGCCATAGAGCAAGGGAGACTATTGTGCTGCCGTGGTGCAAGAAGCGCCCGCTGCCATGAGAGAGAGGAGTGGACGCTGACGCTGCAGTCAAGACACTTCCAATTTGTCGCCGTGAGCCAGGGAAGACTGTATGTTGCCAGGAGGTCGCCGCCGAGCTGCCATGTGTCAGTCGTCTACCACCATCTCATAGCCCAAAAAAACCCCACGTGCTTCTTTCTAGAAGCTTTAGAAGCTTCTAAGGGGGGGCTCTATAAGCCCCCTTTCCCCCCCAAATTTGCCTTGAAGGGTCTTCATGTGTCCCATTTAAGCCTTCATATTACACCTTTTCCCCCCCCATAAATTTCCCTTGTAGGTTCTTCTTCATGTGGGTGTAGTAAAGCCCTTTTCCTCCCCATACAAAATTCCTTCATGTGCCTCTTTTAAGCCCTTTTTTTCCCCCCACCTAAAACCCCCTCTTCAACGTTATATACCCCTTCCTTTTTCCCCTTTTTTCCCTTCATTTTTTGCACCTAGGGCATCCTAAAAACTACCCCGGGGATCAAATGAAAAAGCCCATTTTCGTGGCTTCAATAAACCTTACTCTCGAAGGACTTTAAACCCCCTCCCCGAGATCTAAAGGCCTTTTCGTGAGCCTTCTTATTGCCCTTGCAAGTGGGGTTTAAAAGCCTAGTTACCCTGTTGAAATCGAGCTTTTTGCCCACATTAGGCCAGGGTTTAAAAACCGTTTTCGTGGGCATTCCCCACTCAAATTCATAGGAGGAAACCTTCTACAAAAACCGTTTTCAAAAGACGGTGCAAGCTGTCACAAAAGGGGAGCTACGTGTGCAAAAGGAGACGACCAAGGTCATAATTCTACATCCAAGATGGAAAGGCCGCATTCGTGATGGCTCCTAAGAAAGCCCAAGGTGCAACCACAGGAGGATCATCTCCTAACATCCACGTGGACATCTCACCACAAGTCTAGGTTTTTCTCCCTAATTTCTATTTTATATTGTTAAATTTTAATCGTGCGTGGATGATTTTTAGAGATAGGATGCATTTTTCGTCTTAAATAATTTGGTTAATTTTAAAAGAATTAGCTCACGATGGAAGAGTTCATTCATTAGTATTTTCAATAAAACAAACAAAATAAAGTGAGCAGAAAATTGATATGCATTTCTAGCAAGTAGATTTATGCATTGCAATAAATTAAAATTTGATTAATGTCCATTTTTACAAACCAAAATTATGATAGTACATATCAAAGAAGTGAACCGCATATTGCATTATTAAACATCTTTTTCAAAATAATTCCTAAAGAAAGTTGCTAGAAACCGTAGGAAATTGCTAGGGTTGCATGAAGAAGATTTTACTCTAGGCAAGTGGCCTAAAAAATTAAATCAACAAAAGTGTGTAAGTTCTGCATACGACAAATTCATTCGTAAACGAAAGTAAAAAAAGGCTGCATGTTTTAGCATGAATCTTGTTCGCAAGGTATAGGATGATTAAATGGAATTAGGCTATAACCTAACCTATGCTTCATCTTAAAATGAAAAGTTAGGATTTGAAAATCAACTTATGCGTAGACAATAAGTCATGTGGTTATAGAAATGATAGCGTAATTATCTTCAAGAATAGATAGGTTAAATTGGCATAAACCTAAACACCTAAAACCACGGAGTACTCGTTTAGAAAAGGGTTAACTCAATGCGACGTATCCCAAGGAACTAACTAGGGTTAGCCCGGTGAAGACATTTACCTAGTCGCATGCATTGCCAAAAATTGAAACTCCTATACCCTAAATACTTGCCCACATTCACGGAATGTAGGGACCCCCTATATCTTTTTGGCTACCCCCTATATCATGGCCACTATTTTCTTCCAATTCTTGCAACTCATAGACAGTAGTTTCGCACCTCTTGAATAATTTGATTCTTTTCCCTGCTACCAAAAGTGTTATGGCTGTCCTCTCTAGCTCATTTAATGTATATATATCATTATCAAACATGTGTCTTACCATAGGGTCAAACTATCTTTTGGAAACTTTACGTCTAAACTACTATCATAAACCAATACCCAATCCCCATCTTGTATAGTTCTTGTTCTTGGTCTACGTCTTTTGTGAAACCGTTTCTTATTCTGTATCCTTATTGCCCTTAATTTTGCAATTTCTTTCTCTATGTCTTCTGACTTTCTTTCCAACTATCTAATGTGCAAGGCCAACAACTCCTCTCTATTCCACTCCTCTTCCCAAGGTAGCACACTCCATGTGATTGTCATCTCTTCTAGCGACATGATAGGTTTTTGACCATATATCAATTTTGCAGGCATACATCCTGTAACAAAACTATGAGTTGTTCTATCAGCCCACAAGGCATAAGGAAGCAATAGTGGCAACTCTTTTACCTTCTCTCCACATGCTTTTACCAATGTCTTTACAATAGGTGGATGACCTCTTTCCTTCAGGATTATGGACTAAACTTAAAGGAAGCTTTATCCCCAACCATGCAAAGGAATCATGAGCCTCATCTACATCTAGCTCACCCCTATCTACTGTAATTTGTCCCACACAGCGATACCAACAAAAGATCTCTTCTAAGAGAAAAGTACACACGACACTTGTTCTCTTAGTATGTAGAGCTCCCCCTTCCACTTGATTACTCAAGTCTTCACGGGCAAGCATAAGATATCTCATTTTCCAAAGACTTGTAGGCATCGTGACTAAATCCACCACCCACTTAAAATGAAGAGACAATGGATATGTGGACTGGAATCCATCCCGATGTCTCATAGATGAATACATTTGACATGTCGTGCATGTTTCCACAAAGTGAGAAACATCCTTATACATACCCTGCCACCAATATCTTTATTTAATCTTTGCAAAAGTACCCTAAACACCTCTATGGACAGCCCACAAGCTTTCATGAAATTCTTACATAATAGTTACTTGTGAAGCTCTATCACCCAAAACTTGCAGTGGCATACTGTGTTTCTTTTTAGAATGTTTCCACAAGTATCCATCTTTTAAGAAAAACCCATAGGCGTTTCTCTTGATCTTCTCAAATTCCTCATCGGACCATCCATCTCTCTTTGTTAATGTACTGAGGTATTGACCAATTCTGAGCCACTCTCCTGCATATTTGTCTTTCAAAAACACTTAAGCTTCTATTAATGTTGTAGCAACACCTTGCATTGCTAAATTCACTCTTACAAGATCATTTTCAGCTGCAATAAAGTCATCTTCTTCCTGCTTATCCATCATTCCATCTTCATTCTCATAGCATGTTGCTCGAGATAACATGTCTGGCACACTAGGTTATCTCTTCCTGTAATATGCTGAAACTCATGGTTCAAAGATTTAATGAATGCAATCCACTAGAGCATAGTAATGTCCGGGGTAGCACAACTAGTAAGCATACCCAATACCAGCAAACAATCGATCTCAATGACTAAAAGAGCTCCCATAGAATACTCCTTATGGCATTTAAGGACTATCACAATTCCCCATGATTCTCTTTTTACCTATGGATACCTTCTCTGTCGTTCAGCCAATACTTTTGCACCAAAGCATATTGCATATCTTTTCCCTTTCTCATCATCAGCTTGCCCAATTGCCCATCCAATCCTGATTGGGCTTGTATCAACAATAATAATGAAAGATTTTCCATGTGAATAGTCAGCCTTTCTCAATGTAGAAGCACATTTGAAGAGCTGCTTCAATTTCTTCGTTGCTTTCTGATGCTTCCTTTCCTAATGAAATCTCTGACCTTTCCTCAAAAGCTGATATAGATCATCGGCTACACGTGCAAAGTGAGGAATCCATATCAAATAGAACACACATGCACCGAAGAATCTACGCATCTCTAATACATTCATGCTTAAATCTTGCATTCTATCAATCCCGTCTATTTTTGCTGGTGATCGTCTTCACCCATAGGGCCCACACATATGCCCAACAATCAAATGTCTTCAACTCCAAAGACAGACTTTTGTCCAGAAAGAGTTAAATGCACCTCTTCTAGATGCATAAAAATCCTCTAACAATCAACAATATGGTCTGTAACAAACTATCTGCATCCATGAGCACAGTAAATGTTACCATAGGAGAGACAACATTTGGATCCACACAACAAGGGGGGTAAAACTTTAGGACACCTGATCAGGGATCTCCCAAATCACTTCTTCTTCTTCTTCCAGTTCAAAGTGCAGTTTTCACCCTATCAACAGCGTTCGCGACGTGTGCGATGTCGCCCATCTATCCTTTTTATGAAAAATCCAATAACTGGTTGAAAAAGCCACTTGCTTTTTGCATGCCATCCTAATCTAGAAGCTTTTCTAACTTTTTTGGATTTTTTACAATAAATAATATAAAAAATATGCTAAAATTGTCCAAAAATCTAGTAGTTTTGGACCATTCATGCCACTCACACTAGTACTAATGACTCAGATCACATTGACTCTCTTGATCAATAAGAAAGTCAAATGATAATGCATTCTAGAGTTTTTCATATTGTGTCCACGTAGTGGCATGACAATGTGCATTCAAGGCCCTTTTCTATTCAATCTATAAGTAAACCCTTTCTATGGGACCCTTCTGTATGTAAAAATATATAAAAATAGTATTTTAAAATTTGTTATGTTGAACTCACGTGATACATACATATATTTATGACTGATCTTCTTAGGAGAAAGCTGCATCTCTCTTCTTAAAGCTACTCGAGCTCATAGTCAAACCCAATTTCACTTCTTCATAGATAAGCAAGGATACCAATTCATTAAAGTTAGGCATTATAACCTTGATTCAAATTAATTAACATATCAAAAGACTTATACTCAGGCCGAAAACCATTGACTTTATCATATACCTTGATCCCAATAGATTCTAACAGATCTGCAATTGTAGTCTTTATTTTAGTCACATGGTCCTCAATCAACTGCCCTTTCGTGTCTATCGTATTAAACTCTTTTTTTCAGCTATATTTTTGTTGCACTAATTGTAGTACCATAGTATTGTATCAAAATAATCTAAGCATTCTTCAGTGAGCTACAATTCATTATTTAAATCGGCATAGCATTAGAAATACATATGGATAGCCAATGAAACACCCTTTGAGCTCTCTTAAACCATGCTTGATGTGCCCTAAGCTAATGACGTGTTGCATTCCTTTCGAGGATTTTGGGCTCAGTCTCACTTGTGATCAAGTCCCAATAACCTTTTGTGATAAGAAGGTTCTCCATTGTGAAATTTTAGATAGCATACTTGCTATCAAGTGTCGCATCCAGTGTTTGAGTTATGTTATCAATCATGTCCACTACAAGGATTTCAGCTAGTAGCAACGCCGATTAGGGACGGCGACGCTCCACAGGGAAAAAAAGCGGCCGAAACGGAGCGCAGTTTTCATTTCGCGTTTGCTTCATTGTGAGTTTTGAGAGCGAGAGCGAGGGAGAGATCAACTTTCATGAGAGAAGGAGAGGAAGAAGACTTGCCGCAGCCGCCACCGCCGTTGTTCGCGAAGGAGAGGAGGAGCCTTCATCGCAAAGAGGAGCCACCCCACGCTCGCCATATCTCATCGGTGAGTCTCCCTCTCTCTTTCTTTTGCTTGAAGGTTTAAATCACTCTCTTTTGCTTGTTTAGTAGAGGAAATGAGAGAGAAAGAGAGGGAGAGGGAGAGAGAGGGTGAGAAAGAGAAAGAGAAAGAGAGGGAGAGGGAGAGGGAGAGGGAGGGGGAGGAAATGAGAGAGGGAGAGAAAGAGAAAGAGAGGGAGAGGGAGGGAGAGGGAGAGTGCATTCTCTCTCTCCCTCTACCTTTTGCTTGTTCAATGTTTAAATCACTTTCTTTTTTGCTTGTTTAGAAGAGGAAATGAGAGAGTAAGAGAGAAAGAGAGGGAGAGGAAGAGGGAGAGGGAGAGAAAGAGAGGGAGAGGGAGAGGGAGGGGGAGGGGGAGGAAATGAGAGAGGGAGAGAAAGAGAAAGAGAGGGAGAGGGAGGGAGAGTGCATTCTCTCTCTCCCTCTCCCTTTTGCTTGTTTAATGTTTAAATCACTTTATTTTTAGCTTGTTTAGGAGAGGAAATGAGAGAGAAAGAGAGGGAGAGAAAGAGAGGGAGAGGGAGAGGGAGAGAAAGAGAAAGAGAGGGAGAGTGCATTGTCTCTCTCCCCCTCCCTTTTGCTTGTTTAATATTTAAATCACTTTATTTTTTGCTTGCTTAGGAAATGAGAGAGTAAGAGAGAAAGAGAGGGAGAGAAAGAGAGGGAGAGGGAGAGGGAGGGGAAGTAAATGAGAGAGGGAGAGAAAGAAAAGAGAGGGAGAGGGAGGGAGAGTGCATTCTCTCTCTCACTCTCCCTCTTGCTTGTTTAATGTTTGAATCACTTTCTTTTTTGCTTGTTTAGGAGAGGAAATGAGAGAGAAAGAGAGAAAGAGAGGGAGAGGGAGAGAGAGGGAGACAAAGAGAGGGAGAGGGAGGGGAAGGAAATTTAAGATAATAGACTTATCGATAATGGTATGCAATGTGCTTTGCCATGGGCCACGTACATTGGTGACTCTTTAAGATGGCTTAAAATTGGTCATGTCCTTTATAATGTCCAAGTAGGGGATCTAATTGTGATATGCATAATTCATTGTTTTTGTATTAACTTTATAGGCATAACAAATTAGAAATCATGCCAACTAGTCAACGGAAGGACTAAAAGAAAATGATACCCTAGCTAATGGTCATTACGGTACTTCATCAAAATGAACACAAAAGTATTGTTATTGAAGAAGAATCCCTTAAATTGAGTATAGGATATTTTCTCTCAGGTCTTATGACTATGAGTAGAATTGATTGAAATAAATTTTATTACTATAATTGATAAATTTCATAGATGGCATTAATTTTAATACGCGATCCTAGGACAAAAAATCCACATTTCTAAGATGCCTTTTGTTGAGACTGATTTATTATTAGACTAAGAGATCCTCAATGATGCTCATAAATGGATTACTTATACTCAAAGCCCTCTAGTGCAGTTTTTTACAATAACGAATAATTATCTACCGGGACAAACAAATCCTTGAGCATGATACAAGGCCGAGATATAACATCAAAAAATCTCTCAACTACTATGTACAATGCAAGATTTATGGTCAACTTGCAACTTGACGTACATCTCCATAAAGCTATCCATTTAAGCCTCGTTTGCTGTAATGTAGATAAGATGGAAAACGAAGAAGGTCTTATTGTTCAAGACCGTGAGACGTATCTTAATCAGCGTGTCCCATGTCCTTGCTCTCAATGCAAGTTGGCAATTAGACGAAAACGCTGATTGTCTATAGAACACGTACGACGATTTGGCGAGTTTCAATCTGAGATCATTGATCAGGCGATTGCGGATTTTCAGCAAATGGTAATTTGAAGTTAATATTAATCATGCATTGTACTCGCAAGCTAATTGAAAACCATACACAATAAGATTGGGTCTTGTTGGCAAATTTTCTAATCGGGGGGGTGATGTCTCGACCCAAGGGGGAGTGTACCCTTTGCGGCCAATTAGAAGAGTTCGTGGACGTGCGATGGATGGATTGCAGGAGCCAATCCACCACTCGCAAGGCCCATCTATACCGTCAATGCTAGAGGAGACAGACAACCTTCCCGACCTACCTACAATCTTGGAGCCTGAGATGGAGGCAATGATTGATGCATTGATTCCCATGGATGTTGAGACATCTGACCCGCTTAGAGAGGAAGCATCCATACCATTATATGATGGGTGCCGAGTATCTTGGTTGAAGACATTGCTTGCACTCTTAAGTATGCAAGCAAAATACGGTTGTAGCGATACGAGTGTGACTGAGTTATTCAGGTACCTTGCACATAGGCTTCATTGATTTATTTTTTTAATAGTATTATTGCAAACATTTGTGTTTTTTCAAAGTGTTTTATGTTTTTTTTCAGGTTATTGAAATATCATATATTACCACCTGCAAATACCATACCTGAGTCTCCTGATGATGCACGACATGTTTTACGAAAGCTTGGCATGGACTACAATAACATCCATGCATGTATCAACGGCTGCATACTATTTCGAGATGAATACGAGACTATGGAGACATGTCCAAAGTGTGGTGCTCACAAGTATCGACAAGACTTGCAAGGGTAAACCATTCCTCAAAAAGTTCTGAAACACGTTCCGCTCATTCCTCGCATAAACCACATGTTTCGCACATCTGGCATGGCAAGCTTGACAACGTGGCATGTGCAGAATAGGTCCATGGATGGAGTTCAATGAATATTAGCGGATTCACGCGCATGGATCCACATTGACTCTACCTTCCCAGGTTTTGCGTGAGAGCCAAGGAATCTTTGGCTCGGTCTCGCCATGGATGGTGTGAACCCATTCGGTCTGCGCTCGACTTCTTACAGTGTGTGGCCTATAGTGCTTGTCAACTACAACATCCCTCCATGGATTTCTACGAAGAAAGGACATCTCATCCTTAGCTTGCTCGTCTCGGGCCGCTACAAAGTAAAAAATATGGACGTGTATCTTCGTCCATTAGTCGATGAGCTTAAGATTTTGTGGGAGGAGGGGGTCACTGTGCAAGATATGAGCAGGCGCGATGGTCGGCGGTCAGCCAACATTCAAGCCATTCTCATGTGGATGATGCATGACTTTCCGGGATTGGGAGAGTGCTTAGGTGAGCAGACCTCCGTTCTCGTTGGTAATATCTATATTTTATTTCATTCAATCAAGTATTCACTAGGTCGTGGCTTCCCTTATAGGTCTGGTTACCTCAGGTTATCATGCATGTCCATTGTGTGGGCCATAGTTAGACTCTTGAAGGTCACGAACCATGAAGAAGATGGTATATCAAGGAAACGCCGCTTTCTTGCCGGAGGATCATGAACTCAGGGAAGGTTTTCTTGGATGACCTCCAACACGTATGAACGCTGCAAGCTGGTACGAGCTGAAAATGGTAAACCCGGAATCACATCCAAATGGAATGCGATGGTTCTCACTTTTCTACGAGTTGCCATATTGGACCCACTTACAGGTCAACCACTTGTTGGATCCCATGCATATTTTCAAGAATTTGGGTAGCTTGCTATGATATCCCGAAGGCATGGAGGAGATGCCGCGGTTTATGTCAACACGATGGTTGCATGGAGCCTTGACTGCAGCATCCAGCAAAGGGACAGAGGTCTCAATGGAGGAGTGGGAGTTCTCAAGGGGATGTAGTCCAAAGGTGATGAGGGGTTTAAAATGTGTCGTATCTAAATTTTATATGCGACATCTAATTTGAGTGTTTCAATGTACAGTACAAAATATATAGTGCAGCGTGGTCGCGCAGACGTCATTTTCACGTGGAGCGTATTGACAAAATGCGCTCCACAATGGACTGTGGTGTCATGGCAAGCAACAGATCCGAACACGGTTGTGGATGAGATGGAGTATTTTGGGAACTTGCAAAGTATTATGACTGTGGATTACTATAGCTTCTCCATGATACTATTCGATGTGCAGTGGTTCAAAGTGGTACTTGGAGGAGCTGGAGCAACAATTCGACGAGGTCCATCTAGATTTCTCCAAATAGATTCCGAAAAAAAATGGACAGATTTGCGCGACACCTTTGTGTTGCCGGCCCATTGTGAACAGGGGCATAGAGTCATTTGCTTGGTAATTGTAATACGACATGGTTTATGTCACAATGGTTTGAACTCGCTTTGTACGTGTTTGTGAACAGGTAATCTTCTATCCAAACCCCCGATAACCTCGATGGTGGTATGTTATACATTCAACTCCTCGAAGTGTGAGAGTATATGATCAAAGCGATGTTCCGGGCATAGATGAAGAAAATATGCAAATAGAGGGGACGATATTACAAGGGGTGGAGGCCACCGCAAGCTTGGAGCCCGCATCGGCTAACAATGATGGAAATACAGTAGTCCAAGAATTTTTTGAGAACGAGGCATACTCGTTCTTTTGTGGTGACATGTCTATCCACCTTCCAGTGTATGGAGAGTTGTGTCAGGAGGTTAACATGGGACCATAGAATACTTCATTCTTGGAGAATTGTATTACTCAATTCGTTGTTTAGATCTTCCATAAAGGTACATAAGATATGCATTTTAAGAGGGATTTTTCAAAAATGATTTATATTACTGTGCTTTGTATAGTTTAAATTGATTATTCTAACACCATTTTTTATCTGTGCAGGTGACATTTTCAGGATGAGTCGAGGGATGAGCGATGAGGAGTTTCAGGACATGATGGCACGTATGTCTCCAAACCAGCTCGCGAGATTCAGAGAGATGGCAGACCAGGAGCTGTCTCGTTCTTCGTAAGGGCGCTCTGTTAGATCTACTTTAGCGCGATCAGATGCTTCAGCTTCGAGCAGATGATCTCGACGCTCACGACTTGGGCCAAAGGGAGGGATTGCATCGGGATCAGGGGGGCTACTGTGGAGACACGGATGTGGTGTCTCCATCTCGTCGTTCAGCTGGAGCTGCGTCACCTCCAGGATTTGTCACACCTGTGGGGACATCTACTCCAGTTACTCCGTCTTTTGCGCAGCCGTCAGCAGGTGGTACCCCTTTTGGTGGCACCCCTTTGAGTGCCACTCCGAGAGAGGCTACCCCCGTCGGTACACCGGATGTAGAGGGGTCTCCTGGATATGCCCAGGAGCGTGGACGGAGATGGGAGAGGACCCATCTTAGGCAGACTCCTAGGGGTTATGGATACCTGGTTGATAGTAGGTCAGGAGCCATCATCATGAATGATGAGGGGAGGAGGGTGATGGCTTGCATGAGAGAGTTGTGTCAACAAGTTTCTCGGCACAACGTCCTGGATCATTGGAAGAACATACCGGAGGGGAGCAAGGACTACATAGTAGCATCCTTGCACGAGGAGTTTTCGGTGCCAGCCGTAGCAGATAGATTCTCTACGGGCTGGATGATGGATTGCATGCGTGCATACATGTCACATAGACGATCTAACGCACGCAAGGCAATCAAGAGTGGAGCTGCAAAGCCCGAGTGGTTAGATGCAGACGAGTGGCACCGACTGAGGGAGGAGGCTACAAATTTGCCAGGACGTTGGAGTCAGCGGGAGGCGGCGAGGGCATGACTCGAGGCCGGAGTGGTCCATCATCTTGGGAGTGGCGGCCACAGGACATATTTGGAGGACTTTGTAAGTTTCTCTTTTGTTTTGCTTATTTGTTTTTTTGAAATATTCTTTGTACTGACAATCATGTTTCTAACAGTTAGCGTTTTGTTTTCTTTGCAGCACTCCATTACATATCGCGATCCACAAGGCCTTGAGACTCGATATGCAGAGAGGCACGGTCTCAATGCATTGATCGACCAATTGTATAGACGCGGTGGCCGTGTAAGTCACTCATCTTTCTTGTCCGTAGTTACCATGAGATATTTGAATGCATTATTGTATGGTGGATTGATATGTTGTTTCTTTTTCTGCAGAATCCGTTCGATGCTCCTTTGCAGCGGGATGAGCTTTCGAGAGACGAGGATTTATAGCTTGCCCTTGGATCCTTGGAGCTCACACACCTTTAGTTTTTAGTCACCTGATCTATGTAGACATTTTCTATGTATTAGTGATATCCTTTCATGATTGTACCAATCGCACTTTATGCGATCATGTATTTATTTCATGTATCAGTTTTATGATTTCAGTATACATTCTTTTTGTTTGCAAGCGCTTTGTATGCAGTAGTACAGAAACTATTTTGTATGGCTCTCATACAGCACAGAGTGCTATATGTGGTAGGGCAGCTTGCTGCCCTGCCACAATTTTTTTTTCCTGTTAGTGTCGCTATTTGCGTCGCAAATTTATTGCTCGCGTCGCTATTGTCCTTGCTATGCGCATCGCAAATTCACTGGTTGCGACGCAAATAGCAACGTTTCTATGGCGTCGTCAATAACGACGCTTTTTGCGACGACGGGGGTAAATTTTGTTGTTTGTATTTTCGTCGCTTTAAACGTTGGTATAAGGTCTATATCCTATAGTGGTCATCATTTGCTATCTCTATAGCTCTCTATTTTCAATGCAATTTTCAACAGCAGTTAATGAGTGGCCAGATAGTGCCTAACTCACTCCAAACTAGGTCAACTAATCATTGAGTAAGTGTCTACCAGACACAATACTTATGTAGGAAAATTTTATTCCATAGATTTGTGAAATTAAAACTTTGCGATAATCATTGTATTTTTAGCTTACAAGCATCTCAAAAATATACGTAGCACATATCACACCATTCATGCATGAAAGCATTCCAATCAGAGTTCATGTACATAAAATTCATATAGATGTCCTTCAAAACCTTATGATAGATAATAATCTGTGAGGAACTAGTACCGAATTCTCTATGCAAATTGAAGTATTTTCACGCCAAAGTAGCCTCAAAACATCCTCGATATGTCCCATAACCCCTAAGACTCAAGGTACATACAAGCATTAACAATGGTTTATATGACCAATAGCAATGCGAGGCAAGATCTTCGCAGGTTGTAAATAGCTAGTCCACTGTATAACCAACAGTAAAATCAGTCCTCAAAACCTGAGCATTCAATGCTCATTGCAACTCATGAACCATCTTAGATTCCTATAGCAAGTTCCAAGTATTAGTAGACAACTTCAAGCTATAACAATCTTAAAGTTTCCAAGCATTCATTATCATACATTCAAGAGTGTTTTTAGCCTACTTTTTTTAGATATGTAAATGCCCTTTGAATGGTGTATTTTAGTCAACTTTTAATCATGCCAAGTGTACAAAATTGTAGGTATATGCATTTGCTAGCATGCATCAAACCATCTCATATTTAGGTAGCAATCTGCAAGCATTTATGTGTATCATACATGCTCTAGGACTTGCGCTCAAAATGAGGGGCTACTACTCTTGTTCTCAAAGGTGCAAATTATTCTTTCTTGGTATAGCTTGCAACTGAGCTCTATAGCCTTCATGACCTCAAGCATATTGATTATGAATACTCAAGTCAAACATGGCTACATTCTCCCAAAGTGTGACAACCCAAAAATAGGTGCATTTTACCCTATTCACTTTTTTTGACGTGTTGCTCTTTCTAATGTTAGTACTAATCAACATGAGCTCATTCATATGGGAAGAAACCCCACTAAAAAGCCTCAATAGGTCGTGGTCAACTTAGACACAAGATACATACATGAGTGTAGGCTATGGCTTCCATATGAACTACAAAACCATTAGAGGTGCCCTTCCTCTTCAGGATCTAGCTCCCACATCTCCAATGTTGTGCTCTTGCGTGATTCCAAGCTTCCAAGATTCCATGCTTTAAAAATTCATGGGTTAATAGGGTCATGGCTTTGATACCATGTTAAAAAGATGATAGAGAGATAGGAACACAATATTAGTGAGTTTGGGAATCTTTCAATTCCCATTTTTTAAATACTAAAAAGGTAGCACCCAGATAACATGCCCATAAGTTTCTCAAAACCATATGATATGACCTATCATTAGAAAGCGTTTGAAAAATGGAATCTATTGAGCTATAGAGTGCTCAATTTGGAGTTATAGTGTTCAAGTTATGACAAATCCAAAGATTCGACCATGTGTCCAAAACTTATGGGAAACTCCCATATTCCCCAATATGGTGTTTAGGGGCAATAGAGTGCAGACAACTCTCAAAGATGTTCTTTATTATTAATCACACCAAAAAACAAAGTATATCTAACTTAGGTCTTTAAAAGAGACTAGTTACTAACTACTAACTAACTCTAGTTAAGTCAGCTATTGACTTATTAAGGATACACACACTATAGATAGCACACCCAGTTGTCATGTCAATAGGGGTAGGTAGTAGGTAGACTAAGCTTGCATATCTTAGCATGAACTTGCAGAGAAAGATACTCAGAAAAAAGGAGAATAAAATTTTAAAAAACATCAATAAGACTAATGAAAATATATTAGGCACCAAAAATAATATTAAAAGATATATCAACATTGAAAAATATAATTATTAACCTCACCCCATCTTTATCACATATTTTGTCAAATTTTTAAAGTAAATAATGACATTTGGACTACGAAAACATGTTAGATTTTGGAGATTTTGGCTAAAAAGGAGGGGAGAATCTGGAAATGGACTCTATTATCTCCAAGAAAGAGGAGATAAGGATATCATGTTCTTGTACATGTGGCAAACTCTCTTTAGCCCATTTCTTAATTTTATAATTAACAAAAGTTCATTTTTTGATGTGTTTTTAGTCTTAATGATGAACTTTTGATAAGTTAATGGAGTTGAATAAATATGTCATTAGTAGTCAAATTTTCACAAGAACCCATAATAATAAATATAACTATTCAATATCTCTTTAATCTTTTTCTATAGCTCAAAAGGATAGAATATATTATTTATCAAAGATAAGCTATATTCAATAACTCTTCAAAAAGATAGTCTCTCTTCAATACAAATAATTTAAAAATTAATAGAATAATTAGTTAAAAAATCATAAAAATATATTATCCCAAAATATATTACTATTTAGTACCTCTTGTAGATGTTTTAAGCTCCCAAAGAAGATACAATTTATGTAGCAAACTTATACTAATGCAATATCTCTTCAAATAGATAGTCCCTTTTCAATCAAAATTATCTAATGATATGTATAAAACTTAGCAAAGGACTAGCCAGAAAAAATTTCAAGCCATATTATAATTAAGATAATTTGAACAAAAGATTGAAAATATTTTCAAAGATTTCCACCTCACTTGGTGATGTTTTAATCTTTATTTTTTATGAGACCTTAAAGTTGAAAATAAGTCTAAAAATGAAAAAATCACAAAAAAAAGGAGTGATGCATATGATACAATTAGGGGATTGGTCGCATCCACCAACCCCCATAATCACACCATATGGACATGTCCTATTTTTAATCAAGCTTTCTTCAACAATTTCTAAAATGTTTGATTTTTTAACTTCAGAATAATGGTCACTTTTGGATTTAACTATGTGATAATGTTATATTCTTTGCTTTTAATGAGGCCTTACACTTTTCAAAATAATATTTAAAATTTTTTAAAGCATGTTTAGGTTTGAAAAGAATCTCAAAATGTTTCAAAAATTTTAGAGTTCATTTCCTATTTTTAGAAAATACTTGAAAAATGATCAAAAATCATTGAAAAAAGAAGATATAGTAATGGTATGATGAGGGGGATGGGTGAAATGCAACCAATTTTCCTAATGGTGATGTTGTAGCATGTCCTATTTCTTTAAAAAATTTGTCATTTTTAGGTAAATTTTTACCCTTAAAATAGTTTAAAAATAGATAATGAGCTCCAAAATTTTTCAAAAATTTTGAAGCTTTTTAAAACCTAATATGTTTATGGAGTTTTTCAGTTTTTAAATGAGTGTAAGGTCTCATTAAAAATAAAGAACATAGCATTATCACATAGTTAAATATAGTAGTGACCATTACCCTAAAGCTAAAAATCCTTTAAAAATCAAACATTGTAGATATAGTTAAAGAAAGCTTGATAAAAAATAGGACTTTTGCATATGGTGCAATGGGGGTTGTGTGGGATCTACAAGCTATCTCCTACCCACTATAACAACAATTACTTTGCAAGCCTTCCCCAATGACACAATAAGGGTTTCTCAAGCTCCACAAACTACCTCCATCACATCATAACAGCCGTATGGTTTTGACGTACGTCTATCCTCAGCAGATAGACAATCACTTCTCACTCTTTCCCGATTGCCGATAAGGGTTGCTTGGGCTCAACCAAAACCGCCTCCTTCATGCTATAATGGCCATTCTCTTGAGAATTTCCCAAGTTCCTCATTCTGATCTTCGTGCTTGTTAGAGCACATATCTCCAATGGCTAGGACTAACCATATTGCAAGAATAGTCTATATTGAATAGCTACATCCATAAGGTTCAAGTATTTCTTCAAAGAAAAATATTAGCCAAGCTATCCTAGATCTACCCACAATGTCTTAAGAGGCCCCCATTGAAACTCTAGTTAAAGCCACATCTTTAAGTGGCAGTAACTATAGCTTCTCCTAGTCCTCAGCTGTTAACTTCTCCTACTATTCTTGGCCAAAGTGATCATTCACCTCCTCCAAAAGCTCCTAAACATGATAAGATGTTAGCTGGATAGATAATAAATTTTTCAAACCAGCCCCAACTAAGAGAAAAAGGAAGTCAAGGTGGTTTTACATATGTGTACACGTGCTTGAGAGAAATCAAGAAAGACTAGAAAGCAACCAACCATCTTATCCCAAAGGCCACATTTATTAAAATGGTTAAGGATATCTCAAATAGATTATCCGTTACCAAAATTGATGGACTCCATAAGAAGTGGCAACTTTCAACTATAATTTATTTAGATGAGGCTACAAAAGACTTCATTATTAATTTCATGATTGATGCTTACAGTGTTGTTGCCCATGCACACAAGGTCATTTTGATGAACAAGAACTTCAGTACAATGAGTAGGCTTAGGTATATGTTTACAAACTATTGAAGCCCTTGCCACTATCGATTATAAAGCTGAGAGTGGAATTTTGGTGCGGAGAAGTGCTTAAAAATAGCTAAAAATTATGAATTTCAAGGGGAAAATATTCACCGTCAAAGGCGGTGGCTCGATCTAGGACGATTTTAAGCATAAGCAGTCGACAAGCGCCCAAGTGACACATCCAGATTTTTAGTAAATTTTCTGTCAGTCAGGACGGGATGTGGGAGCTGCAGGTCGGTCTGGGATGCCGAGAGGGACGCCTAGAAATTTACAGCACGACAATCGGAGTCCGTATGTGGAAGTGGCCAAAAAATTGGCCGGGGTGCCCAAAAAGGGGGCCAAAAAGGAAATTTCAAAAGGTGTGGATAGAGGGGGGTGACCTTTGGCACCCCCCCTAAAAAAAAACGTCCGCTCTGTATCGCTTCAATTCACGCGGGGAATGGCAGCCTGTAGAGGGAGAGAGAAAATCAGTCTTTCTCTCTCCTCCCTCTCTCTCTTCTAAAGGCAAGTTCATGTGGGAAGAAGAAGGAAGAAGAAAGAATGGTGGAGGCTTGTCCGGCATGGATCGGATTGCTCCACGGGCTGGAAATGGTGATTGGTGATTGTGCTGGACATGAAGTGCTGCTGATTTTCAGATTTGCACCCATGGACATGAAACCCGAAACACGCAAATAAGCGGTAATTTAAAATTTTCAAAGGAAATTTGAGGTTCTATAGCTTTTGATTGATAAAATGTTGTTCCTGTGGGCTAAAAATTGTTTATGTTGCTGTTTTCCATGAGTTCTTGCTGGTTATAATCACAAAATTAGAAAAATATGCATCTTGTGGTTCAAAATAATATGCTAAAACACGCAAAACATGGAAAATCAAGGAAAAATGATGGTTTTTTGGCATAAAAGTGGGAAAGTAAATAGGAACACCAACTAAATTTTCATTTTGCTGCAAGAAGGAACTAAGACCACAGCCCATAACCTGTTTTGAATTTTCAATAGTTAAATAATGCAGAAAATAAGGGAAAATACAAGAAAAGGGTGGAAAAACCTTAAAAAATAGGGGAAAAATATATTTTAGGTTTCGAAAAATAAGGATAAATAAGAGAAATGTTTGTGAATGTTTGTGGGGACTGAAGCATGAGGATTTACCTCAGTTCAACCCCACCTTCTTGTTCTAGTGTGTCTTTTTCCGTTTTTTTCACATAAAATGATAGTAAAATGCCTCATAAATCTATGCAACGACGCAATATTTAAACGCGGAAGGGTAGAGAAGTTGAAATATGTCTAAATGCCGTGTGAGATGATGGAAAAGTTGTTTATTTTTATGCATAGCATTTAGGACGGATGATAATTAAAATTAAGAGCTTAGTAGCACGAGGATCACCTCGGTGCTAGGCCCAGGCAACGAAGCACGAATGATAGTTGGAAACCATTAAAAGAATGGTTTTGCACTTGTGCACGATACTGTTTGCTAAATGTTTGAGCACTAGGCATCCACCAAATACATAGAGCATGAAAAGAATTTTAAAAAAAAGTATCAGTGACTAGCTCCTGGACATGCATTGCAATTGGTTTATTAGAACATGACCTATGATGAGAGGCAGTGAGGTACCCATGCTGTAGGTAGAAGCGGGTCCTAAAGGGGAAAGCAAGTGAGGAAGAAATGGTACACTCCTGGACACGCTTATTTGGTACCTTGAGCGACTTGTGTGTGAAATGTTTAGATGTTGAGCGATGCATCGAGGGGCCAATCCCCAAGGTGTAGGAGAGTCGTAGAGGGTTGACGGCATTCAGCCGTAGGAGGAACCCCATGTGTATGTGATTCGAGCCTTTTGGCTATGTGAAAGGGACTCCCTCTGAGGAGTAATATTGGGTTAGGATCAGTTGGACTACAACGTATTACAAACGCAATGTTTAGGAAGGCAGAGATTTTGATAGACGCTCCTGGCCGCGAGGCCGAGGGGTTGTCTTGTGCGTAGTGACGAGGCCCGGCTAGTGCATGAGGCAGTGCCGGCCCGTTTTTAGGTCCATCAGTGGTGCGTCTGTCGGGAGCCGCTTAAAAGTGGCGGTTCTAGAATCCTGGTTGTTTAGGGACCAACTAGCAGTTTATGCCAAAGGATACCGAGATTGATCCGTTATTTATTGATAAGCATCGTCTAGCAGAAATCCAAAAGCAAGAAAGAGACGAAAGAGCTAGGCGACGTGCTGAAATTTTTAGGAGATATTCCCCTAAGCGTAGTGGTGCTGAACCCTTACGAGGGAGTGGATCTAGTGGTCTTAGTACCACAAGCAGTAAGTTAAGAGAAGGTGGAAGCTCTAGTGCTCCCCTTCCTTCCATAATCCATTCTATATCAAGTGCGGGAGGCGTAACCCCACCGTTCCCTATCCCTAGTGCAAATCCAATCCTCGTCATGGCACAGCCTATTGCAATTCCAGCAGGGACGACAGATTTGCTGGCTCTAGGTTACCCGCTACCCATTTTTAATGGGTTAGTTGAGGAAGATGCTGAACTCCACATTAGGGAGTTTCAAAAGCTGATGTTTAACTATCGCACTCAAGAGGAAGGACATTTAATGATATTCTTCAATATGACTCTCAAAGGAAGAGCCGCTATATGGTATCATGGTTTAGAAGCCAGAACCATATTGAATATTGATTCATTTTATGGAGCTTTTCGAAGGGAGTTTGCCCCTGAAAGGAGTGGGAAATATTGGTTGCGTGTACTCAATGTGACCCGCCAAGAACCACACGAGGATATTCGTGCTTATGCGAAGAAAATAAAAGAGGTTTTCCGTAAGTTGGACACCTCTATTCCTATCCCCGCAGCTGCCCAATTGCAATATTTCCTTCTTGGTTTGGACTTTAATATCCAATTGCAGTTGAGTAGTGTCCCCTTGGGGGATATAGATACTGCCATTACACGAGCACAAGAGGTGGAATCCCGACTACAAGCAGCCTATGCTTCTCGAGGCAATTCGAATATGGGTTTAGTATTGGGAAACAATATGGCAATGGCCAATGGGAGTAGTCGTCAAGGGATAGCGATAGCTAACCCTAATGGGAGAGGGAACATGATACAGAATGTCCCTTTATTACCAGCTCCCCCTAGCATGTCGATGCCTACGGGCAGTCAAATGGCTCCAAGTGGTGGAGGCTAGGCGGTCAATTCTAATACCATGCTTGTGGCTCAACAACCAGTGCCTAATCGAATTGTTAGGCCGATGGAACGACAGGGTAATGACCAAGGTTATGAGTCGAGTGCTTCCAATGTTCTTGGCGAGGTTAAGGACATGATGAAGCATTATACCGACATGATTACGAAGCAGTATCGACAGCCGTTGAATATGTCAACTTCCTTAAAAACCAACAAAATTTGATAGGAAGTAGATACCCAGAGGAGGGTGCACCGTCGAGGTTTAGTTGCAAATGGTGTGGTGGGCAGCACTATCCAAGAAATTGCCCAAATGTTAAGTGCGACATTTGTGGAAAATCCGGCCATTTAGCAGCTACTTGCTGGAGTAAGATCAGTTCCCTCCAGTGAGGAAGTCGGCAACCAGGGCCTGTTAATCATCGTGCCCAAGGAAATGATTCCCAGCGAGCGGACGGGCCTAAACAAATACTTCAACGACCAAAGACTACAGTGGAGGAGCTACCAAGTGGTAGTGGGGTTAGTTTGATTGAGGCTGTACGCGTTAACGATGCTGAAACCTCTAATCTGCGAGCTGTTCTTACAAGAGGTCAAAAGGGTAGAGAAGCCGACAAGGATAAACTTGTCGATGGAAACCCTAAACAAGGCGACAAAGGAACGCAAGTTTTGGATCCTGCCATGGAAGGGGGACCTTTGAAGCCCGTAGAAAGTAAAGCCGATAAGGAACCACCAAAGAAGAAGGTGAAAGTTAAAAAGGAGGCATTAAAGCCAGTTCAGCAACCTAAAGAGTGTATGGTTTGGCGTGAAAAGCGAGCTCTATCAAACTATCATGAATTCGATTTAGCGAGCTCTCTTTGCGAAGTCAAGCCGGATGTGAATCTCTTGCAGCTTATTAAGCTTTCCCCAGGAGTACGCAAAGAATTTAGAAAGATCCTACGTACCGGGTATATCGTAGAACCTTTGGGTATTGCGCGAGTTGGTGATGACTGGTTCGAGCATGCTGAGAAGCATTGCCCAAGGGTTGCAGCCTATGTCGATGGGATATTAGTAGATTATGCCATTGTCGACACGGGATCATCTGTTAACATTATGAGTTCTGAACTAATGGAAAGGTTTGGTCTTGCGATCCAGAAAGATACCTCCACAATTCTCAGAATGGCAGATGATAGTTTGAGACAGCCGAAAGGCTGCATTACTAAGGTCCATGTCACTGTTGCAAATGTAGAATGCCTGTTGGACTTTAGGGTGATTCGTTTTGCAGGCCGTCCAAGTTACCAAGTATTATTGGGAAGACCTTGGATCTTGCAAGCGGACTGCCAAGTGGATATACCCGCCGGTCGACTAATATTCGGCAGAGGTGCCCAGTGTGTGGTGGTTGATGCTTATCCTAAGTCCCCGCAGAGTGAGAGAGCTCCTCTATCTTCTACAGAATTGGAGACATTAGAAGATTTATCTGCCAGTGAGACATCATCGAGTGATGAGTCCAAAGAGGGATCCACCACGGAAGACATCTATCAAATCACTTTGAATGAGCCGATAGAGGGCCAAGAGCATATAATAGATGGAGATGTTATTAAGCTAGACCTTGGTACGCCTGATGATTCGCGGCCAATCAAATTAGGTTCTATGCTCAGCACAGCAGAAAGGGAGGACTATGTGGCCTTGATCCAGGAATTCCGTGATATCTTTACCTGGAGTTATGATGAGTTGAGGGGCATCCCTCCTAGTCTTGCTGTTCATACAATTCCGTTGAAAGAGGGCAGTCATCCTGTACGGCAGAAAGTAAGGCGTATGCCTTTCGAACTGAGGGACGGCCTGTTTGAAAAGTTATAGAAGCTTCGAAAAGCGAGTTTGATTTTTCCTGTGCAACACATGGAATGGTGTTTGCCAGTTGTGATTAGAAATAAGAAGAATAATCAAATCCGTTTATGTGTAGACTTTAGGGAGCTGAATAAGCAGACAGTTAAAGACTACTACCCGTTGCCATTTATTGACCAGATTTTGGATCAATTAGCGGGTAGGGAGATATATTCGTTTATGGATTGCTTTGCAGGATACAACCAAATGGCAATTGCAGAAGATGATAAGTTGAAAACAACTTTTATCACTGTATTTGGTACTTTTGCGTACCATGTGATGGCCTTTGGTTTATGCAATGCGCCTGGTTCGTGGCAACGAACAGCAGATAAGACATTCGGTGACATATCCCCTGAAGAGTTGAAGGTGTTTATTGATGACTTAGGGGCTGCCACCGTGAGAGAAAGGCAGTCGATCATTCTAAGAAAATGCTTTGAGCGCTGTAGACAATTTTGCATCGCCCTAAACCCACGGAAGTGTGTTTTTGGAGTACCTTATGGGCTATTGCTGGGTCATGTGGTCAGTTCGGTAGGAATTGCGACAGACCCCGAGAAGGTCAAAGTTATAGTTGCCATGGGTCCACCACGCACTCTGAAGGAAGTTCATAGCTTTCTGTCTTCGGTTGGTTACTACCATAGATTCATCAACGCCTTAGCAGAAAGAACGTTGCCGCTTACAAATTTATTGTCCTTTAGCTGTTCATTTGTATGGGGTGACCCTTGTAAGGTAGCATTTGAGGATGTGAAACAAGAGCTAGCAAGAGCACCCGTTTTAAAAGCACCTAAAAGAGGTGAGGTGTTTTATATATTTTCAGCAGCCACCATGTATAGTATCAGCTGTTGTTTAGCCCAAATTTGGGAAGAGAAGTGGTACCACCCGATTGCTTTTGCTAGTCAGAAGCTAGGGGTATCCGAAATCAATTATACTTACATGGAGAAATTGTGTCTAGCGATGGTCTTTGGGACCAAGAAATTCAGGCATTACATTCTCTATGAGAAAGTCGTGCTTTATACGAAGGCGGAGGGGCTTCGATTATTGATGAATAAGCTACAGCCGCTTGATCGTCTAGGAAAGTGGTTGATCACTTTGCAGGAATTTGATTATGAAATCAGGAGTAAGCCACCAAGGTTGCAAGGCATCGTGGAATGTCTTGTGGACTTTGGGGAGCCGAAAGAATCTGTGGCTGAAGGTAGTGATATGGAGTTGTTATTTAAAATAGATACGGCATCTATTCCCTCCTGGTACGCTGCAATAACGCATTATTTATCAACAGGAGAGGCGGGATCCGAATTATCTAAAGTTGAGAGAAGGAAAATTAAGCAGCAAGCGTTAAAGTTTGCTTTGATCACAGTTACATTATATCGGCAAGGGGTTGATGATATCTATCGCCGGTGTGTGATGCCTGACGAGGTGCCATTCATTTTGGAAGAGTGCCATGATTCTGCTTGCGGTGGCCATTTTGCTGGACGGCTTACAACACAAAAGGCTTTAAGAGCAGGTTATTGGTGGCCTGCCATCTTCCAGGATGCATTTGTGTATGTTAAGAGATGCGATATTTGTCAACGACATGATAGTCGAGAGAATAGGAAATGACCACTCACCCCTATTATGGCGATACTTCCATTCGATAAGTGGGGAATAGACTTTGTGGGACCTATTACTCCGTCATCGACTACACAAAAGAGGTACATCATTGTAGCAACTGACTACTTCACAAAGTGGTCAGAAGCACGTGCAACAAGGAAAGATGATGCTAAAGAAACTGCTAGTTTCCTTTTAGAGCAGATAATATGCCGGTTTGGTCTGCCGAAAGAATTAGTGTCGGACTGCGGAACCCATTTCCTGAATAAGGTGATTAAAGGTTTGACAGAGATGTGGCAAATCAAGCATAACAAGACAACCCCATATAACCCGCAAGCTAATGGGCAAGTTGAAAGCACCAACAA